>NC_079316.1:63871063-65208563 GCF_029931775.1 Euleptes europaea
AATCACTTTATGTAAACAAATTAGAGATCGAAATGAGCTAAACTGCTGATCTCAAGATAAACCCACAGGTCACCTTGGCTTTGAAAGATACTCTAACTTGACGGCCACGTATTCCTCAGAAAGGGTTAAACTGTAATAAGCCAATAATGCCATTAAAGAATAATTTTATATCAGTATCTTCTGAAGAATATTTCACAACCCACTTAACAGCAAGTTACTCAAAGCAGGACTCACAATTACCATTGGCTACCCTGTGTTTTTAGCAGGACTTTACTGAGACTAAGGAAGATCAGTTGGATATAAGACAGCATTGATGAACATTATATGATAGAAAGGAAGATCAGTTGGATTTAAGACAGCAATGGTGAAAGTTATATGATAGAAATCAGAACCTGTCTAAGTTAACATGACCAAAGATTAATGTTAGCACTTGAGTTATTTATTTGCTTAAAAACCAATGTTGCCTAAGCTGTCATCATATATTTTGGCCAATGTGGGCTTTAAGAAACTTTTTGACTTAGAAAAATGCTGCAAGGAAAATTTCAGAACTGCTTGACAAAAGCCTCATTGTCTGAGTCCTAAAGCATAAAGCTGAGCAATGTGAGGAGGTGTTAAAGTGGAAGAGCAATGGGAAAGCATTGATGGTTGCATTTTATTTTTTGTCCTTCTTGCTTGATGCTTCCCTGTCTTTTAAAACAGCTCCATAACACCATATTGCCAGGCTTTTCGTGTTCATGACCTTCTCTAGCAGAACACTAGCAAAGTTAGGCAACTGAACAAACAGTGAAGAACTTTTTTTGAAATTCTGATATTTCAATTCCAAAGCGTTAGACATTTTCTTTTCAGCGATAATTTAGGGAAGAATTCTTTCTGCAAGTATCAATATACATACACATAATAATAACACTCCTGGATGTTCTTCTGTTGTTGTTTTTTAAAACTGATCACTTCTAATGACAGCAATTTTTTTTCATTAAAAAGCTTTCTTCATAGAAAATATGGTGTGTTAATAGGTTACTTTTTAGTGATTTTGCAAAGCAAGGATGGATGTGCATTAATGCAATAATTCTCAGTTTGGAATACCCATGCACTTTAGCACCATTAAAACATTTTATTTATCCTAATTGTTCTTCTATTTGCCATCAACTGCAGAAGTGGACGGCTTTGTATCCTGCTACACTTCCACAAGGTGGTGTGTTCTGTGCTGCAGGGACCATCCTTATGTGATCCATCAAGGGGAGAAAGATGGATAGTCAGTGTGACAGGAGAAGGCACAGTTAAGAAGACCTCCAACAGCACAACATAACTGGTACTGTCCTACAGCACACAACTTCAAGCATTCTCAGGTATTACTAGAGAGCTAGCATGGAGCCTTGCTTAGACTAGGAAGAGTGGTGTTCAAATTTTCACCTAGCCATGGAGCTTAAGAGGTGGCTTTGAATCAATCAGACTAACCTATCTTAGGATGTTGCTGTGAACATAATATGGAGGTACTTGATCCCCAGTTCCTTGGAGTAAGCGATAACGATGTAATAGAAGAGAAGGACCTTTTCTTTGGAATATATCTGAACTCACAGTAATAATCCGACCATGTGACTTGCACAGCTCGCATCCATGAAAAAAAGATCTCTGGCTATGGACGCCATACACCTTATCCCCAACGTGAAAGCCATGGGTCTCAATCCACTGGAAACATCTCCTGTGCAAGCCTCACTTAAATAAATAGGAGCTGACCACTCACTCAAATAACTCTGTGGCATTACTTGAAAAACGTTCTCCACCTTTCCACACTTGCCAGTGTTAATATGATTTCTTCTGACTAAAGTGTACCCTAGAAATACTTCTTTCCACAGGTCAACCTGCTAGTTTGCACTGAATGTTCAGTAGTGGAATAATAAAAAAAAACAGCCACTAAACATCTGCCCTCATATGCCACCCATTAAAACCAGAGAACATAACAAATCACTGAGATCAAACTGTGGTACATGAAAGAGAATGTTCTATAGGAAAACCACTTGGCCCGACCCTGCATTTTTGCACACTACAAATGCTCCAATAACTTGAAAATGTGATGATCTGAAATATAGGTAATGAAGAAGGTTCACACATGAATGCTCACATTTTCAATAAGGAACTGGCAGTACACATTTGTAGATTTATTCAGAAACTGTGGCATAAAATGTAATAGGCTGTATTGAATGAATAATATATGTTTTTAAAATGTTTCAAAATATACATGAACATTATAGCTGGCATAAGCCATATCATGCTTCAACAGTCTCTTCTTTGATATATGCTATTAATCATTTATATTGCACTTATAATGTTCAAAGTGCTTTAAAGACTCTATATTGCTTGTCCTTGCATGTTATGTGGTAGGTCACTCTTATCCCCATTTTGATTACAGGGAACTGTTTAGGATTAGGTTGACAAGTCCCATCAGGACTTGAACCCTAGTTTGAAACTAACACTCAAACTACTAGGTCACATCCATTAAATATGCTATTTTAAATATTCCTTTGCTTTGTGCATGCGCATTGTGTATAATAAACCTATGTGCATAAATCATAGAAAGGCCAGCCATAGGGCTTTCTGTTCCCTAGCCGGCTGCACTCCTGCTGGCCAGCTCTGGTGTGCTCCATGCTGCCAGCCAGCCCACTCCACCTGCCGCTGGCCAGCCTAGGTGTGGCCCCCTCCAGCTGGCCAGCCTGGTATTGCTCCCATCCCACCAGCTAGCCTGGGTGGGCATGGTTCAAGCCACTGGCCAGCCTGGAAGGCTGCATTCTGAGCTGCCAGCCACCCTGGGTGGGCGTTCTCCAGTCCCAGTGGAGAGAGTGGAGCCAGCGCTGGCAGAGGTGGTGGCCTCCTGTCCTTCCTCCCTCCTTTGTGCCATGCCCTCCATGAAGCCGGAGAGAGGTAGCAGAGCCCAGCACTGTAGAGCAGGTGGCTGCCTGTCCTTCCTCCTTCTACCCTTCACGGGGGTGGAGTGCGATGGGGGAAGCCAAGCAAGGTGAGCTGGGAGCCAGCACAGGGGCTCAGGGCTGCTGCTAGCCATCAGCAAGCCTCTTTTGTAACCACTAGTGCCCCTGCCCTCTGGTGCCCTAGGCAACTGCCTGGGTCTGCCACGCTTGGATCTGCTGCTCATTGAATTGAGCATGGGCAATGGAGGACAAGGGCAGGAGTTCACCCACTGCAGGCAGGCACAGGGGAAACCCTAGTCCACACCTCTTGCCAGGACTACATGGGGTTACAGTGCAATCCTATGCTAAATTACGCCAGTCTAAGTCTAATGAAGTCAACTGGCTTAGATTGCACAGGATTGTACTGTTAGTCAAGCTGTTTAGGGTACACTTGGGATGAAGACCTTCTGCACTCATCTTGAATTGCTGATAGGTAACAATGAGTTTGTCTGAAGTGTGTTCAATTAACCTCTCCACATCTATAAGCCCCGTCCCCCCTTCCTTTTAGTCTGTTATCCTTTCTTTTTCATTATGTCAGCTAAACTGTTTAATTTCTTTCTGTTAGAACTATGGAGTCTGTGTCTTCCTTACAAGCCCAGTGCTTGCCTACTAAGGTAATATAAGGATTTTGCAAGATCCACACATGGTTTTCTAAATCACGGTGGTGCAAAGAAGCCATGGTGTATAAAACTGTTCCCACAGCTGCATCAAAGATGAAGTCTGTGGATGTTCTCCCAACAATGCAATCAATGGGAAAACTCACTTGCATGGAAGCTCTGCGGACAGCCATCTGCAGAGAATTCTACAAGAAGACATAATGTTTCGCACAATTAGCTAATACATCTTAAGGCCAGACCTCTGTTTACAGATAATAGTGTGAAGCTTGAAGCCAGTTGCCATTTGGCAAATGAATGTGCTTTCAGACATGATGGAACAGGTATTCCAATCAATATTTACATATTTTACATGTACATACATATGTAAGTATGCTGTCTGCTGTTTGCTCTGGTATAGTTACCCTCTGTGGTTTCCATGGCAGGTTTTCAAATGCACATTGTGCACCTGCTTGCACTTTGTGTTTGAGGGAGACCCGTACTAACGAAATCTAGAAAGAAAATCTGCATAAGATCCTTGAAATAGCTCTTGCAGCACATATATTTTTAAAAACACTATTTAAGCCGTGTGCCATAAAAGTTGCTTCGTTTTTAAAAAAATTGGAACGGGTGGGTGAGTTACAAGAGAAAATGAGCCAACACACTGTCCTTAACAATAGCACTTGCCGAGCTCCATCTTTAAGAACTATGCTTTATTTATTTAAGCACAAAAACACATCTGGATTCTGAACAAGCCAAAGGGGAAAGAAAAACTTTTTTGGCTACTTCAAACTAAATAGCAGCCAAGCTGTTTCCTTTGACCATTTTATGCACAGCAGCTGTGGAGGACAATACATGAATATGCTTTAATTACATTTTTATTTTAAAAGAAAGAGTCATTTTGTTCTACTGTATTCCCCATTCTCCTCAAATCTTTAATAGGCTGCATAAATGGATTAATGCTGAGCTCTTAGCTGCTCTTGGATTTTTTTAAAAAATAATTAGGTGTACATTCCATCTGCAGTTTTCTTCAACCTCATTAATAATTTGTGAACGTGTGACTGTAAGGCAAATGAAAATGAAATAATCGTGTAATAAAGCACGAGGAATCAAGCCTTGAGAGATCAAGGCCTGTACCTGTATCAGGCTCAATGCAAAAGATGGCTGGTACAGGATTTCACCAACCTGCGCGGATCCCGTGGATCCAAAGGGCTCGTAGGATGAAGCACAAGGGGGCTTGTGAAGGTATCCAGTGCCAGTTTAATTATGCCCAAATCAGCACTGCAGGGGGTCCAGTTTCAGTTCAGGGATGTAAAGTGGAGTAAGAAAGGTGAACTCTTTCTTTCTTTATTTATTGAGAAAAAATGTACTTACTGCCTCCCCAAACCTGTGCTCAAACTCTCCCACCCTGTTCTCATTTTGCCAGCCTCCAATGGCCCTTCGGACTCTTATGTGCTCTAAGATAGCAGATAGCCTGCAAATATGCAGATAGCCTGCATATTTCTCCCAAATGTGTGTGTGTAAGATAAAGGGGTCATCTTTCTCCTGTGCTATGGTCCTAACCTGAACCAGGGTCTCCAGCGACTGCTGTTCGATGGTGGAAAGTGCCGTCAAGTCAAAGCACTGCTGTTAGCAACAATAAAACACACTAGAGACCTGATCATGGATCTTCCAGTATCTTGCCTCCTTTGGCACCAAGAATTGTTTCTCTGTCTCTTTTAAATATACTCTTAATGGAATATGCATTTAAGGGGAAGGTGTCAATGGGCAGCTAAGGAGGACCAGCGAGCGGATAGTTCTCATGTCAGCATTTGCAAGCCCACTCTCTTAATGGATACTGGAAGCGAACAGAAAGACTGGGAAGGAACTGTCCTTAGGAAGGAAACAACAACAACAATTTTTATATATCCCAAGTGCAAATACTCTATTTATTGTATCAATATGTGTGGTACATAATCAGATAATGACCTTCCCAAAAGACAGGAGATCACAGTAGTTACCAAACATGTTCCTAAGTGTTATTCTATTGATTTATTTTTTCCAATTTAAAGAGAAAATTAAACAAAACTCTCAGTGCCCAAAGGAAGTGTCTAGAGGCCACTGAATATAATCATTTTCATTTAGCCCCTACAAATACTAAACAGATTTAGCATTTTTCGATCACAGGACTAGGACATTTTGGAAGCTTCCTTTCAGACTGCTTGTGGGGGAAGAAAACCCCAACACAAAGATTTCATGAGGCCTTGATGCAACTATGAGAATCAGCTTTTTGAAAGCATATTGAAAATGGGTAAAGAGTAGGGTTGCCAGTTCTAGGCTGGGAAATACCTGGAGATTTTGGGAGTGGAGCCTGAGAAGGGTGGGGTTTGGGGAAAGGAAGGATTTCAATGGGGTATAATGCCATAGAGTCCACCTTCCAAAGCAGCTATTTTCTCCAGGTGAACTGATCTCGGTCGCATGGAGATCAGTTGTAATAGCAGAACATCTCAAGCCACCAATTGGAGGTTGGCCACTCTGGTAAGGAGGGAAGTTCAGAAGGCAAATGGATGCTTCGTTAAATGTACAGTCCTACTAACAGAGCAGCTAAGGGAGGAACTACATGATTAAAAAATGGGAGCCAAGGAGCAGTATGAAAGGGGAGTCAGAGATCTGCTGTGGAGATCTTAGTGCACTGCTTGCGTCAAGCAAACATCTCCTTCACCAAGTCTTTTATACCTTTATATGCTACTGCATGAATGCAGTATCTCATAGGACTGGGAGACAGGGTCAAATTAGGTGTGATAGTGAAGCCCTACTAGATCAGATCAAGTGACCGAATAAGGGTCACTTCTTGTATCTTTCTTGGACTGCTCATCACATTAGCAACAGAGGTGATAATCATGACAGCCACATAAGTAACTGGAGTTGCAGTTATCATTTTTCTCAGAGTAAGAAGAGGGATTGTTCTTCCATTGTGGAAAAAGATAAACAAATGCTGTTCTCCTGGGAAATGTTCCCAAAGATCTACTGGAGACATCCTGTCTAACGGTCAGTAAAATAAGACGTCAAAGATTGATTCATGAATGCACGTTAATCACTTGATTCTTCACTAGTTCATTACTCATCACTTAAGGACTTGCAGCTGAACATGTGAACTGACACCACTGAAAAGTGTCATATTTTAAGCAGCATGAAGCAGTGTTAAAATGCCTTGTGTGGTGTTTAATCATTCACACATGGAAGCCATCCCTTAATGCCATGGGAATCAAGGGATCAACACTGAGGTATGAACTGCCTTCAGACAAATGCCCCCAAGGAGACAGGCTCTCAGAGACCTGGCCTGCTGCAGCGCAGTTTTAACAGGAAAGAGAACTGGAACTGGTAATCTGCGAAGAAATCCATTTTCATACTCCTGTTGCTTTCAAAAACAGTAATAACATTTTGAACCCAAAAGCTGGATTGTGCACTGATGGAGAACGAAAGGCATAAAGTCAGGGGAAAGTGAGGAAATGAAATGGAATTAAGTAACACGGATGCTGAAATGAATGAAGACAGAACAAGAAGGATGCCTGTTAGGCACTATTTATGGTACAGATTTAAATAGGAGGATAATGTCCATTAACTGGCTCTTTTTCCACTTCCTCTGAGTATGGAATGCACAGGAACGCTAGTAGATATTCTGGTGAAAATGCTACTACTTAGACAGTAACATGCAGAGAGGGCTGTAAACAGGAATGGGAGGCAGACAGGGAGAGGTTATCATTTCTTCCAAGACTGTGTGAATCAGCAAAATGAGACACTGGCCAAAGTCGCTCTTGCAAGTAATCACATTTAGTGAGTGGAACACTAACTGCATCTGGACAAGCAGGTCACTAGCTGCAGCTAGCAACCAAGGACAGCCTAGACTCTGGAAGTAGCTGTCTGGAGGTCACAGGCACCCCTCAACATAAACTAGCATAGGAAAATGAGCGTCATGGAGATTTGGCCCTTACCGTCTACAATGATCTGCTCCATCACTGGTCTTACCATTTCATCACTATAAAGGAAATGCTTCATCCCAGAACCATGGCACAGATATTCCAAGTTGCTAGTTAGGACTGTTTTTTGTCTTTCCACATGAGAAGCTGAACATATGCCACATACAATAAGCATCTCTTATAACAGGCATGAGCAGTGCTCTCTCTCTCTCTCTCTCTCAGCTATAATCCCCTCAGCAGAACTATAAGTTTTAAACTTATAAAACAATAGTTAAGCCTTAACTAGTCTGTGATAAGTGATCCTGATTATACATTCCTGTTCAAGAACATAAGAAATACCTTCATGTATAAAGCCAATGTCCACCTAATCTACCATTCTTTGAAAGTTTTATAATAAGCAAGCACTTAAGGTCAAGCTTTATGTTACAGATTTTAACAAGTCGGGTCTAGGTTCTCAGACCAATCCCACAGGAACTGCAGGGAACAGCCTTTGAAAGAGCAGCAGGGGCCTGATTATGCTCAGGACTGTGTGAGTGCAGGGGAGAGGCTCCTGCCTTCCCCCTCATACTGCTTTCCTGAGCCAAAACAGACCTGTGGGTTCTATTTGCCCCATTCTGCAGCTCCAGAATAGGGCACACAACCACAGTGCTGAACCATTTTGACTTGAGAAAATCCCCCAACACCCCAGTCCTGTGCAGAATCAGCCTGAGGGATTTTCAAAGGCAGTTCCCTTAAAACTTGCAATGTCTGATTTGAGCCTAAGCGGTCTACTAATAGCCCACAATCGACCCTCTGTCCACATCTATGATGTAATTTAGCAGCTTCACCTTTTGTATTTAAAGTTAAATTTTAGAGTTTATGTACTTCAAGAAACCTGGACATAATATAAATATTATATTGAATGTATTATTATGTAATATGTAATAAAACAAAAAACCAACAACTAAATGATAATATTATGATTCTGAAACATCCCTATTCATATCTGCTGGTGAAGCCTGTATCTTCAAATCAAACCCGTTGCCCCGGCTTGCTTGTACATATTGTGCCCCGAGAACCAAGCATCCCTAAATGTAATAGTGTAATGCATCATGTATTCATTAACACATACAGTTTAAGACGTGTAGTTTCAACAACCTATAGAACCACAAACATTGACACTGAGATGTACATTATGGCTCCCACCATGGTGAACTTTACACAGTTATGCACTGATTAGATCAAATGTGGATATACAAGTTGTGGGAGGAGGGTGCAGCTGAGAGCAATCCTGACCCACTACTGTTTGAAGATGCATGTTTTTAGGCGGATGTAAATAGAGTTATGTCAGAGAGTCACAATATTACCATGGAGCATAGATCAATCATAACCTTAATGGATTTGTAGGGATTTTTACAGTTATGCAGAATCCTCAGCCTTGCATAAGCAAGCCAGAATTGGTGGGATGGGCTATGATGACATATGCACTGCACACAAAAAACAATACTATCTGGTAGGTGTGAGCAGGTGAGCATAGTTCATAGACTTCAGTAAGAAAACCCTGGTAACAACAGAAATGCAATATTCAACAAGCCTTAATAGATAAATTCACTTGCCACAGCAAGATTCCTTAGTCTTCAGCTGTACTTGAGTGATGTTTAGTTAGACTCTTCTTAGTGATTATCTTAAAATGTCAGTTCAGAAACCTGCTTGGGCATTTACCACTTTATATCTGTTAAATCTAAGGACATAATGGGGGGGGGGTCTAAACTAAGTTGCTAATCCACAAGATATTGGGCAGTATTTAGAAAAAGGGATATTTAAAAAAAAACATTTTTAACTTGTTGAAAAATCAAGTATTTTATAACTTTTAGCAAAGAAAAGTTTTCCTCCTGAGTTCTTCTGGAAAAGGTCTGTCTCTTTTACATATATAATCTCTTAGGTTTTCCAAAGGGAAGAGATATTTTAACAAGATGCGGGTTTAATGAGATGTTCTTATTATTCTGTTAAAGATGTCAGGTTTCCTTTCCTGACGAAAATGCTACTTCCCTGGCGAAAATGCTACTTCCCAGCCTTGGCAATTTCAGCCGCTCCAAAGGTTCCCTCTGCTATCTCATTAATCACCCCACTGCCATGTGCTATCTTACCTGCAGATGTAATTCGTCTTGCAAGTATCTTGTAAATTCAGGCAGTTCGGTTTCTCCTTGTCCTCATATGAACACACGGGAACAATAGTCTGGCGTCTCCTTTCTGTACATGCAATGTTTTGGCAGGAGCAGAAGAGCATCCCGTAACTGTGCTTCGGGGGAACTTTGTCGAAAAACTGCCTTAGGGCCTTATGACACTTCCGCTTATTGCAGATTTCATTAGACACACTGCTGGTACAGGGGGTTATGTAAGCCGATCGGAGTTTCTTGCAGGTATCATTTAGGTTGCAGGCTTTTGCTGCATCCAAACAGTTGTTCCCCTTTGAAATCGTAAACTCCACTGTGTATAAAAGGAACAAAGAAATAGGATTATTATTGAACTGGAATGTTCATGTCCACTTTATTCTTATTGAGATACTGAAGATATCAGCTCAAGAAGTTCTTGGTAGTAACAACTGACCATAACAACACAAAATCAAATATAGGAAGTAGCATTTAACAGCAAGATTCATATTTATAGCTGTGATCCTCAAGCCACTAATGGACCCAAGATATAGGTTATAGACATACAGAGAGCAGAAGCAATTCTTGCATGTCTTTTCCCTGCTGTCCTTCAGAACAAAGAAATCTACACTGTCTTAAGTGGATACTTTTACACCCTCTCCCATAATACTAGAACTTGGGGGCAACAGATTCATGTGGATGTTGATGGGCAATAAATTCAGGATGGATAAAAGGAAGTTCTTCTTTACTCAATGAATAATTAAATTGTGGAATTAATTGCCAGTGGAAACACTGATGGCTGCTAGTATAAATGACTTTAAGAGGGGATTAGATACATTCATGGAGGACAGGTTCCACAATGGCTTCTAGCCATGAGGACTAAATGGAGACTTCACATTCAGAGGCTGTAAACTGCTGAATACCTGTCCTAATAGGCAACATTAAGGAAAGACCTTAAAGGCATCTATGTCCTGTTTATTGGCCCTCCAGGGCAACCAGTTGGCTGCTTTGAGGAACAGGATGCTGGTAGGGCTGTGGATTTGGTAAAAACCGAACCAAAAAAATACTGAAAAAATGCAAATTCAGTAAAATTTGGGTTCAGGTTTACGGAGTCCGCAAAATCTGGGAGGTTGGCAAAGCCAAATTTGCCATTCCTGAAAAAGCCATATAAAAATCCGGCTTTTCCAGGAATGTCTTTCTGCGGCTCCTGGGGGGGGGGCAATTTTGCAGGTAGAGGTCCCAACTTTTCAGGGTAGCTAGAAGGGACTCGCCTTGCAAGAACCTCCAAGTTTGGTGAAGATTGGGTCAGGGGGTCCAGAGAAGCCGGGCTTTAAACGATGGGAAAGTTCGGCCCATGCCTCCATAGAGATACAACGTATCTGGATACCTGAATTTAAAGCCGAATTCCTACCTTTACCGGTATAAGAAATTTGGCATTCAGGTTCCCCCCCCCCCAAAAAATGGCCAATAAGCCCGAACCCGAATTTTACCGATTTTTTTTCCAACAGCCCTAGATGCTGGACTGAATGGAACACTGGTCTGATCCAGGTGGGTTCTTCTTATGTGCACACTAAAATTCCTGCATATGTCCACTCCCTTCATGCAATCCATGCATTTAAAAAGTGGGTAGATTGCAAAAACAGGGCACAGTTGGGTCAGCAATTTTGCATATATGTGTTGGTTCACATTAAAAGTTAAATATGCAGGTGGAAATGTCCAAAGTTCATACCTAAGCCCCCTTCTCAATAGTATGTTTATTTGGCTGGGCATATGTAGAACTGTCCCCATCTTCGCTTCAATAACTGCCCATTCTGCTATGGGACTGTAACAGTATAAGTGCTTTGAGGATCACAGCCTCATATGTCAAACCCACACAAAAACTAATTGCCAATAGATAGCTCTAACATTCTACAGAATTTCAGCATTAGTGCAGTTATAATTATGTATTAAACTCCAAGTTTATTTTGTCTAAAACACAGTGTTCAAAATTGCATGCTAAATCCAAGTATAATTTCCATGTAATTTGCAGGGCATATAATTATGCAATATAGGCATAGTAGACACTAATTACTATGTGATTACAGAGTAATTACATGCCTATTTGTTTCTGGAAGGCAAATGTTATGCAGAGTGGCTTAAACTAGACTGCCTTCAATAAGCTGTTACCATGAAATCTCCAAAATGGGTTCTGAACGGTCACATGTCAAAACAGGGTTATACATTATACATTGGTACATTCTAAAACATCCAGAAGCCTCAGGCCAGCACTGAAACCCACCACTGTGAACTGCAGCCTAGAACAATTCAAGGACATAAGACAAAGCTCAGCCTTAGCCTGGGTTCTTTGCTTAGGGTGACCCTGTAAAGCTACTAACGGCTCCTACCTTATACTAACACCAGAAATGGCTGAAAGAACCTGAGACCAATTCAAAAGAAATCTGTCAGTTCCACTGAGCATTTCCAACATATGCTGGAGTTGAAATTTTTATTTAATCTAGCTGGAGACAGTTGACAAAGAAAGTATTCCTCATATTGATCTTCCTAAATACCGTATATACTCATGTATAACCCGACCCGCGTATAAGCCGAGGTGCCTAATTTTACCCCAAAAATGGGGGAAAATTAGGCACCCGTGTATAAGCCGAGGGTCGGCTTACACAATGCCCCTGCCCCAGGTCGCCCTCCCGCCCGGCCTCCCGGGCCCTCCAGACCCACCCCGACCCCAGTGCCACCCCCTCCCGGGCCCTCCACACCCACCCTGACCCCAGCGCCACCCTAGGGGGGAGGGAGAAGAGCCCCTGAACCCCTTACTCACCGGGAGGACGAGGCCCGCTGATCAGCTGGAGCTGGCGGCAGGGAAGGCACGCAAGCCGGAGGGGCAGCGGGGCCCTGCCTGAGCGCAGGCAGGCCCTGCAGGCCTCTCCCAGGCCGCAGAGAAGGCGCGGGGGGGCGGGGGGGGCGGCGGGGCCTGATTGCACTCAGGCAGGCCCTGCAGACCTCTCCCAGGCCGCAGAGAAGGCACGGGGGGCAGGGGGGGCGGGGGGGCCTGCCTGCACTCAGGCAGGCCCTGCAGGCCTCTCCCAGGCTGCAGAGAAGGCGCGGGGGGGCGGGGGGGGCGGGGCCTGCCAGCACTCAGGCAGGCCCTGCAGGCCTCTCCCAGGCCGCAGAGAAGGCGCGGGGGGGCGGCGGGGCCTGCCTGCACTCAGGCAGGCCCTGCAGGCCTCTCCCAGGCCGCAGAGAAGGCGTGCGGGATGGCGGCAGCAGCGGCAGTAAGTTCCCCCCTCCCTCTATCCCTCCTCCCCCCTCCCCTCGCCTACCGTATTGACCCGCGTATAAGCCGAGTTGGCTTTTTTCAGCCCTTTTTTTGGGCTGAAAAACTCGGCTTATACGCGAGTATATACGGTACGTAAGGAGACTGAAGATGTTTGTCTCCAATAAAGTTTTGAATCAAAGTTTTGGACTACCAGAAATGACGCAACCTATGTTCTTATAAGCACTTTTCCTAACATGATATAAACATATAATGGAGGTAATGTATTCATTTATGTAAGGGCCCAAGGACGTTAGGATTACAGTTTGTGTTAAAAAAATAGCTAGGACAGACATCCTTATTGCTATTGTCTCAGTAAACCAAAATAACTACAATATCTTCCTTTCCTTTTTCCCCTTAGAACAGGGGTGGGGAACCTTTTTTCTGCCAAGGGCCATTTGGATATTTATAACATCATTTGTACGCCATACAAAACTATTAACTTAAAAATTAGCCTGCTATATTTGGTCAGACATTTAGCTAAGAGGCACGATTGGAGATGGCTCCGAGTGTCTGCCACGTAGAGCGACTCGCTTTGGAGCTCTGCTGTCCCCAGCTGGGCCCAAGAGATTCAGGCAGGGCAGCATCCTTCTGAGCTAGAGATCTGCCGGGACCCATGAAGGGCCAGACCAAATGATTCCGTGGGCCTTATATGGCCCCCGGGCCTGACGTTCCCCACCCCTGCCTTAGAAGCTCCTTGATCAATTGATCTTGAGCAGCATACATCTAGTGTTGGAGGGATATAAGGATTGAAACAAATCTGCTACTGACAATGTAGCCTTGGGGTCCCTATCGCTTAGTAAAAAAGGCATTATGTCAGTCACAGAGGCATTGGATTTGTATATTAAAAGGGGGGAAATATAATGTGATTGAAGTTCCTCGTAAAAGCGGCATTCCAAAAGGGCATGGGCTAATGAGTCAATAGAGCCAGAAGAGCAAGGGCAGATCCTGTCTGAGTATGGTATATTCAGAATTCTGCCCTGCATTACCAAAGAAGGATTAGCATTCAATCTAGCCAAGTAAAAAGCTCTACAGAGACGAGGGGTTATCAGATAATATGTATAGGCAGGCAGACCACGTGGAGGGGGTATTCCGAAGAACTGGGATGAACAGACGCGACGAGCACGAAAAGTAGTGCTGTTATAATTGAGCTCTTTAATGCGCTTTTTAATTTTGGTAAAAGCTTCAGTTTTCCCAAGATCTAATAACATATCCTGCGAGATGCCCAACAACGACAGTTTCTCATCTAAGATTTTTTGCCATGAGGATTTAAAAGGGTCATGCTTCAGAGAAGCTAGGAACCCCTCAGTGCTAAAGCACAGTTTAAGGTGTAGTTTAAAGGCGGCCAACCACGCCCTAGCTTCATGTGACATTTGGCCAAACTCGGAACGAAGAGTAACGCCAGCAACACATCGAGGGGCATTTAGGAGTTTTTGTAAGAACTGAAGCAATGGACGATCTATAGATTCATTGATGACTGTTATCCAGATGGCAACACCAAAGAGGATAATTGGGGTAATTTTCAGGTTAAAAACCTGAATAGCCCCTGGAATATATTTGCCACCTTTGGTGTGAAAAAAGTTGACAACAGCACCAACCCCAGGTTTAATTTTGTTGGACACTGCTTTTTGATGGGCATTCCAATTTAGGTTATGGGAAAACAGGATGCCAAGGTAAACAAACTCCTTGACTTGGTCAACCTCAAAGCCATCTAATACCCAGCGAAAAAGAGGCATTTTTCTCCTCTTAGAGAAGATCATAATCTTAGATTTATGATGGTTTATTTTAAGACCTTCCCTAGAGCAGTACTCAGAAAAAGTTTGCAAAGACCTTTTCAAACCAATTCTTGTGGGGGACAGGAGAACTGCATCGTTACGATATCTTCCAGTGATCAAGATTTTCCAAATCTGTATGGAGTGTCAGTTTATAACCTATATTGGTCATTTGTGACAGATCATTTACAAATTTATTCCATGTGTGCTGGCTCCAACCAGCTTTCCCATGAGTAAAAAAGAGGAGAGGGGGTCTCCTTTGATCACCAAAAATGCTATGCTGGGGAACATGGGACCTACATGCACAATAAGCATGCAGGATAAGGGTGGCATGAAGGAGGGGGAATTATGTGAGTGGGAGAGAAAATGATGGCTAGATTCAACTCGAGATACCCAACGAACTTTTTTAAAAGTAAATTTAAAACCATATTGTAAATTAGCTTAAATGTTGTTCCACAGTTGCTGTTACTATTCAACAATTCAGATTTCTCATTATTGATGATATAAACTGAAAAAATAGCTGCATGTTTTTATTAAGAAACAGATGCACTAAATAATGTAGACTGCTGAAGCGAAACATTAGATTGTCAGAATAAAGTGTGGTTTTTTAATCCCTACAGCCCGAACTCTACTAATCTGTGAATTAGAACTAATTGCTATCACTAAAGGTGAAACAACTAAAGCAAGTAGCAAGAGAGAAAGAGTTTTCTATGTGTTGTGAGTTCAGTGACATAATTTCCACACAGAAGTTGCCCCAGGAGGACCCCGTGCATACCTGCCCTCCTGACTGGCACATTAGACTAGTAGTGTCTCTGCATTCATCTTCTGCATTCATCTTTCCCACCATGAGCCAGGGGGTCCAACCCAACTGCCTCCGAGCAGCAACAGCCAGGCCTCATGGATTCTTTTTGGCTGGTCCTGGTAACACAGACCATACTGATATTCCATCCAGGCTACCAAGAACTAGACTGGAGTGCAGGAGGACTACTACAACTGCCTATCAAAAAGGAAGCCCCACTGCCTTTGCAACGGATTGAATTATAAATGATCATCCTCTGCTGAGAACCTGGCTATCTGTAAATTATTTAGAAAGCTATTTATATCATCCAGTTTGGGATATTTAGTGTTATAAAGCTGAATATAGTAATTAAAATATTTGCTACTTATCTCTATGGGGGATTTAGTCAGATTCCTATCTGCTGCTGTCACTGGAGGTGGGGGGAAATAGCAACTCTTTTTATTAATTATTTCTTTGTCAGTTGCCAGAAGCACAAGTCACCTGGCTTTACTCTTTTCTCAAAAGGTTTCTGTGATAACTGTGCCAAGAGTTTCTCCATAGATTTAAGAGAATTATCACTTGCATTTTTGTCAATAAAACAGCCTACAAGGCAGCTTACAATGTAACATTAAGAATATAATTATTACAATACAAGAAAGATCTAAAAATACAACAGCTATTATTACTAGTAAATGGTATAATCTTGGTCTCATATGGCCTTCAAGGCATGCTCTAGTAAGAACCCTTACATCTGAATGTTAGATCAATAGTAGTTTCTGGTAGTTTATCCTCTGAACAGGCTCTGAGCTAAGAAAACTGAAAGAAGATATGTTTACTTAGGCCATTTGGGGAATTTCATGGCTCAGGAGTGATATGAAGCAGGGCTTGCAGTATCTAAACCCAACATGATACTCCATGTGTCATTCTACAAGTGGAATTACACGATCTCACTCTGATTGTGCTGCTCTACAACATGATCTCACAGTGATTTGCATAAAAGCCTATGAACCCTGCATGCACAGAGAGCACATACAAACGTTACAACAAAGGATGCCTAATTTCCATATGAAAAAATCCAATTCTGTGAGAATATCCTATTCAAATTAATGGAATAACGAAAAGTTCTCAGGCTAGATTTTGTGTGTGTGTGCTGAAGTACCAAAGCGGGGGTGGGGGGGTGGGGAGGTATATACACAGCATAACAGTGAGACCAAAAAGGGATCCGCTGTATGCTTTTAATAGATGTCAAAATACTATTTATTTCATGATCATATTAATATATCTGTACATATAAACATATGTATATGCAAAGAAAAAGCAAAGGCTGTATATTTAATCACATTCTTAGAGGTCACCTTGGTATACCATTTAGAGCCTGAGCCAAATTCAGCCATGAAAAACTGCCATGAGGTCAACATCAACGGTGCATTACGCAGTGTTTTGGCAAAGCTATAGATTCACAGCACTGTCTGGAAATCTACAATGTCCCAGAGCGCAGGTGCTCATTGCCTGATGAGTGCAACAACTGTATTTTCAGATTTTATTGCCTTTTAAAAAAGCTTTCTAGCCCTTTTGTGTGAAGTAGGGCCTTTAAACAGGGGGGGGGGCTTTAAACAGATCTGCGCCTCCCACCTAGGAGGCGCAGATCTGTTTAAAGGCCCCCCTGCGCGCCTTCAGGGAAGCCCCGTGAAGGCGCGCGGGGGGCCCTTTAAACAGATTTGTGCCTCCCGGCTGGGAGGCACAAATCTGTTCCACCACCCCGCACGCCGTGAAGGCCCACGGGGGTGTGTGTGAATTTTCCCCCAAACTCTGGATCTCGCCCAAATTTCAGCGATCTGAAGAAGGGGAGTTCGGACTTCGGAACAGCCCGAATTTAAAAGGGCCAAATTTTGCCGAAGCCGAACTGTACCGAATTTTTTTTCAACAGCCCTAGTGTGAAGTACTGAATTTAAATATCATAAGAAAACATCAGAGATATTTAAAATAAACCAGTGAAGGAAATGGGATATATTCATGTCTAGAGTTTCCGTCTAGACATTAGGAAGAATTTTCTAACAGAGCGGTTCCTCAGTGGAACAGACTTCCCCTGGAGGTGGTAAGCTCTCCTTTTTTAAGACAAGGTTAGATGGCCATGGGGCGAAAACGCAGTCGCTTTAGCCTCCTTTATTCCCTGTTTCAGCCAGGATTCAGCCAGGATTTCAGCCAGGATTTCGCCGAATGTGTGTTCGATCCTGGCTAAATCCTGGCTGAAACAGGGAATAAAGGAATCTAAAGCGACCATGCATTTTTGCCCCATCTGTCAGCAATGCTGATTCTATGACCTTAAGTGGATGATGAGAGGGAAGGCATCTTGGGTGTGTGTGTGTGGGGGGGGAGGTAGTCGTGAATTTCCTGTGTTGTGCAGGGGGCTGTACTAGATGGCCCTGGTGGTACCTTCCAACTCTGTGTTTCTATGATTCTTCATGGACATTTCTGAATTGTGGAAACACAGGAAATACTGCAATTGGGGGTGTGGGGGCGGGTGTGGAGCTAGAGGCAACAGATAGTAATTTGTAACTAGCAATCCTAGGTCCAGGAAATAAACAGTGGAGTGAAACCTGTGAAAATCTGAGCTTCTTGGACTATTTGCTCTACACGAATTCTATTGCAAGAATAACGGCTGATTCATACCCAATCTATGATCAAACGGATTTTGAAAGTCAGTACCCCAAGTGTCGAAGGAGGAGGCTTTTTTGAAAAACAGAATACCGTAAGTATTCCTGAACCTACAAATCCACAAGGGTATTGCATAGGGTTGCCAACCACCAAGTACTAGCTGGAGATCTCCTGCTATTACAACTGATCTCCAGCGGATAGAGAGCAGTTCCCCTGGAGAAAATGGACGCTTTGGCCATTGGACTCTGTGACATTGAAGTCCCTCTCCTTCCCAAACCCCGCCCTCCCCAGGCTCTGCCCCAAAAACCTCCCACCAGTTACAAAGAGGGACCTGGCAACCCTAGTATTGTACCTGCTGTCATTCCAAAGCAGCATCAGTGCAGGATGAACAAGGAAATCACAGCGCCCTCACCAACACCAAACTCTATCTTGTTGGCTCTTCCACAATGAATTTTCTCACTTCCTGTTTGGTTCTAAGATGCTGGAAACTGGCATAGGGAAACCCCATCAGACTACCGAATCATGTGCATGGAATGTCAGTGTTTCTTTACTGTTTAAATCATGGTGCCATGATGTAGAAGTGTTGTAGCGAAACCAACTTTATGTTACAAGCCTTGCAAAAATATCTTGGAATAATTGCTTACCCCAACCATATGCGCAAGAGTTACTGCCCAGATTGTAAACAAAGAGCAAGTCTTTGTTTTGTGACATTAAATTTATGATTAGCAGCAAACGGAATCTTACAAAACATGCAAGTATTTAATGTTTGGAACAGTCTTTCATTCTGAGAGCACAGATGCAAGACCCATTAGCTTGAGCAAGGAACCTGTGTGCACATTCTTTGAGGACTTGTCTGACAGTTATTAGATGATTTATATCCTTTCTTCATAAATGAGACGTATTTTTCACTGAAGCAGATGTTCAGACTCAAAGTTTATGAAAATCTATGCATCTTCCCTAGTTACACCTGTTATAATCTTTCTATAAATGTAACCTTATGAGGATTCACAGATAAGACTGCTAATTATGTAAAGGAGTTATCACATTTAGAAGGAGTACAAAAATAGTCCATTGTGGTTGTAATAATGAAATAACACAAAAATACATAAAACATAATGGATTGTCTCTTTTGTCCTGCATGCACACGTGGCACTTCTGCTTGCATAAGATCTCCACAGATTCGCCTCCTACAGCAGACTCCCTAAAGGTCCCCCCCGATATTCAAAAGGGGCAACTAACAGCCAGGAACAGGAGTTCAAGGAGCACAGTCTAAATCTGATTTAATTGTATGAAGGGTAAATAGAAGTACCATATCTAAAGACCCCATCCCTTATACAACCTGGCTTGTTCTGTATTGAAAGTGCTGTCCTTTACTGCAAGGTGAATGTCGTGTTAAATGTTGACCCCTTCATTTTGACCATTCTACTCCATATGAAGACATGGGGGAAGGCAATCAAGCTCACTGACCCCCACATCCTACCTGTGCAGGCATAGGACATCTGGCACAACGCAAAACATCACAATTAATTAGTTATTTAATTGCACTGTTTTACAGTTATTTCTCACCTTTCTCACTGGGACTCAAGGCAGATTACACAAGAGTGATTCAATACAATCAACAAGATGGGACATTCAATAAACAATGAAATAGGATTTGGATTGTAGAACCAACCAGAAGTCAAAAATAGAACTGAAGCAAAGCATAAGTGTTAACATGACACATTAAACTGATGCAAAATTACACAACAGGATCCAATCCGCAGCAAACTATACACAGTAGAACAGACCACAGGCCCCAATAACGAGGATCAAATGCCATGAAGGGCATTGTATGTGATAGCCAATATTTTAAACTGAGCCCAGTAACTGATGGGCAGCCAGGGGAGTGAATGTAGAATGGAATTAATATGAATGTTCCATCTAGCTCCCAATAACAGCTGAGCTACGGCATTCAGCACCAACTGGAATTTCCGAATTGATTTTGAAGGGAGACCAAAGTACAATGTATTATATTCACCATGGCATGGATCCAGGTGACCAGATCACCTGTATTAAGGTAAGGGGCCATTTTTCAAGCTAGGCTGAGTTGGAAGAAAGCCTTTTTTGCAAGCGCATTAACTCGCTTCTCCAGCAATAATGTTGGGTCCAGTACAACCTCGAGGCTCTTAACTCTGTCGGCAATGGTCAGATGAACCCCACTGAAAGTGGTGAGCATAATGACTTTCAAGACCTCTACCTTCCCAACCAGCATTATTTCTGTCTTTCCAAGGTTTCGTTTCAATTTGTTCACTCTTAGCCATTTAACCACAGCAGCCAAGCAGCTGTTTAGGACCTCTAACATATTCCGAGGAGATCTGGATAAGGATATACATATAACTGTGTATTGTCTGCATATTGATGTCAGCCAGCCCCAAAACTACAAATGATTTGGCCTAAGGGTTTTACATAAAGATGGAAGCGTATGGGGGGTTGATCCCTGTGGACTCTACTGGATAGTCCCACACTGATGATAACTGGTGTCCAATGGCAAATCTTTGGGTCTAGTCCATGAGGAATGATTTGAACCAGTCCAGCACACAACCCCTGATGCCTACTTCTGCCTCCAGGCACCTCAACAAGATGGCATGGTCAACTGTGTCAAAGGCGGCAGATAAATCCAGTAGGAGCAATGGGGAGCCTGACCGTTGCTTATATTTAGACAGAAGTAGCCCACTAAAGCCAGCAGAGCCATCTCTGACTCATGGCCCCATCTGATGCCAGACTACAAAGGGTCTAGAGCAGATGAGAAGACCTGGAGTTGGTCCGCTACTTCTCTCTCAATCAGATTGCCTAGGAAGAGCAGATAAGAGAAGGGTGAAAATTGGCTATATCATTTTTCTGTAGGGATGAGGTTTTTAGTAGAGGATGGATAAGTGCCTCTTTGAGTGGTTGAGGGAAGATGCCCTGAGTTAGTGATTGGTTTATAACAGATTATACAAACACAAACACATATAATAAATTATAATTATGTAGCTAATCCTGTAAATAAATTTATATTTCTGAAATTATCACTGTGCTCTGAAAGGACCTTCTGTTCTGTGTTCTATACTTCACAGTCAGATTGATCAATGGGGGTGTGCATTTTACATTAATCAAAATTTGAATTGAATACCTTCTATACTTTCATGTCTCTAATTTAACTAATGCACTCACTAATCAGATAATCTCTAAAAATTAGAAATAACCATTCTTGTCACCCTACAAAGTCTGTTTTTCACAGCTGCATAAGATAAGAGAAGGGAGCATGAAGGCTAACAAGGGAAGAAGTGACTCAGTGGATGATCAAACTGACAAAGGCATCTTTCAACCTGGAGTTAGCTAATTTTCCAAACAAAGAGACTTACCCCCACTAGGGGTGTGCACCAATTTTTCAAGTTCAAATTTATTAAGCCTGAAAATTTTCAAAAAATCCGGAGAACCCAGATTTTCTGAAAATGTTCAGGTTTAATAAACCCAAACCCAAAAAACGCTGAAAAAAATCCAACTCCACAGAACCTGCAGACTGCAGGGCTAAGAAGGCTCCCACCTCCCTCTCCAAGCTGCAAGCCAGATCGGGCCTTCCCGGGGAGGCCAGGATATATCAATATACAGAGCCCTACTCTGCACAGTATTTCCAGTTTTTGCCAATCATTGCACTGATCCCATTGACTTGGGGAGGGGGTTCCTGATACCATAGGCACGGACACCTTATTTGCTTGTTATTCCTTTCTCTGCCCTAAGATAGTGTCTGCTTGCCTGCACAGAAGTAATGCCCTGAATTTAGGCACTGCAGGGCAGGATAGGCTAGCCATACTACAATCTTTCTCTTCAAAATAGATAGCACACCTTCAGGTGATAAGAGAAAACAACTTTACTGGTACTCTCAGGGAGGCAAGCAGCTGTAGACTGGGGGGGGGGGATGAATAGAGAAAGAGGTTATGCTGTGCTATATAACTCTCCCTCGAGATAGCATTGCCTGAAGGGGACAAAGGTACATAGTTGCTTGCATACTCTAAAAAGGCAGGCATGCCGGCTCCAGCACAGAAGACTGAGGAAAAGATAGAAGCAAATGCTCTCTTCCCCAAAGAAAGGCAGGGTCAAAACAGTTATCAAAAATCTGTGGCGAGAAATGATCTGAGTAGGACCATTTATAAGGATCAACATCTGAAATCTTGCACCATCTTTAATTTCATGTAAATGTAGCTGCATCATTGCCCCAATACAAATGGCCACTACACTTAGTTTTTATTCCCATTAGGTGAAAGAGACAGGCACCTTCCCATTCTCAGATAAAGCAAATGGGTGGTGTGGATCTATTGTTATACAAATATGCAGGAAAAGGAGTTGAACTCTGTCATCCATTTCTTTCACACACACCCCAGTACCTTCTCCTAATTTCTAGTATCAGAGTTTGGCTGGGATCAAATGTTTTCAGCAACAGAGCACAGTGTGGTAAGATGCAGCAGAACGCAGGGTTTAGCCCCCTCATCTGCATGCTCACTTTTGTTTAAGAATGGACACCTCACACGCCAATTAATGCCCCCCCCATTTCCACTATGCAGGCTTGAATTTTAATCATCTACCAAAAAAAATTGCAGAAACGTTTCTCCCACTGAAAACAAATAAATAAAGAATAGAATAAAGAACATGAACAGCTGAAACAATAACAAACAGAAAACAAAAATAATTCAGTAACAAAATAAGCTGAGCATGATCTGAATAAAGCTGGGCACATCTCTACTGCAGAGAACGGAGCCTTGTTTACTCACCGTGACGGCTCCTTCTGTTCTGGGTTGAAGGGCATCTTGACAATCGCGGGTTTTACCATCATGTGCCCAGGGAGGCAGGACCAAATAATTTTTTCTTCCATTTCCTGTCTCCCTGGGCGGGAAAGCAAGTTTTCGGACTCGCCGAGCTAAGGAGACAGGTAAGTGCATGCAAGCCACAAGTAACACCAAGCACTAAAACAAACTTATATAACTATGAACTCCTGAGAAAAAACGATTAAAACGTAGAAACGGAAACAGTAAAGCTTCCATAGGTAGCTTTATACTAAACAAGATAGCAGACATAGGGAGAAATATGTCATAACAGTATATGAAATAGTCCCCAAACGACTAGTTAACCTGAATAATGGATAACATTAGGTCTTGGTAATAAATGGGCGGGCAAGATGCCCTTCAACCCAGAACAGAAGGAGCCATCACGGTGAGTAAACAAGGCTCCGTTCTCAGTTCTGGGTGGAAGGGCATCTTGACAATCGAGGGATATCCAAGAGCTATAACACTGGGTGGGATTAAGATGCATCCAAGACCTGTTGCAGAACCCTCCTACCAAAGGCTGCGTCTGCAGAGGCGATGGATTCAATTTTGTAATGTTTAATGAATGTAGAGGCCGTCGACCAGGTGGCTGCTCTACAAATTTCATCTAGGGATGCTTGCCTATTGAAGGCGGCAGACGTGGATGCGCTACGCACAGAGTGCGCGGTGATTCCCGCTGGAGGTGGAATCTTGCAAGCCTTGTAGGCTTCCGTAATGCACTGTCTGACCACTGAGCTGATAGCAGAACAGGACATTTCCCCCCCCCCCTTTAGAAGGATTGGCTAAAGAAATGAAAAGCGGTTCTGATTTTCTGATGGGAGCAGTACGCTTAAGGTAAACTTTCAGGACCCTTCTCAGATCTAGATTATGCCACTCCTTTTCTTTGGGGTGGGAAGGATCTGGGCAAAACGAGGGAAGGTGAATTTCTTGAGAACGGTGAAATAGAGAATTCACTTTGGGAATGAAAGAAGGGTCCGGTCTAAGGACCACTTTGTCTCTGTGAAAAACGCAGAAGCCTTCCCTCATGGAAAGTGCCCTTAGCTCAGAAACCCTATGGGCAGATGTTACCGCAATGAGAAATATGGTCTTCATTCTCAACATCCTTAGTGGAATTTCCCTGATAGGTTTGAATGGAGGGCGGGTCAATGCATTGAGCACTACATTGAGATGCCAGGTAGGGAAGCGATGGAGAACAGGAGGACAAGTTTGAGTCACCCCTTTCAGAAAGGTTATAATATGTGGATGTCTGGATAGAGGAGTATCGTCAGATGGCAACAAAACGGTAGATAGGGCCGCCACCTGTCTGCGAAGGGTGGAGGCCTTGAGACCCATTGCTACCCATCGTGAAGGAAGTCTAGGATGACTGGTATGCCTGGAGAAAGTGGATTGAATTGTTTACGCCTACACCACAATACAAAGGCTCTCCAGGAGGTATTATAGATTCTCCTGGTAGAGGGTCTTCTAGCCTCTATCATGGTGTCCACAACAGCTGTGGAATAACCTTCTTCTAAAAGGGATTTCCTCTCAATTTCCACGCGGTTAAGCGCAGCTATTGAGGGTCTGGATGAAATAGGGGACCCTGATGCAGAAGATCCAGCGTGATCGGAAGTTCCCATGGTGATTGAATGGACAATTCCCGTAGGCTCGGGAACCAGGGCCTCCTTGGCCAAAAGGGGGCAATGAGAATAACAGTTGCTCCTTCCCTCCTTATCTTTCTTATGACCCTTGGGAGAATGGGGAGTGGTGGAAACGCAAAGAGAGTCTCCTTGGGCCAGGGGGAGATGACAGCGTCCGTACTCTCCGCTTCTGGATGGAAGTAACGAGTCAGGAACCTTGGGAGGAGATGATTGCTCCCTGAGGCAAACAGGTCTACTGAGGGTTGTCCGAACCTCTGTACAATCTGGTGGAATATCGACCTGTTGAGGGACCATTCTCCCTCGTCCAGGACTTGTCGACTCAGCCAATCGGCTTGGGAGTTGAGGATCCCGGAGACATGCTCCTTTGTTAGGGATAAAAGGTTCGATTCGGCCCAAGATAGAATGTGCACCGCTTCCTGGTGTAACTTGGAAGACCTCGACCCCCCCTACTTGTTGATATAGGCCTTCGCTGATGTGTTGTCCGTTCGGACTAAGACATGCTTGTGATGTATGACGTGTTGGAAGTGTTTTAGGGCGAGCCGGATTGCCCGGAGTGCCAATAAATTTATGTGTAGCTTTCTTTCGCCCACGGGCCAGGTCCCTTGAGTTATGAGGTTTTGGCAAGTGGCTCCCCACCCCTCTAGACTGGCATCTGTGTAGATTTGGATCTGACTTTCTACTCCCTTGTACTCCCTTGTTCAGATTGGTGCTCCGGCACCACCAGAGTAGTGATTGCCGGAGTGACCAGGGAAGGGGGATGGATTTGTCCCTGCTTTGAATGATGAGGTCTTGATGGGGTTGCAAAAGACTCTGAAGAGGTCTGGAGTGAAACCTGGCCCACGGTACCGAGTTGAGGCAGGCTACCATTTTCCCCAATAATTTGGCCAGGTTCATGAGTCTGCCGTGACTGGAGCTGATAGTGGCCTGGACCATGGATTGGATCTTGATCACTTTGTCCTGAGGTAGGATCACTAAGTTCTTGTGGGTGTCTAGGATGACTCCCAGGTGTTCTAATCTTTGAGATGGGACCAGGTGGCTCTTCTCTGTGTTTATGAGAAAGCCGTGGTAAGAAAGGACCTGGATCACCCTGGACATGTGAGTCAATGCTTGATCTCTGGTAGGTGAACAAATCAGTAGATTGTCCAGATAAGGAAAGAGAGTTATCCCCTCCAGACGGAGCAACGCCACCAGCATCACCAGAATCTTGGTGAATACGCGGGTGGCGGAAGACAAGCCGAACGGGAGAGCCCTGAACTGATAATGGTTGTTTGAATAGCAGAACCTGAGATATTTTCTGTGGTTCTGGTGAATCGGGACATGTAAATATGCCTCCTTCAGATCTAGCAAGGTCATGAAGTGATCTATTTGAAGGGTTTCTAGAATTGATTGAACCGTTTCCATGCGGAACTTCTTGTACCTGACCCTCCTGTTTAGATGATTGAGGTCTAAAATAGCCCTCCAGTCCCCATTTTTCTTGGGGACTGTAAAGAAAATTGAATAGACCCCTTTGCCCTGATCCGCCAATGGAACCGGTTCTATGGCTTGAATGCTCTGAAGGTGAAAAATAGCCTCCAGGGTTCTCTAATGCTTTTCTTTTTGCATGGACCTTGGAGAATTTACAAATTTCTCGATTGGAAGGCTTGTGAATTCTATTAGGTATCCTGTGGATAAAACCTGAGAGACCCAGGCATCCATGTAGGAAGTTTCCCAACTGGTGTGGAAATGTAGGAGTCTGCCCCCTACTTCCGGGAACCTGGCGTCACTGTTTAGTGTTCTTGGAGAACTTGTCTCCTCTGTTATTGGCAAATTGTTGGTGTCCTTGAAAGGGACGAAAATTTCTAGCACCCCCTCTACAAAAGGAATTCCTGTTGCTGCTGCTCCAGGAACCTCTACGATTGTCCGGCCTAAAGGGTGCCAAGCTATGAGAAGATCTGAAATTGGGAAAGGACAACGAAAGTTTCCTGTCTTTCTTGAAAGACTTTGGGAGAACCTTCTTCTTGTCTTTATTTTCGACTAAGATTTTTTCTAGTTTGTCCCCAAAAAGCTTCCCCCCCGTAAAAGGATAGGACATGGTCAGTGTTTTAGTTTTAATTTCATTTTGCCAAGGATGAACCCACAAGGCTTTTCTAACGGCAATGTTGGATGAGGCGGCTCTGGCTGCAAATGACATGGCGTCAAGAGAAGCATCTGCCATGAAGGCCGAAGCCCTGAGGAGTCTGGTGAGACCCTCTGACAGTTTGCAATTGTCACCAGTGTACAACTGTATTATCTTCCTGCGCCAAACAACAGACGCTCTAGCCATAATGGAAGTGGCTGCAGAGGCGTGAATTGCCAAAGGGGACGACTCATGGACCTCCTTGGAAAGATTCTCTGCTTTCCTGTCCAACAGATCTCTTATATTCCCCATCCCATCCTCTGAAGGGAGGTCAGGAGAATGAAGAGCCGCTACTGGAGCATCAATGATGGGAAGCTGGAACAGAGTCATGGCTTGAGGAACCATAGTGTAAAGTTTTTTGATATTGGCCGAGAACTGCCTATTGGCCAGAGGCTTGTCAAACTCGGCTTGTACCTGGTTCTCGAAGAACTCAGGAAAGGGAATTTCCCAGATGCGAGGTTTAGTGCTAGGAAAAAATTCCTTAGTGCCCTTCTTTCTGGATTTTGGCTTGGACTCAGGGGTAGGGTCTGGGTTCTCGTTGAGATATAATGCTATCAGTGCCTTATTTAAGAGGCCCTGAAAGTCCTCTGCCAGAAAGAGGCGAGGATGCTGCTCTTCTAACAGGATGGGGTTGTCCTCATCAGAATCTACTTCGCCATCCTCTTCGCTCTCTGGGTCAGATATTACTGAGGAAAGATCCTTCATAGATTGAAGGGGCTGTGAACCGGACTGTGCCTTCAGTGAGCCATCGAGAGGACTGCCCTTCCAGAGTGCCCTGGAGCTGCTGGAGGGGATTGATGGTAGTGTGGGAAGGACCTGGATCACTAGCCTGAAAGATCGGGGCAATAGATTGTCTTAGGGCATTCATCATTTGGGCTTGCCTATCTAACACGCCATTAAATAAATCCAACATTTCCCTCCTTGTAACAGGAGCGTTGTGCTCTGACTGAAGTACATTACCCCCCTGTTGCCCATCTGGTAAAGGCGAAGCTCCATCCAGCAACGAGCTTCCTGAGGCCGTCGAGGCTCCTGGCGCTCTCTCGTGAAACTCGGCACCATTGGCACCATTTTGAGGTGGCTCATCCGAGCGTGCCTTCTTTGGAGCCGCCGGGCCCTCGAATCCGTGTGCGGTGGAACCGCCATTCCGGCTGCCGGCCATCTCTCTGCGCCTCCCCCCTGTCGAGGCGACGAGGGCTAGGTCGTGGTCCTCCTCGGATAGAAGATCCAAGTCAGAATCTCTCCTGCCGTCCGCCATCTTGCCCAGTAGAGCGAAGTGGGGGGGGCGGAGAAGTTGAAGGGATCGGGCAAAGAAACGGAAGGGGAGAGGAGGATCGTGTTCGCGATCAGTAGCGGTATCGGAGGAGGACAAACAATCGGAGGAGAGGAACGAAGTGGGGGGGGGGGAAAACGCACAGAGTAACACACAGAGTAAAGCGGAGTTCTCTGACAAAGCTGCCACCCTAACCGAGGCAGGACGGAAACTGGCTTTCCCGCCCAGGGAGACAGGAAATGGAAGAAAACATTATTTGGTCCTGCCTCCCTGGGCACGTGATGGTAAAACCCGCGATTGTCAAGATGCCCTTCCACCCAGAACTGAGAAGAAAAAGTGAACTAAAATAAATCCATCTTTCAGATCCTGGTGGGAAGAATGAGCCCGACTGTCCAGACTATTAGAAAGCGGATGATGAAAGCTGATGAATTGTTTTTCCTGCTATGTCACCACAGGGAAGGGATGGAGATCTGATGCTCATATTTGAGGGAATTTACTGGTGTACTCTTCCCACTTGCTTACAAAGGAAGCGCACTGGTCTCACTAGAAAGGCAACGTTTCAAAGCTACAATACTCTGCTTTTAAAAAAGTACACCCAGAGAACTCATCCACTGTTGGGTAGCTCTTTTTTTAATCACATCAGTGATTACAATGCTAGCTAGAAGATCATTAGGATGTTGTAAGGTCTTCCCAATGTCAAATGCTATATTAGAATTACGAATGAATAGCGTATCATAAGAATGTTATATGCAACAAATCCATCTAGCAGAGAGATCTAATGCCACCCCATATATGCACTTCGTAAACTCTGTAGAGTCAGAGAGCAGTTTGGTGATTTGGATGCTATTAGAACTGCAAGGTTTTAGCTGAACATTAATTAATTTCACTTAGAAAATACAATATGGCCACATGTTCCAGCATATGCCTCCCATTTATACCATTTACTGAATATTCAGTCTAGCCAAGAATTAAGGCTGAAATTCTGAACACATTCATTTGGAAATAAAATCCACTATCATCATTAGGATTAAGATGTGATTAACAAAGTATATTGAAGAAGGGAACCCATGTTAAGTATTCCATGTACAGTTTGTCATTTTAAAATGCACTTATAAGGTGAATTGGCCTGCTATGATGTTTTCAGCTACTGGCTGAGGTGGGTACACTACTAATAAACAGTGCACCCACCTCGGCCGGTAACTGATATCATTATACATCAATTAGTTTAATACATGGCAAGTGAATTTAAAGACGACAGGTCATGTGTAGATCATTGATATATGTGCTTTCCCCATGTTGCACATCCTGTATAAATCAAACCTTTCCCCAGGTAAGTATAGTTAGGATGAATATTAAAATGCGCAGAGGCAAAATACAATCATTTGGGAGAGAAAAGAAGAGTTGGTTTTTATATGCCAACTTTCTCCACCACTTAAGGAAGAATCAAACTGGCTTACAATCACTTTCCCTTCCCCTCCCCACAACAGACACCCTGTGAGGTAGGTGGGGCTGAGAGAGTGTGGCTAGCCCAAGGTCACCCAGCTGGCTTCATGTGCAGGAGCGGGGAAACAAATCCAGTTCACCAGATTAGCCTTCGCTGCTCATGTGGAGGAGTGATGAACTAAACCCGATTCCTCAGATCAGACTCCACCGCTCCAAACCACCACTCTTAATTACTATACCACGCTTGTGTGAAAACACTGAGATCTATAGATTCAGTCCTGATGCTGGAATTGTTTTGCTATTGCACGTAACTTGTATAGCCTGGGACAGCACTTGAGAACCAGCATGGTCTAGTGGTTAAGAACAGCAGACTCTAATCTGGGTTTGATTCCCTGCTCCTCCACATGAGCAGCAGACTCTAATCTGGAAAACCAGATTTGATTCCCCACTCCTCCACATGAAACCTGCTGGGTGGCCTTGGGCCAGTCACAGTTCCCTCAGAACTCTCTCAGTCCCACCTACCTCACAAGGTGCCTGTTGTGGGGTGGGGGAAGAAAGGTGATTGTAAATCGTTTTGAGACTCCTTACGGTAGAGAAAAGTGGGGTATAAAAACCAACTCTTCTTCTTGTACATTCACATTCCAATTGGTATTCCACTAAAAATGTGAAGAACCCTGCCCAAATAGTGCAGTATAGAAGAGGATTCCATTTGAGGGTCTATGCCCAAGTACATACTCAAATCCATGTGCAAATCTGCATCTGACCTAGGTGCGCGGTTCCTGATCCAGTAAGGGTTTCCATATGTAAAATCAGTCTCTGCCTGCAGCTTTCCCCTGGATTGGGGCATCAGCATGAGAAGTGATTTAGTGCACAGAAAATTCAAAAGACACAGTGAGGGACTGTTTACCAACCCCTTGCCAATTTACAGAGTATGTTTCAGTATTCCTTTTTATTACTGCAGAAGTCAATTCGCAACTTGTTTCCTCTTTCCTTCCAACTTGATTAATTACCATGTTAACATAACTACTGTTCTCTTTCTTATAAATGGCCTCTCTCTAAAGTGCTGCCCCTGCAAAATAAAACAGGAAAAAGCTTCTAGCTTCTTGCTTTAATATTGCAATCCTTCTTAATTTTGCTATTTTTCAAATTTATGTTCCATTCCCTAAAGCTTGTGTGAATATTACAGCAAATCTGATAATATAAAGGGGGTGGGCTCTTGTAACCAATCCTTCTGGGTCCTTTTTTTTGGTGCTCTCCCTCCCCACCCCAGTCTGGGCAAATACTGCACTTAAAAGTACTTGTTGACATTTGAGAACTCAATTTGTTGATCATATACACTGTTTCAAAGAGACTGCATTACTAAGTGATTAATTTCTACTCCTGGATGTCTCCCCCCTCCCATGTCCAAAACCACATTACGCATTAATCTGTAAGGAAGCCTCCCCCTGGGCAATGTTTTCAGAGTGTAATAACCAAGTGGCAAATACTGTAATCTTTACTCAAAGCTGCCATTCATTTCAATGAGAATTTTGCTGAAGGAAGGATTGTGTGGGAAGTACTGGGCACTGGGTTAAATTCTTATTAAATATCTGTCCTGTTGTGTGTGTGTTAAGTGCCATCAAGTCGCTTCTGACTCATGGCGACCCTATGAATGAAAGTCCTCCAAAATGTCCTGTCTTTGACAGCTTTGCTCAGATCTTGCAAATTGAAGGCTGTGGCTTCCTTTATTGAGTCAATTCATCTTTTGCTGGGTCTTCCTCTTTTCCTGCTGCCCTCAACTTTTCCTGGCATGACTGTCTTTTCCAGTGACTCTTGTCGTCTCATGACGTGACCAAAATACGATAGCCTCAGTTTAGTCATTTTAGCTTCTAGGGTCAGTTCAGGCTTAATTTGATTTATAACCCACGGATTTGTTTTTTTGGCAGTCCACGGAATCTGTCCTGTTACGCTATATAATTTAGAAAGAGCATGTCATTGGTCAGCCTGCTGAGACGTCCTCAGATGAAGAAGAGATAGAAGCAGGGTGAAGACACAGGAGCAGCAGCAGGCTCAGGGGATTTAGCTGGGCCTGAGGCCCAGGTACAGCCAGTGCCACCACCGGACGGATCACCAAAGCTTCTGGAATGTAGGAGTCGAAGGCTCAGAGTGGCAATACAGGACTGATGACAAAGCAATAGATTAATTAGCCAGGGTACAGCACTAGGCAACAGTGATAGGACTGATATGCTTCACCGGGCTTGGAATGCGGAAACAGCTTAAAGGGCAGTAGCTGGCCTGCTATCTTAACAAGATAAGGGCCCATTTAAGCAAGCAGCAAGACAGGACCTTTGTGGGAGCAACTCGTTCGCAACCACCTCCTTGTTCTGGCTGTGTGCTTCTTTGGTTCTCTGAACTGTTGTTACCCAGACCTCGATCTGAACCTGACCCTGGATTTGGATTGCCCTCTGGCACTGATGCCTAGGAACTGGATTTGAACAACACGGTGTTTATAAAAGGCTCTTGACTGTGTTGAGAGTGTGCTATGTGCATAGATGTGCAGGCTGTGTCCTGGCCTTCTAATGAACATGAGGTAGTGAGGAGTGGAACCAGTGAGTACAATTCTGCTCTCCAGGTTCACATTTTTGGTCACCGTGAGATATCATATGAAAGGGCTAATGTGTTAGACTGTTGTTTGTAGCCCTCATGATTCCAAGCCAAAAAAACTGAAAAAGGTGAAGGCTGTGCAGTGGATGTCAAATGACCAGGAGAGATAAGTCACTATTGTTTCATTCATGGCTCTTCTTATGTAACCCAATCCTTTTTCCTCCAAGTGGCAGCTGGTAGCTTCCAGAAATGGTAAAGCTATAAGCTCCATTACAGTCCCATACACATATCGGGCCCCAGTCACTTGAGGAATATTGGGATTTCTGCACCTTTAACAACTGAACATAAGAAGTAATTTTAGTTGTAGATGAAGAATTTTATTCTTCTACTCCACTATTAAACACCCAAGGGACAAGAGCCTGGCTGAGGCCCAAGAATCTACTGATGCACTGATTTTTTAAAGAAAATTCAGCATCCCTCCACTACCAGCAGCCCCCAACTTCCTGCATAGGCAAATGTGATCTGTGGCATTTATACAGGACTTTAAAAAATTAAGTACTTAGATAAGGGCAGATGGTAGGGTTAGCTCAGCTCCAGCCCACCCTGGATTCATTTCAAAAACCAAGGGATTATAGGGTGGTGGGCTGGAATATAATCAGACAGAACGGTATGTTCTTTTAGCATATTTACAGTGCCATATTGCCAAGCAATGCCAGAGCTCCCTGCCCTTAAAATACAAAGGTAGGTTTTGGCTCCAATTCCAAACTCCCAAAGAGAAATCAAAAGGAGTAATGTAGTAAATTAAAATTAATTTTACCAGTAATTATAGATTTTAAAGTTTCTGCCTCTCTTTCTCCTTCTGAGCTGCTTGACAAAGTGGATTAGGAGGGGAAAGGCAGACTCACACTATTGGAAGATGTCAGATATGGAAGCTCTCTGACTGGTTATAGCTGCAATCATTGATTGCAACTACATTCTCTCTGTAAGAGCCCTGTAGAACATGACACAGCAGCCCCTTCTAGATTACTGTTCTAAACCAGATGTCATCTCTTATTGGCCCATTTACAAGTAAAGCGATACAGAGATGGGCGTTCATACAGCTCAATTCTTATCTGTCTATGTGCTATCTCTAAAGTGCTCTGGCCAGTTCAAAACAGCAGCGCTATTGTTTTCCCACCTTTTTTGGCAGCATGTTCTTTTTTAGCTTTTTAAAAAACATTCTAAGATGAGCCCTATAGCACCACAGCAATCCAATACATCCGAATGCTGGTGATATAGCACAGAATTGGGATTCTTTGGATTGCTATGGTGCTATAGCGCTCAGAATGTTCAAAAAAGAAAAGCTGGAAAAGAACGCGCCGCCAAAAAAGGCAGGGGGAAAAATGGCGGGCCTTTCAGAAGCACTCCAGGCAGTCCAAACAGCCCTCTGGGGTGATTCAGAAGCACAAGGAAGAACTGAAAATGGGAGAAAGTAGCTTTCATAAAAAGCAGCAAAGCTCCACCATGCCAACAGAACACAAGTGGCTTTGTCTGAACAGGTAAAAAAACAATCGTTAGCAGCTGGAAGCCAAACCGGTTGTGTTTGAATTGACCCAAAAAACCCGTTAGCAATCTGCTGCTCAACCGGATTATAAAAGCAGTTTGAAAGGGGCCAGCATCTGGTGGGAAGACTGAATTCCTCTCAGCCAACCAGAAGCAACAGAACAGCATTCTAAGCCTCAATCTTAACCCCCCCCCCAAAAAAAAGATTGGGTGCTCAAATAATTTGCATTGAAATGCAGGCATGCCATCTATTGTCCCAAAAAGCCTGAGACAGTAACTCAATATTCTTCTACATGGCAGGTCTGGTGGGGACGAAATGGATGGATATGTGTGCCTCAGCTCGAAGGCAAAATAGAGTTTTTTTCGTTTTTTCTACATGGCAGGAAGGAGGAGTGTCTTTGCACTCAACAAGAGATTAGCTTGCTAACAATTTTCCAGGCTGAAACCAGACTTAAAAAAGTGATGGGTTAATATCACTTCCTGGTGGTTGAAATCACTGGCACATCCGAGAACTTCACAATCCTATAAGCCTCCCCCCTCCCCATTTCCTACACTCATCCAAGTCCCAGCCACCACATTAACTTCTGTGGTTTCTGTCCTTTCATGGTGTCTAAGAAAATTAAGAAATAGATATTCAATTGCCACATATATATATTATTCACACAACATTTGGGTTTTTTCTGGTCACAGGTTTGTAGGGATTGGCACCTTACAGTGTAAGTTTAATCAACATTACCCTGCAACTGCAGCACAATATACAAAACCAGAGCAATAAGGAAATACGGTGTATTCAGCTCCTGGGTTTTTGTAATACATTTTGGCTTAGATCTTGCGAACCAGAAGGATAAGGGATACCACATTCCTACACAATCTAGCAGATGGTGCAAAACGCTGGAAGTGATTGGTAGATCAATGGCTCACTCATTAGCAGCATCTGTACCATGGTTTGTGTGATTGTTCTAATTTATTCTTTTCATGCTGAACTAGTAGAAATTGGCCATACTTCTTGCAAAACTTTACATTCTTTTTTAACTTGAAGTGAACTGAATACAGGGAACCTTACACCATGAGAAATGAAATGGCTGAGTATAATCAATGGTTTGCAAGTCATATGATCACTGATGTAAAGTGATTAATAGTGCAGCCTCAGCAAATGCAATCATTACATTTTTAATTAACCTCTTCAACCTTCTGCACCTTCTTCTTTTGTTATACATTAGCTCTTTGCAGTTTTGCAGTTGTTTGCATTCGATTAGGTTAAAACAATCAAATGAAAAATTATCTCTCCAATTTGTAAAATAACCCTTGGTACTTACAAATTAGAAGGTATTGTACATGTTTCTGTAGGGATGACTGTTATAAATCAGATCTAGGACGGGTATTTTGAACTCTGTGGCTTTTTTCCCACCTAATTTTTGTTTTGGCAGCTTACTGTTAGCTAATGGCTCTGGCTACCAGGAAGCTGGCTTTTCAAAATTTCTCTCTCAACCTAATTATAATTACACTGTATAAATCATACAATGATCAATTATACAAATCTTAGGTTCATGCATTATTTAATCTAGCATTTGAATCCACCCAGCACGGGCGCAGGAAATTCCAAAGCCTCTCTCTTTATAAGCTAACAAGTGCTTTATGGACACAGAAGTGCCAAGTATGAAAATGTAGGTGGCCAAATTTGCCTCGAATGAAACAGCATAAAACTGAAATGACTCCATGAAAATCAGATGTGGCCCAGAATACTTCACAACACCCATTCATATGATGTGTTTCATAACAGTAAGAATTTAGATTCTAATTTCATACCATGATTATTCAGTGATGTGTGTGCGTTAAGTGCCGTCAAGTCGCTTCCGACTCATGGCGACCCTATGAATCAATGTCCTCCAAAATGTCCTATCTTTGACAGCCTTGCTCAGGTCTTGCAAATTGAGGGCTGTGGCTTCCTTTCTGGAGTCAATCCATCTCTTGCTAAGTCTTCCTCTTTTCCTGCTGCCTTCAACTTTTCCTAGCATGATTGCCTTTTCCAGTGACTCTTGTCTTCTCATAATGTGACCAAAGAATTATAGCCTCAGTTTAGTCATTTTAGCTTCTAGGGTCAGTTCAGGCTTGATTTGATCTAGAACCCATTGATTTTTTTTGGGGGGGGGGGCAGTCCACGGTATCCGTAACACTCTCCTCCAACACCACAACACCACAGCTTTCACAGCCATACATAATAATAGGGAAAACAATGGCATGAGTTAACTTGACCTTGGTTGCCAGTGACACATCCTTACACTTAAGAATCTTTTCTAGCTTCTTCATGGCTGCCCTTCCCAGTCCCAGCATTTAGTGATACTACATAGAAATTCACTTGTTAATTCCACAAGAGCATGTAAAACAATTCCCAGAATTATCCGGAGACTTAGACTTAGATTTGGATGCATACTTTCAAATATTAAGAAACTCATAAATTTCAACAAAATTCTAAACCACTTAGCCCACAAATGGAAAAGAGTATAGAAAAAGGCTCAAGCTCCTAAACTAGGATGGCATTGAATATGGCACTGATTTGGCTTTGTTACTTGGGGGGTCAGCAGTGTATTAGATAAGCTGGCAGATGATATCAAATTATTCAGGATGGTGAAAACGAAGGTGCAGTGTGAAGAGCTACAGGAGGATCTTTTTAAACTGGGTGGGTGGGCAACAACGTGGCAAATGATGTTCAGTGCTGCTAATCATCAACTGATGAACATTGAACCTAAACATCCTAACTGGCAGTGGTGAAAAAGGCAAAATCCATGTTTCAAACGGGTTATTGCAGTGCTGGAAAGAGTACATAAGATGGCAGCCAAGATGATTACGGGGCTGGATCACCTTTCCTATCAGGAAAGTCTGGGACTTTCCAATGTAGCAAATTGATGACTAAGGGGGATCATGAAACAGGTTTAGAGAGAGCTTTTTATCCATCTCACATAATATTAGAATTTAGGGGGGGAGGACTCAATGAAGTTGTTGGGAAATGCATTCAGGACAGACAAAAGTACACACTTTTTTTTATTCAACAAGTAATTAAACTGTGGAATACACCGCCTATAAGACTTAGTGATAGCCACAAGCATTGATGGTTTTAAAATAGGATTAGCCAGAATCATGGAGGTGTTGCGGAGTTTAATTTTAAATTATTGTTTTAGGATGTTTTGACACAGTGGCCTGAGAGTTTGCTTTTAGGTTCCAGCAAACCTACAGCTACAGACTTGATAGGGATAACTTATGAGACTATGGTTTTATGTTCAGAATAAATCCTGGAACAAAGTTTGGAACAATTATTCTTTGAAATGCTCAGAGGTTTCTAACATCATGCCTTTAGAGCAAACCAGTTAAATGGTTTAAGAAAGTCATGTGAGGCTTGCATAATCTATATATCTAACAGCCAAGTTTGGGCCGATTTGCAGATATCCGACTCCACAGATAGGACCCAAGATGAAAAAAGGAGATTTTTCTCCAATCTTGGGAGACCCACCACATTTGAAGAAAAATCTAATTTAAAAAAATACATGGGGGGTTTAAATCCTCCCCAAACAAAAATGTTGCCTGCACACATGCCCAGTACTTAATAAAAGAAACAGGTCTACACACAGCCTCCTGGATCAACTCCCAATGATGAGGCCACTGCTACCAGCATAGTTCCCAGGGGCCCTGTAGCTGACACCATGGCTCCTGGGGGTCCTCCAGCCAGTGTGGCATCTCCTGAAGGCCCTGCTGCCGACGCCATCATTGAGATGGTTTGGGGAGGGGGGTCCGGTGGCCAGTGCGGCAACTCCCAATGACTCTGTCACCAATGCTGTGGCTCCCAGGGATCCTGTGAACAGCACGGTGGCTCTTAATGACTAGGTTGTCAGCACCACAGCTCCTGCGGGCCCTCCAGCCAGTGTGGTGTTTCCTAGGGGCCCTGTGGCTTCCGGGACACTGCCACAGCGGCTTCCAACTATCAGACTATCAGCACGGTGGCTCCCAAGGGCCCTGCGGCCAATACTACAGTTCCAAAGACCTTGGCGCAGTTACCATGGCCCCCACAGTGGGGAGATAAAGGGGAAGATTGTCTAGGAAGAAGTGGGGGGAGAGATTGTCTGAGAATGGGTGGGGTGGGGAATAGGGAGGAGATTGAGAAGGGGTGGGGGAAGGAGAGGGGGAGATTTTCTGAGAGGGTGTGGGGTGGGAGAAAGAGTGATATACAAGTGGTGAGGGGAGAAAGGGGGTTGAGAGAAGATTGCCAAAGAAAGAGGGGGGGGGGAGAGAAAGAGACAGAGGGAACATTGTTATATCTATTTGGATTGCCCAATCTCTCAAATCTGGGTTACGTTGAGACTACATTCTCTTTTCTGTAAAGGCTTGGTAATACGTTTAGAAATTGCATTTTATCTTTAAATTCAGTCTGTGTAGGAGAAGGAATGACATTTATTTACAATCTCATTTATATATGATAGTGTTTCCTCCATAATTGTGATTCTAGTTTATTCAATCTGTTCAAGAATAACTAGGGTGGTTTTAAATAAAGTTCTTAAAAGACGACCTTGAGTGATCATTGGCTAGGATACAGGTTTTCACTAGGACCTGGAATAGAGACTGGTACCTGTATTGAATGATCACTGGAGAGACTGATCATTCTTCACACAGCCTTCTAAGTTAGTGGTTAATGTGTGGATTTAAAATAGTCAAAGGGACTTTTGGTCTGCATGTGCCCATTTTAAGCAATGTCCTCCCCCATGAGTTGGAGTAACTGCATAACAGAGAAGTGCTCCATCAATGGCTCTTAGCCATAGTAACTAAAGGGAACCTCCACACTCAGAGGCAGGAAACCTCAGAATAGAAGTGCTAGGAGGCAGCATCAGGGGAGGGTTCTACTGTTTGTTCATTTATTCATTCATTCATTCACCTTTAATAGGCATAGTTCAAAAGACATCTCGTACAAATTCTCACGATCAAAATCAAATCACACCAACCCAAGATGAACAAACCAGGGCCCCTATCAGGCTCAGAAATATACAGAATATATAAAATACAAATAAATATGAAATATATAAAATATACCACATTATTGAAATTAAGCAAAAGGTTAAAATAATCTGCCCATCCAGCCAGACTGTGATATAAAACAATAAACAATAATAGTCATAATCACTGACCATTCACTAGATAAACCGCAATCACAACAGCAACTTAAAATATTAGACGGGCTTCATGGATTCCCGACTCAATAATGTTACCAAATTTTTTGCAACTGAAGCAGTTGTTTCAGACTTAGTATCAGACAATAGAGCAAATAACATTCGACTTTTATTATTGACTATTTCGGTATCAAGCAGATCGAATAGACAGTCATTACGAGGGTCCTCACCCAGGCGACATTCCAATATAATATGCATAAGCGAATCTGGAGATCCTGAACCGCAGGGACAGAGTCTCTACTGATACGGAATGTGACTAAATCTACCTAGTACGACCTTTGATGGAAAGGAATTTATATGAGCTTTGGTCTGGATCAACTAAATTATGGAAATAATGAGCCTAGAGCTTAGCTGGCTAGAAATGCCAAAAAAAGCAGGTGAACATATATACACCTTAGTAGGGAAAAGGGTTTGCAGCTCATGATCCAGAAGCCTTTGCTTGATTACTCGAAAAGCAGATCTTTCATCAGAAAGTAATAAAGAGTCAAATTCTACTGTTCATTTCTATGTGTCTCTCTACCCTGTTTCTTTGGCCCTCTGGGTCAACTGGGTGGCTGCTCTGGGGAAAAATTACACAGCACTAAATGGACCACTATTTGATGCAGCTGGCTCTACTTGCGTTCTTATGACATGTCATCTCTGTACTCCAGTGCTGTGAGGGGACTTTGCCCCCTTAAGTTGGGGGCCACAGAAGCTACTGGGATTGGAGGAAAGTCCCTATAGAGATCTTGAAGAAATTTCCTCATCTATCAAACTGGCTGATGACTTGGAAGGCAGGAGCTGGTCAGCATCAGGAGTTTGTTATACTTGCTAGAACTGTCTGGATCGTTTCACTGGCATCACGCAAGCACCTCTAGCAAAGAGCAAGTGCTTTGCTCTTGCAGTCTACCTGTGGTATACTAGAATGGGTGATGGGATTCACCAGGAGGCAAGTGAAGAAGTGGAGCTGGTACACACTGGAGAGTCTACCTTAAAGCAGGGAATGATCTAGATGATTTTGAAACCCCATTCAGTCCTATGATTCTGCCAAAGTCCTTCCCATCACATCAAAAGGCAACTAGAGTGATGTGGTATCTGGTTGGCTGTAAATTTTTTTGACAGTGATGCCATATCAATGGACAGGTATTCAAAATGAGCTTGACTGCTAATGTAATGAATGCATTTTATTAGCTATTCAAGAATCACTCTCTTATTTTTTTAAAGGCCAGTCCATAGACTGCTTAGAAGAATGCTCATACTTTCTCCTGAGTGATCCTTGTAAGATAAACTCTTTCAGCCCTCTTGGTTTGTAAGGGCACCCATCCTTCCTTTTGAGACCACAGTTCCCCTTCCTTCCTCACTAATATCTAGGGATCTGGTCATGTTAGCTATGACCAGATGTTTTAGTACAACGGTTCCCAAACTTTTTTAGTCATGGAGCACTTTTCAGGAGAGAAATTCATCATGGATCCCTAATTTTCACCTAGCACCTATATACTAAACCAAATGACAGTAGTATATTTCTTTCCAATCTCTTCACAGAGCACTAGGAGATGGAGCACAGTTTGGGAACCGCTGTATTAATACATCTAGGGAGGGCAGCATAAGGAAGGGGCTGGTAGATATACTATGAAGAAGCATAAAGAAGCATAAAAAGGATAAGTAGTGAGGGGGTCCTGTGCTTCTAGCTCTCCCTTCATGCTGAAAACATCTTATATAGTATTACATGGGAGGACCGGCCCTGGGCAAATAATTGCCCTCTCAGATAATTACATCTTGCAGACAGAAGAATACAAAAACAAAAAGATTAATGTGCCTATGCTTCGAGGGAGTATCACAAAAAGACAAGATGATATTTTTAAACATACGTCTCAAACAGGATTAATATAGATGGGCAGAAACTACAATCATGGCAACAGCCACAGAGGTAGGGCAAATGCCTAACATGAGTATAGCTGTGAGAGCGAAAAAAGACCAGGAAAGAAATAAAAGCAGATAACTGCAGCAGCTGTTGAAGGCACCATATCTTTATTTTTGCTAACTGAATGAAACAGGGGCAAGGGATGACCAATTTGATCTTGTAAGAACAAAAAACTTCCACTTTTACTGTTTGTTTCCACACTTGCAGTTATCTTAGTAAAAAGTACAGTACTGAAATATATATAAATACTAAAACTGTAAATATTTCTTACATACACCCACAGTCTTCTTTTGTTACTTGCTTTTTGACCACTTGTAGCTCTGAAGTAATTAATATGATCAGGAAGTCTCCAGTTCAAATCTCATCTCAGCCAGGAACTCAATGGGTGGCCTAAGAGAAGCTGCTCTCTCTTTGGATCCTTTCATATTGTCTATCCCTAAGCCCTTTTGGCTGCTGGTTGCTATGAAGTTTTTTTTTTTAAAGCATTTCAGACACAACCATCGGTGTCCCATTTATGTCCTGTCTGTAAGGCAGGATTGAGCCAGTTTTTATGAAAATCCTTTTCTCCCATTCTTGACGTCCACTGTGCTTCTGAATCGCTAGAGAGTAACGCCTGAGATTTCTGCTGCAGTTCTGAAAGTGCAGGCCTTCTGACTTTCCTGCCCTTTCCCTTCTCCCAAAGTTTGTGCCTTTTTTTTCTAAAAAAAATGGATACAGTTGTTTGACATCTTGCTATATTGGCATAGCAGCAAATCGCTATAGCGCAAAAGTTGGAACCATTTTTATTTTAAAGCATGGAGCTGGAAAAAGCAGCACAGTTTGAAATACAAACAGCAATTTGGGATGTGATTCATAAACGGATGTAAATTCTGTTTAAAACCTCTATTTTCACCTCACTTTACACAGAGCTGGGGTAGCAACAGGGAAGAGGGCTTAAAATGATAACATGAAAGTGCCCTTAGACACTTTGAATACTGAAGTACTTTAAAATTATTTTAAAAATTATTATTATTTATTACTACTATTACTTCTTGCAAGTCGTACTGGAAATATTTTTTTCAAATTTTAGGATTTCTTGGCAGACACGTTAACTTTTTTCTCCATGAAACGAGAAATCCAGCTCCCTAGAGAATCTAATGAAGAATGGCACAATCAAGGCAGCACCAGCATTTCTTGTTCCATCACACTAGGGATTGCCTTTCCCAGCTTGTCTCACAGTGATAGGCTTGATCCAGGCTTGTATGAAATCTATACCTATAACTGCGCTTTATTTTAATTCCTTAACAGCAGAACATCACACTGCACCTCAAGCAGGTTTTGTAAAGTCCTACAACTTTAGCCAGCAGATTAGGGTGTATAAAAAGTGCCGTTTGAGAATGACAGTAAAAAACCCACTGCATAAAGAGAAGTCCATCCACACTCACCAATATATCTAACTCTCTGAACTGGGGTGACTGTTTGAGATATTTTACTCACCCCATTGGGATTTGATAAAATCATGGCTCTCCCAGAGGTTTCACATAAAACCAAACAAATGATGAAAGACAGTCTTCATTTCAATAAAAAGAAAATTAAAAGATCCATGTTTGTGGAACAAAGGGAGACAAGGCAAGGAATTTCGGCAGGCTTATTTTGCTTCTTAGCATATGACTTGGTGTTTTATCCCTTCCTTCACATTTTATCCATAAACGTCCATTTAGAACCTGGCCTAAATCCTGTTAAAGAACAGCAGAGATTCTGATTCACTTCAGTGAAACTGTATAAATCTCTATAGTCCAAATTCAACAAGGGGCTTAAACAGGCTTTCAAGTCTCACTAAAAACATATTGAATCAAAGCTCTATACTATAACCTCTCCATTCCTCATTCTTATCTGTAGAAAATGACATGCTTCAGAATACTACTGGTGCTGGTTACTTAGATTTTAAGACCTCCTCCTCCGTGAGAACTCCATAAAATAATGACTTTTAATCTTAAAAAACAAAAATACTACAGAGCAAATTATTTTAATTTACAACCACAAAATTGTTTCAAAAGAGGATAATCACATCTCTGTGGTTTGGGCCCTATGTCAAGGAGCACAGACGTCCTGACCTTTCCCTCCCATCAAACCTCCTAAAATTTTTCTCAGAGGAAGAGAGAACTCTGGGAATAACACTGTTTGAGTCTGCAGTGGGACGAGAGAATTGCCAAGAATTCCTTCCCTTCTTCTGCAGATGGAAGTGATTTCTGCAAGTGGAGAAGGAGGTTAGGATCTAGGAGGGCCAATCCTAAGCAGCTCTACTCAGAATCCCACACAGGTTGATTCTGTGGGACTTACTCCCAGGGAGGTTTTCTCAGGATTGCACTGTAAGCCACTGATTTTTAGCCATCCAGTTCACATTCCACTGAACTTAGCGACTTTCAAAACTGAGTATAGCTGACCACTGTCAACAGCAAGACTCAGAACTGCCCAATGATGAGCATCGCATTTCCCCTTAAGCATACAAAGCTTACATATCATTTAAAATATCAGTGTTTGTCCAATTTATGAGACTCGGTGAGATTCTGCAGTACAGCACGTCATTGTTCAGAAGTCAGGAGTATTTCCAAAGCTCATTGGTTAATAGCCTGGGAAAGAAAGCTGGTGCTATCCATGCCTGTTACAACAACTGCCATGCATTCGCATGTAACAGTTACAACAACTGCCTCCTTTCCATCCATTCATCATTTGGGAAGCATTTTAATAAGCAAGATTAATACTATGGAAGAGTGACACATCATTGACCTAGGGCCTGCAGGATATGAGAAAAGGAGTAGTTACTTCCCTCCTTGTGTCCTACTAAGCTTTCTTCTTGTTATTCTTAGCTGCAAGATTAATAGCACATGAGATGTCTGTTTTCCTATTAATAGAATGCTTTTGACAGTAAAAGACCATCATTAAAACAATGTTTTCCAAATGCATCATGACACAGTCTCTATGCATTGCCCTCTGAATATTTGCTGCCTTTGTATTTTTGTCTAGAACTGCAATAGTTTTTTTAAAAAAAGTCATTTTATTTTTTCAAAAACATAAACATACAAATTAACAAAATCAACATAACAAAGCACAATACAAAAACATAAAACCTAAATTATAGAGAAGCAATCAATCTCTGCGTAAAACAAATATAATTTTGTTTCAATTTCAATAACTTGCCATTGTTATACTATTCTAGCTTTATATCATTAAATATGCTGATTTTTGCTTATTCAATCTCTAAAATGATAATACTGCAATAGTTGATGGGGATTGGGGTTACATTTTCAACTGGGAAAGAAAGAACAAGGAAAGACCTTTTAACAGGGGACCTATTATGCTACTATACTGTATGTGAGTTGCTACCTAAGAACTTTTAAGAGGTATTCACTAGGGCTGTACATATTGATAAACCTGAACGGAAACTAAACCCAAAATTAGCCATTTCGGCAATATTCGAGTTTTGTTTCGGCCGAATACCAAAATCTGGGAATCGCTGAACAGGCAATTCCCCAAAAGCGAAATAGATACTCGGCTTTTTGGGGTTTCGGCTATTCATCTTTGCTCAGATGCACGGCTATGTGCTTTCTCCGATTTTTCTATCTTTGACTGGTTTTGTTAGGGCTCCATAGTTAGAGCCCTTTTGAGGTAGAGGTCATGTAATTAGAGCCAACTTGGTCTGACCAACCTAGTCTGGAAGGATCATTTTAAAAGATGGGGCTCATCCAGTCCCGTCCAGAGGGATATACCCTCCAACTAAAAAACACCAGCTTCTACAGCTGCTTATCAGGCTTCTGAAGAAGACTCCTCACCCACGCAGTTGAGCAATCTTCTTCACAAGAGTTGCCTTGGTCATGACTTCAGCTGGCTCCAATATCACCCTCCCCATGAAAATTTGCTCTCAAACTGAAGGTTGGCCCAAACAGTGGCTTAATTTCCCCACACCATGACCATCTCTTGAAATCAGATTTTTGATTACTATAATAAAAAGATAGTTCACAGGATGTCATTTACAACCAAAGGAAATGTTTTCCATGCCTTATTTCTCTTGCATTTAAGCCATTTTACTCAAGTTTGGAAGTTAATGTGTATGGACATCATGCTGTGCGCCCCAGTACGAAGGGGCCCCCCAGACTTTGAGGCACCAGTCTACCAATCGGCTCTTTCCGCCAGTTCTCAGCAATGCTGAACTTCTGAACCTGAAAACCGATAGACAGCTCAGCTTGCAAATGCTTGGAGAATGGGAGCGACCTCTTTGCGAACCCATAAAATTGGACCCCATGTCCCAAAATTCCCCAAACTTCGGTGTCTGTCTAGGGAGAGTCCCTTGCAGCTACTCTGCAAATTTGGTTACCTCCAAACATGCCCCCGCAGGAGCTTCAGAGAAAAATCCCCATAGACTATTTTTTTTGGGGAAACACACATGAACACATGAAGCTGCCTTATACTGAATCAGACCCTTGGTCCATCAATGTCAGTATTGTCTACTCAGACTGGCAATGGCTCTTCAGGGTCTCAGGGTGAGGTCTTTTACATCACCTACTTGCCTAGTCCCTTTATCTGGAGATGTCAGGGATTGAACCTGGGACCTTCTGCATGCCAAGCATATGCTCTACTTTTGAGCCACGGCCCCTCCCCTAACCTGGAAATAAAGCTGAAATACCCATCTCTAGTATGGGTATTCGGCTTATTTCGGGTTTACCGAAAAAATTCGTGCCCAATAAACCCAAAATTTACAGAATTTTTTTTTGCACAACCTTAGTATTCACATGTTTTGTTTACAGTGTAGCGTTAATCCTGAAATATGGAACACGTTTCTACAAACAGCAAGAAAAACTCAAGATTGTGCATACGTTAAAGATCATACCAACTCCACAGCTGCACCCTCCCCATTTGATGTATAAGCTGGTGGGGCTCCAGTAACCTTTAGTCCATTTGGGCAAAGGTCCACAAAGAAATGGCATGATTAAGAATACTATTAAATGTGGCAGCGATTTTAAAAACATGAATAATGATTGCCTACCTAACTAAAACACTGCAGACAGGAAAGGTATTCAGAGTAGATTAGTGGGTCAGTAAATATATAAAGTGCAGAAGTCCCACATATTTGACATTTGAAGAACAAAGCTATCCATCAATGTCCTGAGCACAGATCGATCAAACACAATGCTGCTACTGAAAACCTAATAGTATGATAGTAATAATGTAGCCATAAAGCCTCCAGTCTATAATTGACTGCTTCCACTTCAGGCTAGCATGTCTAAAACAGTGACTAATGTTCACCTAAAGATTTCACTTGCACTAGATGACAATCAGTTACACCTCACACTATTCTCTCAGCAGACTGCTCATGTACAATCATGGACTATGGGAGGAAGGCGGAGTGGGGGAAATCCATTTAAACACAGACATCCATACAGCACACAGTATAGAAGCTGAAAAAACGCACTGTGTATTCTTTTGAGCAAAACAAAAGACATGCTATCTAGCTGCAACAGAAAAAAATATAGAAGGCCTCAGTCAGCAGATACCCTAAGCATGATTTTATTGTTAAGAGTTCTGCAAACATCTCAGAAGCACAGACAAAAGAAAAGAAAGCCAAAAGCAAGCCTTCCAAGGACAAACATGTCAATAGATAAAGGAAACTGACAAAGCTAAATGCATTGATGGGGGAGGGAGTTGTCTACACAGCAGAATTATCATTCATCCCATTATTAAAGGGAGGCGCTAGACCTAAGAAGCAGTTTGGAGAGGGGCCCTGCATATACAAGGCAGGCAGGACAACCTTCATTACATTACTATTTATTTTTTTAAATCCCCCCCAATCAAAGGGCACTTTCACACACCGCAAATAATGCACTTTCAATCCACTTCCAATGCACTTTGAAGATGGATTTTACTGTGTGAACTTGCAAAAGCCACTTGCAAACGATCGTTAAAGTGTAGTGAAAGTGGATTGAAAGTGCATTATTTGGGCTGTGTGAAAGTGCCCTTTGAGTCTTGTGGAATCTGTGGGATGTGCCTCTGCATGTCCCTCCCACTGCCATCAAGCATTGGCAGTAGAGAGCAGCAGTAAAACAATCTCCACCCAGCTGTGGCCATCTTCCTCTTTCCCCGGGTGGCTGCCTTGGTGGCGGTGGTGGTCGTACTGTCTTCTCTGCAGTCAGCCTGCTCTGCTCTTGGCAGCCTCCCAGGCGCTGAGATGAGAGAGCAGGAGCTACAGAGAAGGGTGTGGGGTTGTTGGAAAGTATGTGCCCATCCTTGGCACAAAGCCCGCAGATCAGGAACACATAGCTTAACTGTCCTCTAGTGGCTGTCTTTCAACTGTCAACAAGTCCTACTGGCCAATGGCCTTCTACGCTTTTCTGGAACATGAAATAGGTGCCACATTTGGGAACAAACATCAGAACAGCCAATGAGTGAGTATCATCGCTCTAGTAGATTTTTATCCCTATCTTCCCCCAAGGTGCTCAGAGCCCTGTGTATGGTTCCCCTTTTGTTATTTCATCCTCACAATAACCCAGTGAAGTAAGTGAGACCAGGAGAGAGTGACTGACCAAAGGTCACTCAGCAATATTCATACCTGAATGAGATTTAACTCTAGGTCTTCGATGCTAGTTGACATTCTTACTACTATTACCACAATACTTTAGAAAATGGTAAATATGTCCCAAGCTTCTGTATGGCTCCATCATCAAGAGGGTGAATACTATTTTGTTTGGCTTTGTGTACATCCAATAACTTCTACTAGCCCTCCTTCCTGCTTGTGTTAACATGTGTTTGTGTTTTAATAAGTTTTCACTGGACTGTTTATTATATATATGCTTTATTTTAAACGCTGTTTTAATGTTGAAATGTTTTAATGTTTTGATGTTCACTGGATTGGGGACCCTATTTGGATGGAAAGGGTGACATAGAAATGCTTTAAATAAATAATCTCTCCCCACCCATTACCTAGAACCATCATGGAAGAGGTAAGAGCCTGGCTGTATTCCATGTGACTCCAAGGCATCAGGGAAAGTACCCATTCATTTCCAGGCTCTGGGAAAGGGCTGAACTTTCACTAGATTAAATAATGTGATCACCATTGGAAAACGGGTAAACACAATTGCAGACCATCTCAAAAAGCTTTCATAGAACTAGAAATGGTGTGGAAATGGGCAATCACAATGACTTAGGCAGGAGGGTCAAACATAAGGCCCGGGGGCTGAAACTGGCCCCTTGAGAGCTCTTATCCAGCCTGCGAGCCACCCAAGGCAGCCACCCCTCCCTCTCTCGATCTGGGCTGGCTGAGGCATGGCATTTATGTCATATCTGGCCTTCATGACAATTGAGTTCAATACCCCTGGACTAAGGAGTTGGAGCACGTTCCATACAGGGAAAGCCGAAAAGTTTCAGATTTCCAGTTTAGACAAAAACATAAAGGGAGACATGATGGAAGTTTATAAAATTATGCACAATATGTAGACCACTGCTGAGACACTAATGAAAAGTAAGACCCTAGCATCCAATCCCCAATGAGTTAATAACGGATTATTTTATAACAGTCTCAAAATGAAGAAACTCAGCTGCTTTAGTGAAGACGCTGAGAATGTACAGATTGGTTAGGGGAGGGGGACAGCTGAACCCATAGGGTGCATATTTTATTTATTAATTCCATTTGTTACCCAGCTCTTCCTGGCCAAAGCCAGGCTCAGCCTAGATGAGTCTTAGAAAAATCTAGCAAACATTACAGAAAATACAATGCTTGTAAAACATACAACTTCAGAAGAACTTTATCTGATCACTGATACAGCATTCCTTTTAATAAATACTGGCACAAACAGGAAAGTCGTTCATACTTGGCCTAGTCAGGGCGTGAAACAAACCCATACAATAAACAAAACTTCAAAAAATATACTTTCCAACCTCCTGCACAAATCCAGAAACCAAGGCAGAAACAGAGGTTCCACATAGTCCAGTTGCATCCACAGCTCAACCTGAATAACAGCAGGCAAGGGAGGAGCCAGCATTATCAGATAAACCCAGGGGCTGGCTCTTCCCTGAAATCCTCAGGGCAGCCAGACCCAACCGCCTGAGCCATCCCCTTAGTACAGGACCCCATGTTCATCCAGTCCAAGATACCTAACGAAAGCCAAGAAACCAGAGAATGCTAGAGGAGTGCTGTGCTCCAGGTCAAAGCGAGGTCCCTTTAGGAAATCCAATCCTCCATCAAATGAGGAGAGAGCTTTGGATCAGACTTCAAGGCCTGCACCAGGATAAATGGTCTGACTTTGCTGTCAAAGCGAATCATCTGCCCTTTCCCTGTCTGTGGTCATATTCAATGTCTTGCTACATGTCTTATTTTGATACCTGATGCCCCCAGATATACTTTGAGGGCTACCTCATAAACGGCCAGCTGCAGGTTTGTGCAGGCTGATATTCCTCTGCCTTTCCTGTGTGATTCCAGCATCTCCATATACCTTAAGGCTTAAGCCATCCCCTTAGTTGAGACAGGACCCCTAAAGGAATTGATATGAACATGGAGTTGTAGCAAAGGCTTAGCCTCAGATATTTCTTGATCCTCTGCTTCATATGTCCTCACATTGTAAAATTGGCTGTTACATTTCTACCATACTGGAGAGCTCAGGTACTGGAATAGGATGAAAGTTATTTGTTCAATAATGGCTTTGCCACATCTTCCTATACTAAATTCTGCATGCCAGAAGGGTAACTTAAGGGTTACTCTATGCTTCTGTGTCCAGTACGGTAACTGTCATTTCTTCTGAACTCCTATACTTTCTGTATTTGTGTGTTAAGTGCCATCAAGTCGCTTCCAACTTATAGTGTCTTCTTGAATTAATAACCTCCAAAATGGCCTACTGTTGACATTTGTGCTCAGGTCTTGCAGTCTGAGGCCGTGGCTTCCTTTATGGAATCAATCCATCTCATGCTGGGTCTTCCTCTTTTCCTGCTGTCTTCCACTTTTCCTAGCATTATTGTCTTTTCCAGGGACTCTTGTCTTCTCATAATGTGACCAAAGTATGATAGTTTAGTTATTTTACCTTCTAGGGGATAGTTCAGGTTTGATTTGATCGAGAGCCCACTTATTTGTCTTTTTGGCAGTCCGTGATATCCCTAACACTCTCTCCCAACACCACATTTCATTATTATTTTTTAAAGAATTAAAATTTATTAGATAATAACAATAAACAATAACAGCAACTGAAAAAATCAGAAAAAAAGAAACTATTTAAAATACATTATATCTACATACACGATAAGATAAAAGCAGGATTCCTATGTTGCAGCTTATTTCTTTGTCTTCATATTCATCGTTCTGTCCTGACTGAGTAAAACGAATTCCCGTTTTTCACCCTTATTTATAAAATTCTCTATTTTATTTATAGTTTGTGACCATAACTCATCTAAACTTATTGTACCTCTATTTTTCTGATATGCTGTTAGCTTAATTAAAACATAAATTTCTTTAACTTTAACCAGCCATTCCTCTATCTTTGGATTCGATTTTTGCTTCCAATGCCTGGCAAAGGTCGTTCTAGCAGCAAACCAACACCACATTTCAAAGGAATCAACTTTCTTCCTGTCAGCTTTCTTCACTGTCCAACTTTCACAGCCATACATTCTGTACTTACCGCAATATAATTTTCATCAGTATCATATATGAGCAGAAACCCCCAAATAACAATCAAAAGCTGCAATCTGCCAGCCACTTACTCTAGAGTAAGCCATTAGAGTGAACTTGATTGCTTCAAAATAAGTGGTTTGTCAACTGCAGCCAAATACCTGTCAGAATTAAAGCAGCCTTTTTTACATAAAGATAGGCCACATCCCATCTTTTTGCCACAGCAGTTGGAATATAGAATAACTCTTCTGAAACTGTTGGGAGTCAATCATAGGACTATGAAAGCACAGCATCTCTGTAAGCTTCAGTGGAGCTATTCTAGCTTTATTGCTTGGGTCTGGCCCTTCATCTCTCTAATCTAAATTTCTATGTCCTCGATTCAGGAAAATGAGACAGGGTTGATCATGTGGCTAAATGCTTTTCAGAACTGGGTCTTGTGTTTGAGAGGCAACCAGGCTTGCAAATTCCTGATGCCAAATGAAGGAATTTTAAATTGCTTTGTTAGGTTCATTGCAGCTTTTTTAAAAAAATTATAATTAAAATGCCTGATATTCTCTAATGGACCATGAGTGTACATCAAATTGCTCTGTGGCCTTTGATATGTACTTAAAGCCAATTGGCTAGTCTTACTGATGTATTTTTAAAGAGCTACTTATTGATTAATAATGCTTCTGTATTAATATAACCACTTTGCGGGGAACTGAGAAACATCAATAGTAGAAACCCATATTTATCCACAAATTAACTGTGTATAGATCTGCTGCTTTAAGCCAAATGGGGTGCATCCATTCATTACTTTACAAGAGAAACTCGACAACAGATAGTGAAGTAGATAAAAGCAAAATCTTGGTCTTATTTGTCAATTGCATAAAATGACTGCACGCAATTCATGTCTTCTCGCCCTAGTGGAGCCGAAGAACAGATGACATAAAGCATACACTCTGCCTTGCTTATACTTTTGACACACTAATAACTGTAATGCTTTACCTGATGACAGCATTTCATATCTTTTAAGACTATACTGGCTGCCGATGCTGATAAAAATGAAATGAAATTTCTCTTAAATGCAGGACGGGGTGTTGGCTGCTCAGCCATTAGTGGATACTGGAAACCAGAAGTTTTTTTGCACTGAGTTGAGCTTGGCAAACACAATTTTCCTCTAACTGAACGATCCAAAACCAGAGGCTTGATTTTATAAGCCTCTCACACATTGCTGTGGTACAGTAGAAGAGGCAAAAAAACACCCCAACCACAATGATTAGCAAAAATGAAAAACAAAAAAGGCTAAGTATTTCTTACTGATCATTTCTGCAATGTGCTGCGAACAATTTGTACACTGTTGCACCATCATCCGGATATTCAACTAAACATGGGTCCTGGCATCTACCACGAGCCTGGCAAGGCAAAAGTAGCAACACAGGGACGAGATAAGGGCTTTCTACAATATGTCTCTCTGCTGCACCTCTAAGGGTGAGCACCGCTGTGAATCAGGACCTGCTTTAGGAGCCCAGAGTCTACTCTGCTCCTAGGTCCTATGCATTCAGAATTACGGGACCCCCTGACCCAATGTTTACAAAACTTGGGGGGTCTCGTAAGAAGGGTCCTTTGAAGCTCCGCTGAAAGTTTGGGGACTCTACCCCCAAAAATGCGCCCCCTGCAGCCACGGAAAGGAACAAATGAGCACAAGCACCCCCCCTCACGGGGATTTCTCTCTCACACACAAACAGATACTCTCTCTTTCCTTTCCCGGGCCCCGCACCAGCTGGACTCATGAACTCAATCGTTCAAACTGATTGGCCAGAAGAAGACCCAGCTTGGCCACCGATTGGCTGCAGGAGAATGCTGCTTACTAACTGACGGTTATGCTGTTATGCCGAACCCCGAATCTGCCGAATTTATTCGCCGAACACCCCAAATTCGCTGAATTCGGCTCCCTGTTTTCCCGCCTTTTTTGAGTTCTGTTCCATCCGAACTAAAAACCGCTGAATCAGGGGAAACTGAATCGACAGCCCTAAAAGGGACTAGGCACGTAGGTGATGGGAAAGACCTCTGCCTGAGACCCCCAGAGAGTCACTGCCGGTCTGAGTAGATAATACTGACTTTGATGGACCAAAGGTCTGATTCAGGATAAGGCAACTTCATGTGTTCAATGCATTTCCCCCTCTCTTCTTCTCCCCTGCTCTCCAAACCAGCCTGGGACACAATGCAGCTTCTTTCCCACCCCCTGCTCCTCCTGGTCACACTTAGCTGAGCTCCAAAGCCCCACTCTGCATCCCCCACCCTCCCTACCTCCTCTCCCCACTTCAGAGCCCAACCGTTCTCTCCCCAGTACCCTTCTTTCAGCCTTCCCTGGAGCCCTCTCTTATCCTTCTCTCCCCACTTTCCTTTTCCTCTCTCCAAGTAAACTGGACATAGATCTGTAAGTGAGCCACTCAGACTAGGTGTAGTGTAGCTTCCCCTGGTTTCTGTTCACGCTGGCAAAATTTGTAGCAATTACACACCCAAAAATATTTCATGCAGTGAGTGCAGACTCGTACTTACTATCTTGCAAGGGGAAAGGTGGGGCAAATAGACTGCCATCCTGTTCCAAGGAAAGGGGCTAAGCAGTGCTCACTTTCTCACTTTGGAGACCTCTGTATAACTGATAGCTAGCAAGTCATTATCATTGTAAAATTTACAGATTTTAAATCTGTACACATGGTGCATACAAATAAGCAATGGCCACTTCCTTTTTTCTCAGAAGAAATGGTGGCAAGTGACATTAGCTCCACATACTGGCTTGAATCTTGTTGAAAGTTTCTGCTGGTGGAAGGATTTCTGTTAGCAGCATGACGACTTTGTTGCCTTCCCTCTCCCGTTGCAGCCTAAAATGTCCCCTGAAATGCTGTTCTGGGGTGGCAGAACAGTATGTGGAAGGAGTCGGAGATCTGCCATGGGAAGGAGAATCAGCAAAAGCTGTCCCCTCTCTGGCAGCAGAAATGATTGGCAGGTTCCAGGCCTACGAGGCCTATACATTGCAGCCTTTGGTTCCTTTATAACAAAAGTCCACCGTAAAGGGCATAAAGAGACCTATTTGCCAGCAGCATGTAGCTGTTCAATGCTGCTCTGGTGAAGTACAGCTACCAAATGGACTGGATTAATCGGGCTATTAAATTAGGTTTTATTTTGAAAATGCTAATTCACATGGCAGCTGGAGCCATGTGCTTAATCTGGCTCAGGCTTTCGGGGACACAAACCTTGCTGGGTCTTAATTCTGCATCTGATGACCTATTCCGCTCTTCTATCCTTGAAATGAAACTCAGCTTATGGTTAACAGCAAGCCCTTTAAAAATTTGATTAAAGGGCTCCCGCTTTTAACAAATTGGCTTGTTAACAAAAGAATGCCGTAACGCTACTGTTGTGACACAAAGACATCTGTCTGCAAAGAGCAGCCTCTGCTTGGCTTCAGGAATATCTGGGCATTTGTTTTGACGACTGACGTTCTTCCTCGTGCCACTTCTCCCAACAGTACAGAGACAAGCAACATATAGCCCAAGGTCTCCATGTAGACCCACAGGCATTTTTACCACATGCAAAAGCCTGTCACAATCCTGGAAACATTAGCCCTTCATTAAGAGGAAAAAAGAAGTGGGGGAGAGGTTGCTAACCTTCACTGGTGCAAAGATAACCTTGGAAGCATGGCGACAGATTGTTCTGAAGGCTTAGTAAATTGAAGTGCATTATATTTTCAAATCTCAGCCTAGCTGACCAGCTCCACATTTTTTTTTTAATAAAGGGAGAATGCTAAATTTACAGTGCCATTGTATGTGGTGTTACTTCGGTCTCTAAACCCATCGTTGATTTCAACAGGCTTAGAATGAGGAAACTCTACAAAGGATCAAGACTGCTAGACAGTTAGACTTAGCAAATGTCAGTGGGTGTGGCCACCCCAGCTAGGGTTGCCAACCTCCAGGTACTAGCTGGAGATCTCCTGCTATTACAACTGATCTCCAGCCGATAGAGACCAGTTCACCTGGAGAAAATGGCCACTTTGGCGATTGGACTCTATGGCATTGAAGTCCCTCCCCTTCCCAAACCCCACCCTCCACAGGCTCCGCCCCAAAAACCTCCCGCTGGTGGCAAAGAGGGACTTGGCAATCCTAAACCGGTTAAGAGCACCGGGAGGTGGGAGGGGAGACAGGACTTCAGCCATTTTCGTGCAAATACTGTGCAAGCTTACTTGCAAATAAAATATGTAACGTCACACTGAACAGCGGGGCAGAGTCTTGTAGGGTCTTGTAGCCTTGGAGCAGGCAGCCCTTGGCAAACACAACCATCAAGATACAGTTTGAAATAACTGCAGTGACGTCCTGCAACATGCGCAGGCTGATAAACGGGGACTCGTCCTCAGAGCGCCACTGTTAAAATTTCTGCAACTGTTGCCTTTCTGCCTTTTTTTTTTTCGTTCTCTTCATTGCACTTTTAAACAGCTTCAGGTGTTTAATATTTTTTATCCCTCTTTTTTCCACCAAGTAAAATATTATGTACAGGAGGGTCGTGAGTGAAGTCATTTAAAGAATGTAAAATTTAATTGGGGAAATAAGCAAGAGCCAGAGGAGTACATAAAATAAAGCAGTACAGTAAACGGTGGAAAAATGATACCACCCCGGTTTTTGCCATCAAGTCACAGCTGACTTAAGGTGACCCCTGGTGGGGTTTTGCAAGGCAAGACACGTTCAGCAGTGGTTTCCCATTGCCTGCCTCCATGTCATGACCCTAGCATTTCTTGGAGGTCTCCCATCCCAATACATGCCAGAGTCGACCTGCTTAGCTTCTGGGTACTGATGAGATCAGGCTAACCTGGGATATCCAGGTTAGAGATACCCCCCTAGCCAAAGACTGATGGATTAGACCTGTATCTTGTCTGAACAACTTAAAGACCCTATTTTGTTGTACGTGGAATGCCTTTTCCTCATCTTCAGAACACCAAGGTATGATACCCACTTGATATGCCGTACTAATCTGACTCTCATTGCTGAACATGCTGCCAGCTCCTGTCCTAGAACATGAATGAATACCAACAGAGACTCAAAGAACTTCAGGAGAGTGCCCTGTGCCAGTTAAAAGAGAAGAGTGTTTAATGAGAGGTTTAATTTATTTTTATGTTCCTGAACCAGCAGCTGCTATTCAGCAACTGAACCAGAAGCCTATAAAGTCCTGGAACTGGTGTCAGCTGAACCTCAATGCAGCAGCCAGAAATGTAAATACAATATAGATTTTGGTTTTAATTGCATTTCTCTGATTCCATTTACGCCGTGAGAAAGAGACAAAGTAGATATAGGGAAGTGTTTATTGGATTACCTTCTGTTCAAAAGGTATCCCCTTACAGTACTTTCTCTCTCACTCTCTAGGACCAAGGCGGCAATTATACTACAAGTGTAGACAGCATTCTCCCCACCCCCTCCTTTTGGTGTGAAAAAGCCCTGAAGATTAATAGTTAGAAACAGAGTTCTAATGCAAAGTATTTAGACAAAGCGTCAGCTCTCATTAAAAGCTTTAAAGAAAGGTCTCCTCAGAAGAGAAACTTCGCTATGGAGTGGACTAAACTTGTGAGTTTGCAGAGAGGATTTGGAAGAGAAAAAAACCAGTATCTAAGCCAATCAGGCTTTGGTTTACCATACTTCCCCCCCCCTCTGACTTCACAAGAGCTGTACTTCTGTGCCATCGAAACCTAAGTCAGGATGATCCACCTAAATTCTCAACAGCTTAAGTGGATCCACAAATATATATATATATATATTTAAATCGGTAAAGATAAGAAGAAGAGATATTAAAGCATGCAGAGAAAGCTTTTACTGACCAAAGAGATAGGTAGAGTTACAGCAGTCATGTTGAGTAATACAAGAATGTCAAGAGCAGCTTAATGGCCTTAACTGCATCAGTATATTTAAAAAGCTCCATCTCCCACTGATTCCCCCAGACAGCCAGAGAGAGCAGGCTCTATGTAAAAGCTGCTACATGTGAACTGGACAAAGACAATGCTCCTGCACATCATTTTCACTCCTCACAGCTTCCTTAAATTTATGGAAAAGGACATGCAGGCACAAGTACACCCAATAATCAAATGCAGTGTGTGTGTATGTGTGTGTGTGTGTGTGAATTTTGCAAACTGACGATGGGAAAAACCTAGTTATATATAATATTACATTCAATCTATTTTTTTTTCATTATCAATTTGCAAAATTTCAGCAAACTAATAAAGATTCCTACTTATGGCTAGAAGTAGCTGTATAACAATGAGGTTCATTACTCTTTTAATATCGAGGCATTCTGTAAGCGCTAGAAGTGGTGGACGCATAATAAAAAAAAACCCTTTCATAACAGTTGATTAGTAAATATGGCCTGCAGAAAGTCTAGCTCTCATTGCACTTTGTACATTAAAAATCCAAATGCACTGGGAGAGCTGGGATTTTAACCCCCCACAGCTTTAACACAAAGAAACACATTAATAAGATACAATTTAGATTTGCATTTTTTAATAAGCAAGGGGATCAAAGAACTGGAACGCTGAAGGGGTGCAATGCTGTATTGCAAATCCAAACTTCACAGTATAACAGGGAATTAAGATACTATTGTACTAAAATAAGACTGACATTATTTGAAAGCATGCTACTTGTATATTATTACTAAGGCTCCAATTACAAACCCCAATCATACAGAAAGTGGGGGGTAAGGATTCAAAGAGAACTAAGGTAAGGTGAGGTATGAGTTAAACTGAATGTGCTTATTTCTCTGTAGCCCTTTTTGCCAGCTCGTTCCTTTCAGCCATGCTCGATTTCAGCAGGAAGAATATCAGTTTAAAAGACCACAGAACTAAACCTACTGCACAGCTCTCCACCGAGACAGAACAGCCATGAGGACAAGACAGAAACTTTTCTAGATCATGCCAATGGGCCATCTAGTCCAGAATCTTACAGTTGCCAACCAGGTGCCCTTGAAAGTTTTACAACAGGGTAAGGAGGCCAAGGCCTCCACAGTTGTTTACTGCCTCTGACTAGGAAGGTTCCTTTTAGTCATCTCAGCTAAAGCTAATGATGGACCAATCCTCAATTAATCTTTTAAAGCCACCCAAGTTAGCAGCCATTTGTTTATTCACATTATTTGAAGTCTGCTTTTCTCATTGAGACTCAAGGCAGATTGTGTGTGTAAAGTGCCGTCAAGTCGCAGCCAATTTATGGCAACCGCTTAAGGGGTTTTCAAGGCAAGAGACTAACAGAGGTGGTTTGCCAGTGCCTTACTCTGCACAGAAACCCTGGTATTCCTTGGTGGTCTCCCATCCAAATATTAACCAGGGCTGACCCTGCTTAGCTTCCGAGATCTGACTGAGTTATACCATGCTACCTTCCCTCCCAAGGCAGATTACACACTGTAAATCTATACAATCAACAGGTTGAGATATCTAATAAGCAATGTAATAGGCCTAGGATTATGAAAACCTGACGTAAAAATCTGACACAAACCATAATATTAGACATGATACATTAAACAATGCAGAAAATGGGATTACATAAATAGAAAACAATGTAATGAGAGCAAAATAATGCATAAAGCAAACAGATAATACATACTATACACAAGAGTATAATTCACAGTTCTGTTCCATTTACAAAAGCACCCTCCTGAACCATTCTGTTATAATATAGCCCTAATACAGTTACAGAAAAATACCTTTGTTGGCAGTATATTCCACTAGTTAATTTCTTGTTGAATCAACAATGTGCATTCATGTGAATACTTCTTTACAATATGCCATGAACATCTGCAACTACTGCTACTCACTCACGTTGCAAACTAAACTTCCCCAGCTACCATAAACAGAACTTGTCTAGGGGGCAAGAGGGAAGGGAGGTAATCTTATCAAATTTATTCTCCATTAATCTTGGGAACTGTATCATGAGCTGCTGTAATGATCAATTCTGACACCGCACTAAACCATAATTAAGGAACCAGAACCATTTCTTAAAAGATTTATAACCTGCATAAATCTTATCCAGTGGCTTCCAAGGCAGCTCGTGTACAACTTAAAACCAAAGACTACCATTACAAGAAATAATCACCAACTGAAAGAGATAACCACAATAGCCAACAGCATGACCAATATCCATCATGTAGAAAAAGCCAATAATCACAATTGAGAGAGGAGAGAGAAGCAAACAGTCAATGAAATCCACAGAAAGCCTAAGTGAATAGGAAAGTTTTCACCTGATGACTAACCCTGAAAAAAGAGGTACCAGATGAGCAACTATGTACAGGGAGTTCCAAAATTCAAGCCCCACTGTAGAAAAGGCCCTGTCACACTGGTGTCACCCCCTTTCCCGAATCAAAGAATCTAAGAACATACAAAAATCCATACTGGATCAGACCAAGGCCAATCAAGTCCAGCAGTCTATTCACACAGTGGCCAAGCAGGGTGCCTCTAGGAAGCCCCCAAACAAGACGACTGCAGCGGCATCCTGCCTGTGTTTCACAGCACATAATAGGACATGTAGTGAAGGATATGTGCAAAAAATCTGAACTCGTGGGCAAGTTTATATGCGAGTGCATCATCCTTTAGCTACAGCGTCCAAGTTGATATGCAGAAATCACAAATGAAGATCTGAAGTGGGTCTGAAAACCATGGGCTTGCTGAGGGTTCTGTGATGCTGGAAGTTTGGTGAGCAGAGCTGTCAGCATATCGTTTCCTTTAAAAATCATGCATGGGTGGTGAGGTTCTGATTGTGATTGCAGAGCGGTGAGGGGTTAATTAAGTCTTCACACACACACACCCTTTTATCTACCCAAAACAGCTTCAGGGATCCGCTATCTGCCCACAAGTTCACCTCAAACAGCAGCTTCCCAGGGGCATTGGGGGGGGGGGGTAGGGCCGTGGCTCAGCGGCTGAACTTCTACTTCACATTCAGAAAGTCACAGATTCGATCCTCAGCATCTCCGGGTAGAAGGATATGAACACATGAACACATGAAGCTGCCTTATACTGAATCAGACCCTTGGTCCATCAAAGGCAGTATTATCTACTCCAGGGGTGGGGAACCTTTTTTCTGCCAAGGGCCATTTGTATATTTATAACATCATTTGCGGGCCATACAAAATTATCAACTTAAAAATTAGCCTGCTATATTTGGTCAAACATTTAGCCAAGAGGCACGTCCAGAGACAGCTCTGAGTGTCTGCCACATAGAGCGACTTGCTTTTGAGCTCTGCTGTCCCCAGCTGGGACCAAGAGATTCAGTCAGGGCAGCATCATTCTGAGCTAGAGATCTGCCAGGACCCATGAAGGGCCAGACCAAATGATTTCACGGGCTTTATACGCCCCCCCCCCCGGACCTGACGTTCCCCACCCCTAATCTACTCAAACCGGCAGCGGCTCTCCAGGGTATCAGGCAGAGGTCTTTCACATCACCTACCTGCCTGGTCCCTTTAACTGGAGATGCCGGGGATTGAACCTGGGACCTTCTGCATGCCAAGCAGAGGCTCTACCATTGAGCCACAGCCCCTCCCCAAGAAGGATCAGGTCATAGATGATGTGAAAAACGCTGAGACCCTGGTGAACTGCTGCCTGTCCAAGTAGATAATGCTGACCTTGATTTGGCCAGTGGTCTGATTCAGTATAAGGCAGCTTCATGTGTTCATTTCAGATCAGGAAAACAGCATGGTGGGGAAGACTTAACCCTCCTTCCCTTTTTGCTGAAGGCCCAATCAGACTGGGACCTTTTGTATAAATGACACAGGTGTTTTTACTGGCTTATGCTGTATTAATAAATCTGATGATGATGATGATGATGATCTGAAGGCTTAATCAGACTGCCCCCCCCACACACACACACATACAGGTGGTTTTTAAAAGAGAAAAAATGCTAGGAGTTCCATTCACACTGCTCCATTAATGTAGCTCTGCCCTATGATTTGATGTGATGTCCAAATTGACAAATCATACTTATGTCCCTTCCTGCATCTCTGAAGGCCACGGTATCTAGCTCATATCACCTTTTTGAGGCCAGTGAAACAGTGTCTGGCAGAAACACAGCGCCCAGAAAGCTTTCAGCACGATCATCTCCAATCAGATGAGTTAAATGACAAAATGTTTATTTCTGTGCAAATATTTTAAAAATACAGAAAGGAACTGGGTTCAGACGCTAATGCTACCTCCCAGGCATAACCAGCACTTACTCATCAGATCACTGCAAGCCTCACTGACCTTGGCAGACTTACGAAGATCTTATTTTCATACGGATGAGCTGTTCAAGAATGATTTTCTCAAATAAGATTATCTATCAACATCAGCATGCTTGTCTTCTCACCCCACACATATTTTTTCTTCATTAAATATATTTACTATCGATATTAAGCAGAAAAGCCAAATTACCATTGATATGTGAACTATTATTTATCTCTTATCTATCGGGAGTCCAGTAGTAGACTTGTTTTTTTAAGGAGCTCCATTGTGCAAGCTCAGCTCAAGGATGGAAAACTCACACGATTCTTTTTAAAGAGAGGGTAAGATATACAGAGATACTGCACAGGTAGCATTGAATATTCTAACTGCCAGGAGCTCTACAGGGCCTGACACACAGATCTTTTCTAACCCTCCTACCTGAGATCCTTTAACTGGAGTTGCTATAGACTGAAGGTGCAGCTGGCTCTAGTTACACTTGGGATGGACTTATAGTTAGAATTGGGATGGAGGTGAGTAATGCAGATGCTTTAGGAGTATAACTTTGAATTGAAAAATGGCTAAATGGGGGATTACTCCTTTCCCTGCCTCCAACTCAATCTTTCCAAACTGCCTTCCTCCTTGTAGACTTCTAAGTACATATTTGGGAGAAAGAAAAAGATTGTTTTGAAGCAGAAAATCAGCAGGAAGGGGTTAATTGTCATCTCCTGTGCTGAGAATTATCCCCTGCCCATGCCACTTTCCCTTAGGAAAGCAGCTGATGGGCTTTTATAACACTTGCAACATGCAGTTCTACCTTTCACATCTGACCAAAGAGCCTTTTAATGTCAGCAAGTGAAATATATTTGCTGTCGTATTTATGAAAAGAATGACTGCAACCCAGTATGCAAAACGAACCTGGTTGTTAGAACACATCCATCAAAGCAGAAGAGGGGAGCGGATGGAAAGAAGAGAGGAAGAGCAAAGAGGCAAGGAACAGCAAGATGGCACGGCCTGTGGAAGGTGTCTGTGGAAGGAGCGACAGGTAGCAAAAAGGAGAGAACGACCAAAGAGAAGGTCATACTTGCATTCTGCCTTAAGCTCTTAGGGGAACAGGATCCAAAGAAGGCAGGAAGGATGTGCTCTTCCATCACTGATTCTCCTTACTACAGACCATTCAATTTTCTTAATACAATCTGGTGGAGGGATTTTGTTCCATTGCATTGAGATATCACGAAATCAGGGGAACTATAATTGTACCCCCAGAAGTTTACATTCACTTATATGGGCAGAAGGGGTCCCATATTTCTATTTGTACAATGTAAAGAATTTGATTCACAAATTTCCAAATGATTGATCAACCATTTGTATATTTACACATGAAAGGAAAGTAGACAAAGAGAGTAACGTTGTTATCCCAAGATGCCAACCCTTGTCTACACAATGAAGGAGTTCCACGGCATTATAGTCCCTCCTAACTGAACCCCACCAGTTTTTTAAAACCTGAGATTAAAGAGAGGATAACCGAAGTCACCAGGTCATTCAACAATCCATCTCACTTCAGTATCTGAACCGTTCCATGTATGTTAGGTGAGTTAGTTCAAGAATTTTTATCCTCGAATAACAGAGCTCATAAACACATATAAGCTATATTTCTGGCAGTTGAAGATTTGATGTTCTCCCAGATCATGCATGGAATGCTCCATAAGATACACCAACGTAACACTGGCTATTCCATTCAATAGGACCCTCAAAATAACATGTGGATTGCTGCTGAAACAGAGAATGATCCTTCCCAAGCAGTTACAAGCGTGCCAGATCTTCTACCTGCTGGATACATGCATAGTTCTATTCTCTCCTGCCTACTGTGGGGAACCTAGCCCTAACCCAAGCAGCAGCAAAACAAACACTCTCTCCAAAACCCACACACCTTCTTTTCATCCAGAAGGACCTGACTGCAAGTATTCTCTTCTGCATTGCAAAGCAACACATGTCCAGCATTTTAAAGCCCTCTGAGTTCAATGAAAGAGTTCAGCAAGTGTCCAGTTTTCTCCAACTGAATTCAATGGGTCTTGAAAGCACTTAACCTTGGCTGCACCAATGCCTACAGTATATGTACTAAATTACTATATATGAACATGAGTTGTCAGATTGTCCTTTGTATTGTCCTTGACTGACTAGCCCCTAGTTACTACAAAATAAATGTTAGCGGTCAAGAAAGTGGCATAACTTTCCAATACCAGTCTAATTACTAGGTCCAATTTTAAGGTGTTCTTGTGTCAATGGGAAGGCACTTCCACTGATATAGGGACAGATCCATGAGTTCTGCAGATTTCCACATACTGTAATTACATCCTGCCTACCCAGAGCACCAGAAGGGAATCACCCACCTCTCAAGATGCCCTCCCCCTCAGAGAGAGAAAGGATCCATCCTACAGGCAAAGCTTTGCTTACAGTGCTTTGAATCAAACCTTTGAATTTTTCTTTGCACGCTACATTACGAACTTTTCATAAATAAATCTAGGGGGAAAAACATAGTCGCCTCAAGTCTGTTTCATAAGGAAATTACGGTAACTAACTTCCAGTTAGCCTCCCAAACTATGTATTATGAAGTATATAGAATCATAAAATCATAGAATCATAGAGTTGGAAGAGACCACCAGGGCCATCAAGTCCAACCCCCTGCACAATGCAGGAAATTCACAACTACTTCCCCCCTCCACACCCCTAGTGACCAGAAGATGGCCAAGATGCCCTCCCTCTCATCATCTGCCTAAGGTCACAGAATCAGCATTGCTGACAGATGGCCATCTAACCTCTTCTTAAAAACCTCCAGAGAAGGAGAGCTAACCACCTCCCGAGGTATATAAATAAAACAGTCCAGTAGCAAGCAAGCATCTAAAGAACTGACCTCTGACAGAGTATCCCTGGTACCCTAATAGTAGAATACTGTTCTGGTCTGAAAAATGCAAGGGCAGTTCCAAGAAAATCTAAGCTCCAAACACAACGTCTGACCCCCTTTCCCCCATTTCAACAATACTCCTTCTAATGCCTTGTGAAATATTTAAAGCTTGGCTGCCTGATAAAATGCCACTGCTAACATGCAATGACATAATAAGCATGCTGGAATCATACTTCAGTTGTATTCTGGGCCAGCTCAATCAAGTTTTATTGACTTGATAAAACAAATGGTCATCAAGGTTGGATTTAGTTTATGAACTGGGCCCACGGAAAGAAGAGAACCAATTATTTTCCAGATTGTTTTCCAGCTCTACAGCTAAAAACCACCGTCAGAAAATGAATCAAATGGATCCTTCCTCCATTCCCTCTAAATACTAAAATAGGACTTATTAACGTTATGGTTTATCTTTTTTCATGAGTACATTCCATTTGGCTGTTAATGCACCACAGCTACCTAGCAAGGCCAAATTCTATTAGGAACATTAATCACGGCTTGACCAACTAAAATATGTTGAATTTATGGCACCATCACTGGTAAGGATTGTTTGGCTATGGAAATACTTAAATGAGAGTAATATATCCTGGCAATGTCAATTTGATTAATGTACTAGGAGCACATTTGAACAAAAAGGAAATCACAGGTCATTAAGAGTAAATTCAAATTATGTTATGGGTTTGAATGATTTTCTTCATTTGCAAAATTATTGCTGGTTGTGTTTGCTACATACTCTAATCTTTTATTTTGTAATTCAAAGCATTCTTCTTGTTTCAAAGTTGAATAATATTTTTAGCTGACATAAATGAGGCTCGTTCTGTCAGTCTTTAAGCATCGGATAAGAAAGAAAATGTGAACCTGCATAAAAGCTGTTATAATTACTACTGCTTTCATCGCTTAAAAATCAATATTATTATTCAAAAGCAATTGTTTAGCTATTCAAGTTTGCTCAACACTTAGAACACAGAGTTCCAAGCTTCAAATAAATCATTACACAAAGACCAAACACATTGCAGGTCAACACAATTCAAACTAGAAAAGCCAAATGGATTACACAAAAGGCTAAGGAAGGAAGGTTTGCTGGAAAAATTGGGTTTTAAAGAAAAGCCGGAAGGAGAAGAGAGAGGGCATCTGGCAGATGAAGCAAGGCAGCCAGTCCAGACGACACAGAAAAAAGCACACAGGAAAAGTGGTAGAACGAGCAACAGGATAAGATCTCTGGGAAGAACAAAGGAAGTGAGGAATGATACAGATGGGTTTTTTTTTAGTGAATAGCCAGCACATTTATATAAGGTACTATAGAAGGAATGTAAGCAGAAACCATTTCCAATATATTTTTTCTCCTATTTGCACTTCCTCTCAGTATGTGTGATCACCAATGCGCCTAAACAGAACAACGTGTGTATTTCCCAGCTTCAACATGTAATTGGCTACCCTTAAAAATCCGGGGCTGCTGACTGCACATACCAAAGCAGGAAAATATGCAGTTGTCCATGGACACATAATAAAGAGAGCCGACACCAGAGCTGGGATAATCAAAGGGCCAACTTTATCTGCTCAAGAGGGATCTGCAGTACACACAAGCCAAAACACCCCCAGAGCTAACTGCAGTGTGGGCAATTGTTGGGATGCAGAAGAGTCAGGCCTCCTCTTTTTGTTCATCCCCATTCTTAGGGTGAGACGACTCTGGCTCAGAGCGATGAGCCGTTACGTGCGGTACGGCTCATGCTCCTCCTTGCCAAGCCTTCTTTAGTGCTCGAGGGAGGTGTGCCACATCCAGTCCACCAACCCACGAGATCAATAGGTCAAGGATAGCAGCACCCCTCAAGGAGTTCCTGTCCCAGGTAACTTCCAGGTACCGAGGCCCCAGGCCTGGTCTGAGGGCCTTCATCTTCCAAACTGATGCCTCAAGGTGCTCACCGGAGTTGTACCACGAACCATGAAGCCACCTTTTCCTGCACTGCTCCTGCATACCACCTATCACTTTCAGAGTAGGGTAGATGAACACACACACATACACAGCTTGTTGCCAATTGTGCAGGAGGGGTAATAAATTCCTACCAGGCCCCCAGATGGGTGACCAGCTTGCGCCTGCTCTGAAACAGAGGGAGGGAGGGTGTCTCTTCCATTTGCTTCCAAAGATGGAGGAAATACCTGACCCAGAACCTATAAGCCCCCTTTCCCTTGGTCCCACCCCTCTTCATATGTTAGGCCCAAGGATGAATGGAGGCTGGCTCTCTGCTCCCGCTACCATCAGCCAAAATCCGCCCCTCCCGTCACTTCTTTGAAGGTGGGATGGGGCGGTTGTTACTCTATTCATACACACAATCTGCCTTCCATACAGTTGATTGAACTGACTGAATAGGGCCAAGTCTAATTTCTATAAATGACAAAAAGCCTTTCAGACCACCTTTACTAGAGAAACTTCAATCTGTGCTTGCATTTCATGCCAACTTGTATGTTCAAAGGTCAACACTGCCTCCATGTTAGAAATACTGTCCACTAGCGTTAGAAAATGAACACCCAAGAGAGAGTCCAAACATTCTCTGCCATAAATGTAGTGATGATCAAAGGAAGGCAGTTTGAAGACTATTTGTCCAGAAGAACACAACATAAAGATTCAGGATAATTCCACATTCAGTAATGAATTTTCATTCCAGTTTAAAATGACTACATTTTACCCACTATCACAAGTTGAAACAGAAGGCTTTCTCTAGTGCCACATATGAAAGCACCCTCTCTTCATTTCCTGGCCATTTTCCTGTAATACAACCACGTAACACTTTAGAGAGTTCAAGGCACTCTACATGCATTATCTCAGCAATCATGACAACCATCTGGTAAGGTGAGTCAGTGATATCATTTCCATATTGGAGAAGAGGGCTGACAATGAGGAAAAGTGGCTTACTTAAGGCTGTGAAATGAGTCCACAGCAGAGGTGAGAGATTCAACCCAGGAACCTCCTGGATCATGGCTCAGCCTCTCAGCTATTGTTACACTCGTCTACACTTATGTATCCACCTGTTCAGAAGATGAATACAGAAAGATCAATGATATAACTATAGTTCATAGTAAACAAGCAAAAATGAATGAAAGTCTGATGCATCTAACTACAGAGAAAGAACCACGTGTTTGTTCACAAAGTGAGACATCTGAAGAGGTGTAATATGGTCCCAATGGATGGATCCTAATAGCAAATGGGTCACTGCATTTTGCACTAGCTGAATCCTTCAAAGAAAGATGTACCCTATCAATAGTGGGAAGAGTAATGCCCTTCAATATACATGGGCCAATCAACCAGCATCAACTTGAACACATGAACACATGAAGCTGCCTTATACTGAATCAGACCCTTGGTCCATCAAAGTCAGTAATGTCTACTCAGACTGGCAGCGGCTCTCCAGGGTCTCAGGTAGAGGTTGTTCACATCACCTGTTTGCCTAGTCCCTTTAACTAGAGATGCCGGGTATTGAACCTGGGACCTTCTGTGTGCCAAGCAGATGCTCTACCACTGAACCACAGCCCCTCCCCTTATTTATTTATTCTCTCTCAGCCACCTAACTACTTCATTCAGGCATTGGCTCAGCACAGAGAGAGTAGGTTCTGCAGACTTGCTTAAGGTAAAGGTCCCCTGTGCAAGCACTGGGTCATTCCTGACCCATGGGGTGACGTCACATCCCGACGTTTACTAGGCCAACTTTGTTTGCAGGGTGGTTTGTCAGTGCCTTCCCCAGTCATCTTCTCTTTACCCCCAGCAAGCTGGGTACTCATCTTATCGACCTCGGAAGGATGGAAGGCTGAGTCAACCTTGAGCCGGCTACCTGAAACCGACTCACATTGGGATCGAACTCAGGTCGTGAGCAGAACTTGGACTGCAGTACTGCAGCTTACCACTCTGTGCCACGGGGCTCATTGGGTGTCATCTGCATATTGGTGACACCCATTCCAAAACTACAGATTTTCTTATTCAGGGGTCTTCAATATGGGCCAAAAAGGTTAAAGAGGGACCAGTAATCAGAAGGTCCAGACAGCTTGTACAGTATATTGTCCAAGGCCAAACAGAGCTCCTAATTCAAATATTACCTCAGTCACAAACTCCATAAGTGGCCTTAAGCAAGGCTTTCTTCTCTCAGCTTCAGCTGTAATACCTGGATGCTAACAATCTCCGACTTTACAGGGCACTTGAAAGGCTTACTCATATAATTTATGCTGTATAAGTGCTAAGGAGTTGGGTGACCAAGGAACTAAATCTCACTTCTGTCAGCATCATTCTAATATTTTAGCAAATTCTCAGGATGTAACTCTGACCATTTTATTTAAAAAGGTACTGACAATCTTTTCTTCCATGAATGTGCAGTGTTTTTTTTTTAACTTCGTTATGTCTTGGCCCATCGTCTGGAACAATTCCTTTTGTTTGGATCTTGGTAGGACTATTTATCTCGTTATGTAGAGGCATACCCAAGCTTTTCTCCAAAGCGGATTCTAAACTGGAGCTGCAGCCAGACCTGGCTTCCTGCTGCACATATTTGCAAACACCCATTTGCTAATTTTGTTATAGCCACTATACATTTTTAGGTGTACAGCTACAGATAATAACGTGTGAAGTGTCTCTCTTTATTTGGTACCTTTTTAATTCTCAGTGTCTTAGGCCAAGACCAAGTCTAGCGGAGGCTGACATACTTTGCATTTGTTTGGTATTCTTCACAACTGTTAAAATTCTACTATTTAAACCAGTTGTTGGGACAACCATATTAAATTCATGGTTTTATATATCTGTAATCTAGAACTGATCTCCAATATGATGTCTCCTGCTTAAGATACATTTAGTTATGTTTGGCCAGTGACTATCTTTGAATTTTCTTTTTACTGCAATTGTATGCAAAATGACTTGTGAGCAAGCCCTTACTTTAGAGTAAACATGCATCCGATTTAAGGACGGCAGCCTGCCTAATGCTACTATTCATATTACTTCTTTTGGTATGTGAACATGCCTGTGTTGTAGCTGCTAGGAATAAACAGAGTGCAACAGGGATAAATTAACGGGGAATTCAAGATTCACTGTAATGAAGTGTCCGGGGCAAAAGAAAGTATTAGTGAAATCCCATGGGAAAAGTACGCGTAACTGTCACATCTGGAACTCATGCTCAAATATCATTACAGGGGGTTTGTTTTCAAAGAGAGGATATAAACTGAAGTGCTCTGAAATCAGAAGAAGATTGTTTACACAGCAGAGAGGTAGGAGAGGTTTTTATCTTTGAAAGAAAATCTGGTATGCAGATAAACCGCATATTGGATGGCTTCTAGGATCCCTTGCCTCAGACAGAAGGGATGTTCACAAGAACAAAGCCGCCTCACATCAGGCAAAGCGAATGAAAGATTCAGCACCCAGATCCAGAGATGTCAGTAAAACAATTGCCAAAGAGTTGCTTGTTAACATTTCAAAGTCTTCCTTTCACAGACTTCTTCGATTGCTAACCATGCCCTACCGTAATGGTGAATGGTGAATCCTGTCCCTGGAATGCATCATCAGCAAAAGGGGGGGGGATGAGAAGGAACACCATGATGAGTGAAAAACATTTTAGCCAGCAAAAGGCTGCCTTTGTGTATGAATTATTTACTGTAACAGAACCCAAATATTTAAGCATTTTATCACACGGAGGCATTCAACACTTTTTTAAAAAAAGGTAAAGGTCCCCTGTGCAAGCACTGGGTCATTCCTGACCCATGGGGTGATATCACATCCCGATGTTTACTAGGCAGACTTTGTTCATGGGGTGGTTTGCCATTGCCTTCTCCAGTCATCTTCCCTTTACCCCCAGCAAGCTGGGTACTCATTTCACCAACCTTGGAAGGATGGAAGGCTGAGTCAACCTTGAGCCTGCTACCTGAAACCAACTTCCGTTGGGATTGAACTCAGGTCATGTGCAGAGCTTGGACTGCAGTACTGCAGCTTACCACTCTGCGCCACAGGGCTCTTAGTGGAGATTTATCTCTGGTGGCTACAAAAAATTATACATTTGCATGTACGCACAGAATGCTATTTATTTTTGCCAAAAAAAATGCATGTAAATGGTTTCAAGTCCATTCCTGTACAGCTTCAGAGTTTACATAAGCTTCTCATTTCCACTCTCTAAGTACAAGAAGCACTCGGAGGCTCCCTGGACAAACTAATGTAAACGTGATAGCTATGGCTAATCTCTCCCAATTTCAATTTCACTCAATATGGTTTAGGCCATGTTACATTTTTAAAAAGTTCCTATTTATCTACAGTTGCAGAATTGTCCTGCTTTAAACACATGGCTGAACTATTCATGTGAAGCAAAGATTGAAATGCTAATTGAATTTATGCCCAAGAAAGGCATTGCTCAGATCTTTTGACAATGACGAAAACACTGGTTAGTGGAAATAAATGCAAGGGTTCGCTTCTTGCCTGCTAGAGGGGGTTAATTAAAATATGAAAGGGATTTATTTATTTTTACTTCTGTGCAAAGGAAAGCAGGTTCCTGCGTCATATTTGAACAGGTTGATAAAAATGACAAGCAAAGGAAATAGGTGAACAAAATAGAACAGGGATGAGGCAAACTAACAAGAATCTTCTTTTTGAAGGAAGACTAGCGACAGCTAGAACATGATTTTGCAAGATGATTCCCTGATTCTCTGTGACCTGGGGCTCACAGGAAAAAATCTGTACACAGAAGCAGTAGTTCACAAATTCTGCCTGGGTTTACTAATTGATCATTATAGGTAATCCTCAACATCCCTCACTTCCCTTGAGGACCCTGGCATGGCAGAGGACTGGGGGTGGGAGGAGCTGGGTCTTGTATCATTTCACAATAGGGCTTTTGCAGAAGGAGCCTGAGAGAATGGGCATGCTCTAGGGTCCAAAGGGCTTGGAGGAGGAGGAAGGAGGAGGAGGAGAGTTGTTTTTTATAGGCCGACTTTCTCGACTTAAGGAAGAATCACACCGGCTTACAATCACCTTGACTTCCCCTCCCCACAACAGACACCCTGTGAGGTAGGTGGGGCTGAGAGAGCTCAAAGGACTGTGACTAGGCCAAGGTCATCCAGCTGGCTTCGTGGGTAGGAATGGGGAAACACATCCAGTTCACCATATTTGCCTCCGCCGCTCATGTGGAGGAGTGGGGAATCGAACCTGGTTCTCCAGATCAGAGTCTACCACTCCAAACCACCACGCTTAACCACTACACCACGCCATCAGGTGCAGCACCTGCCTGCAAAGCAGAGATGAGATGCTGCTGCTACAACAGCACCTCTCTCCCTTCTTGCCCACCCTCCACACAAAGGGAAGGCGGAAGCAGTTGTTGCCATCATCAATTGCAATGACACCTACTATGAGAAGCAGAACCCAACACTGGCTTACTTAGTCCTTTCCCTCTGGGTGGCAGCAGTAGCTGGCCCGAGCAGCCCGAGCTGCTCGCTTAGGTGAGCCAGTGAGCAAAAGAGAGAATGGGGGCCAGCAGCCACTGCCTGCCCTCTGAGGATGTAGAGGGAGGAAGGAGAGACCCACTGCAACTATAAGAGCAGAGCACACAGTGAGCAACTCCCCCTAGTTTGGCACTGCCACTCAGTCACTTACTTGGCAGGGTGGAGTAATAATATATACCTATATTAGGTATATAATAAGAGGCGGCGCCTCTTCCTAAGCTGATTCCCGTACGCCGTTAAACAAAAAAAAAGCCATTTTGCGGCTTTTTGTTTAACTGGGGCCTTTCACCCCATAGGGAACAGCGAGGCTGCGCCTGCTAAAAACAGGCTCAGCACCACCATTCCTGGTGCCGGCGTGCCGGGCCAAACCGGGATAGGAAGCCGCCTAACCGACGTCTCCTCCCGGAACGCCCCGGAACACCCCCCTGCGCCGCCCTCCCTGCCAGCGTAAGTGCGTGTAATCTCGTGATTACAAACACTTATGCTGGTGGCGGGGTCAGGCTGCCTCCTAAGAGGTTTCAACCTGAAACCTCAGGAATGGGTTGTTAGTGACTGGTGCAGCCCTTTTAGTAAAATTGCTTGCTTTTAGTAAAATTAACCCAGAACAACCTCTTCTCCAAGGCCTCTGATATGCACACACCACTTGAATTATGTTTATCTGCCAGGAAGGCAAGGTGTGAGTCTCTCCTTTCCATTCCATAATGTCTACGCAAGCGCTGGAGAAAAGTGAATTCAGTTGATTATTGTCTTCTACGAAGTCTTACATGAAGTGAAAGAAGATTCTGCACCTCCTTGAGGATAGCAGTGAGAGGCTTAGTCTTCATTTCCGAAAGAACTTTTGCACAGTGCAGAAGCAGCAAAAAAACCTCTCTCTAGTTTTGCCTTTTGCAAAGCCAGCACAAACAGAAAAGATCATCCCCTTTTCCACATTCTCTGAAATTCATGGGAAATGTGGAGGTGGGTGCTCACTGCTGGCAAGCTGTTTGTAGAGCACACACAAAATCCACTATATAGGAACTAAAGTGTAAAATTGTAACATGTGACAATGGCATTTGGAGGATTTTTTTTCTGGGAAGCCAATAGTGATTCCAGCATCCCATCCATATGCCAGGGGAGGGGCCGTGGCTCAGTGTTGGAGCATCTGCTTGGCATGCAGAAGGTCCCAGGTTCAATTCCCGCCCCGGCATCTCCAGTTAAAGGGTCTAGGCAAGCAGGTGATGCGAAAGAACCCTGCCTGAGACCATGGAGAGCCGCTGCCGGTCTGAGTAGGCAATACTGACTTGGATGGACCAAGGGTCTGGTTCAGTATAAGGCAGCTTCATGTGTTCATATGTGTTCATGTGCCTGATGCAAACCACTGGATTATTGCATATTGACATTTATGCAAGGCTCCAGGTACAATCCTTCTACCTAATAATTTTAGAAGGTATAAAAGTAGCCTTGAGAAGGCTGCGAGGAAATGTAAGAAGTACTGTGAATGAGCAAGACAGCCCTGGAACTGCGTATATAGCACAAGACCACCACCAATTGGTCTCAAGGCCCCCCCTCCCAACCCCAACCCCCCCACATCTATCAGTAAAATGTTGGGATGCTGACAAACAAAAAGGGAGGGAAAGGTTATACTTGATCAGACATGCAGGGAGCACGGGGAACCTCAGTGGTGCTGCCAGTGCACAGGGATTTGCTTTCAACCCGACCGGCAGCTGCATGGGTCTGGGAAATGATAAAAGGCATAAACCATATAGTTAACCAAACTGGACCCAGAGAGGGGGAGATTAGCATGTTACGGGGTCTCCAGCCAGATAAACAAGGGGTCTTTTGCCCATGTATACAGAGGTTTCATTCCTGCACAATATTCCCAAGAGAAAAGGCAACGGAGACCAACTGATTCAAGCTAAATGAAATATTTATTTACTAGCACTCACACACACACAACTAGAGGTAGACCAAAACTGTCTCTGACATTTAAGGCCACCAATACAAACTACACAAGTAAAAACCCAGAATAAAACCATCCTCTTCCTCCCTCTAAACACATGAGTCTGCACAAAACTGAGAATGGGGCCAAGAATGAGAGAGAAGAGACAAGGGTAGGGAGGGAAAGAGGTCAATACTACCTGATCTGAGGTGAGAAGCTGAGAAGTCTGTGCAGTAGAAGTCCAACGTTGAGGGAGAGGAGCCTGCAAAGCAGTTTGCAGGGGTATCCAGGTAGTTGGTGACCCTGGCACACTTTTCACCGACTTGGGCTGATTCTTTTATGGGGGGGGGGGGATTCCATAGCTCAACAGGGGACTCTTCATTCCCAAGATCAGGATTGGGTAAGATGAATAAAGTTTGAATTTGATTGAGTAATCTAAAGGTAACTGCCATAAAAACTCAGCAGGAAGAATAGGAAATGACACCTTACATTCCAAGGTGAGGCAACTTATGGGAGTTTTTAGCATATTGACAAACAACAGAGGGACTGAAATGAAGGTAAATTGTCTTCTCGATGGCCCATCCTGGGTGGATCGGATATTGGGCGATTTTCAATCAATAGCTGGATTGGAAGTGATACTTTTCTCATCAACTGGAAACCATATTGCCTTGATGAAGCATCCCTTGAAGCAGGGGATATGATAGTATTATGCATCCCTAGGAGCTGGAGGTATGTAAATGCTTTAATAACATCCTGCCTCCACGATGGAATGTGCTCTGAAGATGGCAGGCCAGATGTTCTCTCAGAAACATATCCCAGGGATACCCACTGCTCTTTGGCTTTCAAGGGAGTGTCCTTCAAAACAACTAAGAGGAGACTGGGGATCAAATTGGGATGTCTCAACTGAGGAGAGTTTACAACACCTATCACCTTCTCCTATACTACTAGCTCCAGAGGCACTGCCAGCATCTCACCTTGTTTGCTTGGGTGGAGAGCTTGTGCATTACACTGAGAAAAACGGTCTGGTGTGCTGCTGTCCAGCTTGGTGCTGGGGGTTCCCTGTCTCTGGTATACAGAAATTGACTCCAGAAGTCCGTTTGGATCAGAGTGTGGTGGCATAGCATGAACAGGTATTGACAAGGTAGCCTGAATTCAATGCTTACAGTAACAGTTGCAATGTAGTGGCTAGATACATTACCAAAAAGAAAAAGAATAGATTGGAGAGACTTTGTCTCAGTTGCGTGTGATGAGCCAGCATTGAGGTTAGACTCGGAACTGGGAGACCCAGTTTCAAATCCCCACTCGGCCATGGAAACTCACCTGGACCAGTCTCTCTCTCTCTCTCAGCCTAATCTACCTCACAGAGCTCATATTGTGAGGATAAAAGGGGGGGGAGTAATGTTGTAAACTGCTTTGGGGCCCAAATGGGGAGAAAAATTGGGTATCAATAACCAAGTATATAAAAAAATAAATAAATGTGGATCTAATTGCTCCTGAAGAATTTTTCAGGCTTTACAGTATTTTGTCAGATAAACTTTATTATTTCCCCCCAGAGCTTAAACTAGAGTGAAAACGAAAACGTGTACTTTTTGCGCCAAAGAAGACCTTACTTTTCAAGTGCAAATTGTATGTGACTTTAACAGCATGAATTCTGTCAAGTGGCCCTTAGTATAAATTTGCACACAGTTCAACACAACAGGAGCACATTAAATAGGAGTTGGCATTAAAAGACCCAACGATGAATGGGAATTGAAAATAAATGCCCACATTCTCCCCAGAAGACCATTCGCCCTGAGGCCTTAAGCATTAATTTATCTGAATGAGGAAGCCACCAGGGCAGCTGTCGGGAGCTTATTTGATTTGTGAATAAACAATAGCCCCATTTTCAAGTCTATTCAGTTTTTTCTCCATTCCAATGTATAATCAAAAACCACAAAAACAGATAATAGTTTAAATCATGGACACAAGTATATGCCAATTCCTTAAAACTGTTTTCTAAAATAAGAGTTTTCTTTTTTTTTAAATCCAATATCGTGGGGGAGGGGGCGATTAAAAACTACAACTTGCACTCACACAATTAATTTTTAACTGTTACTAATGGTAAGAAGTCCTGAAGTAATATCTTATACTTAATTGATATTCTGATTTTGGTTATATATTAATGAGGAGTTAGGGTATCATAGGTCATGCCAATAAAATCTTTGTGCTTGTCAACTTGAATTATGTATCTTTATACATTATAGAAAACAGTGACAATATGATAATTACAGTCATTGATAAATGTTGTTGCAGTTTGTTAGAATAATCAAGTACATCATGTCCAAAGTGAGATGCCAATCTAGCACAGCACTAATGATCCATCAAAAAGTACAGTTATAACAATTAGTCTTCACTCAACAGGAAGGACAATTGAATAGCACTGTGAATTTTCACGCGTTAACGTTAGCCATTAGGAAGAATTTTCCTACAGTTAGAGGGGTTCCTCAGTGGAACAGGCTTCCTTGGGAGGTGGTAAGCACTCCTTCCCTGGAGGTTTTTAAGAAGAGGTTAGATGGCCATCTGTCAGCAATGATTCTATGACCTTAAGAAGATGATGAGAGGGAGGGCATCTTGGCCATCTTCTGGGCATGGAGTAGGGGTCACTGGGTATGTGTGGGGGAGGTAGTTGTGAATTTCCTGCATTGTGCAGGGGATGGACTAGATGACCCTGGTGGTACCTTCCGACTCTATGATTCTAACACACCCACGTCTCCCTGAGGATGGGCTGTACTATTGGATTTTCATGGTTTATATCAATATAAGCAATAATACACCATTCTACTTTTCCAGACTGCTGTATTACTGCAGAATTTTTTTTTTTAAGCCCCTACAAGGTTTGTATTCCAAATGCCCAATTTCAGCAACCTGGAAAAAAATGCACATCATACAGATGTTCCTATGTTCATCTACTTCCTAGCTCACTTTACATATGGGATTTCTGAGAGTAACTTGGGAACAGCGTAACATATGTGATGGAATATACACACACAGCAAATATGCTTCTGGACACGAATTGTAGGGGTGCGTGTGCTGGGAAGGGGCCATGGTCTGAGTGCCTTGCCTGCATGATCATGCACTGGCAAACATATATTTGTCACCATGTTTATACAACATTCCAATATGGGTTTAAATAGTTACATACAATCTGCACGTACATCCTCTCTTTCAGGCAAACACACCTGTTTTAAAGCAACCGTGATTTGGGCAATATACCTTTAGGAAAGAATTGCACATTGCCCTTTATCTGCAAAAAAAAAAAAAAAAAGAGGTAGATGGCATAACTGTGGTTTCAAAGTAATTTGAATTTCAAAAAGCTTTATAACTGTCATACCAATTTTAATAAGTCTTTGAAAATTAACCTTTTAATTGATGTCTCTCTGTGTAAGGCAAAGTAAAAAGTATGAATGCTTAGTCAAGCAAAATGAGTGAATAAAAATTACTTCAAACATTGTATGCTGTTCTTTTGAATAAAACTAGCAGTTTAACAAGTGCAATCCTCAGCAGAGTTACACCCTTATAAATTACACTGAAGTCAATGGACCTAGAAGGAGTAATTCTGCTAAGGAATGCACTGCAAGTATATATTGGAGGAACTTAGCATCTCTTTAGTAATCTCTGGTCTGCTATTACATTTGTCATCAATATCCCACCAATTCTGGAATGAATTAAAGCTGGGGAAGTTTGGGAAGAGTAATTAGTAGGAAAGATTGACCCCAGTCAAGACCTATCTTCAGTTTAGAGGCCACCTCTCTACAGCCAGTTACCACCCCCCCCCACCCACCCAAGATAATGTCTGTGGCTTGGAAATGAATGGGCAGTGGCTCATCAAGAGTCTCACATAACTGTCTGGTATTCTGGTGACCATGTTACTTGGAGTGAATGTTTCCAAAGGGAACTGTGCAGATATTACATTCTAGATCTCTGGTGTATTGTTATTATTATTATTATTATCTAAGAGATCTGAACACTGGCTTCAGGAAAAAAAAAACATAGACTTACAGGTGCAAATACTCCTGTACAATATCAGTGAACAACTTGTATTGTTCAGAAAACCATAGCATCATAGTACAAGGGCTAACTTAAAAATGTGATTAATCCATGGAAATTGTGTCGTAGCTCTTGTACTATGATGCTATGGGAAAGATCAGTGTTTCTTAATCTCTAATCCAAAACCACCCTCCCACCTCCCACCAAGTGTACTCACAGGTTCAAAACCTCAATCTGTACCTTATAGGAGAGGGCATTCCTAAAATGAAAAACTGAAAAACAGGGGGCCCACACTGCAACTGAGCATGAAGGGAAGGCTCAACCAGAGTAGGCCCTGGGGCAATGAAAGGGCTCATAATCAGCAAACGAACAAAAAAGTAGCACATAAAATAGTACTTAATTCAAGCCAATTTTATGTATATACATATACTTCTATATGTGTGTGTGTGTGTGTGTGTGTGTGTGTACACACACAGAGAGAGATATACCTATGTATATAGATATATACATTCCTGAGGGGAGGGGCTGCCCTGGTGGCAGTGCAGCGGCACCACCTCAAAAGGAAGATCCAGCCCCCCCCCCCAAAACCAGGAGTCTGCCCCGTGGAACTGCTCCATTGCGTTCCATGGGGCTATGCCACCTAAAAAGGTGGCGTAAATGGAAGTAAGGGCAAAGGGGGTGTTCCCGGCCTGAAGGGGGTTAGGAAGCGCTTAAAGGTGGCTCCACCCTGGAACACCCCCTGGGACGATGGTGCACCTGGGACGATGGAGGTGCGCCATCAGGACACTGGCAGGAGGCTGAGCCAGTGTTCCGGGGCCACATTGCCACAGCAGCGCTGGGAGTCTGGCATCTGCACCCCAATGCCGGCGTCCATGCCGGTCACGGTGGTGCAAGCAGCGCAGTCGTTCCACGGGTCGTTCCACGCCTCTTAAGCCCTTGCACCCACCCAGGTAAGGAATGGGCCCTTATAATCTAAACACACAACACTCATGTCAGGCACACAATCCAAATGAGACTCTTGGGTCTGATGGCCATCTGCCTACTCCTTTATGTTGTTACTTTTGATTCGTATTTGCTGTGTGCAATTTTTTTAAGGATCAAAGGGAGATACCTGGGATATTAACCTCAATGGGCGGTGAACAATGTAAAAAAAAACAACAAACTCTCCTTCACTTGCTGTCAGAAGCCTTTGCGACAGGAGAGAAAGGGCTGTCTGAAATCTTAAAGTCCCAAATGCCCCCAAAAGTTCTGAATTAACCCCCCTCCCAGATATGTAGATTGCCCTCAGTGCCTGCTAAGAATAATTGGAATAGGTGGAACTATTAATGGATTGTTGCATCCAAGTACTTTTGTAGATTTCAGGTTTGTACTTTTATTCCAATCAATACAGAACTTCTCTCAGTTTTCAACTGTAAAGAGAAGGATAAAGGAGGAAGTTAAGAAAAGTGAAATAAAGGAAGTTGTTTCTTAAATGGTTGTGTCATTCATGACAGAAACAGGATGCAATTCTTCACCAGCAGGTTCCTCCCATGTGTCCCTAAGATGGATTTCCTCATAGTGCCACATATAACCTTTGACCCATTACCCAAATGGGACCAAAAACAGAGAAAAGAGTCAGCACTTTTTAGGACATCAAAATGTGTTTCGGATACTGCATGAGTTTCATTATAAGAATGCATAAAATATACTTTTTATTTAAAAATAATTGATTTTGTATTTTTAAATTAATTGTAATGTCTCTTTTGAAGTAACAACATGGCTTAAAAAGAAAACAAATTTAAAACAACAGGTAAAAGCCTACATAATCTGTTAAAACTGAAATCTGCCTCTCCATTATACTGAGTAAAAGGCTGCTTTTTATGTAAAAGAGAATCACAGGAGGAAACATCTCACTTCTGCTATTATATTGAGCATTATAAACACCACGGCCCTATATCATTTATTATTGTGAACTTTCCTGATGGATCCAGGGGCTAGCATGATGTCACAGGAACAGGATCCAGCAGAATTCATCCTATATCTTACCAGGAACATCCAATGAGCCAATATGAATTATCTACATTAATTCTATTTTATGTCCTTCAACTACGTTAGCTCTGCATGTGTTCTCAAATTATGAAAATTTACTATATATACCAAGCAGACAACATGGATTTTTACTTTTCATCAGGGTGGATTTGATTTAAATCAAATTGATTTAAATAATGATTTAAATCACTAGTCAATACGACTCGGTTTAAATCATGGTTTTCTACATAAAGACTCATTCTTGCTGGTATAATGATGGTTTCGTTTTTAGAATAATAACTTTTCAAATTAGTTTTACAGATATATTGAAAATTACTGATTTGGTTAGACTATTAGAAATAGATAGGTACGTAGGTAGGTAGGTAGGTAGATAATTATGAAATTATTGTGAGGTGAACTATCTCCAGTTTTATTCGGCCATAAGGTTGCCAGGTCCCTCTCCACCACCGGCGGGAGGTTTTTTGGGCGGAGCCTGAGGAGAGTGGGGTTTGGGGAGGGGAAGGACTTCAATGCCATAGAGTCCAATTGCCAAAGCGGCCATTTTCTCCAGGTGATCTGATCTCTATAGGCTGGAGATCAGTTGCAATAGCAGGAGATCTTCTGCTATTATCTGGAGGTTATTGCAAAAAGAACACCTCTGTACTGGTACCAATGGTTAGGAAATTGGGAAAATGCTGACACTGACATAGCATAACAAAGTTGTAATGATGTGCTGCACACAACAAGTGAAAATATATACAAAAAGTGACTGTCCATATAAGGTATCAAAGTATCATAACATCCAAAGTTGGCTTCTTGAAACTGAAGAGTAAGATGGGATACGATCGTTTCGGAGTCTTCCTCAGTCCCACTTATATCATCAACAGTGTACACACTTGTTCAAATTCAGCTTATTAAGTTTTTCACAAGAAAGTTCCCCACTGGGATAATGGCTGCAACCGCTACAATATTCCAGTTGTTCAGTAATCTCAAATCAGGATGTTCATCCTTTACTGCAAGCGGTTGTTCAGAAATTTTCTCACAGCATCAAATAACAAGTTACCATGTTCCCAAACAGGATGCAAACTGTAGCAGCCCTTCATTAAAATATTCCCAACTGGGACTCTTTATGGCCTGTTGCCATTATAGATTTTTCTCCTGCAGAGAGAGAATAAAACCTCAGGCTATACACACAAAGATCCCAAGACCTGTGGGGTATTCTGCTCAAAAGGTTTCACTTTTCACTTTTCATTTTTACTGCTTGCCCCTCCCTCCTCGCACTTAGCTCCTTGTGCAGATCTATTCCACTATAAACAATCTTCTATTCATTGACTTCTTGAAACTTCCCACTTAAGAGCTAAGGGGTTGATTATGTGTCCACAGATTTGCAAAAGAACAATGGAATTAAGGTCTTTTTCTCAACTCTGTATGTTTATTTTATAACATTTGTGCTGTGAAGAAGAGGCATGTTATCAATGCCGTCACAAATTCACAGTTTTGAGAACTGCAAAATTGCCCAAAATAATCTTACAGAAACCTCTGGAGGAGTATGACATTGTGAATGGATTAATGGAATTCTTTTACCAAAAAAATTAAACATTGCATGCATATACAGCCTTCATGCTACATAATTAAAAACGAATCCTTATTTCAGGATGAATAACCTTTAGACCATAATGTATCTTAAATAGATAGCTTTCCCTCAAAAATCGTTTTATTTAAAAAAAATGCGATCTCAATTTTAAAAATCTGATTTCAATTTTTAAAATCCAATTTTAATTTTAAAAAATAATAATTGATTTTTTATCCACCCTGCTTTTCTTCTCATGAAGCAACTACTACAAAATAGCAGTGAACATGAGGTCGCACAATTTGGCCATTTTAAATCACAACAGCAGATATCAGTCCTTGCAGTTCACTGCGCTGATGCCAACAAGACGGCCTGTGCAGTGCGTGAAGAAGAAATGAGTCTTGTGAAACATGACCATCATTAAGTAAATAAGAAACAATTATTTAATTATAGGACATAAAGTACTGGAAGTGCTGGTTCTGCTTCACTGAACAATTGTAGGTGTTTTTCTAAGAACATAGACAAAACCTTTAGCAAAGTCCTGAACAGAACAGAATATGAAGTGGTGACTGATAGTCTGGCAAATGATTAGGGTTGCCAACCTCCAGGCACTAGCTGGATATCTCCTACTATTACAATTGATCTCCAGCCGATAGAGATCAGTTCACCTGGAGAAAATGGCCCCTTTGGAAATTGGACTCTATGGCATTGAAGTCCCTCCCCAAACCCCACCCTCCTCAGGCTCCACCTCAAAAACCTCCCACCAGTTTCAAAGAGGGACCTGGCAACACTACAAATGATTCAGACAGTGACCACCACCTGGTACTCTTTGCAGGAATAATATAAACTATTTCATGAAAAACTGTGAGAAAAATGCAGTCTGATAATCAGGACCAAGTCAAATGTTTGGTTACTAAGGTCAAGCCAAATGAGTTTATTTGTATAGGCTGTTACAAAGTATCCTAAAATATGTACAAAATTCTAATAAAACTGATTAAAAAATACTTACAGGATAAAAAGTAAAACAATAGTTTTTACAAATCACAAATCTATAATCATACAATAAGGGGGGTGAATCCATTAAAACTAAAAGTTTTAAGGTCGTCTCCCATGATCTCTGGTTTCATATGTGAAGATGTGTATGTGCTTGTTTTCAAGTGTCCTTACATCCAGTTTACATAATACATTAAAAGGGTGCCCTTTGCCTAGCCAGATCTTTTCACAGGATTATGAGCTTTACACAAGCAGCATAATTGTGATGTGGAAAAACAAGCAATCAACCTTACACATGAAATGTAAGGTTGTGCAGTCATGTGAGAATGGCCAAGCCATCCACATGACCTTTTCAATTTAAGACAGAATCCTAATTTGAGAATAAGATGAGATGTGAAACTTGCTGGATGACCCTGAGTCAGTCGCTCACTCTCACAGCCTACCTTACAAGGTAGCTGTGAGGATAAAATGAGGAAGATGAAAACTATGTATGCCACTCTAAGATCCTTTGAGGAAAAGCAGGACAAAATTGTACCACACAGGCCAAACTCCTGCTGTGCCCATCCCATTCTGTGGTCTGATATGGGTTGCCTGAATTTACTCCAGCTGCTGGCACCTCTGAACAGCCCTTCTTTCTTCAGGACACTGAAGATGATAACCAACTATGATTTTATAACACAGGGTTTTCCTAAAAGACCTCAGTCTTTTGGTCCTGTAGTTATATGTCTATTTCCCTTTTGGGTGCTTAAGTTTCACTGAAATCTGTAGACAAGACTCCAAATATGTCCCCTAAGTGGTCATATACTTTCCCAGAAATCTTGGGCATGAAAAAGAGAAAATAAAATGACTAACTATGCTGATAAAGATATCTACCACTGCCGATAACAACTATTTGGGGGAGGAGGGTGGCGTTTAATACATAATACCAATCTGGGTTACAACTGAGGAACGGTGTGCTTATGTGACACAACATCTAATAGATACTGATAGATATTAACACGGAAGACTCACACCAGGGGAGTATATGTCACAATGTGTTATCAGTCAGGAAAGCAAAAAACTAAACCACTTTAGTAAAAAGGCGACAAGATTAGCTACTTCAAACTTTTTTAATAATCAAATTGCTTAATATTTAATATCTCCATGTTCAATGATTATATAGAGCTGCTTAATCTTTAACCAATTCCCCACATCCCGTATTATGCATAATAAGCATTTTCCTCTGTTGCTTTGATTATGTTGGGAAACCACAACAGCATCCCAGTAGCAAAAGTACATTCGATTGGTAGAGTATAATTACTAGTTATTAGAAATTAAGATTTTCCCATGTAACATAAAATAGTTATTACTTAATTATTAGAGAGATATAAAAATATCACTTGGGGAGAAATATCTTTGTTTATAGAGCTATTATTATGACCAAACATTTGTTTGCTGTGTGCCACTGAAGACAAATGATTGCCTTTAGAATCAAAAAACATTTGTGTTTTTAGATCAGAAAATTTTGTTATAAGCTATATCCTCTTATGGTCATTAATGATCAAGTGTGATGAGAGAGCTGTCCCCTTCCCTTGACTTGCCTCATAAACAGATCAGTTTTTTTGAGCTCAGGGTCTTTCCAAGCTTTTTTTTAAGAATATTGTCGAAGGCTTTCACGGTCAGAGTTCTTGTAGGTTATCCGGGCTGTGTAACCGTGGTCTTGGAATTTTCTTTCCTGACGTTTCGCCAGCAACTGTGGCAGGCATCTTCAGAGTAGTAACACTGAAGGACAGTGTCTCTCAGTGTCAAGGGTGTAGAAAGAGTAATATATAGTCAGAAAGGGGTTGGGTTTGAGCTGAGTATTGTATTGTCCTGTAAGTATCAAGATAATGTGCTAATGAGGATATGGTATGTTAATATGGCTGTTAATGTGTGTAATCCAAAACTAATCTGTATGGCTATTGTTGAATGTTGTCTTTGTCTGGAGGTTTTTCAGGGCAGGAAGCCAAGCCTTATTCATTCTTAAACTCTCCTCTTTTCTGTTAAAGTTGTGCTGATGTTTGTGAATTTCAATGGCTTCTCTGTGCAATCTGACAAAATAGTTGGTAGAACTGTCCAGTCTTTCAGTGTCTTGGAATAAGACCCTGTGTCCTGTTTGTGTCTTTGATGTAAGAAGTGGTTTTTCCAATGTGGTCCTGTAGGAGGGTGGTCAAATATTTAGCTAATTCATATGTTGGGGAACCAATGGCACTCACGATGGGTCGGAGTGGAACGGAATCCTTATGAATTTTAGGTAGTCCATATAATCGTGGTGGTTGTGCTTCAGTCTTGCATAGTTTTCTGTGTGTGTCGGGATGAAGAGTGGAATTCTTGATCAGAATGCTAGTTTTCCTGGTAATTTTGCAAGTTGGATCTCGTTTTAGTTTTTTGTATGTGGCAGGGTCCAGAAGTTCCTCAATCTTCTTTTTGTATTCTTCTGTTTTCATGATCACTGTGGCATTGCCTTTGTCAGCTGGTAGAATAATGATTTCTGGATCTGCATTGAGGGTCTTGATGGCGTTTCTCTCCTTGCGTGTTATATTGCTAGCAGGGGGCTTTGCTTTTCGTAGAATTCTTGCTGTCTCTCCTCTTATTTCCTCAGCATCTTCTTCAGGTAGATTACGAATGGCAGATTCTACATTTGCAATGATGTCTTCCACTGGAATTTGGGTGGGAGTGACTGCAAAGTTTCCTCCCTTAGCTAAGATGGAAGTTTCTTCAGGTGAGAGTTGTCGGTCTGTCAGATTGAAGATAATCTGTTTGTTGTCAAGTTTTGGACTGTTCTGTCTTCTTTCCTGTAATTTGTTAAACTTTTGCTTCTGTCTGGAAGTATGGCTGGTTAACCCCTGTTCCATTTTTCTGTAGGTGAGATTATCAATCTTGTCCCAATCATGGCTTCTCATTTTGTGGCTAGTATTGATATGTAAGGAAAACAACTCCTTGTCTGTGGCAGCAAGTTCTCTGCGGGTAGTGTGAATTCTCTCTCGTAAGAGAGCCCGTTCTAGATGGTCATAAATGCGGTTAGCTCGGGAAGTTTTCTTTTACTTGTGAGAAAAGATGGAATGGTTCCAGTGTCTCTGCATCGCAGTAGAAAAGTTAAAGAACAAAGTAGATGTGCTTTCTTGTTCCGAAGTGTTCTGTTGAAATATTTCCTCCCCGTAGAGGCGTTCAAAATATTGTCGAAGGCTTTCACGGTCAGAGTTCTTGTAGGTTATCCGGGCTGTGTAACCGTGGTCTTGGAATTTTCTTTCCTGACGTTTCGCCAGCAACTGTGGCAGGCATCTTCAGAGTAGTAACACTGAAGGACAGTGTCTCTCAGTGTCAAGGGTGTAGAAAGAGTAATATATAGTCAGAAAGGGGTTGGGTTTGAGCTGAGTATTGTATTGTCCTGTAAGTACAATACTTTTTTTTAAGCTTCATTAGTTTTGCAGCCAGACTATTGTCAGGCGTAGATTATTATTATTATCACCCATTGTATGGGTAGGTTAACTTCGGGAAAGAACACACTGGCAATGAAGGTGGGCTGATGGCAGGGAACCCATTATGAGCCAGGCCCAAACTTCAGAGAGGGTTTAGACTCAGCTTGTAATGGGATGGCAATGAATGGAAAGGCACTGGTTCCTTCCTCTCATCCCACACATGAAACACTACTGTGCAAGGGTGAGGAGAGGGTAGAATGATTGAAATGTGGATTATATACTACTTTATTTTTCCTAACTCCCATTTTTAGAAAGTACAAATGGAAACAGCTACATAATTTCCAGCAGTGAACATCATAAACAGATTTTTTAAGCCCACTGACTTGAGTGCAAGTGAAACCAACTGCGCAATGAAGTCCTGAGGATGGTGCTGCAGATTTACATATCAGGTAGACGAGGCTAAGGGACTGTAACATCTTACTAGTCACACTTTAAAAGACTAAAGATCTGGGGCTATTTGACAGCCAATTTTCACCTTTTAAAAATATGCTTATGGAAAACTCATGAGATAGCTCTGACAATACCAAAATAAAGCCACAGAAGTTAATTGATGCAACTTGAGCAGAGGAATGAAAAACAGCAGGCCTCAACATTGCATTAAATACTTTCAGTAAGAGGTTGGGCAGGGGTAATTTAAGCCATTACGCCAATTTATCACTGTGTTTATGCATCACTCACATTCTCTCAAATGCTTTGTAATGATAGAATGGGTTGCCACTGACATTGCCCTGTTTGAAGACGTTTGATAATAAGTACATTGCTTGTTATGTATGCTTACTGAGTTAAAATCCAGCTCTACCACCCAGAGTACTGAACTTCCAAAATCAGAGGCATCAGGGCCTTAATGTACATGAAACTAGAGTATAAAACTGACTGCCCCTGAAATCATAGCTATGCTGACTACACTAGTCTGCTCAGTGGTAAAGGAGATTCTCTTTTTATTATACTTTTGCAACTTCCAGTGCATCAAAAATAGGTTTCAAGGCAAAGCTTTGATGAATCCTAAATCAAATTAGACACCGGCTGCCCTGACCACAGCTTGCCAGACCTCTCAGGCTGGTCTCCTTATGCTTGTTCAAGAATGGTCAAGGACAGAAAGAAGGGGACAGGATGCTGCCTTTTCAAAGTACTGTTGTGTTAAACTTTTGTGTTATCCCCCCCCCGCCCCCCATTCTGTGGCTTCCTCCAGTTCTGGTCTTTGCCTCTGCTCTGTCCTACCTACTCCACAGGTGCCAACTTGCATGTTTTGCTGCAGTTACCCACTGCCCAAGTTTTTACCATCGTGGAATACAGCAACAGGTTTGAAAACATTCTGCAGTTTTAAACATGCTTAAAGCTCTGCTTTCCTTGTGCCCAGATTATTTCCATTTTTATAGATAGGAAAAGCTGCACAGCACTGATGGTAGGGAGAACAATCCCATTTAAAGCAGCAGCCCATTCAGCCACCATTATCTCCATCTTATCTGGATTCCACTTCAGTTTTTTCTCCTTCAGCCACTTGAGAACTGTATTCAGACACCTGACCAGGGCAAAGACAGCTACAGCCTATTCTCTCCAGGATCAGAGGAGCATGTCAAATGTATTGAGTGCTGTGGAACACAGGCAGGCTGGTGCTGCTGCAGTTGTCTTGTTTGGGAGCTTCCTAGAGGTACCTGGTTGGCCACTGTGTGAACAGACTGCTGGACTTGATGGGCCTTGGTCTGATCCAGCAGGGCTTTTCTTATGTTCTTATAGCCAGAGGCTTAGACAAAGTAATATTAAGCTGAGCGCTGTCAGCACGTTGACAGCCTACTCCAGAGCTGCGGATAATTTCATTAATGGGCCTTACATAGATATTAACCAATACAAGAGATAACACAGAACTGTGGGGCACCTCTCATGTTAGCATGCTAGAGGATGATTCAGCATCTCCCACTGCAACCTTTGGTTAACTGTTGTGATCATAAGGGCCAGAACCATCCCAACACTGCTCCAGCCAGATTTACCTCACATTCTAGGTGCCCCAGCAGTATGGCACAGTCCACCATTTCCAAGGCTGCCAACAGATCTAATAGCAACAATAGAAATGTATTTCCCTTTATCCATCTGAAAATGAAGATTATCCACCAGCATCACTAAAGCTGTCCCAAATCTAGCCCTGAAGCCAGATTGAAATGAATCAACGACAAAAATATAGAGGATTTGCAGTCATTTGGCTTGGTTTCCCCTTTGACATTCATCAGAGCCCAGTGAATTTCTTCGGCGTGAAAAGACAAACTTTTGTTAAAGAAGCTACACATGCAAGTTAGAAAAGAAATGGTTGCAATGCTCTTGTAAAAAGAGACACACTATCCATACTGGACACCCATCCACAGACCCTTTTTAATTATCTTCCAAACACTGATATGTCACAAACAATATAAAGTTCCATTCAAAAATCTTGCTATTCCCTCCACGGAAGAGCACATTTTATCTTGTTCCCTCAAGGACCCTAAAGTCATCTTTTCTACAATATTTATATTCTAATCTTTCTGTGTTCACTTGTAAAAGCTGATAATTAGGAAAGCCTCTTTGATGGTCAGAAGCTGTGCACTCTTTCTGTATGCATGGTAACCAGATGAATCACTGCCGGCACTAATCCTGTAAGAGTGTTAAAGGTCCCCTGAGACAGTTACAGAGAATACTAAACCTGCCCTGTGTTATGTTCTCTCCTTCTAATCCTAAGAAAATGAATGTTAATTTCTCATGAAAAGAGGTTAATTATACACTTATTTCTGATGCAGGCATATTAGCCTACTTTTGCAAAACAACACTGAATATATTTCTTCACAGAAAGCATTAAGATTCAACATTAATCATCTGATCAAACAATGTTTATTAAGAAATAGCAGCTATAGGGGGAAAACAGACTGCATAATGACAAGTAACAGCGATTAACTTAATTTAATGTGTGATGCAATTTAAATATCTTGTGGCTTTTGTTTTTTAACGCAAACCTTGAAGTAATATCTACTTTGTCTTCTACATTCTCCAAGAACAATAGCTTCAATGTTTGTGTAGCTGCCAACCCTGATCCAAGATACTGGTTTTCCTTCGGCTGCTTATTATTAAAGTAATAACTTTCACAATAAAACATTGTTCTTTTCTTAAATACATTACAGTAATTAAATAAAACGATCTCGGTGGCTTTAAAGAAAAAGGCACAGTTACACTTTGAATGATTTATGAACAGTAGCAGGCTCCAAATCTTAAGTATAAGGTTGTTGTTTTTTTCCACTTTATGTGGCATCATGAATTCCTTTGCATTCTGCAAACCACTTACTGAATCCTTATTGTAAATTTATAAATATCAGGGGTGCCTAATGGTTAGCCTGATCCTAAACCAGTTCAGCTGCAGCAAGCAGCATCCCGAATTTAGCAAACGGGGCAGAGCCCCAATGAGGCATTGATACACATGTGAAAGTGGAAGGAAATGGGTCCTGACATCACTGTACAGGCGCTCTGTAAACAAAATGATGAATTAATTAATTGGTATATATTTCACATCGTTATGTTCATTTAACCAACTGCATGTATGAGCAACGTCACTCCCAAATACATAGCCATTCTTTCTACTAAAAATCCTTAGACCTGATAAAAAGATGTAAGCCGTTGGGTTCAAAGCAGCTTAAGCTGTCAGCAGCAGTGTCTTTCTGTGTGAGGCAAGTGGGGTAAGCTAGCCCCATCACTGGGCATCCTGGGCTCCTGTCTTCCCCTGACTCTGTGCTGTGCACCAACTTTTTGAAAATGGCTGCAATAGCGTTTCCAGAAATGGTAACTGAAAACATCAATTGTTTTCAGGGCACAACTGAAAGTGACTTGCCTTTGGAATGCCCTCCCCCTTGACACTCACCTGGTACCCACTTTGACTGTCCTTTAGACAGTTGGCCAAAACATTGGTCTTATCCAAGGCTTTTAACTGAATGGGTCCATCTAACTTTTTTCATGGCCCGCTTCTACTTTGAGGACTTTTTATGGATACCATTGTATGCTCCTGAATATTACTTGAGGCTGTTCTAATGACCTTGGCAGGATCTTGTTTTTATAGCTTGTTTTAATACTGATAACTTTTTATGTTTGCTGTTTTTATGCTTTTATTGTGAGGTTGGTCTTTAATCTGACCTGCCCTGAGTAGATATCTGCAGAGGTAACATATACCCTAACCCTAAGGTTTCTAAATAAATAGATAATAAACATAATTTTATAAGACTGCTCATGTCGTCAACACAATACCATGTTACAAGGAAACTGAAGCCATTTGTCCCAGTCCTGACCACAAATAGATTGCAAACTCGTTCAAACAAAGACAAGCTTCTTCACTTGCTCTTTAAAAGGCCATATACATCATAGGTGCAGCATACATGAAAAACTGAAATAGCAGAATTAGAATTAGCGGTGGTAGTGGATATTAAGCCACTTGCTTATGATAGCTTATAAAGATAGGCTGTGCTCCAAAATCAATTTGCGTCAGTGTAAGGAATGAGATGGATATTTGAAAGAACATTGCTTTAGAAGCATTTAGAAAGATCGGTTGATAACATTTTATTTTATTATGCCAATCTTTAAAAAGTTTAGCATAGAATGTTATTGCCCTCTCTCAGCCCAAGAGTTAAGTGGATAATCACAGGCAATGCCATCGATAAGAATAGCACTGATAGAGGGCATCTCGCTTTGTTTTGGATTGTGCAATTTCCCCAGATACAACCATGTGTGTGCCAAAGATTACTGTCAGGGTCTCATTTTTAGCAGCAGCCGGTAAGCCTTACTGCATGTTACTTCAGATGTTTGCTTTGTTTCACATAGGACACTGTTTGTTCTCCCCCGAGACACACACACTTTTCTTGCAACAGTAATAGTCCCTATGCTTTTTCTGAGAACCAGTGAAATACCAAGCTTACTAAATGCCAAGTGTTAATTAACTCCCTCTGTCATCTAATCAACCTTTTTCAAACCATTCTTCAGCTTTACACACTCAGCATTTAATTTTTAAAGAAACATCCTTCAGCGTCTGATTTTTGATTCTGCAACATACGGTGTATTATTTTCTTCTTTTATAAGACTCCACAATTAGTTGAAACAGATTTAGTTTTAACATTCTAAAATCAGACTAATAGGTTTTAATTTAAGGGAATATCTGTGGCTGAGGACAGGCAAACAAATGTAATAGATTTTTTTCTCTCCCCAGTTCTATTACTTGGACCATAAGTGTTAATCTCTCAGTAGAATGCCAACATAATATACTACATGAGATTATCAAAAGTGACTACTCAGAGCTGTAAATTATTCATTTGAAAGGTTATGCACCAGTGATAATATAAATTATAGTTGAAAAATATGCACATAACATTTTAATAAGCTTTTAAAAATGATTTATCTTTCAAATATTTAAAACTAAAAATAATATTGTTAGGAACTGAGAGTTATGGTTTTTGTTCACATCTTCAAAATCTTGTGTTAAGTTGATTTCAGAACTTGGAAAAATCCTAACCACCTACATGTTGACTCAAGATTTAATAATTCTGTCAATCATATAAAAGTGATGCAAAAGTGAATTTCTTGATATCATTACGATAGACATAATGCCAGCTATCATTCCTGCATATTCAATAACTGCTTATAAATTTCTGGAAGACCTATTTCTTTTTCTGTGTAATTCAGATGGCTGCATCACAAACAGTATGTAACGTGGTTTGCTGCTTCAGCTGCTTTTATGTATATTAAACTTGGGCTGCTGTTCAAGAATACCCCGCTAATTTTCCTCCATCTTTGAATATGTCCAAACCAACACTCATACCATTGCATTTAATTTAATTTAGTCCTTCACAGCCTCAATATAATCTTTGCTCATTTGTGTGTGTGTGTTAAGTGCCTTCAAGTCGCAGCCGACTTATGGCAACGCCTTTTGGGGTTTTCATGGCAAGAGACTAACAGAGGTGGTTTGCCAGTGCCTTCCTCTGCACAGCAACCCTGGACTTCCTTGGTGGTCTCCCATCCAAATACTGACTAGGGCTGACCCTGCTTAGCTTCTGAGATCTGACGAGATCAGGTTGCTCATTTACAATTATATATTTATGAAGCTCCCAATAACACTAGGCACTGTACAGTGTTTTTTTTTAGTTCTTGCCAGCAGTTTTTACTGTATAATCAAAAACAAGACGGGGCGGGGCGGGGGGGGGGAGAAAGGAAGGTACAACAGAAGAGTGCATTGCCCAAGCATATACTGTTGTTTCTCCTGTAATTTCAGACTGAGGTTTTATTTCATTTTCTTCCAAAATAATGAAAAGCATAATTGCACCCCATGTATTCATGCCAGTGATGTGGGTTTTCTGGGAAAATATGAATTGGGAAATTTTCTGGCTACATATTAAATTATTTTAGCAAAAGAAGGCAAATGCATCATGTACAACCACTGGTCCATGTTTCATGTCTCACACCTGGCCCATCTAAAATGATTGATTTGCAACATAGTATTCACCAGCCTCAAAAGATGAATATGACACATGTGGTCAGCTGCAAGGGAGATGAGGCACGTGAACGAGAAGAAACAGTCTTCTAGTTAGTCACTCACAGTTATGAGGGCCTGAATCTGCACGTTTTGCTGCAGTTACCCACTACCCAGTCCTTGTTACTGTTCCCATCTCCCTCTCGACTCTCTGAAGCAAACAGCCTTTGTGATGATAGTATGTCTTTAAATATTACAGTACAGTGAAGGTTCTAAATGGAAATCTGACAGCTGTCAGTTAGATAACAGCACTTAGGACTACCAGAGATGTAGATACAAAACCTCTTATATATAATAACACAGAGAGATTATACATACATACATACATACATACATACATACATACATACATACATACATACATGTATGTTGAAGTCAATATAACCAACAAGGTTTCTAGGTTGAAGGCCATCAGGAACTAAGTTTAGAAGGGGTATACTTTCCTACATTCATAAAAAATGCTGTTTTACTTAATTCTAATCATATATACTCCCAGAGTTTCTACATCTATCAACCCTGCTATATTTGATCTACCAATACAACATTTCTCCCCGAGTGAGACCATCTCTCGTATTCTGCCTATATGTCTTACTTCATCCAATTGCTAACCTACTGTAGGGCTGATAATGGGTCTTCTTACAGGAGCTACTACTGTCCATATCTGAATAATGTACTGAAATGACTCCAATATTGTTATCAGAAATTTATCCTCCAGCCAGCACCAGTTATTACTTACTCTCACAACTGTGAGAGGTCAGTTGTACAACAGCTGAATGAGGTGGTATAACAAGCCATACCACTTCAGACTGCAGGTGACAACAGACACTTTTTTAGTACTCCTTTCACATAAAAACTCCCTGCTAATTAAAAAATAATAGTACAAGAGGAAGAAAGGTTCTATCCTAGCCTTCTGCATGTTGCACTGGTTTCCTGCCAAGGGCCATTTGGATATTTATTCGCCATACAAAATTATCAACTTAAAAATTATCCGACCAAGCCCCAAGCAGGCAGCTTTCCCAGATGACCCACACACACACACACGAGCAAGCAGGCAGGCATCCAACCAGGTGTAGCCATCCAGCTGCTCGCCTGAGTTGCTCCTGCTCCACATGGTCGGGACCAGATTCTACAGCCAGCTCCTGCTACCTCTGCCTGCAGGGATGAAAATGAGGACACACTGGCTAAGAACTCCCACCCCCTGTGCATTCTGGCCCTGCCCCCATTAACCCCTCCATTGTTGCCACTTCCGCCCCAGCCCTCTTGTAGTACAGAGGAAATACATTTCTCCATGGCCCAGGTGGGAAAGGGTTAACCCAGTTTCTTGGGCGGTCCTAGCAGCTCCATAGCTAACAACTCTTCTGCAAGCTGGGGGGAGGTTCCTTTTCTCGGCAAAACAAACTCACATCCGCCTTGAATAGAGACTATTCCTATCCGCGGGAGGGGGCGGATGCCAGTCTTAGATCCTTCTGAGCTAGAGATCTGCCAGGACTCACAAAGGGCCAGAGCAAATGATTTTGCAGCCCTTAAACAGCCCCCAGGCCTGACGTTCCCCATCCCTGATGTAGGGGAATCTTGTAAACATAATCCCTCACCTATAGTTCCAAATGGTACAGTTTACCACTTCAGCACACTACCATCTCATAACCATCTCATTCTGTTGCATGTGTTGACCAAAATAAGTGCTTGAGGGGAAAAATGGCAGCAGAAACTGAACAACCACCAACCAAACATCTATGGAGATATCCTTTCCCTGCCAATCTCTTAGCGTGATACAATCTTCGTCTCTCATAAACTATTAGCTGCTGTACGGCAACACTCAGAGCTTCTTTTTGTTGGACAGGAGGCAATGCATGCTCATTTATTGTAATCCATTTTATCCAACTCAGTAATTCTTTCTGGTCAAACATCTAATCTATTCAGGCTGTGAACATCGTGACCCAAAGCTTTTACTGCTGTAGGAAGGGGTGTAAGCATTCAGGAAAAGCTACCAGGTTTTCTAAAGTTCAATTTACTTCTTTTGTAATCAGACACATTTTGCCATAAATTTGGTGTAGACAGCAAGGAATCCATTTGTAAAAAAAAAAAAGAAGCAAGGAAATAAGTAACGCCTCAAAATTTTTATTGCTCTTCTAGCCAGCATTCAAGTTTTCCCCCTCATAATGTTTTTAGAAATACAACTTTAAAAGTTCCAGTATTAAAAATGTTTTGGTCCAAAGATTTTTGCTGCAAGTCAAGAGCCCTTCAGCTACTCAAACAGAATAAACACCTTTGTTACACAATCTAGCAACACAATGGAGAGATTGTACTAGTCATAGACTAAGTCCTTCGGCGGCAGCAATCAGTCATTCAACAGGGCTGACAGATTCAGACAAACATCATTATGTTGCTTCAATGAATATTCAGAAACCAAAATCATATAATGGTCCCAATCCACTACAGTTTCAAACTTTTATAGGCAACATGCAGGCAGGGCTTGTAGTGGAATGGTTTATGACAATTCAAACTATGGTACTGTCTAAATAGCAGGCTATTGCATGAAGCAACGGTTTTAAAAACATTACTTACAATTTATTTATTTAAAATATTTACATACCAGCCTTTCTTCATCCTGGGACCCAACACAGGTAACCACAATGTTGAAATAATATTTAAGAAAACAAAGTATTGAAAATAACTCAAACCAAAACTAAAACAACATGTCCCAACCAGAATTCCCCCTTTATCCAGGCTTATCCAGCCCCCAGATCTCTCCAAAAAAGCTCAGTTTTGCATGTTTGCCACAAAGCCAGGAGAGTAGGAGCCCCCCTTTTCTGGGAGGATGTTCCAGAGGCATGGGGCAGCCACCGAAAAAGTCTTTGCCCAGACCATGGCAGATTGTGCCTTAGGTAATGGGTGGGCTGATAGTAGACCTTTCTGGAAAGATTGGAGCTGCTGCACAGGAACATACAGGGAGAGGCCGGCCTTCAAGTATGTGGGGCCCCAGGTCATGAAATGCTTTAAAGGTCGGTACCACCACCTTGAATTGGACCCATGGTCCCATCAGCTAGTTCCAGATAATAGACAAGAGGCCACATTTTGCACAAGCTGCAGCTTCTGGATCATCTACAAGGGCAGACCCATGCAGAGCATGTTTCAGTAATCAAGCGTTGAGGTTACTGACATATGGATCCTATTGGACAGAACAGACGTCTGCAAACGGGAGGGGGGAGGCAGCTTCGTACTTAGATGTAGCAGGGGGGGAGACATTTTTCACTATCATGGACAACTGTTTCTTCAATAGAAGACCAAGATCTAGCAAGACTTCCAAGCTCTTAACATAATCTTTAAGGGAAAGCTGCTGCATACCATAAATAGTAAGCAATCTCATTTCAAGCAGTGGCCCTTCCAGCCAGCATTATCTCCATTTTATCTGGAATCAACTTCAGTTTGTTCTTCCTCCCCCACTTTACTACTATTCAGACAATGGGCCTGGACTAGGGTTGCCAGGTCCTACCTGGCCTCCAGCAGGAGCTTCATTTCCTTGCCGACTTGGGAAGCGATGTGTGCACATGATTCCCTTACTTCCGGGTTTATCCCAGAAGCGCCACCCACACTCTAGCGATGCTCTAACGATTCCTCTTTCAAACCTCTATGGAAATCTATGGAAATCATATCGTTTGGGGGGAGATTGCTAGAGTGTTGACAGCACTTCCAGGGTAACCCGGAAGGGCCACAGTGCGGCAAGCACACGCTCGGCGGGCACAGATTACCCCCCCCCAGCTGTCCTACTTTCACCCACCGGCCAGCTGGGGACCAGCAGGCAGCCTGGTGAGTTGGAGAGCAATTGCCAGCCCTCACTGGGCACTGGGGAACCCTAGCCTGGACAGAGACAGCAGCAACAGTTGGTGGCTTATTCAGGGTACTATGTTGCTGAATGTCAGCAGCATTCTGATGACAACCTACTCCAAAACTGCAGAAGACAATCTAATTCAGGGACCTTACGCCCTCCTGAGGTCCAAAGTGTGCCACTCCTTTTCCTTAGGGTGTTGAGGATTAACACAAAAGAAAGGCAGTACTATGTCTTGGTCCCTATGAAAGGGAGAGTCAATTTTTGGTCGGAAGGAAGGGTCGGGGCAAAGTACGACCTTATTGCTATGGAAAACACAGAACCCCGGTCTGATGGATAGAGCCCCCAGTTCCGAAACCCTATGGGCAGAAGTGACAGCCATCAGAAATAAGACCTTCATTCGTAGCCACTTTAGGTCTACTGAGCGTAAAGGTTCAAAGGGCTTCCTCATTAGGGGTGATAGCACTGTATGGAGACTCCATGTGGGGAATCGGTGAGATGCCGCGGGAGAGGTGAGGCTTACTCCCCGTAGGAAGGCTTTAATGTGTGGATGTCTGGTGATCTGGATACCGGACACTCTGGGTACGACCGAAGCGATGGCTGCCAACTGGCATTGGATTGTGGCTGGTTTAAGATCTTGCTTGCGACCATCTTGCAAAAAAGACAGCAGATTAGAAATACTTGGACGCAAGGTGTCCACTTCTTTGCGGATGCACCAGCAAATGAAGGCCTTCCAAGTAGTATTGTAAATTCTCCGCGTGGACGGCTTCCTGGATGTCAGGATAGTATCTATGATGTCTGCGCCAGACATCAAAGCCTGCTCCTTGTTCTGCTTGAAAATTGGAGAAGCGTGGGGGCTTAGAACCGTGTCCTCCCCTACGAAAGGAATTGCGGAAGTTCCACTGATTCCTTCTTTGGTCTGACCTGTACTTAGACGAGGGATGGTAGGGGCGAAATGGAGTCTGAGGAGAGAAGCTTTTCTGCCCTTTACAAAGGCTTTTGGGAAGAGCCTTCTTCTTATCCTTAGCCTCCACTAAAATTTCTTCCAGCTTCTCCCCTAGTAACTTCTTGCCCTGAAAGGGATACCCCATTAACACCGACTTGGAACGGTGCTCGACCAGCCAAGGGCATAGCCAGATCGACCTTTTGGCTGCAGCAGTGGTGGCCATGGCTCTAGCAGCAAAGGACATAGTGTCCAGAGAGGAGTCGGCCAGGAAGGAGACGGCCTTTAGAACCCTAGAAACCCCTTCTAGGGCATTCCTATTCTCCTCTGGGATATGTTGACCCAGTTTTCTGGTCCAAACTATTGCCGCCCTGGACACTAGGACCGAGGTTATGGAGGTATTTATGGCCCAGGCTGCAGACTCGTGCGACTTTTTACACGCTAGGTCCGCCTTCCGGTCCACAGGATCCTTTATCATCCCAGCCCCTTCTTCAGTGACCAAATCCCAGGAATGAAGGGCAGTGACAGGTGCCTCCACCAGGGGGAGTTTATGAAGGTCTGCCGTGTTGCTGGCCAAGTTATAAAACTTTTTTGCCACAGAAGGGATTTGGCGTGACGTCATAGGCTTTTCCCATTCTCCCCTAATTAAGGACAGAAAATAATTTGGCACAGGGACTACCTTTGGGGATACATTATGTTTATGAAAGAACTCTTTTGACCCAAACTGCTTTTCTTTTGGTTGAGACCCTGGTTCCCCAGTGAGGTCCAAAGCAGCCAAGGTCTTACTTAAAAGGGAGTGATAATCCTCCTGACTGAAAAGCCTTAACTGCTGTCCCTCCTCTGGAACAGGCTCCTCCGGATTGGAGGAAAATTCTCCCTCCTCCCTATCCTCATCCAAGGAAGGAGGTGAGGAGATGCACTCTGTTTGGTCCCTTAGAGGGGCTTTGCGTGCCGCTTTTGTGGGCCAAGGTGCCCCCTCCCCAGTGACACCCATAGCGGTTCTGGTCCTCTCACCCGGGTCCATTAAGGGTGGTTCAGGGCACAAGCCGCGGAGCAAAGGGGCTGGGGAGGCCAGTTGTACCGCCTGCAAACCGTCTGCAAAGGTGTCCTTGATAAGACAGCTGAGATAAACCTCCCACCTCTATAGAGGATGCGGGAGCATAATAACCCACCAATGAGGGGGGGGGAAACATTACCCTCCAAGGCACTCGTAATCAATTGGGCTGTAGGAGGTGGAGGGGGGGCGGTTGCCTCCGCGGTCCCAAGCGCACTGGCGTGGGGTTGACTCATTGCTTCCGCAGCAGTAGCTGGCTTAGAAGAAGCGGCGGGCACTTTAGAATGGGGCTGGTTCCCCGTCTCTGCGGTGGTGGCAAGTTTGTGAGGAGCGGCAGGCGCGATCTCTCCTTCGGCACCCTGAGTCGAGTTGACTCATTTCCTTTTTGAGGAAGCCACTCCCGCCTTTTTGCCCTTCCCTTTAGAGCCGCTGGTATGGCAGCCAGGGGTTTTTAGAAGGGCCGGGTCCAAATCTCCCGGGACAATGAAGGAGTCTGTTCCGTCTGCCATTTTGTTTTGGCAGGAAAATTCTCTCAGGAATTTATTTCTTATTAGAAAGGAGAATATAGTAGTATAGAAGATATGGAAGGTTAGCAAGAATAAAGGTGGAAGAAAAACAGAGTAAAGACAAGAAAAAAGTTCTTCCCTAAGAAAAACAGCAGAGAGCTGCTAAGACACTGCTGCTCCCAAGCGAGGCAGGAAAAGAACTGGGAAGGGGGGGGGGCGTTCCCTCCTAGGAGACAAGAAGATTTCAATTAGACCTGCCTCTCAGAGCAAGAGAGGACGGAAACACCTTCCATCTTAAGATGACCTCCTCCTCCAGAGAGAGAAAATACAGAGCCTTGCAGCAGCACCCCCCAATCAGCTCCCAAGGGGATGATTCAGCATCTCCCACTGCAACCTTTTGTGAGCAGTCTGATAGAAAAGACTGGAACCATCTCGACGTTGCTCTGCTATATTACAGCATATGACTAGGAATGATCTGTCATCATCAGTCCCCTTGAAGAAACCTCAGATAGGGCAGCATTTCAATTAAAGGTCCAAGAGGATTGCCTCTATCAGACCTTTCTTTACACGCACATCATTGCACTACCAGTCAAAGTTTCTGAAATTTAGTCAACTGGTTCCTGGTCCCCTCCTCAAGGTCATTATTTAAAACACTGAATGAAACCCAACAAAAATACTTAATGCTACAACACCAATTGCCCCTCTCTTCAAATTGCTCTCTCCTTTTAGCCAAAGCTGTGCATCCTTTTGGCTTCAAATAAGTTGGGGCTTTCTGCTGTGGTATACTGGCTTTGGAGTGGTGGAGTCTGATCTGGAGAACCAGGTTTGATTCCCCACTCCTCCACATGAGCGGCGGAGGCTAATCTGGTGGATTTGTTTCCCCACTCCTACACACGAAGCCAGCTGGGTGACCTTGGGCAAGTTACAGCTCTGTTAGAGCTCTCTCAGCCCCACCTACCTCACAGGGTGTCTGTTGTGGGGAGGGCAAGGGAAGGTAATTGTAAGCCGGTTTGAGTCTCCCTTAAGTGGTAGAAAAGTCGGCATATAAAAACCAACTCTTCTTCTTCCCTAATCAACAGTACTGTTTCATAGCAGCAGTAGCCCATTGTTTTCATTCCTGTTAGTTAGAGCATGCAGGTTAATTTACATAATGAAAACACAGAATTAATATTTTAGCGTTCATTTCTTGCTGGCTGTAAACTGCATAGACTCCAGATATTTCACTGCAGGTACGACAAGTATGAATGCTGCAGGTGGAAACTCAGCTCCCATAGTAGTAGGAGGGCAACATCCTGAGTGGCACAAATCTGAGTAAGAGAAACAATGTACTCCTTGGAGAATTTATATAATATACTCCCTAAAGCCACTTCCATCAAACAAGCTGGCAGCTGCACTTTGCTCTACTACCTATAGCTTCAAAGTATCATTTAAGAACCACCAGACGTAAAAATGGATTGCAATAATACGGTCACATTGGCATGAACAATTCGTATCAAAAGAAAATTGTTCTGACCATGTTATCGGAGCAAATGCAAGAAACGGGAGCTTTGGGCCACTGCCGCCTTTTAAAAATCCAGACACAATCATGATTCTTAAAAGCCTCCTTCAATTGTCTGCAACTCTTCCAATCATCATGAAAGATTTTGATCCATTCCTATACACTTTGTAGCATCTCTCAGAGAGCAGCAATCACCTCTGTCTACTATATCAATAATGTATTTAGCATTCATGCTCTGATGTTGTCCAGACAAGCAAAGAGAACATACTATCTGATTCTGATGATATATACTAGAGTATTATGACACCAGAATAATGATAATGTACACCGAACGGCTCACCCAGAGGGCATGTAATCTCAAAGCCATCACTCTGATCTCAGTGTTCATATGCACGGTGGCCTGGTACAGACAGAATGTTATTCTCCTCTTTCCAGTGAAAATCCCCCCTTCCCTTTTCAGTGTTAGCCATGATATAGTGTCACTTCTGAACTGAGGCTAAAGGCAATCATGGTTCCCTTTAATCAGAGCTTGCAAAGGAAGAGTGTTTGAATGGTTAGCATTATTATCAGTCCAGATGTAACACAGCACAATAGCTATTTTTAACAAGACAGGTGAGGGAATTGTTAGGCTCCTCCTATGTTGACACCGTCTCTTTCCCCTCAGATGTTATATCCTGCTACCCTGGGATCTCCCGAGGCCTCAGAATTGGTAAAGAAGAGGGTTATAGCACCGGGGTTTGCCTTCTTTTCCCCAGAGTGCTACCTTCTCAGATCAGGTCAACGCCCGGTCCCCTGTATTCTTTGGCCTGCTTTGGAGCTTGCTTTTGTGTTCCCTCCCCACCCCTGATTAGCTTCTGCCCATCCCCCTTGCCCTCACTCTCACAACTTGGGCCTTTATCTTGGCCAGTGGTTGGCATGCCTCTCTGTTGACTGCCTGAACACCACTCAGCTCATGAATGCTGCAGAATGCTGTCCACCCTCTCCTTGGACATTCAAGGGAGCCCGCCCTGCTGGGCTGTTCCCAGCCAATCTCCCCTTTGTCCTTGCCTGGCACAGCCTGTCTTTGGCCCTATCCTGACTGCCATGTCTGGGCCTTCACTGGCTGCTGCTGGAACCAGCAGAGGGCCAGGTACCCTTCATGGAGGCCTACTCTCCTTCAATGGAGTCCCCTGGAGGTAAGGGAAAGTATGCTGGGCTTTGCCATTGTTTGGCACTTTGCTTGCCGGGATTGGCTTCAGACCCATCAGGGATGCCGGGAGCTGAGGCTGGGCCAGGGCCAGACCTGGACAGAGGTGCCTATCTGAGATGGACCCCATGAGCCTGCAACCTATACCCAATCTCTTAACCACTTCATTGGGTCATGATGAGCTAGGGAAGGCAGTGTTAAAATTCGCTCAGCTCCTTCCTCACACATGGATGTAGTGCTGGGTTTAGTTTTATTCAGCTATGAGAAGGAGAACATGTTTTGACAGAGGTCTTGTTTTCTTGGTCGATTCAGACTGAAGGAGGATGACAGATACTAGATTTCTCCTGTCTGAACTCAGATCATGATGAACTGTTGAGCAAAGGAATCCTTAATAGCAGCTGCACCATTAGGATGTCCTGATCCAATACTGAGGTTGTAAAGCTTGTTGATAAAGACTCTTAAAGAAGACAGCAGTGTTATTCCTGGGGTAATTTGGTTTGTTGATTAGAGGGAATAAATCAGGGTTTGTTGTAGCTTGTGGGTCTACATATGAGGGCAATGACCCTGTGCTTGGAAGGGCAGCTTGTTTCTGAAGTCACCCCAACTTAAAATGTGCATTCTAAAGTTATTTTGTACAGTATAAAAAGTAGTCAATTTCGTGGTTACTTTTAAGCTCTGCAGAGTCTCCTCATCAAATGGAAACAGACAATGTTGTAAGTAACATGGGCAAACCAAAAATTTATATGATTAAATGCTGGTTAAAAGTCAGCAGTTTCTAAACAGTGGGGATTAAATGGCAAGAAATTTAGGTTCAGTAGGAAATTTGTGGTACGATACTGGGATATGGTTTTTTGTTGAAGAGCTTTCCCCTGGAACTGGAAAATAATTGTTTAACAACCATATCCAGATGGTGTTTGCTGGACTCTAAACTTCAAAAAGAAGAAGAAGAGTTGGTTTTTATATGCCAATTTTCTCTACCTTTTAAGGAGAATCTTACAATCTCCTTCCCTTACAATCTCCTTCCCTTCCTCTCCTCATAACTGACACCCTGTGAGGTAGGTGAGGCTGAGAGAGCTGTAAGAGAACTGTGACTAGCCCAAGGTCACCCAGCTGGCTTCACGCATAGAAGTGGGGAAACCAACCCAGTTCACCAGAGTTTGCCGCTCATGTGGAGGAGTAGGGAATCAAACCCGGTTCTCCAGATTAGAGTCAACCGCTCTTAACCACTACACCACACTCAGCAGCCTAAAATATCATGTGTGCATGGAAATACCATAACAAAAGTTCTGACATAACTAAACCCATTACTGGATCAACTTGCAACACAGGACATAGTGGAAATTCATGAAAAAATGGAAATGTCCAAATTGTTTGGTTAATACTGCTGCATTTTTGCTAATCATGACACAAGAGACTCGATATTTTGAAAGAGAGTCTGAGGTTCAAAATAGGCCTTAATAGTTGTCATAGTCAATGTACATCTAATTCTGTGACAACAAGAATGAGTTTATGTTTTATGATAAGTATAACCCTGAACAAACTTCTGAAGGGTGTAGCATTTGAAGGCTATAGCTGCAGCGATCGATTTGAGGGGGGGGGGGGGCTTCTGATATATTCTAACATGTATAGTATCTGCAAAATTTCAACAAAATCCATGACTACTATGGGCAAAGTGCTGATTTGTAAAGAATGACTAGCATATGTACCTCAACACCATCGTCATTTGCAGTTCACTTTGTTGAAGCACAATATGGCCCAAGTCTTTTTGACTCATTTGTAGCTTCTTTGTTGGGATAGACACACAGATGCATACGATCAAAACACATAACTTTTAAAAATTTCTCAACATGTATAAAACATGTTTTAATGTTTTCTGCACATGCTGATTTTTAAAAATCTATTCACAACCTACATATACATTAAACATAATAAAATAATATTTAATTTGAGGTATGAATGGTTGTTCTATGACCATTCCTAATGGAGTTACAGCCAATTTAATGAACAAAGGTTATTGCCATTTTGACACACAGAAAGAGAGACACATATGAGCACTTGTGGATCTAGCAATCTTTGAATTCCGACCCTTGGGGGAAAGATCTTCAAGAAAAACCATATTGTAATACTGTATCACAAATCTTCCACAGAAAATCATTTGCCCATCCACTAAAATAGTATTTGAAATGTCTGCCAGCATTTTCAGGTATTATTCTTGTCCCTCGATGGAATTTGGCTCTTGTTTTAGAATGATACTTTCTTTTCACAAAAATATTTGTTTTCTACCTATTGCTATGGTGAAAGGTTGAATGGCTTGGGAAATGGTGAGAATGCCTATGTACTAAGTGCCTTCAAAGCATACAAAACAAACAAGCTGGATAAAGCATAGAAATTGTTTTGCCTCACATCACTTTCAATTATAGTTATCTCAGGTGTTACAAGTAGCATTAGTAACATATTTTCAAGTCGGTGAGATCTTTCCAGCTGATGGTGTCACTTGAAAACTGCTCATTTTTTGGCTCAGACAAAATGGGCTATATTGGGATAGAACATACAAACAGTAAAGAGCAACGTGCATGGTTTTAAAGAGTTACTATCAGAACTTCAAATAAAGCTTTGAGAATTTTTTCATAAAACAACGGCTAGAAGTAACATACATCTAGTCCCTATATGGCTTCAAATACATGAATGTGATTTATTTTAACATTCCTATGATTAGATAGTCACCAAGTTCTCGTTCAAGAATCCTATATGTATTTAAATTTCTATACAGTAATATATATTTTGTGTATTATATAGTAAAGCTGGAATTGTGCCACTGAAGAGAACTGATTTTATATATTTTGAAACATTGAGATTATGCCTTTCCATAATCCTTATAGTCTTCAAACATTAATTAAACTAACAAATGTCATAGTAATGGTGATTATACCATCACAAAGCCAATTTTAGTAAATATCAAATGGTATAACAAGTCATGAACATATGAAACTGCCTTATACCAAGTCAAACCGCTATTGCCTATTCTGACCGACAGTGGATGACAGGCACCTGCTACTTTTTGATCGGAGATGACAGGCATCAGTTAACAGGACCAGAGAGAGGAACTGCTCCAGTTTCAACTTTAATCAGTTAGCAAAAGGCTTTATGGAAAAGAATGGTCCTACAGGCTTTCCTAAAGACTGGCAATGAATGTGCGTGCCCTATGCACCTCTTCAGTCAGTTCATTCCCCAAAGTACAAAAATCACTGCAGAGGGATATACCATCTTGAAGAAATAAACAACAAGCAGGAAGTCCTACAAGGAACACAGTTGGCATACGGGTTCATATACACCCAGAACATGAAGAGTATGAAGGTAAGAAGCAGCACCTTGAACCGAGCTAGTTAGTATACAGAGAGCTGATTGACTGATTGAATTTATACCCTGCCGTCCCTGGCCAATGCTGGGCTCAGGGCTGCTTCCAGCAAGAGTGCAGAACTTTAAATACATCAATTAAAACATATCACACTGAATTAAAAACTATACTCAATTTAAAACATACAAGGCATACATACAAGGAACCCTAATTCAATAACCGCTATAAAATACACTGGGGAGGTTGGCAATTGTTATGTATGCATGGGTATGTGTGATGGAATCAAGGGAATAACGATCCTTGTAATTGCATCAGGGGAAGCCCTGGGCAGCTTGGTGTTCCCCAAGGCTCCTGAACTGTATGTTTCCATTGGCTACTGGGGTTTCCCCCCCCAATCACGGACTGGGGGGGAGTGGCCGCAGGCGGCCAGGGGGGCATATAAGCAGGGGTCTGGTCACTGTAAGTCAGTTCAGTTCTCGTTTACCTAATAAAGCGGTTGCTGTTGGAACTCCGTCTCTGACCTCGTGTGTCCCCCCACACGGACTTAACAGTGGCGACGAAGGCTGGTAGGCAGTCCGGCTGTCCTGCTGAATTCACTTTTGAATCCTGCTGAAATCACTGTGGCCAGTAGGCAGCCCGGCTTGCCTTGCTGAATCACTACAACACACGAGGGAGATGTGACACGCCTCACAGTGGCCACCAAGGGCTCCATGGAGGCATTCGATCCGGCTTGGCTTCGATCCATGGAGGCACGCCGACCGCCTTGGCTTCTTCTTGGATGTGAACTACGTCACCGACGCCAGCAAGAAACACTCGCTCTTCCTCAGTGTTTGTGGCCCTCGGACCTTCCAGCTGGGGCAAACCCTGCTGGCCCCCGCGAAATTGAGCGAGACTCCGTTCACCGAAATCATGGCAGCACTGAGGAACCACTTCGCCCCCAGCCCATGCAGCTCACCCGGCGTCTGGAATTCCACCTGAGGGACCAGGAGCCTGGGGAGACCGTGTCTGCTTATGTTGCGGCGCTCCATCAGGCCACGAGGTTCTACAACTTTCCAGACCTCGACGGCACCCTCTGGGACTGGCTCATTTTTGGTCTGCGGTGCGAAAAGGTGTGCCACCGCCTCGTGGCAAAGAAGGAGGTCTCGCTTGCGGCGGCTGTCGAGGAAGCCACGGTGGCCGAAGCACCGGTGAAGGCAGACCGCATCGGAGACCGGGGGACCGCACCACCATCTCGTGCTGCAGCTCCTGTCCACTACGAGGACACCTGCGAGGGGGACGAGGAAGAGGAAGCCCACAAGATGTCCGCCAGGGGCCTTCAGCAGTGGGGTCCGGCGGGCAGGCCGTGCGCTAGCTGCAGAGATTTGCACGACCGCCGTACGTGCTGTTTCCGTGACGCTGAGTGCAGGGCTTGCGGCCAGGTGGGCCACATTGCCAGGGCTTGCCGCGCTGCGAAGAAAAGGGGCTTCCCGTCGGTTCCTGGGAAGAAAGATGGCACCGCCCAGCCTGCCCACGCGGTGTTCAACAAGGACCCCGCGCTGCCATGCCGCTGCCACGACTTCCCCCGCCACAGCATCCAGAGTGTGGAACTGACAAGATTCATGCTATGGAGAAGGTCCACATCACCGTCCTGATCCAGGGCACCCCGTGCGAGATGGAGGTCGACTCGGGTTCCACACTCTCCATAGTCTCGGCTGACATTTTCAGTCGGCTGTGCGCGCAAGCGACACCCCCCAAGCTCCAGAAGACCGAGCTCATCCTCACGGACTTAACAGCAATGATGAAACTTTGCAAGGGCGAATCCCTTCAGAGGGCACACTGGCCAACATCAGGGATGGAGAAGGTACAGAAAGGAATGGATCAAAAGGGTAGGATAGAAAATATGGGGGAAGGAAAGGAAAAGACAGGAAAAGACAGGGAAGGGGCAGGGCTCCAGATCGAGTGCTACATGTTCCTGAAACAAAGGCATTCACAGCTGCATTTTTCACTACCTAAAGTTAGTGAAGGACAGCACATGTGTTGGCCCTACTATATAAATTATTTGGGTATGCAACATTTTCTTAGATCTTGTACAAACATCATCATAAGAAGGGACAATGGCTGCGTATCCTGAAACCTACAGTATCACAGTTGATTTCCTTGTCTTTTTATCATGTGATGACTCAGTATGGACTGCCTGTCTTGAGGCCAGTGGGGTCTACAGCAAGCCTAAACAATTTAGCAGTCAGTTTATGATTGTACTGTTAAGAACCCAAGTCACCACTGATCAGCTGAAAAGCAACAAGACTGGGGCAGAACTTGGACAGGAGGAGCAGCTGGCATGGGTGGTGGGCAGTGATGTATTTAAACATCATATTCCATGCCACAACAGAGAGGCAGCATGCAAAGGAGGGTCAAGCTCTTCTGGCTGCCGCTTTTCTTCTCCAAATTGCATCCTTCCCCCTCAGACATTTGACAATGAACCAGGTTTCCTGATGACAATGATGAAAAGCAGTGGTTTGAGGGGATGTGAGGTGATCTGTGATGGCTGCTAAAATCATGTAAGGACCACATCAACAAATCCTCAGCATCTATTCTAAATAAGTCTCTAACTCAGGGCACCTTCCTTTGGCCACTCAAAGAGGGGGTCATTCATCTGCTACTTAAAAAAAAATCAACCTTGCATCCCTACAGAAAAGTGATACGGCCAATTATCACCCAGTCTCTAATCAGGGCAAAGTGATTGAGAGAGCGGTAGCGAACCTACTCCGTCTTCTTGGATAACTCATCTGCTCTAGATCCTTTTCAGTCTGGCTTCAGACCAGACTACAGGACAAAGACAGTTCTGCAAGCTTTAATCAATTATCTCCGTCTGAGTGTAGGCAAAGGCCAAACATATCTACTGCTCTTACTGGATTTATCTGCAACTTTTGATAAAGTAGATCTTGCCATCTTGTTGAGATGCCTGGTATCAGAGGATGTGTGTTGCACTAGTTCAAACCATTCCTCATGGATCAGACTCAAAGAGTTGCTACTGGAAACTGGTCGTCATTGGTGTGGGGTTCCACTGGGCACAATTCTATCCCCCATGCTTTTTAATCTCAATGTAAAGCCCTTAGGATAAATCATATGTAGTTTTGCGGTTGGCTGTCATCACTATGGTGATGATACTCAGCTCTATATATCCCTATCCAAATCTCCTTGTAATGTGGTAGAGATCCTGAATCAATGGCTGGCTGCAGTGATTAACTGGCTGAAAGTGAACAATTTGAAACTAAACCCTGAAAAGACAAAGGTAATTCTGGTTGGGAAGACGGAGGCCTTGAAGGCCATTGTTCTCTACGCTTTGATGGCATTCAACTGATCCTTGTTGACTCAGTCAAAAGCTTTGGGATCATACCTGATCCAGCTTTATTATTTGAGAAGAAAGTTAATGAAGCTGCCAAAAAGGCTTTCTTCCAACTCAGCTTAGTCCATAAGATGGCCCTGTACCTTCCAACAATGGCTGATCTGGCCACTTGGATACACACCAGAGTAACATCGAGACTAGACTGCTGTAATGCACTGTACATTGGTCTCCCTTCAGCTCAATTGGCCGCCCATTTGTTACCAGGCTCAGTTTAAAGTATTAGCGATCACATATAAAGCCCTTCATGGCCTTGGCCCCTCTCATTCGCAGGAGCGCCTCTCTCCTTTTGCTCTGCCATGACAACTTGTCAGCAGGGGCCATCTGCAAATGGGCAGATGAACAACTGCCTGTTCACAACCATTCTCCATTGTGGCTCCCGCCTTGTGGAATGGCTTGCCCATGGAGGCCAGGAAAGCTCCCACTCTCCTAGCCTTCCACAAACCATGCATAACTGAACTATTCAAGGGGGCTCTTCTGTGCAGGTAATAGGGTTGCACTGTACAAAACGGTTCACAAACTGACCTGGATAAATGATTGGGAATGTGGTCTATACTGCTCTGTATAGCTTATAGTAGTAGGATCCTATAATGGGATCTCTTTACTGCTTAATGGTTCATATTAATACTCATGCTATGCTTCAGTTCTTTCTGGTGGTTCCAGACTTCTAAAATCCGAGTACATTGGTTACTCAATGTTCCATTTTGTTGACTGGACTGATTCACTATGTGTAATCCACCTTAAGTCCCTGTGAAAAAGGCAGACTATAAATAAAGTAAATCAATAAACAAAATAAACATGCCCAACTCCCCACCTGATGAATCTGTATATATGAACCAGCCCTGAGGCTTGATTTACATGTCGTATTATTTTGCAAAAATGCCATCCAAGACACCCCATGACAAGTTAACCCTGCCCCCAGATGTCAACTTCATGTTTAGTTTCCAGAAACTCATTTGATATTCCAAGATGGGCATACTATAATCACAACGGGAACTCTCTTGAGAGATTAACAGAAGAATACCAGTCAAGTTAAGCAGACTTGCTGAAAACACAGGCAATCACAACTCTTCCAACAAAGCATATATATTGTTGTTTATAATAAATTTATGAGACCTCTACAATGTAAAATTTAATCTGCATGTGATTTAATTACATATCATACACGGTAAAATACTGTGACAGGCGTTCACTCGCATCTACACAAGAAATTAGGAAGAGCATCCTTTCCTATTTTTGTCGGCTACATAAAAATCAAGATTTTATTAATGAAAAGCACAAATACACCACATGGGTTTAAAAAACGGTCTCTACATTTCTCTATGTGTGGAAATATGTTTGTACTCCAATATATAAATGAAATACACAAGTGTTATTAATAAGGAACAAAACAGCAAAGGAGGGGGAAAGTGTTATTTCATATATAGACTATGACAGTTTCTAATTATTGATGCATCACTAAGCAAAGCTTTGCTAACAGCCAAATGAGTTATTGCACTTACAAAATGAGGGCATGTGGCATATCTGATTAGTTTTACTTGTATGTTGTGATAGTATATAATTCTAGAAGATTGTTGCCTCTCTATCTTTTGGGGAAGGATGTGCCTCTTCAAAAAAAAAATGCTATATTGTTTCCTATCCAATTATCTTTTGAATTTTCTATGCAAATGGAAAGATGCTGAATGCTCATTTTAAGGTACCATCTATCATCATCATAATTAATTGTAAGGAAACTTCCACTAGCACTTCAGTGGCATACCAAGTATAAAGGAAACACAGTATGTTTAGCTGGCTATAATAAATAGCAGTGCTATAATAAATATGCTTCTAACAAACTAGATGAAATAAAATTGTATTACAAGCATCTATGGGGCCAAATCATGTAGTACCTGGTAGCTTGCCTCTGCTTATATTGCTTAGTTTCAATGTAATGTTCCTTATCATTTATTTTCTTAATAAATCCAGTAATCCATAATAATAATAATACATTGCTTTTCTGCTAAAAAAACATTCAAAGGAGTATACAAATATAATAAACAACATAAGTGAAAATGTAAATGTAACACATTCAATAAACACGAATTAATCAGTGAAATAAATGCAGTTAAAATATTAAACACACAATGGGCACCGCCCTTCTCCATGCACTCACAACATTGACAGGTGAAGGGATCCTGACAGGATCTGAGAGACTCCATATTCTCCACCTGTGTGAACACAGGCAGTACACCAGGGTATTACAGGGAATGGGAGGTCTCTGTGTGTCCTCCTCCTCTGCCAAATTGGATACCTTGACACATATGCGGGAAAAGGGGTTGGGTCTGTATCATAGTAGGATCCAAGATCTCCTGTTCCTCATAATGACTATTTCGCACAGCCTAAGTCCATTCTGAAGGAGGATAAAAACAGGGTTCTCTTAAGAGTGGAAAGGTGCCATAGAATTTTAAAAAACAAATAAATCCACTGGAAAGCCATCTGTGTGCTGATTCTGCTCCCACACAGGCAAGGACAGTGCCCATTATAATCATGCTCTAACGAAAAACAGCACCAAAACTTCAAATTATACTCCCCCCATCATCAGCAAGCAGGGAAAGTCTTCCTGTGCAAGCAAAAATTTGAACATGGGAGATGGCTATGTAAGTCTCTCTGAGGTGTGAGTTCTACAAGGCTGGCACCATAACTGAAAAGGCCCTGTTCCCCACACCCTTCGCCTGACTGAAAGATGGCGCAGAGTGCAAGGCCTCTCCAGCAGATTTCAATGGGGAGGACCATATGGGAGAAGGCCTTCCCTCAGGTATCAGGAAGTTGTTAAGCTGAATTTCTCAGACAATAGTCTAATGTATACTTTTATACATGTAAAATTTGTGTACTGGAACATCCACATGTGCGCACGCACACACATGCAGACCTTCTCCTTGTGCACAGGAAAGCCTGCATGACAGGAATAAGGCTGAGTGAATGCCTTTTCTGTTACAACCTAAAGTTGCATGTTCAGTGAGGTTTTTTCTATAGGGTGGAAAATATGCAGTTCCATTGTCAGGGGGATGTTTAGAGCATTTGAAGACTTTATTTTATTTTACTGTTTTTGTTCTTATACCCCGCTCTTCTCTACTGTGTAGAGTGTCAAAGCAGCTTACAATTGCCTCCCCCACACAACAGGCACCTTGTGAGGTAGATTGGGCTGAGAGAACTGTGACTAGCCCAAGGTCACCCAGCAGGCTTCATGTGGAGGAGCGGGGAATCAGTCCTCCTTGCAGAATGAAAAAAACGTGTTGAACAGAGCTTTTGATGCAAAGATAATAATGTTGTAAAAGACTAGTCCATAGAAGATAGGACTCTAGAGGAGCAAAAGCTTCTTGCAGGACAGACCAAATGCCTCCACATGGTTTTGGCTTTCTCCCAAGTTTTTTGCTAGGTTCACTATTACCTCGATTATGGGTTATGGATTGATCCATTGGCGAGGAGCACAATATAATACAGGCTGAGTTTAGTTCCATCAGCTGATGCAAGATCCTACAACGGTGAGGCAGGGTCAAACTACACATTACATGGGAAATCTGTGATCATCTCCAGTACTGCTGTCCTTTGTGGGTTCTTTTTAGCAACTGAAGGGGGTGGGGGTGGCGGAACGCTACACATTCTTCTGAACAGCAGTGCTGGCTAGATGAAATATATAACCTTAAACACTCCCAGAACTCACATGTGACTGTTACATCAGACACAGGATGAAGACACAGATTCAACCTGTGTACTCCATAATTTGTGAAGAGGCAGTTGAACCGTAAGTGATTCTAACCAGCTAACCAGAGTCACTACAGAATTACTCTTTGGAGGGAATCAGTGGCCACAGGGAACCACCTCCCTTCCTCATATACCTCCAGGCCATCCCGCTGCACTTCAGCCTGAGCAAGTTTCTTGCCAAGTGAAGGCATGGGAATGTTGCAGTAATCCACCATATTTGACTTCTGATAGAGATGTTTATTTCGTTGGCACAGACAATTATCCTGAAATCTTCTTTTTAGTCCTATCCATCTGCATAGAGGGAATCGGAAGCTGAAGCATGTACTCTTGTGCCAGTGTTGAACAGAATGGGAAAAACAGAAGCTAATAAGAATTGGGGTGTGTGGAATGGTACAATACAGCCTGGTCTCGTCAGAACTCAGAAGCTGAGCTGGGTGGGTACTCCAAGGAAGACTGCAGAGGAAGGCCATGGCAAACCACCTCTGCTTCTCACTTGCCTTGAAGACCCCACCAGGGGTAACTATAAGTTGGCTGTGACTTCACACACACACACACACACACACAAAATAAGCACTGGAATGTACACTGGATGTCATTACCATATGAACCTCAAATAGAGATACAATGCTTTTTGACCTTGTACCAGTCTGTGCATGTGCTTGCAGTCCACATTTGCTCATCCTTCCTTCTCAGTCTGTGCATGTGTTTGTGAATTAAGGCAGGGCAGCCAAATGAACTGCAACAGTGGCATAACAAGCAACGCTCCACATTCATTTGTGTATGGAGAATGTTAACACTTGCCTGCACATTATAATATGGTTGTAGCACAGTGCCAGAGTATATGCATTGCATGCATAATGTCCTGGGTCCAATTCAGGCACAAGTTTCTCTAGCGGAGACCCTGGAAAGTCATTGCCAGTCAGAGCAGACAGTATGGGATGAAATGGCTACTGGTTTGAATTATCATGATGCACATTAATTCTAAACTTCATTCAGCATAACTGCCTTCCCAGGGAACAAAGAACTTAACATGCAGTTGTTTGAATAGCGAAGGACATCTGAAACATGATGCACACTGTCTGTGGACATATGAGAATTTGAGGAAACAAAGTGGAAAGAAAGGAACAGAGTTTGCGCAGTCCTAGAAAGACACTTCACTGGTTGTCAGTACCTGTAAGACTATCTAACTTCTGTGCCTTGCCACACTTTGACTCTTTTACATAGACGGATAGCACTGTTTTGACATTTCCACTGACCATGGCCTTCAAAATAGCCTGCCCCCCGCAGCTCTTGGGAAAAAGATTCAACTGTGTCACATTAACAGGAGAAATTTTAGCCAGTCCTCAATGAGTGAAATGGCACAGGTACTCATGACCTGTAAATGTTCAGCAGCAACTCAACTAGCTTTACCAAAAAAAAAATGGAGCTGGGTAATAAACTTCCAGTTCTGACAGCCTACTTATTCATGAGCTGAATTGTTCTTCCCGCAAGTGCAAAGAGGGTTGGGAGCATTTGGCTTCATGAGACTCCAATAAATATATTAATGGAATCTGCCTGACATCTTTATACTGTGGATTATGTCTGGCTGGTGGACAAGAATCCCAGAGCATGAAAGAAAAGAGAGCAAAGCACGCTCCCTCATGCACACACCTTCTCTCGCTCTCTCTTTGGTGAACTTTCTTTAATGATTCTGCTCAAATGATCAATAGGTCTTAAGCTGGACCACACTAAAGCACAATGGCCAAAATATTTAATATCTAATCTATTTCCCTTATCCTTTAAAATAGGCAGCCAATATCTATATACATTTTGAAATCTTTACCATCTCTGATTTATTTGTTATTTAAAAAAAATATCAGGAAGAGTAAGTGCCTTCTTTCCATTATCACATGACTCAACCCATCTCTGTCTATCAACCTTGAATAACGGGCAATGAAAAAACAAATTACTTATTGTGCCTATACTGCCAGATCCACAAGGGCAGATCCTATTTGAAAATGGAATTTTACTAAATCTGTCCTTCAACTCAGGTGGTGGCAGAGCATTCAGTCGGGCCATCTTATAGGCTCTCCTATATTTGGGAAAGGTTAACAGATTTAAGAACTCTGCCGTACGTACTCTCTCTCTTTCTTTCTGCAGGGATACTGAAAGTTCCACTATGACCACCCACTCCATCCAGTGATATTCAACAGGACGGGTGGCTGGAAAAAACACCTTATCAACTCTTGCAGTGAATTACCTCCATGCTTTTCACTTCTCCACCTAAAAGTACTCCAAGTATTATTGCGTGAGGCGCTTTACGGAAGAACTCTGCAGGCCAGGAAACCAAGCAGCTAGGAACAGTGCAAACTGCACTGGCAAGAGGTAGTGAGGGGAAGAGCAGGCTTCTCCCCTGAGCCAGAGAGAAAGAGGAAGGAGATTGCTGAGGGAACAGAAACTAAACTTTCGGAATTCCAGTTTACAAAGCCCGTCTACAGGACACGTATGCCACCTTAGAAAGAGGACTGCAGACACTTCCTGGTAGTTTGACCCTAAATCAGCCTAAATGCATAAACTGCATCCAAAGCTTGTCTCTTTGTATCATTTCAATGTAACAGCGTCAGAAATTTCATACCTTCCAGTGATATAATGCTTTAATGAATATTAACTGAATACATTCATGAACATGAAGTAACAAATAAATAGCACAGAAGTCACCGCAGCGCTATTTGAATTATCCACACGACAATTTAGGCCATGGCTTTTAAACCAATTAAATCAATTACAACGAACAACATTCAAGCTTGTTCTCTTTTATTATCAATATTATCAAGCAGAGTTTATCCTTTCTTAGCAAAATTCTAACTGATTATGGAATTAAATTCGTACGAGCTACCTTCTTAAAAAAAAAAAGAAAACCTCCTAGAGAGGGCATTTTGTTTCTTATCCTAGGAAGCAAAAGAGGTTGAAAGATGTTCTCATCATATAAACACAAGAGGTGCAGGGAGAGAGAAACTTAAAAATTCATTTGTTCCCATACGGACCCAAAGGGCAGAAGGCTGGTTCAAAGCGCTTTGGTATCAATGTAATAATTTCTGGATAGCTGCCAGTGCGAAGGTTAAAAAGCAATATTACAAGGCTTCTGTGATGACAGCCTACTGGGAGACATTTGTTGAAAACTGCTTTGCCTATCATTTAGTCAGCGTAAAAGCACACAGTACTAGTTATGTTCGAACTGTGTTGAGTGTGCATCTATAAATGATTCAGATCATAAGCTTCTAAAGCCCCCATACAGGTGCAATCACCATAAAAGCCTCATTTTCTTATTCTTGTTCTTTAACTCTGATAAGCTTTATACATTTTCGCCATATGCTGCTCAAACGAGTACATATAATTATAAAGGGAGTACGCGCCTAAGATTTAAATTCCAGTTTCAAAAAAATTAAATTAAAACGACATTGGTTGACAACAGGTAATAAAGTTTTCAGCGGATACAATGTGAATGGGGAGAGCCTTACAGCCGGCAACACCAAATAAACTAACGTATTTCTAACTATGCCCTTTTACGTTGCAGGAAATGGCAACATGCATTACAATGACTAAATTGTAGTGTTTTAACTGCATTATATACGTCTGCGCCCTAATACAGGGAAACGTTTTAAAGTAATTGGTAAGAAATAAAAAGAATAAAGGGCTGGCCAGCCAATTTTCAATGTCGTCTTTATCAATGTTACCTTGTGTCACTCATTCAAATTATTGAAGGTCACTGAGTCTATTTTCTGTAAATGGCTGTGGAAGCTGTATAAGAATGTTGATCTTCGTATATTAACCGACAAAATTCATTTATAAATATTCCAAACCTCCTGATCTTATTCTTTTCTATTAAATTTTTACAATTATTGTCATAGGTGCTCATAAAATGGATATGCAGGGGGTGGACTTACCTGGGCCCCATTTGCCAGCCTGAGGGGGCAAGGAGGGAGGCAATGCAGTGGTGGCCTCGCCATCTGGGTCCAGTGGCCTGGTGGGGGGACAGTTGAGGAGGCCTCCATGGCTCTGTGGGCTCCTCAGGGCTCTGTCCCCAGCCTGGCAAATCAGACATGGCCGGGTGTGGCGGTGACAGGGCCCTAGCCAGCAAACCCTGCGGAGGGAGTTTTCCCAGTGGTCTGCCTGGCTGGGTTATTAAGGGCCCTGCAGCACTGCCTGGCTGAGTTGGCCTCATTACTTTTCCCACCCATCCTCCCCCATGTTTGTAGAGTTTCAAGTGAGTCACGTCAGGTGTTTTAGTACGATCTGCAGCTCATTATCTTTCATTCTTCTTTCACTGTCACAACTGCGCTTCAGTGGTATCAGCATGGGGCTGGATCCATTTTTCAGGGGAAATGCAGCCTGTGTGCCCGTTTTCCCCATATTTGAGAATCCCTTTAAAGGGTGAAGGCTTACAGGGGACATGCCCACCTGAGGAGCCATCAAGGCACCCTCACTCTCAAGTGGCAGGGGAAATCACACAGCGGCCTGCACCCACGTGGAATCCTGCACCCTGCCATCCCATGGTATCCCCCAGCAGGTAGGCTGGGGTGGGGTTGGGTACATCGGACAACTGGCAGGTCGGCCGATGCCAAGATAGAATCATAGAATCATAGAGTTGGAAGGGACCACCAGGATCATCGAGTCCAACCCTCTGCACAATGCAGGAAATTAACAACTACCTCCCGCCCCCACATCCCCAGTGACCCCAACCCTCCCCCCGCCATGCAGATCAATTACTACATACTGCACCAAGGCTCTGACAGCTGCTGAAACCAATAAAGTTGTGGCCATTTTCAATCCAGAAGGTTATCAGTTGTTCTTGCATTCACAAGGGTGTGGTTGGTCGCCTTACCATCTGTTTGCCCCTTTGGCATTGGAACTGCAAACAAGTCTTTCCAAAGCAAGTAGCTTTCGGATTTCTGGAGTTGTGAGAGCTCAACTAGACGATGTGTATGGCACGGTTCAGGGGCTCCGTCCCTACTCTTGTCACACGTATCATCTAGTTGTGCCCTCAGAGAAGATTTGAGTTGGGGATATGAAATTAGTAGGTGACCATACGCCTCTTTATTTCAGAACACCATTGTGCTTTTTGCTGTTGACATCTTGCTCCTTTTATTCAGCATGGATCTTGCAAAACTGAAAAATTCATGTAAGGACTTAATCCAACTGACTTCTACCTACTAAAACAGAATATTGGATGGAACTGTGTTTGCTTTTCTTAAGACAGCATTTCTGACTTTAATTCCAGCAAAATTAACCTTGCTAACTTTTCAGATTGACAGCATTCCCCAAGCTGTCTTTCATTTTGAGAGAGTCACAGGGTGAAGTGTGGTCATGGCTGAATGCATGTTTGTAATAAGTCAATAATGGTATTCTGCTATTAATAGAGGCTTAAAAGTCTAGCAATTTTATTTTTCGTTACCACAACGAGATAAAAGCCCAGTATAAACTCGTATTGCGGTACAAGCAGGGCATCCAAACACTCTTATGAAAGATGAATTGTTCCCAAATTCTTAAAATGTCAAACTTACCCATCCCTGCCCTAACTGAACCTACACACTTTACTCTCATATTTACTGTACATGGCTTGCTCACAGCCATAGGACTGCAGACACTAAAGGATATATACAGGGAGGAGAGTCATGCCCACTTGTGCATGCTGATCCTGCCACTAAGGACATCTGGAACAATGTTTGCAATTGTTTGTGTGTGTGTAAAGTGCCATCAAGTCGCTGCCGACTTATGGCAACCCCTTTTTGGGGGGTTTTCATGGCAAGAGACTAACAGAGGTGGTTTGCCAGTGCCTTCCTCTGCACAGCAACCCTGGTATTCCTTGGTGGTCTCCCATCCAAATACTAACCAGGCCCGACCCTGCTTAGCTTCTGAGATCTGATGAGATCAGGCTAGCCTGGGCCATCCAGGTCAGGGCTTGCAATTGTTTACCTGTTTGCAAACCGTATACATGTAACCTCTGCCCATGTCAGTGGAAACATGAAAGGCAGTATTACCTATTATGTATACAAGGTTTCACTTGCATAGACAATAGTAAAATAGTAAATGATTCCCTGATAATCTGTGAATTTCCCCTAGGTTAAATAACCTTGTTAGAACAGTAGCAACAGCTCTCACGCTAGTCTGATAATGTAAGAATTGGATTTTAACAGTGACACGGGTTTTCTGGAAAAAAATATGAATCAGAAAGTATTATGAAAAATTATCCAATGCCATAAAGAGTGTGATTTGGTTTAGCAAATATATTTTGACTTATATTTTGTAAATAAAGATTTAAAAGTACCACAAGTTAATTTATGTCCCAACAGCAACAAACACTTGAACTGAAATATTTAATGGGGGGGGGATTAATCGAATATGGAATAACACTTTAAAAACTTTAAAGACAATATAGCACATACTTCACTGATGTTTAAATTTATGACAAAACCCCCAAAGGCAATGAAAACTGTTCATACTACTTTGCAGAACCAAAGAACAGTGTATGATATGCCATAGACATAGTTGTCCACTCAACTATTTTAACAAAATTAAACTCTCTTGTACAGAGGTCACTGGGGCACCTTCATTTCACTTTCACTTTGTGTGACATCATTTGCACTATCTGTTAATTTCATAACAGACTGGTAAGTACAATATCCCTTCCACCATGTGAGAGGAAGCATATGGCTTTGGTTTGATCTACATAGCTATCTGGGTGAATCCCTAACTTGATATTTTATACGTATCTGTGGTTTTATTTCTTCCCATGTTCAAATCAAGGGTGGCATTTAAATCTCTCCTCCAAATATCGCTGTCCTTTGTCCAATGAAGTATTGCTAGTGAGCCTGTGCAAAAAACAAGGGGTGGGTGGGCATTCAAATTCCAACTGGCCCTTCTTTGTAACACCCCTTGGCACCATCTGACCTGGATAAGGGCTGATGGATCTTTAGTCCTCTTTGAATCTGATGAAGTGAACATAATAATCTGATGAAGGGAACTTTGACTCTCAAAAGCTTATAACTCAAAAATCTTGTTGGTCTTTAAGATGCTACGGGACTTGAATCTTCCTGTTCATCGGTGTATATATGAAGTTGGGATTATTTGGCCCAATATGCATCACTTTACACTTGCTCACATTGAATCTCATTTGCCATTTAATGCCTATTCCCCCAGTTTGGAAAGATCCTTTTGGAGCTCTTCACAATCAGTGTGGTGTAGTGGCTAAGAACGGCGAACTCTAATCTGAAGAACCGGGTTCAGTTCCCCACTCCTCCACATGGGTGGCGGACTCTAATCTGGTGTACTGGGTTTCTTTCCCTATTCCTACACACAAAGCCTACTAGGTGACCTTGGCCTAGTCACAGTTCTCTCCGAACTCTCTCAGCCCCACCTACCTCACAAGGTATCTGTTGTGGGGAGAGGAAGAGAAGGCAAGTGTAAGCTGGTTTGAGACTCCTTAAAGGCAGAGAAAATTGGGGGTATTAAAATGAACTTTTCTTCTTAACACCCTAAATAATTTGGTATCATCTACATACTTGCTACCTCACTACTCACCTCTAGTTCTGAGATGCACTGTGACCATCACTCACTCACCCTCCTCATGAAGGGATGGGGGCTCACACAAGTGAGGTGTGCATGCACCCATATCCATATAGAGGCATGGTAACTGCTACTGAAGTAGTGGCAACATTTTTTGGAGACTCTGATCACAGAAATCACTGCAATATCATAAAGAAGTAAGTGTGGAGAAACTAGATCCTCATATGGTGATTGGCATACATGGGTCTAAGAGTCCTAAGCCACATCATCATGGTGACTGGTGCCCTTTGTGGCTTGTGGGGTGGAGAGATCATACATATATTAAAAAAAAAAAAGTGAAAAAACTACATATTGTCTCAGATTGTACTCAAATACACAGAGGTCCTTTGCTACCAACATGCACTGAATGCAGAATCGTTACATTCCAGTCAGAAGGTGGGAGGAGTGATGCAAAGAAGGAGGTCAGGATGCAAAGGGACAATGCAAAATATAATCAGCTTGATTAAAACAGGGGAGAAACGCTTAGCAGCAGATTTCCCCCACCAAGCCAAGAACTTTTCAGCTTGAGAGGAGAATTGTTTTGCCATTGTAAATGTCCACAATAATGCCTTGAAAACTCATAAGGGTGAGGCTGAGCCCAAGTAAGTGTTTAGAACAGGAGACAATGTAAGCTCCATAACGTTCTAATCCCACTATTCTTGGCCAACCTGACTTTGCCAGGGAGCAATAGCTGCTTGCAAACTCTGCCTGAGGAGACAGGAGTCATGGTTACTTTGCTTTGAGCATTTTCCAGGGAGAACATCATATTGAGAAAATCGTATTGGTTGTATATATGAATACACCATTATCTGAGACAAACCACCACCAGACCCAACACAGTGGTGAATATTTTGAATGAAGCAGAGAGACAGTGGGAAAAGAACAGTCATAGTAGTACTGATTATCAAAGTTGATGTCCATTTATAAAAGATTAAAAAGCAAAACTAAGCATCTGCCACATGAGTCATTTTTTCTCTTTCTGCTGAGGCAGAAGATGCCTGGAAGACTGCAAAGCACGGTTCGAGACATTCTCTCCTGTTTTCTACACATGGCTCTCTGTCCTAAACACAGGTCATATAATCTGGGATGACACAAGAGATACCCTGGAGAAGAAACAAAGCAGAAAGACCTGTGATGCCATCTCCCCTGCATAAACGCTGACATTGTCTGAAAAGGCAGAAAAGGCTTATGACATTGCAGATTTTCCACACAAGTACAAAAATCAAGATATACAAAAAAACCCCAGCAAAATACAGGTTTTCCGTGTCATGCTTCTCTAGAAGAAATGCAACAGTACGGTATAGCGTTAAAGTCGTTGCTGATATATCACCATTACATTTGGCCCAAGTAGAAGTTCTTGAACTTGCTGCTGAACATCAAAGATTAGACAGAGGAGTGTGAGCCAGTGGGTTGCAGGTGGTGTGTGCCTAGTAGCCAGGGAATACAATGAGCAATGCCAAACATCTCTCTGTGAGTGTCCTATCTCTTGGCTGAGTAACTGACAGATATTACTAGCAGCAACAGAAGCTGCACATTACACAAAGTGGCCAGGGGGTGATACTGTGTTGGCAACGGCAGCTCGGAAAGGGTGGTATATAAGAAATAAAAAAGCACATAGGCAGGCTTTCACCAGCCAAAACAGATAAACTCGCTCACACATACACAGCATCTAAAATAATCACTGCAGAATAATCTGTCACAAACAGCATTTGCGCTTTTCTACAGTATTTTGGCTAGTCAAAAAAGCCAATAATCCAGTTACAGTTAGCAAAAGCTCTTATACAAATTATACTAAAGAAACAGTGGGGGCCCCTCCAAAAAATAGTTCTTTAGACTTGCAGAGACCGGGCCCAAGGCAAAGAGGTTGTGGCGCACAGTCATAAAGCATCATTCATGTTCTGGTTTGGAATACTAGTGGCCGCGCTGATTCCAAAGCAACTTTTTGAACTGTTCCTTCATCCAGCATACAAGCTAGGCCCACACCATACATTTAATTGAAAACCCTTGCAAATGCGCATGGGGGCAGTTGTTTAAGAAATTATTCTCAACATTTATTTTGTTTACTTCCCCCCCTTACTGTGTTTGCTCAACAGAGACATTCAGCCCCTTGGAAATACTGGACAAAGGATAATCCATTCTTGGCTAAGTAACAGATTTTTGAAGGTGGTGCTTTACAAACATGGTGCTCTGAAAATTCACCTACTTTTATGAAATATAATACCCGGTTTGAGAAGCAGCTAAGAGTCTTGTACTCCTTTTAAAAAATATATATATATTTTATTAACATTTTCAAGAAAAAACAAACAAATTATATACACATATATTCACACAGTTTGCACTCCTTCGGGGAGTCTATTTCGTCTTACATTTCAAACATCTTATACATTGTTCTTATATTCTATATTTTAGATAATAAATTCCTTCTATACTATATAGTAAATTTTATAAGCTGATCCTTATATCTAGCAGTCTACCCTTTCCATTTAACATAATCAAAATAACATTCCCATTTCTTTTGGGATTCTTCAGTCGTCTTCTCTTTCATCAAGCTGGGCAGTCTGGCCATCACCGCAAATTCATCCATCTTTTGTTGCCACTTTTCCAAATCTGGAATATCCTCCTGTTTCCAAGATATTGCCAGTAATAGTCTAGCCGCCATTGTCAGATAGCCAAATATTTCTCTATGGTTTCTGTCCAAATTATCTGGCTCAATTCCTAGCAACATAGTTTCTGGGTTCAAAGGAAATTTGACAGTGTTCATGTTCTGCAACTTCACTACTTTTATGAAATATAATACCCAGTTTGAGAAGCAGCTGAGCGTCTTGTGCTCCTTTAGTGCTCTGTGATGTCAATTAGTTTGGTCCTAGGCTTAGACTGATCTATAACAAAACAGCAACCTTGCCAAACTGTAGATGGGAATATGATTAATATTCTTGTTTTCTATACATTCTGAACTCTTCATTCTAAGGTTTTGTCGTCTCCCAAGTTCCTGCTCCCTTAAGCTCCTGATTCTCAGGTCTTCCCCCTTATCTAACCACTAAAATTCTTGAGCCACAACCGCTCAAACATAGAGTTGGAATCAATCATCTCTACTCCAGCTTGGTACTCTTTCTGTATTTGGAGGTAAGCCTGAGCCCTCACCCAGCATTCTTCTAGAGCTTGTAAAGGCCATCACAGACAACATAACACAGCCTCCCTTGTAATGAAGGGCCTTGTTTGGGTCTAAACTGGGCTACTCTAGAAACACTGATCAGTCAGGAAAGAAAATACCAAGACCACGGTCACACAGCCCAGATAACCTACAAGAACCACTGATCAGTCAGTTTCTTAATTTCGCTGGTCCTTCAAGGGCAACAGTACGACACGTAGAAGTATGGAGGGGCTGGGATTGGAGTGGATGAAATGAACCATGGAGTGGTACAGCAAACTCTGTCATGACTCACTGAGATAGTTGGTGGCATGTCTAAAGCAATGTATTCAAGCACCTATCCATCACCCCAGTGCTGAAAGATCTGCCCATCTGTTTCTGGGCACGATCCCAGGTGCTGGTTCTCATCTTTAAGGCCCAAAACAGCTTGAGGCCAGGATACCAGAAGGACCATCTTCTCCCATATTATTCGGCCCACTGGCTAAGATCTACCTCCCAAGTCTTGTTCTTTGTGCTCCACAGGTGAGAGAGGTAGCAAGTACAGACAGGAGATTTTCACTGGTGGTGCCTCGCCTTTAGGATGCCCTTCTCCTTGAGGTTCAATAAGTGCCTACTTTACTTTCCTTTATATACAAGAGCAAAACATTTTTCTTTACCTGAGCTTTTAACTAGCACCCCCCACCAGCTGTTTTATCATCTCGTCTGAGCCCGAGGGCTATTTCATCAATATTAGTTTAGACTGATCTGTTTTTATGCTACTTTTATGCCATGGCATATTTTTTATTGATTTTTAATTTGCTTGTTTTATTTCATTGTTTTAGTTGTAAGCCACCTTAAAAAGCTTCTCTAAATAAATAATACTGAGTGATATGGTAAAGGGATCTACATATTTTTGTACTTCACCATTGCAAATTAGCATGGGCTCCAGATAAATGGATTGAGCATGAACAAAAAGATGGCATGGTACTGTGGAAGAAGACTTTTTAAGGTTAGCTTATTTTACCTTTCCTCCAGTTAATATTCCCTTTAGCTGTAGCTTCTTGGCTGCTGGACCATAAGATCACTTCTTCAACAGTGTCTCACAAAGAAGAAAGAAAGCCCTTGTGTAAAAGGCTGCCAACTGAGTACAGAGTTTTATAGGATTATCATTTATATCTTGGAAAATAACATGTTCATGGTTCTGAAGATAAATACTATTCTTTCTTCCATTGGAAGGGGAAAGTGAACAGAGAAGGTACAATTTTTATCATCAAAAGAGGAACAAGAGATTGTACAGCTTAATTTTCTAAGAGCAAATATAAATTATGGGCATAACCATCATTTGTCCCCATCTTCAAGAAGGAAGAAAAAGAGGATCCAGGTAACTACCGACCCATCAGCTTGACGTCTATACCGGGAAAAGTTTTAGAACAAACCATCAGTCAGTCTTTGAGCATTTAGAAAGGATTGCTATGATTATGAAGAGCCAGCACAGGTTTCTCAAGAACAAGTCATGTCAGACTGTTATCTCCTTTTTTGAAAAAGCTACTACTTTGCTGGATCAGGGGAATGCGGTGGACAGTTTTTCATTTAGTAAGGCTTTTGATAAGGTTTCACATAATATTCTTGTTGACAAGTTGGTAAAATGTGGTTTGGATCCTATTACTGTTAGGTTGATTTGTAACAGGTTGACAGATCACACCCAAGAGTGCTTGTTAATGGTTCCTCATCCTCTTGGAGAGGAGTGACAAGTTGAGTGCCTCAGGGACCAGTCCTGGGCCCTGTGTTGTTCAACATCTTTATAAATTATTTGGATGAAGGAATACAGAGGGAATGCTTATTAAATTTTCAGATGATACAAAATTGGGAGGGGTAGGAAATACAGTAGAAGACAGAGTAAGGATACAGGATCATCTTGACAGGCTGGAAAACTGGGCTACAACAAATATGAATTTCAATGGAAATAAATGTACAGTTGTGCATTTTGGTAGGAAAAATCAAATGCATAATTATAGGATGGAAGAGACTTGTCTTGGCAGTAGTATGTGCAAAAAGGATCTAGGGTTCTTAGTAGACCATACATTGAACATGACTCAGCGTGTAATGTGGTAGCTAAAAAGGCAAATGCAATTTTTAGCTGTATAAACAGAAGTACACCATCCAGATCACACAAAGTGATGGTATCGCTTTACTCTGCTCTGGTTAGACCTCACCTAGAGTATTGAGTTCAGTTTTGGGCACCACAATTCAAGAAGGATTTAGACAAGCTGGAACGTGTCCAGAGGTGGGCAACAAAGATGGTGAGGGGTCTGGAGACCAAGTCTTGTGAGGAAAGGTTGAAGGAGCTGGGTATGTTTAGCCTGGAGAGGAGACAACTGAGAGGTGATATGATAACCATCTTCAAGTACTTGAAGGGCTGTCATATAGAGGATGGCGCCGAGTTGTTTTCTGTTGCCCCAGAAGGTTGGATCAGAACTAATGTGTTGAAATTAAATCACAAGAGTTTTTTGCTAAACATTAGGAACAACTTCCTGACAGTTAGAACGGTTCCTCAGTGAAACAGGCTTCCTTTGGAGGTGGTGGGCTCTCCTTCCCTGGAGGTTTTTAAGCAGAAGCTAGATGGCCATCTGACACCAATGCTGATTCTGTGAGTTTAGGCAGATCATGAGAGGGAGGCAGGAAGGGCTGTGTCAGTGGTTGGCTCTCGTGGCCCCTTCTTACATGCCCAGGGAATGCCAATCACCACTTTGTGGTCACAGGCCAGTTTGGCCAGGGATCCTGGAGGTTTTTTGCCATCTTCTGGACATGGAGCAGGGGTCACTGGGGTGTGGGGGGGGGAGGTAGTTATGAAATTCTTGCATTGTGCAGGGGGTTGGACTAGATGACCCTTCCAACCAGCCAAAGGTAAGCCATTAAATATCCTACATTTCAATGGAAGAGACTTTAACACGTGTTTACGTATCCCCATGAAACAAAACAAACTAGGGTGACATTTCTTGCATTCCTACTGGTCACCATGGAGTAACCATCAACTGCTCTTAACAATCTGTTGATGTGGATGCAGATGGAATCACATGAAAACAAGAACTTACAAACATAAAATCAAAATTTGTTGTATTAAATTTGCCAGTTTTACAAGGCATAGGATTAGATTTAATTTTTGCCCAAAGTCTGCCAGAATGTATGCAGAAAAACTCTTTGGTCATTTAGCAAAGATTGTGCTGCACCGCTTTAAAACACTGCTATGAGGTCACAGTTCTGAAAAGAACTGAGTAGCATGGAACAATGCTTCAAGACATTTTAAGCAGTATTTTAAAATCAGCTACACCCAGGGTTGTGAGAGCTTGGGCAATTTTGTTATGAGATCAAAAATTACTTTCTGGTTCTTTTGTTCAAAGTATGGTAGAAATTAATCAGGATCCTTGTCTAATGCACAATGTGCTTTATATAATTTCAGCAAACACTGTCTAGGAGCGTATATTTCTATTCCATGTTTCATGAGGAAGAACAGACATCCCAATCCTATTGACACAGGCAAATAACATTTCGCTGACAATGGCTGTCAATCACGGAGGTGCCTCGCAGGCTTTGTCAGCTCCTGGAAATAGCTCCGCTTCCTTGCGGAGATACGGTAATGTCAGAGAAAGCGGTACTGAGGTTGGATGACAAGTCCAAAACCACTTTTGTCCTTTCCACGGCATCACTGGGGAGTCTCAGAAAACAAAACTGCTGTGTGATAAGTGACTGAGATGTCACACAAATATGGTCGCCTGGGATGCTTTCCCATTTATCACATGTTGTGCTCTGCTCTTCGCTGCTCAGTGTCCTTGTTGTGATTGTGTGCCTCGAGGCACTCATCACCTCACTTATATAATATGAAAACTTGCTGTTTCTTTACGGTGCAACCATGAAGTAATTCCCTTCCCCCAACTCTCATTATCACAGACCACACTAAAGGTTAGAGGTTTTCTGCTGTGGTCCTCCCCCTTATTTTCTAAGATGATCTTAGTGCCAGCACTAAGTCCCCTCTATGGATCAATCTTTCCCTCCCTTCCATACGTTTTACTGTTGCTATTCTTTTCTTTTTTCCTGCGAGCTCAAATATTTCTAAGCTAATATTTCTAGATGCTCAATAAAAGCTTGAAAAAGCTGATTTCAAGCATGGAATCCAAAGGGAATGCTGGGGGGTGGAGCTTACACTGAAAATTGACTTTCTGCATATTATAGCAAACATGTGAAAATCAATGTACACCTGAAACCTTGACCCATCTTCACTTTCCCAAGCATACAAATAAGACCAGTGAATCACCAAATTCTATGTAATTACAAAAAAAAAAATCCATTTGTTCTGAAAATGCTTGCTAATAAAGCTCCCATTTTACTTCTAGGTATGTGTAAGTTCTCAAAGCAGAAAACTCTTGGTCCAAATACCACTTTGTGTAAACTGCAGATTACAGTATGAACACATGAAGCTGCCTTATACTGAATCAGACCCTTGTTCCATCAAAGTCAGTGTTGTCTACTCAGACTGGCAGCGGCTCTCCAGGGTCTCTGGTAGAGGTCGTTCACATCACCTACCTGCCTAGTCCCTTTAACTGGAGATGCCAGGGATTGAACCTGGGACCTTCTGCATGCCAAGCCGATGCTCTACCACTGAACCACAGCCCCTCCCCTGTAATCAATAATGTATGCCTTCAATATAATATGTATCAATAATGTATGTCTTCCTATAATATGTATGCAAATGAAATTATTAGCTACTTCAGGGTCAAAATATGCAGTCTATTATACCTACATGTTGCCAGTCTTAATCTAATTCTGGACACCTTTTTTTCCAGACCAAAAGCCCTATGAACAAAATGGTGGCTGCAGGAACTGAGGCAAGGAAAATGGCGGTGATGTGAGTTGGACTGTCAAAAATGAATCTTCCCATCCACACAGCAGCATCCAAAGGCACTTCAACTGTGATCTCTCTAAAACGATCACACCAAACCAGGTTTGGGAAAGACTGGGACAAAGTGGTGGAAAACATGGAAATTGGACAAGAAGAAGATGATGCCTTGTGGATGTTCCTGCAAAAAGTGTTGTCACAAGGAAGGCAAGGCAGAGCAAAACATCTGTGTGGAAACAACCAATATTCAAACACACTGTAACCACACTGCATCGTAGAGGCTCACATAACCCAAAATCTCTCCGTTGTGGCTAGGTTCAGACATAACAGCAAATGGTTATGTGAACAAAACGTAGGGATTTTTAGACTCACACACTTGGTCCACCCCTCATGCATGGCCAGATAATTAGGTATTTCTAGGTTTGCATGTAAATGGGCAAGTTATGGTTTGTGCACGCCCTGCACATTTAGACTCTAAGTGCGGTTTAGTCCCAGGCTGGAATTCTGGTTTGCTGCAAAAGTAGAAATCTTGACTTAACCGGCTGTGTGCAAGGAGAGAAGGTAGAGTGAGCCAGGGACACAGAAGCCCAAGGAACTCATTCTTGCAGTGGCAAATCATGGTTTGCCATTATGTGTCAACCAAACCATGCAATGATTGGAGTGGCCCTGAGGATGAAGCCCCCTGTTGGTAAAAAAGGGAGCTCTTTGACCATCCAAAAAGGTTATGCTGAAAACAATGAGATCTGAATGTACAAAAGCCAGCTGAAATTGGGGTGGGGGGTGGAGAATGGGGGGAGAATCGGTAGAGACTGATCAAAAAGAGCTGTTTGGATGCATCCCTATATCTGACCAACGTTCCTTGTGACAATATCTATCAGTAAAGGGGCACATTTTGTCCCCGGCCCTTTTTATGGGAAGAGTTAATATAGAACTAATAAACAGGAGTCTTGTGGCACCTTACAGTCTAACACATTCTTATTCTAGGAAAAACTACTGTGACCTCGAGCTCATGTCATCATCTGCTCTCATCCACGAAACTTTATGCTAAAATAAACTTTTACATATACTTTTTAGTTAGCAAATACTACAGCTCTAGTTGCCAAGCAACAAGATAGCTGCGGGACAGGGTAACTTGCCAGTAAAACTGTAGATGTTGATGGTCCATACACAACAGTTTTGAAGAAGGACTAAGATTGCTACCTGAAACCATTTAACTTCATCTGGCGTGCAGGGTGGTCGGGCCCACATCCCCTCCTTGAGTTGCTCTTTTAATGCTAAAGTCTCCATTCGGTGTGGCAGAGGCTTCTGCCTTTTGGGGGCCACAGGTGTGGGCCAGAGCTGCATGTCCCGCCTCCCCATCCCTGGGGCCAACTCCCTGTGGCTGCTGCCCTGTGGTTGGTTGGTTCCCTGCTGTCCATCGTGGCCATGCTGTCACATCCATGATATATGGATTGTGAGCGCTATGACTGAGGATGTCTGCACAGCTGCAGCCTGCCTAGCCCCCCTTCAGGGCTGTTTGCCTTGTCCCTGGCCTGTGCTGTTTCCTTTCAAGGAATGGATGAGTGGCACTGCTGCCGTGCCAAAAGCTGGCCACCTCTACCACAGTGGCCCTCAGGATTGTGTTGCCCAAGGTCTTTAAAATCTTCCTGGTTCCCAAATAGCAGGCAAGAAAATTAATTATAACTTTTAGAACTGTATCAGCTACATCTGAAGGAAACTTACTTTAAAAAATTGTAATAGAAATGCATGTTGAAAGGTGGGATACCCATTTTTAATAAGTAAAATCTTTCAAATACCTGATATTAATATAGATCTATGAAAAACAGAAAACTAATTCCTGTGGCAATCATTACAGTTAGCTAGCCTGGTTAACTGGAAGTGCCTAAAACTGATCCAGTCTCAACTTGTGATTTGTCTCAACCTAGTACCGGTATTTGCAATGTACTTGAGTATTTGAGATCAGTCCCCCCCCCCCCAAAAAAAAGTTAAGATTGTCTTCTGTAACTTGATAACACTGAAAATCATTGGCAGAAAAACACAAGTTTTCCAGATCCTCTGTCTTCTCTCTGCAGGCCTTATGGAAACCAGTTGTGACAGTATTGTTCTGTTTTTTTTCTGGCTCTGAATCATGTTTTGAAACAAGCTTTGAACTGTTTTGCTATTTTTTTAGCTGTAGAAAAGAGCAAGAGTCCAGTAGCACCTTAAAGACTAACAAAATTTCTGGCAGGGTATGTATGAGCTTTCATGAGCCAAAGCTCACTTCTTCGGATACCTGAAGATATCTGAAGAAGTGAGCTGTGGCTCACGAAAGCTCATACCCTGCCAGAAATTTTGTTAGTCTTTAAGGTGCTACTGGACTCTTGCTCTTTTCTACTAGTAGTGACAGACTAACACAGCTACCCATCGTGATCTATTCTTTTAGCTGTTGGACTTCTTTCACTTATTACGATTATGAACAATTCCTTACTTTCCATTTTGCCCATAGGGTTGCCAACCTCCAGGTACTGTGCAATCCTAAGAAAAAAATCTCAGTACACTGCCATAACTTTCCTTTCAAATATATTTCTCTCTCTTTTTCTTTTCTTTCCAAAGTTTCTTAACTTGTCTTAACAATTTATACAACAACAAGGTTATAAGTTCCAATACAGTTTAACTTCACTATACAATTACTTCATTACACTTAATACCTTCTCAGAATCTTTAACATAAATGAGTACTCCTCGGGAACAATGAAATGCCGGCAGCTAAGTCCTTACTCGCAAGTAAGCAATATAAAGACAATGTTGTGAGGAACGCTGTACTCCGCACCACTTCCGCGGTCAGATGATGTGGACTGGTCCAATCACAATGATGGAATCTCGTTCCTGCCGATGTTTCTCTTTTGGCTGTAAAAAGCTGTGTATTTTGAATGTGGATCCATTCAATATTCATATACAGCATACAAAGATGTAACAAGATCCTGGTTGCCTCTTGTTTCGCGTTGTGTATAATTAGCTTCTTCAGACCATGTATTAATATTCTGACTGCACCCTTGCAGTTCAAAGGAATGACTCCAAGTCATAGGCTCTATGTTCTAGCTGGAGATCTCCTGCTATTACAACTGATCTCCAGCCCATAGAGATCAGTTCACCTGGAGAAAATGGCCGCTTTGGCAATTGGACTTTATGGCATTGAAGTCCCTCCCCTCCCCAAACTCCACCCTCCCCAGGCTCCGCCCCAAAAATCTCCCGCTGGTGGTGAAGAGGGACCTGGCAATCCTACTTATCCAGTATTCTGCCTTTTCTCGTCGCGTCTGTTCATCCCAGTTCTTCGGAATACCCCCTCCACGTGGTCTGCCTTTTACATATTATCTGACAACTCCTCGTCTCTGTAGAGCTTTTTGCTTGGCTAGATTGAATGCTAACCCTTCTATGGTAATGCAGGGCAGAATTCTGAATATACCATACTCAGACAGGATCTGCCCTTGCTCTTCTGGCTCTATTGACTCATTAGCCCATGCCCTTTTGGAATGCCGCTTTTACGAGGAACTTCGATCGCACTATATTTCCCCCCTTTTAATATACAAATCCAATGCCTCTGTGACTGACATAATGCCTTTTTTACTAAGCGACAGGGACCCCAAGGCTACATTGTCAGTGGCAAGATTTGTTTCAGTCCTTATATCCCTCCAACACTAGATATATGCTGCTCAAGATCAATTGATCAAGAAGCTTCTAAGGGATAAAAGGAAAGGAAAGTATTCTGCCTTTGAGAAGGACATACAATTTCAGTTGTTTTCCAAATCTAATACTGTTTAGAATGATTTTATTGCTACTTTCCTATCAATGGCTCATTTGAAAACATTACCCCTAATCATCATTTTCAGAATGATGCAAAATGTAGGACAAAATCTAAGATAATTATTTTTTCCTTCAGGTGCTCTTTAAAATACAATGTTCTTGTGACAGCTGAGGTTATTAGTCATCCCATTAAAGGCATGTTGGTAAAATATTTGACACAAATGAACATAACAGAAAACATAAAATAAATGATGCAAATCTGTAATAAAGGAATGTCTACTTTTTCCCCCTCCTGTCTTTTGCCGAACCAGATTAAGATATCCCATATACAATCTGTCCAGTTAATAACTGACTATGAAGGACACAAAGCCCAATCCATAAATTTGGATTTATGTCCATGGCTCTAAAACATGATGCAACTGGCTTAAACCACAGCATTCTGGCTCAACAGGAGGCTAGTTTGGCAGACAGCACAGGGCACAGCTACCACATGTAATTAATGTGGACTTCCTTATATAATGCTAAAGTTACACTAGAAGAAACAAGTTATGGGTTACACCCTGACACACCAGTCCTGTAACCACCTTTAGCTGCTCCAATAGCATTACACCTGTATCCACTTCCCAGGAAACCTTGGTCTTCTCCAAATGCCCAGTTCAAGCAACGCCTTTGCAGTTTGGCATCTCCTCTCCAAGGTTAGTTCCCATGTTTCCTGAATAATGTCCCAAACTGTCCATGATTAAGACCGACCGTTTAAATAACATGCCTGATGGAAGAAGGATGTACGTGAAAGAGACACAGCTGAATAAAGCGATACATATGTCATGAAACCTCAGACACCACCCATGCGGTGTGGGAGACACACACAGCAAACACATCACAAAGGTAGCATTTGAACTGGGCACAAATTATAGCTAACACAACTCTGTATGTAAGACTAAGCTGCTTGGCCTTATTGTAACTCTTCTCTATGGCCCTTGATCCTGTGTTTTAAAATCTTGAGCACTTTTAAATTTCTAATTTGTGAATTTTAATCTGTGCTTTGATTAACTGGACTATTATAATATCCTTGCAATCTGGTTGCAGCACTGGTCACCACCCTGGGTATGAGAAGATAAGGCGGGATAGAAATATTTTCAATAAATTAGTTACATAATTTGTATAGCCCATTTGTGTGCTGATTTACTCCAGTCTAAACACATTGATTTCAATAGGTATGGGCTGGAGTAACTCTACATAGGCACTGTAAGACCCTTGTGTGTGTGTTGTGCGGTCAAGTCACTTTTGACTCATGGCGACTCTATGAATCAATGTCCTCCAAAACGTCCTATCTTTAAGAGCCTTGCTCAGGTCTTGCAAACTGAGGGCTGTGGCTTTCTTTATAGAGTCAATCCATCTCTTGTTGGGTCTTCCTCTTTTCCTGCTGCCTTCAGTTTTTTCTAGCATTTTTATTTTTTCCAGTGACTCTGGTCTTCTCATAATGTGACCAAAGTATGACAGCCTCTACATTACTGGCAAAAAATAGGGAAGACTTGAAATGACTACTGCTGAAAGTCTAATTCCCTCACCACATTAAGGTGTGCATCCAAAAGAGGGAGAAATCAGACTTAATATCAAACTCAGAAAGCCAACTTGGTGTAGTTGCTAACATCCCAAACTAGGATCTCAGAGACCCAGATTTGAATTCCCACTCTGCCATGAACCTTGCTGGTGATCCTGGGCTAGTCACGCTCTCTCAGGGTAAGCTACCTCACAGGATTGTTGTGAGGGTAGTGTGGAGGAGGGGAGACCGTTGTATGCTGCCATAGGCTGCTTGGAGAAAGGACAGAATAAAAACATAATACATGACTAACAGCTCAATCCTATGCAGAGTTACTTCAGTCTAAACCCATTAAATGAATGGGCTTAGACTGGAGTAACTATTTAGGATTGCACTGTAAAAATAGTATATCAGATGTCTAAAAACACTGCAATCCACATTTTATAACTAAACGAGAATATTTTGCTTGTTTGGAAGTATGACAATATTCAGTTGATTCATCTTTTCATTTTTGTAAACTTGTAGTTAAAGAGGGGCATCAATATCCATTCTAAACTTTTAATCAGAAGTTTCTGAAAGTATTCCCCCTTCTTAATATCAGCAGATGTGTCTCAAACTGCTTTTAAAGTCACATCTCCTACTTTATGTCAGGCTGCTATCTCGGTTTCGTTATTGCCTCTGTCTCTGTGCTGTATTGTCTGCCCCCCAAGGTCGCATGCCTAAGCCTAAGCCTGGGAACTCAGCTCCTGGGAAACTGTATTCCTGCGTGTAATCTCCCGCCTTTCCTGCCTTATAATATCTCCCAGCTAGTGAGCCTTTCATAGCTGTCATTTTATTCGTTTGCACTGTATGCCTATTTGATCAGTAAAATCCACCTGTTTGGACTCTATACGACTTTGTGGTGATTTCTGGTTCTGTGGGCCAAGGGCTGACATTATGACAGCTATCTCACATCTTCACCGTTCTCCTAGCCAGGCTGGAGCCCAGGGGGGTTCGCCTGCCACTTGGATGGGAGCTGTGCAGCTCTCCAGGTGATCTACTACCCTGGAGCCCTTCTCAGAGGACCCTACTCTGTTACAGGACTTAATTGCTGAACTTTTCCGGACGAACCGAGAGGTTTGCCGCTTGAGGGGACTGGTACACGCGCAGTGGCAATCTCTTACAGGACGTCTCTGGATGTTAACATCGGAGGATACTGATGCTCGTTTAGATCTTCAGGACTTGGATCAATTACTGGACGATGCCCGATTGGCGACTGAGGATTTACAAATATTAACTGGACTTCTGGATAATCTTATTTCTCGACAAACTCTTTCTACCATGGCGGGAGCCCCACCGGAGGGTTTTTCCCTGATCCCGGATGCGGCCAGCTGCCAGGCTGAGGCCAAGCGAGTCGCTATTAGCACCGCTCTTCTCCTTGTGGAATGTACAAAGGACACCCCGGTAGCCACCTTGGCTCAAGTTTTGACCCCGACGTTTGGAGCCGAGGCATCCGCACTGGCGGTTCGAGTACAACCTCTGCTGGGCGGGGAACCTGACCCCATACTCTTGCTCCTCGAGACAGAACTTTTGCCGCGCATTACGGCAGAGGCTGCCCTAAGACTTGAGAACGCCAAAGTTCTTGCGGATCAGCAAGCCGCCGAAGCGGCTACGGTCGCAAGAGAGAGAGAGGCGGCGGAAGCAGCCAGGGCGGCTGCAGCAAGGAATCAGGCGAACGTGGACACGCGCCCCAAGGACTATGTACTGGGACTATCAGGTCTCACCTTTTCCCCGGCGTTTGTCCCGTCGCGTACGACCCAACGCGCACGCCGTTTGGCTGACCGACGTCGAGACTCAGATGAGTCTGAAGACGAGGATTTATATGGGGATAGCTCTCAATGGGCCACGAGCTTCCGAACCAGTAAGCCTCATCTTACTGGGGGCCCAAGTGAGGAGGTTCATCTTTTACGAGCCCAGAATCGGGAGCTCTCCGACCGTGTGGATCAACTCCAAGAAGTAATGGAACTTATGCTTCACGAGAACAGGCAATTACAACAAACCCTGATAGCTCAGAGACAGCCCGTTCCGATACCGGGTCAGGCGGTACCCGTACAACCACCCGCTAATGTGCCTGCTCCACCCTTACCTCCTGGAGCTCCTGTTGCTCCTCCGCTCCGACCACCCGTGCAACCACCTGCTAATGTGCCTGCTCCACCCTTGCCTCCTGGAGCTCCTGTTGCTCCTCCGCCCGGACCACCCGTGCAACCGGGTCAGCCCGCGCCCGGCCCTTGGAAGCAACTCAAATTGAGGACTACGTATGACGGATCTCTTGAGACTTTGCCTTGTTTCTTGCATCAAGTGGACAGTTATATGCGAGAACAAGGTCAACTCTTCCCCACGGAAGATAGCCGGGTGCGGTACGTAGCTTCCCTCCTGACAGGCAAAGCGGCTGACTGGATGGTCCTCCAGTTTGACACCCGCTCTCGTGCGATTCGTTCCCTCAACAACTTCATGACTGCCCTGAGAAGGAGGTTTGAGGACCCCTTCCTGGGAGAAAGAGCCAAAACGGAACTTTTACAATTAAAACAAGGCTCTGCTACAGTTCGGGAATTTGCCGATGAATTTCAGCGACTGGCAAGTAAAATTGTAGGTTGGCCCGAGACCACCCTAATCCATCATTTCAGGGAAGCCTTGCATCCTGACATTCTGAACTGGTCTTACATGCGGGGCGATCCCGATACCCTCGAAGGCTGGATCCTATTAGCCGAGGAAGTGGAAAGCCGCCGCCGCTTTATTTCTCTCATCCGTCAAAAGCACAAGGAGAAGGGCACCCAAAAGCCTCAACCCAAGGCACCACTGCTCGTCCCACGAAATCCCCCACGTCCGCTCCAGGAACGTGAAGTCCGATTTCAGAGGGGTGCCTGTCTTACATGCGGAGAAATGGGCCATTTTGCAGCCGTTTGCCCACGCCGCCAGGAATTATTTCGTCCCAGCACGACAACCCGCGCCCGAGGTCGTCCACCACGCAGAGGCACCGCGGCCACCCGCAGCGCAGCTCCGGGAAGGCCCACACCCTCTGCACTCCATGCCGGGGACCCAGCCTCCCTGCCTGCTTCCAACGACCCCGCCGGGTCTCGGATTACAAGTGCCCCATTGGGGGACAGCTTTCCCTCTTCGGATGAGGAAAACCCTTGGATTTCTCCAGCCTTAAACCTGGAATCTCCCCTCGACTTGTCAAAAAACGGCTCCGGTCTGTGGTGAATGGAGCATCTCCACAGACCTCTCAGGATCTTCCTATCAAACCGAATGCTCCTACCAAAATCAAAGAAGTGGACTCCACCGTCTACGTAGATGCAGTTTTACAACAACTTAACGGAGGTCCACAAATCCCCGTCAAAGCACTAATTGACTCCGGTTGCTGTCGCACTCTCATAAGCGAAGCCACGTTTGCTGCCCTCAGAGCCGACTCAGAGGCTTTACCCGCCCCCGTCCAATTTGCTCAAATGGACGGGAGCCAATTCCAGGGGGGTCCAGTTGATCATCGCACCATAGGGGTAGCAATGGGAATTGGTTCCCACTGGGAACAAATAGACTTCACTATAGCCCCTATCCGATTTGAAGTGGTCTTGGGAATTAACTGGATTAAAGGACATAGTCCCAGTATTGATTGGGAAACAGACACTATTTCTTTCGCTAGTCCCACCTGCGACCAGCATCGGCAAAACTTTGCTCTGCCATTTCCGCCCGTTCCAGCGTTAACCTCTACTGCCCCAGTACCACCGGCTCTACCCGCTGTATACCGGGACTTTGAAGATGTCTTCGACCTTAAGGAATGTGATGCCTTACCCCCCCACCGGGCCTCAGACTGTGCGATTGAAGTAGTAAAGGACTGCACATTAACCAAAAGTAAGATTTACCCTATGAGCGCTTCCGAGCGCACTGTCCTCCGGGACTTTTTGGACAAAAACCTCGCCAGAGGGTTCATTCGCCCTTCGAATGCCCCAAACTCGGCCCCCGCGTTTTTCGTCCGGAAAAAAGAGGGCGACCTTCGCCTGTGCATTGACTTCAGAAAGCTCAATGCGGTTACCCAGACCAACGCCTATCCTATCCCATTAATATCGGATATTTTGGGACAATTACAGGAAGGCCGTGTGTTCTCTAAATTAGACTTGGTGGAAGCCTACTACCGAGTCCGTATCCGCGAAGGAGATGAACACCTCACTGCCTTCTCTAGCTGTTTCGGAATGTATGAATTCCTTGTAATGCCGTTCGGATTAAAAGGGGCCCCGGGGGTCTTCATGCAACTCATCAATGAAATCCTACATGACCTTCTATATCGTGGGGTGGTGGTCTACTTAGATGACATTCTCATTTATTCGAAAACTATGGACGAGCATGTGACTCTGGTCAGAGAAGTTCTACAACGCCTGCGTAACCATCAACTGTTCGCTAAACTAGCTAAGTGTGAATTTCACCAAAGCAAACTCACGTTTTTGGGATACATCATCTCCCACCAAGGTCTTCGCATGGACCCCGCCAAAGTCCAAGCCGTCCTCGATTGGACTCCCCCCACCAACCGTAAGCAAGTACAGCAATTTCTGGGATTTGCAAACTTCTATCGGGGATTCATCCCTAACTTCGCCCAAGTGGCTCTACCCATTACGGACCTGCTGAAAACTAAAGGAAAAGTAAGCTCGGCTGCCTTGCCCTCCGCAAAGATCCTATGGACTGAGCAGTGCCAAGCCGCCTTTCTGGCCCTCAAACGCCTCTTCACTTCGGAGCCGGTGCTACGGCACCCAAACCCAAATCAAATGTTCATTGTGCAAGTCGATGCTTCCGATGTAGCCATGGGAGGGGCCCTCCTCCAGCAAGGACCGGACGGTCTTCTTCACCCTTGCGCTTACTTTTCAAAAAAATTTGCGCACGCTCAATTAAACTGGCCCATCTGGGAGAAAGAGGCCTCTGCAGTTCATCATGCACTGACTTTATGGCGGCAATTCTTGGAAGGGTCTAAAATACCCTTTGAAGTTTGGACCGATCACAAAAATCTAGCTGCCCTCACGGGGTCCCATAAACTATCGGCGAAACAACAACGGTGGGCGGAGTTCTTTGCTCAGTTCCGTTTCACCCTGAAGCACGTCCCTGGGAAGCAGAACGTTCTCGCGGATGCCCTCTCCCGTTTACCACAATATCCGGTAAAACTCGAAAGACCCACCAACTCTCTGTTCACCCCTATGCAACGTGGGGCCCTACCTATGCTGGCTGTGCAAACCCGATCCCAGCATCAACACACCTCGCAAGCTCCGCCAGCCCAACCGGCTGCCCAGCCGCCACCGCAACAGACCGGAGTTCCCGCCCCTCCTACCCCTCCGACCGCTCAGCCGCCTGCAGTCTGCGCGCCGCCACACGTAAGCACTAGCCCTATAACTATTTCTCAGATCTCCAGAACCGACGGGGGGGCTCCCTCCAAACTCCCCATCTCCGAATCCTTTTTAACTGTCCTTCGGGACCAGTGCCTTTTAGAACGTTCCGCTCATACCCTACCTCCTGGTGTTTTGGAACAAGGGGGGTCCTGGTACAAAGACTCAAAATTGTATGTACCCAAAACTCTCCGGAAGGATGTTTTACATTTAGCTCATGGAGCCAAAACAGCTGGGCACTTTGGGTTTCTGAAGACCCTTCACTTATTGCGCAGACAGTTCTGGTGGGGGGGAATGCGTTCCGACATTGACTCCTTCATCCGCAGCTGTCCCGTTTGTGCCGCTGCGAAACGATCGCAGGGCAAACCCCCGGGACTGCTACAACCTCTTGAAACGCCCAGCAAACCTTGGGAAGTGATCGCTATGGACTTCATGACTGATCTCCCTCTCAGTGGGGGTAAAACTGTGTTGTGGGTTGTTACTGATTTGTTTTCTAAGCAAATACATTTGATTCCATGTGCAGGGATCCCCTCTGCTCAGAAACTGGCCCGCCTCTTCGTGACGCATATATTTCGTTTACATTCGTTTCCGCGTAAAATAATTTGTGACCGCGGAAGTGGTTTCGTTTCTAAGTTTTGGAAAGCTTTCCTCAAGTTGGTGGGGGTGGAACAGGGATTGTCTAGTGCATACCATCCTCAAACTGATGGTCAAACTGAACGTGTCAATGCTGTACTCGAATGTTATTTGCGTTGTTATGTTAACTACCACCAGGATAACTGGGTGGAACTGCTACCTTTAGCAGAATATGCCTACAATAATGCCATGCATCAATCCACAGGTTTTAGCCCGTTTTTTGCTGTGTATGGACAAGATTTCAGTCCCATCGTTCCTACAGATGATGTAGAGGGGGAGGGGAACCCCGACATTGCCTCCTGGGCACACGCCCTCCGTACCACGTGGCCCTGGCTCGTTAGCAACCTCGACCGGGCCAAACGTAAATACAAAGCGCAAGCTGACAAACATCGCTCCCCCGGGGGTGATCTGCAAGTGGGTGCTTTGGTTTACCTTTCCACCAAAAACCTCCGGTCCACCCAACCGTGCCATAAACTCAGCGCCAAATTCATTGGCCCTTTCCCCATTACTCGGGTCATAAACCCTGTCACAGTGGAACTGGCTCTCCCCAAATCTTTGAGGCGTGTGCATCCTGTTTTCCACATAAGCCTCCTCAAACCCCATGTTGCTTCTCCACGGTGGCATCCGGACCCACCGCCTGCGCAACCCATCATGGTGGGGGGGGAAGAACACTTCGAAGTCTCCAAGATCCTTGACTCCCGTATTCACCATGGTACTCTCCAGTATCTAGTTCGTTGGAAACATTTCCCCCCTGCCTATGACGAATGGGTGCGCGCACGGGATGTCTCCGCCCCCGACCTCATTGACGCCTTTCACATTGCTTACCCGAACAGGCCAGCCCCCTTGCGAACTGGGAGGGGGCCTTGAGGGGAGCAGAATGTCAGGCTGCTATCTCGGTTTCGTTATTGCCTCTGTCTCTGTGCTGTATTGTCTGCCCCCCAAGGTCGCATGCCTAAGCCTAAGCCTGGGAACTCAGCTCCTGGGAAACTGTATTCCTGCGTGTAATCTCCCGCCTTTCCTGCCTTATAATATCTCCCAGCTAGTGAGCCTTTCATAGCTGTCATTTTATTCGTTTGCACTGTATGCCTATTTGATCAGTAAAATCCACCTGTTTGGACTCTATACGACTTTGTGGTGATTTCTGGTTCTGTGGGCCAAGGGCTGACACTTTACAAATCAATATTTTCAGACTTTTAGATAAATGCTCTTTGATCTGTATTTATGAGTCCACTGGCTAATTTAATCATAAACATATATATTCCCGGTGGAGAGCTCATGGGGGATATGACAGATCTTATTGAATGCTAACAGCTAGTAAAACCAAATGCAAACATCTACTGAGCCTGACTATGCAGCATATAACTCTCTGGTTGGGCTTTTATTTCAACATACAGTTTTAAAATAATATATAAAAGGATGTCAATAGCCATTATACAGAGCGCCTGGTGCAAAAGCAATGTCTAGCCAGAAAGCCTCTGCATGCCTGCAGCAATTAAAGCTTATACCCTCAGACAGGGTTCTTAGGATCCTTATTGCTGACTGGATTGATTCCTATTCCTAATATATTCTTTGGGGCATTCTTCGGTTCTCAGCTGTCTCCAAAACTAGCATATAAAAAAAGGAACAACAATTGATGATTACATCTTCATCCTGCTCTTTATAATATGCCTTTTATTCAAAATCCTTTACCAAAAAACGTATCTCCTCTTTTATCGTCCTGTTATTTTCCAGTCGTGAATGTGCTAAGCTCCCTTACACAGAACCGAATCACTGCTACATCTTGCTCAGTACTGACTGGCAGGAGTAATCCTGTGTCTCAAAGAAAGGAATTTTCCTCCATCTGGTACAAGAGACCCACTGAGTGACAATGCCAGAGACTGAAACTAGAATATTTCCCATACATAGCACGGGTTCTGCAACTTAGACACACCTTCTCTCTTTAGTGTGGATAAGAGAAGGACTACCAGCTTCAGGTTGGAAAATACCTGTAGATTTGGGGGTGGGGACTGAGGAGGGTGGGATTTGGAGAGGGACTTCAATGGGGTATAATGCCATAGAGTCCGCCTTCCAAAGCAGCCATTTTCTCCAGGTGAACTGATCTATGTGGCCTGGAGATCAGCTGTAATCCCAGGAGATCTCCAACTACTACCTTGAGATTGGCAACCTCAGACATGAGTGTGGATCCATTTCTCTCTCTCTCTCTCTCTCTCTCTGTGTGTGTGACCCATCAAGTCACAGCTGAGTTATGGCGACCCTGTAGGGTTTTCAAGGCAACAGATGTTCAGAGGTGGTTTGCCATTGCCTATCTCCATGTGGGCTGAGAGAGTCTGAGAGAACTGTGACTGACCCATGGTGGAGAATCAAATCTGGTTCTCCTGGTTAGATTCCGCCACTGCACCACCCTGGCTCCAATCCATTTCTATATTCATGCTAATATCCAGCAATAACACTTCACTCAAGGGTAAGCACTTTTGATGCAAACCACAGTATCTCAGGTGGAAAGAATACATCAACATACACAACGATGTAACTTAAAACATTTTGGAAACTAAAGAAATTTTGAAGCATGGGAATAAATAATCCACACTCCACTTTTGCCAGAACATCAGGATTAGTTGCCTGGGGAAATATGCCATAAGAACATTTGTGAATTTGTTTTTGAATTGTTTCCCAAATGATCGCCTTAATCATCTAATGTCCTCCCTCACCTATCCGTATTATTAAAGCTGGACCAACGAAGACTTTGAGGGAGAAAAAAGCTCTCCTAATGCAGAATCACCATTCTCATATTCCTCATGGATGTTTTTGTTATTTTATTATTTTTTTAAAAATCCACTGCTAAATTCTTAGCTGACATTTTTCAAGTATTCAAGTCAAGAGCACAAAAACTGCCTTGACAGTAAGGTCCCTCAAACCCAACTTTCCAACAACAGTCCTAAAGTCTTCCCTCAGCAGACAAGCAGGGGATCAATAGTTACTGCTACTAATTACCCCTCTAAATACTCAGCACATCTGTGTGTGTGTGTGTGTGTTAAGTGCCGTCAAGTCGCTTCCAACTCATGGCAATCCTATGAATCAATGTCCTCCAAAATGTCCTATCTTTGATAGCCTTGATCAGGTCTTGCAAATTGAGGGCTGTGGATTCCTTTATTGAGTCAATCCATCTCTTGTTGGGTCTTCCTCTTTTCCTGCTGCCCTCAACTTTTCCTAGCATGACCGTCTTTTCTAGTACTCTTGCCTTCTCATAATGTGACCAAAATACGATAGCCTCAGTTTAGTCATTGTAGCTTCTAGGGTCAGTTCAGGCTTGATTTTATCTAGAACCCACTGATATGTTTTTTTGGCAGTCCATGGTATCCGTAACACTTTCCTCCAGCACCACATTTCAAAGGAGTCTACTTTCTTCCTATCAGCTTTCTACATTGTCCAACTTTCACACCCATACATAGTAATAGGAAATACGATAGCATGAATTAACCTAATCTTGGTGGCCAGTGACACATCCTTACACAATCTTTTCTAGCTCCTTCATGGCAGCCCTTCCCAGTCTCAATCTCCTTCTGATTTCTTGGCTGCAGTCTCCCTTTTGGTTGATGATGGAGCCAAGGAATAGGAAGTCTTCAACAATTTCAATTTCCTCATTGTCAACCTTAAAGTTGTGTAATTCTCCTGTAGTCATTACTTTTGCCATGGTTAAAGGAACTTTGCTACGGTTTCTCATGACAAATCATGGTTTGCGATAGATTACCTAACCAATCAGAACCAGAAAACTGTACTGTGGCTTGGCACAATAAATGGAAAACCACGTTTAGTTATTTAAAACATTTATATCTTTCTGCTCAGAAAACTGAGACCAGAGGCAGGTAACAACAATACATCATAAAAACAACATTGCTGTGCCCAGTAGAGCTCCATCATATGCTCAAACAGGGATTGACAACTACAGCCATCACTCTTCTTTTAAACACATTGCACCGCAAAGGCAGGAGTAGGCTTATGAATCCGAGAGCTGAAGGGAGAGAAAACAAAACCTCTAAATCATGATTTTCCTGTTGTATGTTTTGAATTGTATGTTTGGAATCATAATATGGGTTGTATCATGGTTTAGCACAAACCATAATTTGTGTGTGATGTCTGTGGTTTGGATTGTGGCAATTATCTGTTATATAATGCTATGCAACTTTTGTCTGAGAACTCTGAATGGGTCTATCCATAGGAGCCTGGCCTTCAGCGACATACCCAGTGGGAGCAAAGGCCTGTAACAAAAGAATGTCCGTGTTCCCCAATGGGGGTTAATTGTCGGAAGATGGTTCCCATCTGTTCAAGTAGCCATAAAAACTCCAGCTGGGCTTGGGGGCAGGGGGAGGCAGTGATTGTGTGTGTAAAAGTAATTTGCATTTTGAAACAGATCTGTGAGTTGGCTGAAGCACTTTGAAGTGTAGGATCTCTCTCTATCTCTCTGTGGATCTGAAGCGGGGAAGCAGTTCTGCTGCCCTGTAGGAGTGCCACTTTGCATCCACCTGCACTTGTTTGTAAATAAAGCAAATATTAGATGACCTTCTAAGACTCCAGTACGCTCTCTTCCGAAAGAAACCAATCCAGATAGCTCTGAGTGCATAACAATAGTGCTGTTGCAATTAGCCTCACTGGAACCCAGTTCATTGTCAGCAAAATTATTAACATTGTGATCTGAAGCTATGTTTGGCTAGGATGAATACAGAATGGCTGCAGCAGTGCATGCACACAAGTATTTATTCCCTCCCTGAGTAGTTAATCTGAGTCCTATCTGCCTCAGTGAGTCCTATCTGAGTCCTATCTGCCACACAATAAACATAGAGCAAGTAGAAAATAATCTATAATCTAGTTTATGCTTCCTATAATTTACAATCACATTTTTATCTCACCCTTTACCCAAGATGCTCAGGGCAGCATACTGAATGTCCTCCTCTTTTCCATTTTACTTATTTGGTATACCGTATTTTTCGCTCTATAAGACGCACCTGACCATAAGACGCACCTAGTTTTTAAAGGAGGAAAAAGAAGAAAAAATATATATATTCTAAAAACCCGCTGCGTCTTTAAGAAAATATATTTATCTTCTTTTTCCTCCTTTTTCCTTCTCTTTCCCCACCGCCCCCCTTCCCGGGACTCCTGGGAAGGGGGGCGGTGGTGGTTTAAACTGCTCAGCGCAGAGCAGTTTAACATCCGCACACACACACACCGCGCTTCCCGACCAACCGCTGAGAGGTTATTATGGCCAGGGCTGGGTGGAGGGATTACTGCACTCCACTTCCAGTTTCCTAGTCCTGCTCTGTGGAGCGTGCGCACAGCAGGGCTAGGAGGAAGGCTCCAGCCTCCCTTTCCAGGCTGTAAGCCCGATTGGGACCAGTCAGGCTTGCAGCGTGGAAAGGGAGGCTGAAGCCTTCAAAGCCCCACTGTGTGCACGCGCTGAGAGATCAGAGCGTGCGCACAGCGGGGCTTGGGGGAAGTCTCCAGTCTCCCTTTCCAGATTGCAAGCCGGATTGGGACCAGTCAGGCTTGCAGCGTGGAAAGGGAGGCTGAAGCCTTCAAAGCCCCACTGTGTGCACGCGCTGAGAGATCAGAGCGTGCGCACAGCGGGGCTTGGGGAACTCTCCAGTCTCCCTTTCCAGACTGCAAGCCGGATTGGGACCAGTCAGGCTTGCAGCCTGGAAAGGGAGGCTGAAGCCTTCAAAGCCCCACTGTGTGCACGCGCTGAGAGATCAGAGCGTGCGCACAGCGGGGCTTGGGGAACTCTCCAGTCTCCCTTTCCAGACTGCAAGCCGGATTGGGACCAGTCAGGCTTGCAGCCTGGAAAGGGAGGCTGAAGCCTTCAAAGCCCCACTGTGTGCACGCGCTGAGAGATCAGAGCGTGCGCACAGCGGGGCTTGGGGAAACTCTCCAGCCTCCCTTTCCAGGCTGCAAGCCCGATCGGGACCAGTCAGGCAAGCCCGATCAGGAGGGGCGGTGGGTCTTTAAACTGCTCCTCCGCACCCCCCCTCGCTTCCCGGTCCCGAGGCTCAGCTGAGCCTCGGACCAGGAAGCAGGGGAGGTTAAACTGCTCTGCGCTGCTTGGGCAGGCAGCACAGAGCAGTTTAAAGACCCCCCCCCCCCGCGCTTCCCGTTCCGAGGATCCGCCCAGCAGCTGAGCCTCGGGACCGGGAAGCGGGGGGGGGGGAGGTTAAACTTCTCTGCCCTGTGCTGGGTGGCTGGGAAGGGCCTTCCAGCTGCAGCTGGCGTTGTCCCAGCCGGCTCCCGGGGCAGCCGGCGCTGCATTCGCACCATAAGACGCACTGACATTTCCCCTCCCTTTTGAGGAGGAAAAAATTGCGTCTTATAGTGCGAAAAATACGGTAATTTATTTCATTTTTACCCCCACGTTCTCTGTCCTGCAGATCAAGACAGCATAGGGTTCCAAAGAAGTCCCTCATCCAAGCACTGACCAGACCCAGATCTGTTTACTTTACTAAAGTTGCCTTCCAACCATATGCTGGGATCATATAATACTTCTGTGAGGTAAGTTAGGGTAAGAGTTAAGCAAATGACCCACGTTTTTCCCAGGGAGTATTATAGCTGCTCTGGTCCTTGCACTGTTTCTGTCCAGTCAAAGTCCAACAGTGTACTGCTACACAACACTCATTAGTGTAATTCCATTCAAAGAGGATGTTGCTAAATATTAGTTTTCCAGGGATGTTCCATCACCAGTGGCACCATGATTGCTATAACGTCTACACAGGTAGATCATTTCTTCTCTGCCAAGCAATTCTTGTCCAATTTAGCCATTTAGAATAAACTCTTCAACTTTGTGACTCAAACAGGGCCACAAAGCATAATTGTAGTTCTGTGTTGCTAGTTAACAAAATAGAATTCAGTCAGCCACTAGAATGTCTTTCGTTTCCCCCCCTTTCTTTCTTAGAGATTTTATTTAGACTTTAAATGTTAATTAACTCAGAAGTACACTCAGCAGTTATAAAACTCATGCTGTTCTGCATGAAGAGGTTCAAAAGGTCCCTTGTTTGCAGTACTGTGTTTATTAATTCCTATGGTTAGAGATGCTGATTCTCTGCAGGAGTCTTCCCAGATACACCCGGCCTTTAAATATCGGTGCACAGGATTTGCGGAACACATCCCAGATAACTTTAGCCTAGAAAGCCTACAGATTTATACAATTTAACACAAATATTTGAAAATCATACAAGCTTTACCACTGCTGTTTTAAAACAATGATTTAAAGGTTAGCCTTTAAAAGATTAAAGCCAAGAAGAGTAAAATAATTAATTGGAACATTTGACAACAAATTAAGAAGACAGCTGAAGGTTCAGAGATGCCTAGTAGTGAAAGTCACACTGCTTAATGGGTATGTTCACTTTTCTAAATGTATGTCACAGGCAGTTTGCTATAACCAAAAGTAAAGATGGACAAACATTTCTAATGTTATGGACATATTATTCTCTGAAAACAAATGCCTCAGAATTAAGCAAACTGTGTCAAAGCCACATCCACCTTCCTTTAGGATATATGCCAGTATTCACTTTTTTATTTACTTAATACCATTTTATCCTGTCATTTTGTTATAAAACTGCAAGGTGGCATACATCTACTAAAAGAGAATAAAGACTAAAATATCAAACACTTAAACAGTCAATCAGAATGGGAAGCAACAGCAAAAACAATGATTCACTCACAGTGCAATCCTATGCAGGGTTACTCCAGTCTAGTCCCATTGATTTCAATTGGCTTAAACCGGAGTAACTTTGCATAGGATATACTGTGGTGCCTAAAACACCATAAAGTCAGCACTATTCAAGTGTCTCCAGGCTACAGAATGGTATTCCATAAGCAGGATGCCACCACAGAGAAGGCCCTATCTACGATAGCTGCCAACTCTGAAACAAGGCCAAAGAAGCTGATTGTAAGGGATATCTGGTTCATAGGGTAAAGGAAAAAAGTTGTAAACAGTCTGTATTATTCCATAGAAAATTCAGAAAAAACCCAAAATCAATTTAATAACATTTATTAGGACCAACCAAAATGACAACAAACATTGTACACGTTTTCAAGTACACCAGAACTCTTAATCAGGCCAGAAGCTTCAATGTCAAAGGGAAGAAGGCAATGTTTCAAATAACCTTGTCCCAAGCCATTTAGAGTTTTATAGGTCAAAATCAATATTTTTAATTGTATCTGGAAACAGACTGGAAGCCCCAATGAAGGTCTTTTAACAATAGCAAAATTTGGTCAGACTGGAAAATCCCAGTTAACAACCTGGCTACTATATTCTGAACTAGTTTCCAAATAATTTTCCTGGGCAACTCTACATATGGCACAATGCAACTTGGATACTTGAGAATGAATAATGGTTGGAAGTTTCTCTCTAGCAGAAGGTGCCACAATGCATAATCCTAAACCAACGAAAGACATGTCATGCTACAAATGCCACCCAGCATTCAAAGTGATCTAATGGCCCCCTAAACTGTGAACCTGATGCCATCCAAAGAGGTTGATACCACCTTCATAGTCATACGAACTGCATATCAATAGTACCGCCGTCTGGACTATCAGTTTACTAACCATCACCTAAACTCATTACCAATTCCAGGAACCTATTTAGCACCTACACAGCCACTCCTAGATGAGGTGAAAAGGAGAAACAGAACTGTGTATTATCAAAATACTGACCAGACTTCATTTCTAATCTCCAGATGGCCTCTCCCAGCACTTTCATGTAGATGTCGAATAGAATGGAAAAGTAGTACTGTGAAGCAAAATTCACAACCACAGCAAAAGTCCCCCTGAATCACCTGTTGGAGCCTACTTGCTAATGAACAGAACCACCAAGATATACGCCCTCCTTCTCATAATAATGCACACATAACAATCACACAAATCTCATTTCCTTTGACTCCTAAAGATAATCCTTTCAATGTAGCAACAGATTTAAATCTAACCCATACAAATATGTAAACAGTATAAATAATATAAATTCCGGATCATGATGTCAGGCTTACAACATACCATTACGAGTTAAATATGCACACTTTGTTTCCCCAGTTAAAAGATTAGCCATCCTAAATCCCTTATCTTCTTACAATAGCATACGAACCCCTTATAAAAGAAATGCACAAATGCCACTTCCTTCAACTCCTAAAGAGCATCTCGTCAATATAGCAACAGATTTAAATCTGCCAATTACAATTTGCTTTGCTCTGAATCAACGGTGTATTTTATCATTTGAAAAGCACTATTAACAACTTGACACAAGGTTATCCCCAGACCACCAGTTGACTTCTATATATTTTCAGTGATTAGTACCTAGAAAAAATGAATGTGGCTGCATATGAAAAGCTTAACTCCCGCTCACGTTGGGATCAGATTCAAACAGCCCATTCCTGAAATAACGGCATACGGAGTCGGCGGGGAAGAGGCGCAATGGCCTATTTCCCACGCCATAAAACCGAAGAGGCGCAAAAGCCGATTTGCGCACACCGTAAAAAACAAACAAACAAAAAAAACCCGTTTTGCGGCCTTTTTTTGTTTTACCAGGGTTTAAAGACTCATTGAAAACAGCGAGGCTGTGCCTGCTCAAAAGCAGGCGCAGCACCGCTGTTCCCGGCGCCAGCGTAACCAGCCAAACCAGGATAGGAAGCTGCCTAACCGGCGGCTCCTCCCCCTGGCCCGCCCCTGGAATGCCCCCCCCCCGCGCCAGTTTGGCCTCTCTTCATCATGGCCTGCGCCACGGAGAGGCTGCGCTAGTGGGGGGGCGAGGCGCGGGCCCACGGCACTCCACCACCGGCAGGACTCGCCTCGCCGCCAGTGCGTGTAATCATGGCTTTACACACACTTACACTGGCAGCGGGGTCACACCTCCTCCTAAAGACTTTTAGCCCAAATTTTCAGGAATGGTCTGAAAGACAGCATATTTTCTTCACAGAAGAGAAAGCTTACCCATTGCAAGCTCCAGTATTAAATACTGTGGTTGAGGTTTTATTTTTTTTAGAGAATGATGACCATAATGAAACTCTTTTCCCAACTTTTTTTCATCTATGTAAACTACAAAATGTCACCTTCTTCTATCCTGTCAACTCACCTATCAGACCCATAAAACTGACACCTTTCATACTTACTTGAATTGATCTCTACATTTTCTAATCTCCAGTCAAGGGAAAAATGCAGAAAATATGCTTGTTTAAATTTTAACTGAGGTATAAAATTCAATGTAGCATGACAGACATTCTAGGGTAGATTTTCAAAACTGCAAAAAGAGATAGCACCATTTGAACAAAATGTCTTAGAAAATTTAAGTAAAGGTTGCTGACGGAGATAATTTTGCCTCGTTGAATGCGGAGATTCTGCTGAGCTATGGTATTTGGCTAAATTGATATTAGGGGTAGATTACTGTAGTCTATGATGCTCCTACTATTTCCAGGGTGACTTGAGACTGGAACTGACTTTGTAGCACTCTCTGAAACTGCTGGCTTTGTAAGCAATGAAACTGTAATACACCCTGCTTACAAAGCATATCTACTTTTTACGCATATTTGAAAAACCAGGCACACAACTGACATAACCAAACACAGAGAAAATACACGGGGGCATGTTCCCATCTCCCAAATTTTAAACTTTTACTTTTAGAGCCGTATTTCAAGTGTCCCAAACACGTCTGTAAATATATCTAAGAAGATGGCCAGATATCTAATATATGCCAAAATTCAAACTATTAATTTAGAACTAGCAATCCCCACCAGCCCTCTCTCTAATGTAGCCCTGACTATGAGATAGTATCTGAATTATGATAACCTGGGGTACATTGTTCCAAGTCAAAAAGATCCAACAAACCTTCCCAGGCATATTTGTACCAATACTGGTGAGCCCGAAGCTACCTCTTGCTACTTGAACATCTGCACACAACTGCTACCTAACAGCTTGTCTAGTAACTTGTTGTGACAGAAATCCTAAAACTTGCTAAGGTTCAAGAATGCCACCTACAGCATCTGGGATCTTGGACCTCTAGATCCCATTAGAATGAGCTATTCGCTTCCATTCAACATTGGACCATCTTGGCAGACTGAGGCTGTTACCGCACTAGGTATTCCCAGCGATGTATTAAGAGTTTGGAAATGTAATAAAAACTACTGTTCGCACTTTGTTTGGCCCCTTTAGCTGTGAAGACGTCTTCCAACCATTTTTTAGCCATGGCATCCAAAAACCCTTTTAAAGCGATGTTTTTTTATAACATTTCCAAACACTTGATACATCGCTGGGAATACCTAGTGCGGTAACAGCCTTATTCTCTTTTGGACAAAGGCCAATCCGGTTCGGACCTATGTGTCATGGAAGTTCAGAGCCATTAACTGGAGCTTGATGGAGATGGGACAATATAATATATGGCTCTGATTGGTAAAAGTAGCCTCTGACACCAGGGATTTGCTTGGGTTTGGAGAAATCCGCTTGTCGTTCTTAGAAAGGAGGCTGGCTTAGGTCCAACTCCATTTAGCATAAATATCTGGACATTTGGGATTTTCACTTGTCTTCAGTTTGGAAACTGGGTCCACAGGAAGTTGGGTAGGGGTTAAGAGCTCCTTTGAACTCTTGTTACCACAAGGAACTTTGCACTTGCTCTGAGGAACCAGCTACATCATAGGTAGCGTGTTTAGCGTAGTTATGCATTGCTTTTCGTTTGAATATCTCTGTGTTGTTGTTGCTGTATACTTACCCCCTGTATTTTGTTTTGCTGTTTCCATCCCTTTTTGAATCCAGCCACCCTTTCTCTTCTTCCCCTCTTTTACAATTAACCTTTTTATAAAGACTTTTTCCCCCTTCACTTAGTGCAATGTATTTATCTGGGATATTTCTCTTAATCTCTTCTCCATGTGCTAGACTGTACATGGTCCTGCCCACTTCCTAAAAACACTTGATGGGCACCAGAAAAGGTGTCAGCGGGCACCACGGAGCCCACGAGCACCATGTTGGGGATCCCTGGAATACATAAATGAGTCTGGGGTTGGGTTATCAGGAATGTTTTTAGCGTTATTAATGAGATACTGCTCAAGGCCATTGGGTCAAATGAGTAGTTTCATTTAAGTAAGTTAAATGCATGCTGCTGGGGCGGGGGGGGGGGAGTTCAGCAGTCAGAATCATGGTTTCCCACTGCCTTTTCTACCTTGCAAACCTAGTTGGGGAAGGGTGTCCTGAGAAGTAGTCCCTACAAGAGTTCTAAGCACAGCAATGTTATCAATATGCTGACCTGTCTGTTCTCACTGGCTCTCAGGGCAACATATTATTGGCTGCCCTCATTCCAATCAAAGGTTTTTCCATGCCTGCAATAGCAACCACAGACACTGGAGATCAGTAGGACTGGTAAGCACCTGGCTTTCCTTAGTCAGCATGTGGTTCTATTCCTCCTTTAGGCTTTCCTTCTTTTTATGCCCCCTTTCTCATTTCTCTTCATGTGTTCAGTCAGGTTCCCATTCAATTCTTTTGTAAAGTTTGAGGGAGGTATTGCCTTTGGTTCCACCTCCTGCACCAGCCCTTTTGGATTTGACCCCGCCTTCGACAACAACACCCCCTATCGCCATCCTCCATCAACCTTCCAAAAGTGCCAACCTCCTCAAAAACTTTGGGGACCCCTGCCCTATGCTTATCTTTATTACAGTCCAATATTCTTCATGTTTACCCAGAATCAAGTCCTACTGAATTCAGTGAGACTAACTCCCAAGTAAATATGCACAGAACTGTAACCACAGTCATTTATATCACCCTGACAGTTTTGAAGAAATTATTCCTTACCAATGTACAAAAGGTTCCTTGCCTGACTGTCTGAAGAAAATTCCTACTTGCCAAGGACTACTAGGCCAATATTTACAATCCTATTTTCCAGCAAGTTCGGATAAGTGTGAAAATTGCCCAGACAGAAAATAAGCTGATCGTGCAATCCTAAAGATATCTATTGCTGGCATAGCCCCTCTGGGACTACTCCAGAGGAAGCACTTTAACACTTGTGTGTGTAAAGTGCCTTCAAGTCGCAGCCGACTTATGGTGACCCCTTTTTGGGGTTTTCAAGGCAAGAGACTAACAGAGGTGGTTTGCCAGTGCCTTCCTCTGCACAGCAATCCTGGACTTCCTTGGTGGTCTGCCATCCAAATACTAACCAGGGCTGACCCTGCTTAGCTTCTGAGATCTGACAAGATCAAGCTAGCCTGGGCCATCACTTATACATTTTTTTAAAAACAAACCTGGGGCCAGACCCAATTTTGTCACATGCACGTTTTGTAAGGGCTCATTCAGGTCCTAGGCAGACAGAAAGCTTGAAATTCTCTTTTGCTGGCTACCTGATCCTTATCTTCCAATCAATTTACCAAATTTGCATTTTGAAAATAAGCCTCTGGTCTTTCTGTTTTAAGCATTCTCAGAAAAGGAGGTTCCACTGGTTTCATTCAGATTTGCATTCGCCTTGAATGTATGTGTCCTTACCATTAATTTATTGGCTTGAACATGATGAATCTTGATCCAGGCTTAATTCTCAATTTGTGAAAGTGCCCTGGGGCTTGGATCCTGGTCAAATGAACAGCATATAGTCAGAAAACTGTTTTTAATTGTTCCATTAGTAAAATAGAGAACAACAAAGGTAGCAGGCAGAATATATATATATATATTGGCAACCAGCTGGTCCTTCCTTTAGGTGGACCTCCTTGAGGTGGCTTACAATTAAAACATCACAATATTAAAAACAAGCTATTGGAGAGAGTTTAAAAAACTATCCAAAACTCAGAGACACCCCATTAAAAAGCCAGTAAGATAAAATGTCTAAGTAAAAGGGTAGGTAAAAAGACGTGGAGAGGGAGGGCAGTATTGTATAGCCAAATCTTCTCAGATCTTGGAAGCTAAGCACGGCCTGTACTTGGATCGGAGACCAGCAAGAAAATATCTGCAGAGGAAGACAGTGGCAAATCACCTCTTCTTCCCACTTGCCTGGAAAGCCCCTTGATGGGATCACCATAAGTCAGTTTCAACTTGATGGCACTTACACATGTAAAAAGATGTGTTTTGACCTGGTGCCTAAAGGAAGTAAAGTAGGCATCAGGTAAGCCTCCAGAGGAAAGTTGTTCCAGAGGCAAGGTATAACAACCGAAAATGCCCTGGCTCTAGTCATCACCTGCCTCACCTCTGAAGGTAGGCTGGGGCACAGAGAACTGGGCTTGAGAGGAAGATCTTAACTGGTGGGCTAGTTTTTAAGGAAGGAGTTAGTCCATCGGGTATCCTGGCCCCGAGCTGTTTAGAGCCTTACGAGATAAGAAACAGCACTTTGAACTGTGCCCAGAAAGAGATGAATAACCACAGGGATGAGCCAGCACAGAGTGATATAATCCCTGTAATGAACTCCTAACAGTAGCCTAGCCAACACATTTAGGAACAATCAAAGTTTCCAAACCATTTTCAAAGACAGCCCCACAAAGAGCGCATTACAGTCACCTAATATCTTCCATGCCCTATCCTGGCTGGCCCAGGCTAGCCTGATCTCAAAAAACAGAAGAACCTAAGCAGGTTTGGCCCTGGTTAGTACTTGGGTGGGAGACCACCAAGGAATACCAGGGTCGCTATGAGGAGGAAGGCAGTGGCAAACCACCTGTTAGTCTCTTGCCTTGAAAACCCTATAAGGGGGTTGACATTCAGCTGCGACTTGATGGTACTTTATAAACTTTCACAATATCTTCCATGTTCATAGTTACCGTAATGAGGTTTTTCTGTGGTGGACCCAGTGATCTGTTGGGTTGTCATCACAGAGCCCCTATTGTAGGAGTTGGCACACTAGAACATAAGTGTACGAGATGAGGAACGGAGTTGGTTTTTTATATGCCAACTTTCTTTACCACTTAAGGGAGACTCAAACCAGCTTAAGCTTCCTTCCCTCCCTACAACAGACACCTGTGAGGTAGGTGGGGCTGAGAGAGAGTGCCTTGCTCAAGGTCACCCAGCTGGCTTTATGTGTAGGAGTGGGGAAACAAATCCAGTTCGCTAGATTAGCCTCCGCCGATCACGTGGAGGAGTGGGGAATCAAACCCGGTTGTCCAGATCAGAGTCCACCGCTCCAAACCACTGCTAACCACTACACCACGCTGGCTCTCATGCCAGCCATATAGTATTCCTACAGAAAGCCAGCATGGTGTAGTCGTTAAGAGTGGCAGACTCTAATCTGGAGAACCGGGTTCAATTCCCCACTCCTCCACATGAAGCCTGCTGGGTGACCTTGGGCCAGTCATAGTTCTCTCAGAAGTCTCTCAGCCTTTGAAAACTCTACGGGGTTGCCATAAGTCAGCTGTGACTTGATGGGGCACACACACACAAAGAAACAAACAGAAAGCTAGTTACACCCCACAGAACAGGGTTTATCGGGCCAAGGTTATGGCATCTCCAGCTACCATAACTCCATAAACACCACTACTCTGAGCCTTGCTGTAGTTAAGCAAATCTCCTGCTTTCTGGTGCTGTGGATTTCAGAGTCAATTGCGTGCCTAGAAGCACTTTACCTCAATACCAATTCCCACAACTAAATGCAAGCTATTAAATTAGTGCACTTTATTGTTTGAAGGAAAGAAAAAAAAACTGCCCTGTTTGGTCTACAGAAAATAACTTCAGCAACTTGTAAATCACAGCCTTTTTTAAATGACAGCATCTTAATGTCCTTCTGTTTACAGAGCTTCGGCCAAGACACTGATTACTGCCTACATTACAGCCTTCCACGATTGTTTTCTAAAAATCCCACTGAGTTTAGCTTTAAAGAAAAGATTGCTATTTACCAAATCAATTTCTTTTGCCTCAAGTCACTGTCCTGGGTATAGTTACTTATTGATTAGCTTTTTGATATGCCTTTTGCTTTGTTTGCTCCTGTCTGGGGTTACATGAACACATTTTAATCTCTCGTTAATTTAAAACATTGAATAGTGAAATAATAGTTTGTGTCGGAAAGCTACACATTTAAAGCCCGACCCTAAGACTGTTTACTCAGAAGGTCCATCATTTCTAGTGGGACTTGCATCCTAATAAATATGCTCAGGACTGCAGTTTTAATTCTGGAACAAGGCAAAATGGCACAAGTTTATTTCTGTTTTGTTGGCTTCGAAGAGGGACTGATTTATAAAAGATATTCCACAGCCCATTACTTTTAGGGTTTCCTATAAATGAAATAAAAAGCAATCCACTCTTCTGCTGATAACATGAAGAATTTACAAGCTTAAGCACCATTAGCAGTAATGAAAGTACCTACATATTGCAAAGTTCAGACAGAACCACTGGAGATCAACACCCAAAGCTGGCCAGCCAACCGTGACTGTTCCTTGCCTGTTATAAATTAACTATAATATACCTAATTTTAAAAAAACTCTTTGAAGGGACCACACACAATTACCGCACACAATTACCAATGCAAGTTAAGGAGTCTCGTGGCACCAAAAGAGACTAATGGCTTTTGTGGTCTGCAGGCTGCAGGTCTGCATCGCGTGCATATGCGCAGACACCCACCCATAATACAAATCATGATGACAAAGGCCATGAAATGCAAGTGGAGTGGCTGTGGCTCAGTGGTAAAGCTTGGCATGCAGAAGGTCCCAGGTTCCATCCCTGGCACCTCCAGTTAAGAGAATCGAGTAGTAGGTGATATGAAAGACCTCCGCCTGAAAACCTGCCAATCAGAGCAGACAACACTGCTCTGGACAGACCAATGGTCTGAGATTCAGTCTAAGGCAGCTTCATGAGCTCAAGTGTCTGTCACATTTCTACACAAAGCTCAAACATACATAAGGCAGGCATAGTGACTGTTCACAACAGCAGTACCTTGCTGTGCCATGCTAGTTTAACACGTGTAACAGGAGAAATAATAATAAAGCTGTTAGTCTACAGGATGCACAGACCAACACAGCTATGCCTGTGGAAGCTGTACCTTAACTGATCATCAAACACCAAACACAGTGAAATCCAACAGTGCTCAAGTGCAAGCACGGGAGGGGCCGTGGCTCAGTGGTAGAGCATCTGCTTGGCATGCAGAAGGTCCCAGGTTCAGTCCCCGGCATCTCCAGTTAAAGGGACTAGGCAAGTAGGTGATGTGAAAGACCTCTGCCTGTGACCCTGGAGAGCTGCTGCTGGTCAGAGTAGACAATACTGACTTTGATGGACCAAGGGTCTGATTCAGTATAAGGCAGCTTCATGTGTTCATACTAAAACAGTGTGTCAATTACTCCTGGGAATGATTACCACTGAAATAGAAATAAGCTGAATAGTCTGGCAAAAATGGCTACGGTTGTCTATCAGCGGCTTTGTGTGTGTAAGAGTACCATGCTTCCCCAAAAGTCACCATATTCTTTGAGTTTCATAAAACAAAACAAAACAAAGCAAAGCAAAATAGATGTTTAAACAGTGCAGAATGGCAGAAACAACAGCACAGGCCCAGATCCTCGAGCAACTTTGTTCCTTTTAAAGAACAAAACAAAGGAATACAGCAAGTAGCGGTAAACAAGACCCTGCCTCCAACCTGAAAAACTCTTATGATCTTCCATTACCTTGGCAGGGTGATCACAGGAAGAATTATACCAGCCAGTCACAAATATTACCTTGAAAATCATTAATGAACATTAAAAATTGTCCAACACTAGTTCAGTAATACAGAACAGAATGATCTATTTTACAAATGATAAGCAATCTACAGAGATAGCAAATTGAACTCCTGTGTCCCATTAATCGTCCTTATTATGGAAGCATCCATTACAACAATCACCCTGGTTGCCTTTTCTCCCCCAAAGATTTCATGCATACATATGAGGTAGAAAAACTCAAGGAAATGGAGGTATCATCATGTAATATGTTTCAGCTCCACTGAAAATTCATGAGCAACAACAGAATTGGTTTAAAATGGACTGAGTATACAGTCAGTGCAAACTTATGAAGTGAACTGTTGTTACGGAGTTACTCTCATCTATGGGGGGGGACATCGCTTAAAACAGGTACATGGAAACCAAAAGTCTCTGTTTCAAAGCAACACATTAATCACGAATCCACATGGCTGTGTGAAGAATGACAAGTATCTCCAACGATCGATCAGTACAGGTACATGACTGGAAAGAGGTCAGACGTTTATTTATTCCAGGTCTTAGCCAAACACAGTCAATGATCCCTCAATGTTGTGTGTTAAGAACTTTATTTAAAATCACTCTAGTTACTCTTGAACAGATGAAATAAACCAGAATCACAATTATACAGAACACACTAGCATAAGCAAAGGAGATTATAATTTAAAAAGCATACCTCCTCCTGCATAGCCTGCATTTAAAAATAAAATGCAATTACTAAAATTCTTACCAAGCCTTTTCAGAAAAGGTAAGATATTCTCACAGCAACCCGTATTTGAGAGATTTGTGAGGTTTAGGGTGTGGCTATTTTATATTGATATAATTACACAATCCTCACATGACTTTTTTTAAACCATCTAATTCGTTTTCTCTAAAGGAGTGATGTTAAAAACCTCTGAGCATTCCAAAGAATAAATGCTGCAAACTCTGTTCCATTGGTTCTAAGATTTATTCTGGACACAAAGCCATTGAGTCATTTATTCTTCTCAAGGCTGAAAACTGTAAATTAGCTAGAACTGAGTGTGTGTATGTGTGGGGGGGAATACATGTTTGCAAATTACACAAAAACTTAAAACCAAACTCTCAGGCCTACTGTGTCCTAAACAATGGTTTAAAGTTAAAATCTGTGACATCATCACCTTCCAGGACATACGCTGTCAAGATAATTTGGAATAAACTTAGCAAGTAGAATCATATGTATTCTGTACAGCTTTGAGGATGGGGAACCTAGAAAGAAGAGTATAAAAGAGATAGCTTCGATTTGTTGGGGAAAGAACTTGCTTCCTGAAATAAGGGTGACATCCCAAATAGCCTTTATTATGCTAGTTTTACAAGTATGAACTCCATGGGATCCATAGAGACATCTCAATTTAGAAAGTAGCTGATACAACACCAGGGCCATCTGCCATAGGAACCCATGCTTAAGAAACATGGTTTTAATCAACCATTCTTAAGTAATACCAATGCATGGAAAATGATGCTGAGAGATTCAAAAAGATATAAAAGACATAAGATCCTCAGTATATACAATCAGGTCACCACAACTGTCTTAGAAAAACAATCATATTACTTAAATTATGAGTCATACCAACTGCAAATGAGTATGACCTGTGAAGGAACACATGGTAAGAGTACTACAATTACATCTATACTGCAACCGAGCCAGTCCAAAATAAAGGATGTTCAAGAACTCTACTCAGATAACAATTTTTCCTGCTTGGACACTGCATGTAATTGCACCAGCTCATGTGGTCTCATAATGTTTTGCCAGAGCTGTCTCCTCTCCAAAACAATTTCCAGCCTGGAAAAAAATCAACCAGCAAGACATATTATCCCTTAATTAGCAAAGGGCTCTCCATTTTTTCTTTCCTTGAGGGAACGGGTTTTTTTTTCTAGATGTGGCCCATCCATGTGGCCGAGCTACCCATGTGGCTGAGCTACCCTTGATCATTTCACATTCCTAGGCTCACAGCCTCATTCCTCCAAATGAATACAGCAAGTTTTCACACAATGCAATGACAATAAATCTGAGCTCTAGAAGCCTTGGTCAATTTCATCTTCAGTACACTGGACGAACACAAAAAGAGCCCACAAAACCAGTCAGCTGCTTTTAAGAGAGACATCCTAAGACGCACGGTAATCAAGCATGCATGAACCGCAGCCAGCCACCATGCCAAAGCCTGCCTCTGCTCACAATACTGATCGTTTAAAGCTGTCAACAAAACTTCAAGGTACTCCTAAGAGAGGTTGGTTTCCTTTTGCATTACCGGCTGCCCAGATGTTTGGGGCCATTACCGGATGATCTGGCCCCTAACGAGTTGACAGACAGCTATAAGCCTCTCTTGTCCTCTCTTGCTCTCTTTTTATCCTCTCTGCCTCCCGTTCTCCAGTAATACACACTGCACAGAGGGGTCCCCAGTTATATTGAATCTTAATGTTGGTATTCTAATATCAGCTGCTATTTCTGCAAACCTCATGTTATTGTAAGTGCCCAAAAGTAGTGTTATTCCATAATAAAGCTCTCTCTGATGTCCCTGTGTTCCAGATCTCAATGCTCTTTTTCAAACCTGCCTGGGTTCCCTGTCACTTTGTCAAATGACCCCTTGGTTACCAGTTGTGTAACTGGCTGTAAAAACTAAGCTGACAGCCTTTGAAAGACTGAGAGGTGGCAGAAGGAAGGTTTCTTCAGGAGCAGACTGAAGTCACCGAGAGACCTCTTTATGAGTCATGTGAAAGGCAAAGGAAGAGGGAGAGAGAAAATATGCCTAGAAAAAGGAAAGAATATGACAGGATCCTGGAACAGATACCAGACGCGCAGAAGTACAGAGATTCATTCAGAGGTGTGCACAAAGACTCTGGGAACAGAAGATCTGCCAGGAGATGCCTGAAATTGTTGGAGCACGGCCAGATATCATGTGTCCATGAAGCACAAGAAAAGAAAGCAGGAGCATTTCAGAACTGGCAGCTGAGGACAGCTAGTAAACAGCCTAGAAGGTAAGCAGGAGTCTCTTTCTTAATCTGACCTAGCAATCTTTGCTTGAGTTGGAACAAAATTAGCAGGGCCCCATTTTTCTCTGGAAGAAGGTACCCCCCCCCAAAGCATTAAGTCTAAAGTTTCTTCAAAACTTTAGGAGGCAACTTAGAAGGAGAGAAAACACAGATGTGCCTACCAATGAGAGATGAGCTCCAGTTCTCACCTGAAAGTTCAGGCTACTCCCCATCCCATCGTAGCTCTTATTGCCCTATCATGCATGCGGTGCTTATTTGAGAGATACCAGCCCTGCACACATGACACAGTCATGAAGCGGGCAACATGAGCCCATCCTGTGCATGTTCGCTACGAGTGGGGCAGTGCCTACACGCATAGGTTCTCTCTTCCCACGATCAGGAATGTTTTTTCCCAATCATGGGCCTATGTGCCTGAAGTTTGTACTCATGAGCACTGCACACACTCATACATGATTGTGAATGTGGGACAGGACCAGTCTTCTTGTTCTCATGTAAACTAGCCCTGCATATCAGGGGTCCCCAGCATGGTGCCTGTGGGTGCCATGGCCCCTGCCAACACCTTTCCTAGTGCCCACCAAGTGTTTTTAGAGATTGGGTGGCGCCAGGTGGGCTTTTGCCCAACAAAGGTTCTGAATGGTTATAGGAGATTTGGTTGGCTGTGCAGATTTTTAAAAACATTGCTTGGGCAGCAGCTGCCCCTACAGCACAAGGATCTTCACTACGTGACCGAAGGTAAGCTGTGGCGGCCGTTCTGTGGCGGGCTCGGCCTCCTGCTGAAGCCATACCGTGCCAGCCATTTTGTGGTTGCACCTGGCATGCTGTGCCAGAATTTCAAAGACGCCCGACTCAAAAAGGTCGGGGACCCCTGCTGTATGCCAATGCAGGGTGTGTACAGGCACTAAGGAATTATGAGGAAGAGGTGGCAAAGTTCACCATACCGCCACAACACCAGCTGTCTGCCCTTTTCAGCAGCCTAGCTACTAGGATCAATTTTTAAGTATCAACAGTGTGCCTGAACTGATTCATTTTAACTTTCTGTTAATTGAGCAATTAAGGTTCAATACCACAATCCACTTTTCACATCAGGGCCCAACCCCCCCGCTGACCTCATCTCAACCCACCATACGCTCCTTTTATCTTACCCTCTCCTGATCTCTGGTTGCCATATATATCCCCATCATGGCTAAACAAACAAACAAACAAACCTGTGCGCTTGAATTTTGCATCCAGACTGTGACATTGTCAGCAGTAAGAAATATGCTGCTTGTCAGTTCTAAAATGAAAGTCATTCAGGTTTTCATTTTTCCTTGGCCCTCTGTTGGAATGAAACTATATTAAGGTCTTTTTTTTTTACCTACAACTACACAATGTTCTAAGTATCTACAAAAGCCTCTGCTCAGCCACAGTGAACATTTTAAAATCATAGGTTCCCCCCCTTCTTCTCTAAAGCCTAAACGAAAATCAACTGAACCCTTTCCTCCCCTTGACAGTCGGCACTACAAAGATGTCAAATCTGCCCTGCTCTTCCAAATGCACCCAAACTGCCAGTAATTTCAACACCAAAAGTACAGAGAGGATTAAATCTATAGTCCTTTTCTTCACAAAATCCTCTTTAATTTTCTTCGGTGAAGGTGGGGCATTAGCAACAGGAAGAGACATATTGCACATCGTCTGCCTTGGGGAATGCTTGCTTAGACTCACATACAATTTGACCTCTCAACACATCAAAGCCGTTTACTTCATCAGCTATCTGAACATTTAATGTTCTGTAGTCACTATTTTACTTTTAAATAAACTAAAATTAAGTAAAATGACTAGCAGCCAAAAAAAGGAAAAAAATGCCACATTTACATGAATTCATGTAAGACTACACATAATTTTCCTGATGTTTTATAAGCAGAAATATCTTTGCTTGTGTGTGTGTTAAGTGCCATCAAGTCACTTCCGACTCATGGCGACCCTATGAATCAATGTCCTCCAAAACCTCTTATCCTTAACAGCCTTGCTCAGGTCTTGCAAACTGAGGACCGTGGCTTCCTTTATAGAGTCAGTCCATCTCTTCTTGAGTCTTCCCCTTTTCCTGCTGCCCTCAACTTTTCCTAGCATGATTGTCTTTTCCAGTGACTCTTGTCTTCTCATAATGTGACCATAATCTTTGCTTACCCTTAAAAATATTTGTTTGTAGTAAAAATATTACCCTTTTATTTTGTTTTTTACAATGAGTAATATTTTTAGGTGTCAATAATGCTAGCAGTTATTCAAAATGTTGTGCGTGAGGATTTAAAAAAAAATTAATCTGTGCACCACCTTTCTCCTCGATGAGTGCCCAAAGCAGCTTATAACATCCTCCTCTCCTCCATTTTATCCTCACAACAACCCTGTGAGGCAGGTTAGGATGAGAATGTGTAACTGGTCCAAGGTCACCCAGCAAGTCTTCATGGCAAAGTGGGGACTCGAACCTGGGCCTTCCAGATCCTAGTCCAACACTAACCACTACACAACACTTGCTCTAATTGTTAATTAGTGCTATGCCACATTTTTAATACAAAATGTAACTTACACAGGGGTGCAAAAAAACCCCCCACAAAAAAACTCTTAGTGGTCCTGTTGCATTTTTTCCCTATCTGTTCAAATCCCAGCTATGGTCCTGCTTCAATGCCATTCTGTGACCCCAGTGTACAAATCAGGAATCACATAATGAAGACACCACTTAACCAATCAGGTTTAAATACATGATAACTTCAATTGGGGGGGAGCAGCTCTCCCATTTCCTTCCCTCTGAAAACACTTCAACAACTGGCCAACTCTCCCATTCATGCAATGGTGTGCTGGTGGCTTAACTGCCTTCCAGCACAATCCAGCAAGACTTCTTCTGCCTTGATACAGAGACATATAATTACTTGAAGAATATGAGTAAGGAGGCACATTGGCAGGTACTCCTAGCTGCAGATGATATCAATCTGCACTGTGCTCCATTTAGATCGCATTAGTCAATTAACCATGAGCAGATTGTGGAGTGAGCATTAGCTTGGCTGCCTCAGCAACAGAGACATATTCTTTCTTCTCTCCATCACCTGCCCCGTGAAAACAAAGTGTGTACCATTTCACAAAGAAGGGCGACAAATTGCCAAAAGGACCCTTTATTTATTAATTAAAATGTTTATATCTGGCCTCTCCTTGTGGCTTAAGACAACTTACAAATCATAATTTTTTTTAAAAAAAATCACTGCTTTAAACCAACAAAATAAAACCCAAAATTACTCGCTCTACCAAAAGATTCCTGGGGTTTATACGCCAATAAAAGCCCTGCCAAATAAAAGGGCCTTGTAGCGCCTCTGGAATGTTTCTCAAGATGGTGTCCTCCTCAGGGAGCCCATTCCACAAAGTGGGAGCTACGAAGGAAAGGTTACAAGGTGTGGTTGATAACATATGGGCCACTTTCCCAGAGAGAACGGCCAGTAGGTGGCAGCCGGTGACAGTCGGTGACAGTCGGTGACAGTGGATGACAGTCGGTGCATGGAGACTGATGGTAAGCAGCAGTCCTTTAGATATATAGGTCCTAGGCAGTGAAGACCTTTTCAGGTTCTAATCCAGCACCCTGACTTGAACTCAGAAACAAACTGGTAGCCAATGTATCTGTTTTAAGATGGGCAAGATAGGTTCCCACCAGCTAGCCCCTGAAAATTACCAGGTAGTAGCATCCTGAACCACCTGCAGTTGTCTTCAAGGGCAGCTGTTGGTTTGATTTCTATTACATGAGGAGCAGAAAACGTTCCTCAAATCCCCTTTCTTATTTTAGCTCAGCACCAACAAAACAGGCATCTATAATAATGCAAATATGCTTTCAGCTGCGGTCAGATCCAGGTATGCACATTAAATTTAAAAGTACCAATGAAAGCAAGATGTTAATTTCATGTGACTTTTATGATGAAACAAGTGGGGGACTCATAAAAATTTGTGGGGGGAATCTCACTTTCCCCTCCCCCACTATTTCCTCTTTCCCTTCCCTGAAAGCTACCATAGCCTCTCCCTTTTTTTTGCTTCTCTCCCCCTTTCTCACCCACCAACCAGCCTACCCTTATCTGACTTCAGCTTTTCAACCTTCACTTCTCCAAGCAGCCACTCTCTGGGAAAACTTTGCATGGTTCCAGCAACTGGGCCAGGCCCAGTTGCATAGTACTGCTTGCCTGCCCAGTTGCATAGTAGGGAACCAGCAAGGACTTGTGGGAGGACTTTTCCCTGTATCCCCTTCCCTCCACTATTGCTTCTTTGCTTCCTCCTGGCAAGCCCCATATCTTTACCTTTCCATTGTTCCTTTTGTTTTTCCCATCTGCCAAATTTTATCATCTGCTATATTTATTTACTTCATTTATATCCCACCTTTCTTCACAATGGGGACCCAAACCAGCTTACAGTATTCTCATCTCCTCCATTATATCCTCATGATAGCCTTGTGAGGTATACTGAGAATTTGCCCAAAGTCACACAGTGAGCTTCCATGGCAGAACTGGGATTCCATGGCAGAATAATCTACTGGTGGTCCCTGGCCCTAAGAGTGTGTGGCTGTCCTCGACGAGAGCCAGGGTCTTTTTGGCCCTGGCCCCGGCCTGGTGGAATGCTCTGTCTGGTGACATCAGGGTCCTGCAGGACCTTAGTTCTGCAGGGCCTGCAAGATGGAGCTATTCCACCATGCCTATAGTTGAGGGCAGCCGTGGGTATTAGATCTGCTGGCCTCCCCACCCTCCTCCTCTCCAGGTTATATACTAACTATATCAACTGAAGGGGGGGCTGCCGCGAAAGAAAGAAAGAAAGAAAGAAAGAAAGAAAGAAAGAAAGAAAGAAAGAAAGAAAGAAAGAAAGAAAGAAAGAAAGAAAGAAAGAAAGAAAGAAAGAAAGAAAGAAAGAAAGAAAGAAAGAAAGAAAGAATTTTGCCCTCTTCCTCTTCCCCACTGCAGCTGCCTGACCCTCACACCTACTAGTGCATGCAAGTTCCTCAACCCCACCCATCAATAAACATTTCTGGAGGCAGAAAAGGCTCCAGGGAAAAGGAGAAGGTGGAGAAATTGTACAAATCTATGGTGAGACCACACTTGGAATACTGTGTACAGTTCTGGTCACCACACCTAAAAAAGGATATTACAGAGATTGAGAAGGTGCAGAAAAGAGCATAGGACTAGAGCAACTGTCCTATGGGGAGCGGTTAAGACACTTAGGGCTCTTTAGCTTGGAAAGGCGGCGGCTTAGGGGTGATGATAGAGGTCTATAAAATTATGCATGGTTTGGAGAGAGTGGACAGGGAGAAGTTTTTCTCCATCTCCCATAATACTAGAACTTCATCTGTTGAAGCTGGAGGGTGATAGATTCAAAACAGATAAAAGGAAGTATTTTTTCACACAACGCATAGTTAAATTGTGGAACTCCCTGCCCCAGGATGTGGTGATGGCTGCCAGCTTGGAGGGCTTAAAGAGTGGAGTGGACATATTCATGGAGGAAAGGAGTATTCATGGTTATTAGTTAAAATGGATACTAGTCATGCTGCATACCTATTCTCTCTAGTATCAGAGGAGCATGCCTATTATTTTGGGTTCTGTGGAACACAGGCAGGATGGTGCTGCTGCAGTCGTCTTGTTTGTGGCTTCCTAGGAGCACCTGGTTGGCCACTGTATGAGCGAACTGCTGGACTTGATGGGCCTTGGTCTAAGGGCCTTTCTTATGTTCTTATGAGAAGATCCATGGTCCTTCACCCCACACAATGTGGGATCCAAGAACCCCCCAAATCTGACCACTCTTGTCGCAGCTGTATCTAAAGCTCTAACAGTCACTGATCTGAAGTAATGAGACTGGGATAAAATCTAATGAACTGATAGGATTTCACTCAGACTCAAATTAAAACAGTAACAAATAAATTAGAGAAGGGGAAAAATGCTTTAAGAACAACAATGAGATACATCTAATTATCATGAATGATGGCTGAAAAGAGGAGTGCTTGGCTGGGAAAACCGAGGAACTAAATTTCGGCACTAGGTATTTCCTACAGCTATTTTTAAAAGCTAAGAACATCTGAGTGTCATCTGTTGTATGTCAAAACTTTAATGGAAAAACGTTATTTTTGGACATCAAGTAGTAATAAGATTCATGTAGATTGTGAAGGCAAATTGTCTGATATCATCAACTTTCTTAAAAACCTGTCAATTCCGCACATTTCCAAGTTAAAAATAGGCTATTTTTCTGCCATTACACATTTTATATTTCATCTCTCTCATGTTATATTTGTAGCAGGAGAGCGGTCTACACAGGACAATAACTTGACATTTGCCAAAATTGCCTCTCATTCACTAGACTGACATTAAAGTGCTTCTGAGCAAGTAAATAACGGAAATTGTGTTAATGACTTATTTCAATAGCAATGATTCCAAGTAATTGTGTGAGTTTTAGCTACAGAAAACTGCCACATTGCTCATTTTAAAATGTTAGTAAAATGCTAATGTAAAAAAAAATTGCTGAGTTTAGTTTGGAAAATTGCTCCTGTAGCACAATCAAAAAACTATCCGTGAGATCATGTTGCTAAAATATACATACTATAATAGCATTCCTTCCCAATACTTAAGCAACATGAATCCCGCAGAGTCTATCGCTACGTTTACATCATCCCCTGAAACATGAGAGTTCTTATTTGTTTTTATTAAAATATAAACAATTTGTGTCTAATATTTCTAACATATACTCAATAGTTGATGAATGATATACATTCTGCCAATCTGCTCGACAATTCAGACCATAAAAAGATAAAAGTATAATAAAACACAGAAAAAATAAATGTTCATCTCTGAGTAAATAAAACCTACATATTTAATGTAATAACCCAGGGGTCGGCAAAGTGCGGCTCCCGAGCCACAAGTGGCTCTTTGGGCCCTTGACTGTGGCTCTTCCCACGTGCGGGCGCGCAGGTCGCGAATGTCGGTCGAGACAGGGGGCGGGGGGAACGAGACGAATACCAGCATGGCAGTACCAAAAGGGGGCGGGAGAGAGTCTGTGCAGGAGGCTCTCACGTGACAAAGGAGCGACAACGTGCCGCTGATGCTGGCGGGCCTGCTGTGGTGAGAGAGTCTGCGCAGGAGGCGCTTGCGTGACAAAGCAGCGACCACGTGCCATTGATCCTGGAGGGCCTGCTGTGGGGATTGGGGTTTTTTTAAGCAGCGGAGGGAGTGGCCGCCGTGTCGATATTTGTACGGTAAGCCCAAGTTTTCTTTTAGGATTGGGAAGGGTTGTGACGGAGCATCCCAGCCTCTAATTCACATTGCGCCAAAGGACGCGCGTCGCCCGGAAGAGGAAGCCCCGTGCACCGCCTTTCTCTCCACTCTTGAGGCCGCCCGCAGCCCGGAGGGGAGGGGGAGGCAAAGAGTTTGCTGTTCTTTCCCTTTTTGGTTCTACATATTCATGCGAGCAAGCTTTTTCAAGCATGAACCTTATCAAGAGTAAAGTGAGAAGTTGTCTTATTGATGAGAACCTGGAATCGTGCCTAAAATTAAAAACAACAACATACAAACCTCACTTACCCAAACTTTCCAAAGAGATGCAAGGCCATTGTTCACATTAAGTGTTTGTCAGTCATTGTCATGATTTAATGTTATGGATATGTTACTTACAATTTAATTTTTATCAATAAATAAGATCATTATTAAGTATGATGTCAAGTTTTATTCAGTGTACCTATAGTTTAATTAAAACTTTAATTAAAGTTTATTAAGTTAATAAACAGTGTACCTACCTATATATTTTAAGTTTAAAAAAATTGGCTCTCAAAAGAAATCTCAATCGTTGTACTGTTGATATTTGGCTCTCTTGACTAATGAGTTTGCCGACCCGTGTAATAACCTAACAGCTGAGATTCTCAAACTTTCTGCAACAGAGACATGGTCTTTGTTCTGGATTTCACTGCCGATGCTAATGACAAATCCATACAGCACCCATAGAATCATAGAGTTGGAAGGGACCACCAGGGTCATCTAGTCCAACCCCCTGCACAATGCAGGACATTCACAACTACCTCCCCCCACATCCCCAGTGACCCCAACCCTCCCCCTGCCATGCAGGATCCCACAATCAAAGCACTCCCGACAGATGGCCATCCACAGCCTCTGCTTAAAGACCTCCAAAGACAGTGACTCCACCACCCTCCGAGGCAGGTCCTATCTCCTTTCACCGTTATATTCTTATTTGTTGCACAAAAGGAGTGGAGCCATCCACCCAAAGGTTTTCCACAACTCATAATCTATAGATAATTTAAGTAAAATATTTAGACTTCATACACCAATGACAGGAAGGCCTCTCTCTCCCTTCACAGAGAGAGGGAACTGGTGGGAATGAAGAGATCTCACAACCATTTCTTGAGAAAATGCAGGGCTGAAGGCACCACAGTTCTGCCAAAGCCTTCTTAAAAAAGGGATAAGAGGCCCAAAATCTCATGATATCAAGTGCAATAGAACAAGGGAGGATTACGTAAATTCGACAAATGCAAACAGGAAGATGCTGAAGCAATCACCAAAGACATTTCTTTCTGTACAGGGTTCAACCTGATTACAAACAAATAGAAGTGGGCATCAGCAGCTAGTGTGTATGAGCAATGCTGATAACTGTTGCCTGCCTGGAAGCAAATTTTGCTGCTTCCGCAGCAAATCTGCAGACAGAAATGTCAGTGAGCACATTTTTATACATTCATCAGATCAGATTCTTATATAAACATATATGAAAACAGATGGCAGATTTGGATGACCAAAAGCTGCTACTAAAGCCAAATACATGCCTTTAATGTTTTTTTATTATTATAAGATATGCAATACAAACAGTATTGCATAAGCGATATTCAAACTGCAATCCCAAAAGCACTTCCGTGGCAGTAAGCCCCATTAAATAAAATGAGTAGAATTGCTTAGACTGTCAGACTAGCTTTCGCTCTACCACTAACAATCACACAAGATCCATTTGTGATCTGTCTATGTTTAGAGCTGTACCTCATTAAAGATCCACTCTCACCAGTCCTATCTGGACCAATCTCATATTGTCACTTTCCTTAGCCATTTCCTTCCACCCTTTTTTGAGGGAACCTTTGGTCGTTTACGCATGGGTACTTTCACTCACGTTCGCCCCTGGTCTGAATCAGTTGTTCCTTGGAGTTATGCATGAGTTTTCCGTCCATTAGAGACAACCTCATGTCCAGCCCTCACAATGTCCGTGTCTTCCCATTCCTCTGCTAACCCGACTCGTCCATCTTCCCTGAGCAAAGTCCAGGTGAAATCCCCATGCATAAGGCAAAGTGTGGGACAAGAAAGCTTGGTTTCGCTCACATCCAATTACAAAGCAGCATGTCCAGAGGCGGGGACTCAAATACTTCCTGCTTCCTCGGAGCTCTTTCTGAACAGCTTTTTAAAATGGAGGCTTGGATTCCAGCCCTCCTTTCAGATTGCTCCTTTTGTTGTTGTTCTTAAAATGCTTTTTTATGCAGCAATTGGTTTTGGGGGGGAATTTTCTCTCACAGTAAGCACTACAAGTAAGCCAATTACAAAGCACCATTTAAAGGGGTAGGACTTGACTTGAGCTTGGAAACTGCTAGTGCATAGATTCCCAACAGGAAAGGGTGGGTCCAGCGAGCAACGAACCTCAGGTAAAACTCCCATGAATAAATTACCTTTGAAAATTTTTTTTTTAATCTTTTAAAATTGCACCATTATTGCAGTTTACCATGCAGGTTAACTTCCTTCAAACTCCTTTTAATTACTCACTCTCTTTTTATAATGTTTCAAGCATGCTACAGATGGGGTTAAAGCACAAGCAAATGGGACAAAGAATTTGGGAAGTTTTAGGGAAGAGACATACAACCTTAAATCCAAGGTTAGAGGTGAAGATGTAGATGCAGTGGAAATTTAAGAAGCAGAGCAAGGAGCTGGCAAAGGAAGGAGGAAGAAAAAAGGCCTGCAGAGTGCAACGGGTTCTCAGAAGGAAACCAGAGTTCTGACCAGCAGAGATCTGGACCAGGGAACTGAGGAAATTTGCTGGGTCTGGGGGTTCTTTTATGGAGAGAATTACTGACGGGTAGGTGGGAGTTTGACTATTTCAACTTTGGATTGGGTCAAGATACAAAGTTTAAATCTCGCTAGCTGGTTTAAAGTTAACTGCTGTCAAACTTTGGTGGGGGAAATTGAAGAAAATACCTTAATTAGGCTATTGTGAGCCAAATTTGCATAGACACAAGGAGCCTGGTTGATGCAGGCTGGATAAGAGCTCTCAAGGGGCCAGATCTGGCCCCCAGGCCTTATGTTTGACACACCCCTGATCTAAGGTGTCTAGGCTGGAGGAGGGGGCAGGGTCCTCACACTTTCTACTCTTAGTACCGTAAGATTTATTCCACAGCCATCTCCTTTTCATTAGCCTCTCTTTGCTTCAGCTCCCTCCACTCCACTCTCTGACCTTTTTCTCATGTATCACTCTCCTCTATCTTGTACTTAGCTTCTTTTTTTTCAGCCCACTGCCTGCTCTGTCACCTTTCTCCAGGCACTCTAACAGCCTTTCACTTCTCTACCTTCGAGAAACACCTACCACTGAGCTTTACAGAAGAAGTAGAAGAGTTGGTTTTTATACCCTGCTTTTCTCTACCGACAGGAGTCTTAAAGTGGCTTCCCTTCCTCTCAGAGCAAACACCTTGTGAGGTAGATGGGGCTGACAGAGTTCTGAGAGAACTGTGACTAGCCCAAGGTCACCTGCAATAGTTTTTAACAAAAATGACATTCCTGTTCAGCTTACAATACTGAACGGCTGTTGACATTCTGAAGCTGACAAATCCCTCAATTACTCATTGGGTCACCCAAGAAACACCAAAGGTTGTTGTTACTGCTGCTAAAAACCCTTCAGCACGTAAAAATATAAACTACTAGCACAATTACTTCTGTTTTACAGCCTTACAGAAATTTAATCCTAAATAAATATAACTTATACCAGCATTTCCCAACCTACGAGTCCTGATCCAAAAGCCAGTCATAAAGCCTGTGTAGGTAGGTCACAGATTTTTGTAGTTTTATTGATTTATGCATGCTTTTTTTAAAAAAAAAAAGTGGGTTACCATACTACGTAAATTTGTACTTGTGGGTCACCAAACCAAAAAGGTACCGAACCACTGCCTTACACCACATGCTTTAATTCTGAAAAAAGGTACACAACAAACGTGTTCCCCTCCCCCCAACTTAACATAATTAAAATGGAATATGTCAATGGCCCATAACTAACTCCTACAAGCCTTTGTGCCAATATGGGGTTCACAAACTTGCACAGGCAGGTCCAAGCATCTTTGCAAGGTCTCCATGAGCAAGCATCAGAACCTGTCTCAGTGGCATCTGGAAAACATCATTAATACTTACAACTCCCTTTGTGTGTGTCTTGAAAATTTCTCTGGATACCCAGCACCATTTGTACAGAACTAATAAGAGTTTAAGAGTGACCTAGAGTTCTGACCCATTGCCTATCATATGAAACTTGTAGAAAAAGTTAAAGCGGCACCTTAAGAGTGATGGTTAGACATTAGACATCTAAACAGGATCAAGATACTAGGTAAGCTGGTACACACTGGTACACACATCTAATTTATCTGTCAATTCCAGTACCCTTTAATAATCAGTAGCTTCCTAAAATATTAATGAATATCCTGATCCAATATTACCAACAGGATTCTGATGCTTATTTCCAACTCAGTCAAAATGCAAATCAAAGATATAAACTTTATATGCTTTGCTGCTGAAAGGAACATGTGATTTTTATGCTTCAATAAAGATTCTTATGTTCTATGTTTCTTGAATTGATTTTATTTTTAGAAATGCGTATAAAGGCACAGTGATGCTACTATCAAAATATGAGTTCTACCTGCCAGTTTAACAATATTGTCTTATAAGAATGAGTTCGTAACCATCTCAAACCTCTTGAATAAATTCTGATTAATAGAAGTACCTTGACCTGAATAACCCAGGCTGGCCTGATCTCATCACATCTCAGAAGCTAAGCAGGGTTGACTTTGGCAAGTATTTGGATGGGAGACCACCAAAAACACCAGGATCACTATGCAGAGGAAGGCAATGGCAAACCACCTCTGAATGCCTCTTACCTTGAAAACCCCACCACGGGTCACCATAAGCCAGATGTAACTTGACCGGGGGTGGGAGGGAATAGAAGTACATCTTGCCCCAACCCAGGCTCTCACAAACAGGAGCTGTCACGTAACAGCCTCATTCAATTGGAGCAATGTTTTAAAGCAATATATAAGCAAATATATGTACCTTTGTATCTTATTCACATTTTTATTGCCCTACAATACAGATATTTCTGTGATGGATTATTTAATCACATTACTGTCACAAATGGATCCAATGGATAGTGGCTCCAATTCAGAGATCTGTGCAGAATGGCATGGCACTGGGCATTTTACGTTTCAGGTTGTACCAGAAGCTGCTTCTGATATACAAGGAGGTTGAGGGGGGACATGATTGCTCTCTTTAAGTATTTGAAGAGCTGTTACTTAGAGGAGGGCAGGGAGCTGTTCCTGTTGGCACAAGAGGATAGGACTCGCAATTATGGGTTTAAATTGCAGGTGGAAAAGTACTGACTGTATATTAGGGGAAAAAATTTACAGTAAGGATTGATCGACAGTTGAAACAGCTACCTAGGGAGATGGTGAGCTCCCCCTCACTGGCAGTCTTTAAGCAGAGGCTGGTCAAGCACTTGCCAGGGATGCTCTAGGCTTATCCTCCATTAAGCAGGGCGTTGGACTAGATGGCCTGTATGGTCCCTTCCAACTCTATGATTCTAGGCTCTTGGCCACATGCATAAAAACCCTTTCTAAAGATCAAGAAGCAGAGGGCTTTCTAACAATTTATTTAACACCCACGAAACAGAAAAACCACTATCAACTTGTACATTATTTTAAAGGCCATTATTCTCAGGACTACGCCTACATGACCCTGGGTTTAGAAAGGTGTAATTGTGCTTACATTTGCATTTGTAGTTCAGTTAAGTGGCAATGACTCCGGCAAAGCTAATAACATCATACAATCTGCACCTCTCCCCATGCTTATAGCACCTTGCCACTGGGATTAAGTAAAACTGGCCAAGATAATGTCTGACAGCATGAGAATTTATATGCAGGGGCAGTTTCAGCTGATAAGGCTCTGCTGCATAATTAGTAGCTTTTTTTTCTGTCTTACTGTATGGTCACTTACCTGGAAACCTCTTATTGAAATTGCTTACTTGGTTTTCATTTACGGGAAATCTGTGAACAGTTAGCTCTACTGTTGACAATGAAAACCAGATCTACGACACCTGAACGGAACTGGAACGTACGCAGCTGTGTGACCATGACACAGCTGGAGAGTATGAGAGAAGCAGCCAAGTGATTGGGCAAATTATTACCTAGGTGTTGCCATGTGACAATCATTTGGGAACAACCCACAGCATCTACAAGGCCCACAGTTTGCTTTGGTCAAACACCATACCCAAGCAGCATGGGCTCACATGAGAGGGGCCCCCATGCTTTTGCAATGTCTGAATAGCAACAAAGAGAAAATTCCACCCATGATTCTCTTGGCAAAAATGGTATTTTATTTATTAATTTAAAACTTTTATAACCTGCTTTTACCATTTAGCCCCTGGTGGCTTATAGACATGACCACAAGGCAAAGTGACACTATTATTGAACCCCGAAACAAGTTTTTGGCAAATATTCTACCTGCATTGCAATCATCATCTGATGCCGATAGATTAATTAATCCGCCATCAAATAAGGATCCCTATATTTCCCAAAAAATGGTACTCTATGGCTTGGCACCCAAGAAAATCAGAGAGAAACAAATATAAATTGTGGAAAGCTGGACAGAACGGAACAGGTGTATTTTAATGTATTCCTTTTGATTATGTTGGCTGGTATATTTTAAAATTGTTGTTATATTGTTTTTACATTGTAATGACCTATGGTCTTATACAATAAACTTGACTTGCTAGGTGAAAGTGACACAATTAAAAATATGATGCAAAACTACAGTATAGAAATACAGGCACCGACCAACCAACCAATGCCCAAAGGTTTTATTTCAACAGGCATTGTATTCAACTCAAAGCATGCTGAAAAGGAAGCCTCTTCCACTCAAGGTATTAACATGCATTCCGCTGTAGAGAAGAATGGCAAAATCTGCAAGGCTTGTAAATAGGGTTGCCAACCTCCAGGTACTAGCTGGAGATCTCCTGCTATTACAACTGATCTCCAGCCGATAGAGATCAGTTCACCTGGAGAAAATGGCCGCTTTGGCAATTGGACTCTATGGCATTGAAGTCCCTCCCCTCCCCAAACTCTGCCCTCCTCAGGCTCTGCCCCAAAAACCTTCCGCCAGTGGCGAAGAGGGATCCAGCAACTCTACTTGTAAAACCCTCGGTTCAGTGGCCATGTGACCTGTCCATGCACTTTTTACAAGACAGGCCTCCTCTCTGTAGTTAAGCAGGCCTGACTTCAGGTGATAACTGGATACATGGAAGAAGCAGGTTCAGTGTTGCCACTTATTTACCTCAACAGTTTAGATATCAATGTACAGTGTTCATTCAAACACTAAAATATAGCATTCTAGATTTTAGTGGACGAGACACTGTCCTTCAGTGTTACTTCTCTGAAGATGCCTGCCACAGCTGCTGGCGAAACGTCAGGAAAGAAAATACCAAGACCACGGTCACACAGCCCGGATAACCCACAAGAACCAATGAACTCTGACCGTGAAAGCCTTCAACAATAGCATTCTATGTTTACAAGCTTCAATCAACATGAATAAGACCTGGCACTAGTTTTCTCAAAATTACTTAAATGTATTTATCCTCTGCTTAAATTTATTCATGCCCCATGTTTCTCTTCAGTGAGACCCAAAGCGGCTTTACAACATCACCTTCCCCTCCTCCAGTTTATCTTCACAACAACCCTGTGAGGTAGATGAGGATGAGAGTGGCTTGCCAAGGCCATCCCATGAGCTTCCATAGGGGAGCGGAGATGTGAGCCTGAATCTCCCAGGTCCTAGACCGACACTCTAACCACCACACCACGCTGCACCTGGTTAGGTAATGCAAAAGGACGTGACCTGTCCTCATGACATCACAACTTACACTACCCTGCTGCGAGGAGAGTACTCGCTTAAATCCTCCCCTCTCATACAGGCAGATACTGATGGCTTCTTGCATGCACAACCACCAAAGGACTATTAGCATGATTCTGCCTCTCCTTGGTCTCATACACGATATCCACCAAATGGAGCAATAAAGCACGTTTAAAAGCGGAGCTCGCATGACCGAACCCCACGTGCCCAGCATAAGATTCCCTTTTCACCGCAGCAGCATCAACTCACATGACTGCAGCTGAAGCTACAGAACAACCTTATTCTGTAAATATTTTAATAAAAATTGCATAAATCAAAGTGTAAGGATTGCTGGGGTCATCAAGAGGCCACATTTGTTGAAGAAACATATGCTAAGTAAGAGGAATGACCAATTCACTTTCCTCCATCTACTGTTCGTTCAATAATTATCCTTAAAGGCAGTTGCGGAGATTTCCCAAACTGCCTCTCCTAAATTATTAATGAACCTGCTCTGATCACAGTAAAGAAAAGCTACACAGAAGGCACACACAACGGGTCTCACAAGATATGTACAACCCCCTGTATATATCAAAAATTTACTTAAGGCAATGTAAACACTGACCAAGTTTGGCAGAAGCGCAGATATAAACATTGCCTTAAGCAAGTTTTGCTAATCAGATCAGCAAAAATCAAAACAGTATATATTCACTGCCTGCTTATATAGGCAGTGAGCTGGAAAGAGTGAAGTGTGCAGGGCTTCAAGGAATTAATATAGCTATTCAGTAGAAGGATCATTAAGAGCTATCTACTATTACAGATTTCAAAATATTAGAACATTTTTACCATATCCACAGTAAAGTCTAAGCCAGTGAAATGTCTATAGTATATCCTTTTCTCTCAAACTAATCTTGCAGATCTGAACATTACACTTAAATGAGGGGAAATCCCAGGTGGAATAATATAAAACAGATCCAATAGGAATAAACAGATCATACCTATCAGCTCCAGAATAATTACAGCTGTTAGAATTGTGTGTCTATTACATAACTGCTGCGGCAGACAGTTATGGGGTTTAACTCCTTAACAATTTTTTTTTAAAAAAAGAAATAGATCAGATCTGAGGCAGAAAAGGCACCTGCATTCATATTAAATAATTTTTAAAAGACAGATCAAAATTTTATCTTAAACAGATTATAAAGGATCTATGAGCTCAGTATGCAAGGTTTTCACTGGCTTATTCAGATAAAGCTGGCATGTGTTACTTATTTGGATTGGCTTCAAGAAACAATTTCCTCTCTATACCATTTATCCGGGCACTTTGTTGCTCTGGTGTTTTAGGCCTTTTCTCTGGTACAGTCTGGGCAAAGGAGCTGCTATCTTCACCCAGGAATTGAACCCTTGAGTGCAAGCATGTGAGGGTGACAGTGGCTGATTATACTTAGATATGATATCATCAGCTTACAAGAGAAATGTTGTATTTCATACAGGCAGTGAATTCTAGCCTTGAATATTGACCTTAGGCTGCAGGATTCCGGTGATGCTTAAAATATGTGGCACCAGTAAATATTTCTGATCCAGAAGAAATGCAATTTAAGTCTGGAAGCACAAGCAGTGTACCCCATTCCATTCTACACAATTACTGTGAGGCTTAGCCTGAATAATCACATAAAGGAAACTTGTTGAAAGCCGAACAAGTGAAAGAACTCTAAGACTAATAGTGCCAACAAAACGGGAAAGTCTTCATTTGTTATCTACCACTTTTAAAAGGAACTCATTTTTGCCTCTCTTAAAACAGTTGAAAGAATGATCACATTTGCCTTTGTCTCAATCCTGCATCGACCACATTAACAAAAAACTGTGGCATTTTAAATTCTGAAGGCAGAGAATCAGATTGCCACCTACAGGTGTATTTAGCTGTTCTTTTCTTTTTCCATTCCAGGAACTGAATGAAGGGGGGTGAGGAGAACAGGACTTTTTTTTTCAGGATAAGAATTACAACGCACTCTTTTTACATTCTACGTGTACAGAATACAACAATGAGTGGCTCAAACAACAGTTGCATATACTAGGGGGAAAGTAAATTATCATTTCCCATAAAGACCAATGACACACTGGCTTATTCACACATACATGTACGTCACTGGATGCTTAAGCTCCTCATGACTCACAAATAAGTGTATGAACTGCTCCTCCAGAAAAGCACTGCATTTGCAGTGCTGCCAGCTGACAAGAATGCTCCCTCTGTGGAGCTGGGCCCGCGATGCTCTTTTGCACATGCTGACACTGCAATAACTAAACGATGAACAGGCAGTGCGGTCTCACCCACAGTCTGTGGTTTACAGAATCTAGCAATTATACCAGAGCAAATGAGTTCACACCGACAGAATGCACAGAACGGGCAGCCTTGCTATGGTTTATATTTTCCAAGTCCAAAATCCAGCTGGGCTGGTTTTTAAACAGAAGAAAACATCTTACTCCATGTTCTGAGAGAACTCTCCTTAGCCACACGGAAATGATTTAACTAGTAGCCCACACTGGAGCACAACAATCATAAAAGTGTTTACCTGACAGGACGGGTGCTAGCCTCATAATGTCCGACAGTCTGCTGTTAACTGGTTCATAAGGTGACTCTTCAAGCAAGTCATTTCCTAAAGACAATAAAAAATAGGAGGTTCTTCTTTTAGCTCTTTGTTATGTTTTGAAACCTGAATATATCCAGAAGCTCTAGCCTACATCCCACCAGTCAACTGTTGATTATTCTCCCCATTTGACCACAGCCTCCTCTCTAGGATGTGGACCAGTTCTCATCTCCTTGTACTCCCTTTCTATGAGACTCTACCAGAAGCCTCTTCATGCCCCTCTGTTAGCCTTGTGGATGACAGAAACCATCACACCAAATGCTCAACAGTTTGGTCGCCTCAGAATTATTACTCAGCAGAGGATCTTTTTTAGACTTTCTACACTGCAACTTATGCTAAACCAGATGACGTTAAAATCTGGTTTCTTTACCAATCTCAACAGTTGATGTTCTCAAAGTTTATTTTTTGAAAGTCCTTGAGCTTTTTGAGAGATGCTTCTTGTCAGTAACTCTTCACTGACATCCCCTAACATGAAATCAAAAAGAAAACGTGAACAGGTTACTTGTGGCTGTCCTGCCTGCATGAGCAATTACAGCAGGGGAAAGGCAGACCAAGAAAAAATTCCCCTGTATACTCACAATTACAATTTAGTTTGCATTTAGCTGCAATAATCTGTTACTTGGCCAAAGAACAGCCAACAAGACCTGAATACTTTGAAAGTAACAATTCTATGGTAAGGAGTGATAGGAAGCAATATACAGCCAAAATATCCAGTAATACACATCATTTAGTGTGAAAGCTACAGCTAATAAATCCAGAGTCATTAAATTATTCACTGTTGTGATTGAATAAAATATCGATTTCAATTAAGCCCCACAGGTATGGAAGCATCAAAGAAGATATTAAAAGGCACATTAAGATCCCAAGGACAACAGTACAGGGCCCTTAATTCTAAATCAACCAAAGGTTAGAGTTCAAAATTGTATTAGCAGTCCGGCTGTAGCAGGAATCGATGAATGTTTTGGCTACTCTAATACTGGACTATTAGTATGCCGTCCCCACACGGCACCTAAATGTTACCTAAAGTACCAAAAAAACAAAACCCTTTTCTCAAAAGATCTCTTTCCTCCTGGATGTTCACACACATGGAAAGGGAGCTACTTTTCAACACAGCCCTTGCAGGGCAGTTAGGAAACAATTAACTCCAGTTTGACAGAGTGGTTGAGGAGCGACCCCTGAAATTAGATCTCATTAACAAATGTTTAAAGCCCTTCTTGGGGCAAGGAGGTGGGGAAGCACAGCACCTAGCAGAAGGCCTTGCAGACTTTTGCGCTCAACAATACCCTAATCTTTTGACTTCAGTTTACAAAGGTCAACTGAGTCCCCCTGGAGGAAATCTTTTATTCTGCATTTCCCAACAACAGGCGGATGGAGCAGCAACAGCTGCTCAAGCTGGGCAACACGAAAAGGTCCTTCCTTGGCTGATGAAGAACGCAAGGGGGACGGGGAAGTCACCTGAGGGGGGGGGGACTGTCAGCCAGAGGGGAAAACCCCTCAACGGAGGGGAACGGGGAATGTTTTGCCACATACCCTGTAAGCTTTGGTACATGCTCCAGTAAATGCGCAGGCAGTTCTTCTCCTTCTTCATGCCCCTCTTGCAGCGGCAGTTGTAGAGCGACTTCTGCTTGAGGGCCTCCATGGCGCTCTTGCACTCGTCCTTGGCCTCCAGGCCCGTGGCCCGGCTGAAGTTGCTCTCTTTGCCGGCCACACACTGCCTCAGCGTCCTATATTTCGTGCTGCAGCTCTGCTCCTTGAGGCACTGGTCGCTGGCTTTCACGCAGTCCAGGCGGTCCCCGCCAAGCAGCCCGCTCACTTCTGCGGACAAGAGCACCTCTACAAGGAAAAGAGCGCAAAAGACGTCAGGGGAAAGTCCCTGGGAGGCTGTGAGGAGAGAGGCATCCATCCTAGGAACAGCAAGAATTGCTGTCCAACTAAAACCATTCCAAAGAAAAAGAGCACAACCCTTTATTCCAGCTCCTTTTCTCAGGGAGTCCCCGAAAAGCTGAGCATCCTTCAAGCAGCTGAATCACCAAGGGCTCTAATCTCTCTTCCTAACAAACAAATGTCTCAGTAGTCAATAATATAGCCAACCCTCCCCCACCCCCGCCAACCCCATTCCAGCTTCCCACCATACAAGCCAAAGAGTTTGGGGGATAATTGAGCTTTTGCTCCCAGGATCTTCTTCCTTAGGAGTCTGCAGAAAAGTAACTACTTTTAGCTGACGAGAAGCCTGCTTGGCTGACTCGAGGCTAGAAAAATACCACAGAGGTTAACTTGCACAGCCAAAGATTTGTTCCTCTCTTGCCTCAATTAAATACACTTCCCCTTCATGCATTTCAAACAGCAGTGATGGGCTCAAGATGCGCCCTCAGTTTCCACAAAGGCTTTGCTGTGCTTCCAATCGACATTCGCAAACGGCCAGATGAGAACGCTTCGCACTCCACCAGCCTCCTTTGAAAGGCTTGCCCTTACCCCATCTTCCACCGGAAAGGTAAAAACTGACCCTGGTTTTGTTCCAGATTTCTCTCCAACCACTAAGATTTCACTGCAGAAAGCAAGAGCGATTGTAGTGAACGTACTTCCTTATTTCCTTTCTTGCTGTCGAGAACATGCAGGCATGTGTACACACACACAAACACACACATCATGCCTACTGTCAAAACGGTCCAGATTTGAGACCCCCCCCCAAAAAAAAACAATTTTGGAGCGTCTTCTGTTTCTCTCACAGAAGAAGATCCCCCACTTCCCTTGATGTTCAGTCGCCAAAGATGAGCAATTATCAGAAAGTTTCCCTTCCAACTTGCTAAAATCCGGGGCGATGCTGTGGAGGGTACCTTTGCGAGCTTTACCTGGGCACGGTCCACGCAAAAGGATGAGAGGCAAAAAAAAAAAACCTACTACAGACAACTTCAGCGTCCGCCCTTACAAGAGCAAGCTGGCAAATCAGCACGCATAAGGGTGCAGCGGGCTGTACTGCAGACACTTACCCATGAGGGGCAACACGAAGTAGAAGGTGGCCAGGGGCATCTTGCCGATCCGCGGCTCGTTCCCCCGGGCGAGCCTCCGCTTGGCGCGGCGAAAGGCGATCAGCAGGCAGAGCTTCCCAGCCAGGCAGCTTCCAAAGCCCCCAAGTCCGTATCCATCGAGCTGCCACGGGAAATGCCCCTTCCCCGCCCTCCTCTCGCTCCGCTCCGCAGGGAGGACCAGGGAGAGCGACGCCTCGACCCCCCCACTCCGGGAAAAAAAAGAAGGGGGGGAGAGACAGACTTCCCGCTTAGAGCTCACATCCCAGCATCCTGGACCGCAGAAGCGTCGCTTTCTCAATGAGAGGGGAGGGGAGGCAGAGCAGGAGCTTCGCCTGCCTCTTTTGGGGGGGCAGCACTTTTTTTTTTCCTCCCGGGGAGGGACTCCTAAGAAAGAGACCGGGGGGGGGGGAACCAAAAAAAAATCCAGGCGCTCGTCCCCCGTCCCGCCGCCACCCCCCAAGACCACTCCGGGGAAACCCCTCTCTCTTCCTCTTCCTCCTCCTCCTTTGCAGGCGCCTCCAAGTCAACGCTGCCGCGCGTCCCTTCCCCTATGCCCAAGTGCGCAGGCTGGGCTGGTGGCTTCTAAGGAGCTTCGCTGCGCCTCGTTCATTGGGACCGGCGGGCGGGGAGGAAGGCGGAGGCGCGGCCCCCTCTGTCGGAGAAGGAGGGGCGCGCAGCGAGCGGAGCCGGGCGGGCTCCGGCAGGGGCAAATGGGTCCCCTCTGCCAGGGAGAGGCGAGGGGCGCGCAGCAGCCGGGGCCCCTCGCAAAAGTTCGCGTCTCCCTCTCCCCCCCCCCAACCGCTCCGGTTTCAGTAACCGGGAAAAACTGCAAGCGGCGCTCTCTGCAATCCGGAGCAACGTGCCCCCAACGGGGGTGGGATGGGGGACGGGGACTGGGGGCGCTTTCGCCCGGGCCGGACAATGCCCTTCCAATGCACTTTGCAACCCATCTCTCCCCTGGACATCACAGACTCTTCTGCATGCCGCACCTAATCCCGTCACGCCTGCGATGCACGTTGACATACTGTTCACATTGACATACTGATGCTTGTCTGAATTCACTGTCCTTCAGGGTGACTCCTCGGAAGATGCCGGCCACAGCTGCTGGCGAAACGTCAGGAAAGAAAATACCAAAGCCACGGTCACACAGCCCGGATAACCCACAAGAACCAATCACTCTCCTCTACTTAAAGACAGATGGATTCACGTTCTAGCGGTATCTGAAGAAGTGAGCTGTGGCTCACGAAAGCTCATACCCTGCCAGGAAATATTTTCGTTAGTCTTTAAGGTGCTACTGGACTCTGGCCCTTTTCTACTACTGCAGACAGACTAACACGGCGACCCACTGTGAACCAGCCGGAATGGCCAGCATAAAATAACAAAGCAAGCAGCTGGATTTGACTAGGGAAAACGGCAAAATCCATTTGCAAACTATTGGGCCATTGATGCACGGGAGGTTTTGCTTTGGATGTGCCACTCTCTAGATGCACATTTTCCCCCATCTAAATTCTCAGAGCTCAACAATAAGCCCCCATGCAGTTTTGAGAATTCGTGCATCTAGAGAGCGGCCAATCCAAAGCAAAACCTCCCGTGCATAAATGGTCTGCATGGGGGCTTCTTGTTGAGTATTTAGATGGGGGAAATGTGCGTCTAAAGAGGTGCAAATCCAAGGCAAAAGCTCCCATGCATCAATGGCAAATTGTTAAAGTGGATTGCAAGTGCATTGTTCAGCATGTGTGAAAGCGCCCTGGGGGGGCGACTTTGGATACTGATGCAACTAAACAGAAACGTGGCCTGGGAACGCCCAGGACCCATTTCTTCCCCAACTCCGGGACTGCGAGCCGGGGGAGTAGCCAAGGCAAATTTCCACTCTGCAAAGTTGACTCCTCTCCGTTGCTTGACCGGCAGACCGGCCCCCACAGAAGAGAAAAGCTCCCGGCGGAAGCCTGGCGGCGAGGGACCTCCTCCCGAGGAGCTCCCCTCCCGGCGGCTGGGTACTGGAAACTTGCTGCCGCTCCTCTAGGCGCCGTCTATGTTGCGTGGGGGATCGGGGCCGCAAACAAGGGGCGGCCCTGACCCGCGGGTCGTTGGGAGATGAAAAGACATCAAAGCGTTGTGGAACTTCCCTCGCAGCCCGGGGCCTTTAGGAAATGACTCTCGCTTCGCCTAAAGAAATGCATCAGTGCACGCTTTGCAACAGGGCTATTAGTTCTTCGTAAGGGTGAAACCCCATCTGCTCTGATTTATTGCTACTACGGTAGTGACTAGGGTTGCCAGCTCTGGGTTGGGAAATCCCTGGAGATTTCTGGAGCGGAGCCTGAGGAGGGCGGGGTTTGGGGAAGGGAGGGCCTCCAATGGGGTATCCCATTGGGAACCTGTTGACAGTGCTGCTGAAGAATGTTGAATTGAAATGGACTTGTATATGTAATTGACTTACTACAAAATGAATAATGCAATGTGGGGCTGAAGAAACGAATGTGAAACGGCCGTCCCCTAGCTTTTGGATTTATACCTACTATTGGATATCCTGCTGAACTGATTAATTTTGAAACTCAGAAGAGGACTTTTTGCCTCCAGATACACACCAATAGACTGTTTCATGCTTACTTGTATATTTGTATATAACCAATCACTTAGTTGCTAAGCTTTCATGTTGTACACTTGTTTTGTTCTTTCCATCTTCATTACTCATTATAGACGTGTTTTTTGCAACCTGTTTATGTGCATTTGTGTACCACTTTCCCGTGCTAAGTACCTGGAGGTTGGCAACCCTACCAGTGACCCGCCAATTCTTAATTTAGTGTTTTTGCATCACCCAATGCAAAAAGTGTCGCTTGGATCATTTTTAACTTCTAGGAAAGAGTGATGGTATATGGGATTGGAAAAATTTAAGTCAAGCAAGGTGTAGAGGAAAAATACAACCGAATGGTTTCTGACCATCAGCTGCCCTTTAGAGGAGCAGAGTATTTAAATTCCACTTTAGTGAAGTGAAGGCTTCAGGAGAAGCCCAGTGAATTGTACTACCAAAAAATCTGTTGTATGCTTGACTTGTAGCCATGTAAAATGTGCAGAATTTTCTGTGAGCAACAGAGCTCTTGAAAATTTCATGAGGCTTAGAGATGTATGCATAGACTTGCAGTTCTGATACGCGCACAGATACACCATCGTTTCAGCCAAATACTAGTTCAGTGTATCAATTTACACTTGGCTCCTGAATAAACAAAGCAAACATATGTCACAACTTCATGACAGATGGTTCAAGCAGAGCTGTTAGTTGTTTTCACACACTTGCTACTTACAGAGATGCTCCAAAACTATCTTGATAAAATATGCAAATTGGGTGTCAGTTCCAGGTCGTATCCCATATAGACACATGCAGCAAAACCTTAGGTCTTCAAAATTTACAGATGTTTTGGAATTCACAAGGAAGCAGAAGAGAATAGCAAATCCTCACAACTATTCTGGGCAAGAGAATGGAAAAAAATCTTATTCACTTCAATATTTTTACTCTTTATCATGAAAACAATGTTTAACATAACATATGAAGAGCCACGTTGAATCAGACCAAAGGCCCATCTAATCCAGCAATCTGTTCATGCCGTGGCCAACCAGCTGCCTCTAGGAAGCCCACAACCAGAAAGACTGCATCAGCATCATCCTTCCTGTGCTCCCTAGCAAAGGAAGTAAAGAGGGATGCTACCTCTGGTACTGGAGGGAGTAGATATCCATTGTGAGTAGTAGCCACCTATAGCCCAGTCCTCCATGAATTTGTCTGCTCCCTTTTTAAAGCCTTCAGAGTTGGCGGTCATAACCATTTCCTGTTGCAGCCAGTTCCACAAATTAATTTTTATGCTGGGTTAAGAAATACTTCATTTTGTCTGTCCGGAATCTCCCTTCAGCTTCAGTGGATGACCCCAGGTTCTAGCATTATGGAAACTTTTCTCCCTGTCCACTCTCCACACCATGCATAATTTTATAAACCTCTATCATGTCTCCCCTTACGTGGCTTTTTTCTAGGCTAAACAGCCCTAAGCGTTTTAACTGATCCTCATGGGGCAGCTGTTCTAATCTCGATTATTTTGGTTGCTCTTTTCTGCACCTTTTCAAGCTTTACAGGATCTTTTTTCAAGTGCAGCGAGCAGAACTGTACACAATATTCCAAGTACAAATCACCATAGCTTTGTATAAGGGCAGCGTGATAGCAGCAGTTTTATTCTCTACTCCTGTGCTAATTTGCCTTTTTCACAGGCATGGAATTTGCCTTTTGCACTGCAGCTGCACACTGGGTTGACATTTTCATCAAGCTATCCACTACTACCCCGAGGTCCCTTTCTTGGTCTGTTGGCGCCAGCTCAGATCCCATCAATGTATATGCGAAGTTGGGATTTTTTTTGCCCCCATATGCAACACTTTACATTTGCTCATATTGAACCTCATTTGCCATTTTAATTTCCATTCCCCCAGTTTGGAGAGATTCTTTTGGAGCTCTTCACAATATGTTTTTGTCTTAACCACCTTAAATAATTTGGTGTAATCCGCAAACTTGGCACCTCATTACTCACCCCTAACTCCAGGTCATTTATGAACTACTTGAAAAGCACTGGTCCAAATATGGATCTTTGAGGGACCTCACTGCTCACATCCTTCCATTGCAAGAACTGATCATTTATTCCTATTCCCTGCTTCCTGTTTTTGAGCCAATTTCCAATCTTCTTATCCCATGACTCTGAAGTTTACTCAAGAATCTTGGCTGAGGGACTTTGTAAAAAGCCTTCTGGAAATCCAAATAAACAATGTCTACCATCTCATTCTTATCCACATTTATTGACACATTCAAAGAACTCTAAAAGTTCTTTCAAACTATATAATCCACCTTGAGTCTCAGCAAGAAAGGTGGACTATAAATAACCAAATAATAATAAAAGATTAATGAGACAGGACTTACCATTGCAGAAGCCATGTTGGTTTTTATTCAGCAGACCTTGTCCTTCTATACCAGTGATGGCGAACCTTTTAGAGACCGAGTGCCCAAACTGCAACCAAAAACCCACTTATTTATCGCTGAGTGCCAATGCGGCAATGTAACCTGAATACCACCCCCAGAGGGGGCCCAGAGGGAGAGGCTAGGATTGCCAAGTTCCTCTTCGCCATGAGTGGGAGGTTTTTGGGGTGGCACCTGAGGAGGGCGGGGTTTGGGGAAGGACTTCAGTGCCATAGAGTCCAATTGCCAAAGTGGCAATTTTTTCCAGGGGAACTGATCTCTATTGGTTGGAGATCACATGTAATAGCAGATCTCCAGCAGATCTCCTGGAGATTGGCAACTAGTTCCTTAGTGTTTTCTCTCTACATATCAAGACAAATGGAAAGGTGTTTGGAGGATAGCTTGTGGGAACTTCAAAGGTGGAATAGGACTGCACGCCCCTCCGCCCGCACAGACCCAGAGGGTGCCAGAGAAGCCGCTGGAGGGAAAGAAGGAAGGAAGGAAGGAAAGAAGGGAAGGGAGGGGGAAAGGGAAGGAAGGGAGGGAGAGAAAGAAAGAAAAAGAGAGAGAAAGGGAGAAAGAAATGGAGCAAGGGAGAGAAAGGAAAGGACAGAGGGAGACAGAAAAAGAAAGAGGCCATTTATGCATGGGAGGTTTTGCCTTGGATTTGCCACTCGGTGGGGCGCGGCGGCAGGCTTGTGAGAGCCGAGCAGGGTGGGGCAGAGGGCGCCTCCTTCGCACCCACCGACCAGCCATGCCCCTCCGCCCGCACAGGCCCAGAGGGCGCTGGAGAAGCCGCCGGCCGTGCCGAGTGTGCGCTCTCAGCTTCTGTTCCCCGCTCTCCCGCCTGGCTGGCTGCGCACGCTCCAGCGGCGGCAATGGCGGCAGCTTCTGTGGGAGAGTCCGGGGGGCCACCGCCAATGATGTCGGAGGTTCCCCACCCCTGGGCTACAGCCTCCCCCATCCGGGGTGGGGCAGAGCCGGAAAGGCCAGCGGCTTGGAGGAACAGTGCGTGCCGGCAGAAAGGGCTACGCGTGCCGGAAGTGGCACCCGTGCCATAGGTTCGCCAACACGGTTCTATACACATGACAATTTAATCTTTAATAATGTTTTCCATCAAATTACCTGGAACAGACATTAACCTAACAGACTTGTAATTTCCTAGATCCCCCCTGGACCCCTTTTTTTTTTTAAGGGGGAGTTACATTGGCCACTCTCCAGTCCTCCAGTACAGAGGCTGATCGTAGGGACATGTTGCATAACTTAGAAGATCAGCAATTTCACATTTGAGTTCTTTAAGAACTCTAGGATAGATACTATCTGGTCTTGGTGATTTGTGAGTTTGCATTTTGTCCGTAAGTTCTAAAACTTCCTCCCTTGTCATCACTAATTGCCTAAGCTCCACATCCTCCCCTCCTGAAAACATCCATTCAGGAACAGGTATTTGCCTTCTATCTTCAGCAGTGAAAACAGATGAGGACTGATGCAGTGAAGACATGCCAGGACTGATGCAGGCATGTGAGCAGCATCAAACCCCATATGAGCTGTGGACCCTGGTACCACATAGAGCACAGCCTGCAGCTCTGATATTGCTTGTAACTGATCAGGTCCTAGCAAGGAATGGGGAAGCTGCTGACCAAGAGCTTTGCTCCACCAGTCCCAGCAATATCAGAGGCTTTGTGCAAGTGCTAGGCCATGTGTGGTATCGAGTTTCTAGATATGAACCTGTATGGTCTGGTGGTTACTGCACTACCTGGGATTAGTATCTGGGAGATCTGGGTTCAAATCCCCACTCAGCCATGATGTTTACTGGAAGACCTTGGGACAATCCCTAGGTTGCATCCCAATTGGCATTTCTGTAGGCACAAGGGCTTGCGCTTGCAAAGTGCGATTTCTCCTAACCACAGGAGCCCAAAATGCCTGGGAACAGAATTTCAGGGGGCATTTCATGCTCCCATTATAAAGGGGAAAGTACAAAAATCATGCTCTGCAAGTTGAAGTCTCTTCCCCCATCCCAAAGTTTATGTAGTGGGGAACAACGACACTATCTATTTTGTTATTAGGACAATATGGAGTCGAGAGCCAGATATCCTGCCCCGAGCTTAGAGCACGGGTCCCCAACCTCTTTGAAACTGTGGGCACCTTTGGAATTCCAACATGGGGTGATGGGTGCAACCATAAAATGGCTGTTGCTTAGGGTTGCCAACCGCCAGGTACTATCTGGAGATCTGCTATTACAACTGATCTCCAGCTGATAGAGATCAGTTCACCTGGAGAAAATGGCCACTTAGGAAATTGGACTTAGGCAAATTGCATTGAAGTCCCTCCCCACCCCAAACCCTGCCTTCCTCAGGCTCCACCCAAAAACCTCCCGCCGGTGGCAAAGAGGGACCTGGCAACCCTACTGCCGCTGGAGATACAGCTAAACATGCATCCAGAGGAAGTCCAAGTGCAGGGTAGAAGAGGGGTAATTTTAAAAATGTACTGGGAAAGAGGAGTGAAAGACCAAATAAAACCAATGCTTGTGGCAGCTGTCACCAAAGCAACATTATTTTAATCTGCACAGAAATTGGGCTGGGCAAGAATCTCACCTGCCTCCACTTTCTGAAAACACTTGGCAAGTGCCTGGTGATGTGTTGGTGGGCACCATGGCACCCAGGTGTACCATGTTGGGGACCACTGGGTGGGATTAAAATGGAGGTGGGGAGAGGGTGAAAGAGAAGGAGATGCCTGGAGTTTCCACAGGGTCTGAGGAAGTCCAGGGCATGTAATGCTGCGCTACATAGCAATTCTTTGGATCACTCCCATGATTCCTACAAGTAGTTTTCACATCATGTTAAGTACAGGAAATTTATAGTGTTCAAAGAAGCCATGCAGTAGAGCAGGCTGAGTTACCAGGCATTGGGGAGAGTTTTGAAAGTGCAGTGAAGCAGTTGTTGCCTAGCTGGTCAGCCCACAAAGAATCAGCCCCAAGAAAACGATAGCAAACCATTGCAGTTGATAGGAAAATGTGGAGTCTAATCCCATTAAACTAAACAGTTTTGGGACACCAACACCTATTCACAGCTCAGCATTAAAATACACCGAAGAACAAAACAGGGGGCTATAGAAGCTACATACGTTATTAGCTGAAATTAACTGATGAAGATTCTACTGTTTGATAAAAATATTACACTAAGAAAATGGTCATCAGGATAATTCACTACATTCCCAGTGTACTTATTTAGTACATTTTTATCCTGCCCTTCCTCCAAGGAGCTCAAGTTGGGGAGACTTGTACTCCAGTCTTAAATATCTGATCTGTACAAATCCCCAAGAAATCAGTGGAACTTTCTTCCACATAATATCAGTTCAAGAAGGCAGGACTGCAGCTATTTAAAGCCGTCTTCCTAGCAGATAAGTGTGTTCGTGTCTTCTGAAATACTAATTAAATGTAACCCCAAACTGACCTTGCAAATGTGTTCAAGTAGAATCTGTGTGATCTGATTTGTGATGTGATTTTTTTGAAACTCCAGATATAATATGTTTACTTCCATAAGCTTAATAGGTTACATAGACACAGTATAAATACCATTTCCTCTTGTAACTATAAATCCATCAGAAGTCCACTGAAAGTCCATCCATGTGTGAAAAATCACCATTGGCCCAAAATATAATTACAAAATGTTAAATAACCTGATATTATAAAATATATTCTACTGGACAGATGGAAACAGATGCTTAACAAAGGAAAAATAAATGATTAATATATAAATCTTGCAAACAGCTCGAACAAGGCAATTGTGAGTTTTACTTTTTAAGAAACTGAGCTAAGGTGAGCAATGAAATGCAAATGTCACTATATAATTAATCCTTCTGTTTCAAAGCATATTAAAGCTTTCAAGTTCTCTGCAAGCTGCAAAATACTTTATCCTAATTTCACATGTCGATTTATCTGCTAATGATGTTATATACTGCTTTTCCATATAGGTGTTCTTCAAAAAAGTTTTTTTTAAAGAAGTTCAAAGAACTAAAACATCGTAAAGACAAAAAGGTTAAATGTAGGGAAATACTTTAAAGTTAAATTACAAAAGTGTCTTTTGAGCTGTGTGTAATGATATTTCCCTCCCCAATATAGATTTACTTCTCAATACACTGCAGTGCATTTCAGTATTGTTTTCCTCTTCCATTGTTCCACTTTGTTCACTGTTTGTTATACAATTTCTTTGGTGTTGTTCTTTGGAAAGGGCTATCAGAGAAGATAAAGAGAGCATCGTCCCTGTTGACCTTTAGAAGATGCTGCAAGACAGTATCATTTCATTTCTTTGAGAACTGGACTTTAACAGCTCAGTGGCCTCATGATTCTTTCCCACCCTGATAAATTCTGGTGTGCAAAAGCAAGCAGAGGTTTGAGTGAGGTGGAGGGGGACAAGGTTAAGAACAAGGTTCACAGGCAATCAACCAGTGGAGCATCAGAGAGGTGTGGCTGGATGGGGTGGAGAACAATGGGCAAAAGGAAATGCAACTGGGGCCGGAAGGGTTACCTGAAAGAGGCCTTCGGGTCTCACACCACTCTCTCTGATTAGTTTAATATTACTGTTCTGCATCAGATGTATGTGTGTGCCCCATCCCATCTATTTCCTTTATTAATTTATTTAGAATCTCTCTGTCTCTCTCTCTCTCGTGTGTGTGTGTACCACCTCACCAGAGATCTACTTAAGGAGTCTCACCAAGGAACAATGGCACAATAAAATTATTTAAAACAACAAGGGGATGCTTATTAAATTTGTAGATGATACTAAATTGGGAGGGGTAGCAAATACGGTAGAAGACAGAGCCAAGATGCAGGATGATCTTGACAGGCTGGAGAAGTGGGCTAGAACTAATAAAATGCACTTCAACAAAGACAAATGTAAAGTTCTGCATTTAGGTAGGAGAAATCAAATGCATAATTATAGGATGGGGGAGACTTGTTTGAGCAGTAGTGTGTGTGAAAAGGATCTTGGGGTCTTAGTAGACCAAACACTGAACATGAGTCAGCAGTGTGATGCTGTAACTAAAAAGGCAAATGCAGTCTTGGGCTGCATCAACAGAAGTATAGTGTCCAGATCACGCGAAGTGATGGTATCGCTTTACTCTGCTCTGGTTAGACCTCAGCTAGAGTACTGTGTTCAGTTTTGGGCACCACAATTTAAGAAAGATGTAGACAAGCTGGAACGTTTCCAGAGGAGGGCAACAAAGATGGTGAGGGGTCTGGAGACCAAGTCCTATGAGGAAAGGTTGAAGGACTGGGTATGTTTATCCTGAAGAAGAGCAGACTGAGAGGGGATGTGATAACCATGTTCAAGTACTTGAAGGGCTGTCATATAGAGGAGGGTGCCGAGTTGTTTTCTGTTGCTCAAGAAGGTCGGACCAGAACCAATGGGTTGAAATTAAATCAAGAGTTTCCGTCTAGACATTAGGAAGAATTTTCTAACAGTTAGAGCGGTTCCTCAGTGGAACAGGCTTCCTCGGAAGGTGGTAAACTCTCCTTCCCTGGAGGTTTTTAAGAAGAGTTAGATGGCCATCTGTCAGCAATGCTGATTCTGTGACCTTAGGCAGATGATGAGAGGGAGGGCATCTTGGCCATCTTCTGGTCACTAGGGGTGTGGGGGGGGGAGGTAGTTGTGAATTTCCTGCATTGTGCAGGGGGTTGGACTTGATGAACCTGGTGGTCCCTTCCAACTCTATGATTCTATGATTCTAAGAATTATTGATATCCTTTGTGGGGAACCTTTTTCCTGCCAAGGGCCATTTGTTCATTTATAACATCATTCGAGGGCCTTAACCAGGTGTAGATCTCCCGGTGCGTGAGGGGAGGGAGAGGTTAGGGTTGCCAGGTCTCCAGCCACCACCTGGAGGTTGGCAACCAAAGAGGAGGCCACGCAGAGAAGGCCTGGAGGGCACCCCCACTCCCCTCCCTGCCCCCTCCCAGGCAGGAAGGCAGCCAGCGGTGGGCCCCGAACAAATGAGGCGCCAGGGGGGCGCAGCCTGCAGCCCGCAGCCAATCCTCAGGGAAGGAAGGAAGGAAGGAAAACACAGAAATGGAGGGGGAGAAAAGGATGGAAGGAAACGGACAAAGAAAGAGATGAGGGAGAGAGGGGGAGAAAGGAGAAAGAGTTACAGAAAAAGAGGAAGAGAGAAAAGCCGCACACACCTGCCCCACGCAACCGGGCCCCAGGCTCCCCACCTCCCCCAACACACACACAAGGCAGCACATGCAGCCCCGTGCGACCAGGCCCCAGCCTCCATGCCCTCCCACTGCCCCACCCCAAGTCCACAAAAGGCCCTCCAAGTCCGATCGGCTCCCGCTTGCATGTTCCGCTGCCAGGAGCCATCGGCCTCTCCCCCCACCCCGCTGCTTGACAGCCGGCGAGAGGGACTTAGTGTGCCGCGGCGTTCCTGCATGCCGCGACTGTAGGGGGCAGCCTTGGGGGAAGCGTCCGTCCCCCTCCCCCCTCCTCTCACCGACCAACAGTCGACGAGAGGAGATCCAAAGGGCACCGCAGCCCCAGGAAAACCCTCGGGGAGGGTCGCGCTGTGCTGTGCCTCCACAGCTGGGCCCTGGAGCTCCCTAGGGCCACTGAAAATGTCCTCAGGGGCCGCATACGGCCCCTGGGCCGGACATTCCCCATCCCTGCTCTACAGCCATGCAGCTGGTGAGCCTGTGTTGTTGCCAGTTGGGCCTCTTCAGTTCTGTTCTACATGGCTGGACTTCCATGCATGGGGGAGGGTTGGACCCCTGGGATAGAGTTGCATTGTGAAGTGACAGGTCTGGGTTCTAGTCTTACTTTCCTCCTTTTGTATCTTTGTTGCTAGCCACAAACTTAACCAAAAGGTAAGATTTTATTTTAGTAACTCGGACCATCATCTCCTGTTTCCCATGGTGGTGTCCTCCTCCAGTGAGCTACCAAGCCAAGCAGCTCCTAGCACTGGTCATTCTGAGCTTCCTATTATGGCTTCTACTCTTCTTTGACCATTGAAAAAAGTTTGTTCCCCTCAGACAGCCTACGTTGTGTGATTAATTATTCCCACAACAGAATCTGAACTTTCTCCTGGGGAGCCCATACATTCTTGATGGACATCTACCCTTTGAGCTCTGGGAGAAGTAAATGTTGCAGCTGGAATAGCACTCTTCCATGACTGAACCTGAGTGGCTGAAGGCTTTCTTTGTTGGTGTTTCCAGGAGATTTGAAATTCTGTCTGCCAGAAGCTCTGGGTTTTGTAGTTATACACATTAGCTGAGGAACTTTCACCTGATGTACCATGGCAGTCTATGTTAAGGAAAGAAGGAAGGAGCTGTTGTCATATTTTGGCTGGCTGTTTTGCAGTGGATTGGATGACTTCATGGGGTCATTCAGCTGTCACCTTGCAAGGACTGACTGACATCTATTTTGCATGACCAGTGGAAAGGCCTTCTTTGCGAGCAGCCTGATGATGAAGAAGAGTTGGTTTTTATACGCCAACTTTCTCTACCACTTAAGGGAGAATTAAACCGGTTTACAATCACCTTCCCTTCCCCTCCCCACAACAGACACCCTGGGAGGTAGGTGGGGCTGAGAGAGCTCTTAATAGAACTGTGACTAGCCCAAGGTTACCCAGCTGGCTTCATGTGTAGGAGTGGGGAAACCAACCCGGTTCTCCAGATTAGTGACCGCCGCTCATGTGGAGGAGTAGGGAATCAAACCCGGTTCCCCAGATTATAGTGGGGAATCAAACCCAGTTCCCCAGTTTAGAGTCCACTGCTCCAAACCACCCCTCTTAACCACTATACCACGATGGCTATACATGCTAGCTACACACGCTGGCACCACAATCACCACACTGAGTGATGGGTGGCCAAGGAGTGACCAGGGGTGCCATGTGAATTTCTGCCCATGTTGCCTTTGTTTCTGCAGGACCACAGTTGGACTGCTGACTGGAGCTGCACAGAATCATGATCATGTTAATGCAGATAACTCCAGAGTAGGAGTCACCAGTGCAGCGGCTCCCAGCATGACAGGACCAATAGATTAGCCAGCCTATTTCTTAGATACTATTCAGGTGCAAGAGTGTATTTATAGAAAATGATTACATTTCTTTTACAATTCTGTGCATGCTGGCCTCATGCCACAAAATCCACTCAAGGCATGCGACTTCCTGTAATAAAGTGTGTCATTTCTTTTTTAGTATTGCTTAAATGTACTCCACAATAAGTTATATTATCCCATTTTTACTAAATATGGAGCCGGTTTAAAATAAGCAAGGAAAGAATGACAATCTATACAACATGCCTGATCACTGGCAAGTTGCCACAGCACTGACGTAGACTGGACATCCCTAAAGGACATTGAATCAGTGGGCCATATTTTGGACATGACTTGGGACACACCATTTAGTGCGAGAATTTACTCTGTTAGCAGTTTGGCAATTAGGCAGCTTCAACATTCTGCCGAGATTGTCAGGATGAATGGCAATTAGAAGCAAGAGGTCCAAGTATTAGCAGCAATCACAGAATATGCACTGAAAATGTTGGTAAAATTCTAAAACATTCACGATTAAAAGGTTACCTCTCTAGCCCTCGTGGTTATAAAGAACCAATTGTAAACTTATGATCAGTTTTTGTTAATGGCATTGAACAAAGGCTCCGGCCTCCAGTGTTGATGTTGTCAGCTGGGAAGAATTTGGCTTTGTTCGTGATACTTTGCCTATCCACTATTCATATATTACTCTCTTCCCATTCTCAAAACATTCATTTTCCAGTCTTCAAAGCAAACACGAATAATTTTCCCTTTCTGTCCCAAATCACAAACAGAACAAAGCATGGCAATCATATGGACTTATGTATAGGTACTTAATATATATAACTAATTCCAGGGGGAGGAAGTGGGAACACCTGAGCCAGCCAAACATCTGCCCCTTCCTTTGTCCCAAGTATTTAGGCGTTCTGCTTGTAGGGTTTCCAACCTCCAGGTGGTAGCTGGAGATCTCCTGCTATTACAATTGATCTCCAGGTGACAGAGATCAGTTCACCTGGAGAAAATGGCCACTTTGGAAAGTGGGCTCTATGGCATTATACCCCATTGAAATCCCTCCCCTCCCCACACCCTGCCCTCCTCAGGCTCTACCCCCAAAATCATGTATTTCCCAATCTGGAGCTGGCAACCCTATCTGCTTACTAGAGGCACAAAAAAGGGAGGAAGAGGAATCATCTAATGGATGACCTTGCTGAGCATCTTTCTCCTTCTGTTCAGAGGTATTTAAGTCTTGTGTTTGCCAGAAGCGTGAGCTAAAGTGCAAGAACCAAAGGCCTGTGGCCTTCCTGGGGCTGCACCAGCAAAGATTCCTTGACACACAGCCTGCAAGACTTCAGTTATGCTGATTTTACTAGAATGTACATTGTCTTGCTTATGTATTTTGCGGGGATCAGAAATGAGTTTGGGAGGCTTGGGCAGAGGAAGATAAGGTATAGAGAGAAGAGCAAGCTAGCTTATTCAATTCAAGTTAGACAATTAACACTTTCCAGCTTTTTCCTTCTTCCCACCACGCTGTTGACCATATGGTGTCATCATTAGATATTAAAAGTGCCAGTATTAAATGCCAGGTTAGTTACTGCCAAAACATCTCTCATCCAGCATCTGATCCTACATAAAAAGCTGACATGGTATGTATTGCTGAGACCTGACCACAGAAGGGAGGGAACGGCAGATTACTGTAACTTTTTCTGTCAGGTTACTCAGTGATACACCAATGTAGACCTGATGGTTGTGGAGGTGGACTTGCTGTGATCTTTCAGGAAGTTCTTCACCTCTCCCAGTACTCTGTGGATCAAAGCCCAAACGTTGAGACTGTGTTCCTGTGATGCCCTCTCCCTTCCTGTAGAACTTGCCTGAGGAACTTAGGGTAATGAAACGGAAGGAGACAATTCAAGCACAAGTGGAGACAAACACAGGTAAAGGCATATTATCAACCCTACTCTGTGGAGATAATGACAATAGAGTGCTTTATCTTCTCAGCCACCATTGCATCTGTGGATTGCCATCCAGCTAAATTGTTCCAGATAGTATGGAGGTTATAGGTCTGCCCACAGATGGTAGTTCCTTGGACACAACAGTTGATTCTACAGGGATTCGGGGTAGCACTCTCCTTGAAAGAACAGCTTCACATCTTTGGGGTGCAATTAGACCCAGATTTACAGATAGAGAAGCTAATCCCCACTGTAGTGCATAGCACCTTTTTCTAGCTTTGGTGTGTTTCCAGCTGTGGCCCTTCCTTGAGAAGCAAGATCTAGCTACAGTAATCCATGTGGTAATCACCTTCAGATCAGACTAATGCAACACACTCTGCATGGGCTTCATGTGAAAACAATTTGGACGGTTTAATGGGTTCAGAATGCAGCTTCCCATTTATTTTGGGGAACAGTTATTATCCTCATCATTATCAATCGTTAGTTTCAAAAGCTCTTCACTGATTACCAGTTGGTTTCCAGACCCAATTCTAAGTGCTGATTTTGACCTATAATGCCCAGTACAGTCAAGAATGCCCTGACCTGGATGGCCCAGGCTAGCACGATCTCATCTCAGAAACTAAGCAGGGTCGGTCCTGGTGAGTATTTAGATGGGAGACCACCAAGGAATACCAGGGTCGCTAAGCAGAGGAGGGCAATGGTAAACCACCTCTCGCCTTAAGAACCCTACTGGGTCGCCATAAGTTGGCTGCAACTTGATGGCATGTGATACACACAAAGCCAAGAATAGACAAGGGCCAGTACTTCCTTCCAATTTGTTCTGCCCAACTGAGATCACCACTGTAGGTTCTGCTCTGTGTCTCTCCTCTGAGTGAGGTGAGGAGTGTTGCCATGAGAGAGTCATTTCTGTTGCCCCCTTCTGTAGAATGCCCCTCCATTGGACATCTGCATGTTTCCATCCCAGGCCTCCTTTTACCAGCAGCTAAAGATGTGCCCGCCCTGAACTGGATGGCCCAGGCTAACCTGATCTCGTCAGATCTCAGAAGCTAAGCAGGGTCAGCCCTGGTTAGTATTTGGATGGGAGACCACCAAGGAAATCCAGGGTTGCTATACAGAGGAAGGCACTGGCAAACCACCTCCGTTAGTCTCTTGCCTTGAAAACCCCAAAATGGGTTGCCATAAGTCGGCTGCGACTTGACGGCACTTTACACACACACACACACACATACACACACAGAGATGTGCCTAGCTGGGCCAGGATTGAACTCAGAGTCTCAATATCTTTTTTGGATTTGCGTGTCCTGTGGTACAAGCACTGACTATAGGTTCATTAATGGTGTATACTGTTTGATTTTAATATAAATTGCCTTAGCACTGTGGAGAGGCAGGACAACAATATTTTGTATAACATGCGATTTGAGGCTACATCAGTGCAGAGTAAGCAAAAAAGGGGGATGAGGCAGAAGCACACATGGACTTCGAGAGACTACTCCTTGGCAGATGCTGGCAGAGCCACAGAGATTGTCCCTCGGTGGAAGGTTCAAGTGCATTATTGTCCTAGTTTCTGTTTTTCCCATGGCTCAGCTCAAGCATAAATTAAATCCCAGGCTGAACTACTGATGTAGAAACAGCCAACAACTATGGGAAAAGATGCTAGAAAGACTTTCTTCCTGTTACCGATAGAGGAGAAATACCAAATCATCAAGAACCAATGCCCGTTTGCCCTAAAAACTGACTACAAAAGTCAGTGCAACTGCAGCTGCGGATGCGAGTCTTGATCTCACCTCACCCACTCTCTCCCAAATAAATTGCAATTAGATGTTTTAGACAAGTTCCTTATAATCAACACATTCATATGGCTTTAAGGATGAACAGTTAAGCAACCCATCTGTCTGTGCCTCTTCCCTTCGCTATCAAGTATGGTAATTCCTGAATAACGCTTTGTCTACACTTTAATCAGGTTGAGGGCCTTTGCTGCTGTGTTAATCACTCTGCCAACACTTTCTCTCCCCGATAGTGAGAGGGAAAGCAAATCAGTAGTGCTCTTGCTGCTTCCAATGCCTCCTTGCTGCTGCTTGGAAAGAAACCAACCTGGGACCAGGAAGTGGCCCATCTCAGGCAGTCGGCAAAGGAACTTTTCATTCTCCAACAGCAAGAGCGAGAGGAGTAGACAGTGATGGTTTACCAGCAAGTGGCTGTCTTATATCACAGCATTTGATTTGCTGATGTGCTACTGCTATGTGCACATCCAAAAAAGAGCTCAAAGCACATTTGGGGCATATGTGTTTCCTGCTTTAATGACCCTGTCACTTAGGCTGGCATCAGACAGCAGTTGCTTGTAAACAGTCAGTGGTGGGAAATTGGTGTTGTCCTTGACGTGCTTGCACATCCTACTGTTCAGAAGTCTGAAAATCCTGTGTGCAAATCTCGTGTTAATAAATTTTATTTGGACTGATAGTGTGAAAAAGTAGGGTGGGGGAATCTTTCTTCCTAAACTTATTTTTCTAATAGGTAAATAATATGTTATTAGAAAACAGATTATTTCCTCCTTGGTAAGTATATGTACTGGGTATGGTTTAGTTTCTAAATTCCTTCAGAAAGTTAGTTTTATTGCTGATTAAGTATTACTAATGATAAAAGCCCTGACCTCCTTTCTCAGTTTTCAGAAGCCAAGCAGGGTCAGTCGTTCCTGATCAGTATTTGGATGGGCAACCTCCAAGGATCATCAGAGTCATGACATGGAGGCAGGCAATGGCAAACCACTTCCAGATGTCTCTTACCTTGAAAACCCTATGGAGTCGCCATAAGCCAGCTGTGACTTGACAGCATCAAATTATTTTAAAAAATGATAAAATAATTCCTAATTTTTTGTTTAAATCAACAGATATGCAGAAATTAAAGATTACAGCGTTACCAGTCCATTTATAAAATTGATGGAATTGATATAAATGAAACAGTTGTTGCCTAGAACATTAACACAATATAGTTGCTCAAGACTTTTCTCTGCTATTCTGATCTTTTTATCCAGTGGGGCCTTATAAGCTTAAATATGGACAGACAGAGCCCCCTAGCTGTTACTCAAATAATCTCATGCTCTTGTAAAGGAAAATCCAAGGGAAGACGGCAAGTGGTAGTAAATGGCAAAGCTCCAGTCAAGTGGTTTTCAAACTGTGTTCCTGAGAACACTGGGGTTCCTCTGAGGGGAAACTTGGGATTCCTCAATCAGAAGTCTGGTAACAGTGAACAAGTTTTTCTGAAAGACATCTCGCCCACTACTTTCAATTTTCTCTTATATTATGCTTTATTTCAGCTCTGTTTCAGATTTCTGCAATCAAAACCCTATAGCATTGTTTATTCAATATCCCATCCTGTTGATTGTATTGTCTTATACTGTGTAATCCTCCTTGGGTCTCAGTGAGAAAGGAGGACTATAAATTATGTAAATATATAAAAATGCATTGACAAGGGCATGTTTAGGATGTCCTCTCACCTGAGGCAACAGTGGGGCTCTAAAGGCCTGTACCATTCTGAATGAGCTGCGTGTGCTCTTGGGACATGCACCAAAATCTTCTGGGATGCACAGGGATTCCTCAACTATTAAGTCAAATGGAAGAAGTGATTTCTGCAATGAAGAAGCTTGAAATCTACAGACAACAAATAAACAGATAAAGGGGACAAAGGAGGGAGCACCGAAAATCTCAAGGAAGCAGGGAAGCAAACCTTATGCTGGTACTGAGCAGATAATTCAGTTCAATTTACTGAACAGGATAAAGATGGCCAGCACATTTTGACAACATGCCTCCAAAATCACTGGCGCATTTCAATAGATACATGATTATTACCATAACAGTTACATCACTGATTAAAATAATTATGTTCAGCAATAAAATCAGAATTGAAAGGAATGAAACAAAATACAAATAAAACAAAACACAATGTTTATAGAAAAGAATTAAAATATGAATAGGAAAAAAGGCAGGGGGGATTTTTCACCAAGGTATGAATGATTATCCTGATGTGTTTAGATTGTAAAATTATCTCCATATTGTCAGGGGCCATATACTTGATGTCATTTCAGCTAATCACTCCAAAAAGGTTTCATTCAGAGTACATACTAATGCTTCCATTGCTGTATAAATATGTCCCTTATAGCTACAGAGGGTTTCAATAACTGAAGTGTTTGTAGTGTGGACAAAACCAGCCTGACAAGTGAATATCCTGCCATGTAATTTTCAGCACAGGCCTGGATACTGAAGGGAGAACCATTTTAATTTTCACATCCATCACAGCAGTCTGATGATTAGGCAGTCCAGTAACCTATCCATCAAAGCCCTTTTTATTACAGCACTATTTTTATTCTTCATCTGGACATTCTGTGAAATTACACTGGAGAAAATCTTACATAAGGCATAAGATGCAAGTTCCAGCAACTCTTTCATTGTATTAAACTGAAAGGGAAAGGAGGAGTCAGCAGGAAAGATGATGTGTCTGGGGAAAGTGGTGTTTATTCACAGCTTAAGTGGTTGAGCCAGAATTGTACTTGGAAGGACAGAATATGGGGGAGGAAAGAAAGACCAATCATAGTCATATCCCCATGAGTGTCTCATACTGTCTTTGAAGGGAACATAATCTTTGCTATTAGTTTGACAAAGATTAATTCCCCGTGGGTTTAATTTTATTTTTTGACATGACATTCTGATGTCTTGTGTCATTTATTTTCGTGATTATAATATCTCAGTGGAAGATGACAAGTTTTATTTCTAAAGATTTTCAGGTAGCAGCAGTGGTAGTCACCACTCTAGAAAAAGTAAACGTTATATGCCTGGGTAGAGTGTGCGCACATATATACATGGACTGTTACTATGTTTGATTGGAAGACACTAGATGTGTGTAGAGTGCACATGGCCCACTTTGGGATGTGAACCAAAATACCCACTAAATAGCTTGGATGCAAGCAAGAAATCTTCCTTCCACTGCCTCTCATAAGAACATAAGAAAGGGCATGCTGGATCAGACCAAGGTCCATCAACTCCAGCCATCTGTTCACACAGTGGCCCAACAAAGTGCCTCTAGGAAGCCCACAAACAAGACAACTGCAGCAGCATTGTCCTGCTGGTTTGCTTGTAAGAGTATTTTAGTCCATGTTTCCAGTTTTATCTTGTTTTATCTGGCTAAGGGCCGCAAATAAAGTATCTATTATCTTGTCCTGCTGGTGTTCCAAAGCACCTACTATAACATGCATGCTCCTCTGATCCTGGAGAGAATAGATATGCATCATGACTAGTATCCATTTTTTATTAGCAGCCATGAACACCCCTCTCCTCCATGAACATGTCCACTCCCCTCTTAAAGCCTTCCAAGTTGGCAGCCATCATCACATCCTGGGGAAGGGAGTTCCACAATTTAACTATAGTGTGGTCTCACCATAGATTTGTACAAGGGCAGTATGATAGCAGCAGTTTTATTCTCTATTCCTATTTTATTCTCTATTGGGGAGGGGCTGTGGCTCAGTGGTAGAGCATCTGCTTGGAATGCAGAAGGTCCCAGGTTCAATCCCCAGCATCTCCAGTCAAAGGGACTAGGCAAGTAGCTGATGTGAAAGACCTCAGCCTGAGACCCTGGAGAGCTGCTGCCGGTCTGAGTAGACAATACTGACATTGATGAACCAAGGGTCTGATTCAGTAGAAGGCAGCTTCATGTGTTCATGTGTTCCTCACTCCTATGCTAAAGAAGCTGATAGCTTTGTCTTCCTCATTATGGACTATGAACCACACAAAAGGCTATGAGGGATTTCCTACAAAGAGCTGAGGTGCTCTACAAGCTTGGAAGAAACACTGAGAATGTGGTTCAAGTGAAATCAGAAGCAAAGTTTACTGAAGGGAATAAAATAGATGAGATGAATAGGGAGATAGACATTGTGTCACTGGTATCTGTGCACTCCTAAAGTATTGTATAACAACATGAGATATTTCTTTTGGCACTCTTTTTTTCTATATTTGCAGTGCAACAAATAATTCTCTTTCCTACCCCTTCTTACTGCACTCCCTGCCTTTTAAGGATTATTTACTCAAATATATTCCTTATTTATTCCCACTGCAGTAGAGGCTGAGCTCATCTAACCCAGCTGCTTCCACGTGGAGATTTTTGTTGTCAGGTGGCACACAGCATATCCTTCCCCACTTCATTTGGGATCTACCAACACAGTGGTTGTTGTACTCTTTCCCAGAACAGCACCTGGGTCTCCCAGGGCTTTCCCTTTTAAGCTGGAGCAGAGAAAAATCTCCTTTGGTTCAACTAAAGGAGAAAGCAACACACTGGCTGCAGGCAGAGCCTCCATGTCAAAGCTTTGCTTGCAACCAATCTGGGGTGGGGGGCAGAATCACCTTCAAAATGGTGACACTAAGCTCCAGAATTCCCTCCCTTAACCCTTTAACAAGGTTCCCCCCCCTTTAACAACTGAGCTGTGACTCAACTTTGAGTGGGGTTGCTGGGCTGCAGGGAGGATTCTCCTCCAGTCAGCCCTTCTGCATTAGGGCTGCCAGTGGAGTGGGAGACCTTCCATCCGGCAGCCCCAGTCTCCCACTGCTCAGCAGGGCAATGCAGGAAAAATGGGGGGAGGCGGGAATCACCATCGTTTTGATGGCAAAATATCATTTCCAGTATGAACCTAGAATTGACAATATCACATGGGGTGATGCTCTAGGATTCCACGGAAGCCCTAAGATTTTTAAATCCTAGGGCATCATCCTAACTCGATGACATACCTTCTGGGTTTGTACTAGAAGTGCCATCATGCCATCAAAGAAACAGTGATTTATATGTCCCCACCCTTCACTGTCTCACCTCAGTTGGCATTGGGTATTAATGACATTGGCAATAGGTATTAATGACAATAGCTGTAGATTTTAAGACCTTAAAGGAAACCTCCATAAGAATTTAAGGCCCTAATAGCCCATTCATGAGCCCAGGGGCTGAAAGTCCACAGGAAGTGCGCAAGCGGCCGCACCAGTGCCTGTGCCTTGTGCCATGCCTGTTCCCCTTGTGCCACCAAGACTGGCACGTACGCTGGCATTGGGGTGCTCATGCCAGCCTCTGTGGGCTGCTGTGGCACTGCAGCCCTGGGATGCCGGCTTGGCCTCCTGCAGACGTCCCGCCAGCACAAGTGCAAGCGATGGCGCCACATTGCTTTGGTCTATGGGGCTTCTCCTCCCCCCCAATTTTTATTTTTCAGAGTTAAATGGCCCTTTTTCCTGCTTGCAGCAGCCTCCAAACCTTTTTTTACAGTGTGTTTTCTCAACTTCCACAATGTATCTTATAATCCTGATTTTAAAATGTTATGCCATTTCATGTCCAACTTGTCAGGTGTGGAAAAGACAATTGTACTTTATTAGCTCTACGCTTTACCTTTTCACTTAAAAATATTATTTAACAAACAACAGTCTCTGTGCTTTCTGTTGTGATTATTCACCATAGTTGCATGCAGCTACCAGAATAATGTCACCTTCTGTGGTATTTTGAATCAATTTACAATATGTGCAAAAGTTTAATCAATAAGTACAATTAATATTGCAAATAAATGTCAAAATGATATACTTACTGCTGGATAAATGAGCACTATTTCATGAGTAAATGTTCTTTGTGGCATCAGTTCAACCCCCACTTTCATCTACGGTAAGCAGATTAAATGAAATAAAAAATGATGTGCCAGTTCTTAAGGATACAAATGGCACAAATTTCAATTTATTGATTGCTGACTATGCTTATAGACATCAAACAGTGCTTTTTCAAGCAGCTGTAATAGCTCACTTCAATGTGGACATAATCTGTTAAAGAAAAGTTGAAAATGTGGCGACTGTCTGACAAGTCAGTGGCCTTTTTAAATCCCTGTTTTTGAAATGTTTATGATACAGAACTCCATCAGCCCTACCTTGAGTTCCATAATAGAAGAAAGGCAGGCTATAGCTGTAATTAAAGAAAAATGACATAAATGTCTAATATAAATTTATGTTGCTTAGACTGCAATCCAAATGATCAGAGTAAGAATAAGAACAAGGACGTGATAAGCCCATTGTGGGGACCAGAAAGTGAAATTGTAACAGGAGATGAAGAGAGGGCAGAACTGCTCAATTCCTACTTTTCCTCAGTCTTCTCTTGTGAGGAAAATGGTGGTCAATGTGGTAAAAACAGAACACATGATGAGGGAAGCGAGTTGCAGCCTAGGATTGGCATAGGGCAGGGGTGGGGAACCTTTTTTCCGCCAAGGGCCATTTGGATATTTATAACATCATTTGTGGGCCATACAACTTAAAATTTAGCCGACCAAGCCCCAAGCAGGCAGCTGCCCCAGATGACCCCCTCACTGCATGGGCAAGCAGGCAGGCATCCAACCGGTGGCACACTCACCCACCTGGTGGCCCAGGATGGTCGGGCATAGCTGTCCAGCCACACGCCGGGTTTGCTCCGGCTCCGCATGGTCGGGGCGGATTCTACTGCCGGCTCCTGCCACTTCCACCTGCAGGGATGAAATGAGGACACACTGGCTAAGAACTCACCCGCCCCCCGCGCATTCTGGCCCTGCCCCATTTAACCTCTCCATTGTCGCCACTTCTGTCCCCAGCCCTCTTGTAGTACAGAGGGAATACGTTTCTCCATGGACCAGGTGGGAAAGGGTTAACACAGCTTCTTGGGCAGTCCTAGCAGCTCCATGACAAACTCACATCCGCCTTGAATAGAGGCTATTCCTGTTTGCGGGAGGGGCCAGATCGCCAGTGTTAGATCCTTCTGAGCTAGAGATCTGCCAGGACCCACGAAGGTCCAGACCAAATGATTTCGCAGGCCTTAAACGGCCCCTGGGCCTGGCGTTCCCCACCCCAGGCATAGGGGGTAGTATATGGACACCTACTTTCTTTAAATGAAGTCCTTAGGACCAGATGAATTGCATCCAAGAGTTCTAAGAGAACTTGCAGATGTAATTTCTGAGCCTCTGTCCATTATTTTTGAGAATTCTTGGAGAACAGGTGAGGTGCCAGAAGATTGGAGGCAGGCAAATGTTGTCCCCATCTTCAAGAAGGGGAAAAAGGAGGATCCAAAACTACTGACCCATCAGCTTGACATCTATACCTGGAAAAGGCTTAGAACAAATCATCAAACAATCAGTCCTTGAGCATTTAGAAAGGATGGATCTGATTACTAAGAGCCTGCATGGGTTTCTCAAGAAGATATGTCAGACTCTCTTTTTTTGACAAAGTTACTACCTTGCTGGATCAGGGGAATGCTGTAGACATAGTTTATCTTTATTTCAGTAAGGCTTTTGATAAGGTTCCACATACTATTCGTGTTGACAAATTGGGAAAATGTGGTTTAGATCCTATTACTGTTAGATGGATCTGTAATTGGTTGACAGATCACACCCAAAGAGTGCTTGTTAATGGTTCCTCATCCACATGGAGAGGAGTGACTAGTGCCTCAGGGATCTGTCCTGGGCCCTGTGTTGTTCAATATCTTTATAAATGATTGGGATGAAAGAATAAAGGGAATACTTATTAAATCTGCAGACGATACTAAATTGGAAGGGATAGCAAATACGGTAGAAGACAGAGCCAGGATACAAGATGATCTTGACAGGCTGGAGAACTGGGCTAAAACTAATAAAATGCATTTTATCAGAGATAAATATAAAGTTCTGCATTTAGATAGGAAAAATCAAATGCATAATTATAGGATGGGGGAGACTTGTCTTAGCAATAGTGTGTGCAAAAAGGATCTAGGGGTCTTAGTAGACCAAACACTGAACATGAGTCAGCAGTGTGATGCTACCTCTCACTAGCAAAATTAAAACAAAAACGGGAGGGGGGGGCTCTTGCTGCATCTAGATGCCCCCTACTTTTTTCTCTAATAGTATATTCTATAATTTCTACAGCTCCCTATAAAAACATATCTGGGGATGTGGCTAATGATAACCAATGTTACGGGTTAAAATTGAGGGAATATGGGGTAGATCTTGTGTTTCATTAAGGGCCCCTTCTCCCCCCATAATTCAAGCACTGCTCTAAATTGCCTCTACTACTTTCCCTCCAGTCACTGGGATCCAAGCACATTTATGCACTTGGAACTATTCAAGGTAAGGAGGAACAGCTGAGTTAACAAATTGGAAAGAGTTAAACATCCTGCTTTTGATTTTTTGAATTTTAAAGAAAGGTCACCGGGATGATGTAACAGGCATCTTGTGTAATGCTTAGACTGGCTCTTAGTGTTTCGGGGTGGGAAGCTTTTCACACAGCAAGACTACATGCACTTGGAAGGGGAAGTGGCACTGTGGTGGCAAGTTCTGTGCCCAGCTAAAACACCTTGACTTCAAGGTATGTTAGATCCTACATGTGAGCAAACATGCAACTCTTCATATAATTGGTAGTTCGGAAAAAGGAGGGTTCCTGATTATATAGAGAGAGCCCTGTGTGTATATATTTGCACACCGTCAAGGGAAAATGCACAAATAGGGCAGGGTTAGCTTCCACAGGGCTCCTTTCCCCCATGGACATTCTGGCTCCCCTGACATGCTGCGTGAAAAGTACTCTTGTCTGGTCTTGTCTCTACTGCTACGGAGGCAACATTACAGGGCTATTGAAATGGTCTTTTATATGATACTTTTTGTAAGTATAGTACTATTATTTAAGTGGACAGCACACTGACAATGAGTAATCACACCTGGCCTACCTTCTGTAGCCTCTGAAGGCACAAGACGTATGCTGATCTCCATTCCCTCCCCTCTTGTCAAGTTGCAACTAGGGATGCTGTTGTTCTCTGTTCAGTTTTCCTTCTGTCATGCTCTCTGGTCCTTTGATTTCATATTCCTCTTTGGAGAATAAGAGACATTTCTCTGTTCAAATCAATAATAAAAGTGAAATTAAAGAGAGTCTGCATTTGTCAGTTGTTCAAACAGCAAGTGTTCTATTGTGAAAGAAATAGAAATGTTTTCTATTGGATTTGAAACTTACCATCTGTTTGTTTTTTCCTTTTAAATTGTGTTGTTGTTGAATTTTGCTTTGCCAGCAACCAGAATATTATGCCTTCAATACTTTAATCATGACCCACAAAACAGAGATCTGGAGCCATTACCTGTTCTGCTACTTCGATCTTTCAAAACCAAATGTTTCATTTTCTGCCAGTTAGATCACCAAACTCTACATTCTGATTGCTAACAGGTTATTGTGGTTTTCATAATACAAAACACGTATACACTGCAAGTTGAATTTTTTTATTATTAAAATATTTTGACAGATATTTCCAAAGCCCAGACAGTTATCAAAGAGTTAAACCTTTGGCCACTGTAAAAGCTGGGAAGGTTTCAATGTACACACTGACAGTGGAAATTTGTTTTCTAATATTTTATCAAATTATCATTAGCCATTTTCTTGTTCAATACTGTAATACATATTTATGATGATAGTCACAAAGTCAGTGTATTTGAGCAGGAGAATTCTCATATTACTACAAACCTCTGACTTAAAACTTACCATTCTCAAGGGGCTCATCTTGTTCTGCATTGTTACCAATCCTTTGGCTTCTCCCTAATTCCATAAGCGATGTTTGAGAAATCTGATAATTACTTTCATTCCCCATTGGCCATTTTTAATCCAGAAGGTTGTCCGTTGTCATCATGTGTGTGTTTGTGTGTGTTTGTGTGTGGGGGGGTGTCTCGCTATCTCTTTGCCCATTCAGTGCTGGGACCACAAGGAAATTTCAAGAGCTCTATTTATTATCCTGGAAACATGAGCTGTTGTTTATGGGGGAAAGGTTCAAATGAAGGATCTGTGATTTATGTTCTTATGGAATATTTAGGCAGCTGGCTACTTTACCTTGGGAAAAGACTCTGTTTTAATACCAGACTGGATGCATTTCCCCTGCACCTAAGACATCTGAAGACCAAAGTATCTTGGAGTGCAATGGACACCAGTCTCAGAAGGGGGTACCATGCAATAGCACCCCTGATTACCATAGTTTGGAAGTTATAGTTACAATTTAAATACACCTATTTAGATGGAATGCTTTCATTATTTTTTATTATATCTTTAACACATTTCTGTGCTGCCTTTTTGGGAAGGAAGATGGCATGATATAGCCCAATCTCATCAGATCTCAGAAACTAAGCAAGCACAGTACTTGGATGGGAGACCACCAAGGAAGACTCTGCAAGAGGAAAGCAATGCAAACCATCTCTGCTTCTCACTTACCTTGAAAGCCCTTCTTTGGGGTTGCCATAAGTTGGCTGCAACTTGATGGCACTTTACACACCCTAAACGGTGAGCATTAAAACATATAGGGACCCCTATACGGTGAGCAATAAAACATTTCAATCATTAAAACGTTCAAATATTGTAGACATTAAAAAGTATTTAAAATACACAAACACATTAAATATTTAAAACAATTAAATAAAAGATAATAGAAACACATAAAATATAAATCATGGGACTGCCCCTGGAAAACAGAATACCCTTTTCTTTCTTTATCTAAAGGACATGGGTCAGGGGGGCATCACACAACATCACAGTTGAACCCTGTAATGTGGAAGCTATAGTCTAGTGGTCATTCAATCATACCCATTTAGATGGAGTGCTTTCATCATAGAGTTGCCCCTAGGAAATGAGATACCTTTTCCCCACTTTGGTTTATCTAATGCAGTGTTCCGTATTAGAAGAACTGATGAAGAGGAAGGAGCAAAACCCAACAATTTGTTCTTCTAGTGCTCAGATACTTTAACTTTGAAGAAATGCAGTAGAGTTACAAAGCTAGGCTATCCATACTTTAATTAAAAATATATATTCAAACTAATGAGCTTTTGGTCTGGAATTGATTTCTTGCAAGGGATTAACACACAAATTAATTTGAAAGGGGAAAGCATGCCAAAACCTTGGAAGACAAATCAGCCTAGTTGAATGCTAAACAGATACTCTGTGCCAGATATATATATATATATATATATATATATATATATATATATATATATATATATATATATATATATATATATATATATATATATAATCATTAAAATTTATATATTCTTTGACATGGATGGACAAATTCATTACTGGTGTAACTCCAGTGGTTGGTGCTTCACCAGCAATGAATGCATGGCCAAGCTAAAAAAACCCCAGCATACTTCAGATGAAAAAAAAGCTGTATAATTATTAAATGAAGGGTTGTATGACAGATAAAAGGAAGTACTTCACGCAAAGACTAATTGGCTTCTGGAAGTCATTGCTGTGGGATATGGTAATGGCTACTGGTTTAGCTAGCTTTAAAATTCATGAAGGAGAGGTCCACCAATGGCTTTCAGCCACAATGACTAAATGGACTTCTGTGTCCAGAAGCAGCAACCCTCTGAATATCTGTGCAGGAAGGCAACAACCAGGTTGGGGGGGGGGGAATATATGCCCTGCTCGTAGGGTTTCAAGAGCATTTAGTTTATCAATCTCTGAATCGGGAAGCTGTTCTAGATGGACACTGGATCCATCATGGTTGCTCTGATGTTCTTATGACATGGTTTAAACAATTTTTTCCCTCCCACTCTAGTCATATATGTATCATCATCATATTTAACCAAACCTAGATTGTAGCAGCATTTGTGTGTGCTCTGAAAATGGGGAGGAGTGACAAGAATGAGAACCTTTCTCCATATATACTTTAAGTCAGAGCCTGCCCCCAGGTTGAGAGAAATATCTCCACGTCTATTTTAATTCCACTCAGCTCGCCAGTCTGTGCAGATGTAATTTATGTCCTACCAGCAAAAGAAGAGAAGACGAACGTCTGTAGTTGCTCAAAGAAGTTCAGAGGGCTAAAAGCAAGTGTCGGCAGTGAATAGCTCTTCCAGAATATGTAGATTCTTATAAAAACATAGTTTAAAATGTGGGAAGAGGAGCCTCTGACGGACGTCACAGCTGCCCCCTCCTCCAACCGGAAGTTCCTTTTCCATGTGTATGTGTGTAAGCATTAATCATAAAAAAACCTCTAAAAGTTTGGAAAGGAATAGTCCAGTAATAACAATAGTCCATTAATAACAATATCATATGAGGTTGATGATCATTAGTGCATAATGAAGTACAGTGTTGCCTTAAACAGAATACAAACTTGGCCTGCTTGTAATGTTTGGTAATTCTTTAGCTGGCATGCAAAACCCCAAGGATATGTAATTTACAGGATGGCGGATGGCTCTATTAAGGACTCAGTCGCCCTCAGAAAACTCACGTTCCCTGGCATCTGGTGCCTGTGGTACTGCCACTATCTGCTTGGAATGCAGAAGGTCCCAGGTTTAATCCCTGGCATCTCCAGTTAAAAGGCCTGGGCAGGTAGGTGATGTGAAAGACCTCTACCTGAGACCCTGGAGAGCCACTGCCGGTCTGAGTAGACAAGACTGACTTTGATGGAACAAGGGTCTGATTCAGTGTAAGGCAGCTTCATGTGTTCATGTGATCCTGCCACTTCCCAAAAATGGGTTTAGGGAGAGAAGTGGCAGATCCCAGGGGTAACCCTCCCCTGGGGGGAGCATTTTAAAGGCATGTCCTGGAGTAGCCAGGAAGGAAGGGCCAGACCTACTCCCAGGCCCGGAAGAGTGAGGGAACTGAGTGAAGTAGGGTTTCCAGGTATCCACTAACCTTTGGAGGGAGCTTCTTTTGGGCGGGGATGGGGGAGGGATTTGTGTGAGCTCCCGATACTGTTACTCCTAGGTTCCTAGCCCAGCTGTCTGCACGCTCCATGGAGTCAGAGCGTGCACACAGCAGGGCTAGGAGGAACATTCTCATCTCCTCCTCCAAGCTGCAAGCCAGATCGAGATACCATGGAGCGCCCAGACAGCAGGGCTAGGAACCCAAAAGTAACATTATCATGCTGGGAGCGCATGCGGGGGGGGATCACTCTCCCCTTTTTGCTTCCACCCACTGACCATCACCTGGTCAGTGGGCAGCCCAGTTGATTGGCGGGCAGTTGCACCACAACTGGGCAGTTGGGAACCCTAGGGTGAAGTGAACCGCCTGTCCTGGCTGGTCAGGCGGGCAGGGCTGCTATTGCAGCACGGTGCAGAGGGAGCTGAGGGTGGGCGTGGCAAGAAGCAGAGGAGGGAACAGAAGCCGAGACTTCTGCAGCCTAGCAGCTGCACTAAACAGGAAAGTCAGCGGGGTAATCCAAAATCCAGTAAACAATCCAGAAGTCAGTCTGGGGTCTTGTACTTATCAGAGGCTAGGCAGCAAGGGTCATCAGTAATCAGTCCGAGGTTGTGGTCACAGGCAAGGTAGTTGTCGTAAATCAGTCCGAGGTCTAATTCAGGCAAGAGAGTAACCAGAGTGGAGCCTGGCTGAGGCCAGAGTTCAGTATGCTGCATCCACATTGCAGCTGCACTTTGCCTCACCTTAAATCTGGTCAGTTATCAGAGTGAGGTTGGTCCTGATAACACTCACTGTCATCTTCAGCCACTGCAATATCTTTACGTCTCTGCAACCTTGCTGAGCATCTCTTTTCACTAAGCAGCTTTCACTGTTTCTCTCTCTGGAGATCCATGGGGGAGATTTCCTGTTCTAAATCTTCAGCTGTCTCTGCCCCTCTGGCCTCCGAGGGCAGCTGGAATCCCTCAACCTGATTTGTCATTGAAGCATCTAACGGCCCCTTTAATCCAGCAGCCGGTTCCGACAGCTTGTCCGCTGCATTTCCAGGAGCAGTGGCCAGCTGTTCCAGCTCAGCCTCTGATGCCTCTGAGTCAGTCACGGGAGGGGGCCTTGACACCACCCTTGCCCTATTCTGAGGCTCTCCCTGGGGATGATGTCCAACTAAAAGAGAGCCTGGAGGGCACAACAGCCCAGGACTAGGACCAGACTCCAGTGGAACCCGACACAGATGTATCCTAACATCCTTCAGCTAGTACACTGCTGGCTGATGACGAAGTATGGTTTACTCAATTGGCATTTTATATACAATGCTGCTTGTCTGGTGAGACTATTCCACCAAGGGCCAAGCTCTCCTGCCTACTCAGCCCAACACCCCCCCCCCCCGACTGCTGCTCATCTTTAATTGTTGTATTGTGATTTTAGATTGTTGCTCTTTTTTACTTTTGTAAGCCACTTTGAGGCCTGCTTTGCAGGAGAAAAGCCCGAGAAAAATGCATACATTTAAATATATATAAGTACAAAGATACTCATTTTCACCCGCCAAAAGTTACTGTGACAGCAAGGTAGACTTCCCCTGACTATGGAAGATCCACTGATTTAGCAATTTGTAATAATCTCTTTTCCTTTCTGTAAAATGTATTAGGACAGCCAGGGAATAGCTTGTTGCTGGGCAGAATATCCCTGTATGTCTGTGTGCTAAGGAAGTGGGTTAAGAATCATGGAGGGTTACAGTAAACCATAACAAGAACTGGGTGAAACTATTACTCCACTGCCGCCTCGATGTCTGGAGTGTTATCAGCCTACCCTGAATGTTGATGGGTTGTCATATCTTGAATTTGGATAAATATCCCTTCCTCAGTATGATCGGGGCTCAGAGATTTTTACTCGGTAGAGTGCTCTGGGTCGCAGCTGCCAGAATAAACTGTTTTCTTGAATAACGATCTGCAGGTCTCTCTCTCCCCCCACGAACCCCTGTTTGCCGTATCATTACTAAGTACAATACTTATATTTAATGAGGTGCCAGGCCTTTTCAGGATGAGGCACCGCTGCAACAGTCATGTAAATTGTGAAGTCTGTTAGCAAGTTATTCCTTCCCTTTGATGAGACACAAATTTGTCTGCTATCTATAAAGGGTAGAGATGTATATAGCCACATTCTTAACTAAATGTCAACAATTGCTTAAAATTATTGTATAGTGCTAGTGAAGCTATAAAAGTACAATATTTATAATATTCTTACTGTTAATCCCACTGTCCCATTCCATATTTCTATTTCAGGACTGCCATGCCTGGAGACAGAAGACATCTCTTGTATGAGTGATAGTGTTCTTCCCTTCACTCCAGTGACATTTATCTTTATGTATCAAGACAGTGCTAAAGAAATCGGTTACAGACTAGATAAGACATGATTTCTGAATCTGCCATTTCATCTTTCTGAGTGCAACTTCAAAAAAACTACAGGCTGAATGTATTCTGTAGGAGACTCCAGTATTGTGCCATGCAAAGCCTTTTGCACCTCCTACTGGTGATTTGCCACAGCAGGAAGCCAGAGGACAGCCCCAAAGTAGCTCATAGTAATCTGCACTTTAGGAAAGAAGGCAGGATGTCAGCTTCCTGAACTGCTAGAGATAAAGCATGTCACTGATTAGATGTATTCAGGACTATTAGTACCTGCCAGGGGCTGGGGACAGGGAGGAGAATATCTGGTCACGAGAGTGTTTGTTGGAATATTTAAACAATGCAAATACGCTGAAGTTAAGAAAAAATGCTGCAGTAATAGCTCTTGCCAGCATGGTCTCCATGTGAGTTTCCTGGGGCATAAGGCTTGTGAGATACAGACAACCCACCAAGGCAATAACTAGATGCCCGCAGTTCCCACAGCCATCATCTAACTACATGCTTCCCGGTAATGCCTGGGCCCAAGTGTCTTTTTTAGAGAAATAAATCCACATTGGGAGGAATGGTAACAGTGGAGGAGGCACTTAACTCTTTCCTCACCTGCTGTTTTTGCTCTCCAAATTGACCTCCAAGTGGCTTTTCTCACTCTATGTTCCCCCTTGCAAACATGTATTTAAAATGGCAGGGAGAAGGAAAGGGGATGCCACTTGGGTATGTTTTTTTTAATATACAATTTTATTGAAACTATAGTATTTATTTACAATGAAAGAATGCTTAACAGGTTGTACATGTCATTATCAGATGTAATTGGTATTAGGAAACGGAGGGCAGGGAAAGGAGAAGCACTCCCTTCCTCTTCCACTACTTTTCCAAACTAAATGCCACATTCCCAAAGCAGCATGACTTTAAAAATGTTACACGTATTTGCTTTTAACTTAGCCAACCCCCATTATGGATGGAATTAAGGGATTTGTAGATGAAGTAGAATGGGCAAGAAAAGTAATGTCTGGGAGGGACACCAAAATCCAATTCTAACACATCCAAAATGATATTAACCAATCTGCCAATGACATCTCTTTCAATTTACTGTTACCGCTTTGAATAACCCAGGGTAATCTTCAGTAAAATATTTAATAAATAATATAAGATTAGATATATAAAGAAAATGAAACAAGATATAGTAATAATTTAGCTGTACTTTGGCTTATCTAGAGGTAGAAAACACACATCAAACAATATTGCAATGAATGCAAAGAAATTACTAATCTATTTTCTGGCAGGGAAATCCCAGTAAGCAGAAGTTCTGCTTGCTCAGTTAGGGAACCCCTAAGACACCGTGGCAGAAGAAATCTATACCTAAACACAGTGTGAAAAATCCAGTTTCCCTACCTTTCAAATCACTGAAATAAATGAGAGCTGTACAAGAGCAGACACTAGTGAAGGTTACTTATTAAATGCCATGATATGAGAAGATGGATGCACAGGCGTGCATGCTGTGCAGCCTTCTGAAACGCTGTTTGTTCTCTGACCATTCATAACACTCCCAAACTCCATCTCAGAGAATCATCGAAGAGCTGCTACAAAGTCACAGCACAATCCAAAACAGAGTTACGCCCTTTTAAATCCATTAAGGGCTTACCCAAAGGGTGTTACTGCCATTTAGTGTTGCACAGTAAGGCCATAATCCTATGCATACTTACCTGGGAGTAAGTACTATCAAATTTATTTAGATCTGAATATACCTTCTTAGCATTACATTGTAAACCACTTCTACCACCTGTCAGGTTACATACTGCATCAAAAAGAACAACCACTGGAGGTCAAGGTTGTGGATGCTGTTTGCAGGTGCCTTTAACAAAGGGACAGGATTCCTTTAATGGTTTGTATTATGCTGCAGAGCCTGCAATCCACAAACTAGAGTTTAAATTCCCTGCTTAGGATAGAAGCAGGTTTGGTACCTGTAGAAACACACACTTGGTCCCAAGCCATAAACCTTTGGTTTAAGCTAAATCTATTTCCATCTGGATTAACTTCGTTAATACTTATTGATAATTTTCCATCAAGGTGGATAAGATCTATAGAGGACCAACTTCACCGCCTTGGCTACAACAGCGTAGCGCTACTACAACTAGGTTACCAAAGAGCCAAATCATTAATCAAGCAAAGGCTATGGGACACTGCTCTTCAAGTTGACAGATCACTCCCCTCTTACCAAGAGGGAAAGACCATAATAAAAATTTTGCTTCTTCAAACTATCTCCATTTATTGGACATTCCTAAGTTGAGAAGAGCTTTTACCTTAGCCCGATTTAATGTACTCCAATCTGCCTTTGTTGAGGGGGGATATGCACGTATCCCATATGCCCAGCGACTTTGTCCCTGTCAGTCGGGCAAGATAGAAACTATTGAACACAACTTACTTGTTTGTTGCTTTTATCAGGAGATTAGATCTAGGTTTATTAGCCCAATATCCAGGTAGACCAAATTCCTTTTATACTGACCTTCTTCTTGCCGATAGTTTCAATGAAATTACCCTTAAGGTGGCAAAATTTTGTGTACTGGCATGCTCAATAAGACAGAAGAAGGAAGCTTAAATTTTAAAAGCTTTTATTAATTGTAATTAATGTATAGAGACTTAGGTTTTTAAATGTATCCTTTGCTAATGTTGTATATTAACAAATTGTGTATAGGTGTGTATGATGAGGATATGTCTTTGTCCGTAAAATGGAGTAGAGTACAATAGCTATGTATTTAGATTAGAGATGTATCACCTTGGATTAGAGACGTATTGCATTATTGTAATGGTGGTATCCAATAGTTTTAACATGGCTGGTACTAAATCAACTGTAGCTGGTCTTTGACTGCAAATAAATTTGAACTTGAACAGTACTAACTCAAATCTGTGCTGAGATTCTGCATCCTTTTCCTCTTGGCTCCCCCTCTTGCAGCAGGCAAACTGTAAACAATGTATGAATTACCGTATATACTCGCGTATAAGCCGAGTTTTTCAGCCCCAAAAAAGGGCTGAAAAAGTCGGCCTCGGCTTATACGCGGGTCAATACGGTAGGGTAGGGTAGGAGGGAGGGGGAGGAGGAGGAGGAGGGAGGGGGGAACTTACCTCCGCCGCCATCGCCGCCAGGCCAGCGCGGCTTCCCCCGGCCAGGAACGCCCTCGGAGGGCCTCCTGCAGGGCCGGGCGCGATCGCTGCCGGGCACGCCCGGCTCCTCCAGGCCGGCACCAGCCTCGGAGGGCCTCCTGCAGCCGCTGCAGGGGCGCGCCACCGCTCCCGCCAGGCGTGCGCGGCTCCCCCCGGCCAGGACCGGCCTGGGAAGGCCTCCTGGGCCGCGGGGGGGGGGGGGCGCCACAGCCTTCGCCAGGCCTGGAGCGGCCTAGGAGCGGCCTGCGGGGCCTCCCGGGCCACTGGGGGCCCCCTGCCGCCACCTCCTGCCTCTGGATAAGGTAAGCCTGCTGGGGGGGGAGGGGTTATAAGCTGACCCTCGGCTTATACGCGGGTGCCTAATTTTTCCCCATTTTTGGGGAGAAATTAGGCACCTCGGCTTATACGCGGGTCGGCTTATACACGGGTATATACGGTAGATAGATCACTTTCAAATGGTAGACTGGAAAGTTGAAAAGAGGGCGGGAAGAGTTTGGCAGTTTACCTGCTGGCCAACTGACAGAGCTGAATGTTGTTGGATTTTGACGAGAGAAGGTTAAGGAGTTCTGATGGCTAGGCAGGGAGTCCATTAGAGATTTCAGGTATTTTGAAGAGAGATAAGGTTTGGGTCCTCTTCCTGTCAAAAACAGATAAAAGCTAAACACATTTTTTGTTCCATGTTATAAATCTGATTCAGTCAAACAAGAAACCTGCTCTGAAACTGTTATGGTTTCTCAGACCTCAGGTCTCCAGTAGCTTTGTTACTGTAATACTGAGAGGGATGGAGTAAAGGAAAGCAAACAATCAAACCATGAATACCACTGAAAGAAACCTGTTTCTTAGTTGTTTTCATGAAGTGTAACTGTGTGGTTCCTACAAGCCCATAATCTCCTCATAATAGGCCAAGTGAATGGTGGGTGGCTCCCTAAATCCAAGCATTGCCCTCATTGAGAGCTAGAAGACTAAAAGGTCCCCAAAGCCTCAATTATAAAAATAAAGTAAAGAAAAAAACAAAACAGAAGAAGTTTGCAGGGTGTGAAATTGAAGTCCCTGGTTTCTAGGTGTGGAGATGGGGTGTCGTTACAGTAGGCTACCAGCACTTTTGAAATAAAATACTGCCGTTTTCATTGACTCTTTTAACCATAAGTAACCCAAGCTGTTATTCCTGTTTTATTAGCAGCAGAATAAAGAAAGAATGAATGTGAGCATTTATCAGAAGGGTGGCAATAACACACCCACCCTGCCCCAGTAGATTAGAACATGTTCAGTGTATGTTTCATTCCCTAACAGCCCATTCCTGGGGGGGCAAGCCACAGTGGACAGGATGGCGTAGCTGAGAGGCCTCCTCAGAAGCTTCACAGCTGCCGTGGAGAGGGGGAAAGCCTTTTTCCCAATATAAAAATCAGTAAAAAGCCTTGTTTTCCCCATACGCTCAGGCTCACTGGAGACCCGGGAGGCATTCCCAGACTGGAAGGGGTTAGGAAGCTGTCTAGAGTCAGCTCCACCCCTGGGAATGCCCCCCCCACACACACACACCGGCACCATCATTCTCTTTGTTTCTCAAAGAGGCTGTGCCGGCGGAGGAGCCTTGTGCAGATCCGCGGCACCCTGGCACCGATGGGAATGCCCTCATGCCAGTGTAAGTGCTCCTAATTCTGTGATAAGAGGGCACTTATCCTGGCGCAGGGTCACGCTGCCTCCACACCACTTTTGGCCCCCAACCTCAGGAATGGGCTATAAGTGGGCTGGCTGCACACAACGTCCTAGTAATGCAGACTGGCTTGGGTAAAGGAGCAACAGCCACTCTGCACAGATTTTGTTTCTAAGGCCTGCTTTGAATAATTGCAGCATTCAAGGACTTGAGAAAGAAAAGTTTGTAGCTTTCTAAGTACAGCCAGGGCATCTCATCTACAATTACAGTGTCTTGGATGAAAACTGATTATATAACTCATAAGAATATGATAAATAAACAAGGAAAAAATAAAATTCTGGCAAATAGTTAAAGAGGAAGGAAAGAATATCCTGTGGTTATTATATCACTAAATTGCATCAAAATTGAGAGAACAAATAATAAAAGAAGGTGGACAATTAAGAAAGAAGACGACTTTTGAACAACGAATGATTGGAGACTAAAGACATTTATTAGAAAAAAATTGTAAGCTGTTATTGCAATATAATACTGAAACAGAGGAAGTAAAAGACTGCATGATAAAATGGATGCAAAACTTTAAAGGGAGCATACACATGAAACAGTAAGTTTACAGGATGCCAAATATTAAGAGAGAATTGGTATAAAACGTTTTTCAGATGGTATATTACACTTAAAGACAGCAAGAGCTAACCTCATCCACGCTGTCCCCAGCCACCAACAGCTCAGGAATGGGCTGTCTGTCTCCAAGGAGCTCTTTCTTGAGACAATGCATTTGAGTATGCATGGAGTGCTCTTTGGCTGTGACAGTGTTCAATTAAAGAAAAGTTTTTTACTCACCCTAGCCATGTACAAAGTCTCCACAAGTACTGTCTTTGCTTTGTTTTATTTGGCATATCCCCAACAACTGTCGTTGGTGTTATGTATGTTTATATGTTTTTATTAAATTATTTTATATATAATTTTTAAAAAAGTTTTAATGTTTTGATGTCCAATGCCTTGGAAACCCTATTTGGGTAGAAAGGCAGTACTGAAATGTTTTAAAATATAAACAAACACATAAAAAAGAACAATAGGTATTTTGTAAATAAGTTCTTCCAATGACAGCTCTTTGTTCTGGATCACATAATGCACTGGAGTTTGCCTGATCTCCCATAGTCACTGCACAGTATGTTCTGTCGATACTGATTCAGTGTGCCAGACAAATAATGAGTTGCTCTCCAGAAACTACTTTGGGTTATGTGTAGGATCCAACTCTAAATTCCAATTTTCCATTTGGGTTTTCAACATGTTAAATTTCCAGATTGGAGTTACAGATCCTAGTCTGACACTCCAAACATTACACTACCCTGATGTACGGTCCTGCCTTTAGAACTCAGGATCACAAGGTTTGTCTACTGGAAGTACATTCTAACAGCAAGATAAATTCTGTTTGACACAAGCACACTCCCCCACCCCCATCAATATCAGGCTTCTGGTTAAATCTCATACCAGCTGAGGGCAACAAAAGGGGAAAATGCTACAGTTTTGTAAGTGAGTAAGCTCTGTACCATTTCATAGGCCTCTGTACACACATGACCCTGTAGGTACAGAGGTCAGGGTGGACTCGGTAGAGCCAGCAGAAAGGATTCCTCCCCCTCCACTCTCTCTTTTATAAATGCTTCAGACATCATAGAATCATAGAGTTGGAAGGGACCACCAGGGTCATCTAGTCCAACCCCCTGCACAATGCCGGAAATTAACAACTAACTCCCCCCACATCCCCAGTGACCCCAACCCTCCCCCTGCCATGCAGGATCCCATCAGCACAGGATTGTTATCTGAAATAGTCACGGGCAAAGAAAACTAAAGATGTCAATATCCAATAAGTTACATGATTAATTTAAACAGCAGGACACCTGTAAATTGTAGTGGAATATATTTCTTTTTCTCTCATACATACTCTCCAGTAATTTCACTCATAAAAATCACACACTGGGAGCACTCATATCTTTCTCATATATGCATACTAGGGATGTTACATTTTTAAACACAAAATTACCAAACAACAAATAAAACAGGTGTTTGAACTATTATGAACAAAACACAATAGAGAACTCACTTAAAATTTACTCTTCACTTTTATAATAATAACAGCCTACAGAGAAAAGATCCAAATAATGTTTTCCAGATGGAATTATATAAAACGTTTGGATGCAAGTCAGAAATTGAGGTATCACAATACAAAATGCTGCTTTCTTTTATAAAGAACATCTGCTGATAAATTGTTTACTTCCTAGCAAAATCCTAAGGGCTCTAACTCATTCTCAAGCAAAACTAAAACGGAAGATATGCTTCCTGGTACTTTTCAACAATATTAGTCAATTGGTTCTTATAGGTTATCCGGGCTGTGTGACCGTGGTCTTGGTATTTTCTTTCCTGACGTTTCGCCCGCAGCTGTGGAAGGCATCTTCAGAGGAGTAACACTGAAGGACAGTGTCTCTCAGTGTCAAGCGTGTAGGAAGAGTAATATATAGTCAGAAGGGGGGTTGGGTTTGAGCTGAGTCATTGTCCTGCAAAGTATTAAAGGTAATGTGCAAATCATTGTCCTGTAAGTATCAAGATAATGTGCTAATGAGGGTGTGGTATGTTAATGTGGAACCATTGTATCCTGAAGTGATCTGTTAATGGTTCCACATTAACATACCACACTCTGACAGTGAAAGCCTTCAACAATATTAGTCAAGTTCTTCAAGTATTACATGCTTTGAAGGCAATATAGATTTTTAAATGCTAAAAATAGCAGTTTGCTACTTAATGATGTCATTCAGTTTCCCTTAAACTTGAAACACTGAACAGTTCTTTAATATCATGAAAAAAAACAATGAGACAAGTTCTTCACTGACACTTCACATCAATCACGGGGATTGCACTGGACATAAATCTTCACATAATCTGACACAATTACTGAAAAGCCATATTGCATCTCCTGGCAATATAAATACAATTTTCCCTTTTAGCCATCTTGTGAAAATATTCACGTGTACCAATACATTGTTTTCTTTCCTCTTTGGCTGTGCCATTTACCTAGAAGTAGGTCCCATTGATTTCAATGATAATTACCTCCAAAAAGGCAGTGATTCTAAAAAAATGCCATGACAAGTAACAGAGGTCTGGAAACCCTGCTGAGGGGGAAAAAGATTGTAAGGGGAGTTAGAGGTGGTAAAATGGTATGTGAGGGAAAGGGTAAACTTTACCCTCACACACTGCCATTTTATATATTGCTCTCCTTGGCAAAGAAAAAGTGGTGGAACTTAAGCTTAAGAACATAAGGACAGCCATGCTGGATCAGGCAAATGGTTCATCTAAACCAACATCATATTTCACACAATGATCAACCAAATGCCTCCAGAAGGTCCAGGAGTATGGAGGCCAAAGCAAGTCCCAGTTGTTGCCCCCCTCCAGCACTGGGATTCAAAGGGTTAATGCTCCAGAGCATGGGCATTCTGTTTGGCTAACAGCTATTGATAGGCCTATCCTCCAAGAATCTGCCTAATTTCCTTTTAAAGTAAACTCAACTGGTGGCCATCACTACATCCCATGAGAGTGAGTTCCACAAGCCAAACAGTCCTTGATTTAAAAAGTACTTCCTTTTATCTGTCCTGAATCTACCCCTCTTCAATTTCTATTATGGGAAGACTTTAAGAGTGAAAAAGCATTAATTTTTGGATGTGTATAATGCCAGCGCATATGCCATCACCACAAAGATCAGGGCAGCTTTGAAATGATTTGTGAGAAGCAGCTTAAGACTTAAAGGACTTAAAGGACTTCCTTCCTAGCATATAATAAACTGGATGTATTTCAGTCATGAAATCCTAATTTACCCTGGCTCAATCCTTCCACTGATTCCAGGAAAAAGAGGATTTCACAGAGCATGGGATTAGTCCAACTCAGGAATTACACATAACAAAACCAGATCCATCCACATCCACAGTTACACAAATGTCTAATCAAATCCAGAAATCAGTCATGATGGCTACTTGTTCTTCTGCATTTGACCAGATTTTGCTCCCTTCTATATTTGTCTAAAAGATATTTAAATACATGCAAAGTTTAGGATTTATGATTGTATCATGTATCATTTAAAATAACACCTAGGACACATAGGCGTCCTGTTTCAGAAATATGTCATGAAGACAGCCAGCATGGTGTAGTGGTTAAGAGAGGTGGGCTCTACTCTGGAGAACCGGATTTGATTCCCTTCTCCTCCACATGAAGCCAGCTGGGTGATCTTGGGCAAGTCACAGTTGTCTGAACTCTCGCAGCCCCACCTACCTCACAAGGTGTCTGTTGTGGAGAGAGGAAGGGAAGGAGATTGTAAGCCGGTTTGATTCTCCTTTAAAGGTAGAGAAAGTCGGCATATAAAAATCAATCTTCTTCTTCTCCTCCTCCTCCTCCTCCTCATGCTGCTGTGATTATGTATCTGGATCCCATGGTTAGACAAATAACTGTGTAGGAGTTAGGAAGTGTCTAAGGAGGGGAGCTAGATTATTATCTTTAAACAGGTGAAAGACAATGTCAAAGCTAACAGTGTTAACATTCTGGCACAGTGTGATACAATTTCTATGCGCTATCAGAGATCACTCATATAGAGGTTCAGAATTGAAACAATGTGCACAACATACTTTTGTGGAAGTGGTTCACAATCCATGAGATGTATGTTCAAAAGCCTAATTCCAAACATACATGGGATCACAAGATTGCCTTTGACAGGTTAACTCAGTTTCATGGGTAAATAGAAAAGGGACTTATTTTTTCCAGTGAATAAAGGGGAAAGTAATATTATTTATACAATATTCACTCATCTACAGTAGTGACCAGGAAACTGAGCAGAGATCTGGGACATCCTCTGCTCAAAAGCTCTCCTTAGTCAGAAACTCACTTGGTAGCTTTAGACAAGCGATTCTCTCTCAGACTCAAGCCCATCTGAATCAGAGGATTATAATACCTGTATACTTTACAGGGTTGTTGGAAGGATTTCTGAAAGTGCTATATAACTACCGGTAAGTGCTATATAAGGAGCCCCGTGGCGCAGAGTGTTAAGCTGCAGTACTGCAGTCAAAAGCTCTGCTCACAACCTGAGTTCGATCCCAACGGAAGTTGGTTTCAGGTAGCCGGCTCAAGGTTGACTCAGCCTTCCATCCTTCCGAGGTCGGTGAAATGAGTACCCAGCTTGCTGGGGGTAAAGGGAAGATGACTGGGGAAGGCACTGGCAAACCACCCCGCAAACAAAGTCTGCCTTGGAAACGTTGGGATGTGACGTCACCCCATGGGTCAGGAATGACCCGGTGCTTGCACAGGGGACCTTTACCTTTACCTTTTTAAGTGCTATATAAGTAAGTTAATCATTACTACAAAAGTGTTTTTAATCATCAACTTCTTTTCTAGGAGTTTTTTTCATAAAGACCACAACATCCAATTGACTAATAGCCATGTCTAATACCCATAATATTTTCAGTTTAGTGATATACAATAAAATAAGTAAATATATATGAGGTGAAATAGGAAATGATGAGGTGAAATAGGAAAGGATGCATTTGTTTCATAGGAGATAGGCATAATCTTTCATTGCTGTTTCAAAACATTTAGATAACAGTAAGCAATGGGGGCTTGTTTGGATTTGCACTGTGGGTATCAAAACTTGCTCTTGAAATAATCTATGACTATCTCTGCTATAATCTGTACATTGATAAATGTTTTAAGGTTTATCTGCAATTAGATGAAATCAAGCCTTAAACCTAAATCAGCTGACTACAAAAGTCAATGACTAATTCTGAAATACTCTAGCAAGACATGGCCCGATTACAGGGCTTTTATTAAGATGCAGATATAGATTGAGATATGGAGATGCCTCTGTGACCTACAAAGGAAAACCAGATGATCCTTCAGGTGATCTGAAGCTTTATAAAAAGTCTTACCATCAATGACTACAATTGTATAATAATACTATTAAAAGTATTATTATTAATAACTGCACAACTGCACTCCGAAAAATGAAATGATTAGATTATGGGTCACTATGGCCAGATCACACTTTACAGAGAAAGGCCATAAGTAGCACATCAGCTGAAGCAGTGCAACATTCCACAGAGATGAGGGACAATAGATCCCTGAGAGACCCCACAGCGTAAACACAGTGGGGCCAAACAGCAGATACACCCCAGATCCACCTTCTTGAACTAGCTGTCCAGGTAATAGTAGAATCACTGAAGCACATTCCCAGCCCAGGTAGCCTCTCCAGAAGGATACAATGGTTGATGGTATCAAAAGCTACCAGGCGTTCCAGGAGAATCAACAGGGCTCACCCCCCCCCCCCGCAATCCCAAAGCTGGGCCTGAATCAAGGGAAATGGATCTAGATAATCGGTCTCCTTAGGGTTGCCAGGTGCCCGCTGGTGGCGGACAAACCCCCAGCAATTGCCCCCTCTTCCCACCGACCACCTGAGGGTCAGTGGGCATACGTGCACGCACGTGTGCATACTGCGCGCGGCACTTCCAGTTTAGAACGGGAAATTCTGCCTCGCGAGGGGCCTTTACCTCTCAATTTGGATGGTAATTTACCACTCAAACTAAGAGGTAAAGCCCCTTTGCGAGGCGGCACTTCCAGTTCTAAACCGGATGTGCCGCACATGCATCAGCGCGCATGCATGCACACTTAAACCTGGCAACCCTAGGTCTCCTCCAAGACCTCCTGAAGCTGTGTAGTCCCTACCACTTGAGCACCTTGCACAAGAATGGAATTATTCAAGTCATTTGGCTCCATGGATGCCTTCTTCAACAGGGTCACACAACCACTTTAGATTATGCTTAATGGGCATTGATGATTCCAATGCTAATCTGTGACTTGATAGTCACTGCAAAAAGGAACATTCTATTCAGGAAGTAGTTTGTGTGAAGTAGTTCCCCATGTGATTTGAGCAATTTCTAATATGCCAGAAACCCAAACACACACATATGTGTGTAGAGAGAGAGAGACAGAGAGGAAGACAGAGAGTGCTGAAAAAAGTATATAAACATGGTTTGAAACCATATGAGCCATGATGTGCTGTTCAGCTTCCAACAGAGAAAAAGGCCCAGTGGTTCCCTGCCTAGAGTTACCAGCTCCAGATTGGGAAATACCTGGAGATTTTTGGGGCAGAGCCTGGAGGGGGGGTTGGGGAGGGGGGACTTCATTGCCATAGAGTCCAATTGCCTAAGCGGCCATTTTCTCCAGGTGAACTGATCTCTGTTGGCTGGAAATCAGTTGTAATAGCAGTAGGGTTGCCATTCTCCAGGCACCAGCCTGGATTTTGACAAGTTGGAGCATGTCCAGAGGAGGGCGACCAGAATGGTAAAGGTCTGGAATCCATGCCCTATGAGGAGAGACTTAGGGAGTTGGGTTTATTTAGTTTGGAGAAGAGAAGGTTGAGGGGAGAAATGATAGCCACGTTTAAATATTTGAAGGGATGTGATGTTGACGAGGGAACTATCTTGTTCTCCGTTGCTACAGAGACTAGGACAGGGAGTAATGGATTTAAACTAATAGAAAAGGGATTCCACCTGAACATTAGGAAGAACTTTCTGACGGTGAGGGCTGTTCGACTGTGGAATGTGCTGCCTCGGAGGGTGGTGGAGTCCCCGTCTTTGGAGGTCTTCAAGCAGAGGCTGGATGGCCATCTGTCGGGAGTGCTTTGATTGTGGGATCCTGCATGGTGGGGTTGGGGTCACTGGGGATGTGGGGGGGAGGAGGTAGTTGTTAATTTCCTGCGTTGTGCAGGGGGTTGGACTAGATGACCCTGGTGGTCCCTTCCAACTCTGTGATTCTATGATCTCCTGCTATTACAACTGATCTTCAGCTGATACAGGTCCCCTGGAAAAAATGGCCGCTTTGGCAATTTCACTCTATGGCATTGAAGTCGCTCCCCTCCCCAAACCCCACCCTCCTCAGGCTCTACCCCAAAAACCTCCCGCCAGTGGCGAAGAGGGACCTGGCAACCCTAAACAGCAGGAGACCTCCAGCTAGTACCTGGAGGTTCAGTACAGGAATCCAGCCATAAATGATGCCAAATATATTCTGGCTAAACCTTTACAGTATGTGGTAATGTAACCACCAACACCATATATTGCCAACAAACAAGTGTATTTTTTCTTATTTACAGGATATTTCAACAGGTAAGTTCACAATTAATTCCTTTAACAAGTAAGTATTGAAGCAAAGTTCACTTAAAAATGTCCTTTTAAGGTGTATTTCTTTCTTTGCAGCACAGCAGGCTATTGAAGGAGAAAACGATCGTTTCGGAGCACAAAGCCCAATTCTTCCTCAGTTCTTCCTATACAACACAATAAATAAATCTTTTTCATAGTCTCAAGCTTCTTATAATCCATTCTATGTTAAGTAATAATTTACTACAATTAAAAACCAGTTAATAATTAAATACATACAAAAAGTGACTTTATATAAAAAGAACACAGACAGGAATGCCTTGTTACATTTTCAATCATTTCCCCCCAGGCATATGAGGGAGAGTCTACCTTATGGTCAATTTTTGCGTATTAAACGCAATACTACTCGTGTAACTGATTATCAACAGTATGCAGCAGCACTAGAAAAAGCGCTAGATAATAGGGGCTATCCTTTAAATGTCATTCAAAAGGCTAGATGGAAAGCGGATGGCATGAATCGTGATGCTTTAATATATAATAACCCCAGGGATAAAGGGGCTGATAGACCCTTAGCTTTTGCTTTACAGCATAGCCATTTATCGGGGCAAATCTCTGGCATTATAAAACAACACTGGCATCTGCTAGCTGACATCCCCGGTTGTGAGGTACTTCCTAAGATAGGGTATAAAAGAACAAATTCATTAAAAGATAGACTGGTACATTCAGATATATATAAAGATCCAAAGAGACATTCAGTTGTGGGACACTTTAAATGCAATCAGTGTCTAGCGTGTAACTTTGCTTTGGAGGTGAAGGAGTTTAAAAGAACGGACTCTGCTTTTAATTTTCAAATACGTTCTTTCTCTAATTGTAATACGAAGTATTGTATTTATTGCCTCATTTGTCCGTGCCAACTTATTTATGTTGGCTCTAGCATTCGACCGATAAAAGCACGGATTTTGGAACACAGGTCCAGGATCAGGGCGGGCATAACCACAGCCCCGGTTGTTGATCATTTTTTAAAGTTTAAACATAATGAGAATGATCTTAGATTTTTTGTAATTTGGCGGTTACATTCCAGTAGATTTAATAAGAGTGACAATGAAAGAATACTGAGACGCAAGGAATCCTATTTTATACATATTCTGAATACCATGGCTCCTCATGGCTTAAACTTGGAGAATGATTTGTCTTGCTTCTTGTAAAAATGTACTGTCACTTTAAAAATCATTCTCTGATGTAGGAACGGCAGCTGCCACAAGGCTTGCACACCGGATGGCTATTTAAGGTACTAAATGCATTGCTGCAATAACGCCACGGGAGTCCTTACCTGGAGTGGAAGGAATCCAATATCTTACCCCTTTTGGGGAAGAATTTTGCACTTTAATTTTGAATATGGTATTCAGCTGAAACCTGATATTATGAATGGTGATGTATAACTGCACGCAGTATATATTTTTGTAAGTATATGAAGAATTTTTGTATGTATTTAATTATTAACTGATTTTTAATTGTAGTAAATTATTACTTAACATAGAATGGATGATAAGAAGCTTGAGACTATGAAAAAGATTTATTTATTGTGTTGTATAGGAAGAACTGAGGAAGAATTGGGCTTTGTGCTCCGAAATGATCGTTTTCTCCTTCAATAGCCTGCTGTGCTGCAAAGAAAGAAATACACCTTAAAAGGACATTTTTAAGTGAACTTTGCTTCAATACTTACTTGTTAAAGGAATTAATTGTGAACTTACCTGTTGAAATATCCTGTAAATAAGAAAAAATACACTTGTTTGTTGGCAATATATGGTGTTGGTGGTTACATTACCACATACTGTAAAGGTTTAGCCAGAATATATTTGGCATCAGTTATGGCTGGATTCCTGTACTGAATTTCTCATCTTTTGGTAATTGTACAGAAGTGTCTGATTTTTCCTTCAGTACCTGGAGGTTGGCAACCCTATTCCTGTCCCACAGCAAGCACACTGGTAATGTCTAAAGCAGACTGAACTGTCTTCTTATAAGGACAAGCTCTTCCTCTATCTACTGTTCCCAGCAGGAGCAACTTTTCACAGGCTGATCAGAACTCCAGTTGCTCCTTAGCAGAATCAAGTTGAAAACGTTGGCAACTGCTCACCGTATTTTCAGCTTCATATGATCACACTGTGATATTCTTCCTAATTTCATACAATTCTTTTTCAAGTATATCAAGGCTCGCTAAAGTTCATTTTTTTAACCTATATTCTTTATTTTCCCTTTAACCTTTAGGGGAGGGAAAAACTTCAGAGTTAAAACAGTTCCCCCAAGTTCACCTTCTAGGCCTTTCCCCTTACGTCGCCTGTTCCACTTTGGGTTTTAAAATCTCACTTTCAAATAAGATAAATAGACAGACAATGCTGTTGGCAAAAAGGTGAGGAAAGTAGAAGGACACTTCATGCTTATTTCTTTTCTACATAAACTCGAAAGCTGCAGGATAAGATGGCAAACGGAGGTGACAGAATTCTGAATAGTAACACTTCAAACGGCAAGTGGAGGGTCCAGAGGTCTGAATGTTCCCCCCCCTCACAAAAAGCTCTCTGCACATACTGAACTAACACATGAAGAAGGCAGACAGTGCTAAACTGGGCTAATGTACTCCATGTAAGGACTGCTTTTTGCCTTTTTAAAAACGAGAGAGACAATAAAAAAACAATACAACGCTCTTCCCATCTGAAATCTAAACTGCCCAGTTTCCTGCTTTCTCCTGTATAATCTATAGAGTCAGCAGATAGGGTTGTGAAGTGCCTCTGTTATAGTATTAAGTCTCAATAACCGTAACACAGGAAGAGGTTGATAATTCACAGCAGTTTGTTTATTAAGCTTAATAATACATACCGGGTGGGAGCTTCCCAAATGCTCAGGACAGCTCGCACACCAGGATAAAGGATTGCCACAACATTTATGTCAGGGGTGTTACAATATACGTAATATAGAGCATAGACCCAATGATGGACACCTTTGGATTAGCATAGGCCTATCAGTGGGGGTTGAGGCGGGGATTTAGGTGGCTACATGATCTGGAACGGAGAAATGAAATTTAACATTCTTGGTGTCTTAAATCAAAGCTTTAGGCCCTGTTAAGGTGGCTGGCAGTACCAGGCCTGAAAGGATGATCTCACTAGCACCTGATTCATAATGGCTGCTAGTTTATGCTAACTCAGTGCTCACACAGGAGTGAATAGGAACCAAAGAGATAATACTTGACCCCTTATGCATGGGGTATTGCCATTATATATGTGTGTGCAGAACATGGTATTGTGCTAGATGATAACCCTTATACCCCGGGCTTAGCACCTTTATAAGTGTGAATATGCGGACTGAATATAAAAGCATATATTTCCAATACTAATGAAGATTATAGGCATTACAGTTGCCAACTGCCAGGTAGTAGCAGGAGATCTTCTGCTATTACAACTGATCTCCAGCCAACAGAGATCAGATCACCTGGAGAAAAATGGCCGCTTTGGCCATTGGACTCTATGGCATTGAAGTCCCTCCCCTCCCCAAACCCCGCCCTCCTCAGGCTCCACCCCAAAATCTCCCGCCAGTGGCGAAGAGGGACCTGGCAACCCTATCAGCAGAGCAGGAAGGAGCTGAGGCACTCAGGCTGAGAGAGTGAGAGAGCGGTTGCTTAGATAGCAGAAGGCTACCGTTTTCCTTCCCTCAAGCAGGCCCCTCATACCTTTCTGCGGCTCTCTGGCTGAAAAAGGTAACAGTGACCCACTTTCCATTTTTCTTCAGCGACTCCTGAAGAGGCACAGCAGAGATGAGCCTAGACTCCCTATTCCAGCACATTCTCCTGGCGGAGCAAAAATCAGAGGAGAAGAGGCGCCTCATGCACCAAGGTTGGTGGCTGTTGTGCTGCTTGAGGCAAGAAGTGTGACTCTGAACCTCTTGGGATTGTCACCAGGCTAGATTCAAATAAGCATAAAGTTTCACAAACAGCTGATGTGTTTATTTTATGTATTTATTTGAGATATTTCTGTGCTTCCTCTTCATAATCCTGCTTAAAAGCAACACAATATAAAAAACAGCCATTAAAAACGAGCCATTAGATATAAGCAGCATAAAACAGAAGCCAGCGATAAGAAGCTGATAAAACCCCTACATAAAAGCCTGGGGAAAAGGTGTGTTTTATCCTGATACCTATAAGAAAGTAAACTAGGTGTCAGGTGAGCCTCAAGAGGGAGGGCATTGCAAAGGCAAAGTGCCACCACAAAAAATGTCCTCTCTGAAGCCACCTGCTAGGGCTGCCAGCCATATTCCAGCCCCTCCCCCACATTTCCTGGCACCTAGCAGGAAATTGGGGGGGGTGGAATATGGGTGCACCATCAGCACATGTGACATCACTTCCAGGAAAACCTGAAAGTGATGTCACGCTGCTTTAGGAATCACAGGAAACTCTATAGTAAAACCATAGAGTTGTCAGTGATTCCTAGAGCGCTGTGGCATTGCTTCCAGATTTTCCATGGAAATGTTATCATGTCATGCTGACAGCAATTAAAAAAAATGTCTCCCACTGCCCAAAAGAGTTGTGTTGGGAAGTGCAGGTTGCCAGCAGGAGGTCTCATACCATAGTGGGAGACCTGGAAATCCTACCACCTGGATCACATCTGAAGCTGTTTTTAAATTTCTTCCTCAATACTGAGTCACTCATAGGTAATTTTAAGTATGAAATTTAAATCCTAGCCACATCCATTTAAGATAAGAACCATTACCCTCAGAAGGACTTACTAGGGGTAAGTACTACATAGTATCAGGCTGTTCCTATGCAGTTTCAGATTTTAGGGGAATTATAAGAGACTTATGGTAGTCATGAAAAGGACTTTTTATTATTAAACTATTCTCTAGAGCTGATTGCAGAAGGAAAAGCTAGAAAATGTGACTGAGCTCCTCAAGGCAGGAAAATCAAGTTAAGAGTGCTACAGTTTATTAATCTGAAACCATTCTGTGAATGAAGATAATCTCATGATTCTTTGAGTTCAAGATTGTTAGACACTTGGGATTTGGAGTAAAGAAAAAAGATCAATTTTCTCCTAGAAGCATCAAATAGCATTTGTGCTTAAGATTTCTATGTGCATTGAGTGGAGCTGAAATTATTGTGAGTTGTATCTTTAAATCTTTAGCTACTCCGGAGCAAGTTTTCTTTTGCACAAATGCCTTCTGAATGTAAGTGGACCATTTGACTGGAATCATGAACACATGAAGCTGCCTCATACTGAATCAGACCCTTGGTCCATCAAAGTCAGTATTGTCTAGTCCACTGGTTCCCAACCAGAGGTCCATGGACCCCCAGTGGTCCGCAAGAACTAAATTAAGGTCCGCGAAACAAAATTATAAACCAATAATAAATTAATATTTTCAATTAAAAGTTCTCTGTTATAAAATATATATATTCAAATATAATTCTAAGTTTAATGTTTAACTAACAGTTATGATTAAAGTTTATTTTCAAATTCCCGGAATTTTTATTTTGAACCTTGGGGTCCCTGCACCGAACAAAAAAGTCCTAGTGGTCCCTGGTCAAAAAATGGTTGGGAACCACTGGTCTAGTCAGACCAGCAGCGACTCTCCAGGGTCTCAGGCAGAGGTCTTTCACATCAACTACTTGCCTAGTTCCTTTAACTGGAGACGCCGGGGAATGAACCTGGGACCTTCTGCATGCCAAGCAGATGCACTACCACTAAGCCACAGCCTCTCCCTCATCCCAGCTGTCAGTGTTCCACCTGCAACTTTAGCTGTACCCTGAGCCCCTATTCCAATGCGGTAAAATTCTCAGGGATGACACTCGACATCCAGGGGATCATGTCTGCTAAATTTCAGACAGGAGAAATCAACCATCCCTTATTTGGAAGCTATTAAAATTATCATTTGCAGAATGGACAGAGGCAGGTACTTACAACCCCAAAAAGAATGTCACTCATGGGGAGGGGGACCCATGGATGGGGGGAATCCCATACTTCCTCCCCCCTTGCCCTCTTGCTTACACACCAGTCAGGTACGTGCCTGCCCAATTGGCTCACACTGTGGAGGCAGGAGTGGTAGGGGTTAGTCCTGATCCACTCCCCTCACATCCACTAGCCAGCTGTGCCATGTGTCTAAAAGTTAGCTTGTTTTGTGCTGCAGTTAAACAGGAAATAACCTTAAGCCATGAAAAAGTGAAACAAGCAACAGAACAACTGGATGAAGCAAAAAGAAAATTAGAAGCTGAGGTAGTGTAGTAATTATTACTTTGTGTCAATTGATTAAGGTAATTAAGCTGTATTTTTCACAATCAAGCGCATATATTAGCGCACCGCAGAGCTTCCACTGTTCATGTAAGCTGCCACAGTGTTTTATCAGCACGACTGTCTCTCACGCTTCTTGTCATCATAGACTAGAGCCTCTCACAGTCTCTTCATTTCAGTGAACAGCATTTTGAGGGCTATTCATATCCTTGTAAAGCCTCTGGCTGTCGTTTGGTTTCTAAGGCTGTCAAGGGATCTCATTTTGTGAACGCTGCAACATCAAAAAAAAAAAAAAAAAAACACTATGCAGAAGGCTCCTCATTGTCTCATTCTGGGACTTTCTGTCTGAAAACTTTCCTTTTATGGAGCACCACAAATCTTTTTTTTAAAAGCTCTCATATGGAAATACAGAACCTGCAGAGCTGTTAAAAACCATATGTTCTGGACCAATTTTCACATGGTGGATTTTTCATGACCTCAATTTAGGAATAAACCCAGGTCACAGAACAGGAACCTCATTGTCCTTTAGCTGCCTGATGATACAATGACATTCATTGTGTTGCCGCTTGTAAAATTAATTTATGACAATTATAATTATATTTGTATACCACTAATTTGCCATTGACTCATTCTGATTTACAGTTATGGTTTCCATGGTAGATACAGAGGAGACTTTAAAGTAGAGCAACAATTACTATGCATTACTAATGAGGAAAGCTAGAAAAGCATTCCTAAACCAATTAAATCCACTGAATTAATTACATGAAGGTCAATGCCTATTAACTTGCATGTTTTGTTAGTAAGTTTATTTTTCGAGAGAGACTGAACCTCACAAGTACAACAAAAACCAGTATGCATTGCCACAAATAGATAAAAACAACACTATTAAAATTACATCAATTTTTGATGGGCATAAAAACATAAGCCTGTGCTATCCCCTCTTTTAAGTTCTCTGGTGTAATCACATACATTAATCTGCTATCCCTATCACTGTAAATTCATTCCTGAGATTTCTCTATAGGTTTTACTTGACATTTCCACAATTTGTACTCCACATTCCCATAAATGTGTACAGTCTCACATTTCTAAATAGAGGGGCACAGATAGAAAGAGCGAGAGAGTGAAATGGATACAGATATAGATAAAAGCTTGATTAGCTGAACCTCAGAGTTTAAAAATGTTTTGACGTCTATTTCATGAAGACTGCTTGTGGTCAGAAAAAATGCTCCCAGGAAATATAAAATTTTTGTGTGTTCTGAAAAACTAGGTAGCATGTAATTAGAACTTGAATCATAGCATTTTGCCTTTCAAGGTTCAATGCATCCTTTTCAAAAGCAGTGTTCTAAAGAATATATTATGTAAGTACGTTAGCGTAGCTGCTGATAGCAGTCAGGCATTTCAGTGCCTTCTCAATGGAAGAGACTGCTCCTAATGCAAGCTTGATAGTCCAATGACCTGTTTTTTGGACAAAAACAGGAATTCATTCCTACTCATCACTCTTTTGGAAGAATAAAAATACAAACCATTAATCCTATGTGATGACCCAACCAGAAAGTAGCAGGAATGCCATCAGATCCCCAAACCCAGCATGCTTCATGGGGCTGCAGACACAACCTTTAATGAGCTGCATACCAGCCAGCTGGTCCATGACAGCTGGCCCTTTAACAACCTGCCATTTGACAGCCAGCTATCTAGTGGCTCCACCCCCATGGTAAGAATGAGAAGCAGCAGGGTAGAGATTGCTCCAGGAGTGACACTGATCCCTCACAGGCTTAGCCATCATCCATTCAACTTCTGGCTACAGGGAGGTCACTAGGCATGCAGTAAGCATGGCTAAGACCCTTGAATGGCCTCAGGGAGTAGGGAGAGGAATATGTACCATTTCTTTCTCCCTCCTCAGAAGGGTGTAGAGCTAGGGGACAGAATGTGGATTAGGGTAGTTCTCAATCCCTACCCCTCTCCACCTAAGGCTAAGGGAAGGCACTTTATCCAGATCAGACCCTAACATATGACAGCCATGGTCCAGGACGTGACACTCACATTGGCCAGCCTGACATTACTGGATTCCATTTTAAAAGAGGCAACAGTCCATTTGGGGGAAATAGCAATGCTTGTATATTCTGTTTTTTTATATTGAGTCCTTTGGTTGTTGCTTTGCCAAATGTATGTCTCCCATACTTTCCATCCATTGCTAATCCCTGCTAAGTATCATGAATTGCCCTCAGGGATTATTCCTGTCTACCAGGGAGAGATCAAATAGAAAATGTTATCCTTCTTAGTCTAGCAAATGAGTAAACATTTAGATTCAAATTTCCATTCACTGCCATGAGGAACGGAAGTTTCCTATTAGGATATGCTTGCTCTCCCCTCCCCCATTAACTTTTCATAAGCCCTGCCTGTTGACCTCTTATAAAATATTAATCAGTTCATACCTTGGGGGCAGAATGGACACCATTCTGATGGCTAGCTTGTTTCTTTTAAAGACGTAGAGCTGAGAAACTTGTTCTTTGATTCAGTGTGCCAAAAGCTTCCTCCTGAAGATGCAAATTGTTCAGTTAAACATTATTTTGGGCAGGAGTGCAGTAATTCATAGTGTGTGGCTGCATGTCTCAGCCAAGAGTGCAAGCAGGAGAACATGCTGGGAATTAGTTCCCGCCCCCCTTCTGCTTTACTGTCGTTGCCTGCCATGCCATTTCTTGGGAGCAAAGTTCCTGCATCTCAGTAGCAGCACGTCATGGCAGCAGAGGACTGGGCTTCGTTCCTTCTTCTCAATTTGTCTGCATGGCAGTGGGCAGTTTTGCAATGGGAATGTACTGGAATGGAAAAGGACAGCAGATGGGAAGGAAAAAACAGAAGAAGGGGAATACTTTAAATAACACTTTGTGTTATTTAAAGCACAAATCCCATTCTTGGACTGGCCTTTCCAGCCCCCCCCCCACTCCTTTTTGCCATCAAGTCACAGCCAACATATGGTGACCCCGTAGGGTTTTCAAGGAAAGAAATGTTCATAGGTGATTTGCCATTGCCTGCCTCTGTGCAGCAACCCTGGTATTCCTTGGTGGTCTACCATCCAAATACTGGCCACAGCTGACCCTGCTTAGCTTCCAAGATCTGATGAGATCGGGCTAGCCAGTGCTAGCTCAATACTCTTACTTAAAATTTAAGAACAGACTGTATGTAGAGTTAATTAAATCAAATATAAAAATAAGATTAAAATAAGAATGGATTAAAATAAGAATTTCATGATAGAAGAAGTAAAGAAGACTTGCTGAGTCCACATAAAGCCTGGATTATAGTGCAGAATATTGCAAAAGAAGATACCAAGCTTAGATTTTTCAAAAACTACACTGAGCCCTTTTTATGCAATACATCAGGTTACAACAACCCATATTTAAATACCAGCTGTGCTCACATTTTATAACCTATATTCTTTAAAAAAAAATTAGATTCAGGTGCTATCCGAAAAGATCATTGACTTGGAACTCTTGAAAAAACGGGAAGAGAGTATGGAAAAACAGAAAGCTGAACTTCTAAATCAAAACTGCATTCTGCTTAAAACCTTGGTATGTTTCCAGTGAGAGTATTCCTATACAGTGGTGCAGCTGTATATAGTACCAGAGGGCTGCTGAGTTACTGTTTATATATTGCAAGTGTGGGGCTGGTCCTATGAGGAAGCAAAGCCTAAACTCTAATTAATAGTGGAGGAAGGAAAGTGTGAAGCAAGTACCTGTACTATGTCTAACATTGCACTGAAGATTTTGGACTGTATGTATATATCAAATCCATCCAAAGGACTCATGATGCTAAGTCTAAGTCTGAACTGTTGGCTGAGCGATTACACAACACAGCTACACAAACTGATGAAAGTGTAGAGAAAGCTTTATTCAGGAACTAACATACTTAATAGCAAAAAGTAGAGATAGAGACAGATTCCTAGCTATATCACTAGCTGAGAGAGAGCGAGAGAGCTGTAAGTGTGGAACTTCCAAGAAGAAGGAGTATCTTGCCCTAAGAGTAGCAATCTGGAGAGAGACAAGGAAATACACTTATCGGGGAAGAAGGTGCTGACCCCACTATCTATCTATATACAATTCCCATGTGTACCCCCTGCCTGCAGATACTTAAATCCATAGATAGGGGGCACAGGTTTTTATGCATATTCGGGAACCCCCTAGATCTGCAGAAAAAACCAAAACGTTTTTTTAAAATAAATGAGGGGGGGATTTAAATTCCCCAAACTAAATAAAATGTTCTCTGTGCATGCTCACAGAACACACCTACCTTTGGTGGCTGCCAGCATTCCCAGCCAACTTGGCCTGGCCTCGAGCAGCTGCCGGTTCCCCGCCAGTCCGGACCAGCTGCCGCCGCATTATATGGCATTATACCCAGTTGAATTCCCTCCCCAAACCCTGCTTCCTCAGGCTCTACCCACAAAATCTCCAGGTGTTTCCCAACCCAGAGCTAGCAACCCTATGACTGATGGGGACTATGAAGTGCCGGGGACTAACAAAGTCGTTATTAAAGTCATTGGAACCTGTGGTAAAAACCTGAAATTGTGAAAATGTTTTTGTTATGGTCTTTTAATGTGTAACAAAAGTTCTTGATTTATTTCAAAAAAAGGTTTTAAAGATAGTCATATCAAGCCACTGTTTCTAAGGAAGGAACCTAAATGATTCTATCACCAATTTCTATTTACAATTAATGGCATGTTTTATGATGCTATTCATTTTCATAGCCCTTTCAGTGGGCAATCTTTATCACGTCTATGCTCAAAAAATTGTTATGAGGGTGGCTTCTATTATTCCTGCAATTGTAAGTAAACATATTTCTCTGAAGCAGCTTTCTTTGAATCAGGTTCTAGTGACATCAGCAGGCTTACTTCTGAGTAAATGTTGTTAGGCTCATGCAGTAAGAGACAATGGTTGAACAGGAATTTGAACCTTGGTCTGAATTTAAAGGATTTTACCACAGATCCCAATTAGTCAACTATTATCACTTGAGTCTTATTATTATTAAAAAATGTCGATTATACCTCCTTAAATGAATATGGTATGGTTAGCATATAGCAGAATGTAGATAGCCTTCACAGGTCTTAAAACACAAATGCATTTTGTATGGATTTTTTTGACTCCATTTTATTTTAACGAAGATTTATTTTTTTTCCTCATACACAATCATTTTAATTTTATCACTTCATTAGATGGATTCAAAGAAAAAAATGGCCATTGAGGAAGAGACATTTTTGAAGGAAATTACTGACTTCAACAATGAATATGGCCTAACATCCACTCGGGAGCTTTTAATTAAAAAACGAGTCAAAGCTGAAATATGTGACTTAGAAGAAAGAGAAAATGTTTTGAGAAATGGTATGTCTTGAATTTAATTATTTTATCTTGGATTATCTGAGAATATAAATGACTATGCTGTAGCTTCGTGGCACTACAATTTTACCATTTTCTTCCAAGCTGGAAATTGTAAAATAATGATTCGCCCTAAATGAAGAACAGCATGCTATTGTGGAGAACCAAGCGGTTGTCGCAGGCAATGTTAACTGCAAACTGCAGTGCCTGAACATCAATACTGTCAGTGCCTGGCATGACAGGGGAGGGCTGTGGCTCAGTAGTAGAGCCTCTGCATTGCAAGCAGAAGGTCCCAGGTTCAATCCCCGGCATCTCCAGTTAAAGGGACTAGGCAAGTAGGTGATGTGAAAGATCTCCGCCTGAGACCCTGGAGAGCCGCTGCCGGTCTGAGTAGACAATACTGACTTTGATGGACCAAGGATCTGATTCAGCATAAGGCAGCTTCATGTGTTCATGTGCTCTTCCCCCATTTCCTATCCTGTCCACCTGCCTGTGCTAGGGACTGGAGAGACTGTGGTGCAATGCTGTTTTCCTATACCTTTAAACCAGGGGCATGATCAACAGCTAGAGTTACACCATCTTCAAGGTGGAGCCTGGAGTTCTACCACAATTATAACTGATCTCCAAACTACAGAGATGAGTTCCTTTGAAGATGCAGCAGCTTTGGAGGGCAGACTCCCTCTATGTATCATAGAGTCTAGGAGAAGTGGAAGTCCTAGAGTAGCACTGCATCTGTCCTTCCAAGGCGCTGCTCCCAAAGCTCCAGGAATTTCTCAAGACAGAGCTAGCAAACCTATTAGTAGTCAACGAAAGCTCAGTTTTTCTCCTAATAGCAAAGAGCGCACATAAGCAAAACAGAAGGCCCTTTGTCATCATTGATGTTTCACATTAATCTGGCCACATACTAATCCCCAGTGGTTTTTTCCCCAAGCACATACACAATTACATGGAATATTGTTCTTATTAGATCACAGATCAAATATCAAAATCTCCATGGATTCAATGGTCAGTATACATATGTCAGGATCATCATTGCTCAGGACACACATACATACTTTCTCTTTGCTTCAATCAAATATTCTGCTTTTATTGCCTGCGCGTATTCAGGACCAACTGTGCAATCATACGTGAATTGCTGACCTTTTTTCTGCTATAAGAAAAGCATCCTTCTTTCGTTATGTTCTGGATTCTCACTTCTTGGATTGTGCCAATGTAGAACAATATGTTGCAATTTGCCAGCTGCAGAGAGAGACTTCTTTGCAGACACAAAACAGCTTCCTTGGACTGTACTAACTCATTTGTCCTGATTTTATCTTGCCTTTCCAGTACAAGGTACTCAATAGTTCAAGGACCTTTAAGATGGAGCAGTGAGAAGCAGTAGTATTCAAAGGCAGTACTTAGACCAGGATTTCACAAAGTTAATTAACTCTATAGCATATACTTCCAGATAAACTTCAGTGATGTCTGTAATACACAGTTACTACCACACAAATGATACTTGCTGACTTTGCTTGCATATCATTGCTTTTGTAGAATGTACTTTAAAAAAACTCTTAAACAAGTTGGTCCTTTTTAAAGATCCCATAGTCTATTAAATACTTTTAACTCTCAGGACCATATTTCTGGGTAATATTCTAAACATGTATATGTCAGTTACTGAGAAGTACTTCCACATGATTATTGGATTCAGCATACTGTATGTACTATATATGTTTTTCCTTTGGAAAGTATCTAGAGAGGGTTTTCAGTAGCAAAGTTTATTAGGGTTATCTCATAAATCTTTAATGAACTCTGACTTTAAACTAAAATTACCTTCCTAGAAATTGAGTCAATGGAACATGAAAATATTCAATTAAAAATATTTCAGCTGCAGAAAAATGAATTAAAACAGGATGTATCTGTTCTCCAGAAGAAACTCAAAGGTACTTTATTAACCCAATTTCACGCTTTTATGTGTAGTTGGAACATTACACTTGATAAGTCACTTTGGTGAGAAAACATTTTAGAGCAGATCAGAATACATTGTACATTTAGGAATTTTTCAAAATGACTCCTCAATCAGGATGTGAACTAAATAATTAAAATCATGTTGGTTTCACACATTTTCTACCTTTCTTGGTGATAGAAAGTACCATTAAGTTGCAAGACTTACAGTGATCCCATAGAGTTTTCAAGGCAAGAGACGTTTAGAGGTGGTTTGCCATTGCCTGCCTCTGTGTACAACCCTGGACTCCTTTGGTGGTCTCCCATCCAAATACTAACCAGGGCCAACCCTGCTTAGCTTCTGAGATCTGACAAGATCAGGCTAACCTGGGCTATCCAGGTCAGGGCTCTACCTTTCTTGGCAGCTAGCAATTCTCACTGCCAAAGAAACAAGCCCCTTTTAAATCAGCTTGTATCTTCTGCAGTGGGAACTGCAACACCAAAAATGAAGTTTTGGTTTTCCACTCAGTTCTCTCCACCATCCACAGCTTTTTCTAGGCTTTAGTATTAACATACTAGGCTGTAGTATTAACATACTTGACCTGTGAGCATTCCACAGCTTAGCAAGACTGGCCATGGGTGAAATACAATCGGAAAATATTTAATGTCTTAAATTATAATCCAACATTCCCCTCAATAAAGGTAATCATATTAATAGTGTTTACTAATAAGATGAGAAATGATAAAAACATAACAGAAAGGGTGTTATTTCTCTGTTCAGATTTTGATGAAGAAATAAGAGAAGCTAAAGCCATCACAAAATGTTTAGAAGCAGAAAAAATCAAAATCAGTGAAAAACCTCAAACCGATGCTGAATATGTAAGGTAAATGCGATTAGTTTTAATACACTGATCCTAAAAAATCAATTTGTTTTATCTTTTGGCTATCTCTAGTGATAAGCCCATTAAGTCGGCCAGATGTAGCATGCCCTTTCATTTGCACGGATTCCAAACATGCAGAGCTAAGGAGCCAAAGGAACTCCAAATCACATGTGAGAAGCCAGACTAAACTGAAAGAGGTCTGCCAAGTTACACGGAGCTGAAGTGTAAACAAAATCCTCTAAATGAAATGTACTTTGCTGCAGAATTTGTGTACAGAAGACACATACATCAAAGAGGGACTGTAAATGATAATGCCAGTTGCAGGTCTGTAAACTGATGTGCTACAGCAAACTACTACTTGCTTTTGCATTATTTATTCTATTATAGTACATTAGCTTTTCTGATGTATGGGGTTGTCATCTTCCTTCTGAATAATACACTTCTCCTGAAGTATCTTGCTATTGCACTGTCATTTAACATTCAATACAGCATAATTAGGAAAGTGGTGTTTACTTTAAGTATAAAAGTGCTGAGGATCATAGTTAGTTACTATCCCTGGCCTTGCAACTGACTTACTGTGATTTGAATCAGCGGGCATATGAAATTAAGAGTAATTTGTACGAAAATAAAAACAATGAAGGTTGCTTTTGGGGAGTGGGCAATGCTCCGAGACGTTCATATAAAAATTGTAAAAGGGTAAGAACCAGTGTGATATAGGTCTGGAACTGAACTGGGGTGGGGATGGAGGGACAGGAACAGAGTTCAAATCCCCATTTGGGCCATGAAACTCCTTGAGTGAACCTGAACTACTTACTTTCTTTTAGACTCACCTATGCCACAGGATAATTGTGAGGGGGAAAATGGGATTACTAGAAGTATACATATCAATATGCCAAATTTTTAAAGAACCAAAAAATCTTTTTGATATGTTTCTAGGGTTTTTTTTACTGACATAAAAATGGTGGCAATAAATGGAAGATGGAAAAGTGGATTCAGCAGGGTATAATGTCATGGACTTCACCCCCCAAAGCAGCCATTTTCTCCAGGGGAACTGATCTCTGTCATCTGGAGATCAATTGTAATTGTGGGTGATCTCCAGCCCTCAAGTGGAGATTGGCAACCCTAGTTCCCCTGGAAGAAATGGCTGCTTTGGAGGGTGGAGTCTATGGCACTATACCCTTCTGAGGTCTCTCCTCACCTTCCCCAGTCTCTACCCCTCAAATCTCCAGGAATATCCCAACCTGGAAACCCTATCTCCTTCCCACCCAACAGTCAACCTACCTTTATCTTAAGTTTCCATCTCCTTCCCCCCCCCTGCAGCCTCTAACTTGGAATACCACAGTATTTATCCACAGTGGGGACCAAAGCAGCTAACATTAATCTCCTCTTCTCCTTGTTATCTGAACAACAACCCTGAATTGGTTAGGCTGAAAATATGTGACTGGTCCAAAATCACCCAGTGAGCTTCCACAGCAAGATGGAGATTTGAACCTGGGTCTCACAGACCCTGCTCTGAAGCTCTAACCGCTATACCACACTGGCTTTAATGAGTAGCTGCTGTTGAATAGTAGCAAGCAGCCAGACCTAGTTGAGACGTGCAAGTCAGGTGATATCACAAGTCACCCAGAGGTTGCTGCCAGACCTAGGATTGCCAGCCTCCTGGTGGGACCTGGAGATCCCCTAGAATTGCATCTGAACTCCAGACAACAGAGAACTGCCCTCCTAGAGAAAATGGATGCTTTGGAGGTTGTCTACGGCACTATACCCTGCTGAGGCCTGTTCTCTCCCCAAAGACTGCCCTCCTCAGATTTCACCACAAAATCTCCAAGAATTTCTCAACCTGGAGGGGGCAACCCTAGTCAGACCTGGCCCCAATGAATCCTCCATTAAAGGCCAAAAATAGGCCTGGAAAGGGTGCTGCCTGCTCCCCCTGCCTTTTAGAAACTGAAGCCTGAAATGCTGTGGTTGCGTAGCAACAGCCACTAAGAAAATCTGCAGCTTAAAGCTACAGGCTCTCCTTTTATCATTTTGGGGTATTTTGAACCCCCAATGTGTGTGTGTGTGTGTGTGTGTATTTAGATTTAGATTTTACATTTTTCTGCAAACCTAGGGCCCTTTTCAGGTTTGTAGAAACTCCAGTCACTGGATTTAAGTATGGAAAGATTTGGCCCATTTTGCGATTAGAATATAAGATGTTACGTTTTCCTAATCTAAAGCCAAAGCATCAGTATGCACCTCTTAGCCCAAGACCTTCAAAGGTCTATGTAGGTGTTCAATTTAAGCCCTATTGATTTCCACTAAAAATGCTATAGTTCCCCCCCCCACTGTACAGAAGCAAAGTTTAGAAAATTGGCAACTGTTTGATTACTGGTGCACTCACTTACCAACGTTCAGCAGGTCTGCTAATCTTTGAACAGACTGCTGTGGGGCCAGGAAAAAAGAATGACAGAAGTACCAGTAACTGTAAATTTGAAAGTTGCATGTCATTGAATTTGATAATCTATGGCAATGAATTTGATAATCTATGGCAATGTTTCCCTAAATTTTGATACTTGCATGCAGGGTGGTGGTGGTTGTTCAGGACAGTCATCCTGTTTGTAACTATGAGATATCCCTGTTAGTATAGCATCCCAACATTATGTCCTTTCTTATTCCTAGACAGTCAAGACTATCGTTTTTCTGGGCAACTATAATGAGCAGGCTCATAGATATATAGATATATATAGTCATATAGCTAATGACTCTTCTGCAAGGGGGAAAGAAGGTTCCTTTTCTTGGCAAAACAAACTCACATTTGCCTTGAATAGAGGCTATTCCTGTGGGAGGGGGTGGATCGCCAGTCTTAGATCCTTCTGAGCTAGAGATCTGCCAGGACCCATGAAGGGCCAGACCAAATGATTTTGCAGGCCTTATACGGCCCCCGGGCCTGACGTTCCTCATCCCTGATCTAGCACAATGGCTTAATTTTTCAAGCCCCATTTCAGTCTTTCTTACACCAGCATACTATAGAGAAGTTAAAAACGGAAATTAATCGTGAACCAGCATACTATAGAGAAGTTAAAAACGGAAATTAATCGTGAATGTAATACCTCATAGAATGTGCCAAGTGTCAGTAATGCTTAAGTTTGTTTTGATTAGTTATTTTCTGTTGTATAGCTCTAGGTTCCACAAAGAATAGGGTTTTAGCTGATCTTTCAAAGCCATTTTGCATTATATACGTCCTCACACTGAAAGGAGGAATAATGTCAATAGGTCTGGCAAGAAGATCTCAGCAGGAAAAGAACATGTTTCCATATGAGTTGGTCGAACTCCTGAACTGTGCAACACTTACACACGTGTGTTGAATGTTGCGTAGCCAAGACCAAGTTGCATCCTGAAAGACTGCAATTTGTGATGCACGGGCAGTTTGCACCACTTCCAGCTTTCCCAGTTTAACTTGATTCCCAGAGTCTTCCCTGATGTCTTTAGTTGGACTGAAGTTTTTGAAGACTTAATTCTGAGCTGAACAATGAGTTGATGATGAGGAGGATCATCATCGTATATAATTCTTTGTTAGTGTTCAAAGTGTTTCACATAATTATGTCATCTCATAATTATTCCTGTAAAGCTGGTCAGTAGCAGCCTGAACAGCCTGAGATTGCCAGAGCTTGGAAGCTAAGCAAGACTACGCGGTTGAATACCTGGATGGGAGGCCACCAAGGAAGACCAGGGTTGCTATGCAGAGGAAAGCAATGGCAGACCACCTCTGCTCATGTCTTGCCCTGAAAACCTCTTGAGAGGTTGCCATAAGTTGGTTGTGACTTGATGGCACTTAATTATTATTATTGAAGCAGATCAGTACTAGGCCCCCTTTGCAGATGGGGGGCAGAGTTTGATAGTAACCTGTGCAGGTCCACTTAGGTCATGGCTTAGATGACATTGGGTCCTGGAATTTCCTGGGTTACCACTTAGATTAGTAGCTAGCTACTATAAAATACCAGCTCTCTATGAATGGAATTAACCTGGGTTCTGCTGTCTAATCAGACAGCATAGCACTCTAAACCAACCATCAGCATGAGTAATAGAGGCTTGGAGACTTGGAAATACTTGCAGAGTGCAAGCAGAGTCTTCAGATAAGATCTCTTGGCTCCCTAATTCCCTCTGATAGGCCAATATATTGAACTGGAATGGGGTAACGTATATCAGAATTATTCTTTCGTCACTATTTTGCTGGGAGGAGGAACCTTTAAAAACGTCTGTGACATATTTTGACTCAGCAGATTTCCCTGTAAACACTGAAATTCACATCGCTTTTCACTATGCCATTTTAATAGTCCTCATATTTTTATATATAAACAGACTTCTATAAGAGTCATTTTCTTTCCCCAATAAATAACTATGACCAGCTCACACAATTTGGGATTAGGAGAACAGATTATCACTGCTTTGCAAGAAAGCACATCTCGTTTTAGAGATTAAATCTACGGAATAACAAAGCTTCAACTTTCATGCAATCCAGTGTGGGGCTCGACTGAGGTGTAAACAAAGAGTTCTGTCATGGTAAGTCTGAATGACCAATGGCACTTAAATCCTTGGCATCCCTGCTTTCTACTGGCCAGCACATACTCTGTAGGCTATGAATATGCTCATTGTAATAATAAAGAAGAGGGAGAAAAAAGATGTCAGAAACTGCTGGATAATACTACTATCCATCTAGTTAGTAAAGGCATTCAAAGAATGGATGTCAAATCAGGTCACCGTTGTCTAGGATGGAGATAATACCAGGCATTGAACTGGGCAGTCATAAATTATATGTGTGTGAACTAGAAGCCCTCCTTGACTTATTTTGTAGCAAAATGAAAAGAAAGTAGCAATGTCATGTCATCTTGGAGGAAAAGATATTTACTGAAGACCTTGGCAATTTAAAGAGCCTTTGAATTCATAATGACTCAGCTCACTTTGCTATCGTCTTCAGGAGTCAATCCAAGATCTCACTGTGCAGACTGAGTGTTTCACACTCCAGCCACTTGCAGTATGATTTTCTGTAATGCAAGCTGCACCTTGAAATAGACACTGGGGGCCCATTCCTGAAGAGTGGGGATGGATCTGCAGCGGCCTGGAGCGGTGCAGCTACAGTGCCTCCTCAGAGGTGTTATCCAAAATGCCCGGTTATGAATTGTTATATGGGGGAATTAGCGAATCAATAACCGGCAATGGGCCTAACTTGAGCTGGGATGCAACCTTTATCTACCAGAGTCCATACCATGACCAGTAAAGAGGCAGAAGCAATGGAATTAGGTTAAAAGGAATTTACTCAGATTATATGTTCACACGCACATACAAAACTGCACATACACATCACATAACATACAGAGTCTAGGAATCAAAGAGAGGAATAAAGAAAGTTTTGCCATGTGGAAGGCAGAGGAGGAAATATACTGCACCTCTCTTCAGAGTAGTTGTTCGTCCTGAATTCCATGCAGCTTTGGGGAATAAAAAGGGGACGGGGGGGGGGCTAGGTGTCCAAGCATGAACACCCACTCTGGCAGAGTGCCAGGCAGTATGGAGGGGAAGGCCCAAGGAAGAGAGCGAGTGGGCTGGGAGCATTGCAGTTATACTGTTTTTCTGGGGGCGGGGAGAGGGGTTGCACCCCTCCTAGGTTCCCAGGTGTCAAAAGGATTAAGCTGTGGCTGCCGGGGCAGGGTAGTGAGAATTTGGAAATCTATTCTAATTCCAATGGCTTTTGCAACTGGAACTTCTCTGCTGAGGAGATTAGCATTCAGGAACAATGGGTGCGATCTGTGCAAATGTCCTGGGGTCGCTGCTGCTGAGGTGGAGGAATGAGTCATCAGGATATCTGGATGGCTGCTGATGATCCATTAAGCGGTGGATGTTGCAAGGGGGGGTGCTTGACACTGATTTCCTGACATTCTGCTTCTCTTGACATGGCTTTGCTGAACTAGTCCGATGTTGCAAGAGGGGGGGGGTGCTGGTGCAGGCTACATGCCTGGACATATTCCCTACAATATGGCTTTCACTAGAGCAGGATACACAGGAACATGGTTGCCCTCTGGTTTGCTGGAGGGATTACTTTGGCTGCTGCTCTTTGACTGCTGGTTTCGAGGGATGAAGAGAAGTCCTTTCCATGGCAGCACAGGCTTGCCACTTGGTCTGGAGAGGCTGCTGCACACATCTGCCGGGGTTGCCATGACCAGTCCAGGAGATTGGCAACCCGTTAGGCTACAGAGGCTTCCAGGCCACTGCAGAGAGGGAAAAAGGTTTTTTAAAAAATATAAAAATAGAGGAAATATGGGAAATCCCCCATTGCCTCCAATGAGGCTGCGCCCACTCAATGGGGCATTCCCGGGGCGAAAGAGCTGTGAAAACCGCCTGAAGACTGCTCTACCTCCGGGAACCCCCCCCCCTCACACACACACATGCCAGTGTGGACTTTTCTTTCCAGGAAAGCCCTGCCGGCACGGCTGTGCTGGCAGCAGGGGCTGGCGGTGCCTGGACGCTAGCGTGTTTGTTATTCCGTGATAAGGTGGCACCTACGCCAGCACAGGGTCACGCCAGTACCTAAGGAGCTTCACACACCCCCTTCAGGAATGGGCTCTTACTCATCAAATCTAGATTGAAGAAGTTGAAACATGCTGGTCATTTTCATGGAAATGTTTCAGCAATGGTATTATGTGCAAGTAACATTTTATTTATTTATTTAAAGCATTTATTAGCCACCTTTCTCCCTTGCAAAACTCGAGGAGGCTTCGAATATAAATAAATGATAAAAAACAGACTAAAAACAATATAAATAAAACAATTATAAAAACACATAAAAGGTAACAATTTTTAAAAACTCCAATTAGTACTGCCAACAAATAACTCTCTCCTGAAGATCAACAGTGAATGGGCCAGGCACCCGTCCTTGGAAAGGTTGTTCCATAGTCCACCTTCTCACCCACCCTCTACCTACTGCAGCATACTATGCTCCTAGGGTTGCCAGGTCCCTCTTCGCCACTGGCAGGAGGTTTTTGGGGCAGAGCCTGAGGAGGGTGGGGTTTGGAGAGGGGAGGGTCTCCAATGTCATAGAGTCCCATTGCCAAAGTGACCATTTTCTCCAGGTGAACTGATCTCTATCAGCTGGAGATCAGTTATAATAGCAGGAGTTCTCCAGCTAGTACCTGGAGGTTGGCAACCCTATATGCTCCTGATAATCCTGGCCATCGGTGGATCCTCAGGAATAACACTGGGGGCTTGCCACGGGCTTCAGTGGGTGGGGGCAGGAATAAGTGGAACACCTGTGCATGCAACAGTGCAACTTGCACAAGTAGAATGAAAGATTGGGTCCAACCCAGCATGACCTAACAGTGAAAAACTGGAGGCAAGATAGCCCTCATCTAAATTTTCATAAGATAAATATCCTAAGGTTAAATTTGTATTTATTCTGTCTTTTTCATATTGATATTAAAAGGCACAGAAAAATGTTTGTTAGGGATACTTTAAAAGGATACTGTAAAAAACACTGCCGAGAAGACTTCAATAGGATGAAAGGACTAGAACAGTAGCAGAAATTTTACAAAAATGCTGCAAGTTTCACATCAGTTTGGCAGGTTGGGTGTCATACAGAGGATTCGGAGGCTTTGAAGTGTCTTACCAGTCTGAAAGCAACACTGGAGCTACAAAATGCAGTCCACTGACAGCAAAGATCCACAGAGCCTTAAAACGAGAACACTGCATTCTTTGAAGAGACACCATTATCCTACTGGATTATATGATTATGTGCCAGGGCAAAATATTGCCTTATTTCCTGGCCAGAAAAATCAATTGCAGAATCTCACTGTAGTCCCAGTATGCTAGTCTCCAGCTTCAAAGCAGCTTTAACAACACGCACAGCTTCAAGGAGTTAAATAAAAGTCAAAGAAAAACATTCCATAAAGCACAGGGCTTTTTTTTTTTCCTAAGGAAAGTTTATTTGTTGGATCTTAAACGATTTAGCATGAAGAGAGCTACTTTGATCAGCCATTCTAGTTACCGGCTACTTGTGTTTTTAGGACTATTGAGATACCAACAAACTTACTCAAGAGAGTAAACTTTACCCCAGTATGCACTGATCTATTCTAGATGTTTGTGATATGCCAATGAGGATTTGAGACACCTAAATTGTGATATGGCTTGTCTGCCCTGTAATATGATTTATGTTGTCTGTACAGACAATGCTCTAGACTCATGTATTTTAAAAAATCCCCCATGCATATGGGCTCCCACAGCTAAAATTGGGGCAGGGGGAAGGAGTATTAATTGTAACTGCAAATTGCAATATTAGGTAGGAGAAAAAAGAAGGAAAAGGTGCAGGGTAGAGCAGTTTATTTGACTTTTTAGGTCCCAATGCGTTTCTTTCGCTATCAGCTTCGTCAGGGGATCTAATAAAACAAAGTTGAAGTAGACACAATTATATCAATATTGTTTTATAGGGCAGGTTTTAATAATTGTTTTAATAAGTTTTATTGTGTTTTATTGTATATTTATATTACTCTGTGAGCTGCCCTGAGCCCAACTTTTGCTGGGGAGGACAAGCTATAAGCTTAATAAAATAAATAAATAATAAATAAATAGACAGGTTAAAGCTGTCTATTTTCAATCATATTAAGATCTGATGTGACTGCACTTACTTTCAGTTTTAAAAAATGGTGGGATTTTTACCCCACCTCCTTTTGCTTCCACCAGTCCATTACCGAAGGAAATTTTATGATGGATTTTTTTAATATCATGAACTTCTTCACTGTGGTTTCAGAAGCCTGGATATAGCATTAAAATAATATAAAGCTCGTTTCTGTTATTTAATAGTTGAGGGTTTTGTTTATTTGACTAATCTGTAAGACCTATAGCAAAAGAAAGCTTATTATTGAAACTATGAAGGAACAAATGACAATGCCTTCACACAAATCTTCAAGAAAATATGTCCAGTAGAGCTGAACAAATCCTTTATATTAACAATGGATTGCCTAAGGCCGTGATTCTGTTGGTTTTGAGCAAATATTTTCAATTTAATTTTATGTTAAATTTTATAAGCAGTGTGTGTGTGTGGGGGGGGGATCCATCTCTGCAGTAATCTACAGGATGCAGAATGAGTTTTTGTAATGACAATCTGCTCATTGATTTCCTAAACTTCTTATATTAATGCCCAGTGGGGCTATTGTAGTTAGAACTGTGTCATGGTTTCTATTATGAACCCCAATTTCAAGGTTTATAATCCAACAATAAAAAGTTGCTCAGGGTTAAGATTGGCATTGGAAATTTCCTTGGGAATAATATTCCTTACACAAATGCAAACACAGGAAACTTGGTTTGGAAGAACTATTGGGCCATCCATCATTTCCCTTATGTTTTAGTGGATATAAGCACAAGTGATATTAGTCCCCAGACACTAATCTATTTCAGCTTTGAAGACTAATGCTTGGATCTTTAACCACTCCCGTAAAGTTCTCTTCCTTACAAAAACGTGTCAATTAACACTATTTGCAAGCATTCTACCCACATAGTGAAACTGAATTTTTGTTAGTGAATTACTGTCCAATAAAACTGTAGCCTTTATAGAGATTAAACCAAATAGGTAGTGGTTCTCAAAATGCTATTTACCTAAATGTATTTATTTATTTATTTTCTGCATTTGTATTCTACTTTTCTTCCCAATGAGGACCCAAAGTGGTTTACAATACAAAAATACAATCTAAAGCAAACCGGAGAAGAGAATAGGAAAGGCTTCTGAGTACACAGTGGCCCTCTCTGTGTCTCTCTGCCAGCTGATCTTCCTCCCAGTAAGCTGCCATGTTTACAGAGCAATCCTAAGGAGGGGGGGGCAGTAGTAGAGGCACGCTCAGGGGTGATGATGATAATAATCTTTTATTTATATCCCACCCCCCATGGCAAAGCCGGGCTCAGGGTGGTTAACATCATATTTAAATACAATAAAATATAATCACCAATACAGCATTAAAATATTTTAAGCAACACTGCATTTAAGATCATCTTAATTCAGTGGCGCCAATATAATTCCCTAGAAGGAGAGCTGTTTCTACAGGCTGCTGTCCGACTTAACACAATACCCCTGTGGGGGGGGGAGTGAATGGACAACAACTAACAATTAGAATGGGGACATAACATAAAGGGAAAGCGGAAAGGGAGGGTAGGGAGGGGGGAGGGGGAAGGGGAAGCCAGCTTCCAGATAATACTGTCGCTGCCCTCAACCATAAGCCTAGCGGAACATCTCTGTCTTGAAGGCCCTGTGGAACTCAGCTAGGTCCTGCAGAGCATGGGTCTCATTCAACAGAGGGTTGAACCAGGCTGGGGCCAAGGCCAAAAAGGCCCTGGCCTGGTTGAGGACAGCCAGACACTCTTAGCGATAGGGATCTCCAATAAATTATTATTAGCTGATCACAGGGCTTTCTGGGGGATGTATAGGGAGAGGCAGTCCCAAAGATACAGTGGTCCCAGACCGTTTGGGGCTTTAAAGGTTAAAACCAAAACCTTGAACTTGATCCAGAATTCAATCTGGGCCCAGTGCAACTGGTGAAGTACCGGTTGAATATGAGCTGTCCATGATGTTCCCGTTAGGAACCGCACAGCTGCATTCTGGATCAGTTGCAATTTCCAGACCAATCGCAAGAGTAGCCCTATTAAGAGCTATGGGGATGGCACAACTGGGCCCCCTTCTGAGCAGCTTGCTGCTCTGGTGCAGCAAACTGAAAATGTAACTTTCAGAAAACCCTGTGAAACTGCTCCATGCAGTTTCATGGGGCTATGCCTCCCGTTTTTGCAGGTGCATGTTCGTGCAGACAAAAATGAGCATTCCTGGGGCAAAAGGGCTCGGGGAGCTGACTAAAATCAGCCCCACCCCCGGGAATGCCCCATTTGGTGCTGGCATGAGCCATTGCACTAGGGAAATGCTGCTGCGGCAGCTGCGCCACTGCCCATGTGTGGTGCTGTCGTGTGGCTTCCTAACACTGGCATGCGTGGCCCTGAGTCATCTTCATTGATAATTTAGCTGGTGCAAGTGGCACTAATGCTAATGCAGGGGTCACACTGTAGTATTTACCATACCATTTGTAATTCTTAGACATTTCATTTTCTTTTCCGATAAATAATCCCATTGGCTAATGTGAGCATCTGCCTAAACAAGTCCAAGTAAAGTAGGCAACCCCACAGATTTTAAGACCTTAACTTTCCAAAGGAATGCTTTTATCCATGCCTTAGCCTCCATCGATGATTTGTCAAATTCAGATCTCAGCACTATGCCCAAGACACATCTAGGAGTGGCCAGTAAGTGTCGGAAAAAGTTATGCTGAATGCAGTACAGCACCTATCCAAATTTCTGCACCATACAAAAACTGATTTGAGACCTTGGTATTATATACCTTTAAACCCGAGGGGACAAGTTTGCTTCCTGGTGTATAAAAGCATTTTACAACAGTCCTCCCAACTTTCAACGTATTATTTCCTACCAGGTCCATATGTGATTTCCATGTGAGGGATGGATCGAAATGGATTCCCAAGTATTTGAACTGAGTAACCTGTTCCATAGATCGGCCTGCTATATGCCATCCAAAGATTTTCCTTTTTTTCCTTTAACGAAATATCAGAACCTTAGATTTTGTTACATTAATAGACAGACCTTCACGTTTACAGTAATCCTCAACATTTTTAATCAATTTACAGAGCCCCACAACTGATCTGGACACCATCTGCATTTAAAAGAATCAGGATTTAGTAATTGGATAAATAGGGAAGATGGAAATCATTCCTCAAAAGACAAGTTCTTAGATCATTAATGTGTGAATTAAATAGCAGGGGTGCAAGAATATACCCCTATTTAACACCTTTGTCTAGGGAATGTACTCCAGATAACTGGCCCAACTCCCCATACCTGACTCGGGCAGTTGGATTAGATAAAGGAGGATTAGATAAAGGAGGCGAGATTCAATGCCATATTTCTTTAGCTTTTCCCATAATCGTGGCCTGGAGATAGTATCAAACACTGATTTAAGATTCATAAAGGCAACTGCCAATAACACTTCTCCAGAGCTCATACATTTATCTGCTAAAAATTGAAGGATATGACAATGGCCAATTGTACCTGCTCCTTTCCTAAAACCAGCCTGCTCATTCCCAAGGATGTTATTTTCTTTGACTCAGGTTCTAAGATTCCCAAAAAGTGTTGCAGCATAAAGTTTTCCAAAGGTGGACAGTAAACGTACTGGATGATAATTTGTCGGGACCATATTTTTATAAATCAGGACAATTATTGCTCTATGCCACACTTCAGGCATGCTTCCCGTCTTGTTTATATCTGTATAGACTGGGGCCAGAAACTGTGCCCACCAATCTGGGTTAATTTTAAACAATTTTGCTGATATTAGGTTAGGACAGGGGTCAGCAAACTGCGGCTCGAGAGCCGCATGCGGCTCTTTGACCCCTTGAGTGCAGCTCTCTGAACTTGGTTCGGAGCCCCTGCTCTCGCACCTGCTAGCACCAGCAGCCGGGCTGCGGAGCCGGCGCGCCTGAGAGAGAGCGAGCGTGAGAGAGCAGGCAAGAGGGCACACTATCTCCCCCCCCCCGCCGTGGAGAATGGCCGGGTCCCCCTTTCCCTTGCCCTCAATGGTTGGGAGGCTAAAGCCTCCCCTCTCCTCTAGCCATGCGATTGCTGGGCGGGTGGCTGGCTGATTCCTGGCCTGGGCCCGCCCGCCTATCAGCTGCTGGGCGGGGCAGGCTTCCTTTGGCGGCGCGTCCCCGGCAGCGGCACTGGGCCATGGCGCCCCGTCTTCTGTAGCGCTGACTCCATTCCCCCGTCGTCCTCTGGGCCTGCGGGTCCCTGTAAGCTGGGAAGAGGCACACTTTGGAGCCAGCGCAGGGGCTTGTCTGGTAAGTGGAGGGTGGCGGAAAAGCCCCTGACCTGGGACACACATAATGCTACAACTCGGGGTCGTCTGCTGAAGCTGGAGGGTGGGAGATTCAAAACTGATAAAAGGAAGTATTTCTTCACACAACGCGTGGTTAAATGGTGGGACTCTCTGCCCCAGGAGGTGGTGATGGCTGCCAACTTGGAGGGCTTTAAGAGGAGAGTGGACCTGTTCTTGGAGGAGAGGGCTATCCATGGCTACTAATCAAAATGGATACTAGTCATGATGCATGCCTATTCTCTCCAGGATCAGAGGAGCAGGCCTATTATATCAGGTGCTATGGAATGCAGGCAGGACAATGATGCTGCACTGGTCTTGCTGGTGGGCTTCCTGGAGGCACCTGGTTGGCCACTGTGGGGACAGACTGCTGGACTTGAAGGGCCTTGGTTTGATCCAGCACGGCCTTTCTTATGTTCTCATGTGTTTACTGCGTCTGTGAATCTAGAAGTTTGCTCACATTGTTCACATTAAGTGTTTGTCAGTCATTGTCATGATTTAATTTTATGGATACCTTACTTACATTTTCCCTCCTCAGAGGCCATGTCTACCCACTGGCTTTCTTGACGGTAGACCTGGACTCCGAGGAGGGGAAAAAGTCCCCCTTCAGAGGTCAGGTCCACCAATTGGCTTCTATGGGCCTCCGGAGGCCAGGTCTACTGCTAAGAAAGCCAATGGGTAGACCTGGCCTCCCAATGGGACTCAGCCGGAGGCCAGGTCTACCAATAGGCTTTTATGGCGGTAGACCAGGCCTCCAGATGAGGACTCCGGACGGGGAGGGGGAAATGGCAGGGACTTACAATTTAATTTTTATCAATTAAAAAGATCATGATTAAGTATGATATCAAGTTTTATTCAGTGTACCTATAGTTTAATTAAGACTTAAAACTTTAATTAAAGTTTATTATGTTAATAAACAGTGTACCTACCTATATAGTTTAAGCTTAAGAAATTTGGCTCTCAAAAGAAATCTCAATCGTTGTACTGTTGATATTTGGCTCTTTTGACTAATGAGTTTGCCGACCCCTGGTTTGGACCAGGTGCGTCCCCCTTTTTTGTTGCTTAATTAAGGTCTTAATCTCACTAATCGTTACCGGGGGCCATTCCTTCGTATCTGGTAGTAATTTCTGCCTGCTGTCCAGAATAATGAAGCAGTTCTTCCTTCCATTGAATTAAACGAAGGCAATCTTGTTTAATCATTCAAGTTTTCTTTTCCTTCTGGACAGTTTTCCTAGAAGCTCTGGCATTCTCTACCAGCTTCTTGTTCCAGCCAGGGCTTTTCCTGCCATGTACACAGTTGTTTGGGGCAGCAAAAGAAAGGGGTGCCATAGAGGTAGTGTTGAATTGTGACACAGGAATGAGAACCTTTTTTATGGTAGGTCAGACCATGATAGAGCAGTCCAGGCAGGGTGTGGATCTGATCTGCAGTGAAGGGGGTTAAACACACCCCTGAGACCCTGCACCATCTTCTTCACTCTCATCTATCACTCTTCAGAAGAGAGCCAGATAATATTATCCTTGGACACAGGTCATCTCTCTTTCAGTACTGGACGGCAAACTGCACAAGCCAAGTAGATCTCTCCATACTCTTGCAAGATTCCCTCAACTCACAAAGGTTGAGGTGCCATTTTTGCTGCCTTAGCAAACTCATTCAATAGCAAGGCAATAGAATCTTTGATTCTACCATGTTGCCACAGAAAAGGTCAATTCCCTAACCCAAGCATTGGGTGACCCTCCAGACACCAATAGTAAGGGAAATGGCAGCTCTGCTAAGCCAGTGCAGCAAAACACAAGACTACTTCATCATCCAGTGAGGCTGAAAATTCATGTGAGATCTAGGAATCTTGTGAGAATACAGAGAGGTCTACTGGGCATGTGTGTGGCTTGCTGCCTTCTATAGAAAAAAGAGTGGGGGAACCAAGATGCTGCCTTTTACCGAATCAGACTGTTGGTCCATCAAGGTCACTATTGTCTACTCAGACTGAGAGGCACTCCGACAATGTTAGGCAGAGGTCTTTCACATTATCTACCACCTGGTTCTTTTAACGGGAGATACTGGGTATTGAACCTGGGACCTTCGTCATGCCAAGCAGATGCTCTGCCACTGAGCCACAGCCCCTCTCCTGAGGACGGGAGTAGAAAGGGAGGATAAACTATGGTTCTTACCCAAAGAGTGAATGATGAAAGTGGAGAAGAGGAAGAGGCTCTGGGGGCCTTGAGGGTGCACTGAATAAACTGCAAGTTACTTTCAATGAGTCTATGTTATGTCATTCTGAAACTAACTGGAAGAGATGGCAAAATTGTACCATTCGTGGGCTGACAAAATACCTTGAAATGCCCCTGGATCCAGCAGTTTCATTCTCTGGAATGCTCTGAAGTATATTCTGACAAGATACTGTTTCCCCCTCCCTCGGATTTGGTGTGAATATCATTATTTTAGAGTAATTTCATACTAATTTTGCTAACTGACAAACATCTTGCCAGTAGGCCTGTATTTCATAACTCTGTTTGGAGATCTTATTCTGTTCATGCAAGTTACTAAATATAATTTATACACAGGGGCTCCTTCCTTTTGTGCCAGCAGAAAGCTAATTGATAGTCGAAGATCTGTGTTCAAAACTCTTATTACTGAGCTGTTAGTTACATTGGATTTGAGGCTAAGCATAATTTTAAATACTTTTATTGCCGCTATTATCTAAATGGTAAACTTTCATAATTTATTCACTAACCTAGGCATTCTCACAAAACTGATTGTGAAGCCTAAACCTTACAAACATTCCGTTTTGTGTGTATATGTCCAGCACATATAGTAATTATTTAGCTTTTAACTTTAAAAAATGACTAACTACCGTATATACTCGCGTATAAGTCGAGGTTTTCAGCCCAAAAAAAGGGCTGAAAAAGCCGGCCTCGGCTTATACGTGGGTCAATACGGTAGAGGAGGGAGGGAGGAGGGAGGGGGGAACTTGCCGCTGCCGCCGCTGCCATCGCCGCCGGGCACGCCCGGCTCCTCCCGGCCGGCACCGACCTGGGAGGGCCTCCTGCGGCTGCTGGAAGGCTGCGCCCCCGCCGGGCGCGCGCGGCTCCCCCCGGCCAGGACCGGCCTGGGAGGGCCTCCTGCGGCCACTGGAGTCCCGCGCCGGCATCACCGCTGGGCACGCCCGGCTCCTCCCGGCCGGCACCGACCTGGGAGGGCCTCCTGCGGCCGCTGGAAGGCCGCGCCGCCACCGCCCCTGCTGGGCGCGCGTGGCTCCCTCTGGCCAGGAGCGCCCTGGGGGGGGCCTCCTGGGCCACGGGGGGGGGGGGCGCCTTCGCCGCCGCCTTCGCCGGGCCTGGAGCGGCCTAGGAGCAGCCTGCAGGGCCTCCTGGGCTGTGGGGGGGGGGGGGGGCGCCGCTTGCCTGCGCACCTGGATCTAAGGTAAGCCTGCTGGGGGGGGAGGGGTTATAAGCCGACCCTCGGCTTATACGCGAGTGCCTAATTTTCCCCCATTTTGGGGGAGAAATTAGGCACCTCGGCTTATACGCGGGTCGGCTTATACACGGGTGTATACGGTAATTCAAGTAGCCAAATGGGATTGTCTTACTGTCATCCTAAAAACACTTTTGTTTATTTATTAAAAATATTGATACCCCACCTTTCTTCACAGTTCAAGACAATACTGTGAGATAAGGAAATGTTTCTGCCTTCTATATGTATAGCTGACAAATCCAACCCGTTCTAATTCTTCTGCTCAAACCAGTGACTTCTTTAAAAGCAAAACGTCATGCAAACTTTTTGATTACTATAACCTTCTATGTGAAAGAGAAATAATTTCCAGGTAACATTCAAGCAGTAAAATGTTGCTTTTATACAAAGTAAACATGTGAATCCTCTTAACATCATATCAAGTCTCAGACCAGATTTACTGCTGTGATAGATTTACTACCACCATAATACAACCTTTTTCTTAAATGGTCTCACTTAGCAGTCCCAAAATATTTATAGTGACCCCAGAAATTGCACTTCAGTTATCATGAATGGATTTAACACAACTTTACACTTATCTTTCATTTTACTATCTCCTGGCAAGTATGACAAGCATTGCAGTATAATTTTATCGCTGCATATACCTTGGGCCATTAAAAGATCTGAAATAGCTTTTCCTTGGTCCAGCAGGTATCCAGTTAAGCAAATATAATGGGTGGTCTCCAGTATGAGGACTCCTACTTTTGAAAGATCTTTTATTTCCTAGTGGAATGCATCCAATATAAAGAGGCTGCTACTCCCATATCAGTCACAATTTCTGCTCCTCTTTAGCTGTTTCCTGCCTAGACTTTTTAATGAGCTGTCTGACTATTGTTCGATCCTGAACTCTGAGACAAGTTCAGAGGCTTTATTGAATAATGCAGAAGAAAAGAACACAGTCTCCAAACTTTAGTACACTTGCCTTTGTCATGCTACTACTAAAATACAGTCTATTCATCGGAAAATGCTCTTTCTTTTCCCGCTGCGGCTGAAATTAGCCACACAATACATACTTATTAGCCTGGCTCTCAGAACACTTTATCCACGTATCAAATAACGTATCCACAATATGCCCATGTGGGACCTCTGTGCAGCTGAAACATTTTAAATCCCTTTAACATGTTAAATCCCCATTTTAAGGTGCAGGGTAGTGGGAGGAGCAAATTTGATCAGTAAAATGACACCAGGGAAAAGGTTAAGCGCACCATGCCTAAGAGAAAGGAAAAACACTAAGCAATGTGCTTGAATACCAACAAAGGGGGGGAAATATGCCAGATGATAGCTTTATTGTCATGTAAAATCCCTAAGTGTTTTGCTGTACAAGCGTCATGGGGCGATCAGAGTTTCTTTGTGCTGCACAAAGGACCCCATCCCTCAGCATCATGATTCCAATAAAACTTGAAGCTTCCCTGTGACAGCTTTAAAAAAATCTAAAATGTCAGGAGACCCAATCATGGATCTCCCATGTACCTTCTGCCACATGTCTGTTGATCTATAGGACATTTTATGGTGGTCAACAAGCGAGTGAATCCTCATATGATACGTGAGTTCCTATTCAACAAAATGGCAGAACCCAAGGGAGTGAATCCTGATGTAATAAGTGGGTTCCTCTTCCTGTTCAGTATAATCGAAATACCCTTCTTCCATGGTTGTGCCTTAACTCAATAAGTTTCTCTAAACTTTTCGTTTACTATTTCAAATGATAGAATATAACGTCCCATGTTTTATGGAACATGTTTGAATGGAACAGTGTTCTCGAATGGTGTTCCAGGGAACTCAAGGCTTCTGAAGAACTTACCAAGAGTTCACCAGTGGCAGGCAGACTTCCCTGAAATACAGCTGAAATACAGCTTATCCACTCCCATCAATCTCCCCCTGTAATCCAGCAGCTGCAGCAGGATGTTGGGTGTGTTCTTGGTCACTCTCTGGACACTTTCACACAGCCCAAATAATCCACTTTCAATCTACTTTCAATGCACTTTGAACGTGGATTTTACTGTGTGAACTGGCAAAATCCACTTGCAAACAATTGTTAAGGTGCAGTGAAAGTGGATTGAAAGTGTATTATTTGGGCTGTGTGAAAGTGCCCTCTATGTTCAGACATGATTTGAATGAGGCCAAACAGAAAGCCCCACATGAACAGAGAATGTGTATCCTAGAACATGTATCAGAATTCTCTGCAGTGCTTTGATATTTCAAGGAAAATGTACAAGAGTAGAAACTTGAAACCCACTGTAATAGAAGGATTGGTTCATACCCTATTCACTGAGATGTTTCTAGGTCTTTCTTTTTTAGCATTTTCTTCCAACAATCTAAATAAATTATATGGATTGACCAATGGATATTGGTCAATAGATATTGGTCAATCACTCTTCATCATCTACCTGAATTAAGGCAGGATGCACCTCCCTCCCTTTTTTTGAAGTGCTTCAACAGTGGGACATAACCTCGGCTTGTATTGCCGTGCTAATGCACTTGAGGGATCTTTCAACAGCTGACTTGCGTTTTCTGTGTCAGGAGGCAATCTATAATATCTGTATCTTACAAGGAGGTTGCGTAAAGGAATACAAAAGCATAGTAATTTATGAGGAATGGTATTATACGGCAGGGCCCAAATACAAATAGAAATTCAACAGAGATGAGCAACATAGTGCTGGTCACTCATATAATATACCAGACTTTGTGGGTGGATTTTGTCTATAGCTAATAGTTTGGAACAATTGCAGCAAGTAAATGTGTGACCCACAGATTTCACTAAAGTGAATGGGAGAGGGAGATGTACCACAGAAAGTCCACCACTTAAAAGGCACACCACAAAACCCTAAAGAAAGTGTTATCTGATTTGAAAAGACATGATGGTAACCCTCAGAGAAAGGATGCAAACAGCAGCTTGGGAAAGAAGAGTCATAAGGGCCTGCGAAAGATATGGATCAAAGGTTCAAATCTGTACATTTTAAAAAAGGAATTTTTGGAAAGACTGGAGCATAATTCAAAGATTGTAACATGCACACAACACACAGGGAATATATATATATAGCCTTGTAACTTTTCTGACAGCACTTTATTATAAAGATATATATTCTTTCTCCCTGGAGGTTGCCTGATTTTTTCTATCCCTAACCTATTGCTGGTGCTATACATTGATTTATGCAGTCTTGGGTAATGTAATGTATATCTGAAATGGCAATCTAGAAAACGTTGGTTCTGATTTGTAAATGGATCTTGACATGTGTTCCACACATTTCTGATCACTCAGTGGACTTTAAAAGATATTCTGTGGAGACCACCAATGTTAATAAAAGCTGGGGCTGCTCTGAAGAAAAAGAGAATGCAACTGTAGCCTCACCATAGCAGGTTTTTTGGTTTTGTTTTGTTTTTAATATTGGCACAGGCTTAAAAAGGAATTGGAGAGTTACCAAGAAGACAAAATGGAAAATGTCTATGAAGCTCTTCAAACGGAAATTGAATTTCTGCAGATGGTATGCCCTTTTAACTTAACATTTGTAATGTTTGATCATTTTATTTGGGGAGATTCTATTACTTTGCACACAGAACCCTTCTATGTAAACAATACACTAGCAGTTGCACAGGTAGAATGATTTCACCATTCAACAGTGAACTAATGCTAAGAATCTTAGTTTTCATTTGGCTCCATTACTTCCATGCAACTCACAGCTATTGGAAGAGGAGGCAAATCCCTGTAGGTCCAATGACTATTTCAGAGTTGAAGGGAGGACTCAAAATTACTGCAAACTGCAGGGGAAGGGCAAAATATTCCTCCAAGGGAAAATATCCATCACTGGGGGGTGGGGAGGAGATAAGGGAATAAAAAGGGTCCTTTGTCATGCACATACTTCTAACCACACAAGGTCCATTCTTGTGTTAGCATATTCCAAAGAAAAGATTTTTAAATCTTCATAGTTATTTGTAAAGACCACAGCACACACTAACAGTCAGCTATTCCCTCACCCACTCTTTTTTGTTGTTGTTGCAGAAACTGTTGCAAAAAAATCTTCAGTCAAATAAATAACATATGGTGGATTGATCCAAATGTCACAGAAACAAGTATTTGGGAAAATGTTGTTTTTGTAAGCCTTTGTAGTTAAATTTATCATCTTCTATATTTTCTGCTAGTAAAACAAGAAGTCTGTTTTTCACAACACATATTGTATCCTTTCTTTTGGCTGTTCATTAGCACTGGTGTCTAGCGACTGTAAACAAGCAATTTTCCTTTTGTGAAGAGATTTTTTTGGCAGCGTTCCCATTCCCATATTTGACAGTAAATGCCTGCCTACTTCTTCCTTCACCAGTTATGACAGAGGCACACCGTTCCACATAACACAGAATTCTTGCCATTATTATCAACAATCTAAGCATGTTTATTTCCCTGTGCTGAAAGTTTCCTTGGATACTGGTGAAGGTCAGTGATAAAATTCCTTCTGGGGCAAATCCCAGTGCAACTCACAAGAGGATTTCCCTGCAAATACCTAGACACATTTGTTTTACTTTGTAGTAATATAGGGTTGTGAGCCTCAGCCTACCATTGTTAATAAATTCCAGACAAGGGCTGGAAATGTATTTCCTTCATTTGTCGTTTTGCTCAAGTAAAAATTTCATTGGCTTCCACAAGATCTTCAAAGGTCATTTTTGATCCAGCATATATCATACTATATGTACTGTTAATCTTACTAAGAACTTATTATTAAAATAGCTTGCTTTGCCTAAGTGCCTATCATTCTGTTATATGATTATGATTTTAATGCAAATTCTGTACCGAAGCATGGGGTCAGTATCTCAGCTTTCCTCACCAACTTTCAATTGTCATGTTCCAAATGTGTTTTCTTGAGGTGAAGTACAATTACAATGTTGAAAGTGTGGATGGGGAAGAATTTGCTGCTGGTTACCGAATGCTAGATAATGGAGTGCCCAAATGATCTTGGGAAGTTTTTACACTGAACTTTTTAGGTTACAGTTGGGATTGACTAAATTCAGTTTGGCTTTCATAGTGCACCATTTCCCTTCACTAGCCAGTATTAGATTACTGCTAGGAGTATTAGTATTAGGCTAGGAGTAGAAGAAAAAAATAAGGAACACTAAGGAAAGAACTAAGGAACAATTTTCTTCTTTTCTATAGTTTGCAGAGCAATGCTATGACTGAGGAAGCACAACCACAGTATACAGATGCATACATGGCCAACAGTCTAATTTCTTTATAGCCCCCAGTCTGCCCGGACCCCAGGCCCAGTTCTAATAACAGTAAGCGTTTTAATATTGCAAACTTTTGAGGGGGAATACAAGGTAGTATTGGACGTTGAGCAGGGCACATTTTCTTTAGTTCTTAGTAATTGTATCTCAAATCCTCTTTGTTAATTTGGTGGTACCCAAGTTATAGGAAAAATACTACTTAGATGGAACTGCATAGACCAGAGGGGAATGTTAGACATTGAAAAATATAGGTTTTTGAAGGAGGGGGAGACCTTTATTTGGATGGTTTCTATATATTATCCTGCAGCATTAGTCTGAAGCAGGCCAAAGGTGAAGTGTTGAAACAGGCATTGATAGGGCACCCAGTTCAGCAATGCACTCCCTCAACAATCTGTTTCTAGCAGCATCCTGACAGCAGATTACCCCGTTCCTCCTGGTAAACACTGTCCTCTTGAAACACACTTGTTTTTTTATGCCTTACAGCTGATTTATTTTGCATATAATGCAGGATAAGAGAGCAAGTGACATAATATCCCTCAAAATGAATATAATTTGAATGGAATAAAGCCTTCTCAAATAAATAAAACAATGATCAATTTATATCATATAGTGGTCTGATCACTCAAGAGCACTAAAATAAAATCCAATTGTAGTTAAAGCAAACATTTATGAAAGATGAGCTTAGTTTATACTGACTTGCTTTATATGAAAATGTTCAAATTAGTCACCATCATCTTATCTGTGATATAGTCAGGGACTGATTTAATCTTTTTATGTGTGTGCTTCCTAAACCAAAGATGAGTAATTCTTGAAATAATGAGGAAAGAGATGGATCTTGTGTCATTTTTAATTAGACTGACAGAGAACAGAACGTTGCCAAATTGCTATGAAAACATGGGATTATTAGCAATACACCAGATATTCAGAGCAAATGGAAAATGTTTATAAATGAAACAAATGAAGCCCAGTAGATTTTATTTCAAAACAGCTTAACAATATCCATCATCTAAAAAGAAACTTTGCAAAAGAAGAAAAGTTTGAAAAGTTTACTTGGGCAAGTAGAGAAAAAGGCACCATTTCTAGCAATTGTGAAATAAGTAATAAATTAACATCTTGTTTTGTGTTTTTAGTACATTTTGCCATAATTTCTCTCCCTCCGTTTTCAATTGACTCTACTGGATAATGGTAACACCTTGCTATTTGAGCCTGGGTTGACAAAATACAGAAGGCGGTAAGGCCAGATGGTCTTCAGAGGCTTTGAAAGACTGCATTATCCCTTCTGCATCAGTTGCTGGTAGCGCAATCCTAAATCAAGTTTCAATGGGTGTAACTCTGTTTCGGATTGCACTGTAAATGTCACACGTGCAGTGCCTTATACTGAGTCTATCAGAGCCAGTATTGTCTACTATGGCCAGCAGTGGTATATTCTGGACCTGGATACACATTAGAGATTTCCGGGAATATCCAGGGCCAGTGTTTTAAAGCACCAAACTTGGGCTTCAGAAACCCTGAACTGGTGCCTGGAGACAGTTTTGGAGTGGATGCTTAATCCCACCAAGATGGAAGTGCTATTGATGGGTGGAAAGTATGACCCAGAATTTAAAGTGTTCCCTGTTCTGGATGGGATTGCACTCTCCTTGATGAAAAAGGTATGTAGTCCAGGGATCCTCCTGGACTCAGGCCTACTGCTGGATAAACTCATGGCAGCTGTGGCCAGGAGTGTCTTTTACCAACATTGACTGGTTGGCCAGCTGCAGCCTTTCCTGGGCAGATAAGATCTGGCTACTGTGCTGCATGTCCTGGGTACATCTACATTAGATTACATCAGTGTGCTCTATGTGGGGCTCCCCTTGAGAAGGGATTGGAAACTTCAATTGGTATAGCAGCCAGGATGCTGACTGAAGTAGGTTGTAGGGACCGAATCACTCCAGTATTGACCATCTACACTGGCTCCCAATTTGTTTCCAGGCAGACGTCAAGGTGTTGGTTGTGACCTTCAAAGCGCTATATGGTTTGATACCAACATACCTGAAAGACCACCTGCTCCCTTATGAACCTACCTGACTCTGCTTTGGGTGCCCCACCTTCTGAGATTGGGCAGGTGGCAACCTGGGAAAGGGTCCTCTTGGTCATGGCTCCAAAGCTCTGAAACTCTCTCCCCAGGAAGATTGATTCTGTCTCCAGTTGCCATCTTCTGCCAGTGGGTGAAGACTTTTTTGTTTCATTTGGCATTTGCTCAGTGATTCCTTCTTCCTGACCAATGGTTTAATTGCTGTTTTAATGTCTTTGTACATATTTTAACTCAGTTTTTAATATATTGTAATGATGTGTGTTTGGGGTTATTTTAATGGTTTTAAAATGTGATTTTTATCATTTAAATTGTTAGCCGCCTTGGTGGCCCTTGTGAAGGCAGAAAGGTGGGATATAAATTTTGCAAAATAAATAAATAAACCAATTGTTTGCAGTTTTCCCAGGCAATAGGAGGGAGGAGGAGGGACGCAGCTCTCACAGTCAAATAGGATGTCATGTTAGAGGGAGGTTGTCAGGTTGCTTCTGCTGGGATTCTCTTGTTGGACACTGTTCTGTTGGGCTTGTGCTGTCACATTGGCCCTGGGTTCTGCCTGGCTACTGTGGTTTGACATTGTTGGGCTGGATTCCCTTCCCTTGCTTCAGTTGGTTTGCCCTAGATTCTCTGGTTTGACAAAGGATGGGTTGGGCTTGCCACACTGGTCTGTGGTTCTCAGGGATGCAGGATTCTCTGGGTTAATGTTGGTTCTGTTTGGCTTGTTCATTCTTTTTCCACTGGGAGGCTTTGGGCCAGTGGTTACTTGCTCTTGTGTGTTTGGATATTCTTTGCTCTGGAGAAAGCATGGAGGTTTTTTATCCCATAGGAAACAATGAAGGATAACTGGGTACCTTGTTCAGGGGCCCACCAATAGGTCCAATTCACTTGAAACTTTGGGTTCTTTCATGGTCAGGAAGCACCAGCTCTGCTGCAATTTTGTTGTCATTTGGGCAAAGAAGTGCCCCTCCAGTCTCCCTAAAAGATTCCCCACAAAGAATAATAGACCTACATAATTTCAGAATCCCCCAAAAACCAAAATCTGAATACTGAACCCGTATTGGAGACCCAAGTCATCTGGAATATCAATAATTATGCCCTCCATGAAATCCAGATCTGAAAAATACTGACCCCCCCCCCAGTGAATATCCCTACTTTCAATAGCAGCTATTCACCTGATCTTTTTAATCAGAGATGACAGTTCTGGACCCTTCCATGAAAAGCATGTGCTCTTCCACTGAGCCATGGGCCATTCTCAAATAACTTGATTTAAGCAGACTTGCTCCCCAAGTAACCATTTTTTTCTGGGCAAGCATCATATTTACACACTTAACACACTTTGATTTCTAACTGGATGCCACAACATGTGACACAGACAGAATTCAGGCAAACAAGGTGGTCCACCTGTGTCACACAATATAGTGTATTCCTGGGGGAAGATGCATTGTTTAGCTCCGTTTCATATGCAGAGGGTTCAAAGATAAGGAAGTGTGCAAACCAGTCCTGAGACCCTGTCTCAGTTCGGTATCAGTTTAGGTAACACAGGAAAATGTATTGCTGCATCACAGATTAACATTAATATAACCTCCTGGTTTGTAACATTTTGGCTGATAGACTGGATTCACACATCATTAGATACTGTGTTATTGTACTATTGTTCAGACAGGAAAATCAAAGAATGAATGATTACTACTGTGCAGTATCCAATGAGTAGCTTACCATATTCTTACCAAGGGTGTCAGTAGCAATTATATGCCTCAACTTCATTATAATCTTTTTGTATTATAGTCTTACATGGTCTTGCTTGAAAACAATACTGCACTCTTCAGTTCTCTGTTGCATTGCGGCAAGGGACAGCCATAGTGAGATTGAATGGAGAGATAACCTGTGTCTGAGAATATAGCTTTCAAAGAACTAATTAAATGCCAAAAAGTCATAAAGATGAGGGTAGAAGGCAGCCTTTCTGCTATTCACTACCTTTAAAAGGCCATGTTTTTGCTCAGTTGCAGGACTGATAAATATAGGGACCTTAGAATCTAAAACTTTTTAAAAAACAAAACAACAATGTGTGACAAATTATTCAAGCCTTTTGGGGAAAAGAATTGTGTCACCTTTGACATCACAGACAAAATTCAGTCGGTGTTCATGACAGTTGTGCCAAGTATGTTCCAGGTAAAATATAAATCACAGGCATAATTGCTGCAGTATCTGAACAAGTATTGTATCTTCCCAGATACAAAACACTAAAATACCTAATGCTGAGAAAATGTAATATGCCCGCAACAGAAACACAACCTTGAGGGAAGGTACTTAGACAGCATGCAACAAATGGGTACCAACTGTGCATTTATTGCACTAAAAACTAAATGTCTAGCTGGGTTTAGAAATGTTGCAACAAGTCTGAGTCTTGTCAAAGAGAACGGAGTGCTTCTGCGCCATCTAGTGGCTTGCAATGCAAGCACAAAATTCCAGGTATTCTCCATCCAGTACATGAAAGTCAAGAGCAGACAAGATCAGCAGAGCCACTAATCAAACTAATAACCAAACCCTTCTCCTGCCATCATTGCAAAATGCCCACCCCCACCATTAACAGAAAGGAATTAATTAGGGGAGAAATAATCAGAGCTTCTCTATTTAATCAAGAGTCAGAGGCTAACTAAGGGCTATTGCCTTGGCAATAATCTCTTTGTATACAAACAAGGAACTCCAGCCATGACTTATGGATGACCATCTTTATTCACAGATCACTTTGATTCTCTAGGAACATTTAGTTATAGCAATTTTGCAATTGCTCTTCTGATTTGACTGAAGGTATACTGGCTCAACCTTGTTCTGTTTTTTGCAATTCATCACCTGGACATGTAAACAAATTAGTGACTGAGGGGCATTCAAGAACTGTTACCCTGGGATAATGGATCGTACAAGTAGACTCTAAGATGGCGCAAGCATCTTACACTTAAGGAGATTGGGATGAATCTCTGTGCTGATTGTTTGAGCTATGTTATTGAACAGCTTTGTTGTAACTAACTTTTATGGCACACTTATTGTATTTTAAAATGGAATTTTATTTGTAAACAACTTCAGGGGCACTTCTGAGAAGCAGAACAGTCATCATGGCACAGTGGCTTGAGTATCCGAGTAGGATCTGGGTGACCCGGGTGTGAATCCCCACTCCACAAATGGAAGCTTGCTGGGTGCCCTTGAGCCAGTCACACGCTCTCAGCCAAACCTACCTCACAGAATGGTTGTAAGGACAAAGTGGAGGAGGGCAGAACAATTTTAAGCTGTTTTGGGTCCCCGCCAGGGAGAAAATAAGGTTATAAATAAATAAATCTAAAATAAATCATCACTGCTTGGGTGGGTGGGTTTCCCAACTCCTAATAAGGAACCCCAGGGATATTTAAAAAAAATTCTGTACTGCCTCTTAAAAATGTATTTTGCTGTTATGTTCCTTCCATTTCATCCTGTTGATTCCTTCACAAAACCTCGATATGTTCCCCTGGGGGAGCATCACGTCGCAGACGCTTCCCTGTCTTTCCCCTCCTTTTTTGTTTTTGCCCACACACACCAGCGTTGGTGCAATGGTGCACTTTGTTTGGCTGCCGTTCTCTGCGACTTCCTTGAGCCCTGCAAAATCAACCCCTCCATTGCTCTTTTCTTGCCTGCTTCCTGCCTTTGATACCCCTTTCAGAAGTGCTCACGAAACTTCCTTTTGCTCTTATCTTGCTTCTCGATCACAAGGGAAGAGTGAGGGGGTGGGGGTGTCATCCCCTGGAGGTTGCACGCCTTTACTAAGCCCTGTCCTAAGAGCTCTTTTCCCAATTGCATACCCTGGGGGGGGGGTGAGAGAGAAGGGGTGCACCCTTCTTTGTAAAGCCCCCTGCCCCCTTCTTCCTCCATCCCCTCTCCTCTTACCTCGTAACCCTCAAGGAAGCAAAGTGTTTGTGTTGCAGGGACTGTCGATTTAATGAGAAGCATCTATCTGGCCAGCCATGGAGAGGAGGATATGAGGGAGTGGGCTGAGAGAGCGCAGGCAGAGGGTGTGTGTGTGTGTGGGGGGGCACTGAGAAGAAGAGGTATTTGTACCCCTCCCCACCTCTTTCCCCCCTTTTTTGCCCACACACACAAGCAACTGAAAGCCAGACAGGGGTAATTCGTGACACACACCATTTTAAACTTCCCCCCTCCCGTCCTCTTGCGAATGCCTCCACCTCTGAGGGTGTCCACCCACCCGCTCAATGCCCCAAGCCCAGGCAGGGCTCAGATGGGTGATCCAGCATGAGATGAGAGGCAATGTGGAGGGTTATTCAAACGCTCCTACGTTGCTTCATTAGTCCCAATGCATATATTTTTTAAATGATGCTGGGAAATGGCTGCTGGGAGGAGAGGAGAGGGGAGAGAGATGGGCTGCACAGTGGGCGGAGGCAGGAATAGCATCTCCAGCATGTCCGCACCTCAGGAAAGTCTTCTTCGAAACAGAAAAGAAACACATCGCCATATAAGTGGTTGCACAAAACATGGAGATAAAATGTTTCATTTTAGATTATACCGTTCAGTTACTCTACATACACTTATACATCTGTTTTGTTTTTGTTACAAAACAAAGAAAGCAAGACAGACAGAAACAAGGAGGCACAACTGTGAACATTAACATTGACCCCCTACAATGCCTTAAGACAGATACAAGTTGAAAACAAACTTTTTAATAAACTTCACCATTGTGATCAGCACAGCCTAGAATAGTCAGTTAAATTTGGTAAGAAGAACTCATCGTTATACAAAAATCCTTGAGACGCTACTAATATAAAGTACATTAGCATCACTTGAAAGGGAATAAAAGGGTGAGCTGCCATCAGAGAATAGCCTGGGCACAAAGCCAACAGGAAGTGTCATTTTTTATCTGAGCTGCATTTATCAGACAGGCAGATGTAGAGCTGGCGCTGTCAGGAGAGCACTTGCTCCTCCTTCAGGTGCAAGTCCCTCAATAGATTTTGATGAAACATACAGCCCTGTCAGGTTCCTTGATGGACCAGTTGGGCCTACAATATCTAGATTCAGAGACATGTAGATATCTGATGTTTGGGAAGGGATATTTTTATTCCTCTACCTTGTCTTAGCAATTCCCAAAGGTTTGTCTTTGGTTGAGGATTTCCTTAGCAAGGTTAAGGAACAGCATTACTTGGGTCTGTCTCTTGACCTCACTTCAGCTTCCTTTTCTCTCTGGCCCATTGACAGAGTTCCTTTCATTTGAAGGGCAAAAATCAAATTATGTAATCGTTTCCATCTCTGTCTACTTCTCTGGGAAATCCAGGATTTCTTTGAGCGGAGACATTAATATCTATGACATTGAGGTCGTCCCTACATTCCCCGTTTTTCAAAATAGTCATTTAGTCCAAGGAGCTTTGTTTTCCTCAGCAAGGGCAGCCAATCTCACCTCTACAGCATTAGATTTAACCTCTGGATTGGAAGTCCTGCTTTCCTCTTTTGCAAGTAAGATGCTCTTTGTTGCCAATGATGTGGAAGGCTCCAATGCCATTTCGTTTGACCCGTTACCTTCTGGATAGAGCTTTTTAATTACTCCTGAATGGCAGTGATATCTACAGTGAGGGGAAAAAGTATTTGATCCCCTGCTGAATTTGCCCGTTTGCCCTCTGACGAAGAAATGACCAGTCCATAATTTTAATGGTAGGTCTATTGTAGCTGTGAGAGACAGAATAACAACAGGAAAAACCCCAGAAACCCAGAAGACAAAAGTCAGAGATTGATGTGCATTATAATGAGTGAAATAAGTATTTGATCCCTTTGCAAAAGATGAAGAAGAAGAGGAGTTGGTTTTTATACGCCAACTTTCTCTACCACTTAAAGGAGACTCAAACCGGCTTACAATCACCTTCCCTTCCCCTCCCCACAGAAGACACCCTGTGAGGTAGGTGAGGCTGAGAGAGAATGACGTGCCCAAGGTCACCCAGCTGGCTCTGTGTGTAGGAGTGGGGAAACAAATCCAGTTCACCAGATTAGCCTCCACCTCTCATGTGGAGGAATGGGGAAATCAAACCCGGTTCACCAGATCAGAGTCCACTGCTCCAAACCACTGCTCTTAACCACTACACCACACTGGGGAACGTTTTCATCACACACACCCTTACAGGCACTCATGTTCTCTGGTTTCCCTGAGTGTCAAAGGCAAATTAGGTGGAAGTTAGGTGGTACACTTGGCAGGAGCATCCAATCACTTCAGGGCACCCAGTGTTACAATCTCATGTTCCTGCATCAACACCAATGTGGCTAAAAGCATATGGTAGGCACACAATGACAGCAGAAATGAAAAACCGAGATAACAGCACAAAGTATTTAGATAATGCTAAACAGTGCCATCTAAGCAACTCTAGTCAGAATCCTACTGAAGTATATTCAATGATCATTTGTCCCAGGAAATTGTTCTTAGGATTGCACTGTTAGGGTAGACAATGCACTTTACATCAGGCTTGTCCAACCTGGCCCAGGACAGCTATGAATGCGGCCCAACACAAAATCATAAACTTACTTAAAACAGTATGAATCAGCTACCGTTAGTGATAATGTATTTTATGTGTGGCCCAAGACAATTCTTCTTTTTCCAGTGTGGCCCAGGGAAGCCAAAAGATTGGCACCCCTGCTTTACATTATTCTCTTGTAACAAACATGTAAAGGAGATCTATATTACTACTGTCCTCTATTTCATCGGGAGGGGTGGAGGTGGAGTGGAGTTGACGCAGAATGATCCTGGCTGAATCAGGTAAAGTGGGCTCAACCCCTCAAAAGGTTTTGCTACAATAAACAGTTACACCCTTCGAAGCACATCTACTTCAATGAACACAGAAGGACAAAACTCTGTTTAAGACTGCAGTGTAAATGGGTCAGGGGATTCTCCTATTACTTTTGCTGCCACCAGACCAAAACTGGTATCCCACTGGGGCTGGTTTATCTAAGACCACCTAATGATTTCATGGCATAGGCAAGATTTGAACCAGAAACTTTCAGACTCAACTCAGTCTCTCAGTCACTGTACTACATAGGTAGGTTTATTTCTGGGAGGTGACAGGATTTGGAAGAGAGTATTATCATGGGCGGTGTCCACTTCTAGAGGGAATCTCAGAAAGAGAGAATCCTTCCTTTACTGGTAAGCGGCCACCCTTGTCAATACTTCCCTAAGGATCACATGACTGCATATTTTCAAAAAGTAACTTTGTCCAGATGACCTTACTGTGCCTCACTCTACACATAGTGCATTAAATGTTGTGTTTCTCAAACTAAACTAGGAGTACTAAGATAGAGAATCCAAGAGATAACATTTTACTGTCAGCTTGCAGAATGTTACCATCTTAAAGTGTCATCAATGTACTGTCCATGTAATCAGTCAAGATAGATGTCACATATTTCAAGATAAGCTGCAACACAATGCTGTTAGTGTAATCTCCGGCTAAAAGGATATAAATTTATCATTGCATTCATGATATTGAGTGAACCTCAACTCTGGCACTCTCTCCATCCCAAATGAAATGCCTCACTTCCTCTAATGGCAGATTGCATTTAGAATAAATATATGTAGGTGTACTGCCTCAGGTCTTTGATGGAAATTGACAAGGACCTTGACTGTGCTATTAAGACCGAAATGGATGTTCTCTGTCAGAAGGATTGACTGTGCGGTAGCTGTCCTGCTTGTACTTCTTATTAGTCAAACTCGTTCAGTAACCTTCAGTCAGTGCTTTCTTTGAAACAAGGGTTGTCTGAACTTTTGCTCAGGAGATAATTCTTGCATTGGGATGAAGCTTCCCACCTCATGACCTTTGTGTATGAATGGTGATGCTGGGGCAGAGCAATCCACAAAGGGGAAGGGGCAAAAGAGGATAGGAGCTGGCATGACCCTTGCGCCGGTGCTGGTGCCACTTGCACTGGCTAAACTGGCACTAATGCCGGTGCAGGGCCAGTTATGTCAGCGCTGGGGAGGGGCCGTGGCTCAGTGGTAGAGCATCTGCTTGGCATGCAGAAGGTCCCAGGTTCAATCCTGGCATCTCCAGTTAAAGGGACCAGGCAAATAAGTGATGTGAAAGACCTCTGCCTGAGACCCTGGAGAGCCGCTGCTGGTCTGAGTAAACAATGCTGACTTTGATGGACCAAGGGTCTGATTCAGTGTAAGGCAGCTTCATGTGTTCATGAGTTCAGCTGCAGTGGGAGCATATCTCTGCTGCAAAGGCTGGCACCGGCACCACAGGAGGCATTCCTGGGGGTGGGACTGATTTTAGCCAGCTACCTAAGCCCTCTCGCCCTGGGAAGGCCCTCTTTGCAGGGCAGGCATGAACTTGTGCCTGCAAAACTCATGGTGTAGCTCCGTGAAACTCTACAGAGGAGTTTCACAGAGCTTGCGGGAGATTTATTTTTTTATTTCCTTCTGCAACTCTGCAAGCTACTCAGGAGGCAGCATGGCTATGCCATCCCCGGGCACTTCTTAACTATCCCTGTTTGGGATTGCTCTTTAAATCACCCCAATACACCCCACTGGTAGACATACTAACCAAGAGCAAGTATCTCTGATGCTTTCATTCTGTATCTCTGATGCTTTCATTCCATGTACTTCAGAGACTGCAGGCAGTGGGCAGACCCCTGCTTTCAGATTACTCTTTTTGCAGGCTCCAATCTCCACCTGGAAGTTGGAGCTTGCAAGGAAGGGCAATTTGAAAGCCCCTGCTTTTAGATCACTGCTGCTTGTAGGCTACAATTTCCACCTGGAGGAAGGAGCTTGCAAGCAGCAGTTATCTGAAAGCCCTAGTGTCGCAGAACTGAATGCTGGGCTCCATGGAGCCCAGGGTTCAGCTCTGCTCCACTTATTTTTCAGGTTCAGGTTTAATAAACCTGAAATTTTTTGAAAAGCCAAATCCATTATATTTGGCTTTTTGGATTTTTCAAAAACTTCTGGGTTTATTAAACTTGAACCCGAAAAATAGCAGGGGGAAAAGATGCACAGCTCTGGAACGTCCTGCACCAGTTTTAAAAGACCTATGCAGGCTGCTAATTAGTTTGATGAAAAAGTTTTAGTTGCCTAGAGTTTTTAATAGTGTGCTTTTAAAATGGCCGTAGTTTTAGCATCATTTTGTGAGGCTGCTCTTCTGTGAACTTTTTAACTGCTTTTACCAATGCTTTTTGTTTCACCACGTTTTTTTACTGCTTTTCATAATGACAATTTTTTTGTTTTGATTTATTTTTAATTGCTTTTATAAGTAGTTGCTTTAAGCAAGAAAAAGGGGCTAATACCCTAATGATAAATATCAAGGAAAAAAGCCTTCCAAAAAGGCAACAGAGTTTCCTGGCTAAAACTAAAACGAATGAACCCCAAAATTAAGCAACAAGACATAAGTGAAGGGGCCATGCAGGCTTTATACAGGAGGGCCTCCAACAACTTTGGTGCTGCTGGCCAGGCTCCATCTCATGTTGCAACCCACCAAACCTCAGATGATGAAATCAAATGCTTCAGGCTTTAGATGAAGACCTAGCTGTTTCAGGAGGTGTGTATAGTTGGCAGGCCTTAAGGTACCAGATGTTGTGGGCTTGCAGCTATCAATTTCCCCCTGAGTTTTGCAGCAACTCCAGCTTCCCACCCCCCACCATCTGTGGTGCTTCATCTGTAGTACATCGGACTCATTTGTTGTGAGAGCCAGATATGACATAAAAGTCACTTGGTCAGGCCAGGCCGTGTGTACCATAAAATTCAATGTCAGGTACCGGCAAAACAAACTTTACAGAAGACACAGGCAAAGCCAATTAATGATATTGTTTTGCACTTAAAATACAAACATGCTTAAAACAATAACACTCTTACAGTATTTTCTTTTGTTTATCAGTCTTTGATAATTGACACCTCTTGCTCTGAACTACTACATCAAAATCTGGAGTCAAAGTCTGTGCCATAGCAATTTTGAGTATGCTGTTCCAGTTTACTCTGTAAGCTGAGAACGTACTTTTGATTTATTAACATTCATTACAGAGAAGAGCTGTTCACACACATACGTTGTCCCAAACATAGACAAAATTTTAGCAGGGGGTAATTTAGACCCCAACATTGGTAAAATTTGCTAATGCCAACTTCAGAAAATTTATCCTTGAGCACAGCATCCCACTGCAGATCTATTATTTCCATCTAGAGCTCCTCTGGAACCTCATGGACAGCCACAGAAAATGGATTACGGAAAAATCCAAAATCTCTCTGTAAGTTTCTGAAGGCAGAAAAAACCTTCCTCAGAATTAATTTATGAGTTCAGACAAGTACATCTCTGTGGATATATGATCACTAGACAGAGAATTCATGATGGCCAAGTGGGCCAAATTATTTATTTGAAGTTGCTTTTCCCAAAGCTGAAGCTTCAACTCAAAGGCAGAAATGCTGTCATAAAACTCTTTCACAACTTTATTTTGACCCTTAGTGTTAAGATTGTTCCAGTGTTCTGTAATATCCACCATAAAAGCAAGAACTTGAAGCTATTCATTATCTTGTAATTCAGGGACAGCCTTCCCTTTCTTATCTATGAACTCCTGTATTTCACTTCGTAGTTCATAGAAGCATTTTAGTACAGCTCCACGTCTTAACCATCGCACTTCAGTATGGTATGATACCCCATATCCAATCATCCTTTCCTCCAGAAGACTGTTAAATTGCCAGTGGTTGAGATCTCTGGCTCAAATAAAATTAATGGTTTTTATAACCACGCTCATAACATTATCCATCTCCAGCATTTTGCTGCACAGAGTTTCTTGGTGCAAAATGCAATGAAAATTAAAAAACTGATGTGGGTTTGCAGCAACCAATTTTCCCCGGAGTTTTGCAGCAACTCCGGCTTCTTTCCCCCACACCATCTGTGGCCAGACTCACCACTTTTGCCCAATTGACATCTATTGTATTTAGAGATCTAACCATGTTCTTGAAGATGTCACCAGCTGTGGTTGTGTCTTTCACTGAAACGATCCCCACAAATTCTTCCATCACATGCATTTTTTCATCTACTCCCCCAATAAAAATTGCAAGCTGTGCCAAATCAGTAACATCTGTCCTTTCATCTATTGCAATTGAAAATGCAATAAAGGACGTAGCTTTGTCTGCAAGTTGGTTATTAAGATTGTCAGATAAATCACAAATTCTCTCTGCAACCGTGTTTCTTGAGAGGCTTATATTTGCCACAGCCTGCTGCTGATCTGGGCAGACTTGTTCTGCAGCCATGATCATACACCTCTTAACAAGCTCCCCTTCTGAAAAGGGTTTTGATGAGACAGCTATTTCATGGGCGATCACATAGCTTGCCTTAACTGCAGCTTCGCTCACTTGATGTGACTTTTTAAACAGTGGTTGTGTTTTTAGAACAACTGCTCCAGTTCAGAAACCTTTTCCTCCTGTAGTTTCCCAATGTATTCATCATACTTCTCAGAATGATGAGTTTTATAGTGCCGTAGTAAAATGATGAGTTTCATAGTGCAAACAGATATTTGCAGTGTACAAATCAGGCAAATCAGGCATTCTGTTCCACACAAAAAATAAAGATTTCTCAATTTTTTCCTGAACAACATGACACTCTGCATCCACTTTTCTCTTCTTCGTGAATGCCATGATAAGCAATATCTTATGTTCCAAACAAGCAACACAAGGCAATGCAGCAACAAAAGGAAAAGAGAAGACATCTGAGTAACCAGGTGGTGCAGGTTTATGCCTGCCCATAATTTCTATGATGCAAACATCAGCTTGGAAAATGGGGCCTTCTCCTCCTTTTAATGATTGTTCAGAGACTCTGCAGATTATTATTATTATTTCCATTTTGAAGATGGAAGGACTGAATTACAGAAAATAGACACTAACAAGCTGTTTATCAACAGTGGGTTTTTATTGTGATACCTTCAGAGAGTGCTTTGAAGGGAGCTTTGACTCTTGAATGCTTATATACCAAAAGCCTTCTTGGACTCCTTCTTCCTTAGTAGACTTTATTTGCAGTCATAGACCATCAGGCCTCCAAACAAATCAAAATTAAATACATACTTAGATAATTAGGGAGTACTAATATAATATAAATAATAAAATGTAGCAAAAATTAAAACGGGTAAAAAGATAAAATCCTCCAAAATACACATAAAACAGTACAGATTCTAATCACAGATTGATTATTCCAAAGCCTTAAGCACATTTTGTCTTATTTTAGTTGCCAGCCAGGCAAATCTGGCCATACTAACAGATAGATTTGGCCATACTATCAAATAGGCGCGCTAGACGATGTTTTCTGAGAGGTCTGGGGCAGTCCACTAGCAGAGGAAGCAAAGGGCCTGTGCTTATATGATCGTATAACATGCACTCAAAGAAAATGTGTTCAGTAGTTTCTAACGTGTCCTCTTCTTGGACTCTAAGTTGCTACTAGACTCAAATCTGCTTGGATTTTATTGTGATTTTTTTTTTTTTTGCCTAGCACTGTAAGCCGCCCTAAGCCTTGTACAAAAGTATTTTTTACTTTTAATAAAATACCAAGCCTTGTTAGGATCAGATCTAGAGACAAAGCCTGTGGAGTTTCATCATGCCTGCTGGGGGGGCTGGCAGAAGATGGCACCTGACAGGTCACTGGGGAGGGGGAATACAAAGCTCTCAAGCTCAATGGAAGACAATCTTGCTCTGGCAATCTCTGCTTTGTTTTAAGAGAACTTACTCCTAGCCCCTGGAAATCCTGAGAAGGATGAGGTCTAAAAAGCCTGAAACTCCATCATCTCCATCTTGATTTTGTTCAGTTTCAGAATCCCTGTGTTACTTATGAAAACATGAGGCTGGGTGTGAACATTCAAAGAAATCTGGAAATGTGATTAATACTGCAACCCTAAGGAGAGTTACTCCAGTCGAAGACCATTCAGCCTGGGGTAACTCTGCATAGGATTGCACTGTAAGTCCATCAGCTGTCGAGCACCTGGCAGCCTTCGTTCTAGGTAGCGGAGAGATTGGAACCACCGCACAACCAAGGCACAAAAAGGGAAAGCGAACAGGAGGAGGACTATAAAATTATAAAGAAAAGAGAAACAAAGCAGAGAAAACAAAAGGGGTTGCTGAGGAACCAGGACTCAGCCTCAGAGCTTGATACCAGGAGGAATGGAAGAGACACCCTGCCAGGGTAGTTACCATGATTATTGTGCCCCATCCTCCCCTTTCCGGAAATGAAAACAATGTGATGGTCAAAAGAACTGCGGAGAAAACCGGGAAGACTATCCCTCACACCTCCTCAGTCAAGACTCTGCTTCTTCCTTTCTTTCCTTTCTGACCGGATTTGAAGAGGTAGGAACATCAAGGCGAGGCAGAAGTAGAAGTGCTTGCCGACAGACGCTTGCCCCTCCTGGTTCTGGGCCTGGGCCTACTAGCACATGCACGTTCTTTCCCCTTCTCCCGACAAATCAGAGAAGCCAGCCAAACATGGAGAGGAGGAGGAGGAGGAGAAGGAGGAGGAGAAGAAGAGTTGGTTTTTATATGCTGACTTTCTCTACCACTTAAGGAAGAATCAAACCGGCTTCTGCCGTTCATGTGGAGGAGTGGGGAATCAAACCCGGTTCTCCAGATCAGAGTCAACTATTCCAAGCCACCGCTCTTAACCACTACACAATGCTGGCTTAGTGCATGCTGCGCCCCCGGAACGGGAGGTTGGTGATGCACATGCATAGCTGGTAAGAGACTAGAGCAGCCCAGATCAGGAATGGGGGGGGGGAATGACTGCCTCAGCTGGCTCACGGGCCAGATAACAGCTCTCAAGGGGCCGGATCCGGCCTGCAGGCCATATGTTTGACACCCCTGTTTTAGAGGTTTAAATGCCAAAAGTGCCTTCTTAAATTGCCCCAGAAATGCACTGGAAACAGTGCAGTTGTTACAGAACTGGAGTAATATGCTCTAAATGGCTTGCCCCGGTCAATAAGCTGGCAGTAACTGAACACTTTTCAAAGGTGTGTGTAACTGAGTCCAGGACATTCATGAACAGGACTGGGACCCAAATGTGTGGCTGCTGTTTTCTGTAGCCATGTAATGCATCCCAGTCTTACATTTCCCGCAAACATCATTAATACTGTAGAAACTCCCATGATTTGACAATTCAGTAACAATTTCATTAATATATTATAAATATGAAAGGAGAAAGAAAAGCTATAATGTGATCAGAGCGAATATAGTCAGGTTAAAGGATGCACCACAGATCCAGAGACCAGAGAAAAGAACCGGAAAGAAAATACACACTGATATTGAAATGGGACCAAAAAAAAAGATAATCAGCAGAGAAAGCAGTGAAAGGGGGCTTGAGAGGAAATGAATGAGGGCTTTCAAATTTGGAAATCAAACCTCCGAGTAATCTTTTCAAGGATGTGATCCGATACAATTTGTTTTAGCACATTTACAACTTCAGAGCTTTTGTGCGATGCTAAAGAATATAGAATAATTATGCTCAGCAAGTGTTGAATAACATGTGAATCACCACTTGGATGTTTTATCATGGACATTTAACATTTCTGCACACGACACTTGATATGCCTTGCCTCTCCAAAGCTGCCTCTTTAATAACAGTGGTAATGTACTCAGAATTGCTGCTGTCAGACTTCGGCAGACTACTTGCTGTTTACCTTAGATGAAGATATTTTTATTGCTGTGATACTTAAATCAACAAGCATTATATAGGCTCACAATTTCTGTAAATTTTATACTTCTGTGAACTTATTACTGGTATTTTTACCATTTGACACCCAACCATCTCCTGTAATGCCATGTAATCCCAATTTTCCACAAGAGACCAAGTGTTTATACAGCTTTACAACCTATGATGCAGCTACAATCTGAAATGAAAAGTATGTGAGCAGGTCTCAGTATTTATGACACCTTAGGGGTTAAAGCTAATGGTGCACTATCTCTGCAAGAGACTTCAAATATCCTGGGTAGGGCTGTTGAAAAAAAAAATCGGTATAGTTCGGATTCGGCCGAATTCAGCCCGTCTGGATTCAGGATATGCTGAAGTCCAAACTCCCCCACTTTGGGTCGTGCAATTCGGCGCGAATTCAAAGTTTGGGGAAAAAATTCGGCCGAATAAAGCTATTAAAAACACAACCGCACCTTTCCGCGGCTCCAGGGGAGGCATTTTTGGGGGTAGAGGTCCCAAACATTCAGCGGAGCTTCAAAGGACCTTTCTTGCAAGACCCCCCAAGTTTTGTAAAGATTGGGTCAGGGGGGGCTGAGATATGGGCCCCGAAAGGGGTCCCCTTCACCCTTAATGTGCATCTCTGAGCAGAGCTTGCCGCCCACGCACAAAGCTCCCAGCCCCGACAAACAGCTGAGCTGCGGGGAGCAAGGGCAGGGCAGGTGTGAAGAAGTTTGCAAAGCAACTCAACTGCAAAGCAACACAACTGCAAAGCAACACAACCATGCAAAGCAACATGTTTGCAACCATGCAAAGCAACACCTGACACCTGGGAGTTTGCAAACCATGGAAGGGACAGAGGCAGCTAGCTATGCATAATGAGCAGGAGGGGGTGGAATTTCCCCTTTTGCATCGGACTCGGGACCAGGCAAATGCATTCTTTAAGTCACCATTTGAAAACCAGTTTTGAGCAAGCATCAAAATAGACCTAACCGATCTTACTGAAGCCCCCCCTCAAACCAGGGAGAGAGAGACTCGAGGGGGCACACACACCCCAGGCAGAATGGGCGAAAGCCCCTTTTGGCTTCCCCCCCACAGAAACTGCTCCCTCCCCACACATACACAGACTCTGCTTTCCCCCCCCACACACACACAGGAGAAAAATTATAGATTAAAGCCCCCAAAGGGGTCTTACTGTGGCTGTCTTCTGTTCCATCAGGAGGGGCTGGGAGGAGGACTGGGTAATCCAATACGATTCTATTTAAGCACGGGAGGTTTTGCCTTGGACTTGCTGCTCTGGAGATGCATACACGATCGGGTGATCCATTCATCCCAATAGGGAAAAGGGGAAAGCCCATACATATCTCGGGACCCCCTGACCCAATGTTTACAAAACTTGGGGGGTCTCTTAAGAAGGCTCGTCTGAAGCTCTGCTGAAAGATTGGGGGCTGCACCCCCAAAAGTGCACCCCCTGCAGCCACGGAAAGAGAAAAGGGGGGAGCCCATATTTTTGCCCCCACTGAACCCAACTTTACTAAACTTGGGGGGTGTCTTAAGAAGGCTCGTCTGAAGCTCTGCTGAAAGTTTGGGGTCTCTACCCCAAAAATGCACCCCCTGCAGCCACGGAAAGGAGCGAATGTGCACAAGCAACCCCCCATGAGGATTTCTCTCTCTTTCTCTCCCCGGCTGGGCCGTGCAGTAGCTGATTCCTCCCGTACTCAATCCTGACTGATGGGCCAGAAGAAGACCCAGCTTGGCCACCGATTGGCCCGAGGAGAATGCTGCTTACTGACGGTTAAGCTGGCCCCGAATTTGCCGAATTTATTTGTGAACTCCCAAACTCGCTGAATTCGGCTCCCCCGTTTTCCCGCCATTTTTGAGTTCGGTTCGTCCCGAACTAAAAACCGCCGAATCAGGGGAAATTTGGCTGTTTTTCGGTTCGGCTGAACCAAATCGACAGCCCTAATCCTGGGACTTAAATTAAAGCCAGCAATTGGTAAAACATTGGCAGATTGGAAGTGCAACAAGAACTGGCTAAAATTTTAATTTGCTGACAGATTTTCACACAAATACACCGTTTGAGGACAGGAAATCATAGCTGGAGATGGAATTCCTCCTGCAAGTTTCATCCATGATGAATGTGATATTTAGCAGACAAAGTCTAAATGACACCCTTTAATTAGGTTCATAATAATACTGGCTCAAGCTCACAGGAGGCTGCCAATTTTCACTTGTCTGGCAGAGGCACCAACTTGTTGAGTGAAGAGTATTGTTTCCAAATGATTTACAGACAGGGGCAGAGTGTGTGAATATTCCTTCCACATAAATCACAGCCGGTAAGTACATATGGCCGCTTACCGCTCCACAGGAATTAAACGTTGGACACCAAGGAGATGAGTTTTGGATTTAGACGTTTTACCTTTAAATAAATACACGACATTTCCCATCTTTTCCAGCAGAATATGAGAAGCATCTTTCAGCCTGATCTTCAGTATAAATTGGGCAACAATAAAGCAACTCTTCTTCTTTGAGTGGTCACCTGTGCATTCACACTGATGGGATTTGAGCCTGCACAGAGCATAGGCTTACCAGGTCCCTCCTCTGCTCCAGTGGGAGGTTTTTCAAGTGGTAAGTGAGATCGCGCACACACGCGCAGCCAAGCCGACATGATCGCGGCCCGTTGCGATGCAACTTCTGGGTATAAACCGGAAGTGCTGCATCGCAACGGGCCCTTTACCACTCAAACTGGTTTTGAGTGGTAAATGGCCCCTTGCGATGCGGCGCTTCCTGTATACAACCAGAAGTGTTATAATGTATTAGTACTCAATAAGTGCTCTGTATATGTATTTTTTTCTTTGATTTTATGTATTTTATGTGTTTTTTTTTCTTTTCTTTTTTATATATTTCATTATAAAAATGCAATAAAAATATTATATATATATATAAAAACCAACCAGAAGTGTCATAGCGCCTCGGACAGGCGCACGTGCACGCATTGCCCACCAACCCTCAGTTGGTTGGCGGGCAGCCAGGTGGATTGGCAGGCAAACCTAACAGAGCAACACATTCAGAGCAATAATTTACAGGCCGAAACCTCTTCCCCCTGAAATGTGGGCTTGGACCACATGTGCTCCAGGGAAAGAGTCACACCTTTACTGCCCAGTAAAACATCTGAATTCATTTTTATGGCAGAATCTGAACATCATAGGCAGGGCAAATATATGATTTGCATCTTTCCATTGATCATATGCAAAGTCATGTTTGTTACATAAATATAATTTAAAAATGGGAACCCACAAGGACTTGCAGGAGGCATCTCATTTCCTCCTCCCCATCTATTTCCTCTTTTCCTTTCCTGAAAGTGCCCATATTCTCTGCCTCCTTTTCTCCTTCCCTCTCAACAGCCAATTTACATTTATCTGCCCCTCTGTGTTCAGCTTTCCCTCTCCCTCCCCAGAAGCCTCTGCTTAGGAAAACTGTGGCCCAATTGTGTGGTGCTTGCCACTGGGCCAGGCCCACTTGCATGGTAAGAAATCCTCAAGAACTTGTGGAGGAGGGCATCACACTTTCCCCTGTCCCACTATTCCCTCTTCCCCTTTCCTGAAAGCCCCCATAGACTCTCTCTTTTTCCTGCTTCCTGAAATGGCTGCTTTGGAGGATGGAGTCCATGACATTACAGCCTTCTGAGGGCCATCTCCTCCTCAAACCCCATCCTCTCCAGCCTCCACCCCTCTCAAATCTGCATTTATTTCCTAACCTGGAGTTGGTAACCCTATTTTCTTACCACCCATCTGCTCAGTTGTCTCCAGCTTTCCCTCTCAACGCCCACCTGGCCCCTCTGTGTTCAGTTTACATTATTTTCCTCTCCTTTTTATCCTCACAAAACCCCTTTGAGGTAGGTTAGGCTGAAAGTATGTGAATGTCCACAATCACCCAGTGAGCTTCCACAGCAAGATGAGAATTCAGACCTGAAGCTCTAACTGCTACATCAAACAAGCTTTCATAGGGCGCTGCTGCTGAATAGCAGCAAGCAGCCAGGCATAGTTGAGTCAAGGAAGTCAAGTTGTATCAGATCATCCAGATGCTGCTTCCAGGCCTATTGTTGCCAACTTCCAAGTGTGTGTGTGTGTTTGTGTGTGTGTGTTAAGTGCCATCAAGTCGCTTCCGACTCATGGCGACCCTATGAATCAATGTCCTCCAAAGTGTCCTATCTTTGACAGCCTTGCTCAGGTCTTGCAAATTGAAGGCTGTGGCTTTCTTTATTGATTCAATCCATCTCTTGTTGGATCTTCCTCTTTTCCTGCTGCCTTCAACGTTTCCTAGCATGACTGTCTTTTCTAGTGACTCCTGTCTTCTCATAATGTGACCAAAATATGACAGCCTCAGTTTAGTCTTTTTAGCTTCTAGGGTCAGTTCAGGCTTCCTGGAAATCTCCCAGAATTACAACTGAACTCCAGACGACAGAGTTCTGTCCCTCTGGAGAAAACTGCTGTGTTGGAGGACCCTCTCTTCCCCAAACCCCATCCTCCCCAGACTCCACCTCAAGGCATTTCCCAACTTGGAGCTGGCAACCCTAGCCAGGCCTGGCCCCAATGCATCCTCCCTCAAAGGCTAGCCTGGAAAGGGCCATTCTCGAGGGCTGCCAATCTCCAGGTACTAGCTGGAGATCTCCTGCTATTACAACTGATCTCCAGGGATAGAGATCAGTTCACCTGGAGAAAATGGCAGCTTTGGAAGGTGGACTCTATGGCATTGAAGTCCCTCCCCTCTCCAAACCCCACCCTCCTCAGGCTCTGCCTCCCGCCAGTGGTGACGAGGGGCCTGCCAACCCCCCCTTCTCCCTCCCCTTGCCTTTTACTGATAGAACCAAGCCTGAATTCATGGTTGCCTAGAATTGGTTACTGACGGAATTTGTTGCTTAAAGCTACAGGTGCTCCTTTCATCATTTTGAGTTTTTGAAAACACATTTTTCTGCCAACCTGGGGCCTTCTCAGATTTGTAGAAAGATCTGTCTTGACCATTCACAGCTCCAGTCAACAGATTTAAATACCCTCAGATTTGGCCAACTACCCTATTAGTATATAGATTTTCAACCTCCATCCCTGCAAGAGATGAATTTCTACACATTACTAGAATAATGGTCTCTTAAACAATTGGTATAAAATAAAGTATTTTGTTGATATCTCAAAGTGAATAGAGTTGTTTCAGAGATGTGTGTATATGAGAATGGATAATATATTACAACACACTGTTGCAACTATGCAAACTAGCTCAATGCATGCTTAGGTATAATTTGCTTTTGTTTCATTTCCTGGGATGGTAACTATAACTACATATTATCCTGATGTACCTGTTCAGAGGGGAAATTGGCAGGATCAGTTTATGAGGGAGGAGTATACTTCATCAACTAAAGCGAGTCAATTCCAAAAAAAAGCATGCATAGGATAAACCTGCATGGCCAAGGGCTAGCATGCAAAAGTTTCTGCACAAGTACTAATATTTTTGTCAAGAAACAACATTAACATAAATACTGGATAACTTTGTATTAGATATTCATACCCTACTTTCCTCCCCAATGGAAAACCCAAGCAGCTTACAACATCATTCTCCCCTTCTCCATTTTACTCACACAACAACCCAGTGAAAGATATAAGGGCCACACGTGAGTGACTGGCCCAAGGTCACCCAATGAGTTTTCAGGGCACAAGTGGGATTCAAACCAGGGCCTCCCAGATCATAAAAAGGTAAAGGTCCCCTGTGCAAGCACCGGGTCATTCCTGACCCATGGGGCGACGTCACATCCCGACGTTTTCTAGGCAGACTTTGGTTGCGGGGTGGTTTGCCAGTGCCTTCCCCAGATCATAGTCTGACACTTTTACCAGTACAACACATTGCTGACTTTGGTAACCATAACAAAGGTATTATAACAAAGGTATATTTAAGTTGTTTACTTTTAAAACCAACAAAAAAAATTCACTTTTATAATAGAACAAGTAGAAACCCACAAGGTCTTGCAGGAGGCAACTTATTGCTCACGCCCACACTATTTCCTCTCTCCCTTCCCTGAAAGCCTTCATAGTATCTCCCTTTCCCCCTGATTCTTTCTGTCCATCCCACCTAACAGCCAACCTACATTTAGCCACCCCTCTGTTTTCACCTCCCCCCCCCCACAGCAGCCTCTACCTAGGAAAACTATGGCCCAGTTGTGTTGTGCTGGCCACTGGGCAAGCCCACTTGCATGGCAGGGAACCCTTAAGGAGTCGCTGGGGGGGGGCACCTCACTTTCCCCTTTACCTCCTCCTTGAACTATTTTCTCTTCCCAGCCTCCTGGCAATCACCATATCCACTTCAGCTGCTAAGGTTAGAGCCCAGTGCAGCTGCACAGCAGGCTCACCTTCATTGTGATATTTGGTCCTTTAGGCATGGGTACTTTCACTCATGTTTGCCCCCTGGTCTGACTTGGTTGTTCCTTGAATTCTGCATGAGTTTTCCATCCATTAGAGATGACCTCGCTGCCAGTCCTCACAAATCCCGGGACTTCCTGTTCCTCTGTTAGCCCGATTCTTTTCTCTTCCCTGAGCTCAGCCCAGGTGAAATCCCTGTGCATAAGGCAAAGTGTGGGACACACAAGCTTGGTGTCTCTCACAGCCAATTACAAAGCAGCGTGTAAAGAGGCAGGGATTCAAATGCTTCCTGCTTCCTGGGAGCTCTTTCTGAGCAGAAGAAAGGCTTTTTAAAAACGAGGCTTGGATTTCTCTCCCCCCCCCCATTTTTTGTTCTTAAAATGCTTTTTTATGCAGCAATTAGGTTGGGGGGGGGATTTTCTCTCACAGTAAGCTCTACAAAATAAGCCAATTACAAAGCAGCATTTAAAGAGGTGGGGACTTGATTTGAGCTTGGAGACTGCTGGTGCATAGATTCCCAACAGGAAAGGGTGGGTCCAGTGAGCAACAAACCACAGGTAAAACTCCCATACATAAATGACCTTTATCTCCCAGATATTGGAGCTTTGTGAAAAAGAGCAAAACAGCAGACGGCTGGGCACCAGATATGGGGGAGGGTTGCTCGGGCTGCGAGGGCCCAAAGACCATTATTGTGGTTCAGATCCTAAGGCTACAATGGTTTATAATCATCTGCACAGCTAGGCTACATGCATTTCTCCACACCAGGGAGCATACGTTTACATCTCAAGAGCTCAAGTTATGAAGGGATTGAGCAATAGGACAAATATGGAAGCTTATTATAGATTATGGGGAAAGGTCTTTAGAACTTTTCAAGACAATATAAAATCCACAGTGTTCTCTTAGCACTCTACTTATTCTAGAAACAATTGTTTAAGTGGATAAAAGACTGAGGTGTGGTTCAGGAAGTGCCTTGTTCAAATTTTACCTTTGAGACTGAAGTCACAGCATGAGTGTCCTTAGGCAGATAGCCATGCACTCTCAGTTCTATCAACATGGTAATAATGCTACTGACCTACAATACAGAGGGGTTTGTAAGAATTCCTGTTCAGCTTCAGGAAGATTTCCAGGTTTTGGCATTTGGTAAAACCAAACCCTGAATATTGCTGAAACAGCTAATTTTGGGTTTATTTTCAGTGCCAGTATATCGATGTGCACAACCCTAGGTACAACAGGATATGTGAAGGAATTTGAATATATGAAAGCACTTAAGTATTAAAGCACTTGCAGATTTGAAGAGCTGCAGTTAGAAAAAGCTCCTTCCTTGTTATATATAAAATGGTAATAAGATAATATTATGGCAACATTAAAATGATAAGATTAAAATATTGGCAAGCTGAGAGAAAGAGATTTGCCAATGTTGTAATGTTACAGAAATACTGGCGACAATAGACTGCAATGTATTTAAAAACCCACTAGGTGGCAATATCAACATATTTCTAGACAGCTTTTTAAAATTGAAGTTACACATTACAAGTGCTTTGTCAAATTCTAAATGGACTATGAGAACACCTAATTGATAGGAGATTCAACAGCTGATTAGACCTTCACATTTTGGACACCCTCCCATTTCCCCAGATCTGGACCCATAGAATAGCAGGCATCTCCAAGGCTACACCACAATTCATTTAAAGATGAACTGAAGGAGGAGGGCTCATCTCCTCCTCTTTGGATCTGTGGCAATGCCATCACAGACCAATGAAGTTAATGGAGACAAAGTGTACCAATGCACTCTGTATTAGCTCAGGTCATCCTCAGTGACATCATTACAAAATCAAACCTCATTGGCTACAAGAGGATTTCACTGTTCCCAGGGAAAACCAATCTGAGAGAAAAAAATTATGGTACCAACAGAATAGCTAATCAGGGCTGTGAAGAAGCATTTTATGGGGGGGGGGCACTGCCCTCTGAGAGGGTGGGACTACTGCAGCCATCACTGCATAATGACACTGGAGAGAGGCTGATTTTGTAAATGATGCCATCAGGCAGGGCATAAATGTCTGCATATGTTAGCGGGCTCAAATACTTTTACCACCTTCCAAGCTTTCCCAAATAATTAGCAGTTAGGGGGAGAGTATACTTCACAGGAAGCAAAGTTGATCATGAGATGTGCCCCACCTCCATTCAGTGCTTTCTTTCCACACAGGCCCACTTCCACCTGTGGAAAAACTTGTGCTTTGCCTAGATTTATCTTCTTGGTCTTCCATCCACCATTAAAAGCGCCAAGCACAGCTGTACACTCTAGAGACCAAGCAAATGAGAAGGCGTGGTATATCCTCTCTGATTATTCATGAGACGGGTTAAGTTGATCTGAACCGCAGGAAAGGCCTCATTGGTGCATGGGAGTAGACGACATGAGCTGCTGTGCGTGGGGATGCCACGGAGATTCACAGATGACAATCACAGTGATGTTTGAGCTGCCCGTAAAAAATGCTCAGTTTGTAGAGTACTTTGCATAATAATTAATGCAGCCCTTCCCCATACGGGCTGGGAGACAGAAGGTAATGGGCAGTTGCATAATGTGCTCAGTAAAGTTGCATAAAAAACAACAGGCCATCATTAAATGACATTAAGAAGGGAAGAACTAAATGGCTCAAGCTTCATTTCCAAAAAGTCTATAATGATACTTCACAGTGAAGCTCAACTCTAATCTAGCTACTGGCAACACAATCGCCTTCTGTGTCACCCCTGGCAAGCCAAGCCCCTGTGGTGCATCAGCTGCTTTGGTAGCTCTGGCAGAGAACTAACTGGCCCTGATCTAAGGCTGAACCATTTTTCTTATAAGCCAAAAGAGAGGTGCAGAGCAGTGCAGAAAATATGGGGTAAGTGAGATGTGCAAATTCTGAGGTGTCAAATGTATGAAGGTGTAAAGAGCAGAACCGTGTGTGAGTGTGAAGAAGTCCACAGAACTACTGGAAAGGCTGTCATGTGGAGAGCTGTGTACCATCATGAACACTGCCTGCACAGACATGTTAGAAGGAGGGGTCCAAAAATATTCCGTCTTAAGCCCCAAAGTATATGTTAAGGAATCTGCCCTGTGTTAAAGCGCCCATGGTGATTATAATAGGTTATGTATTGAGGGTTACCCTGGCATACTACAGTTTCAGTCTTACCATGGAACAGATACCCAGAACGTATGGAATATGTAAATAAAAGATGACTTGTAAGAAAAACTAAGCATTTCCATTAAGCCATTACAAATACATGGAAAAGTTGATCTGCTACTATAGAAGCATGTGTAGGACTTTCCAAACAATCGAAAGCAGTACAGTGAGGAAATGGCAAAAGGAGAAACCAAGGTGAAGGAAAAAGAGACAATCCAGCCAGCGTGGTGTAATGGTTAGAATGCGGGACTAGGTTCGGAGAGACCTGGGTTCAAATCCACACTCTACCATGGGAACTCGCTGGATGAGCTAGTTCCTTTCTCTCAGCCTAACCTACCTCACAGGGTTGTTGTGAGGATAAATTGGAGGAGGAAAAAATGACAGTGTAAGCAGGTTAGAGTCCCCATTTGGGACATGCCTATATTCATAAATATAAATGCATACTGCTCATTTCCCCATCCACCCAGACTCCTAAACTTTGCAGGTTTACATTTGCTTCAAATAGCAATTTATTTAAAATGCTTCCTTAAACTTTAGCCTCTAATGCTGGAAATTTTTAGACAGGATCATGCATTCCATACAAGAAGTATCTGTAACAGCTTTTCCGTGCAATTATTCCATATCTCACATAAATAAACAATAGATTTGGTTCTTTGTGGAATCATATCATACCAATAGAATGATATGAAGTGGGAACTTGTGCATGTGTTCTCATATTCCTATGCAACAAAGGTTGCAATCATTGGTTCTTGTAGGTTATCCGGGCTGTGTAACCGTGGTCTTGGAATTTTCTTTCCTGACGTTTCGCCAGCAACTGTGGCAGGCATCTTCAGAGTAGTAACACTGAAGGACAGTGTCTCCTGAAGGACTGTCCTTCAGTGTTACTACTCTGAAGATGCCTGCCACAGTTGCTGTCGAAACGTCAGGAAAGAAAATTCCAAGACCACGGTTACACAGCCCGGATAACCTACAAGAACCAATGAACTCTGACTGTGAAAGCCTTCGACAAAGGTTGCAATCCTTGGGGTAAGCTGGACTAAATAAAATAGGACTTAACTTCTGAGTAGACCTGCTTAGGATTGCTCTCAAAGTGTTGGGCGATACTTGGAGAATGTCTGAATAACTAAACCTACTAGAGGTGAGCACCAATTTTTTTTTTTTTTTGTATTTTTGGGGTTCAAGTTTATTAAATCGGAAAAGTTTCAAAACCCAGATTTTTCAAAAAAAAAAAAATCACGTTAATAAACCCATTACTGAAAAATACCGTGGGTGGGGATTGGCTCAGACAGGAAGGCAGGGGCGTTCCAATCTCCGCTGCCTGCATGCTCCGTGGAATTGGAGTGGGCAGGTAGCGGTGATAGAAATGCCCCTGTCTTCCTATCCGAACTGCTTGCCAGCTCGGATAGGAAGGCAGAGGCATTCCTATCCACATCCCCCACCTTCTCCAGAGTCTGGTGAAGGAGGATAGTATGGATGTGGGGAAAGGGGAAATGGGAGGAAAGAGGGAGGGAGGGGGGAAATGGTGGCAGGGCCAAAGCGGCCTGAATAATGCCAAATATATTCAGCATTATTTGGGTCCACTTTTTTGGCTGGTAACCCCCCCCCCAAAAAAAAAATACTGAAAAGATTTTTTTTCCAGTTTGCATATGAATATGCACACCCCTAAAAACAACACAGCCCTGACCTGGATGGCCCAGGCTAGCCTGATCTTGTCAGATCTCAGAAGCTAAGCAGGGTCAGTCCTGGTTAGTATTTGGATGGGAGATCACCAAGGAAGTCCAGGGTTGCTGTGCAGAGGAAGGCACTGGCAAACCACCTCTGTTAGTCTCTTGCCATGAAAACCCCAAAAGGGGTCGCCATAAGTCGGCTGTGACTTGAAGGCACTTTATACACACACACACACACACACACAAACAGCACAACAACAAACTTCCAACCAACAAACTGGGGAAATGTGCTCAGCCCTAGTTTGGGCTTTCTCTAGGGAAGATTGGCCTCTGGCATGTGAGCACAAAACACACATGCACATACACACAGAGAGAAGCATAAGCTGTGTAGCTGTCTGTTCAGCTCACATTGCACCTACCTTTTAACACATGGTGTTTGAGACTAGCCGAAGGCCCTTCTAATCTCATACACATGGCCATCCTGGGCCTTGGTGCTTCCCACATTCAAATGAAATGAGGGTGTTAACTAGACAATGATTTTACAAAGATTCATAATTGTAATTAATAATTGGGTAATTATCACAGTGGCTTCACAAACAGCTGTGCCAGGATTGCCGCAACTGCAGGCAAATGTATCCGCCTGTACTTCCAGTTTTTACACCACATTCTCCATGTAAACACGGCTGTGTCTGAGGACACCCACAAATAGGCTATTATATGTTTTCCACATTTCCCAAGCTGTGAGAAGTCCCAGGCATCATTAGCGGGACTGATTCTCTAATTGGAAGAGAGCGTACTGGAGACTTGTGCCATTGTAGTTATATTTGATTTATTTATAAATACACAGACCAGGTCCCACTATGGTCAGAGATCACTTCCCACTCTTCCCACTGCTGCTTCTTTGGGCAGCAGGAGGAAAAAAATTAATTCCTGGTGTCACACACAGTATGGTGATACTTCTGGGTAAAAACCGGAAGTGACACCTTGTTGCTCTAGGAATTGCTCTAGGAGTTTCCAGCGATTCCTAGAGTGATACGACACCACTTCCAGTTTTCCCCAAATATGACAACATGCTACATGTGAAATTGGAGACCCCCCCCCATATCCCCGACCCCCCTATGTCCTGCCAGGAGCCAGCCATTGGCCAGCTACTGTACAAACAGAGTGAAACACTCCTACAGGGCAGTAGATCCACTTCTCCATAGCCTGAGAGATCTTGTATCCAAGGTCCTTCAACCAATTTACATCGGACAGTCTGCTTCTTTCCCTGTCTCTTCTAAATGGAAAATCTACTTTTTTCGCGCGCGCGCACACACACACACAAACACCTTTGCCTTCTTCTTAGTAAGAAAGGATCATCTTCTCCAAGCTCTAGTGGATACTTAATAGAGCTATCAAGAGACTCTTTCATTAAAAACAGTGTCCACCGAGGAAACCGCCACAATCTTTAAGAAGGGAAATATGATTTTGTCCTGGCTCAAGTCCCTGTAGCCCAAACCATTCCCAGGCATGACAGCTTTCTCAAAAGAGTTCTTAATGGCAGTCCCACATGTATGAAACAACTTACATTGTGTGAATCAATCCAAAATCTCCAGAGAAGCAGCCGGAAGCAAAAAGCAAAAAAGAGGTTGGTTTTTACACTAGTCATTTAGTCTACAGTGGCCCTATATTCACTCAGGGTTTTGTTGTTGTTGTTTGTTTTAAACATAGCTCTTAATGTAACATTTTCAAAACATTTTGCAGATTTGAAACTATTTTGAACTGTAATACCCATTTCTACAAATGCATTTGCATTTCAGTGTTATGACAATATCTTTGTACAAAGATGTACAATGTGTACAGTAACACGGACAAAAAGCTGTGCAACCCAAGCCTGGGTTACTAATTCACTCCACTGGGCTGAGGGTGAAAGCTTACAAATAGAATTTAAAACTTGAATCGACAGCCCTTCAAATACTTGAAAATGGTTGTCATATAACTTGTCTGTAGTCTCCTCTCCAGGCTAAATATACCCAGCTCCTTCAACCTTTCCTCATAGGGCTTGGTCTCCAGACCCCTCAACATCTTTGCCGCCCTCCTCTGGACACATTCCAGCTTGTCTACATCCTTCTTATATTGTGGTGCCCCAAACTGAACACAATACTCTAGATGAGGACTAACCATAGCAGAGTAAAGCAATACATTTTGCGTGATCTGGACACTGTACTTTTGTTAATACAGCCCATAATCGCATTTGCCTTTTTAGCCACCACATCACAATGCTGACTCATGTTCATTGTATGGTCTACTAAGATCCCTAGATCCTTTTTGCACATACTGCTGCCAAGTCTCCCTAATCCTATAATTATACATTTGATTTTTCCTACCAAAATGCAGAACTTTATATTTATCTCTGTTGAAATCCTTTTTATTAGTTTTAGTCCAGTTTTCTAAATTGTCAATATTATCCAATATCCTGGCTCTGCCTTCTACTGTATTTGCTATCCCTCCCAATTTAGTTTAATCGCAAATTTAATAAGCATCTCCTCTATTCCTTCATCCAAATCATTTATAAAGATGTTGAACAACACAGGGTCCAGGACAGATCCCTGAGACACTCAACTTGTCACTCCTCTCCAAGAGGATGGGGAACTATTACCAAGCACTCTTTGGGAGTTACCTGTCAACTAGTTACAATCCACCTAACAGTAATAGGATCTAAACCACATTTTACCAACTTGTCAACAAGAATATTATGTGGAGCCTTATCGAAAGACTTACTGAAATCAATATAAATTATGTCTACAGCATTCCTCTAATACAGCAAGGGAGTAACTTTCTCAGAAAAAGAGATGAGTTTAGCCTGTCATGACTTGTTCTTGAAAAACCTGTGTTGGCTCTTGGAATCACAGCCATCCTTTCTAAATGCTCCAGGACTGACTGATGATTTGTTCTAAGACTTTTCCAGGTATAGATGTCAATCGGGCACCTCACCTGTTCTCCAAGAATTCTCAAAAATAATGGACAGGGACTCAGAAATTATATCTGTGAGTTCTTTCAGTATCCTTGGATGCAATTCCTCTTACCCTGAGGACTTAGTTTCATTTAAAGAAACTAGGTGTGTATGTACTACCCCTATGCTGATCCCTAGACTGCAACTCCCTTCCCTCATCATGTGTTCTGTTTTTGCCATGTTGAGCACTGTTTCCTTCACAAGAGAAGACTGAGGAAAAGTAGGAATTGAGCAGTTCTGTCCTCTCTTCATAACAAAATAACCCTTTTTGTTGTGTTTAGCATCTCTTGCTAGCCTAAGCTCATATTGAGCTTTAGCTTTTCTAACACTCTCCCTATAGGCTCTGGTTCTTTGTTTATATTCATCCTTGGTTATAAGGCCCTCCTTCGATTTCCTAAATGAGTCTTTTTTATTTCTCAAATCTTTAGAAAGCTGTTTATGGAGTCACCCTGGCTTCTTTAGGCTCCTTCCATTTTTCCTTCTCATTGGAATCATTTGTGATTGTGCCTTCAATATCTCGCTTTTAAGAAATTCCCATCCCTCTTGAGCTCATTTCTCTTTAAGTATTTCTGACCATGGGATTCTACCCAGCATAACTTTCAGTTTGTTAAAATTAGCTTTTCTAAAATCTAACCTATATGTTGGATTTTACATACTTTTACTTCCCCAAGATCTTAAATTCCAAAATTACATAGTCACTACTACCCAGGGTGCCCACTACTTTAATCTCTTCAACCAGTTCTTCCCTGTTGGTAAAAACCAAGCCCAAGATAGCAGACCCCCTTGTTTCCCTCTCCACTTTCTGGAAAATGAAGTTATCCACAAGACAAGTCAGGAATTTATTTGACCTTTCACTTTTAGCAGAGTTGGACTTCCAACAGATATCCGAGTAACTGAAATCTCCCATGACATAGAGACTGTATTCTGAGCAAGGTCTTCTGATTAATCAAATGGGCCTTGGGATAGTCTCTTTAAAGCATGGCTGTCAAACATAAAGCCTGCAGGCCAGATCCAGCCCCTTGAGGGCTCTTATCCGGCCCACGAACCAGCCGAGGCAGCCCTTCACTCTCGATCTGGGCTGCCGAGCCCACTGCTGACTCACCAACCAAGGCAGCTACCCTGCCCCAGTCTCAATCTGGATTGGCGAGTCTGCTGCAGGCTCGCTAGCTGAAGAAGCCACCTACCCCAGTCCTGAGGTGTCAATTATCAAAGACTGTAAAATAAAATAAAATAATGTAAGAGTATTATTGTTTTAAGCATGTTTGCATTTTAAGTAAAAAATAAAGTAAAAAATAATATTAATTGGCTTTGTCTGTGTCTTCTATAAAGTTTGTATCTCTGGTATCTGGCATTAAATTTTATGGTACACATGGCCCGGCCCAAACAAGTGACATTTATGTCGTATCTGGCCCTCGTAACAATTGAGTTCAACACCCCTGCTCGAAAGCAAACCTGGAAGAAATCTCTCCCTAACAGAGTGCTTCAAAGACTCTCATCCCACAGAGACTCACCTCCCAGGAGAGAACTTCCACTTGAAAAAGCAAGATCCAGCACTTGCCCACACCCTCACCTTAATCTTCAGAAGAGGTGAAGGAAGTAGCATTTCAAATGGGTTCACGCAACTAGCAGAGAGAAAAATCTCTTAAGAACACTTTTGCATGATTTGCAGATAACACTAGTAATTAACTTTTTATTCATTGGTGTTTATGTAGGCAGAATCCCATAAAAACTGGTCTGGACTTGTTGCCTGTATCTCTTAATAAATTACAGAGCATTTACCCAATGACGTCTGATGTTGCTCGAGTAATGTAACCTTATAGTCATGAGTGAGAGATTAGAAGAAAAGTAATAACTGTAGGTAAGTCCATGTATGATTGACAACAAGAAAATGGTGGATATTCACCACAGCCTTGCTCTTTAAAAGCCTTATGGATAGAGAAGCTGATATATGAACACCATTATCACAGCATTGTTCATTAGCAGTATATAAGTGCAATTAATTAACTAAAAAGTGATCCATCAATGTAGCAAGCGACTCTACTTAAATTGTCTGTAGAATGTATTCATCCTTATTAGCAAACAGCTTTGTCTGTTCACTCTTCTGTAGTGGGGGCGATTACCAAAGTTGTGACTACTTTTGCCCTGTTGATGGATTCTCATAGTTTATAAATTAATAGTACTTAGTTCTGTTTGGAATGTACAGTGCCATATATTGTTTATTGTGTATAGATGTATCATTTGCATTAAAAGGGTAGGCTTGATGTTACTTACAAAATAATGATAGCTTCAATTTTTTGTTTTGCTTACACATAGAAACAGGTATTATCTCTATGTTTTGTTTCCATCTTGGTCCTTGCTCTGAACTTGTATCTTATCTTACGGTATCTGTTACTACATTTTATTCTGTGTGATCTTTTGGAAACTGTTGCATTAGATTAAAACAATTCATTTCATTTAAATGGTAAAAAGATGTTTGTTAGCTCACCTTCACCAAAAGTAGTCAAAGGGGTTACAACCAGATGAACCTGTAATACCAGGTCTGCTTCTATAGGACTCTGGAATCTTGTTTGTTGATTCCTTGGCCTTTCTGATTGATGAAATCTGCCAAAAAGTGTTTGATTCATTGGAGTGGGCAGGTTAGTAATGCCTCCCCAAGTAAAAGATTTATCTTCAGCCTTGAAAGAAATCATGGTGAGGCAATTACAGAAAAACGGATTGGATTCTAGGGATTTAAACTACTATAGACCAGTCTAAAATTTGTCATTTTGATTTCAGGACTTTGAAAGAGTGGAGTTTTCGGATTGAAATGGTTATCTAGGTATTTTCTGTTTGGGTTCCAGCCTAGACATAGTTAGGATTGAAACTGCCTTGGAAATAACATCAACCTTGTTGGAATGGCTTCATGGTGGCTCTGTTCCTCCCTAGTTTATAGGAGTTGGTTCAAAAGGATGACTGCTCTGCCCATGGCCTCAAGGTTAAAGGAACCCAAGATATCTTTTGTTCTCCATGCTGTTTAACATCTACAAGAAATAGATGGGAAAGGCCATCCAAAAATTTGGAGTGAGTGATTATCATTATGCTGATAATACTCAACTCTCTCTCTCTTCTTTCCATCTAATTCCAGGGTAGTAATGCCCTCCATCATCGAATGATTAGAAACCTTGAGAAGCTATGCTTATTTATTTATTTATGTTATTTATAGCCAGACTTTCTCACTGGGATTCAAGGTGGATTACACAGAGTCAATACAATCAACAGGATGGGACATCCAATAAACAATGCAATAGGATTTGGACTATAGAAAACTAGAACCAACCAGAAAGCTGAAACAGAACCGAAGCAAAGCATGCATTAACATGATGTACTAAACAACAAGATTCTAAAGTTGGGTCCTTCTTACAGTAACAGGCACTTTGAGTAATAGTACACAGTTGTATACACCACAGTCGCTACCAAAGTAACTTTCTGAACCACATGAATACTGTGCAGCCCTATTTCCTGTGCAAAAAGCCCTTTTGAATAATTCAGTTTTGCATATCCTGCAGAAAGCCAGGAAAGTGGGACCCTTCCTGACTTCATCTGGCATTGCATCCCATAAAGTGGGAGCCACAATGCAGAAAGCATGTACAGTTGTTGCTTTTGCCCATCTGCAAGCTAGCATCTACCCTGGTGGTCCCTCCAACTCTATGATTCTATGATTCTATGAAAGGCTCTGCTCAGATGAGTGAAGCTGTCTTGGTGGAGCATAGGGAGAGAAGTCATGAAGGATTTTGTATGTGATACCCAATATCTCAAATTGAGCTCAGTAACTGATGGCGCCCTGACTTGGATGGCCCAGGCTAGCCTGATCTCGTCAGATCTCAGAAGCTAAGCAGGGTCAGCCCTGGTTAATATTTGGATGGGAGACCACCAAGGAATACCAGGGTTGCTGTGCAGAGGAAGGCACTGGCAAACAACCTCTGTTAGTCTCTTGCCATGAAAAGCCCCAAAAAGGGGTCGCCATAAGTCGGGGTGTGACTTGACGGCACTTTACACACACACACATAACTCATGGGCAGTCAATGGAGTATGTAGAATGGGAATAATATGCATGCTCTGTCTGTCTAGGGGAGTACATCAAAAATTTGTATTTTTTGGATACAGGTATATTGAAGATGAAAAATATTACTATTCCTGGTTTTTTGGGATCCCAATATGGTGTTCAGAACCAGGTTTTATTTTGAAATCCAAATTTATTTGACTCCACTATAGCCTATGGGAAAGATATCTGTGGGGCTGGGGGGCTGGTTTTTAAGCCAGAGGCACAAAAATTGCAGCAGAGCTGCTTGTGCCTGTCCACAAAAGAGCCCCCAAGTTCAAACAATATTGGGTCAGGGGGTTCAATTCGATGGGCCCCCAAAGAAGGTGCCCCATCCATCCTCCATGGTTTTCAATCAGGAATAACCAGCCTTTTTTCTCCAGGTCAAAAGCAAAGTGGCATGCCTGCAGAAACCACTGGTTAATGCCTTGTAGGCCAAGAACCAACTGAAGCCCAACAGAACCAAAGCAGAACTGAGGAATCCCAGCAGAACCACAGGTCAATGTGGCCAGCCCAACAAAACTAATGTCAAACCAGAGAATCCCACCAGAACAAAATCAAGTACTTTTGCAGGGCCAAGAGAACCAATGTGTAATAGAGAAGCCCAGCAGAACCCAGGGCAATGTGGCTATGCAAACCCAACAGAAGCAATGTCAAACCAGAGAATCCCAGCAAGTTTTTTGTAAGAACCAAGGGCAATCCACAGTAGTCCAGCAGAACAATCTGAAGCACAGAGGGGGGCAGTTTTGCAAGTCCAGAAGAACCAAGGTCATCTTGGCGGTTGCCATGGGAGGGATGCTGCCTAGCAGGGGAGGTGTGGGATGAACAGCAGTGGAGGAGCTTTTGCCATCCTCTTCCTCTGCTTGTGCCAACATGCCCCACTTGTCCTGCACATGTTCAACATACTGGGAGAGCTTGTAACTGCAGCAAATGAGCTGGTCAGCCTGCTTGGCGATCCTGCCCTTGATGAGTGGGTCACACGTGGTTGCCAACATGTAGATCTTCTGCTTGGTGAGAGGCTCAAGGTGGGTCTGAATGCCCTCTTGCAGTCTCTGCACCAGTGTGTGCATTGCTGGAAGTAAGTCTGCACATCCTGCAGCTGGCTCCAGAAAGGTGGCCATCTTCTCATGAAATATTTGGATCATGGGAATGACCAGAGGCAGGGTTGCCATGTCAGACGAGAGCAACTGCATGTAGGCCTTAAAAGGCTTAAGGACCTCCACAGTCTGATAGATATCAACCACATGTCCTGGTTGAGCCGGCTCTTTTCCTGCACAACCTTGAGCTCAGAGATCAAGGAGGTCAGGGCTCTGTTCTGCTCCGCTAAATGTTCAAGCATGGTGTAGATGGAGTTCCAGCAGGTTCTGACATTGCAGATCAGGTAGTGTTCTGGCACACCCTCAGCATCTGCTTCTTACAGAGCTGATGGGTAGCCTTCACATTGTGCAAGAAGCGAACCCTGAGATGTCAGCATTTCTGGAGGAGATGTCAAAAATCACGTGTCTCAGCATCCAGCCTGTGCTTAATTTGGAATGGGTTTCCCTAAAATGAACGAATTTTGAGTTGGACTGGACTTGGATTAGCTCATTTTAAGCAAGGCTCCATTCCAAATGCCAGAACTCATCATTCTTTCCATCAATGATATCTGGAGGCCTGCTCTCATCAGCCCAATCTCTTTGCAATCCTCCCTCACCAGAGAACAAAGTTCCTGAACTTTGGAGAAGTTGGGACTCAGTTTATTAGTTACACATGAGTTTCAAACTAGACAGTATATTCAGAATTTCTCATCTCTAAACTTGAGCTGCACCACTACTCTTGATAATTCTGCAGTGGTACCCTACTATCTTCCAGCAGCATAACAAATATAAAGCAGAAACAAAAAGGACACATGGAAGTAGGAAGAGACAGTGGTGTGGGTGGACTCAGACTCTCTCATTCCAAAGAAAGCCCTTTCTTTATTAACAATAGAGTTGCCAGGTCCCCACTTACCTTGGGTGGGAGCTTCTTAAAGGTGGGGCTGGGTGGAAGGATTCCTGTGCGCTCCTGATTCCACTTCCTCTCTGGAGCATGCGCACAGCAGGGCTGTGAGGAAGGCTCCAGCCTCCCTTTCCATGCTGCAAGCCAGATCGGGACTGATCTGGCATGCAGTTTGGAATGGGAGGCTGGAGCGTTCCCAGGAGCATGCAGCAGGGATTGCTACCCCCTTTCTGCTTCTGCCTGCTGACCATCAGCTGGTCAGCGGGCAGCCTGGTTGATTAGTGGGCAATTGCCCACCACAACCAGGCAGTTGGCAACCCTACCCAACAACCTTCTTAAAAGTAATAAGAACATCAACTGCATCATAGTTGATTTTCAAATATTAACAATTTGTTACAAACTGCTCAGGTACAAAAATGTGCTACGAAAGAAAGCTTCAGGGGCCAGTGTTAGACTTCCCATAGGCCCCAGAAATTGTTAATACCACTTTTCTCCTGTACACTAGAGAAAACCCGACACATTCAGTTCTATAAAACTAACAATATAGATGGATTGTTTCCATCTGCCTCTCTTTCAGGTCAAAGAGAGATTAGTTCTCCTAATTCAGTCTCAAGAGCCCCGAGGTGCAGAGTGGTAAGCTGCAGTACTGCAGTCCAAGCTCTGCTCACAACCTGAGTTCGATCCCAACGGAAGTTGGTTTCAGGCAGCCGGCTCAAGGTTGACTCAGCCTTTCATCCTTCCGAGGTCAATAAAATGAGTACCCAGCTTGCTGGGGGTAAAGGGAAGATGACTGAAGAAGGCACTGGCAAACCACCCCGTAAACAAAGTCTGCCTAGTAAATGTTGGGATGTGACGTCACCCCATGGGTCAGTAATGACCTGGTGCTTGCACAGGCGACTATCCTTACCTTAACTTATACTTCAGTCTCCCTCTTCACTACCCTTCCCAAGCAGTATGGGGGGGCGGAAATAGCTGGAAAAGTGGTGCTATGCCAACTGCGTAATGTCACTTCCAGTGAATAAGTACATTTCTGACCAGACTCATCCAGAACAATAAATTGTCTGCATGAAAATGAATAGAACAGATGACTGCATTGATTTCTACTTTTGGCATTCCATTTTCTGCATCACTTGACAGATATCTGATACTTTTTAGTACAGTTTTAATATTTGTACTTCTAGTCCTATTGCTTATTTGATTTCTCATGCTATTGGATTGCAGTGGTTTATACTGCGTAAGTTGCTTTGAGCCTCAGTGAGAAAGGTGGACTTTAAATAGAGCAAATAAATAACTTAAAGGTTTGTGTGCATATACAGTTTACTTAAAGAGCCTCTCTGCAGAAGAGCCAATCAATGCATGGAGATCGGAGGAGGGCCAATTGATACAAATCTGGTCATCATTTTAAAACTGGATTGTGCATAGTATAGTTGTCTGCAAAATAGTTCCTACAAGGCAAGCTAATGTTATGCAAAAATAAAATCCTGAACCTAAGGAACCACAAGGAAATTAAGTTCCTCACTAACTTATGAGGAAATGGCTCTCCATCAAAGTTCTGGCATGTAAAATATATGACTTAATAAAAAATAGGCACTAAAACCAATGGGAACAACAACAAAGGATAAATCTAAGTGTTCCAGAGCAACTATAAATCACAATTGTTTATCCTCATTATTTTTGTACTTACTTACAAAGTAGTATTTTAGACAGCTGCACAGCAGTGCTTTCATAGCAGTTTACACCAACAGTACAACCCTAAGCAGAGTTGCACCCTTCTAAACCCACTGACTTCAGTGACTTAGAAGGGTGAACTTAGAACTTGCTTAGGACTGCAATGCAAAACAATTAAAAACTTCATAAAGCTAGCCAGGTATATTGCAGCAGCACGGTCAACTGATATGAATGGTAGAACCCAACAGTGCAAAACTAGCAGCAAAAAGTGTACCAATTACCCTGCTTACCCACACTCTCATTGTAAAAGATTGCTAGAAGAATTCTGTCTTGATCCGTCCATGGAAGAAGCAAAGTAAGGAGTACAGTATGTCCTAGAACATTTGGCAACTATTGATAAGGCCTTATTCCACTGTTACTCTCCCTGGCTGGTTCTCTGTTTCTAGTCTGTATTTTTTTTCTTGTCAGGTCAATAAAGTTACTTGCTGGTTAAAATCGTTGTTTTCCTCCCTTCTCTTAACCTTCTGGGACCTGCTGTGTCAAAAATGGGAGTTGTTTATACAATAAACAGAAATTATTCCAAGTTCACACCCAATCTTATGTGGATTGTACATGTATATGGGGCACTCTAACATGTTTGGCCCCACATGGGGAGTGATTTGGGTAACACAAATTATAGGCTAACCTTGCTTCCCTTCAAAATGGAAGCTGGAACAGGACTTCAAGTTGGATGCTGTGATCCATCAGCAGAAAGCACAGACAGCCATGGGCCCTTCCTGCTTTCTTCTCTCCTCAGCAACCATTTCCAATGCTGGGAAAGTTTGCCTCTTGCATGAGTGGATCTCTGCCAGCAGAAGAGGAAGAAGGGGGGGTGCTCTTACCCCCTCTTTCTTGCAGCCTCCTGACCTAGAAGAGTCCTTAGGAACACCAAAACATTCACTGGGCCAACATTCCTGAAGAATTTAAAGACCACATAAAGAACAGATTTGCATTACTAAGTTCAAGTGAACGTGAACTGGAAGAACTATGGGTTGAAACCAGCGATATTATCAAGAAGGAATGCACAGAGGTTATTCCTGTAGCCAGAAGACAAGCCTCAACGAATAACTGAGGAAACTCTTAAAGTTGCTAAAGATAGAAGCAAAAGTAAAAGGTGACAGAAATAGAATCGGAAGTTTAAAACCAGTGTTCCAGTAAATTGCGCATAGAGGCAAAGAGAACTGTTATAATAACCAGTGTAAAGAAATAGAAAGTAAAGGTCCCCTGTGCAAGCACCGGGTCATTCCTGACCCATGGGGTGACGTCACATCCCAACGTTTTCTAGGCAGACTTTGTTTACAGGGTGGTTTGCCAGTGCCTTCCCCAGTCATCTTCCCTTTACCCCCAGCAAACTAGATACTCATTTTACCGATCTCGGAAGGATGGAAGGTTGAGTCAACCTTGAGCTGGCTACCTGAAACAGACTTCTGTCGGGATCGAACTCAGGTCGTGAGCAGAGCTTGGACTTCAGTACTGAAGCTTACCACTCTGCGCCACGGGGCTCTTAAAATAGGAGAGAATAACAAAAAAGGACAAACGAGAACTGCTCCACAAGATCCAAGAAATCAAAGAGAAATATAAAACATGGTTAGGCATGCCAAAAGATCAACATGGAAACAAATTAACTGAACAGCACAAAATTTTTAAAAGATGGGAACAATACACTGAAGAACTATATAGAACAGATGAAAAGATGACAGATTCTCTCAAAGAAGAACCTTTTCAAGAACCTACAGTTTTAGCAAGCAAAGTGAAAGCTGCATTGAGAGTAATTGTGACAAACAAATTACCAGGAGTAGGCAGGATATCAATAGAGCTATTCTAAGCCACAGAAATGGAGTCCATCAAAATCTTAACTTGCCAACAAATATGGAAAACAAAACAATGGCCCATAGACTAGAAATTCTCAACCTATAGTCCAGTTCTGAAAGAAAGGAGACATCAAAGACTGCAGAAGCTATCAGTGCCCGTGGGATTAAAAGGGTTGGAGACCCTTGAAGTAAATGAATGAAAGGGAGTTCAGGGATCTGGAAAGACAAGCCCCACACCAATAAAACATATTAATAAGTCAGGGATAATGGGAGAAAAACTCTTCCCAAGTAACACGCTCAGTTTTTGCTCTCTTTCATGCTCATTTCATTGTAAGATGAAAAGGTATGGTATATATTTCATTGCTATAAGATTAAGATGTGAAACTCAGAACAGCCATCTCTGTTTTATTTAGGTTTGTATCAAGATGGACCTTTATTCCACAATGCTCCCCCTGAAGTCAGACTGGTCTTTGAACTTGGTGAGTCATTCAGAAAAGCAATTCTGAGCATGGCAGTAGAAATATAAACACCACTGACCATTATATCATCTTTATTTCATCCACTGGGCTATCTGAACCATGTGACCATTTTGATTTTTACCCAAATGGAGGGAAGAGAATGCCAGGCTGTGCAGAAACACCGAGAGAATCTCAGTCATGGAGTGTCAGTAAAATTATGGCAGGTAAATTCAATGTGTACATTTTGTTTCTATGATTATATGAAGTGTATTAAAATACACCTTCTACATTTTGACTAGAAATATTACTTTTTTAGATTAAAAGAAGAGATCAATACTCACGTACAGGAAATTAAGTGCAAATGATAAAATCTTTTTGCTTGGGTGCAGGAAAAACATTAATCTTAAATTCCATTATAACAGCAATGAGAAATTGTTTATTAATCAATGACACAGAAAATAAATGTGGTCTTTGCTAATAACAGTTTGGAATATTTTGTTTATTCAATTGAAAGTTTCCTCTCACAAGAGAAATGATGCCCTTCCTTCAATATCCAAAGAAATGCACTTGTAGACTGGGAAGGGCAGCCATGAAGGAGCTAGAAAAGATTCTTGAGTGTAAGGATGTGTCACTGGCAACCAAGATCAAATTAATTCATGCCATAGTATTCCCTATGGGTGTAAAAGTTGAACAATAAAAAAAGCTGACAAGAAGAAAGTTTATTCCTTTGAAATGTGGTGTTGGAGGAGAATTTTACGGATATTGTGGATCACCAAAAAGACAAATAAGTGAGTTCTAGATCAAATCAAGCCTGAACTGACCCTAGAAGCTAAAATGACTAAACTGAGGCTATCGTACTTTAGTTACATTATGAGAAGACAAGACTCAGTGGAAAAGACCATAATGCTAGAGAAAGTTGAGGGCACCAGGAAAAGGAGGAGACCCAACATGACATGGATTGACTGTATAAAGGAAGCCACGGCCCTCAATTTGCAAGACCTGAGCAAGGCTGTTAACAATAGGAAGTTTTGGAGGACGCTGATTCATAAGGTCGCCATGAGTCAGGAGCAACTTGACAGCGCTTAACAGACACACATTGACATTTTGGTAAAATGAAAAATTCTTTACATTAAGTAATTGCTTGATGAATTAAAAAGCATACAATAACATTATTCTTGGCATTTTTCCAGATATAATGTTTATTTATTTTACACAGATGCAAAGCACGCAGCATTATTCTGACAATATTTTTATTCCTGATGGATTTCTTGGATACCACTATGATACACATGCTTCCTTTAGATCAGTAAGAGTCAAACCCAAATATAGACATGGTTTACAGCTCAACCATGTCTATATCCAGATTGCTTAAGTGAGTGATTCTTCACATAAAAAGGTTATATGTTTAAATCCTGGCTTTGTTGGGGTTAAATAAACATGAGAGTTTCAACTTGTGGGGTAACAGAACTCAGGTGGAAAAAATGGCTAGTAACATATATCCCTTCTATTTAGGGAAACTGTTTTGCTGAAGCTCAACTCCTAAACTGCACATGCACATGCTTCGGTGCCTCTGGCCAGGCCCAAAAGAAGTGTGTGAGAGAGACGGCTGTCAAGGATGCACATTGCATGTTTTTTAAAAGGCCAAGTCACAGCAACCATTCTGCTTCTCTGTTGGGGCCCTTTTAGTTCAGGGCAAACAAACCATCTGAATAATTCAGCACCATAAGCAGAAGCTGAAGTTTTGCCTGCCGTTTCTCAGTTTACTTCTAGAAATCTTCAATTGTCATGCAAAACTGAGGCTTTTACCAACAGTTGACAAATATATATGGGGGAGCAGTACACCTGGAAGTGCAGGAGGTTTACACATTGCCTCACAGATACACCTCCAGTAAGACTATGAATGAGGAGATGAGCCAGTGCTAGCGGCATGAAGGGAGGGCCCTGGGTCATTGAGTGAAGTTATTGTTCATCTGCCCCCTTGGAGATGAGGCTACCAGAGAACGTCACCCTCCACCCCTACAGAAGCCTCAGACTAGGAGGTGAGGGTGTTCAATCTTTACCCTAGTCCACCTCTTCCTGTCGGGACTCTCCCCTCAGTCTCCTGCCCTTCTAGCTAGCTCCATGGAGAGAGGAGCAGTCCCAACTATGTCCTCCTTGGCTCTGGGCTAGAGGAGATTAAATAGCTCCTCACAGTTCCTACAAGTCCCTTCCCCTTCCTCTGGTTTGTGGGCAAGCAGCCAGTCCTGGGTATTGCCTCTCATCCCTGGATATGGCTTGGGGATGATCTGCACCCCATTGTGGCCAACTGTGCTATGTCCTCCTTCCTGGGCCGACCCCCTCAGGCTACCATCAGGCCATGGAGGCATGGCTTCAGTTTCTGGCCTGCCAGGGCTTGAAACCACCTTCTCCCCATTCATTTCTTCTGGGCCCCACATCCACTCTTACCACTGGTCTTGCTTCTGGAACCAAAAGGAAGTCCCATGTCCTTCTCTCACCCCCAGTGAGCACCTGTGACCCTGCCCTCCTGCCCAGTCTTTGCAGTGGTCATGGGACGGTGTCACAGTCCCCATGTGACTGGCTCCGGACACTCTGACACACAAAAATGAGTTTTAGATTTTTTCCTTTAAACAGAGTTCCTTGGAATGAGTGGTGAGCTCAGGATGAATGTATGTCCCAGATGGAGCCCCTGACCAGAAACTCAAGACCTCTCTGAACCCCTCTCAGATGGAATCCCTCTAAGACAGTGGTTCCCAACCTTTTTCGAGTCATGACCCACTTTTACAATTGCCAAGTAACCTGCGACCCCCGCCACATTTGCATAATAAAGTCATAAATGACATTTGCATAATAAAGTAATAAATGACATTTTCAATAGGATAAAGAAAACACAATACAAATAGATTTTTCAGAATATAATTCCAACGTAATATTTAATTAACTAATTTCATTAAATAATTAATTAATATTTAATGTGATGGTTGTGCTTGCATCTGGGTAACCAGCTTCAAAATTCATGGCTGAGTGTTTGTTAAAGCCAACCTCATGTCATCCTCAACATTTAGTCTGTTTCTTGTCTTTGAGCAAATAAATATGTAGTATTGCCAACCTCCTGGTGGGGAGATCTTCCAGAATTACAACTGATTTCCAGATGCCATAGATCAGCTCCCCTGGAGAGTGTACTCTATGGTATTATACCCCACTGGGCTCCTTCCCCTCCCCAAACCCTGCCCTCCCTAGGCTCCACCCCCAAAATATGCACAAATTCCTCAATCTGGAATTGGCAACCCTAGGGATCAGGGTATGGGAAGAAAAAGGCAAGCTCAGAGCAGGAGAGAAGTAGGCAGGGATGGTATAGAAGAGTGTTTTGATATGAAGAAGAGTTGAAAATCCACTCTCGCAGAGATATGTAGAGGCAAATAGAATTAAAACTTGAAAGGCAAGCATGGTGACATTTTTATGCTTTGGGCTGGTTTTACCTGATTACATTAGGGCAGGGGTGGGAACCTTTTTCCTGGAAGAGGCTAGGGTTGCCAGGTCTCCAGCCACCACCTGGAGGTTTGCAAACCTAGCAGAGGCTATGCAGGGGAGGGAGAGAAGGAAAGAAGGAAAGGAAGGAAAGAAAAGAAGGAAAGAAATGAAGGGGGAAAAGGAAAGGAAGAAAGGAAGGAAGGAAAGAAAGAAAGTAAGAAAGGGAAGGAAGGGAGGGAGGAAGGGAGGAAGAAAGGAAGGAGAAAGGAAGAAAGGAGAAAGGAAGAAGGAGAAAGAAAGAAAGAAAGAAAGAAAAGGAAAAAAAGGGAAAAAAGGAAAGGAAGGAGAAAGGAAGAAAGGAGAAAGAAAGGAAGAAAAGAAAAAGGAAAGGAAGGAAAGGAAGAAAGAAGGGAAGGAAGGAAAGAAAGAAGGAAAGGAAGGAAAGAGAGGGAGGGAGGCTCCCCCCCACACGCACTCGCCAGCGGCCCGGGGATCTCGAGCACACACACACACGTACACGGGGAGGGCTGGGGGGGACCCTCCCGCCGCAGCGCAGCAAGCGCGCACCCGGGAAATGGAGCACGAGGAGGGCTGGGGGGAACCCTCGGGCGGCCTCAAGGGGGACCGCCCTCTTCTCCTCCAAGACCTGAATGGGCCGAGCCAGGGGAGCTTCCTCGGCCTCCCACACATCCCGCCGCGTTATCCGACCGCCAGAGAGGCGAGGTGAGGAACTGGAGAGAGAGGCGTGGAGAGAGGCGAGGAACCGGCCGACCAACAGCTGGAAGGAGCCGGGCTGCAGAGACGTGGCAGCACGCCACCACACACCAGCTGTAGCCCCGCCGCCCAGGGCAAGCCTGCCCGCCTCTCAACTGGGCAGCGGGGCTACAGCTGGTGTGCGGCGGCATGCCGCCGCGTCTCTGCAGCCCGGCTCCTTCCAGCTGTTGGTCGGCCGGTTCCTTGCCTCTCTCTCTCCAGTTCCTCGCCTCGCCTCTCTGGCGGTCAGCCAGTTCCTTGCCTCTCTCCTTCCGGCTGTTGGTCGGCCGGTTCCTCGCCAGGATGGGGGCTGTCCCAGGACAGTGGCGGTGACTCCCCCAGAAAACACATCACGACCCCCAAGGGGGTCGCGACCTACAGGTTGAGAACCACTGCTCTAAGAAATTCTAAAAAATTCAGTACGTCTCATTTCAAATATCAAGCAGTGATATAAGGGTTCCATTGAGCCAACATAGTTGACAGTAGTTAAGACATACTCCCTAGCAGTCTAAGATATAAATGCTATTATCAAGCATAATATACTTTTATACAATGCTTCTGAAAGTGTTCATTCAAGCTTTTCCCCAAACAGCTTGCCTCCTGCAATTCCAATACCATTACATCCAAATTTAAAAGAAAGAAAAAAGCATTTGTATTCTAACAGCACATTCCTGACTGGAATGCCTGCGTCGGGCTTAGGAGGCAATGCAGCAGCATTGCCTCCTAAGGAGGTTTCAACCCGGCCGAAACCTCTGCCCGGCGCAAAAAAAAAGATGGGGTATCTCGGGGGGGGGAGGTGCATATCTCAGGGGGGGGAAAGGTGGTGTATCTCGGAGTGGGAACGGGCGTTCCCGAGCCGAAATGGCTCAGGAGGTAACCTAACGGCGGCCCCACCCCCCTGGCCGGTGCCGTAACACCCCGGAAACGCCTTTCAGGATGCCGTAATGCCCCAGGAACCCCTTCCGGGTTGCCGTAACGCCCCTGGAACCCCTCCCGGGTAGCCGCCGCGGCCTTTGCAATGTATCTGAGAAGAAAGTTGAGTCATTTCTTGGAAAGCTCATTAATATGCCCGGCACCCCAGCGCTGGGGTCACAAATGCCAGCGTGCGCCTCCTGGATGCTGGCGCTGTGGGCCCTTGCGCTGGCATGGGCCTTTGCCGTCCTCCAAAGGCCTTTGGGCATGGCTGCCAGCGCAGCTCAGGAATGGGCTGTTAAGCCATGTGGCATCTTAAAAAAACACCTCCGTTTTTCTAGAAATATGGGGGGAGGGGTGGAGAAGAAGGGTGAGGGGAAAGAAACAAATGGAAATCTTTGAATTTGTGGTGATCAAAGATGGTTTTCAGGATTCTTTCAATAGTTTGGGCTTAGGTGGTAAGTACTAAACATAAGAATACAAGAAGAACCCTTCTGGATCAGACCAGTGGTCAATCTAGTCCAGTAACCTGTCTCACACAGTAGTTAACCAGTTCCTCTGGAGGGCCTACAACAGGACAAAGATGTCGAGGCCTTCCCTGATAGAACATGGGTGTTTCCAGCCTTAATTTGAGTGTGCATGTACCTCCAGAACAACCTGTTTTAATAACCTGCTAGAGCTTTGCTGCAGAAATTGTGCCTTGGGTATCCTGCAGGCTGCCTTTTCCCTCAGTCTTCAGAAACCACCACTAGCACTTCCCTGTATAAGGGGAAAGAATCCAGGCCTATTAAAGCACAATACTAATTTCTATCCTTTTAGATATTGGCTGCCAGGGCCCATCAATGAAATATATGTACCAATTTTAATGGTTAATAATCTTCATTACAATTATATTTCACTGCTATTCATTACTAAGGGGGAAATTAATCATCATTTTATATAGGTTGCATTTTGTTTTGGTTTGCATTGTGCAAGCATATTTCTTTTCCCTTTGCAGTGGAACTTTTTTACCCAGGCAATACTTATACAAGTCTTCATGATGTAAATGTTTACGGAAACATTTCACAAGTTGAATTGCTGTGGGGGAAAAAATCCAGCTTGGACAAGTAATGGCTATATAGGCAGGGCTGGATCTTGGGGGGAGGGTGTGGGGGGCAAGCGCCCCAGGTGCAAGGGGGGATGCCAGTGCAGGCATGGAGAAGAGGAGTGCCGCCGCACCGCAGCACGGGTGCAGCTGCCCACCCACAGCCTGGCTGGTGCGCGCCCCGCCACCCAGCTTGTAACCGCCTGCCCTTCCTCATCACCTGCATCATGCCTACAGCAGCTACAGGGGAGCACATGGGAGCGACCACCCCTGGGGCCATCAGTGCCTGGCTCCAGCATGTGTGTGTGGCACACCCCCTCCCCCCCCTGCCTCGGGCACTCCTTCCCCCAGTGCTGTGCCTTTATATAGGAGCACAAGCAGTCACCGTACTTTATAGAGGAAATGGCCGTAAGTCGGTGAGTAACTGTAACTTCCATAAACGGAAAACGTGGAACCATGACTTTACATAGCAGAGAGGAGGGAATAGTGGGATTAACATGGATGGCAACACTCACATGGAGAATTCTTATATAAAGCACCATGCTGCATAATTTTTGGTCACTATTTTCCCACATGCAGCAGATCCTGCTGGGGGGGGGTCCGGGTTTGCGGACCCACGGGGGGGAGGAGTGGGGGGGAACGGGGGCTGGCACCCACTTACCGGCTGCCGCGGCCGGTCCAAGCACGGGTCCTACGTGCGGCGGCCAGGATGGACAATGACGGCAGCCGGCTCCCAGCTGCCCCCGCGGCCGGCCGCCCCCTTACCAGATTTGGCGGGCTCTGCCGAGGGGTCAAAGAGCCCACCCCAGCCCAATAAGGCCCACTCCAGCTGGCTTGTCGGGAGGGGGGGTAAAAGGCAGCCCCTCCCCTTGCGCGGCCATTCTTTCCCCCTCCACGCCGCTTGTCCCGCCCACCCTCCCCTTGTGCATGGGGTTTTAGCCGTGTTATCTGTCACAACTAATGGTTGGCGGTTTGGGCATGGGGCCGGATCCAGTTTGGGGGAAAGATGGCCTGCATGCCCCGCTTCCCATTCTGAGGACCCTAATAAGGGGTTTTGGGGGGAGGCCAGGAATGGTTAAGCCTGTCTCGGGGGCTGCGGTTTGGCCTCCTCCCAAGTGGCAGTGGACCACATGGTTGGCTGCCATCCATGTGGGTCCCAGCATACTGCCATCTCAGGTTGCGCCCAGCAGGCGGGTTGGGCGCAGGGTGTGATCAGCTGACAGACGGTCAGCTGATCCCTGGATCCCGCCCTCCATGCTTGCCAATGCCTAACGCTGTAATCAATAAAGTTGTGGCCTGTTTACACCAGCTATCGAGTACTAGTCATTCTTAGTAAGAACATGCCTTTCCGTCACCAGGGAGGGGTGGCCCCTGTGATGGATGTGCCCCCCCTTCCCCCCGTTCCATCCCCCCTTAGGGCTGGGGCCGCAAACAGTTTTACACTGAAGCTCTGAATCAGGCACATAAAACAGTTTCTGCAGGGCTTCTGCATTCTAGTATATGGTTGCATCTGCTTATAATATAACCAGCATTTACATTTTATTTTACCTTAGTTCACTTCTGGGTTATTTTTATAGGGTTTTTCCCAGGTTTTATTTTGGCTATTTTGCTATTTTAAACTGGTTTTATTATTTTTAATTGGCTGCTATTTTTAATTACAATATACCTAGCAGACGACTTGCTTTTTCTCTCCCACTCCCTGTAGGGGAGTAGAAGCCTGTTTAATGAGCTTTGTTGCTAATTTTGTTAGGTTTTTGCTAGGATTGTTAGAACTGATCTCACTCAAACTGGAGATGGGGAGTGTTATTTAGTATCAGTCTAGGTAGTATTTTATATTTTGTGTTTCGTGGAGCTTTTGTTATCTAATTAAAGTTAGGAATATCGCCAGGTTGGCCTGTGTTTTGCAAGTAGTGTCTTGATGGCGTTTTAATTTAATATAGTCTATCTTTATCTGTTATTTTATATTTGTTTTATTTTTTATTTTATTTTTAACCTTCTTTTGATCTTTTGAAGTTTCTAATTCACCCTCCCTTTGGGTGGTGAGTCAGCCTGTAGTTAGTAGTTAATAGCTAATAATAGCAGGACATGGGGGTTGGGGCACTGCCTTCTTCTGTGTCTAACAGGGAACCATGCAGCGGTGAACACCGCAAAGGATCCTGGGACAAAGTCCCCAGCAATGCCTCCAAAGAAGCTTCTCTGGGAGAAATCAGGGTGTGCTAGCAGGAGGACAGCAATTAAGACATATCAAGCAAGAAGACAAAGATACCTATTCCTGTATTATCTTTCCCATGATATGCAGTCACTGACCATTAACACAATTTGGACCTTAAGTGCCCTCTGACAGTCGGGCACCTCCAACTCAAAAGTCTCCCATTGTCCCCAAGGCTCCTGCCCAATACACAACTCACCTTAACATCTCCAGTTTTTATAATCCTGAATTATAATTCAATAAAAAAATGTCCTTCCTGGTGCCGTTTAGTCAGTTGTATAGTTTTCTCCTGATTATTCTCAAGTATTCCTCTGTTGTAAACTTTCGTTTTCTGAAAAGAACCCATTTTATGCTATGGACCAAAAAAAGGATGGGCATGGTCGCTTTAGCCTCCTTTATTCCGTTTCAGCCAGGACTCAGCCAGGAGCGAACGCATGTGTTTCGCCGAACGTGAGTTCGATCCTGCCTAAATCCTGGCTGAAACAGGGAATAAAGGAGGCTAAAGCGACAATGCGTTTTCGCCCTAAAACTAACCTGGCTTTAGAACCAGGAAAGAGAGTCTGATCCTGGATACCAGCTAACTGCAACAGATTCCCAAGACACACTGGATCCTTCTTCTTCCATGAGATTTCTTCACAGAATAGGACAAGTAATCTTTGCTCTCCCCCGATCTATCCCCCCTCCTATTTTCCAAACCATTTCCCACACTGTTATCTTAAAGAGTAACTCCTGCTCCAAATTGGAGTAGCTCTGCTGAATATTTGTAAGTTGTTGCTATATTAATTGGGATACAGAATATGTTTTCTGCTTTGCTTTTTATATGGCTAGTATTTGCTTAGGATAAGCCCCCCCTCCACTATTCTATCAAATCCCTCAATAAACTCCGTATTCCTTATCATCCTGTCATCCTTTTCCTACTAAAGACTTGCTACTCACAGCCACCTCTTTAGATAAAAGATCCTGGTTTAGGTAAAAGATCCCGGGTTGTTGTGCCCTACACAAACATGCAAACTAATACCTGAATGTTAATCTGAACGTATGTTCATGTGTTTGTGCGGGTGCAGTAACAGAATGGGTGCCTTTTCGTTTAGACTCAGATCCATTACTGCACAAGAGCCTTTGTGTAAAGTTGCCAAAGATGAGTCAGGGCTGCCGAAAGTCCCCATTACATGTGATCACAGAGTTTCTGACTAAGGAAGAATCACACAATGCTTCACAAGATAACTTGGGGATAAAGATTGTGCTTGTAGGGACAGAACTGAAAAGCCCTGCTCCACTTGTCAGTTACCGGAAGTTGCTTCGGCTGAAGAAGTGCAAGACAGTCCTTGGTTGTATCCAGATGACATTATTTCTTTATATAGGTTCCTTGGTCTGCTCAATGCAGATTCAAAGCGGTTTACAATGCAAAAACATGCGAGCGCGCACACACAAAACACACACACAAAAAACATTTGGCATTCTACAAATGTGTAAACAGAATTTACCCAATAAGTGTATCTGCTGTCAAAAGACTGACCTATAGGTTTGGGGAAGGCAGAAGAGCAGGTGCTAACAACTCTGCCCTTGGGGGCAACATTCCTTTTCCCCAGGCACTTCCTGCCTTGCAAGAGCAGCTTCCCTTTTGCTTCCAGGGCTTGTAAGGAAGAAACAGAGTAGCAGCTCTGGACTTGAAAGCAACCATCTCTCCCCAGGCAGCAGTCAGGTCATGACAAGCTGCAATGAAGTCCCAGCAGGGACAAACACATTTTGGTGCTGTGCTTGTGCAAACCACCTTGCTCCATGGCCATTTTCCAGTGTGCAGAGCTTGGCTGAACACTTCCCAGATTGATCAAACTCCAACTCACTCTGAAATCTGAATGCAGGTACATTGCTGAATTGGAGCTTGTTTATTCCACACAAGCCAGGATTCTGTGTGGGATGAGCAAACCCCAATTTGCTAGGATCTGTCTGTCTGTCTGTCTATCTATCCTAATCTAATCTAATCTAATCTAATCTATGACTAACATGTATTTGAAGAAGGTGAGTCTGGAGACTTATCCTATGATAGATCCCCTGACAAAGCCACAAGTGAAACACGATGGGATCAGGAAGTAACAGTAAAGGAATTATTCAGCATCTTGATTCTTTTTTTCTGTTTGCTAACATGTATTTGACAAAGTTCTGGCCAATGAAAACTGACACCGCATGAAATTCGTTAGCTTTGTAAAACCAAAACATCTTTTTTTCATCTTCCATGAGATTTTACCACAAGAGGGCTCCTACACCAAATCTTTAGTGTGCGGAATGGAGGGGGGAAGCGGGCTTGTCGTTCTTAATAAATACATATCGTGAGATGCACCCTCATCATGGATATTACATATGACCTTGTTCCTGTGCCTGATGATCCACCAAGCATCATTATTCTCACAACACCTCAGCTCCAAAGAACAACTGAGAGAGCCTCCAAGCTTCCAGCTAGCACATCAATTATACTTAAGGGCTGATCCAGGATGGAGTATAATGAACAAAACAAAACAAAATTCAGAATGAATTATGTCTTTTTACAAAGTTCTCTGATAAAGGAATTCATATTACAAAATCAATCCAATGGTGATTTCCATGGGTTTCAGTGGGAAACACATTTAAAGGTTTAACTTACACTCACCTTAGGGATAGAGGGAATCACTGTTGGATGCATAGAAGTTATACCTGTAGCACCACTTCTGCTTATTCAAGGGATCCTTCCTCACTCCCAAATTTAAGGCAAATGGGAGAAATGTTGGGGCCTCTGTCTCAATCCCACTCACCCCCCCAGTATCTACAACCCTACCAATTTGCCAGTGTGTGCATGCACAACTTCTGCCTCTGTCCCATGCAGGGAAGTCAGGATATCCGCCTACTGCAGGGCCAGGGACATAGCCCCTCCCTATTGCAACCCCCAAATCTGTCCTGCCTGCCTGTCAGCAGCACAAAGATTTATCCCTGCCTAACAGGCGTAACATCAGAGATTGAAACTACTGAAGCAAACCTAGGACCTAAGCTTATACAAAAATCAGGAAAAAAAAATCCAAAGTCAGCATGACACGTAATGACCAACAGAAAATGGAAACACTATGCACAGAAATACCGTGTTGTTTAGGAAGACTTAACTGTTGAAATTAGATTACATTCTTATCAGGAACACATCTGTTAACATCTGAGCACCGGTTAACACATCTCCCTTGCTGCCCCTCCTATCTCCTGCTGTCTAGAAAACTGAAACCAGACAGCAAGACACCAGAATAACTCTCCTATTGTAAGATTTCCAAGCACTCTTGAATTGCAGAAATAGTTCTGGTTTTGTTCAGTGCATTGATTATATTTATGAAAGCAGTGGTTTGGGTCAGAAGATCTTGATTACTAATTTTGACTATGCATCCATAATATGCAGGTAAATGCTAAAATGTTTGAAAAACGCTATAATGTTTGAAAGAGAAAAGATGTATCTGTAAACATACGTGGGCAGGTTGTCTACACGTGACTGGGTGATGATTCCTCACAACATGGGTATCATTATGGTAAACTCTTTTCAAACATTAAGGAAGAGGTGATGGACAAACAGCTTACCTGCTATATGAACTTATATCAGCCCTAAGTTACCGATAATGGTTCCTGGAAAATGACAGCTCTTCAAACAGACCCTAGGGATAGGTCTGTCAGTGGTTGCTCACATGAGAAAATCATTCATCATCAGTTACAGACCACCCAAGAGGGTTCCTGCTGAAGAAACAAATCCTGTGACCTAACCCAGTTCCAGCTCTGGCCCTTTATCTTTTATAACGGGACTATCACTATCAACTCATTTGCCTTTCTGTTAACCGGTGCTCAGAATCATTAATCATAAACAAACGAAGCACATTCATGTTTGCTCATACAGCTGAACCAAAAAAACAGAAGAGTCATCCCTTCAGCAGCAACCCCCCCCCCCAAAAAAAAGGCAACTGAAGAACAAGGTCACGGGTAGTGACAAAAATAGTCATTCAAGCAATAGCACATCACAAGCCCACTGGAGACAAAATATGTAGAATTATGCAATACACTGAAAAATACTAACATTAAGGGGAACCCCCCAGAATAAACACAAAGTGAAAAAGAAACTGATGAGGCTCTAAAAGGATGAGGAAGTAATTCTGCCTTACTCTGATACCCAAAGAGTTACAATTGTATGGTCCACATTCAACATGTGGACTAAAGTGTAAAGTGGGTTTAATGTCGATACACAGGCCCTATAGCTCTGCAATTTACCACTTTTTTTCTATGAGAGATGACTGTACAGCCCTGCCAAAGTAGCCACTTGGGTGCTCGTTCATAAGCAATGTTCCTTTAACGCACTGTTTAATTTAATCCACTGTTCATTTGAGGTAGCATTCTGAACTTCTATTTGTACCGATGATGAACTGATTATCTGTGCACTTCACTCTCATATTAGTGGAAGAGAAAAATTAGAGCAGCAACCTACACCTTCAAGAATATATGATACAGTTTTTCTATCTGTAGCCCTTTCAGAGATCTTTAGTAGCAAGGAGGTGTCCTTAAAATATGCAATACCTCCAAAGATGGGTGGAACTTCATCTTTTGCGAACAAATGAGTAGGAGTATGTTTGTTGGTGCCTATGTAACACAAGTTACCTTGCTTGCCAGACCAGAAGTACATCTATTACAAGTTCTACTAGGACATATCCTAGTGTAATTCGGTAAGGGTATGGAAGAGAAGATTAAGGTATTGAATTTATAGTGCAATTCCATGCAGAGTTACCCCAGCCAAACCCACTGATTTCAATGAACTAACAGCACATTCCTGACCTTCAAGGGCGAAAGCCCTTAGGAGGCCAGGAAGGGGCCGTGCCGACATTCGGGCCCCCCGCACTGGCGCCCAGGCTACTTACACCAGCATTAGTGGCCCCAGCACCGGCATGGAGGTCTGGACACCGGTCTCCGGATGCCACCAAGGCAGCACCGCCCCGTAACGCCGGCGGGACCTTCCACTGGCGTCCCACCACTGGGGTTCCGGGGGGCGTCCTGGGAGGCATTCCCAGGGGGAGGAGCTGTCGTTAGGCAGCCTCCTGTCCCCTTTCAGACCCAGATGCTGGCACTGAGAATGGCGCTGAGCCTGCTTTTTTGCAGGCGCAGCCTTGCTATTCTCTATGGGGCTTTCCCCCCATTTTACACGGAAAAAGCTGATTAAAGGCTTTTTTCGTGCTTTTAGTGTGTGTGTAACTTCTTAGGAGGAACCACGGCGGCGCCTCCTCCCCGCCGTCCCCACCTGCTGAAAGCTAAGGAATGGGCTGTTAGACTAATATAATTCTATAAAGGACTGAACTGTTAGTTCATGAAAGAGAAGGGAGTTCTGCATGTATCTTCAACACTGAAGAGAAAAAAAAGAACAAAGTGTTATTCTGACTAGATATATGTCTGTTAAGCAGAACATATTTCCCTCAGCTAGACAACATCAAATATGTATGGAACCTACTAAACAGACCTGGCAGTGCGGAGGGTGAAAATTACGTTTCCGTAATTGGAGGCTGGATTTATTAAAATCAGAAAGCTGTGACTAAAATTTTGAAAAAAGTATGGATCCAGCCTTGTTGTGTGAAAAGCATATTGGTGTAGTGCCTGAGAGTTCTGTCTATCAGCTGCATCTGGTACGTGAGCTCTCTCCTTTTTTAGACTCAGACAAACTAGCCACAATGATTCATGCTTTTATAACCTTGTGGTCAGATTCCTGTAATGAGCTCTATGATGGACTGCCCTTGAAGAGAACCCAGAAACGTCAGCTGGTTCAGAATGTGGCAACCCAATTACTGTCAGGGCCTAGCCGATGGGAACATATCTTGCCTATTTTAAAACAGCAACATTGGCTGCCAGCTTATTTTGGCATTCAAGGTGCAAGTTATAGCCTTTAATGGCTTAGGACCCACATATCTAAACAACCATCTCTTCCTACATGCCCTCATATTTGATGGGCTGTCACTTAGAGGAGGGTAGAGAGCTGTTCCTATTGGCAGCAGAGGATAGGACACGCAATAATGGGTTTAAATTGTGAGAAGAAAGGTACCGGCTGGATATTACGAAAAAAATTTTTTACAGAAAGAGTTGTTTGACAGTGGAATCAGCTACCTTGTGAGGTGGTGAGCTCCCCCTCACTGGCGGTCTTTAAGCAGAGGCTAGACAAGCACTTGTCAGGGATGCTCTAGGCTGATCCTGCATTGAGCAGGTGGTTGGACTGGATGGCCTGCATGGCCCCATCCAACTCTATCATTTTATGATTCTTTATGCTACCACCTGCTGGCTGTTCCCATGTTTAGGGTGGCCCTCTTGGCAGAGCCTGTGCTTTTTTCATCAGAGCTACCACCTATGGAACTGGCTCCCTGGGGAGGTGAGGGGGACACTGTCCCTAGAAGTGTTCAGGAGGTGCTGCCAGGACTTTTAATGGGGTGTACACAGGGTTGCCAGCTCCGGGAATACCTGGAGATTTTTTGGGTGGAGCCGGAGGAAGGCGGGGTTTGAGGAGGGGAAGGACTTCAATGCTATAGAGTCTAAGTGCCAAAGCAGCCATTTTCTCCAGGTGAACTGATCTCCACCCGATAGCAGTTGTAATAGCAGGAGATCACTAGCAACTAGGGCTGTCAATTTGGTTCGGCCTGAACTGAAAATCAACCGAATTTTCCTCGATTCGGCGCTTTTCTGTTCGGATGGATCCGAACTCCAAAATGGGAGAAATCCGGGAGGCCGAACTCTTCATGTTCGGTGAGTTCGGTGAGTAAATTCGGCGGATTTGGTGGTTCGGCGGAGACGCATGCGCAGGAGCTGATCCGCCCGTTGGCAATCTGCTTTCTCCCGCAGCCAATGGTAACTCAGCAGATTCTTCTCATGGCCAATCACAGCATTGATTTGAAGTTTTGAACTGGCCAAGAGAAAGTTTAAAACGCTCGCCCATCCCTCCCTTCCCCACTGTCTTCCATTTTGGTGGCGAGAGATCCAGCCAGCAGAATTGGTGCGGTTGAGAGATCCACCCGAGTTCATCAGTTGGAACTGGTTTGAGGTTGTTTTGTGGTGTTTGTGTTGTGCGGGTGGTTGCTTTGCTTGGGGTTCCACGGTCCGGCCTAGCCTCCCCCCCCCAGGTTGGCTTGAGAAGGGCGAGCAGTCTCCGTGCGGAGGTGCGAGGAGGACCCTCTCGCCGCCGGGGCTCCCGCGTTCCCATCCCACCCCCCACCCCCCGGTGCTTGGGTGCCACTTGAGTTCATCCAGAGCTTTTGGCTTTTGGTTGTCTTGTGGTCTTTGAGTTGTGCGGGTGGTTGCTTTGCTTGCTTCTGCACTCACTGCCCCGCGAAGGGGCGGCTCTACTGCAGTCAAAACCAGACCGAGAAAACACTTCCTCAGAGGGGGAGAGGGAGGTGGGGGAGCAAAGCTTTCTGTTTCCCCCTTCTTCCTTTCCCATAAACGTTTCTCTGAGATTGGGGCGGTGTGGTTAGGGACTACCGGCTGGCCTGGCTGAGCTGCAGTTTCACCCCGCCACAAGGACAATTGTTATCTCGGTCAAACAGTTTTCTGCCACTCCTTGGGGAGGTGGAGGGTAAGTCTGCCTCGCCAGTCGCCACTCGCCACACACAGAACTGTCCCGAACACCGGTCTGCACCAGAGGGTTTGGCACTTGCAAATTTCACGCCTGGGAGCATGATCGGTTTCTGGCCACGCCCGGCGATTTGACAGGTGTCAATCAAGGTTGCTTTAACTTAAGCGGATGGCACCTGGTTTTCAGAACAAAAGAGAAGTTTGGCCTTTGAGGCGAATGTCCATCTTTTTTTGGGGGGGCCCTATCACCTATCACAGCTTCTTCACTCAGTTAGTAGGCTGTCCGAAACGTGGACAGCGAGCTGGAGCACTTGCAGCCAGTGCTCCATCTTCTCCATCAAACAGCTTAGGCAACCACGGACCTCATTAGGAAAGACAGGATGTCGCGTTTACGGTGGTCGTGAGTCCCGCGCACCTAATCTTTGCAACCGGGGATTGCCAAAAGCCGCTGGGCAGCCACACCTCAAAGTGGAAGATATACATTACACAGGAAAAGACTCTCTGAGAAAAAGAAGGGGGGCGTATGTCTTTCCCTTCCTCCAGCCACTTTTTGTAAGAGAGTTGGGTGGTCAATTAATTACTTCCTCCAGCCCGCGGAGCTGCCATGGGTGCAATGCTTATATTTCGCGCTTCACCCCGGCATGCAGTTTGTGAATTGCGTGGGCTCTCTCAGTCCAATGTATTGCATTGCATCATTTGCTTGAATGTGCAAATGCAGCCGAGCCGAGTCACGGACGGTCTATGCTTTGCGATGGGCAATTGGGGGAGGGCTTCCGGGATCCATATCTTGCCTCCCTAGGACCCCATCGTCACCAAAATTGGCAGTCCTTTCAATAAGGGTCACAAGAAGCAATGATGAAAGTTTTGAACGTCCAGCTCTAACCCCCCCCCCCGCAGCCGCGGGAGGCCAAGAGTGATTGTTTAAAATTTAAATGGCAATATTTGGCCGAATATTTTGCCGAACTTTAATTTCTCGCCGAATTTAACGGATCCGAATCGGGGGAGTTCAGACTTCGGTGTGTACTGAATCCAGACGGGCCGAATTCGGCTGAATCCGAACTATACCGATTTTTTTTATTTTCAACAGCCCTACTAGCAACTATCTGGAGGTTGGCAACTCTAGGTGTACGCTGCAGGTGGATTTTCAATAGTGAGGGGAGTTTATTCTATATTTAAAATTTGGTTTTGGATTCCATCTTGGGCCATGGGAAAGATGGGATATAGATATTTTAAATGATTAATAATTACAGAGAATATGAGATGTATCTATAGAATAAACGCTTATCTTCTTCCAGAACACTATTCCCTGCCAGTATTTCACAGCTGAAAATAGGTTGATGGAGCCATGTGTGTTCTTTGCTGCCCCTAAAATTCTCCCTTCATCTTGTATTACATGGGGGGACACAAACTGCTCAAATCAGCATACAGGCATGAAGAGTTACTAGTAAAGTAGGCAGGTGAAGGAGATGTGTAACGTCAACCACAATTCCCACTTCAGTGCAGAGTGTGGCAACGAGTCTGTCTGGAATTTCTCTTGTTGGCGATGGTTAGAACACCTCAGGTGAGTGATGCATTGCTGTGAGTGCTGAACTCTTTCAACGACAAACAGTGGGAGATGGAAGAGAGAAGTGCTGGCATGAACTTACAAGAAGAAGAGTTGGTTTTTATACGCCGACTTTCTCTACCACTTAAGGGAGACTCAAATTGGCTTACAATCATCTTCCCTTCCCCTCCCCACAACAGACACCCTGTGAGGTAGGTGGGGCTGAGAAAGCTCTAAGAGAGCTGTGACTAGCCCAAGGTCACCCAGCTGGCCTTATGTGTAGGAGTGGGGAAACAAATCCAGTTCACCAGATTAGCCTCCACCACTCATGTGGAGGAGTGGGGAATCAAACCCGGTTCTCCAGATCACAGTCCACCACTCCAAACCACTGCTCCTAACCACTGTACCACACTGGCTCTCAACTTAGAAAACGTTCTAGGATGCTTCCAGATGGGGGGCATGAAAACTCAGCCCTGCAATAGCAGCAGCAGCAAGCAGGGTAGGAACAGGTGGGAAGGAATGACATCCACACACCCTGTTCCCATAGCCCTTGCTCTGCTGCTGTCCTTCTCCCACTTCGGCTCCTCTCAGTTGTACCTGCATATGACAAAGGAACTCCCATAGCCCATAGACTACTTTTAAAGGGTATTTTTATTTTCCCCAGCCATGCTGTAGCACAGCTCAGTAAAAAAATGAAAAACAAAAACCTTTAAAGGGTTGAAAAGAGGTAGAATGAGAAGCTCACCTCCACCATTTGGAAGGCCATTCTCTCTGTCCTGGCTACATGGGTGCATCTACCCCTTTAAACTGCAGAAATTTTATCTGGAATCAAGAGGCAGCTACCCCTTTAAACTGCAGAAATACGATCAAGATCCCTACAGTTAAAAGTGATGTGGAAACTGAACAGTCCAACTAAAAGCTGAACTGGAATACAACTCTGGGCTTTCTCCCTTAAAATCCAGCACTAACCACTATACTACACTGCTCCAGATTGTAAACATGGTTGAGGTTTGAAAAGTGAAAAGCTCATACTTTCCTCTCTTTCAGAACAGTAAATTGCTTGATTGAGGGTAGATGAAATCTCTCCTCAGCTTAAGGACATGTCTGAGTGTTCTGAGTGGAAGATACGTTACCTTCTGTCCTCTTAAGGAAGGCTTCTGGTAAATGTTACCTTGGGAGCAATCTACACGGGTGTCTCTGCCAGCTCCCCCCCCCCAAATTATAAGTATCCCCCAAGTAACTTTCTAGAGAGGTTGGTGCTTGCCATTCATGCCCATCTGTATAAGGTGAGGAAAAGGAGGTAAGGGCTTTCCTATGGCCTAGTGATATCCCCTGATGTTGTTAGGTTCTGGGCCATTATCCTTTTTGTCCACTGGATAAAGCAGCCATGACTATATTAGGCCACAATTTCAAACACCGTAGAGTTTTCAGACCCTTCACTTATACTGATTATTTAATCTAAGAACAATAGGCCCAAACTAATAATAAAAGTTTAGCTCCTCCATCATAAAAATCTGGGAAAAATTACTCCTCCTTTGCTGCTTGTAAAACAGAAGAACCAAGGTCCTTTCGTGCGTCGCAGTTGCAAACGATCCTACATAGTCCAGAGAAGCGTATATTAAATTATATATATTCCTGGCACCAGCTGTGCAATGTTCAGCTGTGTTTTTGCCTTCTTTTTGCCTGGAGGTATAAGGGCTGGATAAGGTCAAAGGTGTGTCCGGAAGAAATGCCAAGGATCTCTTGCCGCTTGATTCCAGCCTGTGACTCGGAGCCTGCGGGTTGCAGCCTGGGGGCCTACAATAGCCAGCCTAGATTAAAAAGGACCTGCTCCGGATGTATTTGTTTTTGCTTTTTTATTTGTTTTGGTTCTTTAATTTGTTAGGAAATTTCTGTTATCCACTTTGAGTTCCTTAGGAGAAAAGTGACCTAGAAATGCCTTAATAAACAAATGATTCTCCATTATACTCCTTGAAACACTCTTTGGCATGGGGGGGTAGGGAGGAGGGTAAGAGTGATGGGGTGGGGAGGTAGAAAGAGAAAGTTGGGGGTGGAGGGGAGAAAGAGAAAGTGACACTGGCGGGAGGTTTTTGGGGCAGAGCCTAAGGAGGGCAGGGTTTGAGGAGGGGAGGGACTTCAATGCCACAGAGTCCCATTGCCAAAGAGGCCATTTTCTCCAGGTGAACTGATCTCTAGCGGCTGGAGATCAGTTGTAATAGCAGGAGATCTCCAGCTACTACCTGGAGGTTGGCAACCCTATGTATCAGGAAACAAGAACACCCCTTTATGCCTTGGTGGTTAAGTTACAGAAGCAGTCATTAGTTTGGGGGCAGCCAGCAAAATTCTGCCCTCCTGCATGCCCGCTGTATTTCCCTATGGAACAGTAGGTTTGAGGCCTGCATCAGCTGTGTGAGTGGTTAAAATAGTACATCTCAGGGTGTTGCCCACTGAGTTCATCAAATCATGTGTTTTCCTTTGCCAATAAAAATACATTTCAGTTTAATCCCATTAACAGTATAATAATTTATTGTACCGCTCTTGTATTAACAATACAGTGGGAAGTGACCTGCCCTATTTTACAACTCTTTAAGACTCTTTGGGTGCGTGCATTGCCAAACTGCCAACCAGCTCATTTTTCGGAAGCAGGTTTTAACTACGAAAGTGTAGCAAGGCTCTTGAAGTGTGAGCTGTTCAACTTACACAACTCTGTAATGTTTTGGAGTGAGTCATGTATGTGATTTTGCATGTGTCTGCAGTCTGGGCATTTTTCTGGCTAGAAGCATATATGAGCAAATCCTTTATGATATAGAGATAAAAACAGATCCTCAAACTGAAGTTTGCTGAAACGTTTCTGGAAAGGGAGGATTGACAAGTAGGAGTTTACATGTGGGGACCTGTAAGGAACTGGGAGGGATGGGGCATTCTCATTCTGCCTGCTTTTGCTTCTTTCCCTCTCCCTCCTTCTCTATCAATCTTCCCTCACCTCACCTCTTTCTCCCCTCACCCCTTCTGTGTCAATCTTCCCCCATCTTTTCCTCCACCTCTCTCGGACAATCTCCCCCTTCTTTCTCCTCTCACCCCTTCTTTCAATCTTCCCTCACCCCCTCTCTTTTTCCCACCACCACCTCTTCTTCCCTCACCCCTTCTTTCTCCCTTCATCCCTTCTGTCAATATCCCTCCTCTTTCTCCCTCAACCCTTTCCCTCAATCTTCCCTCACCCCCTTTCTCCCACCACTCCTCTGTAAACCTCCCCCGTTTTTCTTTGCCTTTCCCTTCTTTGCCTCCCCACCACATTGGCAGGGCCCCCTAGGAGCTGCCAGCCTGACTGCTGGAGCTGCGACAGCGGCAAAGATCCAGGAGAATGCTCAGATAAGTAATCCATTGTGCAGACATGATTGTTTTGGGGGGATTTAAACTCCCAAGCTTTTTTTTAAGTTATCAGATTTCTCTGCAACCTGCGCGCGGGGGTGGGGGGGTGTCCTCCAAGGGGGTTACCGCATTTGTATTCCCAGCGATGTATTAAGAGTTTGAAAATGTTATTAAAAAATACTGTTCGCGCTTTCTATGTATTCCCAGCGATGTATTAAGAGTTTGAAAACGTTATAAAAAATACTGTCCGCACTTTGGCCCCTTTAGCTGTGAAGACGTCTTCCAACCATTTATAAGCCGTGGTATCCAAAAAACCCTTTAAAGCGATGTTTTTTACAACATTTTCAAACTCTTAATACATTGCTGATAATACAAAGTGCGATAACCCCCCAAGTTTAGAGAAAAATCTCCTTTCTGTCAGCGTGGGCCCAATCTACAATTTAGGTATCAGTAGATCGTCCCACACTTCACTATTAGAATATATGACAAGTGGGGACCCACAAGAAATTTGCGGGAGCAGCTCTCCCATTCCCCCCACCATTGCTTCCTCCCCTCTCCCCCTACTTCTCTCATTCTATCATTCTTTCTCCCTCCTGCCACCCCTTTTCTTACTGTCTCTCCCCCATGCCTGTCACTTAGGGTTGCCAACCTCCAGGTAGTAGCAGGAGATCTCCTGCTATTACAACTGATCTCCAGCCGATAGAGATCAGTTCCCCTGGAGAAAATGGCCACTTTGGCAATGGGACTCTATGGCATTGAAGTCCCTTCCCTCCTCAAACTCCACCCTCCTCAGGCTCTGCCCCAAAATCCTCCCGTCGGTGGCGAAGAGGGACCTGGCAACCCTACCATTATGCATTCTAAATAGGGTTGCCAGGTCCCTCTTCGCCACCAGCGGGAATTTTGGGGGCAGAGCCTGAGAAGGGTAGGGTTTGGGGAGGGGAGGGGCTTCTATGCCATAGAGTTCAATTGCCAAAGCGGCCATTTTTCTCCAGGTGATCTGATCTCTATCGGCTGGAGATCAGTTGAATTAACAGGAGATCTCCTGATACTACCTGGCAGTTGGCAACCTGACTTCTAAACTGTCATATAGGAGCTGAGAACTGGAGAATGAGCGCAGTAATAGAGCTTAGAATGCAGGCCCAGACCCAGATTCCAATCACCTTTCAGCCAAGAGGTTCAATGGGTGGCCTTTGTCATTCTCCCTCAGCATAGCATCATAGAGATGTTTCTGAAGATAAAACTGGAGATGGAGGGAACCCGTATGTATGGTACCCTAAGCTCCGTGGAGGAACATTGAAACACTGATAAATCAGTAATATTTTTTGGAAAAATGGGGGCATGAAGATTGTTTGGGAAAAAATATTAATAATCTTTTTAGAAAGCTGTTAAAGCACCTACTCATTTCCTTGCATGTCTTGCCTATCACATGCATGATCTTATCTCCCCCAAGCCTAGGGTTGCCAGGTCCCTCTTTGCCACCGGCGGGAGGTTTTTGGGGCGGAGCCTGAGGAGGGCAGGGTTTGGGAAGGGGAGGGACTTCAATGCCATAGAGTCCAATTGCCAAAGTGGCCAATTTTCTCCAGGTGAACTGATCTTTATTGGCTGGAGATCAGTTGTAATAGCAGGAGATCTCCAGCTAGTACCTGGAGGTTGGCAACCCTACCCAAGCCCCAATTCTGTGTAATTCAGAGGAGATATTTCCATTGCTTTCAATGGAAAAACACGTTTTATAGGCTTAAAGTCCCTGTTTCAAACCCCACATATCCATGTAGCATGGCTGGGACCAGACTTCTGCACAAGACCCTGGAGAGCTGCTACCAGGGTAGATAGACAAGATGTGTGTGTCTGTAAAGTGCCATCAAGTCGCAGCCAACTTATGGCAACCTCTTATGGGGTTTTCAAGGCAAGAGACTAACAGAGGTGGTTTGCCAGTGCCTTCCTCTGCATAGCAACCCTGGTTTTCCTTGGTGGTCTGCCATCCAAATACTAATTAGGGTTGACCTTGCTTAGCTTCTAAGATCTTACGAGATCGGGCTATACTATGCTGCCTTCCCTCGATAGACAAGATAGATGTAAATAGATGAACCAATGATCTGACAGGATATGAGGCAGCTTCATGTGTACCCTTTGATCAACCATTGCCTAGCTGGGGAAATACAGAAATACCCAGATTATTTTCCGAAACTTTGGATCTCTTTTCCTAGGGAGATTCATGTGTCTCCCTCTATTGGTGTGTTCTATGAGTGGGTGAATACTTTTTGTTTGTTTGTTTCATTTGGCACACTCCTCCTCCCTGGTTTTGGTGCTGTGATTATATGTCTAATTTGAATTATTTTACATATTATTTTAAATGCTGTTTTAATGTTGATGCTTTCACGTTCACTGCTTTGGGGACCATATTTGTGTGGGAAAATGGCATTAAAGTGTTTTAAAGAAAATAAATAAATAAAATCCCAATATGCTGGAGAATACATTTCTGTCCTGCTGAGGTTCCACCATAACTCTAAATGTGGAGATCAGAACAGGATCCTAGCTAGAGAACTCAGTGTTCACATAATAGCAGGTATCTCCAAGCTTCTTCTTCCCTTAGTCATTTTCCACATTGAATATTTCTATTATGTCCTACAGTCTCTTTTGCATGTTCCGGGTGGCTTGGGATGGTTGCAGGCAAAATCTGAGATCTGAAATGGTGAAATGTCAGTGGGTGTAAGTTAAGTGAGCAAAACGAAAAGCATGAGCCACAGAAAACAGAGGAATGAGGATACAACCAACAGGAATAAGATGAGTCTGAGTTACGAGCTGCCTGGACATCCCACACATGGAAAAATACATAATTAGGATACATGCAGACAAAGTCCACACCCACCAAAATCTAGTTGCCATTCGGATCGCTTCCTTAGGGACTTTGCCATCTTATATATGCACTTCTCAATCGTGTGCATAGTAAGGAAACAGCACAATAGAAGAACAAGCTGAATGAGGATTTCACAGCGTTAATGGGAACTGGATTTATAATGGTAAGTAGCTGATAAGATATAACTTTCTTCAGGGCAATCTAGTTAGTATGGGAAAGCAAGAAGGATTAATGAGAACAGAAACACAACAGGGAAACAAGGTCAATTATTCAGCCATTGTGGGGGGGGGGGGAGGATAGTGTTAAGTGATCCAAAAGAATGTTTGTTCACAATATGAAAAACTCCCAGCATAAAAAGGCAATACAGCATGCCCTCTAGTGGTGGGTGGATGATGAATTACAGATATCTCAATGGTTCTTGAGGATTCAAATCCAAATCAAGGATTTTACAATTACCACACCCACCCCATCCCTTTATCTTCATTTGCTATTTCAGAATCTGTCCCAAGAGGCAGTGTCATAATTTAGGTGGGCAGAAATGGTGGATACGTAAATTGTCTCATCAATTATTGGTATTCTGGATTATGAGTTCAAAGAAGGACTGCGCAGTACAGAAGAAATATTTAAGGTCTTTGAATGAAGTCCTCCTTGAACTATGTTAATTATCTCTGTCAACCTTTTTTTCCCCATTATCTATTGCCAGTAAATTGACCAAAGCTCAGTACACAAAACTATAGGCAACTGACTACAGCCCCATTCTACAAGTGAATAAGTAATTGTCCAGTAAGACAGGTTGCATTGGATATTCAGTCCAGAAGTATGTTGTTGTGCTTTTAAGGGCGCCAACCCATAACATTTCTTTTCCATTGCCAAAATAAGTGTTTGTAGAAGGTGAAATCCAAATGCTAAAACTCTGATTTTTGTACAGAGCTAGAAGTAACAGTGTAGCTTTAAAATGAAATCATCATTTTTTAGAAATGCTTTCTATATGGAAATAAGCCCCATCTGTAATCTAAAAAATAGCATTTGCAAAAGTAAACATGTTTCGTGGCTAAAAAGCAGAATTTCTAAGTATTCCAAATAGTACAGAAAAATACACTAGATCTTTTCCCAGGTCATGCATTCACTTTAATGTATTCATGGCCAGTTTCAAGGATTACATACCTGACATCAATCCAATGACTCAAAGAGAATTAAGCATCAATTAATCAACCCACATTATCTTTTGTTCATTAACGTATCAGATTGTGACCATCCCATTAATATAATAGCTATTGTATTTGAATGTATATGGGGAAATGGTGGAATTGGCCAAGCTGGTTAATGGGAATCTTGAGAATTAGCATTGTTTCAACATTTTTACCCGTTCAGATAATCAAACCATGTATCAGGCAAGCCAAAATCTTCTGCACAAACTGCTCTAAGTACAACAAAATTAATAGTTTGAGGCGAGGGGGGTCTGGTGGAAACTTGATATTATATGAAAGCTAACCAAAGCCTAGAACTGTAATATTTTGGATTTTATTTTACAGTACAGCCATTACAAATAGATTTTTTTAGTTACCGTATCTCTTCACTTTGATTCCTGACTTGCATGCCATGATCCTCTAACCATGTAATGTGATGCAATTCTTCTGATTCCAGTGGTTATAAAAGTGCAGTCCTGAACAGAATTGAAATGACTGCATTTAGAACACTGTTTCCCAACCAGGGGTCCGTGGACCCCCAGAGGTCCGTGAGAACTAAATTAAGGTCCGCGAAACAAAGTTATAAACCCATAATAAATTAATATTTTCAATTAAAAGTTCTCTATTATAAAAATATATATTCAAATATTATTCTAAGTTTAATGTTTAACTAACAGTTATGATTAAAGTTTATTTTCAAATTCTCAGAATTTTTATTTTGAACCTTGGGGTCCCTGCACCAAACAAAAAAGTCCTAGTGGTCCCTGGTCAAAAAAAGGTTGGAAAACCACTGATTTAGAAGAACATAATTCTATTTAGAATTGCAATTTGAGTCTCCTTGGTGGACTCAATGCTAGAATGATGCCAATACGCATACTGATTCCAAATGTCCACGTTTTGTTCCTAGACATGTGTGTGTGTGTGAATTAGCTCCATTCAGAAGTCTGTCCACAGGTCATTAATGTTACCAATGTACCAGAGTCCCCATTACATACTAACAGTTTTTGGAAAAAATGTTAACAATAGTGACACCTTTATAGAGAGCCAGTGTGGTGTAATGGTTAAGAGCAGTGGTTTGGAGCGGTGGACTCTAATCTGGAGTACCAGGCTTGATTCCCCACTCCGCCACATGAGCGGCAGACACTAATCTGGTGAACCTGGTTTGTTTCCCCACTCCTACACATGAAGCCAACTGGCTGAACTTGGGCTAGTCACAGCTCTCTCTGCCCCACCTACCTCACAGGGTGTCTGTTGTGGGGAGGGGAAGGAAGGTGATTGGAAGCCAGATTGATTCTTCCTTAAGTGGTAGAGAAAATCAGCATATAAAAACCAACTCTTCTTCTTCTATATTGTGATTGCCTGGTGTCCTTTTGTTTATTAGTGTGGTGTTTACAGTGGCTTCAGACCAGGGAAATCCTTGCCACATTAGCAGAGTACCTTACCCAGATCCTCATAGGCCACCCTAATGCAACACCAGTGCCCCTTTATACTCAATTCTATCCCCGGCCTTCCCCTTTTTCATATAGAGTTTCCCCACACCCCAGGCTCCTTACTAGTCTCTTATCTAGAGTCCATGCCCCCATGCCGTCCCTTTAGCCAGTGCCCTAAAGTCTTCCCCAAGTCCATCCCTTTCCCCATCAGCCAAGCCTCCAGGGGTTCTGTGTGCTTTTCTAATGAGAAGTCAGAGGCACCTTTTATCCTCTGTCTGGCTCTGCTGCCACCTGGTCACTTCGCTTCTCTTTTCTGGCGTTCCCTTCGGGGAAAGAAGTCGGCCCTCCTGGATCCAGGTCAGCCAGCTTCCCTGGGGTCTCCCTCCTTGGAACAACCTCGGAGTCCTCTCCACAGCAGCCCTCTTTCCTTCTCTACCGGTTACCTTCCACAGCGCTCTCCTTTTGGGCACAGCTCAGAGGCGTCAGCTTCCTTCCTTTTCTCCTGCTGACCTGCGTCTTCCTTCTCTTTGAAAGCTTCTCCGCCCCCACATAGCCTCCAGCTGTTCCCTGGGTCAGCTTTAAAAGCACTCTCCTGGCCGTCCCTTCCCCACCCCTTCATCAGCTCCAGGGAATTACTTTCATCCTGGTTGTTTTCCCCTCCAGGCTGGCTGATTACCATCTCTTGGCACCTGTTGAGCCTTCCCGGCCCAGCCTGTCGGCCACAATTAATTTTTTATTGTTCATTTAAAAAATTGCCATGTTGTGATACAGCTACATTTCATTTTCAGATGCATTGCACATTATTTATTTGAGTTCCTTTTCACATATTTGGTTGCATTTAATACAAGGACAGAACATTATTTAAAGGTTTAGATGTAGTGTGGTACAGATTAGGATTGGAGAGACCCAGGTTTGAATCCCCACTCTGCCATGGAAGCTTGCTGGGTGACCTTGGGCTAGACTCACACTTTCAGCCTAACCTACCTCATAGGGTTGTTGTGAAGATACAATGGGAGTAGAACAATGCAATTCTCCCATCGGAGAAAAAGACGGGGTATAAATGAAGAAAACAAATAAATATAATATGCATATCAAAAAAGATCTGGTTCACATTATTAGTAATCCATAATAATGAAATAAACTGTTATTATGGATTATGTGAAGAAGATGTATATTAATAGTGATGAGCAAACTCTCACCACATTTAAGTTTGAAATACATTATAAATTTTACATGCAAGCATTATAGGTATTCTGAACCACTAGATATTACTTGAAGTGCTACCGAAGACATGCAATTCCTAGTCCACAGACAATCTTCTTAAGTCCCATTCAAATTCATAAAATGTCAGAAAACTTATCTAGCTATCACAATTTTATCCTACTTTTCCTCCAATTAGCCCAGTGTAGCATACTTTCTTAAATGATATCGCTTAAACAGCCAAAAGGCCACAAGCAGCATCACACTAATATAATGCCCAAAATTAACCCTTTCTATATTTAATCACGTCCGCAAAAATTTAGCCACTAATAATGTGATTCATTTATCTGTACCAAATAACAACCATTGAGTTAAGCTTTGTGGGGAGAGATAAAACGTATTAAGTGGGAGTTGCCCTAAATATTTCTGCCTCAGATCATCCCAACAATAATAGTGTAGCAAAATATGTTCCAGGGTCTCTGTATAGCCATCCCCACATACGCAGCTTCTATCTGAATAGGGAATACCTGCAAAGTGTCCTTCGGTAACCCTAGATGGGAAAGCATTCAGCCTAGCCAACATAAACACTCTTCTGTACCAGAGGGATTACACCATAGGTAGCCACAGAGCAAACTCGCTGAGCCCTCTCCAGCATACTACCCTAGATTTAATTTCATTCATCTTGAACGCCTCATTAGAGTTAAAACCCAGCTGCTGCAATCTATTTGCAATAACTTTCCATGAAGGTGGTAATTCAGGCTTCATTGTTATCAAAGGATTACTTATATTATCGAAGGCTCTTGTAAAAAACAAAAAAAAAAACACCAAATCCCTAAAATGACCTATATTAGAAAACACCATAGAGGGGATTTTAGGTGAGGAAAAGGTTAACATATAAAGTTCTCCATAGATGGGACCCTGAAGTTTTTCTACGTATTTCAAATCAATAAAAGAAATGGGCACCCTCAGCAAGAAAGAATGGTGTCGTAAACTATTTCTTTTCCCCCCACCAATTAATCCATCTACCCTGATAGGGAAAAATCGTGATCGCTACCTGAGATCTATTTAATTGCAGCCTACCCCTTCCATTGGAGGTTACTCCAAAAAGGCTGTTTCTCAGTAAAGATTCTCTCTTTAAAGAGTAACTTTCTTCCTTACAAACTGGGTCAGACTTCTTTATAGGTGAACGGATCTTTTTTTGGAGAATTTGATAAATAATCCATTATAAGCTCCAACTTCTCATAAATTAACTTTAAAGTATCACTATTAAAGTCATCTGAGTAGCTAATAGTTCCATTTCATCAGTTTTCTTTTTAATGGAGCAATCCATATCTGCACCCAATAGAAAAAGGTCTTCTAAACCTTGGCTTAGATTAGAAACCTCATCCCCACCAGACTCCATCTCTAGGGTCTCAAACTGTTTTTTAAGAGACAAAGGGGGCAATTTATTTGTTAAAAACTTTTCTAGCCTACTTTGCTTGGCTTTTATAAAAGGTTCATCATCAGTCTGTCATGGCTGCTTCTTACTCATCTTTAACAAAAAACTAAAAACCACTCTCTCCTCTTTCTGCCAGAAAAAAAATCTTAAAATAGTAAAGTAAGATAGGGACAAATAAACTAAAATTAAACTAAAGAAAAAAGAAAAAGAAAGAACCAAATAAATAACTATACACACACAACTACAACTTCACCCTTACTAACACCAACAGCGTATTCCTGAACCTGAAGGGCGAAAGCCCTTAGGAGGCCAGGAAGGAGCTGTGCCGGCATTGGGGCCTCCCGCGCCGGCATCCGGCCAACTTATGTCAGCATTAGTGGCCCCAACACTGGCGGGATGGCTTGGACGCCGGTCACTGCCGTGGCAGTGCCGCCCCGGGATGCCAACGGGGCCTTCCGCTGGTGTCCCACCGGTGTAAAGGCCCGCGCCGGCATCCCAGGAGGCATCCTGGCATCCCGGAAGGCATTCCCAGGGTGCACTGGGGGGAGGAGCTGCCGTTAGGCAGCTTCCTATCCCCTTTCGCCCCATGAACGCCGGCGTGGAGAAGAGCAAGGCTGCATCTGCTTTTTAGCAGGCACAGCCTCACATTTCTCTATGGGGCAAAAAGACCCCGTTTCACAAAAAAAGCCTCTAAAAGGCTTTTTTTTGGGGGGGGGGGTCTGCATGCAGGCAACAGCTTTAGGAGGCGGCGCGACAGCGCCACCTCCCCGCTGTCCACGCACGCCAAATGTCAGAATGCGCTGCAGATCTTCTGAAACTTCTAACACTAATAAATCTTCGGAAAATCCTAAGCAATTAAAGCTAACATAAAAGACCAAGAGGCTATCAGAACAGCAGAGAGAGCCAAAAATCACACTGCTCCCTCCTTAATTAGCACTAAAATAAAAAGATGAGGGGAGCTGATCAAATACCTTAAACTACCTAAGTAAAACAAATGAAAAGATGTAATATGAAAATATATATAAAGTAAAAAAAAGAAAAGAACGAATTAAATTAGAAAGATACTAACAGCCCATTCCTGAAAATACGGCGTGCGGAGTTGGCCGGGAAGAGGCACAGTAGTGCCTCTTCCTAAGCCGAATTGTGCATGCCGTTAATTAAAAAAAAGCCATTTCGCGGGTTTTTTTGGTTTAACTGGGGCCTTTCACCCCATAGGGAACAGCAAGGCCGCGCCTGCTAAAAAGCAGGCGCAGCACCACCTTTCCCGGCATCAGCGTACTGGGCCAAACCAGGATAGGGAGCCACCCGGCTTGCCCTCGGAACACCCCCCTGTGCTGGCGTGGCCAATGTACGCCGTGGCCTGTGACACAGAGAGGCCATGCTGGCGGAGGGGCGAGGCACGGCTCCACAGCGCTTGGGCACCGGTGGAGCCACCCTCCCCGCCAGCGATTACATGCACTTATGCTGGCGCCGGGGTCAGGCCTCTTCCTAAAGGTTTCCCACCCCCCCAGGAATGGGCTGTAAGATACTAAGACACACTTTTACATAGCTAATACAGAGGCGGGGGGAAAACAAGGAGAAAAAAAATAAAAACTAAGCTACACATGTAGACTCCAAGGACAGTCATTCGAGGGAAGAGAAAACAAGTCTGCACTTTTATCAAACAAATTAAGATAAAACTAAAAAGAGTAAAACTCCTTAATAGAACAAGAGCTGATAGCAACCATCAAACTAGCACCGGAAACCGGAAGTCCCAGTGTGGCACACATGGCCCTCTTCTCCTGCATTCTATCTTCACAACACCCCTATAAAGTAGGTAAGGCTGAGAATGACTGACCCAAGGCCACACATAGAGCTGAATGAGGATTTCCATTTACTGTCAGACATTTTTTCCACCACATCACACTGGCTCTCCTTACTGCATGGCTCACTAGAGTCCTATTAAGTGATCTTAATGTGACATAAGAGTGACTAACATTCCTTAGATTTGTCCCTCTCACTTTTAAAGAAAATGATTTATTTTAATTGTTCTTGATGCATTTTTGTTTTATGTGGCTAGTTGTCTCAGGAAGATTCTGGAGAGATTCTGGGACATAAATGCTTTTAGATAAGCAAACATCTCTGGAATAATTACACATTTATGTTGTTTAGGTAGGCTTTAACATGTATACTTAAATTTATTTCAGGTTAATGGAATTTGGATTGCTGTCCTTTTTCTCCTTGGCTCAGTAGAAGGTGAGACAATATTTCATAGATTATGTCTTTCTAGAGATGCTGAACAATTTCATGTTTAACAAATCAGTAAGAAACTAGATACTGACCACCTATTCTAAGGATATTTGTTTGGATGTAAGGAAAGTTTCATACACATCAGTGTGATTTACTTCCGGGTAAATGTTTAAATCCAGGTTTAAGTGTGTTATAACTTACAGCCAAATTCTACAACAGTTGCATGGAATCCTGTTGGATTCTTGAAGAAAGGTTACGCCACCTGGTGGCAGGAAGCAAAGGCAGGTTTTCTCCAAAATGCAGCATGCTATTTTTCTATGCAAAAGTGACAAACACTTACTTATACGGAAGAAAGTAGAGGAATGCATTCAGGGACGTCACAGGTGTGAGGATTGGAACTTGCTCCCTATCCTGGTGGCCCCACCAATCAATGACTTTGATCAAACTGAAGAAGAAGCAACATCCTTTAGGGACTGGTGTAGTTAAAATCTGAAAACTGGCAGACCTAATTTAGTAGTCCGTCCTGATGCTTACGCCAGAGTCCTACTGTTCCATTAGGTAGGGATAGAACAACTCACAGTATAAAAAAGCTGGGGGTACAGAACTGAAATGTGTGTGTGTGTGTGGGGGGGCTCTCTGGCATTTGGACTCCTGGATTATGGCAATGTACTTTGCAGATAATTTCTTTCTCTCTGAAGACAAGTTAATGCCGTCCTCCATCTCCCAGGGAAAATTCAAGCCTCATGGGCCCTTGCCCATTCAATGGTGAAGAGCAGCCCAATCTCATACAATTCTCCTCCCAGTGAGATCACATGTACATTTCCTAGAATCATTCAGCAAGGTGGCTGCAGAGAATGACAATGTGTGTTTACCCTCCCACTTGTGGGGAGGGTAAAGCTGCTGATTGGATCAGGAAAGCTGTACGTGAACTAGGGACCAATTCTATTTTAACTATGTCAAGAAATGTTGTTGCTTTTCTTGTCTGGCTTCCCTTTAAAGCCCAGTGTGGTACTTCTCTTTGAGCAGCTGCCCCCCCTCCCCCCATGCTTTCTACTTTTTCTGGGCAAATGAATAATTTAAAATCCAGCTCCACAGCTAGGGTTGCCAACCTCCAGGTACTAGCTGGAGATCTCCTGCTATTACAACTGATCTCCAGCCAGTAGAGATACGTTCACCTGGAGAAAATGGCCGCTTTGGCAATTGGACTCTATGGCATTGAAGTCCCTCCCCCCCAAACCCCACCCTCCTCAAGCTCCACCCCAAAAATCTCCAGGTATTTCCCAACCCAGAGCTGGCAACCCTATCCACAGCTGTAGTTTTCCAGATCTCTTGGAGCAGGCCAGCCTGCTCTGCCCTGTTGTCCTGCAGGGGGCAGCAGAGTGCTTGGCACTAAAACTTAGAGCAGTGGTTCCCAACCTTTTTTTGACCAGGGACCACTAGGACTTTTTTGTTCGGTGCAGGGACCCCAAGGTTCAAAATAAAAATTCAGATAATTTGAAAATAAACTTTAATCATAACTGTTAGTTAAACATTAAACTTAGAATAATATTTGAATATATATTTTTATAATAGAGAACTTTTAATTGAAAATATTAATTTATTATGGGTTTATAACTTTGTTTCGCGGACCTTAATTTAGTTCTCGCGGACCCCTGGGGGTCCACGGACCCCTGGTTGGGAACCAGTGGCTTAGAGTAAGCTGCCTTTCTTTTATGGAAGTTAACAATAATTGCTCCTTTTGCTCTTCAGCTTGCACTCAGTCTTTTAGTAAAAGGTTTTAAAACTTTGTCAGGAGGTTTTGTGTGTGTGTGTGTGTGTGTGTGTGTGTGTGTGTGTGTGTGTGTGTGTGTGTGTGAGGCTCTACGCAGGGTTACCCTTGAGACTGATCCGGAAACTGCAACTGGTCCAGAATGCAGCGGCATGGGTCCTGACCAAGACCTTTGGACAGCACATATCCAACCAGCGCTCCACCAGCTGCACTGGCTCCAGATTGAATTCCGGATCAAGTTCAAGGTCTTGGTATTAACCTTCAAAGCCCTCAACAGTCTGGGACCACTGTGCCTGCGGGACAGCCTCTCCATATATACCCCTCAAAGAGCTTTACCATCTGCCGAGAAAAATCTGTTGGTGATCCCTGGCCCAAAGAATGTCTGGCTGTCCTCAGCCGGGGCCTTCTTGGCTGTGGCCCTGTCCTAGTGGGACTCTCTGTCTAATAAGACCTTCACCCTGTGGGATTTGGCACAATTCCATAGGGCATGCAAGATGGAGATGTCCTGCCAGGCCTATGGTTGAGGGCAGCAACAGTTATCATCAGTAGCTGGCCTCCCTCCCCTTCCTCCTGCTTCTTCCTTCACCCCTCTTTCCGTTTGCCCCTTCCCTTCTCCTTCCTACTTACCTCCCCCCTATCCCTTTTCTGTTCCCCTTCTCTTATCTTTCTCCGGTCCATCTCCTTCTTCCTGAAGCAGGACATCAGATAAGATGGTTGAATGACAGCGGCTGGAATAACATTACTCCTTATGGGAATTAATAGCGCCAACTAGACCAGGGCTTCTTAAACTTTTTCTACTTGTGACCCCTTTTCGCCCGAGAAATTTTTACACGACCCTGGGTATATTACATAGGTATACAAATCAAACATTTATTGATAATAAATCATAAAGAACTTTATTTTAAAACAATTCTTTGGTATAGGTTCAGGAACCTTTTACTGTTGCCAAATTTTTCACGATCCCCACATTCAGTCATGCACCCCCATATGGGGCCGCGACCCACACTTTAAGAAGCTTTGATCTAGACAGCTTAGAATTACTGTAATATTCAGTGTTATTTAATTTTAATGTAGTGATTTTTAAATTGTTGTTTATTATGTATTATTGTATATACCTATTCAATGTTTATATATCCTATGGTGTTCACTGCCCTGAGCCTGGCTTTAAATATAAATAAAATTTATTTTAGAAATCATAAATTTATTATTACTATTATTATTATTATTATTATTATTATTATTATTATTATTATTATTATTATTTAATATTTTATTATTATTATTTATTATTGTTGTTGTTGTTGTTGTTGATGATGATGATGATAAAAATTATTATTATTATTAGTTGGTCATCCAGGCAGCACACACTTGTGAAAAAAGGGTAGTACTGATGGAATTAGAGGGGAAGGAGGGGTGACCAAGGCCCTCCTCAAGTTACAGGAAACCCCTAAAATTAGGTTTGTGGTAGCACAGTATAGTCCCTGTGCTGAGTATTAATGGGAACAGGAGAGAGGAGTGAGAGGGTGCAAATCAGCCTGCTGCCGGGAAAGGGCACCTCATCAATTAGATTGGAAGTCCCTCAATCTAAGCACCCACACACAGTCAGTTCCTCATCCAGACAGAAATATCCTTGGACTGCATTACCCTCAAAATGATCTGTAGACAAGGCAGATATTCAAACATACATATGCCAAAGGGATTCCATGCAAGCAAAATCAGATAGGGCTCACACAACATTAAGCCTTGGAACTGCCAGATATTAACCACCTGCATTGTGTTCTCCAGCGAATGAAGTCTGCTATGAAAAGATTGGCTGTTTCTCTGATAAGCCCCCTTGGTCAGGAATACCGGGAAGACAGCTGTTAGGTTTACCCCAGTCTCCTGAAAGTATAAATATTTCCTTCTCTCTCTTCACCAAAGAGTCTGGAAATACCTCACAAGTAAGTCATCGTTTTAATTATCTGTTTTAAGTCCAATGGGCAACATAGTAGCTGCATGCCTGTTTTCCTTTAACATGCATTGCTTCCTGTATTATTAGAAGAAATAATTAAGGGCCATTTTATTAGACAGAATAAGTAACAGCTCATTTACTTTGGCATTTATTATTTATTCATTGGGAATTACAATTGTATTGAATTATAATTAATAATTCTCCGAACTTACATTAATAGTATTTAAATTTTTAAATAAAAAACCCTCTTGTCCAATTACAAGATGTGTCAACACTAGTTAAAATTAATTAGTTGCAGAGTCCTGCATAAGAGAATGGCTGCTTTCGATCCTCTGTGATCAGCTATTATGACCCTATGATGCTGTCTCATACCGAGTCAAACCTGGCTGAGCAGGTTCATTATTGTTTACTCTGACTGGCAGCAGCTGTCTGCAGTCTTGAGTACAGAGCAGCCATTCCAAATACTTTCTACCTAAGATCCTTTTTAACTGGAAATGCTAAGGGTTGAAGCTTGGATCTCCTGTATGCAAAGCATGTACCGCTGAGTCAAACCACCATCCCTTAAGACATTGGCCGTTTATGCTTGGTAATTAGCAGCACGTTCCAGGCTGAAGTGCCCCACATATTTTTTTTATTTCTTCATGATGAACCATCATTCCAGCCGTCACTGCGAAGCCAGCACGTACCTGCTTCACATTTCTTAAGAGCCCCTTTAACGCGACCTTTTGTATTTGCTCCACCCCAGCCTCGAAGCATTTACTGAAGGAACCATGAAGAATCACAGCCGTGGCTTAGCTATGCAAATGATTATTGCTAATGGCTCTGCAAACGAAGGAATGAAAAAGCAGGCGAATGGGGGTGGTGATGGAATTTGTTTGACTTTCTTCTCTTGCATCGGGACCGTGAATAGTCATTTTAAAGGGTGGATTTAAAAAAGCAGCTTTGAGCGAGCATCAAAATCGACCCTGCATAAATGGCCAGTGACTCTCACCTTCTTCTAGCAATATATGTAGAATGGTATATAGCTAAGGTAAGATGTTAAATGCTTGTGGACTTGGAGAACCTCAGATTTCATAAATTTAATCTTATCTGAAAATTCCCATTCTGTTGAGTTGTTGGTCCTTGGAAGTACATGGACCATGACATTACAAGCATCTATTACTCTTAAAATCAAGCTCAGGTCTAGCTAGGGGAAGTGCAGGAAGATAGTGCCATAGGAGAAGAAAGCATTCTTTTTACTGAAGATCTTTGAAGAGTCAAAATATATCTGATTTTCTTACTTTTTTATATACCAAACAGAAAATCTCAGCCGATAATACATCAACTATAGAAACGTCTTACTTCTCTCCATCAAGGAAAACTGCCTTTGTAATCCATGGATTTTCCAGCACAGGAAGATATGGCTGGGTTGTGGAGATATGTTTGGTATGAAGTGTATATTATGCAACTTACTTCTTCTGCTGTGACCATGTCTAAGTAGGAAGGGGATGAAACTCAAAGACCTTAGGATTTCTCACTCATAAGGACCACATATTTGGTTTACAGTAGTACCGTTAGGTCAGTGAGCTGACTCTAGAAGGGTTTTTGCCTTGTTTTACAACATGGAGTATTTTCCTTACTATGAATTGCTGAGCTATTGCTGTCCAACCATCCCCTTGCAGTATACTCATTCTTTGCTTCTAGCATACTGTAATATAGATAGCATATATTAATATGTGGGAAGCTGATGGGAGGATGGCCTTTTATTTGCACAACAGATTGGACTAGGTAGCCTTCCAGATCCTTAGAATTCTATTGGAAAGCTATATTTGAAAGAACTTTGGATATTTCTAATTGTGTTCAGCCCCTAATGCATTTTCATTTCTATGCATACTGTAGCTGCTTGCGGAAGTGGAAAATATAAACTGTATTGCTGTAGATTGGGAAGACGGGGCAAAAGGCACGTATTTCACAGCGGCAAGCAACACTCGTGTTTTGGGGGCAATGATAGCTTATCTTATTAAAACTATCATGGTAAGAATGCTTTTGTTATTTGTCTTACTACTCTGCACAGCATTCCAAGCTACACAGACGTTTATACAAAGATTGCTTTTAGACATGAGAAGTTAATAAAGCATGAAATGGCATGTAAACTATGGCCACTGTGTCTTAAACTGGTATGCATGTGTGGTTCAGCTGATATACCAGTTGCAACAGTAGGCTTGGGTAACATACCCCAAATGTACAGGCTTTTGTTTTCATGGAAAGGAACTTCCATGGCTTGGCAACATTATACTCTTCCCACAAGATAGAGGACTACTTGTATAAGAAGTTTTTTTGTGCCAATCATCCACAGTGTGTCATCAAGTGTGTAGCGGGCTACTGACAGAACTCTCCTGCTGAAATGCCATGAAAATTACTGCACAGGCCATATCTCTGGCTTTCAGTTCATTTCTTCCCCTCACCCAAGCAACTTGACATGGTTCTCATAAAGAACCAGAGTTCAAAGTCTGTGAGTCAGATGTTTTGGACCACTGCAGATATGCCTGATGGCACTCTATGATTTACTGAAGAAAGGATTCAGGGGTTATTATAGATGATATATAAACTCAGCAAACTGCACACATCTCTGTGTTGCAGTGGTCTTCTTCAACCCATGGTTTGTAACCCTCAGGTGTTCCTACAGAGCTGCCTCTTTCTCTTCCTTCCTTCCTTTCTCTGGTGCTGATTTGAGGATCTGCTGCTAGTGTTTATGCCAGACCTGTCCAACCCGCAGCCCCTGGGCTGCATGCAGCCCAGGACGGCTATGAATGCGGCCCAACACAAAATTGTAAACTTACTTAAAACATTATGTTAGTGTTATGTTAGTTTTAGTGTATTTTTTAAGTGTGGCCCAAGACAGTTCTTCTTCCAATGTGGCCCAGGGAAGCCAAAAGATTGGACACCCCTGGTGTATGCATAGGGTAAAGAAACCGTGCCCCCTTCCTCTCCTGTACATACACTAAGACAAGCAAGCAAGAGGGCAAAGTGAGGTCACTCAGCAATGGAGAGGATTCCTCCATGGCACTAACCATGGCTTGCTCCTCATTACAGTACACCTTCCTGTCTCCAGCCCTCTTGGTCAGCTGCCACAGTCCTGATAAGTCATAACTCTTTATCTTCCTGTTACCATAATATGGCCATGCTGTCATGCAATTACATCATATGACTTTCTGTCACATGCTCGGAGCTCAGGGGCTTCTGTGCTGCTGACTTGTCAACAAATTTGAGGACATTCAAAAAATAATCTCACATATTCAGCTATAGGAAGACAGGAAAATAATGAAAAGTTAGTACAGCCCAGTTCAAGGTACAGCTTCTGTACATGTTGACACATAGCAAAAATGGAAGAAAATTACATTTGGTGGTTTTCCTTTACCCTTGGCCTCAATGTCTGTAAAGCAGCCATTGTAATCTGTGCTACAATAGCTGCAATTCCCTGCATAAAGCCTGTATCAACATGTCTCCTAAATGCAGTTAGCATGTTACCTAGGACATCAGAACTCAAGAAAAAAACTTTCTGTACATGTTGCAACAATTAAGAACAATGTCTTTTTTGCTAGCCATTTACAATTTCTCTGTTGTTTTTTAATTATTAGAAAATATTCAACTGCTCTTTAAAAGTACACCTGATTGGTCATAGTCTTGGTGCTCATGCTGCTGGAGAAGCAGGCCGAAGACATCGAGGCGATGCCAAAAAAATTCCAGGCATCGATAGAATAACGGGTAGGCCACAGAGCTCAGAGGGCTTGGTCAGTGTGAAGTAATTAGCATGGGGAAATGTTGGACAGCTAACCTGGACTGATAGATGGTTTACCTTTTAAAAGTAAGTCAGCATTATCTAGGATCACATCCGAAGGCTAACATGGATTGACATCAGTATGTACTGCTCTTAGAAGGAAGCCAGGAAACACAGTGGCTAGTGCATGCACTGAGTCACATGTACTGCCTAACCAGAAAGAATTCTCACTGGGCTGTTGTTTTTTTAAAGTAGCAGCATGTATGGATGATTTTGTATCTTATGATTAATGTTATTTATCAAAACTGCAATGTAATATGGTCACTATGATACAGCATTGCATATATTAATATATTATATATCATATTATAAATTATATATATTTACATCATGATTTCAGAGCCAGCATGGCACTGTGGTTAGGAACTGGGAAACCCAGGTTCGAATCCCCACTCTGCCATGGAAACTTGCTGGGTGACCTTGGGCCAGTCACATACTCTCAGCCTCAACCCTGGCAAGTATCTGGATGGGAGACCTCCAAGGAATACCAGGGGTGTGACGCAAAGGAAGGCGATGGCAAACCACCTCTGAAGGTCTCTTGCCTTGAAAACCCAACAGGGTCACCGTAAGTCAGCTGTGACTTGACGACAAAACAAAACAAAACCACAGTACGTCAAAGTAGGCCTTGACAGACTGAGTCCTCTAGATTCTCAGACCCTGAAAAATGTCAGGTTTCCCCTATTCCTTATTGGATTATGTTATGTCTACTTAGGCTTGGACCCAGCTGCACTCTGTTTTGAAGGTATGCCCACTAAGGTCAGGCTGGATCCTTCTGATGCTGAATTCGTGGACATCATACACAGCAATGCTGGTGACTCACTTATTATAGGTAATTGCCAAACATACACAAATTTTGCTTCAAAAGTGGAGAGAGATGACCAGGTCATTTACTGCACTATGAATATATTTTCAGGACTGGGGATCATTAATACTACTGGCGATATGGATTTTTACCCCAATGGTGGAACTAATATGCCTGGGTGCAATGATCTAATTAAATCAAAGGAAGAAGATGAACTGAAAACCTATCCTCAAGGTAAACCTGTTTGTGTCATACCACTGCATTTACCTGCAATGTGAGAGCCAGAGGGATGTAGTGGTTAGAGCGTTGGAAAAGGATCTGGGTGACCCAGGTTCAAAACTCACTCTGCCATGGAATATTGCTGGGTAACCCTGGTCCAATCTCATACACCCAGTCTAACCTACATCACATGGTTGTTGTAAGGCTAAAAGGGAGAATAATGCAAACTGTTTTATGTCTCCACCAGAAGTAAATAAATAAACAAATGCCATGGTCTGCCTCCACTGCAGTTCTAAATAGAAGGAACTTGCTGATCACAACTTGGGACAAACCAAATGAGACACTGGAAGGAATGGTGATTGGAACATCCCAGGAGTTTTTAAGTGGAAATTGCCACTGATGTCAATGTTCGGCCTGATTCACATCAAGGCTGTGGGGTGGGAGACCGAAAGAGAAGGAATTTAACCCTTTTTGTACCTGATTTCACCAATCAAAAAGCAAACTTGTTTCCCCTCCCTGAGCTGCTGTTAGCCAGAGAAGGGGGAAAAAGAAGGCAACTTCAGGGTGTAGGGGAAAAAATCAGGAAATGCAACTACAGTTTTAACATCTACTAATTATATATTGAAGTCCTATTAATAATATATTGGTGTCAGGCCAAAAGAAGTAGAGAAGCATGCCAGATTAGCAGAAAGCCAGATTAATTAATGCAGCATTGTGGGAGAAGTGATACAAGAAATAGCATTATTCTCTTGCTTGGGTGTTATCCTGCAATAATTCAATGTAACATTGCAAGCACAGGCTACATTTCAGTAGGGCTAGAGAATCAGTATATATAATTAGACCCCTGAGATTCAGGGTGTTTGTTTTTTTAAGCAGCAAGTTTCTAACCCTCATTGTTGCACGACATTGAGGAAGGTTTCTACCAAAGACTTGTGTGTAATGTGCCCTCAAGTCGCAGCTGACTTATGGAGACCCCTTTTGGGGTTTTCATGGCAAGAGACTAACAGAGGTGGTTTGCCAGTGCCTTCCTCTGGACAGAAACCCTGGTATTCCTTGGTGGTCTCCCATCCAAGTACTAACCAGGGCTGACCCTGCTTAGCTTCTGAGATCTGATGAGATCAGGCTAGCCTGGGCCATCCAGGTTAGGGCACCAAAGGCTTAGCAGTGGTAAAATGCCTGGGTTCTTATGGTTAGACTATAAGACTGCCTTTTTGTTGAATTATGGATAAAGTGGGATGGAGTTATATAGGGTCAACCTTGCAAGAAAGCATTTGTTTTCACTGAGACGTCTAGCTTTCCTTTGGCAGTTACTCGTGCTGTTGGAATTTGCGACCACTCACGAAGCCATATGTACTTCAAATACAGTATTCTTTGTCCTGATGGATTTCTCGGCTATCCGTGTGAATCATATCACTCTTTCAAGGAGGTAAGCATGTCCTTCTGACCTGGTTAAAGTTTACTGAGTCAGTTTAATTTGAGTGTTTATGGTACAGAACAGTTAATAAACTGTTATGCCCACTTCTACAGTTATAAAAAGAAAGCTATTCAGAGAACCAGGCAAGTCCAGGGTGGCTATGCCCACATTTCTAGGAATATATATTTTAAGATATATGAAAATGGAAAAATAAAACACAGTATTCTTTATTGACCAACGCACTCATTTTTCCCTAGGGAAAATGCTTTCCATGCCCCAAAGGCGGCTGCCCCATGATGGGTTATTATGCTGATCGGTTCTACGATAAATTGAAGAAGGGGGACACTGCAAAGTACTTTTTAGAAACAGGACCTGTGGAGCCATTTTGCAGTGAGTGCAGACATTCAATTAATTTTGATATACATGTATGTGGATAGAGCTATAGTACAATCTCTTGACGGAAGACTGTTCCTTCAAGGGGTCAATGAAACAGCTGCAATTATGAGTATGAAAACTGTATACACGATTCTCTCCTAATTTTCTGCGTAGAGAAATGAACACATTTTTTCACCTGAAAAGGATTTGGAATGAGTGAGCTTGAGTGAGGGGAGGGACACCCGAATCAGGGGGCTTGGCTCACACTGTGAGCCACTGCCAAGTTATCTTAGAATCATGTCCAAGTGTGACTCAGATTCACGGCAAGTATGACGTTTCAAGTCTAAAAGCTTCACTCTATGAGATTGTTAAAGATCACAGCTCAGTAACACATATTTTTATGTCACTTCCCCATAATCTGCAAGAGGCAGCTAAAGGGGGGCGGGAATTAAAAAAAATAGTAAAATCTCTCTCTCAAAATAAAACATATTATAAAACTGGAAGCCAATAAAACAATCTTAGGAGCATAAAGTCATAAAACAAAGAGGTGGATAGTGCATTGGGAAAGAGTGCCTAAGCTTCCCTTTGAGCTGTTTTTCTAACCCCAAATGACTCCAGAGGTGTAACTTGCTCTGTTTAAGAATCCACATGTACTGATGGGATAGTTCGATTAGGTTCCTTCAGTGGGCTTAAAGTGCCTTCCTGTGGTTGTTTCAGGTTGGGAAAATGACATGAAGCGAGGCTTAAGCCTCTCCTCTCCCTATGTGCCATGGTCCGGATCCAAATCAGGCCCCCACACACCTGGGAGGCACAGACTTCCAGGACATGTCTGCTGGCCCATCCAGGGGGCACACCCAAGAAAAATGTGTCATCTAGTTGAGCCCTGAGATACAGTGGGTGGGCATGTGAGATGGCAGCTCTGAGTGGTGGCACCTAGGCCTTGGAACTCTCTGTCGCAGCAGCTAGCACTGTCCATCAGTCTTTGGATGCAAGGTCAAGACACTGTTATTTTGATGTGCCTTTGTCTTCGATGATGATGAAGAATTAATGTGCTTCTCTTTGCATCTGGTGATTTTGCTGTGTTGGTTTTTACTGACCTTTTTGCATTATCATTTACATCAGTGGTTCCCAAACGTTTTGGGCCACCGCCCCCTTGGTTCCACAAACTCAACCCCCGCGCCCCCTACCCTATCCAACAACACAATAGAAAGGGTCCACCTGTAGCACCTCCCTGCTGCCCCCTTGCCTCTTAGTGCCCTCCTAGGTAATCCCACCGCCTCCCAGGGGATGGTACTGCCCACTTTGGGAACCACTGATTTACATTGATCAGGACCATGGCACATGGGGAAAGGGTGCTTAAGCCTCCACTATGCCACTTTTCTAACCTGAAATGGCACCAGGGGCTCTACATGCCCCATCTGGGACTCTGCATACACTGAGGTGTGCATATGTTTCTCCAAAGAGGGCAAGTAGTATTTCCCAAGGGATGTTTCAGGTTGGGAAAATGGTGTGAGAGGAAAGATTTAAGCATCGTTTCCCTGTATGATGCTGTCCCAATCCAAACAAGGCTCATATGTATAGGGTTGCCAGCTCTGGGTTGGGAAATACGTGGAGATTTTTGGGGCAGAGCCTGAGGAGGGCAGAGTTTGGAGAGGGGAGGGACTTTAGTGCCAAAGAGTCCAATTACCAAAGCGGCCATTTTCTCCAGGTGAACTGATTTCTATCAGCTGTAGGTTAGCTGTAATAGCAGGAGATCTCCAGCCGCCACCTGGAGGTTGGCAACCCTACACATGTGCCTTTGAGGCACAGACTCCCAGACATTAATTTTATCATCTGTTTGTAACTCTTGCATTTGTTATCCTATCTAACCGCTGAATTAAATTCCTCATGTATTTTTGACATAGGCTGGAGGTACAATATATCTGTCAAGCTATCTGGATCTGCAAGGGGAGATATTAATATATTTTTGCGTGGTAAAGAAGGAAAGACAAAGCAATACCAAATTGCAGAGTATGTATGTTTTGTACTACAGTGAAAAATGGTTTTGCAGTTTTTACTATTTTAAAGTATAACTATAGCCAATTAATGATTAGTACACACATTAACCTGTAAACATTCCACAGGCATTCCACAAGATGACAGTTCCATTTATATGTTGCAATGTATTCACTTTATTTAAATACACTTACAAGTGGGATAGTTTAGAACGCAGTGATTTGCTCTTGTGTGGGGCTATGTTTGCTTCCAACCCACATTCAATGGTGGGAGCTCATCGATGCATAGAAGTCCATCCACTAGGCAGACCCACCCTGACACTCCTGTGTCCCACTCACAGCATTAGGGTCTGCTGCAGCAAGTGGCACCCTCACAAGGCACTCCCTGGCCCCAGTGGGTGGTCAAGGGGTGGTCAAGCCTGTCTTCCCCCCATCTCTCTGGGGGACTGGAGCAGGGGTGGGCTTGGTCCTCTTCCTTCTGCCTTGCCACTTTGCCTTGCCAGGGGGCAAGAAGGATGGGCCGCAGCTTGCCACCTAGGGTTGCCAGCTCCAGGTTGGGAAATACCTGGAGATTTTGGGGGCGGAGCCTGAGGAGGGCTAGGTTTGGGACTTCAATGCCAAAGAATCCACTTGTCAAACACGATGCTCAGCAAATTATTACAATGGAGTAATAATGGAATGATAAATTACCCTGTAGAAGTTCATAGTAGATTTCACACTAGCTGGATGCCTCGTTTTAGAATCATAATACATAATGAAACCACAGATTTAGCAGGTAACCTTGAACAAGCCATACACTCAACCTCTGTGGTCTATCCAACTTGAAATACAGTGACTTCACACATTCATTGAGTGAAATAATGACTCAGATGCACAAAAAGAGCTGTATTGATAATCTGTAATGACGTTCCTCATTTACCCATTTACAGTGGCTACCTTTGGCATGGACGAATCTATTCAAAGCTCATTGATACAGAAATTAATCCTGCAAATGTGACAAGAATTGAGTTTCTTTGGTATAAGAGGTTCTTCACTTTATGTTGGGCTAAGCTGGGAGCAGAAAAAATGACCCTAACACGCGGTCAAGATGGGCATGAGTAAGTACAACTACAATGAGACACACATGATGGGGGTGTGGGTGGGGTGGAACTTCCATGCACTGAACAGGCAGTCTGCATCCAAAGAATGAGATCCTAAGAGCAACAATGAGAGTTCTGCACATGCACTGAGGCATTGTGCCCAGTTCCACCATATATACCCTGTGTGATACCTGCCAAAGCATTCCTGAAACTAGAGGAGCAGTTTCTGATGCAGCTGTCTGGGCAAGTAAAGGTTAGGAAATCCCAGCATACAGAAGTGCTTGCACATGCCCAAGGCTATGGCCGGAATCTCTTCAGTGTATACTTACTTAGTAGCTCAAACATTGATCATGAGGCAGCAGTGTGATGCAGTAGCTAAAAAGGCAAATGGATTTTGGGCAGTATCAATAGAAGTATAGTGTCCAGATCATGCAAAGTGATGGTATCGCTTTACTCTGCTCTGGTTAGACCTCACCTAGAGTACTTTGTTCAGTTTTGGATGCAGACAAGCTGGAACGTGTCCAGAGAAGGGCAACAGAGATAGTGAGGGGTCTGGAGACCAAGTCCTATCAGGAAAGGCTGAAGGAGCTGGGTATGTTTAGCCTGGACAGGAGACGACTGAGAAGTGATATGATAACCATCTTCAAGTATTTGAAGGGCTGGCATAAAGAGGATGGTGCTGAGTTGTTTTCTGTTGCCCCATATGGTTGGACCAGAACCAACGAGTTGAAATTAAATCAAAAGAGTTTCTGGCTAAACATTAGGAAGAACTTTCTAACAGAGCGGTTCCTCAGGGAAGGGAAGGTGATTGTCAGCCGGTCTGATTCTGCCTTCAGTGGTAGAGAAAGTCGGCATATAAAAACCAACTCCTCTTCCTCTTCGGAACAGGCTTCCTCGGGAGGTGGTGGACACTTTTTCCCTGGAGGTTTTTAAGCAGAGGCTACATGGCCATCTGTCAGAAATGCTGATTCTATGGCCTTAGGCATATAATGAGAGGGAGGGCAGGAAGGTTTGCATCAGTGTTTGACTCTCATGGCCATTTCTTGCATGCCCAGGGTAGTGCCAATTGCCACTTTGAGGTCAGGAAGTAATTTTTCTTCCAGGCCTGATTGGCCAGGGATCCAGGAGGGGTTTTTTATTTTGCCATCTTCTGAGCGTGGAGTAGGGGTCACTGGGGGTGTGGGGGGGGAGGTAGTTGTGAATTTCTTGTATTGTACAGGGGGATGGACTAGATGACCCTGGTGGTCCCTTCCAGCTCTATGATTCCATGACTTTCTTTTGAAGAGTACTTGGGTGTTCAACTGAAACTCTGTTTTAGACCATAGTTTTCAATCAGGAATGTACCATGATCATGTCTTGCAGCCTCTGCTCCTTCTCAAGATTTAGCGCATGAGGGAGAGGGGCATGCAGCACAAAGGAGAGACGGCAATGGGACTGCAGGACATATTGACATTTTTTTCTCCCTACAGGTCTCACTTTTGTGGAAACGAGAGAGTAAAATATGGAGTTCTTCAAACTCTCACACCTTGTTGACCCCCCAAAAAAGAAGAGGGAGCTAATATACAAACTGTAACAGTAAAGAAGAACAGCTTTCTCCACTTAGCCACTGAAACAACTGCAAGTTTTGAAACATGGCCTTTCAAAGCAAGTCTTTGTTATGTTTTCCTCATTATTTCAACTCTGCGCAAAATCAGTGCAGCGGTTTTATAGAGATAAATCAGTATTAAATACACTACTGTCTTTTTGCTTACATGGAAGTAGGTGTCAGAACAGGAGTTCTTGATATTTGCACAGGGACTCTGTATGTTAAGCAACAAATTATTTGAACTTCCACAGCTACGAAGGCAATAGTCTACCAGAAATGATTTGGATCCCAGGAAAGGATCCAGACAGATTAATAAGAAATGGAGGACACAGCCGAAAGCCTCATGAACTGTCCCAAAGAGAGGACTCCAGAAGGCAAAAAGAGCTGCAAAAAGGTTGAGAATGGAATTGTCTTGAAACACTATTGTTCTACAAAATCAAGCTTATTATGATTGGTTGGGATAAAGAGCAGGTATGTATGTTCCCACTGACAACTGTTTCAACTCTGTAGTGAAGAATCTGATAGGAGTAGAACAATATGCAACAATGGGTGAAACAGGCCACAAAAACTATAATAAAGGAATGTCAACAGGGAGTAAAATGTGACCCCTTGCTTTCTTTTACCTGTTAAGAGTTTGTTTCAGATCTTAGAATATCTGTACCAAAGTCTAGAAATGAGTTACGGCTTCAAACAAAGTTCAATATAGAATAAGGTGCTAATTCATTTCAGTGTTAGGATTTTAACAACTTGAAAACATTTCAAGTACCATTTGATAAGTTTTTCATATTTTTTTTAAATGAACCATGTATTTTTGTAGCTCTACGGGGGATAGCATGAATTGTTGATCTGAAATGCCAGAGTTCAAGGAGAGAAAGAAAGAAAAGATAAATTGCTTCTATACACAGCAGTCCAAAACATGTTAATATTTTGCTTGCTTCCACCATCTTACAACCCTCATCGACAAACAGAGATTTTATAGATATTAAATATTGGTCTATGAACAGAAATACAAATACTTTGCAACAGGTGATCTCACCTCTCCAACACACACCAAACATGCAGAACTACAAAAGACTGAAAGCCACCTGAAGTCATTTTTCCTCCATCATACAGTATCAGCATGTCAGCCATGTACTATGTGGGGGTGGGGGGGAGGTAGTTGTTAATTTCCTGCATTGGGCAGGGGGTTGGACTAGATGACCCTGGTGGTCCCTTCCAACTCTCTGATTCTATAGCACTAGATAGCAAACAGCATATGTCACCAATTGGGTGGCCACAGAACAAGAGCAGACTGCTCTGACATGCAGTGCCTGGTACACATGGACGCTAAACGTATTTCTGAGGACCCCATTCAGCTTTCCAGGATTTGTTTCCCAGTAGGGCAGGACTAAACAGCTGAATAATTTAAGCAGCATCAGTGGTTATATACGGCAGAGTCTCTCGACACCTAATTACATGGGTTCAGGAGATTAGATAGATGCTGCAAATTCCATGCTTGGAATTCATTTCCCAAGCATGTGGGGGCTGATTCGGATGAGGCCCATGGTGCACAGGGAGAGGGGGCTTAAGTGTTCCCTCCTGTGCCACTTTCCCTGACCTGAAATGGCACTGTTTGTCCCATTGGGTAAACACGCGAAAGGCCCATGAGTAAACAAGGTCTCCCCAACAGGCAAATAGAACATCCTGGAGCAATTTCAGGGTTTGGAAAAAGGCATGGGGGAAAGGCTTCATCTTCCTCTTTGTGTGAGCCAAATCCCAATCTGCATTGACCTAGCTCCTACACACCTGGGAATTTAATCCTGAGCACAAAACCCACAGCACAAGTGTAACTGCCAGGCCCTTGGATGGACTCAGATGTTCATGGGATACTCTGGAAAGCCTTACGCAATGTAGTTCAGTTTTTTGTTTTTTGTTTACTAAAGTTGTTCTAATAAAAACTAACCTTTACTAGAAAACTTGTCTTCAAAACTAACCTTTACTAGAAAACTTGTCTTCATTTACTGGGGTCTATAAAAAAACTGCATATTCTATTGCTATATTTCCTTGACAGAATTCAGGGTTTCAATCAAATAAATTTATTCATAATATTGTTGAAGGCTGTCACAGTCAGAGTTCATCGGTTCTTGTAGGTTATCCAGGCTGTGTGACCGTGGTCTTGGTATTTTCTTTCCTGATGTTTTGCCAGCAGCTGTGGCAGGCATCTTCAGAGGAGTAACACACACTGTCCTTCAGTGTTACTCCTCTGAAGATTCCTGCCACAGCTGCTGGCGAAAAGTCAGGAAAGAAAATACCAAGACCACGGTCACACAGCCCGGATAACCTATAAGAACCGAAATTTATTCATGATGAACAGCACCTGATTCTCAGGTATGTGCACTCCTGTCTTCCTCTTCCCATTCCCTCCTCCCCTCACATACCAAGTCAGACTTGAAGACTTCTTGGTTTAATCTATTATTATTTTATTTATTTTGATTCATATCCCGCCCTCATCCCCTGGCAGGCGACGCACATCAAGGCGACGCACATCAACCAACACATACAATAAAACCATATACAATAATTTTAAAATTCCTAAAAACCACATTCTGATTCTAATCGATTAGACTAATTAAAACAATGGCACTTTTTGACAAAAATACTGGAAAAGGCAGACAGGACCCCCAAATAAACACTGATGACAACATCGAGGGGGTAGGGAGGCCAGCACTGATGATAAACTGTTGCTGCCCTCAACTACAGGCCTGGTGGAAAATCTCTATTTTGCAGGCCCTGTGGAATTCTTTAAGGTCCTGCAGGGCCCGGATCTTGTTGGCAAGGGAGTTCCACCAGGACGGAAAAGACCCTGGCCCTAGTTGAGAACAGCTGGACTCTCTTTGGGCTGGGGACCACCAATAAGTTGTTATTAGCAGAGCGTACAGCTCACTGGGGGTCATACCAGGAGAGACAGTCCTACAGATACCATGGTCCCAGACCGTATAAGGCTTTAAAGGTCAAAACCAGCACCTTGAACCTGATCTGGTGCTCCAGATGGAGCCAGTCCATAAGGACCCTCGCTGCGGCATTTTGTACTAGCTGGAGTTTTTGGATCAGTCTCAAAGGCAGCCCTACATAGAGCGAGTTACAGTAATCTAGCCTGGAGATGATGATCACATAAGTCACTGTGGCTAGGTGGGGGCGCGAGAGGGAGGGTCCCAACTGCCTGGCCCAGAGGAGATGGAAAAAGGCTGCCTGTGACCTGAGCCTCCATTGATAAGGAGGCATCAAGGATAGCACCCAGACTCTTGATGGCGGGTGAAGGTGTTAATTGCACGCCGTCAAGAGCCGGGAGTTGGCACCACACCAGCTGAGCCACAGGACCTCTGACTTCAATGGATCTCATTTCAGCTGGCTCTGCCTCAACCTTTTAGCCACCACATCCAAGCACCTAGCCAGTGTGTCTGGGGTAGAGTTCGGATGGCCATCCATCAACAGGTAAAGCTGGGTGTTATCAGCGTACTGGTGAGAACCCAGCCCAAAACTCCGGACCAGCTGGGCAAGGGAGTGCATATAGATGTTACATAACATAGGAGAGAGGATTGGTCCTTGAGGAACCCTCACACCAAAGGGTGCCACTGCAATACCTCATCCCCAAGTGCTGCCCTCTGTTCCCTGCCATGGAGAAAGGAGAGCAGCCACTGAAGGGCTGTACCCCGAATCCCAATGTCAGCGAGGCGGCGGTCTAACAGATCATAATTTACCGTGTCGAAGGCTGCTGAAAGGTCTAATAAAATCAGTAGCCCCAACCCGCCATAATCCAGCTGTCGACAGAGAACATCTGTGAGGGTGACCAGCGCCGTCTCCGTCCCATGACCAGGGCAGAAACCAGACTGGAATGGGTCTAAAGCTACTGTCTCCTCCAGGAACACCTGGGGTTGTTCAGCCACCGCTCTCTCAACTACCTTACCCAGGAAAGATAGATTTGACACCAGGCGGTTGTTGGACAGATCCCTTGGATCGAAGAATGGTTTCTTCAAGTCTTGATGCACCACTGCCTCTTTCAAACTCCCTGAGAAGACCCTGTACTAAAAGACAGGTTAATGATCTGTCCCAGGGGAGCCCGCACTGCATCCCGACTGGCTTTCACCAGCCAGGAGCCCTCACAGCCAACAGGATCCTGTCAACATCAACCTAAGAGAGCCAAAGTTGGACCTGAAGACAGGCAAGGGGCCTCCAGTTCATTAAGTCCCAGCAGCTACAGGGAATGTCACTTTTAAAGCCTGTAGGAGCCAACCCCCCATCGTGGGGAGATATTTGCATAACGTTGGAGTTGCACATGCTCAGAATACTCCCTGTGCAGTTCCTAAATCATGCAAATATCTCCCTACAAAGGCTGTTTTGGCTCAGGAAAAAGGAGGAAGGGGAGCCAGGAGACCCCTCTTCCCCAACACAGATGTCCTGTAGGTCTTATAGCAATAATCTCTGCAGCTGCTGCATGACTGACTGTTAAAACAAAGTGCCATGCAGTTTGGCCCTCACACATTGATAGATCTCTGGACAAACTGAATTCACACACACATACATGAACCTTTATTGGCAAAATAACCACATTGCCAGATGCGTTTGTACACGCACCTTAAAGGAAAAATCGTGTTCCATCATAAACTGACAAGACAAACTGAATTTAACAACCAAGTGATCCTCTTACATCCTCTGTGAATAGGGTTGCCATCTGCCAGGTAGTAGCAGGAGATCTCCTGCTAATTCAACTGATCTCCAGCCGATAGAGATCAGATCACCTGGAGAAAAATGGCCGCTTTGGCAGTTGAACTCTACGGCATTGAAGTCCCTCCCCTCCCCAAACCCCGCCCTCCTCAGGCTCCACCCCAAAAATCTCCCACCAGTGGTGAAGAGGGACCTGGCAACCCTATCTGTGAAATTACTAGTTAAAGGTGCTTCACAAGTGATGTTTTGCTTTCCCACAAAGATGTAGAGGTTAATCACTGAAGCAAGGACCCCCTAACCTGCTTTCCTGGTAGCTCAACCCTGTCTGAAGAAAAAAGGCTGTTTTACTGTTTTTGCTCCAACCCTCCCCCAATAGGTATTCCTAAATAATAACCAAAACACGAGAAGGGAATGACTCCTGACACCTATTACACCTCAATTAGGCTGGGAAGAAGCACTGAACAAGCTCTTATAGATTACCTCACAGGTGACAGTTTTCACACCCTCAGAACACAGGCACACCAAAAGAAATTTATTTGATCACTCTGTATGATTTTAGGTCATCTGAAGAAGGGTGAGGAGGTTGGTTGCAAATAAAAATCTGTAACACAGTACCCCATTTGTTCATTTTCCCACCCAGACCCTATGAGCTCACCACAACACACCCTATCGCATAGCAATTCTGCCTTCTTGACACTACAGAAATGAGGAAAGGTTGTCGTTTGCTTAGGGCAGAGGCCCCCAAACTTTCTGCGCCTGCGGGCGCCTTTGGAATTTAGAGAAGTGGGTGGTGAGAACTGCCCCAAATGGCTGTCGGGGGCAGAGCCAAACCCAAAACCGCTGCCTGAGGAGGCAGAGCCAAACGTAATGCTTCCCCCTTGATTTCACACACATACAAAAATCACAGAAGGGGACTAAAAAGAAATGAAGGAAACACCAAGGGTGGGGGTGCAACAGAAAGAGAAATAAAAACAAACCAAGGAAAGCTTGAGGGGAAGGAGGGGAAAATAAGAGAGAATAAAAAGAAATGAAAAAAAAAGCTAAGGAGAGGAAGAAAAAGAAGAATAAAAAAAAGGAAAGGCTGAAGGGTGAACGGAACCACACACTAAGGAAAGCCCAGGTGCTTACCAGTTCTCTTGATCTTCCAGTGGCTGTGGCTGCTATTGCCTGGGTTGCCAACCTCCAGGTACTAGCTGGAGATCTCCTGCTATTACAACTGATCTCCAGCCGACAGAAATCAGTTCACCTGGAGAAAATGGCCGCTTTGGGAATTGGACTCTATGGCATTGAAGTTCCTCCCCGCCCCAAACCCCACCCTCCTCAGGCGCCACCCCAAAAACCGCCGATGGTGAAGAGGGACCTGGCAACCCTAGTTATTGCAGTGGGAAACACTTTCATTGGAAAGAAGGCAAACAAATCCTGCCTCACAATGACCCCACCCACATCCTGAAAAGCTTGTTAGGAGCCTGGGAAGTACTTGACACCCACAGGTACCATGACTGTAGTAGTCACGCTTTGCTTCAGTGCTGTTTTTAGACGTCTGGTTGGTCCTACAACCTGAATCCTATTGCATTGTTTATTGAATGTTCCATCTGTTGATTGTATTGACTCATTCTGGGTAATTCGCCTTGAGTCCAAGTGAGAAAGGTGGATGATAAATAATGTAAATAAATCAATTATATCAATCCAGCTCTACACTCCACCCCCCCCTTATGATGCTACTTGACTTCTTGTGTTTTACATGGTTACATCTGAAGCTAGGCAACTACAGCTACAATCCTAAGAACACTTTCCTGAGAGTAAGCCCATTGAATAGACAAGAGGAGGATTCTGAGTAGAGCTGCACCGTACAGGTGAAAAATGATTCAGGCACAATTTTATTTAGTGTCCAGAATACTCCTCAACTTTTGCTGCTTTGGTTGTAACAGACTAACATGTCTCCCTGTCGGGATGTTATTACACTATTGTTGGGTTTGGATTCCCCTCCCCCTGCCACACACACACAATGGACCAGCATTAAGCCCTGTAACTTTTGTCGGTATAACTCTGGTGGCAAACCTGGGTTTGCTGCTGCATAATGCAGGAAAAGTCCCTTGTGTGGAGATAGAACTGCTGAAGCTAAATAATGCCAGCATATTTGCTTTGTAAATTAGATCTCTGAAGTTCTACTATACTTTGTAAATAAGTACAATACTGCTAAGTAGAATAAATTCCTGGATGAAAACCAAGAACAGCTGCCTGATTTTACTGCAAACATTCTCATATAATTTGGCAGCTTCACATTTGTGTGCACAGATGGTGTCGCTTTATTCCTTCACACAACTAGACATTGAGAGATACCACAGTCTGCAGATACATGCAGTTTGAGAAATACTGCTTATGACTTGCTAAACCTCAGAGATGGAAGAGAAACCCCGAGGAAGAACTATCACAAGGAAGAACTATCACCACCTTATTCCAAGCATACTCTTAACATTCAAACATGATATAAGCATACCTGGCCCACTGTGTAATGCTTTTGACTAGGAAATTATTTCCCTCTGGATCAAAAGACAACACCAAACTAGAATTCAGATTCAGAAGTATGCCACCATTAACTACTTCATAAAGCATTCTTTAACATTAATTCTAAAAGTACAGCTTTTAAGAGCCATAATTATTCCCAGCATTTCGTACATAAAGAGTACAGAGACTTGACATAAAACAGTAAACATAATAAAAACCAGTAGTCTAAAGTCAATAGCACCATTAGCAGGTAAAAGCATAACAATCAACAGCACAGACCAGAAAAACAGTAACTATAACACAGTTCACAGAGGAATACATATAACACCATAGAAACTGAGCCAGAAAAACCACCAGTAGTAAGTAACAAGATACTCCCCGATGTGGGGCGATGTTATAAAATGGCTCAGAAAAATATAAACATTTTCACCTGACATCTAAAAAGATGACAAATTTGGTGCCAGACAAGCCTTTGTTAAGAGGAAATTCTGGAACCTTGGGGCCACAACAGAAAAGACGCTTCTCTTGTTTCTGCTAGTGGAAGCATATAAAGCAGAGCCTCTAAAGATGACCTTAAACAGTGGGAATAAGGTTCATATGGAAGAAGACTCATTCAGGTATGAAATCACCTGCTGCAAAATACACACACACACACTTGTTAGGGTCACTCACATGCTTTGTGACACACAGGCTGTCAAATGGGTATAAATTACAGGTGGAAAAGTTCGGCTGGACATTAGCTGGAATTGGCTGTCTAGGAGGTGGTGACCTCCCCCTCTCTGGCAGTCTTCAAGCAGTGGCTGGACTTATAGTTGTTAGGGATGCTCTAGGCCGATTCTGCATTGAGCAGGGGGTTGGACTAGATGGCCTGTATGGCCCCTTCCAACTCTATGATCTGTGACCCCAACAAGCTGTGGTAACTGCCATGGTGCAAGTAGGCAGGAACAGTCAACTTACATGATTCTGACAAAACATTTCTTCATTAAGTTGTTTAAAAATAGGTTATTTCCCCCATCATTCATACACATATACTTCAAAGGGTACTGTCCATAGGTGAATCCACTAACTGCCAGCGATATTATTGAGCTATTGTTCTTAAAAACAAACAGACATAGACCTCAAAGAGATGAATTAACTGGCCATATTCCCTATCAAACAGGCTGCTTGATCTCACCGTTCTGTATAGTTCAATGTTATCTGTTGTTCACTCCCTCTCCATTTCATATATAAATAGGCTAGCCAACATTTGTGTAATTATGATAACAATCTAAAGGACACACGTCACCTACTATCTTTATATGCCCTTTTTACTTTCTATAAAAGTCTCAAGGATAAGTCAGTTTATAAAAAGGCCAGGTATGGTTTGTTGAGCCTCGGGCAGAGCGACAAGCAAGGGCCACGCAGTAAGTCATGCCTCATCTCATCAAGTATATTGTACTGTTGATGCGTTTTCATTATATGGTACAGCTCTTATAACAGCATGAGGTAACAACAACATTAATACAAATGGACAAGATTCAGGAAGCCAACGAATCTTCTTTCTTTCTTTTTAAAATCCACTTTAGATGTTTGTGTTTTGGAGCATCGCACTTTTACTGACTGATGCAGCTAAAGGTGAGAGATTTTTACCACAACAACACAATGACAACTAATTTATTTGGGTTTGCAGAAGTGTTACTTTGTGTGGTATCAGAATGACGTCAGATAATGGGACCTGACGAGTCACATTCAATATAGTAAGTGTGTTGACAGGAAACAAGATTGAAGGAATATTGTGGCAGGCACGAGAATAAATAAATGGTGGATTTAACACAGGAACACCATACAAGGAAATATTTTATTGTTAATAACAGCATTTATAAGTGCGTTCAAAGAGCTTCACTCGCATTACCTTACTGTAATCCAAACAATAGTCCTGTAATGTGCTGTTACCCCCATATTGTATAAGGGGGGCGGGGAGAACTGAGGCCAAGAGAGATGGCTAGCCTCAAAGCACATAGTGAATTCTTGGCATAAGTGAGGTTGAACAGTTGACCTCCCAGATCATTCTCTTAGCTATTGCACTCCACAAACTCCTGGAATAATTAATACCAATCTGGGTTAGGATTCAGAGAACACAACTACATGTTAAAAACAAATGTGTATAACAGAACCCTGGTAGCCATTTCTCTCTCTCTCTTCTTTTTTTAAAGGGAAAAGCAGCATCAGGGACGGGGCAATTTGAAATGGAGGAATAGGTGCTTAACCTTTTCCTGCATCTCCACTCAGAACCCTCCCAATAGCTGCTTTCCCCCCATGGACTTCTTAGACGCATCCTTCCGATGCACTGAAAGAAAAATAACATGTGTGTTCACCCCATGTATTCTGGAGTCCCGTTTTCCATGAAGATCCATCTCATGATTTTGCACCAGATATACGCCAAGTAAACTGAACAAGTAAATTAGAGAAACAGAACATTTTTTCTTAATTTTCATTACTGAAACTATAAGGATTGTTTTGGCTTACAATGTAATTAGGCTTTCTTGGCAGGGACCGGTCATGAAAGTCAATCAGAATGGGGGTAGCCATGGAGGTTTAAGACATAAACTACTAGGGTGTGTAAGGAGAAAGGGTGGATTCAAACAGCTCTTCTGGTCACAAATACTATCAAAGACATTCTTTTGAGTCATTCTGATGCACCTGGGCAATAACGCTGCAATTATTTGGTCCGCATAAATAGGAGAAGAAGTCTGCTATGACCGAGTAGGCTGCTTTACAGATGACATACCATGGTCTGGAACTGTTGAACGACCAATTAAAAAACTACCCTGGTCTCCAGAGAAGATAAACACTCGCTTCCTTCTCTATACCAAAAACAACCCAAATAACTTCCAGGTAGGGTCTGCTGTACTTGTTAAACATTGCAAGATTCTCCCACAAGCTGAATAAAAGGGGAAAATATGGAGGGTGATTCTGATAATCCCAAGAGAACTAGTTGTGTGTACATGTACAAAACTCACCTTTATCCATACCACAATTTTAAATCTCTTACAGCGTTAGGAATAGACTTGAAGAGGCATTTGTGAATTAAGATCAGTATTTTATAGTCATGAAGTCTTTTTGATTAATTTTTAGGAGGATGAAGGGGAAATGCGTAGTGCTTATATTCTTTTATACCTTTTGTAGGAAATCACAGCAATTCAACCAGAAACAATTGATTACTCAAACTTTAATGCCAGCAAGATAACACGCTTTATTACTCATGGATTTGTAGACCAGGGTGAGGAAAACTGGTTGTCAGACATGTGCAAGGTACAGTACAATGCAATTGTTCTAAAATCAGTTCATATCCAGACAGGCAATGCTGAGCATTATCTCTCTTCTTCACTTTGCCACATAGAAGATGTGGTAATACAAAATCTCCATTAGCTGTCCTTTAGTTATGAAGTTTGTCAAGAATGATAGAACTGTGTTGTGGGAGGGGTTTAAAGATCATGTTGCCCTAGGCTATACAATGAAGCCAGATCGGCCACACCCAAATGTTAACTATAATTTAAAAAAATTTGACCTGATCACCTCTGAAATGATGCATATTTGCCCCGCTAGTGTATATTGCCACACTTGATTGACCCATGAAGTATTCATTGCTGAACCCTTCCCAATCAGTGCAGCATAGATGACTGCACAAACAAACTTGTTTTGGTGGAGAGTACCAAAGGAAGGCCAATAAGGCAACCTCTTTTTTTTCAGGGATTCATCTACATCCTAAAGATTTTCCCACAGGGAAAGAAAGTACATCAATAGCCCATATCACCTCCCATTTCAAACTGATATGCTTGCCCTGGTCTCCACATGAGGAACTGAGACAATCTACTCCTGGGAAAGTTCAAACAATTTTTTTTTCTTTACCAGAGGTATTCAGAAGAACAGCTTGGGCACATGTACATAGCAGCATCCCATATTCCTGGTTTAGCACTCACCTTTGGCAGGCTCAAAGAGAGCTGTAGATGCCACGCCAGTATTCACAAAGAAGACATACCAAGATCTATAAGAGTTTTCACTCTTTCACACCACTTTGCACCACTTACATAGTCCCTATCCAGCATTCAGTGCAAACATTACAAAAACATACAAAAGGAAGGACTAATCTTCTTCTGTAAGGTATACAGCATCCTCAGGATAGGATAACCAGGTAAGCCATGAAATATGACCAGGTGAATATACCACCAGAAAGCCATCAACCAATATAGCAACCATCTAGGCACAGCTGTGGAACACAGTGCAAACTAGGAAAAGGTTCAGGATGTGTGGTGGCAGGAACTTTCCCCTGATATCTGTTTTATGCTGTTTGCATCAGAGGATGTTTGAAGTAGAAGATGTCAACTGCATCTGCATAGACTGGAGTAAAGGTTCCAGGTGTCCATACACCCAAGCAGCAAACAATATCCGTGTGGTGGGAGCTGAAGTGGCTTACTTTATAAACACCCTTGTGGTAAGAGTGCTTCACTGTACCATAGTTATGGATCTTACTGTGTCTTGATCTGAAAGCCTTCCAGTAACTGTAAGTAACTTGATAAAACCTGGATCATAAAAACCTAATAATTTTCCATGATCCACCTAGTTTGTGAAGTTACTCTCAGGCTGATACAGTGACTTTAGTGTTAATTCTACTACAGAGACTCTATGAGGTTGGGGAGAGGAAGGATCAAAAAATAAAATACCAACATTCTGTTATGAATATGCAGACTTGATATTTATGCTACAGCTCTGGAGTAGATTCCAAATTATGAAAAGGCAAAGCATTGAAAAAATCCCACATTGAAACAAAGATGATTTAAAACTGTATTTAGAAAAAAAATCCTTGACGTGATTTAGTACAAATATTCCAAAGAAGCTTTCTTTCACTGTAACACTGTTGCAGGTCCTGACACACTATTAAGCCTATACTACTTTTAGAACACATAATGCATTTTATGATTATGTGAATCAGGTTTATCCTCCATACAATACATTGGCCACCATCCAGATGGTTTCTAAAATGCATCAGTGGATCAGGGCATTCAAACCAAGTCTAGATAATTCAAGTTTTATACCCTGATAAATGAAATAAAGAAAATGACTCACAAATTCTCTATGGCTGATACCTGAACCAAGTTATATTCTAATGGCTTTCTTCATAAATGTGCACTGGGTTGGGATCTCAACTAGCCGATTATAATTCCAGTGGACAGTTCTTGTAATGGAGGGAAGTAAGCCATGGGGTCCCACATAGATCAGTATTGGAACCAGTGCTACTTAAGTTGTTCATAAATGATTTGGAATTGGGGATGAGCAGTACAGTAGCCATATTTGCAAATGATACTGGTGAAAACCAAGGCAGATTGTAAAGAACTACAGGAGCATTTCTCTAAACCGGGTGAGTGAGCAACAACATGGCAAATGAGGATCAATATGGGTTAAGTGTAAGGTGATGCACACTGAAACAAAACAAAAAATCAGTGGCTGAGACTGAGATTGAAAGAGATCTTGGGGTTGTAGTGGAAAGGTCAATGAAAATATTGAACCAGTGTGGGGCAGTATGCTAGACTAGATGGACCACTGGTCTGATCCAGCAGGCTCTACTCAAGATTTTATGTTCTAAGTCAACAAACAAAACTGTGTGGCAAGTATGGGTACTGAGTGGATCTAAGCTAAATTCAACATGTGGAGAAGCAGTAATGTAACTGTTTTACCATGTAGCCTGCTCAGAATCAACTGCAAAGCATGAGTTGGCCATGGTGAGCAACAGGGATCAAGTTGGAAGGTGAGCAAATTGTGAAACACAAAGAATAACTTCATCCATGCCAAACTCATCCTAGATCCACTTAAGCCATGTTTTTATATGAACTGGCTCTGTGCTGTTCAGAACATTTCATACAAACCTAAAATCCAGTATTTCCTTGGCCAAACACCTGCCAATGTACATGTTGTTTTCTTTAAAACTGTTCTCACCATTAGGAAAAATATGGCTACTCTCCTTCCATGGTACATTTCATTGCCCATAGTCTTGGGGCACATGCAGCTGCTGAGATGGGAAGAAAAGTACCAGGAATTGGAAGAATAACAGGTAAGCAAATGCAATGCATAAAAATGGTAACAGGCCAAGTACTGCTGGGCCCGACTCTTACTTGGCACAGGTATAACTATAGAGGCTGAGGGAAGAGAAATAAAGAGGGTTATCAGCTCATAAATGTGAATACACATCTGCCTGTATGTGTGTTCTGCACACAACTGTCTTTTGTAAAATTGCATTTGGGAGTTAATAGCCTCTTATCTTGAAAACTGACAGATTTAGAGATGGTTATCAGGGTCAGATAGATCATTTAAGATCAATGCAAAAATATCCAGCATTGACCTTGTACTGATGGCTGATGGATTTCAGTACAGGCAACGATCACCTACCATGCAATTATTGTCTTCAGGCAACCTGAAGTAGCTCTGACAAATCCAAACAGAAACTCTGTATTTCTTTACAGATTTACTCCGTGCTTCACCACTAAAGAGTATTAAATTTCCATGAGGAAGTTATATTGTGTTCTTCTCTCACAGTTCGACCAAATATACCTTACTGTATTTTAAAGCTATGATTTCTTTGAATCTGACACCACCACCACCCAAGAAACAGGGCCCCCATATGTTACCTGAACCAATATCACACAAAACTAGGACACACAGAAAACTGTTCTCTCTACACAGGAGGGATCATTCACCATGGCACATTCAAAATGTTCCTTTTCTAAATATTCTTGCACTGGAATCTCCTATAAGGCCTTGTAATTATTTCATGCATAGACACCTGGGACATGGATAGCTCAAGATTTGGCTAGCTACACAGATTCACTTGTTGCAAGGCCTACTTGATGATTCTGAACAATAGCCCATCAGATTCTTGACACTTCTAAATTTCACAAGGACAACAAAGAAATATTTTTACCTAAACCAGTGGGTGTGCAAGGACAGATTCCACATAGAGGATGGATTCCACATAGAGGTAGCTTTACATTTTATTAATTACTGATTAGACTCCTTATTCATCACACAAGCAATTTTTATGTATCATAACAGATTTCAAATGTTATTAGCTCTATCATTTTCCATTCGAATTTTTTTTTGCAAGGACTTGGGCCTAGCACCCCTTGAATCAAAACCCGGAAATATTCAATTTAACACCTACTTTACAGACATGATAGGGGCCGGGGTGGGGGCTGGGAAGCCACATTTACATAGTAATAGAAGTGTTGCAGCTTTCTGGCTTGCCATTAAAATACTGCAAATCTGTTATGAAAACCCAAAGAAAAGCTAATGATGGGAAAGTTAATTAAGTAAACCGTTTAGGGAAATGTGGGTTCGCGTTTCAGATACTAGGCCCCAACCATAATAAAACTGAGCTATTGGGAATCAGCAGCCCATTCGGTCCTGAGTAACTAGATTAAAATCAAGTGATTATGTAAATAACTAGTGATGTTTATATCAATAACAGGGCCATATATGTGCTAACACCAGTAAATTGGAGATGAATAAAAATCTTTAGTTTTTAGAGAAACCTTTTCAATTGTATTTAAGAGGATATCCTGGCTCAATGCCTTAGAGTAGGGTTGCCAGGTCTCTCTTCACCACTGGCGGGAGGTTTTTGGGGCAGAACCTGAGGAAGGTGGGGATTCAGGAGGGGTGGGATGTCAATTGCCAAAGCGGCCATTTTCTCCAGGTGAACTGATTTCTATCAGCTGGAGATCAGTTGTAATAGCAGAAGATCTCCAGCAATTACCTGGAGGTTGGCAACCCTAACTTAGAGTCACCTAGCAATGAGCACTTTGTGGCTCTGCAACATTTTGGGGAGTTGGCTCCTGGCCAGTTGCCAGTACAGCGCCTAACAGAGATGGCTTCAACAGGAGTTGTTCATTCTCCTGATGTTCTCACAGCAGTGCTGCACAACAGCTTCTCCTATGAAGTTGGGAGCAGATCATTAGTGTTTCACAGAGTGGTAGACTACAGACACTGCAGAGTCATTAAATCGTGGGTGTTTGTGCAATCCTGTCACAATCTCCCCAGGTGTAAGACCAGCTGGACAGTCAAGGCAGCTGTATAGTTTTTTCTAACATTCTACCATTATATTTTCTGAAAATTTTACCTATCATGAAATTAAGACAATTTGTCCAGTTTAAAATTTGGCGCAAAGAATCTACCTGGAGAACAGCCTGCTCTGATCAGAAAAGGGCGAGGGGAGGCTGATGTGAAATGGCCAAGTGTTAAAAAATCTAGATCTTGAAGGCTCATAAATGTGTGACTGATTTTTTGTGCACCCCAAACCTGCCTTCATTTTCTCTTTTTGCAGCTTCTATTTTGCCAAGCATTCAGAAATGTTCCAAGAGTCCTGCTCTAACTGGTTTGGTAAAAATATGTTGCACATTAACAGAGTTATGAAATTTCAAAGTTTAGCCACAGCTTCCTTCCTCTGCAGCACTGAACATGGGGTCAGTGCTAAACACTTAATAAAAGTTTATTAAGAATTCATATCAAAATTAATCGTATGAGATGCCCATTCAAAGGAAGGCTGCAAATGGAATACTAATTTGAGTGTGGGGGATTCAAGGAGCAGGTAAAAGTAAGTTTAGTTACATGGCATCTGTTCAATGTAAACTAGGGTTGCCAATCTCCAGGTAGTAGCAGGAGATCTCCTACTATTACAACTGATTTCCAGCCAATAGAGTTCAGTTCACCTGGAGAAAATGGCTGCTTTGGCAACTGGGCTCTATGGCACTGAAGTCCCTCCCCTTCCCAAACCCCACCCTCCTCAGGTTCCGCCCCAAAAATCTCCTGCCAGTGGTGAAGAGGGACCTGGCAACCCTAATGTAAACACAAAGGTCTAAAACGCACGGTCACTTACTCCGGTTTCTGCCCAGTCTCCTCCCCGTTCCAGCCAGGATTAAATGAACCCAGGCGGGGGGAGAATCTGTGCGCATTACCTTTGTTGATCCGTGGCGAAACAGCGTGCTGATCCGTCTGTCAAAACAGAAAATGTGGGAGACAAATACTTCCTGGCCGTTCAGCAACGCCCCATCCCCCTGGTGAGTGGTCGACTCAAACTGACCAATGATAGCCTTGCGCGCAGGATCGGGCCAGGGCAGAAAGCCCCAGAAGGCCCCCTCGCTTGGGGGGTGGAAGGGGGGGTCTGGTGGCTCCAGGGGGAGGAGGGCGTCGCGTGAGCCCCACACCAGAGATGGGGCTCGTGGGAACATGTAACGTGGTGGGTAGGGTTATGGATAGAAGTGGACCCAGGCCATGCACGGGAGGTTTAGCCTGTGCCTTTCTCCAGATGCACATTTCCCCAGTCCCAGTTCTCAAAACTCTGCCTGGGGGGCTTATTGCTGAGTTTTGAGAATTGGGATGGGGGAAATGTGCACCTAGAAAGCGACAAACCCAAGGCAAAACCTCCTGTGCACAGTTTCCTCCAGTACAGTCGGGGCCAGATCCTATGAAGAGTTCTTCTGCATCTTATTAAAAGCTCCTTGAAATTGACGTGGGCCATTGATGCCTGGGAGGTTTCACCTTGGATTTGCCACTCTGAAGATGCACATTTTCCCCATCCGAATTCTCAAAAACTCAAAAATAAGCCCCCCATGCAGAGCTTTGAGAATTCAGATGGGGAAAATGTGCACCTAGAGAGCGGCAAATCCATAGGATTGCAGTGAGTGCATGTTGGGGAGGGAGCTTCCCCCTATGGAGATGAATGAGCATGGGAGCTCATTCCTTAGACTCCCCTCACCCAAACTGGGCGGCTTGAGACAGACATTTCCTTGGCTAGGACTGGGAGCACGCAGGAATGCCGAATAACGGGCAGGAGGGTGAGAGTGGGAAAATTTGGCAGGCAGGAGAGTAACAGCTCTGGTGTCCACGCCCCGCTTCCGGTATATCGGGGAAAAAATTATGCAAAAAAGGCGGTGAGGTTGCGAGGGGAGGGGTTTGGAGGCGGGCGGGACGTCGTGACGCCGGAAGACTCGGCTCGTGTTAATCTGAAATGAGCCAGGGGTAACGGTTTGGGTCCAATTGCAAAACCGGGTTTGTTTTGGGTCGAGACAGCGCTCAGCCAGCAGCAACTGAGGTGCCGTTCTAGTGCGAGGATTTGATCCTGGGTGAAACAGGGAATAAACAGGGAGGAGACTGGGCAGAAACCGGAGTAAGTAACAGTGCGTTTTAGACCAAAATGTTAGACTGTACAATGTCACTGTCACACATTTCCCAAAACTATGGACATTGTAAGTGCCTTAATACTTTTCTTAAACCAGCGGGCAGAGTAATCAGAATGGGATGGCTGTCTGCTTTTTAAAGAGTACACTCTTGCCTTATTCAACTGTGGTTCAGCATTGTTAGCCTATAAATTTACAACTGCCTCACTCAAAATCCACATGTATACTTTTATAGGTCTAGATCCTGCTCAGCCATATTTTCAAGGCACACCACTCATAGTCAGGTTGGATAAGACTGATGCTGCTTTTGTTGATGTTATTCATACTGATTCAGCTCCAACCATTCCATACTTGGGTAAGTTGGCCATACTGCATAAAATGGGCAATAATACTAATAAGTCTTCCAAACTCAATGTGTTTATCAATTATGAATATTCCAGGCTTTGGAATGAGTCAAGCTGTGGGACACCTTGATTTTTATCCAAATGGAGGAGAATACATGCCAGGATGCAAGAAGAATATCATTTCACAAATAGTGGACATTGATGGGATCTGGGAAGGTAGGTGTAAAGAGGACTTTTGCTAAAAGTAAAGAACTTTAACAGGCATTGATAGGATACAGAACAGAACTATACCCCCCACTTCTCATAGATGCACTGAAACCAAAAGAACTTGCTTCCATGACTACCATTTTGATCCAATTAGAGTTTATAAATACGTGGAATGTCGACGGCTGAAGAGCAGCATGCACAAATGGTGCAGATGAGGTAGTCCACATTACCACCACAGAATCAAAAAAAGCTACATCTAAGAATAAAAGCAATTAGTATCATGATGTCTTCATATAAGTCTATGGTGTATCCTCACTTTCAGATTTTAGATCGGTGAGCACCAGTGTGCCCCCAACTGCTTATTATCTAAAATTCAGCACACCAGACAGAAGAGTTGGTTTTTATACGCTGATTTTCGCTACCATTTAAGGAAGAATGAAACCGGTTTACAATCACCTTCCTTTCCCCTCCCCACAAGAGACACCCTGTGGGGTAGGTGGGACTGAGAGAGTGTGACTAGGCCAAGGTCACACAGCTGGCTTCGTGTGTAGGAGCGGGGAAACAAATCCAGTTCACCAGATTAGCCTCCACTGCTCATGTGGAGGAGTGGGGAATCAAACCTGGTTCTCCAGATCAGAGTCCGCCGCTCCAAACCACTGCTCTTAACCACTACACCACGCTGGCTCCCAATAGGAGAGGAAGGAAAGAGAGGCAGGTATAAACAGAGGAAGAATATGCATTCATTTCACATACTTAGGCTTACTTTTGGTAGGCTATTGAGGCTTAAGGTTGCATCAGTCCTCTAAAGGCTTCACAGAAAAGATGGATTGTGAGGAGGGAACAGTCGAAAATAAGAGAAGCGGCGTTCAGGGACCCAGTTCCACGAATAAAGGGGCAGCAAGGGAGAAAGGGTGGAGGTGTTTGAGAGAACAGAAACAATGCAAGCGGCTTAGGGCAGTGCAGCTGCAAGGGTGAAGGTCTCAGGAAAGGTCATATTAGAATACAAGAGAGGAAAATTCATGGAGGGCTTTGAAGGTAAGGATGAGGAGTCTGCATTGCGCTGGGAGGCGGACAGGAAGCCAGGGTAGGAATTTAAGACAGGAAAGCATTTTCATCAAGGGAGTGAAGAGAAAGGAACCAAAGTCTTGGCTTTAATACAGGGCAATGGTGACCTTATCAGCTGATATGGAAAACGTACAGGAGTAGGAGAATTTTGGAAGAAAAATGAGAAGTTTGGACTTTGGCATATAGGCCTGGATCAAGGTCAAGGACCTTGTGAGGTCCACACAAGGATCCCCTCTCTTTCTGTCACTCCTTTTCCTCCAGAAGCCATTTTGTTTTTTTCCCAGGGTCACAGGACCCATAATAGCCATATTTGTCAGGGAACTGCAGTGGGGATGGGGAAGGGGGCAAAATCACTCTTCTTCCATCTGCAGAGCTCCGTGCATGCAAGTGGCAGGAGGGAGCAATTTCGCCCCATGCCCACTGGTCCTTCCTGCTCCGCATGACCATTACTCCATGTAGATCCCACAGCTCTGCAAATAAACTTTATCATAGTCTGAAATGGCTGCTGGGGGAAGGCCAGAGCTGGGAAGACCAGCAGCTGTCAGCACTTTCTGCGGACAGATTGTGGGATCCAATCCACAAACAGCAACACAACATACAGTAAGACTAATCAGACCAGAAAGCAGAGATAAGCAACTAGATGGGAAGGAGAAATTTCCAGGAGTTCAGAGAGGCGGAGGTACAGATATACACTATAAATATATAGTACTTATGTCTGGATTTTCAGAAAGGCAATTTCTTTATTGGCTTCATTTATATACCGCTTTTCTCCCCAATAGGGGCACAAAGTGTCTTACACTGGTCTCTCCTCCATTGTTATCCTTAGAACAACTCTGTGAGCTTGGGTAGGCTGAGTGTATGTGACTGGCCCAAGGTCACCCAGCAAGCTTCTATGGCAAAGAGGGGATTTGAATCTGGGTCTCCCTGAACCTAGTCTAACACTCAGATCAGTATTAATAATCTTAATTAATCTCAATATTAGCTTTCAATGTTTGCTAATCCACTTAAAAAACAACTTTAGGGCTAGACATCTTGATATACAGTTTAAAAGCCAGTTTTGTCTTCTGATCAACTTCACAAATTAGGGTTCTGTTATACTAAGAATAGCAATTGCTATTGAATACTTGTTCATGTAACCTACCAGGATCATCATTCCCATCCATTCCAGAGCCCCGTCTGATGTATTTACCAGAAACCTTTTTATCAAAGTGATTCAATAGACCCAGAACATTTTCAGCGTATGATAATCTGTAATTTTGATGGCACATATTAAAAAGACACAAAGTTAATTATAGTTGTTCCAGTGCATATTAAGCTTTCCCCAACTAGCATACAGAACAGAAACAAACAGGAATTAATTGCCTGTCTCACCCTGAAAAGCTGTCAAACAAGAGTAAAAGGAAATACTGTTTAAACTCTTCCAGGAGAGTGAAGATGCAGAAAAGACCATCATTCAAATCTTTATTTGGGGGGAAGGCGCAGGAATAACCTTGATATCTGGGTATTGCTTAATCTGTGAATAAATTGTTTAAGCTGCCAGTGTAACAGGAAATCCTTATCATATGGTTACCTATTCATTATGGAATGTAAATGGTACAAAGACATTTAGATGCTGCTAACAGCTTGGAATGGAACTGACTAGTTTCCTCTGCTTTTAATTTTATACATTACCCACTTAGAAATTGTGAATGCTGAGAGTTGGGGAGTTATTCCTCAAAATTCATTTCACTTCTAGTACCAAAAGTTTGTGTCTAATATTAACTGAGCACAGCCTACTCAGAGATAGTGACACGAATGTGCCAAGTTAAAACGTGGTCGATGCCTGCACAGAGGGAGCCAGGAACACGCTTATAAGCTTTCTCCATGCCATGCTCCCATGGGCTGGGCAAAAGCCAACCCTCCCCTGCCAATAATTTCATTCTAGGAAGGGGGCAGGAGAATAGCACCCCCTGCCCTAATGGTCGAGAATGAACTTTCTTATAATTTTTTAATCAGATTTTCCAAACAGCCAGTTTCATCAGTGTACCTATCGTTATAAGTATTATCCAGTATTAGTTTCAGACACCGAGTATCAAACGCTACATCCCCATGGAGATATTCTCTGTTGTCAATTCAATGACACTGCAAATGCAGAGACATTCATAGCAGCAACAGATTGTCTGTGTGGGGGTTTCCTACACACTTTCCTTGGTCATCCCCTTGTGCCTGCCATTCAGTGCCACTGAGTATACCAGAGGACATTTGCTGCTAGCAATTTTAAAAATGGTAGTTGCTATACCTGTATAGCATTATAGTAATGTAGCAATATAGCAACTACCAATCTGTAAAGGCAAAAAATGCAGTGGCACTACGGGGAAATGACAGGTGCAAAGGGAGGACAGCAGTCAAAGGGCACCAGTGTGGGTGGAACCTTTGAAAATGCACACTTTCCTATCCAGGCAGTGTGCTAATGCGCTCAGACTGCATTCTTACCAGAAATATCATAACAACCAGCTTCAAGAAAGATCAAAATGAAGCAGGGGGAACACCTGAAAAGTAGAGACAATGTCATGGGCATACTCTGAAAACACCAATTTAAGGTGGAAACTGAGGCAGAGCAAAACAATGATGTGGATGCCGCCAAAAGCAGAAGAATGACAGTCAAATGTTACTATCATCTTAGTAACAGGTTTTAATTATATACATAAACTATTTACATCTGTAAACTAGACCATAAACCGCTACTGAATAGCTGATACCAAAAGTCAAGTTTCATATATAAAACACTTTACTATAAATAAATGAGTACCCAGCTTGCTGGGGGTAAAGAGAAGATGACTGGGAAAGGCACTGGCAAACCACCCCGTAAACAAAGTCTGCCTAGTAAACGTCAGGATGTGATGTCACCCCATGGGTCAGGAATAACCCGGTGCTTGCACAGGGGACCTTTGTGCAACTTCATTGTTTAGTGATCCAATGTACAAATATTGTTTAGTTGAGCCTTACAAAACTGCATTATTCAGCAGTGCTATACTTCTGGGATTTGATGAACCATGACTCAAAGTTTCTAAACTATGATATGAATTTATGTCCACCGAGATTAAAGAATTACCCACCCTCAAAATGAGTTACCCCTTGAAACAGTTTTGTTCATCCTAGCTACCATCAGTGATAGAATGGTGATATCCATATGAAAGAACAACTTATTTCACAATGTATAAAATGCAGACCAGTCATGAAGCTGCCTCTGGTACTTGTGCAGCACTGATTTAAAGCCACTTCTGATGCAACTCAGCATTTTCTGAACCTGTAACCTGGGTTTTACCTCTACAGCTCTCATACTGATATTAGCCCAGCCTCACAAGGGGCAGTGGTTTAGTTTAACCGTTAGCACAACCTGCAAAGTGGCGATGAAACAAATGTCAGGGGGAAAAACATCATTATCATTCAGTCCAGGACTGGACAGTAATCCACAGGGTGTGCATGTAGCCTTTGTCAAACCGCTTGCTATGAAGTAGTCAATAAATAATCTGCAGTATATAACAGAAGCTTCTTTTTTGCAGGAACACGCGATTTTGTGGCCTGTAACCACTTGCGGAGCTACAAGTATTATTCCGACAGCATTACCTTTCCAGATGGATTTCTAGGATACCCCTGTGCCGGATACAACTTATTTGAAACAGTATGTTATTTGTGTACCATAAAAAACCATTAACTCAGACTAATGTCACTTCATACCCACAGAGTAGACTACAGACTTCCAGTTTGCTAAGTCCTTGAACAGTGTAGGCTGGATCTAAGAAGCCTTTTTGCATGTTGAAGGTGCTTTCTGCTCAAGGAAGGAGTGTTTTACAACTCACACTAGCACACTGTGCAAGAAAAATGAAAACAAATCCAAAGATGTACTTCTGCTTGAACTAGAGGCTGTGAAATGGCTTGCACAAACATTTGAACAAGTGTAAGAACTATATAACTGAGTATTATAGCACTGTAAGAAAGGTACCTACAAAGACTTGTGGTAGGCATCTTATTTCCCCCTTTCCCTTCCCTACAAGTCCCCATACCCTCTCCCCTTTTCCTGCTTTCCTCTTTCCTTCCCACTCACCAGCTAACCTACTTTTATCTGTTCCCTTTTCTTCAGCTTTCACGCCTTCCCTCCCCCTGGCAGCCTCTCCCCAGGAAACGTCTGGCTGAGTTGTGCAGTAGCTGCTGCTGATGGGCAGGGCTCGCGAGAACTTCCTCCCCTCAGGGGGCATAACAGGGAATGGAAATGAAATCTTTTACAGGGCTATTTTGGACTCCTTTACGGAAACCATAGAGACAACATTATGTAGTGGCTAAAGTGTCAGACTAGGATCTGGGAAACCCGGGTTCAAGTCCCCACTCTGCCATGGAAGCTGACTGGGTGACCTTAGGCCAGCCACAATCTCCCAGCTTAACCCACCTCGCAGGGTTGCCATGCGGATAAAAAAGAGGAGAGGAAAACGATGTAAGCTGCTTTGGGTCCCCACTGGGGAGAAAGGGTTTGAAGGTTGAGCAATATTGTTGTGGTTGATGTGCCACCTCCAGTGGCCACTGAGAACTCAGCAAGCATTAAAAAAAAACACTACAGGTGTCTAATTAATACATTAGTTTTCCATGACAAAAGGAACATCATAAAATGTCATTTGTTCAAACAGCTTATCTTTTCCTAATAGTTTTGGGAACAATAGGGCATGAAAAGAGGAAGAGTATTCAAGGCTGCCTTAGAGAAACCCTAATAACTTGTTGTAAAATATCCTCACAACATGACATGGACCACCAAGGTGGTCTTGGACCAAAGTAAAGTATTGCCAGGTGAAAGGCAAGGCAAAACAAGTGTTACTGTACCAGATTATTAGATAGGGCTTTGCATTGTTACAATAAATTTGAGGGAAGTTGCTGCATAATCAAAAGGTATGAACTCTTCCTGTTTTTTAAAACTAGGGAACCTGTTTCCCATGTCCCCAAGGTGGATGCCCCAAAATGGGTCACTATGCTGATGAATTTAAAAACAAAATCACCTCTGGATTTCAGAAGCTCTATCTGAATACTGGAGACGCCAAGATTTTTGCCCGTAAGTTACAATAATAATATTTTTTAATTTCTCTGTTGTAATAAACACTGAAGGTTGACTTCTAATATGTACTGATAGCTCCAAGAACTTGTAAAACAATAAGCTGCTGATCTCCACCTTGAATACGGAGCAACAATGACCCCACGTCAAGAAACATTCTTCTAATAGGGCACTTCAGCGGGTTCTGATTCTGCACAGACAAATGCACTGATCCACCCAGGAAAAAAAATTTCCACGGAGCAGAATTCTACATGGATAAATCAGGAAATACCTGCAAATCATCATCATCATGATCTATATACTAATAGTGAAGTCAGCCAAATCTGAGGATACTTATATCCAGTGACTGAAGCTGTGAACAAGACAGACAGAACTGTCTAGAAATTTAAAAAACACCTCAGGTTTATGGAAAAATCTGAAATCTAAAACAAAACAAAACATTGGGGAGTTTGAATACCCCCAAAATGATAAAAGAATTGCCAGTGGCTTTAAAAAATGGGTTCCCTCAATAAACATTGCTAGGCAATCACAGCATTCCAGGATTGAAGTTTCTCTGAGTAAAAGGCAGGGGGAGGAGCAGGGCCCTTTCCAGGGTTGTTTTGGCCTTTGAGGGAGGACTCATTGGGGCCAGGCCTGTGGCTAGGGTAGTCAGGGTAGTCAGCTCCAGGTTGTGAAATTCCTTGAGATTTTGGGGTGCAGTTTAGAAAGGACAGGTTTTGGGTATTCCTGCTTGCATATTCTAATAGCAAAGTCAGCCAAATCTGAGGATATTTAAATCTAGTGATTTGAACAGTGAAAAGACGGAACAGATCTTCCTACAAACCTGCATTTGATTATACAAACCTTCCTGTCCTAAAAAAAATTCACAGAAAAGCAATGCTTGAAATCAGTACATGCTGTTCTCTGCAAGTAGGAACAGCAACTTCTAAAAACTGAGTAAAACCAATCTTATTTTATGTGTGTTGATGTAGGTTGGAGGTACAAAATATCTGTCACGCTGTCTGGGAAGAGCAGTGTCAGAGGATACATACATATTGCCCTATATGGAAATGGAGGGAACACAAGACAGTATCAAATTTTCCAGTAAGTTCGCTATTAAGAAAATTGCACTATGATAAATATTTGATACTGGGTTTCCTATTTTTGAGCTACTCTATGATGACTGCACCTTTGTCCTGTTTTAGGGATGGATGCAAGTGTAGCCCTCTCTTTGCCAAGAGAGAGTTGCTGAATGCCAAGCACCTCTTCAGCCTGCTCACTTAAATCTGAGCTGTGCACCAGAGACAGGCCTACAGCCCACAGGTCTGTGTACCCAACCCATTCTGTGATGGGCCAACCTCTGGGGCAGTCTGCAGGAAGCTGTTTGAGAGTTAACTGGCAGACAGCAAGTGCTGGGACCAATTGCCCTAATCATCCTTCCTTCAGCCCCCTTCCACCCTGGCACAAATGCCCCTACAACCCATGGTTGGGAGCCTTTTTGAGCTACTCCATGATGAATTGATACCCTTTTTGAATGCATGATGACCAGAGGTTTATTCTAATTATGGTTGGGCAAATTTATATAACATATATTTGTGTGTGTAAATGCCATAAAGCCAATTTATGGTGACCTTATGAATTAATGACCTCCAAAACATCCTATCATTACAGCCTTGCTCTAGTCTTGCAAACTGAGGGCCATGGCTTCCTTGATTGAGTCAATCCATCTCATGTTGCTGCTGCTGTCAACTTTTCCTAGCATTATTGTCTTCTCCAGTGACTTCTTGTCTTCTGAGAATGTGACCAAAGTACTATAACCTCAGTTTAGTCATTTTGGCTTCTAGGGAGAATTCAGCTTGATTTGATTTATAAACCATTTATTTGTCTTTTTGGCTGTCTATGGTATCCGTAACACTCTCTTCCAACACCACATTTCAAGAGAATCAACTTGCTTCCTGTCAGCTTTCTTCACTGTCCCAATGGGGAATACTATAGTATGAATTGTCTTGATCTTGGTCACCAGACACATCCTTACAGTTAAGGACCATTTCTAGCTCCTTCATGGCTGCTGTTCCCAGTCTCAATTTCCTTTGATTTATTGGTTGCAGTTTCTCTTTTGTTTGATGATCAAGCCAAGGGTGTAGAAAATTGTTGACAATTTCAGTTTCTTTATCATCAACTTTAAAGTTGTGTAACTCCTCAGTAGTCCTTAATACTGAGTCATTAAGTAGTCATTAAGGTATATAATAGCATTATGATATTTCAGTGTAAGGGATTATTATGAAAACAAATTAAAATAAACAGGACAGCCATTTGTCCTGCCACTACACAAACATCATTTTCTACAAACTTCCTTCCATGGCCTCATTAAAAACTCTTTCCTGAGTGGTCCTACACAGTGATATGCATATGTGGTTAGGAGTTTTAATCCCTGTATGCATCACTTTGCATTTCTGTGATTTGTCTGCCTCAACTCCACCTTTTCAAGGCCTTCTGTCCTGGAGAGAGTCTTGGCTGGAGGCGCTTCCTCAGCCTCAGACCAGTCCGAGGGAGAGTCAGAGCTTTCCTCTCTCCCGGTGGTTGCCAGGTTGCCTTAGAGCTCAGGCAATCCTTCAGCTTCCCACCCCTGCACCCCTCAGCTCCTATCTGGCCTTATATTCTCTCCAGACCAGAGAGCCTCCACCCTGTTCCTGTCCCCCTTCCCGCCCCCGGAGGTCCACATAAGGGCCTCATCATGGGTGCTTGCTTCAACCCCACAATGAGAGGCCAGCTGCACCACTTGCCTTTGCCGCACCCTTGCTTGTCCGAGGATCAGCAGTTTGTTGGGGCCAGGCACTTCGGTTGGCGGTGTCTTTTTCATGGCCTGGGCTTTCGGCAGAGTTGGGGCCATGGCCGCAGAAGCAGCAGTGATGGGGCTTCAGAAGTCCTCTGAGGATCATGGGGGTGAGAAGGAGCCTGTTTTCCCTTGCGTCTTTCCCGACTACCGTGGCCTTGCCTGGGGGGGGGGGGTCATGCTTTGGCCTCTGCAGGTGAACGAGGAAGTGAAAGTGCCCGAGATGCAAGGGTGGGGAACCGTCTCAAACAACATCCATTAAATCTCCCTCCCCCAACCACCAATGATGCCATATCCTAAATGCCTTTTAAATTTCCCTCATGTGGAGTAACAGGCTAATGTTCAGGAAACATGGCAAAGGCCCATTAGGGCAAATGGAAACAGCTACATAGGTTAACGGTTGGCCTATGCTATCACAAGCCCGCTCTTTCCTGTCCCCAGCCACTAGGCTTATATGTTGGCCACATTGTGCTCAAGTATATTAAACTAAATTAAACATTTCCCAATTAAAAGTGTGGGCCTCTGGAGGAAGATGGTAAACATACACACTATCAGCTTGAAGGGTCACCACACATATTCTTGAAGATAAAATCAGTTGCCTGAGATTATATGTCTTCCAGGCTGACTTAAACTGGTTCAACAGTCATTTCCTCTTTCTAAAGAAATTTGGCAAAGAAGAGTTTCCTCAATACCTTTATCAAACTGCAATGTCTAGGATTCTCTGAGGGGAACCAAGACAGTTAAACTGGTAAATGTCTGCAGTGCAGATAGCTGGTTCTAACATGGAATCAAACCTATGAAGCAAGACTTTTTGTGTCTAGCTGTTCATGTTTGGCAATAATAAAATCAGGTCTAGATTCTAATTTCAGTCTCAAAATCTTCATTGATTTCAACGTTGTTGCCATGGAATTCCATGGGTATTTGGTTTTTAAAATACTGTCTCAAACACTTACCTATGACACCTCACCAATAATTTAAAACAAATACCATCTTCACATTTACTGTTAGCAGTTGTATTTTCAAATGCTGTGCATTTCAGAAGCGAAAAGGCTATCTTTTGTTTTCTAAATTGTTGCAATTTAAATTTCTACTTTTTGTTTGCAGTGATTGTCTGAGTTAAAAGCCCTGTTGTATTACAGCTATAAAAACATGCCACTTCCAACCCTGCTATTTGTTTAGTCCAGCCAGCAATATATTTTAATGCTGAAAAGTAAATTTAATAACAGGGTTATTTTAAACCATTTGTGTGATAATCATTTTCATCTAGATTTAATTTAGGCTGGCTCTCAAGCAATACTTTAAAAAAATACTCTGACACACAGTAGTATGCAAATTGACACATTCACCTTGTACAATGCAGAATTTTTCTTTGTGCTACTGTCATGCATTTAGACTTAGTCCTTCCCCAAGATACCCTAGTAATTATACTAGCCATAGGGGATAGTATTCCTTCTGCAGATTACTTGTCTCCAGGCTTCATCATTTAGTGGAGCCTGGATGGGGTAGATGGGGGGCAGCTGTTGTCAATGGTGTAACATCACTTCCAGGCTAAGCTCTGGAAGTGGTATCACACCTGTCTAGGTACCACCAAAAACTCTATGGTAAAACCAATTCCTAGAGAGGTATGACATCACTTCCAGGTTTTTAACAATTCAGAATGCAGTGTTGAACTGTAAGCCCAGCCTTTTTCAAACCAGTGCAAGATGGAGAAAATGAAGATGTATATGTATAAAAAGCCCACTGTTCATTTTTTTCTCTCTCTCCAAGGGGGAAGCTCAAACCTGGTGAAACTTATTCAAACTTCAGTGATGTAGAACTTAATGTTGGAACTGTTACCAAGGTTAAGTTTCTTTGGAACAACAATATCATAAACCCAACTTTACCGAGACTGGGAGCAGCAAAGGTTACAGTACAAGATGGAAAAGATGGGAATACGTATGTATATATTTTCTGGTTTTTGTAAAAGAAAGACATACAAACCTAGTCATATATTAAACCATCTCTGTTCTGCATAGTTTGCATAGGCTTTAGAATACTGATCAATAGGATGCTATCTTTATGCTTCAACATTTTAAAATAGTTTATAGTTGCCTTTATAGGACAATACTTGGATTTTAACTAAGCCAGGGACTGTTGTGGAGATCAGTTTGAGTGGGCAAAATTACAGTTTATGAAATAGTTATTTTATAAGTGGCAACCTGCAAGGACTTGTGGGAGGCATCTCCTTTCCCCCTCCCCCACTATTTCCTCTTTGCTTTTGCTGAAAGCCTCAATAGCCTCTCCCCTTTTCCTGCTACCGTCTCTCCTTCCCATCAAACAGTCAACCTACCTTTACCTGCCTCCTGCCTTAAGCTCTCTCTCTCACACACACAGCCTCTGCTTAGGAAAACTGTGGCCCAGTTGTATGGTGCCAGCTGCTGGGCTAGGCCCACTTGCATCATAGGGAACCCTCAAGGACTTGTGGGGGGGGCACCTCATTTTCCCCTGTATCCCCCGCCCTACACTATTTCCTTTTTTCTCTTCTCTTGGCAACCCCCATATCCTCTCCTTTTTCCCTGCCCCATTCTCTCCATCTCAGCCATTCACCAACCTACCTTTTATCTGCTTCCCATGTTCAGCCATATTTATTATTTATTTACTTCATTTATACCCCATCTTTCTCCACAGTGGGAGCCAAGCAGTTTACATTATTCTCTTCTCCTTTTTTTCTTCCCACAACAACCCTGTGAGATAGGTTAGGATGAAAGTATGTGGCTGACCCCAAATCACCCAGTGAGCTTCCACAGCCAGATGGAGGCTCAAACCTGGGTCTTGCAGACCGTGCTCTGAAGCTCTAACCACTACACCACACTGGCTTTCATAGAGTGGCTGCTGTTGAACAGTAGCAATCAGCCAGGCCTAGATGAGCCATGAAAGTTGGATGGTATCAAGTCACCTAGAGGGTGCTTCCAGGCCTAAGGTTGCCGATCAACTGATGAGACCTTGAGATCTCTCAGAATTACAACAGTACTCCAGACGTCAGACATCTGTCCCCTGGAGAAAATAACTGCTTTAGAGGGTGGATTCTATGGCATTGTATTCAGCTGAGGCCTCTTCGCTCCCCAAACCATGCCCTTCTCAGATTCCATGACAAAATCTGGCTTTTTTCTTGTGTGCATTCATGACCGTGGGTTTTTTTTTGTGTGAGCAATTTTCTTGTGGGCTTTTTTCATGAGGGTTTTTTTCTGGTTACCCAAAATAGCATACCAAGGGTTCCCAGGAATATTCCTGAACAAGAGCTGGCTTAGACAAATGCTGACTCCACATGGAAACTATTCTCCATTTAGGTTTCATTGTCATTGCTAATGTAGAGGCATTTGCATTGGTAATGGGGCATCTATACAGCAGTTTTCCCACCTTGCCTTAGCCCCCCACAACCAATTTTCCTCCATGCCAGTGGATGGCTTTATTCAATAATCAGTAATCAACACGGCTGTATCCTAATAATATTATAACAAAGTTGCCTCAATTTACTTGTTTGCAGCTTTTGTTTTTTTTAAGTGTGTGGCTTTTTTAATTGAAGAGTTATAAGGGAACATACACAGCCTCTGCATCCTTTTCTTTATTTCTCTGCAACAAAATAGGTAGAGACTTTTAAAAAAAATGAAAGCTGTGAATTCACAGGAATTAGTATATCATGACAATAGAGTATTATAACATTATAGAGATGTGTGCTGATTTATTTTTTCAAAAAAAAAAAACCCTTAAGTTTGTGGGAAGGGGTAGCAGTTGAGGCAAGGAATATAGACCCAATATAGGCAGGATCTACAAAACTGCACACCTTTCTATCTACATGGCATCCAAAGACTGCAATCTTTACAGAATTATCATACTAAACCAGAAAATGAGGTGGTTTTTAAAATTAATTTTGCTCACCTTGTAAGATGCAAGTTTGTTTGGTTGTTTAAAAACAGAATTGCACTACATGTGATGCCAGAAAGCATTTAAACTAACATTATTGTTCGTTTATCCAGATTCAATTTCTGTGGCAGTGAAACAGTAAGAGAAGATGTTCTCCAGACACTGGCACCATGCTAACGAAAAGCAAGGACTGTAATGCAAATCTTAATAAAAAGTAATATTACTTGGTTACTTTGTTTCAAAAGCTTTATTTATTTATTTTATCAAATCTCTATCTTGCCCTCCCCAGCCAAGGCGTCTGGGGTCGTTATCTGTGCATGTATTAATTGCTACACATATTTCTCCACACTGTAATATTAAAGAGATGATCTAAGAAATAACCTGATAAGCAACTAAAAAAAGTCTCATTCCAGATGAAAGACAGCCACATTAACTGCATTAGTTCACAACAGCAAAAACATTCACAAATAAAGCTTCATTCCACCTTCATTCTTATGCATGTGGGGTGCCAAATTCCTTTGCATGAAAAGAGCAGATCGCTGTGCACAAAAGTAATCACACATGTATCTGCCTTCCTCACTACCATGAATAGTGTACACGGTGTGGGTAGGAGAGTTCGATGTGCACAGACAAAGGAGCAGACATTCCTTGCCGTGCTTTCTTTGCTGGCAGTGTCATTGCCTGCACAGTAGGGTTGCAACCAGTGGGAGACTTACCACGTATGGCGGGGAGGGCTCACCAACAACGTGCTGACATCACTCCACTCACACCTGGACACTCTATCATTTGGACAAAACTCCATGGTTTAACCTCTATGGTTTCTCCTCCCACACAACTCAGTGGAAACAGGAAGCATCTGCTGGCAGCAGGGGATCCTCTGCCACCCATGGGAACCTGGCAAGCCTGCTGTATGCAACACTTTCTCCCTAGGCCAGCTCAGGTTGTGCAGATGGGAGACGTGTATCACAAGGAGCCTAATGCAGTACAAATAGATTGTATTTGCTTTTGAACAGTGACAACTGGTACCCATGGGGTGGGAGGAAAGGGCAGTCAATGGTAGACCAAGCCACTAGCTTCAATCCTGAGGTATCTTCTCCCCTTGTAAACACTGCAGAAGAAGACATTCTAGAACACTTCTCAAAGTGAACAAAAGGTGAACATTGATACAGACGCCAACCTAATGCAACCTCTCCTTTTGTAAGTATGTTTACAACACAGTAAAAAAACCCAAGATGGGAAAGAAATCCTGCCATACGCACTTGTCCTTTCCTGAAACCCACTACTCAACATACTAGTCAGACGAGTCAGGTTCATGAGACAAAGAAAGATATTGAGCACCACAGGTATCAATTTAATCCAGAACTCCCCAAAACCCTAGCTCAAGAACTCATTTTCTATGTTCTAAAATGACCCAAAGCAAGAAGGCTTTTGGCTAAGTCAAAGGCATTCCCTCAGCATTGCATACAACTATCCCAAATCAGATTAAGGGCTGCTAGTTCCAGAAGACCCAGGAGATAGCATTTGTCAGGAGATAACATTTGAATTGATAACAAAATGATACACAGAACATGCAGAGTACCTTTAACTCAACACTAATGGTGCAATGTTATGCATGTTCAACCAGAAGCAAGTCCTTCTATAGCCAGTGTGGTGTAGTGGTTAAGAGCAGTGGTTTGGAGCTGCAACAGGTCTTCCACATGGCAGGTTTCCCTAAAGTTTCCCTGTCTCAGTCCCCCAGCAGCGGCTACCCCACTCCCCTGGGCCACCAAGTCTTCTGCAATTTAAAAAAAGTCAGCACTTGAATATTGTTATATCAATATGTTGTTGAAACTATAGGTTTAGCAGGTTCTCTGAATTCCCATCATTCATTTTTTAAAGTGAAGTCTCTAACTTTAAAAAATCAGCTTTCATTAGTCTCCTCTCCTCCTTTTTATCCACACCACAATCCTGTGAGGTAGGTTAGGCTCAAAGTATGTGATTGGTCCAAAATCAACCAGTGAGTTTCCACAGCAAGATGGGGATTTGAACCTGGGTCTCACAGACCCTGCTCTGAAGCTCTAACAGCTATACCACACTGGCTTCCATAGGGTGGCTGCTGTTGAACAGTAGCAAGCAGCCAGGCCTTGTTGAGTCATGCAAGTCAGGTGGCATTAAGTCAACCAGAGGTGTCTGTAAAGCCTACGGTTTAAGGGACCCCCCCCCCCCCGAATTACAATTGCACTGCAAACAACAGAAATCTGCCCCGTGGAGAAAATGGCTGCTTTGGAAGGTGGACTCTATGGCATTATACCCTGCTGAGGCTTCTTCCCTTCCCAAATCCTTTCCTCAGACTTCACCACAAAATCTCCAGGAATTTCCCAACCTGGAGCTGGCAACTAACTCCAGCCAGGCCTAGCCCAAATGAGTCCTCCTTCAAAGGCCAAAATGAGTCCTCCCTCAAAGGCCAGGGGAAAGGGCCCTGCTCCTCCCCCTGGCTTTTACTGAGAGAAAAGCCTTGGAATGCTGTGGTTGCCTAGCAACAGCCACAGAGGGAATCTGTTGCTTAAAGCTACAGGAGCTCCTTATATCTTTTTCATGTTTTTTAAAACCCTAATGTATATTTTTTTTAGATTTCACATTTTCCTGCAAACTTTGGACCCATATCAGGTTCGTAGAAAGATCTGTCTTGCCCAGCTTCACAGCTCCAGTCACCAGATTTAAGTATCCAAAGATTTGGCTGACTTCGTTATTAGAATATAAGATATCCCCATGAATATTTTTTTTACTTCTCCAAGAGGAAGAAGATAAGCCATTTAGTTAATACATTTAAACATAAGTACATATTGAATTGGTCAATTGACTAATGGTTGAGAAACCACCAGAATATGATATATAGCTCATGTTGCCACCTTTTTTTCCTGACCAGGCTTGTATTTCTTTAATAGCTTTGTAACAAGAAGAAATTCAGCAGGTAAAGCTTCCTCATCACAGCATCTTCACACTGGAAAAAGTTACATTCTTGACTGATGTACAGTTATATGCAAAGAAGCTCTGCCAGAAAAAAAGTTGGCCATCTTTTGTGGCCTTCTACCCTCAGTATCATCTCTGGCTACAGCTACTTCTGACATATTTATAATTTGACAAACGGGGCATAGGTGCTAGAACCACATGTATGTGTGAGAGAGACAGAAGGTCATGCTCTCCTGTCATCCCAATGTTAAGATCCTCCATGGAAAACATCCCTGTTCCTTCCCACTCCACATCTGAGTCCTTCTGGTGCTTTTGCTTATGGCATCAATGTATTCATAGTTAACTGCGGGTTACCAGCCACCCCCTTCTAATAATGAAGCAGAACAGCATTCACTTTGTTGAGCAGTTTAAATAAACAACACTTTACAAAACTCTCGCATAAAATGTGAAGTTAAATGAACACCAAATTACTGTCCATTTCCACGGCTTTCAGTGCTAATGGAGATATTTGCGTGACCTTTCCAAATGCTTAGATTTTTTTTAAAAATGACAACATAAAAAGATTTGTTGTTGAAAAACGCAAGTGACTATAAACCACATATTATTTGTAAATACAGCATGTTCCTGCATCATTCATTTCGGCATCTCATTGAGTCCTAATTGGTATATATTTGGGTTGACAAACATTGTTCTCTTGTAAAGGTGTCAAATTCCTCAGCAATGTCAGCGACAAAAGGCCCCCACTGCTGGTGATATATAAATTATGCTCCTTACCATATAATCAGTCATATCTATTAGAACGCTATTTGCAACACAACAACGTTAAAAAAAACGAGCAAGATTTATTGGCCTTTTTCCGCTTTGCTATGGCGCCATTCAAAACAAAAAGTTTTTCCATTTGAACTTTAAATGAGGAAAGGTTCAACGTTTGATCAGCTTCATATAAAATAAGAAGCGCTTGATATGAGAAGCTGTGTAGCTTATCAAATACAAGTCAAAGGGCAGATTTTGCAATCACCGTTTGAAACCATCCTGTCACCGTTATATATGGAGCAATGTGATGACGCAGTCACTTAGCCTGATAACCTCTGACAGAAATGATTCTACCAGTATGTGTTAATTTAGTCTAACCGCAGAGTCCCATATGATTTATTCTGTTTTCTCCTTCTATATATTTTTTGTAATTATTAGCCTTTTCGGCCTAGGTAACATCCTTTACTTCTGTACTGAATATTAATAAATGTTACCATACAAAACAAACTCTGTGCCAAAAATACGAGGGAGTTCCTTTATGAGTGCCTTGTGTTTGTACTGAAACGTGTGTGTTTTTTTTTTTTAACAAGCTGCAATCTTAACAAAAGAAAGAACAGAAAAACTCAACAGCAACTGTGGCTTTGCTTGCTCCTCGGCGCAATGGCTTTTAAAAGAGGTCTGAGTTTGAAAAGTGTCCCATGACACAGAGTGTTGTTTTTCCCCCCTAAAAGTTAGAATCCCTGCTAGATGTGTGGAAGACACTGAGAGGCCCACTGGATTGTGGCAATAATTTTCCGCACGGTCCCCAAGACACAGAGAAAATGCTCTAGAAAACAAGACAGTGGTGCTTTTCCCTAAGGGGTATTCTTCACGGAGATTTGCTGCTGTTTCGATGCTGATTTGCATCGGAGTCAAATTTTGGTTATTCACTGCAGATCCGTGGTTTCCCCCCCTTAGCAAAATAAGCCGGGTTAAAAGAGAGGCAATCCAAACCACTTTTGAAACGATCTTTCCTGTGGACACGTGTTTTCTTGCGCGGATGCCCATGAAAAAAAGTTTGCTTCGCTCCCCGGGACGTCTCCTTTCTCCTCCCCCAAGAACAGTGATTGGCTGGGGGAGTTTTGCGCTCGGACAAGAATACCGCCCCTTTGGCTGCCTGCCTGCCTAGAATCCTGGCACTTCTCTCCCTCCGTCCCCGCACGCCTTCCCCGCCCCTCGCCCGGAATGGGTCTTGGATCTGGGCCCACACCTCCAAGCCCAGGGGGACGTTGGACGGACGGCTCCAGGGGGAGACTGGTGGGGCCACGCCATGTGCTCCTCGCGTGCTGGGGGTGGTGGCAGCTCAGTCGAGGGCAGTGGGGGGGATCTTCAAGAGAAGGGGCTGTTGGCCCTTCTGCCCCAAAGGGGAGGGGGGATTTTTGAGAAATCGGATGGGGAAAATGTGCATCCTGAGAGCAGAAAACCCATCACTTTTCTGAAGAGGGGCAGCCAGCCTCCTCTTATCTCCCTCCTCTCTCTCGATGCACTGTGGCCGGATCATGGCCAGCGCGCAATCCAGGGGCCTTCTTTCCTCTCCCCCCCTTGCCATACACACTGGCTGGATCGGGGCTGGCATGCAAGCTAGGAGCCCTCCTGTCTTTCACAATGCAATGTGGCTGGATCATGGCCAGCGTGCAATCCAGGGGCCTTTCCTCTCCCCCCCCTCACCATGCACACTGGCTGGATCGGGGCTGGCATGCAAGCTAGGAGCCCTCCTGTCTTTCACGATGCAATGTGGCTGGATCATGGCCAGCGCGCAATCCAGGGGCCTTCTTTCCTCTCCCCCCACCCCCCATTCCCACTTTCAGCTAAACACTTCTCTGGGCACATGGATTCCCTGCCCCCCCCAATCCTGTCTATCATTAAAGGGCAATGGGTTCCACACCTATAGAAAATAGAGGGAAGCTTTGAGGAAAGCGCTGCCTCCCCCCCCCCCCAATTTGGAATCTGACTGTTCCCAAAGCAGAACAGAGCGAGGATGGAAGAAAAATGGAGGAGACCAGAGGGACTGGTGCTTGTTTTTTGCGCTGGGGCTGGTGAACCGCTTGAGGTATTCTGCTGGGTGGAGTTGGGGCGGAGCTGGGGGCAGGCAGAAACAATGAGCCTGTTGGAAGGGGAGGGCTCCTGCAAAAGGGACAGACCAAACCGTTGTCAAATACAGCGTGCTTTGTTCCCATGAAAAACCAAAACTACAGATAATTGATGGGGATAAATCACGGCCATGAAAAAAACATTTAAATCGTGTTTTTCTTTAGTCCGTTGCAAAACAGAAGCAAAATCTACCGTGAATAATGCCCCTAATCCATTCCCCAGCAGTCGTACTTAAACAGCTTTTACCCCCACTGCAGAAAAGAGAAATGAGTACTTGTAAGACTTCTCCACAGCATAACAGCATTGGGGAGGGGTGGGGAAGGGCAATTTTAGTGGAATAAAAGGCATGAGGGATAAGAGTTACACAGCCTCTCCCTACCATGCTGGTCTGCCTCTTTAAACTGCAGCCCCCACAGCTCTCTTTTTGTAGAAGTTATGGAAAATAATCACGTAATTTCCCAACCTGGGAACCGCATAGCTAGGGTTGCCAGCGCTGGGTTGGGAAATACTTAGATATTTGGGAGGTGGAGTCTGAAGAGGGCAGGATTTGGAGAGGGGGGGGGACTTCAATGCCATAGAGTCCAATTGCCAAAGCGGCCATTTTCTCCAGGGGAATTGGTCTTTGTCACCTGGAGATCAGTAGTAATAGCGGGAGATCACCAGCCGCCACCTGGAGGTTGGCAACCCTATCCATAGGTGCTTGTACTGTGTCTACCCACCACATCAACTGGGCACAGCTTTGTTTTGTTTAAAGGTGGCAGTGTCACAAAACAAAACATTTCTGCTTCAGTTTCAAATGTTGCTTGTAATGGGAGGGAAGTGGGCAGCAGAAACAAAGAGATCCAGGGAAGTCTGCTGTGCAGCTGGAGCAAAAGCAGTAGTAGGTAGACAGGCCAGAACCGTGAAGCTCCACCCCACATTCAAGCACACACCGACAGGCCAGCAAAAAACAGCTACAAAACTAAGGGTTGTGCAGCGTACCTAAGGCGACTCCGAGGATGCTTCCTTCGACACCGCCTGCAGCAGGGTTGTGGAAGTGTTCCTTTGACAGCACAGGAAGTATTTATCTATTGTTAAATTGTGGAACCCCCTGCTCCAGGATGTGGTGATGGCTGCCAACTTGGAAGGCTTTCAGAGGGGAGTGGACATGTTCATAGAGGAGAGGGCTATCCATGGCTACTAGTCAAAATGAATACCAGTCATGCTGCATACCTATTCTCTCCAGTACCAGAGGAGCATGCCTATCATATTAGGTGCTTTGGAACAAAGGCAGGATGGTGCTGCTGCAGTCATCTTGTTTGTGGGCTTCCTAGAGGCACATGGTTGGCCACTGTTTGAACAGACTGCTGGACTTGAGGGGCCTTGGTCTGATCCAGCATGGCTTTTCTTATGTTCTTTCTGCCCACTTTATTGTATTTTCCCATTACCTGAAGGGAACGGTTCAGCCTGGCAAAATCCACTCTGACTTTGCCCTGTACCAACTTGCAATGAAACTGGGATCTTCCACTAAAAAGGAATTGGAAGGATGAAATCCTAATGCAAATAATCTTAATAATTATAATTTGCAACAAAGCAAACGCCATCTAGTCCAACCTCCCTTTTCTGATGGCATATAAATTATAGGCTGGGGCAAGGGGAGTGAATCAAAGTCTAAAGAGATTATGGGTAAGAATTAGAACTTTAAAGTTCAGCAAGGTACCCATGCAGCTGATTGCACAAATGGTGCAATTAAAATATGTATTTGTAAGATGATAAAAGGTAAGATATTATGGAATTGATTGGAACACTGAATTCAACAAATTCCTTCAAATTATGACATAATAGATGCTAGAGGTTTAATTATCTATGAGTGCACACAAATGTTCTTGAGGAAAAGGTGACAGGAAATGTACCTCAACTACCACACAAAATTTGAAAAATTCCTAGAGTTACAATGTGTGAACTTTACAATTCTGTATTTTTGAGAAACTGATTGAGAACCCACAAAGTAAATATTCTTGTGGCTGTTATTAGGCCCTAGAAGGAAAACAGAGAAACAAAAGACCGGTGCCCACTTTTTTTTTTTTTTTTAAAGGCTAACAGCATAAGGTTTCAGTTGGTGAAATGCAGAGTGGAAGATACTCAATTTTACCTCTCTTCACATAGCAATGGCTATTCCTATTTAAATAATGATGGGAAGATCTGATTATAGATCTCCCAATGCCTCTTCTAGTCAGGCCCTCACTATCTGACAACGAAGAGATCCTTATTCAAAGCAGTTACTTACAATTTGAATTGGGTCAGAGATCGCTACATATATACACCAGGTCTAATCATATAACCATACTAATCAGGCAAGCCTTTCTCTCGCTTTCCAAGCCTTCCTAGGTATCCAGTCTATAGGTAGGGTTGCCAACCTCCAGGTAATTAGCAGCACGAAAGGCTCCAAATAAAATCCAACTGGAATTACATCACAAAACTATATTGAGTGAAGCATTACATCATGCTAAGTAAAACAAAATCAAGCATTACATCATGCAGAGATAACAAACATATGCGGCTAAGACAATGGCCCCAGTGCAACAAGCTGGTAAAGTGGGGCGGGACAAATCCTTCTACTGTCTGGGATGGTCAAGTCGCAAGTCCAAAGAACCAACAAGTAAGCAGGACGGAGAAAGTTCATGTAGAGGAGAGGAGAACGCGTTTCAAAAAGGCTTTCTTCAGCTCCAATAAAAAAGGCAACGTAAGCTTTAAAGTCCATATGGTGATAAGCTGGTTGTCAAAAAGACCGTCAACTGTGAAGTGTAAGGTGTTACAATGTCACTTATACAATACATACAATACAAAAGTCCATGTGGATACTGTAATACAAAAGGAAACTTACCAAAATGCGTCTTAATGAAACTCAATAGCGCATTATACAAGGATCCGCGGTGGGGAGCTAACAGGAAGGGAGTTCTTATATAACTGCCAGTATAGCTTCTTAAAGAGACATGACCCCTAATTCAAAAAGCAACCCCGAAATAAAAATGTAATTATATGAAGCATGACAAATCGAACTCATTATTTAAACCCTTAGGTATAAGAGTCTGAAAGGCGTATATTAAACGAGATTCTTGCTGCAAAAGAATTTTCTTGGCATCTTGAACGTGAAAAGGTTTAGATTTAAATTGCCAAAGAACAAAAAAGAGTAGGTCTGTGTCAGCATGGCGCGCATGGATGAAATGTTGTACAAGTGGAGCCTCCAGATTCCGTGCGCGAATTCGCGCACGGTGCTCACCGATCCTAAGACTGATTGGACGGGATGAGCAGCCAATGTACATGAGACGACATGGACACAGAACCGCGTACACAGACATAGGGGTACCACAATTGCTAAATTGGCGAAGAGTATAAGAAAATTTTGGCGAGGTAGAGTGAACATTTCATCCATGCGCGCCATGCTGACACAGACCTACTCTTTTTTGTTCTTTGGCAATTTAAATCTAAACCTTTTCACGTTCAAGATGCCAAGAAAATTCTTTTGCAGCAAGAATCTCGTTTAATATACGCCTTTCAGACTCTTATACCTAAGGGTTTAAATAATGAGTTCGATTTGTCATGCTTCATATAATTACATTTTTATTTCGGGGTTGCTTTTTGAATTAGGGGTCATGTCTCTTTAAGAAGCTATACTGGCAGTTATATAAGAACTCCCTTCCTGTTAGCTCCCCACCGCGGATCCTTGTATAATGCGCTATTGAGTTTCATTAAGACGCATTTTGGTAAGTTTCCTTTTGTATTACAGTATCCACATGGACTTTTGTATTGTATGTATTGTATAAGTGACATTGTAACACCTTACACTTCACAGTTGACGGTCTTTTTGACAACCAGCTTATCACCATATGGACTTTAAAGCTTACGTTGCCTTTTTTATTGGAGCTGAAGAAAGCCTTTTTGAAACGCGCACCAGCGACTAGCCACGCGTTCTCCTCTCCTCTACATGAACTTTCTCCGTCCTGCTTACTTGTTGGTTCTTTGGACTTGCGACTTGACCATCCCAGACAGTAGAAGGATTTGTCCCGCCCCACTTTACCAGCTTGTTGCACTGGGGCCATTGTCTTAGCCGCATATGTTTGTTATCTCTGCATGATGTAATGCTTGATTTTGTTTTACTTAGCATGATGTAATGCTTCACTCAATATAGTTTTGTGATGTAATTCCAGTTGGATTTTATTTGGAGCCTTTCGTGCTGCTAATTTCCACAACGACGTTATATACGGCACAGGTTTTCTATTGTTATTGTAACCTCCAGGTAATAGCTGGAGATCTCTCGTTATTACAACTGATCTCCAGCCGATAGAGATCAGTTCACCTAGAGAAAACAGCAGTTATGGCAACTGGACTCTATGGCATTGAAGCCCTTTCCTTCCTCAAACCCCGCCCTCAGGCTCCACCTCTGAAATCTCCAGATATTTCCCAACCCGGAGCTGGCAACCCTATCTATAAGGTATATATGGATGGCACATGATATAGCAATCTTGCTGAAGCTAAGCAGGTCTGGTGTAGTCAGTGCCCAGACAGAACTCTTGCAAATTCTAGGGAAACCACCTTGAGTTCCATGGTGGAAGGTGAGATAGATATTCCATAAGTGCTGTAACTCTTCATTGCATCATTGTATGGGACTAGGGCACTAGCTGTGGCCCCTGTTCAGTCTGCAGGATGAACCACAAAGCGGGTAAAGGGTTGGCAGCTGTCCCTGGATGGGGCCATCATTCACCGCTACCTCCAAAAGACACCGAGAAATAGAAATGGCAGAATGCACACCTAGATGCATCCTTCACAGGTCAACTGCAGCCCTTGATGTAGTACTGTGAGACTGCCAGCTTCTATGGCTGACAAGCCCTCCGAATCCCATTGATCAGGAGAACAGGATATAAATATTTGAAATAAATAAATATTTCCATGTCTTGCTGTCTGCAGTTGAGTCAGGTGGATGGTTGGCAGCCAGGCGTGGGATATAAATGGCATTAACAGTTCCTAGCTACACCTATGGATTGGATATGGTGCTATGGCACACATGTGGGGGTACTACACTACCAGAACAGTGAACCAGAGCATGAGCTAGCGGAATGCCATGCTACAATCTAGTCCATAGAATGTTTAGAACATGAATTTTTGTATTCGGGTGATTAACAGCGGAATCTTCAGATTTTATGGTCCATCTCAAATGTGTGTCATCAGCTATCCCAAAATGCATCACAATACATTAGTCTGAGGCTGAAGCAGTCTAGTATAAATGCCAGAGGCAGAAATAATTAGACACTTTTTTTAGGATCAAGAGCAAAGCAACAATAATCAGTCTACTAAATCTGATATCTTTAACAAATATGGTAAATGGATTATGGAAAGGTACAGGATAGCCCAGTCTCATCAGATCTCGGAAGCTAAGCTGGGTCAGTACTTGGAAGGGAGACCTCCAAGGAACACTGCAGAGGAAAGCCATGGCAAACCACCTCTTCTTAATCACTTGCCTTGAAAATCCCACCAGGGGTTGCTATAGGTCGGCTGCAACCTGACGGCACTTTACATTTACATACACACAATATAAATAATCACCCTTGATACGAAGTGATCAAGCAGATTATTGTATCAGCTGTAGAGAACAGAAATGTTTTCAAATATAAGCCAAATATTACAAATGTAAACGACGTACATTTTTACAAGTTAAAAGGTAAAGGTAAGGTAAAGGTCCCCTGTGCAGGCGCCGGGTCATTCCTGACCCATGGGGTGATGTCACATCCCGTTGTTTCCAAGGCAGGCTTTGTTTGCGGGGTGGTTTGCCAGTGCCTTCCCCAGTCATCTTCCCTTTACCCCCAGCAAGCTGGGTACACATTTTCGACCTCGGAAGGATGGAAGGCTGAGTCAACCTTGAGCCGGCTACCTGAACCCGACTTCCGTCGGGATCGAACTCAGGCCGTGAGCAGAGCTTTTGACTGCAGTACTGCAGCTTAACACTCTGCGCCACGGGTGACAAAATGTTAAAAAAACACACCCTCTGAAGCACTAGATGTTTGATACCACAGAACCTGATCATAGCTGTACATTGTAATAACTTCTTTCTTTTACTATTGAACAGCATAAAAACACTTTTCTGGAATTGCAGAACTGTAGTCAAATACACGAACTCAGGAGTGATACCTGGTATAGATGACTTGAGAAACCTTTTGGAGTACATTAATGTGGCTTGGGTTTCTGCTGTTAAATCCCTCTAACTTCATGCTCTAAAGCAGGGGTGGGGAACGTCAGGCCCGGGGGCCGTATAAGGCCCGCGAAGTCATTTGGTCTGGCCCTTCATGGGTCCTGGCAGATCTCTAGCTCAGAAGGATTTAAGACTGGCGACCCGCCCCCTCCCGCAGACAGGAATAGCCTCTATTCAAAGCAGATGTGAGTTTGTTTTGGCAAGAAAAGGAACCTTTTCCCCCCTTGCAGAAGAGTTGTTAGCTATGGAGCTGCTAGGACCGCCCAAGAAACTGTGTTAACCTTTTCCGACCCGGGACATGGAGAAATGTATTCCCTCTGTACTACAAGAGGGCTGGAGGCGGAAGTGGCGAATGGCCCTCGAATAATGTTACAAATATCCAAATGGCCCTTGACGGAAAAAAAGTTCCCCACCCCTGCTCTAAAGATTGTGAAAAAACAAATCCCACTGACAAGGAAAGCTTAAAGTTGGACAGATTGGAATGGGTTGAGGTTCACAGTTTCTAACTCCATGCTGGAAATTCTTCATCCATTCCTGGTCGCATTTTCTGGCTGCTGTTATACTTCAAGGTACACTGTGATGACAGCACTTAAAAGACACCCTTCCAGATTGCCTACAGTATCTGCTACCAGCCAGAACGCTGGGACTGCACCCCGTCAATCAGTTTCCTCTAGTGTGAAAAAAAATTGCCCTTAACTGCAAAGCCTTTTAGAAACGACTAATTTCTCAGCTTGTCTGTGCTTCATTCCAATACTAATGAAAACATTCAACATTACTCTTGACCCTTCTATCGATGCAAGAAGACCTGAATTGTGTAGATGCACCCTTTTTTCACTGGACGATGCCGAGAGCAATTTTCATCCCTTCATATGCAGCTGACTACACAGCTTATAGTTTCTAACTGCAACCAGAGCTTTTGAAATGAAAATGATGAGTAATGCGGCATATTTGAAATTTTTACAGGTCCCTTGATCAAACACAGAAGCCTTTGAAGCGTGATTGTCTCAGACAACTTTAATTGTCTAGTGCCAAAGATTATGCCATGAAGATTATCCTTCCTCTTTTACCTGTTCTTGCTTTGTTTCAGTCTTGTGTTTCCTAGCAAGATAAGCTCCATAGCTTTTGTCCTCATGGCTGCATACGGAGCAGCTTCGACACACATTACCAAAGGTTTTTCCAATGCCGGAACGTTCATCTGCAAGATACAAAGTTCTACTTAAGACTGAAAGCCATGTGACAGTGATCGGTAGATGCTCAGCCCCTAAGAGGGGTGTAGTACAGAGCCAATGCAACCAAGTCCCATCCACATGGTGTTTCCAAACATTACAGAAAGGATGAGGGATGATTGGTCACAGGGGGGCTATTTTCTGCAAAGTATCTGTGACAAATGCAACACATGGGTGCTATTTACACAGCCCAAATAATGCACTTTCAATCCACTTTCACTGCACCTTAACGATCGTTTGCAAGTGGATTTTGCCAGTTCACACAGTAAAATCCACCTTCAAAGTGCATTGAAAGTGGATTGAAAGTGCATTAATTGGGCTGTGTAAATAGCACCATGGTCTGACTCTAAAACTCCATGTTAGTTATAGTAATTACATATTTACATTTTGTATCTGGAGAAGTGACCTGTGACTCACGGAAGTTCACACCATGGTAGAAATTTTGTTAAGTCTACTGAACTCTTGCTCTTTTCTACTGCCAGCGTGGTATAGTGGTTAAGAGCGGCGGACTCTAATCTGGAGAACTGGGCTTGATTCCCCACTCCTCCACATGAATGGCGGACACTAATCTGGTGAACCGGATTGGTTTCCCCACTCCTACACATGAAGCCTGCTGGGTGACCTTGGGCTAGTCACAGCTCTCTTAGAGCTCTCTCAGCCCCACCTACCTCACAAGGTATCTGTTGTGGGGAAGGGAAGGTGATTGTAAACTGGTTTGATTTTCCTTAAAAGGTGGACAAAGCATATAAAAACCAACTCTTCTTCTTCTATAGACAGACTAACACAGCTACCCACTGTGATCTATATTTACCCTGGCTATGCATAGAGCAATTTGAAACACTGGACCAGATTTTTTCCTGCTTTCTCGACTAGTAATATGACCTGGATAGCCCAGGCTAGGGTAGCCATTAAGCTTTCTAGATGATCTTTGGCCAGTGACACTTTTTCTGCTTAACCTCCCTCATAAGGTTGTGAGGATAAAACAGAGCTGGGAGAGGGAAGGGGAGAACCCATGTATGCTTCCCTGTTCTCAGTGGAAGAACAGCAGGATGAAAATGCAAATACAAGGTGCTGGATCCTCTGGACGCATTCTACTTGTGGTGGTGCTCTGCTGAAGAACCTCTTGTGTAAGGGGAAGACTCCTTATGCTGGAGGCACACACACAGTGCCATGAACGGGCACATAATCAATGGCCACAAGCAAGTAATAAAATCCTGAATTCTTACGTGGAATATGACCCGTGTACTTGGGCAACATCCCCTCAGGCCTGTAGCATCTCTGGAATCGGTATGAGTCTCTGCGGATTTTGGAAACATGAGGTTCTCCCCTAAAAGCAAAATATCAAATAAGTATTTAGGGATAAATACTTTCACAATTTTTCCTGCTTGACTAATAATATGACCCAGATAGCCCAGGCTAACCTGATCATATTAGATCTCAGAAGCTAAGAAGGGTCAGCCCTTGTTTGTATTTGGATGGGATACCTCCAAGGGATACCAGGGTTGCTATGCAGAGGCAGGCAATGGCAAAGCACCTCTGAACCCTAAGGGGTCACCATAAGTCAGCTGTGACTTGCCGGCAAAAAAAAAAAGGGGGGGGGGAGAACGCTTTAAATAGTTGTTTTTTAAAAAAATAATAATATTCAGAGCTGTAGTAAGAGCAACTGTCTTGTCATATTTTTCCTTTTTGTTTTTCCTCCCATTATCTAGCAAATTTTAGTGTTCATGCCACTTGCACTTTGGGTTGTCATCCTTTGCCCTGGCAGTCTTTGTGCCTCATATAACATACAGCAATCATTAACAGGTATCTTCCCTAGCCACTAACTATACCATGATGTAGAAAAAAACCTACCATGCTGGAGCTGCGTTGTGTACACCTTTTGGCTAGGCTGGGTAGTTAATTCTTTCTAACAGCTAATGAAGCTGGGGTTTCCTTCTTTTGTCTCCATAGAGTAAGTCTATCCCTTTCCCATGAGCTGCCTGGTGCATGCACAGGTGTAGCAATTTCTTCCTTCCAACCTAGACACTGCATTGCACAAGGAACAGCTGGGGACCATTCTGAAATTGGTACTCTCTCTACTACCCTGTATTGCAAGTGTTTTAAAGTTATAATAAAGCTAGAATTCCTATAGTGGTCTATACCAGAGGCTGCTAGCTGCCAGAAATAAATTCATGCCACTAGGGGCATAGTAATTCCCTGTATATTTAAGTTCTCTCTTTAGAAATACAATACCAGTTGTATTCATACCCCTGCTGGCTTGTGGCAACATCTACCCAAAGCACCCACTACAAAAGGCATAAGGGGAAAGTTTAGAAAAAGCTGAAAAATTTTGGAAAGACAAAGTGTCAATTTCCTCCAGCTTCCATCTAATACAACAATTGGGATTTTTAACTGCAACTGGCATTTTTCTTCTCTCCCTTCCCACCATGTAACAACTGCATTTGTACAATGATTGGGAGTAACACACATGCCACAAGAGAAAAGGGTACCAAATAATCTAGTTCAGCATTTGAATAGATATTAACAACTCCACTGAAAGACCTGTATGTCAACGTACTTGGATTCCTTGCTAGCAGGACCAGGCAGGACTCTATCTAACATGTCCTTAAAATCCTGATAGCAATTTTCTGCCATCACATGGTAGCGCACTCCATGACCAAACTCTGTGACCTTGGACCTGGGCACAAATCCAGCCCAGCCTGGAATGGGTGGCTCAAGTAGACTTCTTTTTGTTTCCACAGGCCCTGCAAAATAATATCATTTGAAAACTTATGGAGACCAATCATAACTTTACATGTGGTCAAATTATTAAAGGTTCAACCCCCAAAAAGAATCTACAACATGTTTTGCTTCCCTCTTCGGCATTTCTCTCAACCCTCCCAGATCTAGGAGCCAATTATACCTTTATGGTCTTTCCTACAATATTAAGAAGCTAACAGAATATGACTCTCTAGCAGTGGTGGGTCTACATTTTTGGGACCCTGAAGATTGAACTGATATGGGGGCCCCATCGCAACCAGCAACAATAGGGAAACATCCAACAAGGTTCAAAGGGCCTTGCTGCCCTTGCAAGGACCTTGAGGCCCAAATGGCGGAGAACAGGGTGGTGGGGTGGAATTCTTGAAAATGGGCTGTACAGTGGGCCCTTTCCCACCAGCAACGAGGTCTGGGTAACTGCTGTTAACTTCTTCAGTGGGGTTGTTCAATGGCAGAAGTATTGGTTCATTCTCTAGTAGAGAGGCAGAAGGTCATCAGAGAGGGCTCGTTAGGATAAAGAGGTGAAAATCTGATTTTTGGTATTAAAATGCACAAGTGAGACAAATACAGCCTGAATTGAGAATTCAGATGTCTTTTTATGGCTCCAATTGGCTCTAGCCTAAGGGCTGAGCTACAGAACTATTAAGCCGTGCACCAACAAAGGATTCAAGGATCCAGCTGCCAAAATGTAGGCTATGAATAGATTCTGGCGAGCTCCGCGAGCCCATGCACCTGGGGGTTCTGGCACTGCAAGCCCCCAAGAAAATTTTGAAATTTGACCAATAACAGGGAAATTTTGAGGCCATATGAAATGGGTATTGGAGCATATTCTAAGGTCAATATTAAGTACTTCAACCCATTGGCTTATGATTCTATCACTAAAATAGCCTTGTTTTAATAACACTTTTAAAAACTCCATCGGTTTTGTTGAAAAATCCATTCATTTTTTTAAAGAAGTTGCTTCAGGGCCCCTCCGAGATTAGGGGCCCTGAAGCTTAAGCTCCATCAGTTTCATAGTAGATCCACCACTGCTCTCTAGATACTCTTTAAAGCTCAGTGGAGGATAGGATCAGGTGTGTGAAAGCACATAAAGCCGCATGTGCATGGCCTTAGGAAGAAAACATCACCCTGTGTTACCAACACATTTCACGGTCACGCCAGATGCATCCCAATGCATTGACTATGGCACAGCAATACAAGAGCATTTTGCTCAATTCTATGGGAAAGGCATCTTTGCACTAACACTGCAAACAGGAATAAGTGTGCATTGCGTTTCTGTTGGTGGATGGATACCCCTCACAGTGACTGCCACAGGGTCCAAAGGAACACTGCTTCATAGGGTGGGGGTTTAGAAGGCATATTACACCACTGGGTGTCACTACTGTTCAGCAAGTGACTGCAGAGGGGGACATTCACGACAGGTATTGTTCAAAGCACCACAGCTCAAAGTAAAAGGGCCAAATGAAAGCATATTTTTTTACAAAAAAAAAGAAAAAGAAAGGACCAGTTCACCAAATCCAGGAAGCAAACCAGTTCCAGATGGCTTGCAGATCTAGGGCAGGAATCCATGTAGCCCAAGAAAAGTTCAGAGTCAAGTCCTTATTCCTGTTGCCCTGTGTGTGTGTGTTAAGTGGCGTCAAGTCACTTCCAACTCATGGCGACCCTATGAATCAATGTTCTCCAAAATGTCCTATCTCTGACAGCCTTGATCAGATCTTGCAAATTGAGGGCTGTGGCTTTCTTTATTTAGTCAATCCATCTCTTGTTGGGTCTTCCTCTTTTCCTGCTGACCTCAGCTTTTCCTAGCATGACTGTCTTTTCCCGTAACTCTTGTCTTCTCATAATATGACCAAAATACGATAGCCTCAGTTGCCCTACACACAGTTAAAGAAGCTGGATGCCAGTTTTATTCTAGTCACTGTATAGTTGGAAGATTTTACCTGTTTACCCTTCAGTAGGGAGCAGAAACCCAGAGAGGGGCTAGATATTATCTAAAATGGAGTGTCACTGCACAAAGTTTATCAGCCATATTAGAAGAAACCTTCTGTTCCATTAACAGTGAAACCTTCTGATGCAAGGCGCCTTCCTCCAGCAGAAGTGTGGTCTACAAGTGATAGGCTTCTTGCTGAGGTTCCCTCCATTACTGGAATGGAAACGATGGATGCAACCCATGCACATTAGGTCTTTGACAATTCAGAAACATCACTTCAGGCATATTAACTCTTAACAAGCATCGTGTCCTTTCTATTCGTCTAGTTTAGTTCTTGAGGTCATGAAGCAACTCTACACAGCTCCAGGTAAAATCTCAAACAGAAAGCAATTTCTTTTGTTCCTTGTCTGTAATAACAAAGCTATTAGTGCTCTTTGTCATAGCTTAGCGCTGCTAGATGACATTTTACAAAAGACCTGGGTAAAGCTCCTTGTACTTCCCTTGAAGAGGGAACAGTCAGTATGCCCTTAACAATACAATGCATCAAATAAGCCATAATGTCTCTTGCACCTTCCTGCTTGACGTTCAGGCCTCACACAGATTTCAGGTAAGAATTTCCCTTACCGCAAAGGGGGGAAAAAGGCTTTTGCTACCGGAATTTGTCCGTGTACAATAGCACCGGAACAAAGGTTAATGTTTTACTTTAAATTAAAAACAAACCTGCCTTAAGCTTTCATATTGTACTTTTAAAAAACTAATAATAAAAGAATGGAACTTTCACAGCCCGATTTTGCGACTATGGATGACAGAAAATTAGATTTTATTTTGCCACTCAAGCCACCAAAGTAGTGAAATATTGCTCAGCATGAATCAAGACAGAAACATGTCCTGAGGCAAAGTGTTAAACATGGCTCCTTTATGTCCCCTCGGGAAAGAAGAGATCTAGAATGCTGGAAAAATTGGCACCAAGAGCTACAGTATGAAAACCTTTGGTCTAGTCAGTCCCAGAAACGAAACTAGACAGAACACTAGTCTTTTACTGGTGAGTTGAACCTCCAATGATGGACCGGGACATGCCCTGTTCCAAACTGAGCCACACTAGTTATGTGTCCATCACAGTCTTTTTTTATTAAAGAAAAGAAGAAGAAGGAGTTGGGGTACTTCCACAAGAGGACTGGAATAGCTGCCCACCCCCCATGGAATTAGCAGCAAGTAGGATGGAGGCAGGCAGGGATGGCGTCTGCATGCCCTGTCCCAACATTGCTCACTAACAATCGCACTGCCCTCCCCCAGAGACTGACCCCCCCCCCCATTCTCATTCACAGATAAGCCATGGTTAGCTATGGCTCATCTGTGAATGGAGAAAAACATGAGCTAGAGTGCTGTCGGAATGCGAAGCTTGGCTCCACAACCCTCCTCGGACTTGCTGCAGGTGGGACGTCCACAACCCCCCCCCCTGCACTATCTCGAGTTAGAACAATGGAAGTTCTTCTTTGCTTCAGCTTAAAGGGAGAAGTTCCAGGAGCCCCACAAGCTGTGCTTGGAAAGAACACAACGACATACCAAAGCTCCCCCAAAATAAAGAGGCACACTGCTTTCCACAAAGGGAAATATCCCCATGTGGAAGCACCCTTGGAGAGAGAGAAGGAAAAAAACAAACACCAATATTCTAAAATATCAAAACCAGGTTGCATTTTTCAAGGTTAGAGGCAGACATTGAGTAACTGAAGTTGAAGACTTCTGGTATATCAGGTAAAGATGTCAGGGGCACTCTCAGTAAAATGGGTGATGGCATGAAAAGGCAAGGCAAGCATTTATGATTTAGTGCTGAACCACAACACTTGGGCAGGAACAAGTGCCACTGACCCTGCCTCTACCCCCCACCCCCCACCCCGGGTAGGAAGAGGAAGAAGTGTATGGCCAAACACTGTCTAGCTGATTATCATCTGAGCTGCCATGACAGTTTTGCCATTTCAAGTCTTATTCATGTAGAGCAAAATAAGTACAGTTTGAGAGACTTCAGCATAAAACGCAAAACCTCCTATAGTTTTAATCGCTATCAGCTGAGGTGGATGTTCATAAAGACGGTTGTAGAACAGGACTAAGTCTCTGGCTAACCCACAGCAAATCTCCTGAACTGTGGCTCTAATTGAGAGCAAAAGGAAAAAAGGCATATTCCGAACTTGTGCATGAAATGATTTGTGCATCATGAATCAGAGCTAGACGGTCTCCATTTATATCCCTTCACAAGGTGACAGAAATGCCTTTGAAATTAAAATACTTGGGTACAAAATTACTTGGAAGGCTGGTTAAACCAATATATATATATCATACATTTTTATCAAGCCTTAATTGCATAGATTTCAGCTGAATTAAGCATGCTTTCTGCGTGTTCAGATTGTCCTAGAGGTCCCCTCAATCGTACCGTTTTCCATGTCTTTTCATGCTGAAGCACAGAATTAAGACTGCCATGCCAGCCTGGTTTCAGTGTCTTAATTGCACTTAACAGAGACAGGAAGAACCCAGCTCTAAAAGGCAACTTCACAAGTGCAGTGCCCTGTTGTCAGGCAATGCTTGCTATTAAATAAGCCCCAAGCAATTCCTCTTAAGACTTCGCCATCAAGCTGTCCCCGCTTCTCTTTGCCTTTGCCCTTCTGCCTTTGCTGCCTTCCATTTGCAGGTTCATTCAGCCCTAAGGTTAAGGCTGCTCCTCTCCAGTAAGCGTCCAAACCACAGGTGACAGCTACCTCCCTCACTCTCAGAAACCATGTGTCACACAACTCACCTCCTCTACCTAAATACGAAATTAATTTTTTTGTAAAATTAGGGAAGCAGGCTTAAAAGTCACACTGGAAATGTACTTAAAAAAAAATCTAAGTGAAACCAACTATCATGTTTTTCACAACCACCCTGCCATCTCCTGATTATGCCGTAGATGGTTTCAAAAAGTAACATACTTTTCTCAGAACAGTCTGGGATGGATCCTGTCTAACTTCTGTGCGTGGAAGCGTGACTTGCCCATCTCCCTCTTCCCGCTCAAAATGCCACCCAAAATGCTGCTCCGTGGGGACTACTACTGCATGAGAGATGGAGAGGTGCTGTGGAGGAGGGGGGATTGGCAAAAACTGCATGCAAGCACTCGCAGCGTGAGTATCTTGTTGATGGTGTCCAACCCTCTATCCGGCCTGAAGTATTCAAAGCTCTCATATATGGCAGTAAAGCTAAAAATACGATGTGCAAGGTTTTTGAGAAGAGGAGAAGACCACCAAATGCTCCTTGTGCAGAATTACAATTGACCCCCCCTTCACACACACACACACACCTAGGTCTTTGTACAACTCTGCACCAACGAAATGCTGGAGCGTGGATCCTTCTACACTACAGCAGCTAAAGCAGAAGCCAAGGATCTAGCTTTGCAATCTAAGAACACTGTCACAGTGGTCAGGCTTCCTGCAGATTTGGCTATCCTCGAATTTGTTAGAAATGACGTATACTGTACCTAGCATGTAAGGGTGATGTTTATAATTATAATCATCAAGTACTCCTATTATTTCTTCATTGGAGCAAATGGGAGGTAGCTGTGGAGCAGTAGCTGCTATGGTCCTCAGTTCATCCTTTTGCTCATTCTTTCGGCCAATAACATCACGAAAAGCATTAATGCACCACACAGAGTCATTTCCAAAACTCGTTCCAATCCGGTAGAACCTAAGAGGCAGGTAGCCTACAAAAGAAGTTCACAAGAACAATTAAGAAGCCATCCACAGGGTAGTTCAATTTTGCATTCAGCAAGTCTTCCTGTATTGCCAACCACAAGATTATCACACAGCCAACCCCATTACTTACTTAGCATGCACATATCTGAACACAGAAAGCAGGTTTGAAGATGGTCCCAACTAAAATTCAGAGATTTTTCCTGTCTCCTAATTGTGCAGTAAACTGAACTGAGCAAGTGGGGAGGCAGAGCCTGATCAGCTCAGCAACTACGCCTGTGATTTAAGCAAGCAAAACTATCAGATCCCCAAGTAACCTATCATACTTCCATCCTATCCCTTTTCCTCAGGATGGTTCTTTCCTCTTCTGGTTTAGCCCCGATCAACCCTATCATGTGGTTAAGTCCTGAGACAAGTCACTGGCTCAAGTTCACCCAATGAATTTCATGTCAGAATGGAGATTTGCACCCAGGCCTTCCAAGTCTGACCCTCTAACCACAATGTGATTTCAAAGACATGGCCCTTACTCAAAACACAAAGGGACTGAAGCAGCACCATGGGTCCTCTGTCCTCTGTAATCTGTCCTCACATCCCAACCCAACACTGTTTGTTCAACTGCTGTCATAGAACATCTGCAGAGCTCTACTTGCTGCACCCCTGATAATTCCTTCCCACACTCCAGGGGTTTAGAAAACACTGAAGCGTCATTCAAGAAAGCAGAAGTGGGGAGGGGGAAGTGTCCAAAGGGGCCCCCAACAATATAGGAGGAAGCTGAAAAGAGCAGCCACTGGAAGGAGAAAGAGGCTGAGAATTAGATGCAGGCTCTTAGGATCAAGAAGCTGAAATGGAAGGGCAGGTTCTTGAGGTATGTTGAGGGCTGCTTTAGCACATAAGCCCTGATTTAGGGGTGGGGGTCCAGATAAGATCATTACACAGCATATACAGTGGCAACTAGATAGCTTGAACAAGATAATAAAAAGTCTAATCCTGTTTGCCACTGGTGTGCTAAACAAAAACTACTATAGGAGAAAATGAGCAGAAGAGTACAGACACCATTCTTTCATTGCCCCCCTTTAAGAAGAGTTGGTTTTTATATGCTGACTTTCTCTACCACTTAAGGAAGAATCAAACCGGCTTACAATCACCTTCCCTTCCCCACCACAGATACCCTCTGAGGTAGGTGAGGCTGAGAGTGTGTGACTAGCCCAAGGTCACCCAGCTGGCTTCATGTGTAGGAGTGGGGAAACCAACCTGGTTCACCATAGTAGCCTCCGCTGCTCATGTGGAGTGGGGAATCAAACTCAGTTCTCCAGATCAGACTCCACTGCTCTTAACCACTACACCACACTGGTGTAGTGTAGGATATTCTGTTCTTGAATTATTGGCTTTAAAGTGGGATCCAGATTCAAGCCAAGACTATCCATTATTACCTGTGTATCCTGGTGCCAGTGGGTGTAATTCATCTACGTGACGGCAAAATGCTTTCATTGTTTCTCAGACTATGATGAAACAAAGGTGATGTTCAAAGAAAAATCCATGTCCTACTATTGATAAGCCTATTAAGACATGCATTACCGTACCAGTTGTAAAGTTCATTTCTACACATTAACATGTTACAGAACAAGCCCCCCTCTTTTCCTAGGAGCCATTTACAATGAATTTTTCTTCAAATTTCAAACAGGAAAGCCTGAAAACATTTAAGGAACATAAGGGGCCAATCTAATTCATAATTGTTCTCAACAGCAGTTTATATTTGGGATGTTCATAAGCAGTGCATGAATACAACTAAGACCTCTAGTTTGCCCAGGCTTGCCAACTCTGGCTTGAGAAATTCCTGGAGATTTGGAGGCAGTTCCTGGAGAGGGTGGAGTCTGGAGACAGGTGAGAGCTTGACAGAGATTTAACGCCATACAGTTCCCCCCCCCCTCCAAAAAAACACTGCCATTTCCTCCAGGGGAACTCATCGCTGTAGTCTGGTGATAAGTTGTAATTCCAGGAGAACTCCATGTCCTCCTACCTGCAGGTTGGTAGCCTCTGATCATGGTGGTGCCATTTAGGCATCCCAACTAATAGCCCATTGAAAGACATATTCAATGAACTTGTCTAATGGTTTTAAAGTAAACCCCATCAGCAGTAGCAAGTTCATCACTTTTGGATTCCTGGTCTGCCTCTCAGCAACTCCGTATACTGAATACCAAAGTACAAAAAACATGCGAGAAAAACAAAGGAAGGCATTGGGTTGCCAACTCTGGGTTGGGAAATTCCTGGCGACCTGAGGGTGGAGCCTGGGGAGGACAGGGTTTGGGGAGGGGCCTCAAAAGTAGGGTTGCCAACCTCCAGGTGGGGCCTGGAGACCTCCCGCTTTACAACTAGAGCTCCCCTGAAGAAAATGGCTTCTTTGGACAATGCACTTTATTGCACTGTACCATGCTGTGGTGCCTCCCCAAACCCTCCCCTCTCCAAAACCTCCAGGTATTTCCCAACCCAGGGCTGACAACTCTACAAGAGCCCTCCAAACCAGCCACTTTATCCCAGAAAACTGATCTTTGTAGTCTGGGAATAGCTGTGAACGCCAGGAAATCTTCAGACCCCACCTGGAAGAGGGCAACCCCAAGGCATCGGGAGGGTTTGAGATTCAAGCTACAGCAGGCGCTTCTTTCGAAGCGTCAGTACAAGAGGGAGGAGAAAGGCAACAAACACTCGCCCCTGCTGTCACCGGAGGGAGGGGGGATGAGCGGCTTTTCCAGGACGAGCCCCAGAGAATCATTCGTTTCATGAGCTAGCAGCCTAGTCTTTAGCCTGAGGTCCGCTCTTGGCGCAATAACCCCGCCCCCGACCGCGGATAGGTCAGTTTACCGTCCCCCCCCCCGTTCTATCGCATTGTGACCTCAGCCGGCCTGCCCTTACAACATGAGGAGGGAGTGAAGGAGGCTCCTGGAGCGCCGCTGAGATTCGCGGACGAAGGCAGGAAACGTTTCGCCATTAGGGGGCGCCCAGGAGCCGGCGGACGAGTGTAATGCGGCGATGCCAACGTAGTCACAACTAGGGCCATTGATGCACGGGAGTTTTTTGCCGCTCTCTAGCTGCGCGTTTTCCCCATCCCGATTCTCAAAACTCTGCAGGGGGGCTTATTGAGTTTTCAGGATTTGGATGGGGAAAATGTGCATCTGGAGAGCGGCAAATCTAAGTAAAAACCTCCCATGCATAGGTATGGGTGTTTTGAGTGTTCTGGGGAGATTGGTTCCTGCTAGAAAAGTCTGTTAGGTGAGGCTCCATCCTGATCCGTAATACAAATTATTCATTTTTCTTGTTCTTGTAGAGCTCCTGGTGCAACGAGCTGGATTTTTAAGGGCGTGTCCAGGTTTTTAAGGCACACTTAATAATAATCTACAGTGGGTAGCCGTGTTAGTCTGTCTGCAGTAGTAGAAAAGGGCAAGAGTCCAGTAGCACTAACAAAAAGTTGTAAAGCGGGAGGTCTCCAGGCCCCACCTGGAGGTTGGCAACCCTACTTTTGTTAGGCTTTAAGGTGCTACTGGACTCTTGCTCTTTAATAATAATCTGTCTTCATGTTACTTGTGCCCCGGGAAGCCCATTCACCTGTCTCTATGGCAATGAGAGTCTGAGCAGGGCACCTCTGAGGTCAGGAGACGCGACCCATCACCCCAATATCCGTTTTAGAGGGCAGTATAACAAGAATAATGCTGTAATCTTCTTCAGGGGTTTATTCGTTTCAATTAAGAAAGACGAGTGTGGAGGCAGGCATGACTGATAAAAGTTAACAAAGTTATACTTCGTGTACAGAAATTGGATGCCGTTCTTCTCATAATGCTAGGGAGGGGAGCCTCCAGTGAAGTTAACGGGCAGAAGATTGGTAAGCGACGAACTAAAGTGCTTCTTCACACAACACGTCATTAAGGTCTGAAACTCACTACCACAAAATGTGTTGATGGCGGTTTAGAAGGCTAAAAGGGAATTAGGCAAATTCTTGATGGCAAATGAAACCTCCATGTTCAGATGCAGTGTATCTGAGTACCAGTTGCTGATAGGGGCAACAACAAGTGGAGGCATTGGTGCTCTGCTTGTAGGGTTTCATCAGGCTGGCCACTATGGGAAATAAGGATGCTGGACTAAGTGCACATAGGTCAGATTCCACAGATGTTCTTGCATGTCACAGACAGTAAAACCCAATCTCAACTACTGCAGATCTTGGGAATTATGAGGGAAGGAAGCCAGACTTCAGAATCAAAGTGATCATCTTGTAAGTGCAAAAATATCAAAAAGTGCTTGAGTATAGGCACTGAAATTTGTTTTAAAAGTGTTCCCAATACTTATTTTGAATCATAGGTAATCCATTTCTGATATTTACATATTTTTTGAACAAGTTCTAAGCTCCTTAAAAATGGATTCTTTCATTAACAGGATGCTTGGGGTGATTTTTGTTTTGTTTTGGCAAACCTCAAGAACAATCCTGTGCAATTCTGTGCAAACCCCACCGAAGGAATAACTTTTACTCCAGAGCCATTAATAATAAGCAAGGATGTCTTCCCACGTGATTTACTGTGTTTTATTTGTCACTTTTGAAGAGTAGAGTATTATTCAGAAGATGCAGTCATGACAAGCTGTGATCTGCTCCAGAAGTCAATGGAGTTTTAGTATTATACAGAGAAGGAGGTGAAGGTTATCACAATGACCCGTATTCCCCCCTCCCCCAATATCTGAAGAGTTATCCAAGCAGATGATTACTGCGACATGATGCCCAACAACCTGTACACAGTGCATCTTTTTTCAATGTAAATGCGCAGCTCACCATAGCAATTTACATCACTGCAGGCGGAAAGTTATATTTTTAAATAATCGATTTAGAAATGTTTATTTAGAAGTATTCTTCAGTGGTTAGGACACTGATGCTAGTTTTAATAGCACTGTACTTTTACCCAAATGAGTTATGATTAATGTATTTCCAGATTTATGCTAAGCTGCTTTGGGCCAGGTCTTCCATGATTTTACACAAACAAGCATTTACTGAAGACAAAAGGGAGTTTTGAAGTTTGAAAGTTACTGTACGGTCAATAGAGCACAAGAGTGCCATGAAATTGTGTTGATCAAGAATCCTGTAAAAATCCTGTGGCAGAAAACACTTAAATATCTACTTTAGTTTCCTAATCACATCTGGATGACTTTTATCAATGTAACAGATGGGTTACACTTATAAGTGAGCATCCATGTGACACTTTAAACTTGTAGCGGAGGGCTGCATTTTAACGCCTATGGGCCACATCATAACGTTCTGGTTCTATTATAAGACAATTCATTAGACGCCTAACCTAGACTTGCTATCATTTAGAGTGGGTGGGGATGGACTCTAGGTGGCAGAAAGCATGCCCAGAAAAATGATACTTGGATTTAAGGGGGAAGGGAAAAAAAAGGGTTCTTAAATAGTACATATCAGAAGAATATCAATTGTACAATAGCAGTGTTGTTTTTAGCTTGCTACTGATGTGTGTTTCTATTTAAATGGCAACTGCAATTGACAATGAATCACTTTTCGGTCACTGTTCCATGGCATAACTCATGCTTTAGCCAGTGTATTTGCAAATTGCCCTACTTTTATGTACTCCAGCAGGATGGAGTTAACAAAAACACAGACTTGAGTGGTTTGTCAGCTACAAACTGCAAAAACTCTCTGAAGCATTGCAACCATCCATGAGTCACCTCCCTTCATTGGCTGCAAGTTTACTAAGCATATTAGATAGATCATGGGCATTAGTCAGGTGAAACACCCCATTTGCCCACAATCCCCATGAAGTTATTCTGTGTAAATTATTGCACTGCTAGGCAAAGGTTTAGCTCTTATCTAGATTAATAACTATTTTACAAACAAATATGATATGTGCAGAAGTTGGCATTTTTGGAGGGAAAGAAGTATTAACATCTTGAATTTTCAGTGTCTTGGCGAACTTGGACCAGATAGTACTACACAACCACAATGCTTTTTGCACCTGGAATTACACATATTTTGACAGACGTTTTTAAAAAGTGATTCATGGAAATTAGCTGAATGTTCTTACACATATTCTTGATATGTGTGTGCAAAGAGTAGCAATATAAGGAAGTGAAATCATTGAATATGTAAAGCTAGCTTATACCAACCAGACTATATGGCCTATCAGGGTCAGCACTGTCTGCTCTGATTGGCAGAGTATCATGACAAAAGTCTTTCATCTTGCAACCAACATTAATAGATATGGGGAACAAACTACCTTTTAAAAAAGACCGAAATAACTGATCGACACAAGCTAAAGAGAACACATAAACAAATACTAGAAGGCTGAAAAAATCCATCCTTTTACACACTTTACATTTATCTGGATATGAAGACAAAGGGAAGTTTAACATGTTAACTAATCCACAAATGGTCTTGCATATATGTGACATAAATTGCAGTCTGGTGAACCACAGAAGATTCCAGGTACACAAAATTGGAGTTAAGCAACCACATAGGGATGACATCATACTGCCCCCAGACAAATACATTAAAAGGGCTGGAAAGCATTGCTTAGATATTTGTCTTAATTTCCTTTTAAAAGAAAAAAGTTCCAGTAGTAGGGTTTATTTCACAGCCCTTGCTGTGTATTCCTTAGGAATTCCTATAAGAAACCTCTTCCTAACCTAGACGTGGCTTAAAACAGAGGACAGCCTCACATTGTTTTTATGAAATTCTGCTCCTTCTGACAGCAACAACCAGGGAAACTGTCTGCTTTGGGCTTATGTTATCTAAAGTCTAGAGTTCCCTTCCTGCACAGAATAGACAGTGTGTTGAATGACAAGCGGGATATTGTAATTCCAAGACAATCAGAAAGCTGTGAAAAGCCAGAGGTTGAAATCATCCCTAAAGAAAGTTCAGCCTTCAACTTTTCAAAACATTCCTGGTTCAGAAAGTTCTCAGACAGTCATATGGCTCTTGGACAGCCATCCTATTTCTGGGCACTAGGAAATGCAGAAGAGATGACAGGCCAGAAGTGTTGCCCACTCTAGGGCTAAATCATAAAATCTGCATGATTCTGTACTGACCATACTACTGGCCCTCTCCGTTCATCTGGCTTCTTGCCATTTTTGCAGTGTGCACTAGCAAAAGGTGAGAACGCTTGCTCTCCACCAGCCACATGGCTGACATCTTCCTCACACCCTTTATACTTCCAGGCAATCAGGAAAGTTTTATTGAGTCTTCTGGAACTGCCAGAGGGGGCAGCTCAGGATGACATATATGGTTCTTCATTTTTCCTCACAACAACCATGTGAGGTAGACTAGAAGAAGAGTTGTTTTTTATATGTCGACTTTCTCTACCACTTAAGGGAGACTCAAACCCGCTTACAATCACCTTCCCTTCCCCTCCCCACAACATGCACCCTGTGAGGTAGGTGGGGCTGAGAGAGCTCTAACAGAGCTGTGACTTGCCCAAGGTCACCCAGCTGGCTTCGTGTGTAGGAGTGGGGAAACAAATCCAGTTCACCCGATTAGTCTCCGCCGCTCATGTGGAGGAATGGGGAAATCAAACCCAGTTCTCCAGATCTGAATCCACCGCTCCAAACCACCGCTCTTAACCACACCACGCTGGCTCTCGAGTGTGAGAGAGGCCACACAGATAGTCATAGCAGAGTGGGGATTTGGATTTGGATCTTTCCTAACCCAACTGACACTATAACCGCCACACCAAACTAGTCTAGCAGTACTCTGGATAATTGAAAAGAAAGTTATGTTTTTAAACTGGACTTCATTTAGGGAAATCAATAAATGTCCTACATTCTAAATTATTACCTAGTTTTTAGACAGGAGAGGAAACTGTCATTCCTATGAATCCCTTTAAATAGAATTGGGCCCATTAAAGCAAAAAAAAAAAATTAAAACACAGCAGCTAGTGTCTCTATGCTATTATTTGCGTAGCAAGAAGAGGAACATGGTATTGTCTGACACGCTGACATACCTCTCCCCTTATTATAAGATCAGCTTTGTGCATTTCATATCTTGCCATCTTTAAAAGCCTATAATTACTGAAACAGACTGGGAAACTATGTTATTTAAAATTAACCACTGAATGCAAATCAACAGGGGTAAAAGCATCCTGTACAAGAAAATAGGATTTCATAAAGAAACTGTCTGTACAATATTTAAATATTGTATATACATCAAATTATTTTGTTCATAACTACTTATTTTAAACCATGGAAAGATACACATTCACAAGCATGTAGGACCAAAAAAATGTCTTTAAAAGACACAGTGGGCAGTATAAAAGAGAATGCTAGCATGCATACTTTCTAATTATTCCAGAAGAATAATTATTGAAGAAACAGCAAATCAGATTCGGTGACTAGACTTATCCACTCTGGAATTTCCCTCTGATATTTAATTCAGCTAAGCTTATTCACATTCTAGCAGGGAACTGCATAATGGACTAAATATTTTTGAAAAGCCCCCTTTTACTCTTTACTGAAAATCTAAAATATTGTTTTGTACAATGCAGTCTTGCCCCCAAAATATTTCTTAAGCATCTGATAGAATAACTGATTTAAAAAAATAAAAAATAAACAAAGGGACTCTATGGCTTTTCACTGATGCATAGCTAATAGGAGCAGGGTTCGACAAAACAATTAACCTTCTAGGATCTTGAGAGCTTAATGGATTTCTACAGATGACATGAGAAATCTTTTGTTTCCAAAACACTCTGCGAAAAACGACAGCATTTTACGGCTGGTAATAGCAGACTCGTCTGAGCCTTTTGCTTGGCGTTGGAGGTCTGACATCCAAACCCATGGTTTCTGGGGGGTGGCAACATAAACAGTAAATTTAAACCACACTACCTGGAGGCTGCCGTCACCCTCCCCAAATCACCCCTAATCACAATAAGCTGGATTTGCTGTGATGCAGTGAAATTTGGGCTTCTCTTAAACGGCAGGACGTTCGAGACCAGCTGGTTACCACAGAGTGAGCCCCATCCTGGCTTCAGTTTAAAGCAGTGCTGCTGTGTGGGCTGCTCCTGTACAGCTGCTCTACTTCACGCTTGGAAGAGTTCTGGTCCAGTCATCTGTTCATCATTTTTTGAAGCTGGCAGCACTGATGGTATCTGAACGTTTTCAGATCTTGGAAGTCATTCAACAATATGCAGAGGTGCAGTTTGTGCCCCCTCTACTGGCCACATGCAATACTGCTTGACTTTGGGAGATTATTTGCTGTTATGTCCCCCTGACACCCAATTGTCTGCTGACTTTCGCAGGCACGGATTAGATCTTCTTCCTAACGCAGTTTGTCATCGAGGTTGGAAAGCTGGTGAAGAGGAATCCTGGAAACTACACACTTCATAAGGAAAACAGCCAGATTATGCAACTCTAAATACACAGTTATATCAATGGAAGACAAAGGGCTGTAAACATTGTGAATGAGTGATACATCTGAGAATTAATAATCTCTGTATTTTGTTTGATGAAGAATTCTGAGTAACTTTAAAGCGTATATAATTCTTGCATCAGTAAGTATACTAGATTGGTCCATTAACTATAATTATCTTACATTCTATGGGGCTGATGGAGTAATGTCTTTCCTCTACTTGACAGGCAATGAAAATTACTTTCCTTTCTCCAACCTGAGAATCTGTCTGCAGCTACCCTATTTCATTATTTGTTTTTACATGAGGTATGCCCACAAACAGGATAGCCAGCGTCAGGTAAAAAAGCAAGAGGAAGATATTATGCGGAAATACCTGCAAAATTACGGAAAGGGTTGCAAGAATCCCTGTTTGAGACTTTTCTATTTAATGGATAAAAAAAGAAGATAAGATATAAGTATGTTTTGACCCTTGGCTTTTTTTCCCCTAAGCAGAAGAAAACAAAAATAAATAAATAATGCCAAGCCAAAACATTGTATGTCCCCAAAGTAAGCATAAACATTCTGTTAATAAAGAAAGCCAATCCGTATACCTCGATTATAAATGCTGTTCTAATCTTTTTTTAAATAAAAGGCCAGATATTTAGAATCTGGCATTCATATTTCATGTGTAAATGGCAGGAGTGATTGATGCTAAGCATCTACAAGCATCCAGAGGTGTTAATAGTATCCCACAGCAAACCAGTATTTTAGAGGAGCAGGACGCATTCTACTGTCACAGGTGGCCTCACTGATATCAATGAGACCACTCACAAATAGTGAAGTGAAAGGCCAACATCTATGTTTGCTGTATTAGGCCCTTAAAGACCAGGAATAGAACTTCATTTTTGATATTTGTGGCCAAAAATAGAGATCACTCAAATGTGTCAAGTAACACAATTTGTTTTCCTAATGAAAAGGGCATTTATCCTTATTATGTACTTAGCTACTTTGAATTATTCAGTTTAAATGTTTAGCACCTGATAACTGTGTATTCGGACTCCTGAAAAGATCAAGAACAACCCCCTCCCCCCCCCAAAAAAGCCTGGCATGTTCCTTTCTGGTGGCTATCCTTATCAATCTAGCTAAAATTCAAGTCTGTTTGGTGACACATGAAAATTGAGAGAATTGGGCACGGATATAACAGCCAGTGGGCAGGGAAGGAATATTAGTAGTTTAGGAAATCAATACCAGCTTTGACACTTTTAGAAGTGGCAACATCAATTGCCATGGCTTTAATCTCCGTGTCCCCAAACTGCATGAGTGTTTTGATCTCGCGCCGGCTCGGCACTGATACATCAGTTCCAGTGAGATCCAGACGGAGGGTACCACACTTTTTCACTCCCGGCTCAGTTATGAATCTGACGTTATCATGTTCTGAGCTGTAAACATTGATCACAATGACCAGCTGCGAAGGTTTGGCAGGAGTATAACTGCGAGACACAGTCTCGCCAAGAGCTACTGATTGGTCAGCAGAGATGAATTTGTCGAAGACGTCAGTGCACCAGCGTGTACCATCTTTAACCAGCAGCTTCTCTGTAGGGTGCTTCCCTTCCACATACCGATTCAGGACGCCTACGCCATAGGTTAGGGGAGACCGGCGCACTTTGATAACAGCGGGATCCAGACCAAACAAGACCGCTCCCTTGAGGATCGTGAGCCCTACATCCTGGGGGATGATGATTCGACATTTTGAGCCAAAAGCATTCTGGACAGCTGCTTGTAGCAGTGGAGCTTCAGCAAATCCACCCACCAGGAACAGGAATTTCACATTAGTAACTTCTGGTTTTCCAAACAGATCACCTTAGCAGAGAAAGAAATCTTTTCAGTTAGGAGTTAACAAACATTACTCATATTGAACCAACCACTAAGGACAACAGCATTGATTGTAAACACATAAAAGACCCAAATTGGAGCAGATGACTCTTAGATGCCCAAAGCCAAGTATTTCAATATTCCTTTCCACCTGTTTAATTCACAATGAAGAAAATTATAGCAAGGGAAGAGAAAGGGAACATTTAAACCTTTTAATTGATGGATTAATCATCAAAACCTCTGATTACTTGGTAGGGGGCAATTTTCTTTGCCAAGGCTTTTAGTTCAGTCATACTTGACTTTTTAATGGTTATCTTGGTTAAAATATATTACCATAATAAAATATGAAACAAATAAAGGTGACATTTCTATCATTAGCTTTTCTTTTGAGATTATTTCACACTTTCTTCAAGATTTTCAAAAATATGTCTGTACTGAGGTTTATGTAATGTGTAATTTTGTTAGTTTAATTAACTGATTAAAAGGCAGGTGATTAATTTATTTTTTAAAAAACCTTTAACTTGTTGATAGCTCTAGAGAAAAGTCTAGGGGTTCTCTGAATAGAAATGATGACAATAAAGGGGTATGCAGCACTTCTCTATCAACCTTGATGGAAACAGATAAAATCTTGATTGTACAATTTACTTTGTCAGTTTCAGTGTCATGTTGGGACTCTTTTTTATTATTTTTTGCTCATACTGTAGAAGTCACCTTTTCAGCACCTTAAGTATTTCAGTCAGAGCAATTTCCATGATTCTGAAGGTTTCAAGTTATAGTTTAGAGATCATGTAAGTTACTGGGACTGAGTTAACAGAGAAGTTTTTCACTTATGCAAGTAGGTAACTGCTGTGAGAGGGAAAAATTCTTCTTGCATATGTGGATAAAACTGAGTGGATAAAATTGCTTATTTAGTATGATAATTATTATATTTCAGGCTTTCATTTCCATCATATCAGAATAAGGAAAACAGGATTTGGAGGTTAAGAGCCCATAAGAACGTAAGAAAGGCCCTGCTGGATCAGACCAAGGCCCATCAAGTCCAGCAGTCTGTTCACACAGTGGCCAACCAGGTGCGTCTAGGAAGCCACTAACAAGACGAGTGCAGCAGCACCATCCTGTGTTCCACCGCACCCAAAATAATAGGCATGCTCCTCTGATACTAGAGAGAATAGGTATCAGCATGACTAATATCCATTCTAACTAACAGCCATGAATATCCCTCTCCTCCATGAATATGTCCACTCCCCTCTTAAAGCCCTCCAAGCTGGCAGCCATCACCACATCCTGGGGCAGGGAGTTCCACAATTTAACTATGCGTTGTGTGAAAAAATACTTCCTTTTATCTGTTTTGAATCTCTCACCCTCCAGCTTTAGCAGCTGACCCTGTGTTCTAGTATTATGGGAGAGGGAGAAAAACTTCTCCCTGTCCACTCTCTCCAAACCATGCATAATTTTATAGACCTCTATCATGTCTCCCCTCAGCCGCCTTCTTTCCAAGCTTAACAGCCCTAAGCGTCTTAACCGCTCCCCATAGGACAGTTGCTCTAGTCCCCTAAACATTTTAGTTGCTCTTTTCTGCATCTTCTCAAGCTCTGTAATATCCTTTTTTAGGTGTGGTGACCAGAACTGTACACAGCATTCCAAGTGTGATCTCACCATAGATTTGTACAAGGGCAGTATGATATCAGCAGTTTTATTCTCTATTCCTCATCTAATTATGGCCAGCATGGAATTTGCCTTTTTTACAGCAGCCGCACACTGGGTTGACATCTTCATTGAGCTATCCACTATCACCCCAAGATCCCTTTCTTGGTCTGTTGCTGCCAGCACAGATCCCATCAGTGTATATGTGAAGTTGGGATTTTTTGTCCCAATATGCATCACTTTACACTTACTCACATTGAATCTCATTTGCCATTTTAATGCCCATTCTTCCTGGATGCAGAGATCCTTCTGGAGCTCTTCACAGTCCGATTTTGTTTTAACCACCCTAAATAATTTGGTGTCATCTGCAAACTTGGCTACTTCACTGTTTAACCCCAACTCCAGTTCATTGATGAACAGGTTGAAAAGCACCGGTCCCAACACAGATCCCTGAGGCACCCCACTGCTCACATCCCGCCATTGTGAGAACTGACCATTGATTCCTACTCTCTGCTTCCTATTTTTCAGCCAGCTCTCAATCCATAAGAGGACTTGTCCTCTTATCCCGTGACTATGAAGTTTGCTTAGCAGTCTTTGGTGGGGGACTTTGTCAAAAGCTTTTTAGAAATCCAAATACACAATATCCACAGGCTCATTCCTGTCCACCTGCTTATTGACGCTTTCAAAAAACTCTAATAGGTTAGTGAGACAGGACCTACCCTTACAGAAGCCATGTTGGGTTTTGGCCAGCAGACCTTGCCCTTCTATATGCTTGACAATTCTAGCTTTAATAATGCTTTCCTCTAATTTACCCGGAACAGACGTTAAGCTAACTGGCCTGTAATTTCCTGGGTCCCCCCTGGAACCTTTTTTATAAATGGGTATTACATTGGCCATTCTCCAGTCCTCAGGTACAGAGTCTGATCGAAGGGACATATTACATAACTTTGTTAGAAGTTCAGCAATTTCCCATTTGAGTTCTTGAAGAACTCTAGGATGAATACCATCTGGTCCCTGTGACTTGTTAGTTTGCAGTTTGTCTAGACGTTCTAGGACTTCCTGCCTAAATCCTAACCATTTTGATTTGTAAAAGGATGGATTGATTTCTGTTGCAATCTAGCCAAAACTGAACAACCAAGTCCCAGTTATTTAAACGGGACAAATATCAACTACAGGTGAAAGTACTCTGCATTCTCTCCTAGAGATCACTAACCCCCTCCCAAAGGAACTACTTTCCCAGATTCCCAGGGGTACGGAATAATTATGAAACCAAGTTAAACTTGTGTTGTGACTGAACAGGAAACACACAGGCCAGAGTGGGAGAGCAGGAGTGTAGAAGCCACTCTTAAGGTCACCCTTTTTAGCAGGCTATTTTACTCAAAGCACATTCTTACCTGTGAAATCAATGAGAGCTGTACCCTCAGTTTATATACTGTGATTTGTCTGCATATTCTATTTGGGAATCAGAGGATTCAGTGAACAACTCCCACAGGATTAGGGATGGGTGACACTCCTTTCTTTAAACTAAGGTAAGTGGTATTTTAGAAAACAGCAACATTGTCATCTCTGTTAGGAAAATCTCAGTGGTTCAAGAGAATAAAGCTGGGGTGATGTGGGTATGGGCTTGAACACTGGGGCTCCATGTAGGGAAAAGATATAATTTCAGGATAATGAATCTGGGATAACCATCCTAAGGTATCAGTTGCTAAATCTCAAATGCTGCATCTTTACTGGATTAAAAAAAAGCCCTTAGGAATGCCACACACCCACGATACCTACTGAGGTGTTTTATGATTTGGTCAATGGTGGGTTTGAAGAGGGCATTCATTGCATCTGGACTCATCCTCAGCATTCCTTGTGATGACCATTTCACAAAATCCACACTGCAACAAGACAGAAAGAAGAAGTAAGTTGGCATTTAAATCAATGCTGTCTGGTTGTAAGGATAAGCCGTCTTCTTGGAGCTGTGCTAGATGCTACCAACAGAGACAACACGATGCAGAAGTCACACAGCTTTTCTTGGAAACAGTAAAGGAAATTTATTAAGCTAGTCAACCTTCTTATGACAAAGTTCAAAATATGTTGAGACCCTAAGGATATTTATCAATAAACACTTTTTCTTGTACTTCCTTGAATGCATCTATGTTGTCACTTGGGTTTAACGTTCTACTTTTCTTCTTCCTGACTGATATTGTTAAAACAATCATACAGTTCTTTGGTGCTAATGACACAACACTCACATAACAACAGAAAGTATCAAGCTATTTACAGGGAGGAACTGCATGTTACATATACTTCTGAGATTCTTACTTTGGACTATGTCCCCCTCACAGTGCAGCCATTGAGACTGCGATTTGGAGCCTAAGAGGGCGGGGTTTGGGGAGGGACTTCAATGCCATTGTGTCCACTTTCCAAAGTGGCCATTTTCTCCAGGTGAACTGATCTCTGTCACCTGGAGATCAATTATAATAGCAGATCTCCAGCTACTACCTGGAGGTTGGCAACCCTAACAAGGAATGAATCTGCCATTTTCCTTTCTGTCGCAGAGTTTTTAGTTTCTATCTGGGTAACATGATGTTGAAATGTAAAAAGTGAATTTTTGAGCTGAAAAGGAATTCATGTAATAGACAGAAAACATCTTCCTTACTTACTGTAAGGAACTACATTTTTCCAGTCATGTAAATCAATTGCTTGTTGTTTTGTGTGTGGCAGTGAACATTTAATCAAGAGCCTCTCTGGATTCTTTTAACCACCTACTTACTTGCTTTTCCTTAAGGCATGCTCCACACTATGACCTCGAAATTTCTTGTAATAATCAATGAATGAGAAAGGCAAAGTAATGTTGAGCGGGTTAGTCCGGTCTGGAGCCGCTGCCCTCTTGCGAGATTCAAATGCTATCATCAGATCCACCCAGGCAGCAGGACGCTTGATTTTAAATTGCTCAATGAAATCTTCTCCAAATATCTTACACAGGAGTTTTTCAAATTCATAATCCACACCTAAGGAACCATATGGCCCTCCTGCATCAGAAAAAAAACCTTTAGTTCATTTCATGTACAGCTAAAATATAACAATTGTGTAGCATTGCAATAATTATCATAAAATTCAGATAGCTCCTCAGTGTACAGAATCTCCAAGACCAAATCAGGACTGCACTTCTAGGTACAAAAGAGCCATTAAATTCCACAAGACTTGCTATTCACTGGAGGGGGTGGGTGGAGTGCTCAGTTCTATTTATTTTATTAATTCATTTGGAAAATTTCTATGCTGCCTCTCCAGGGAACCTGCCTGAGGTGGATGACAAAATAAAAAATAATAAAAACACAAAACATCATAAAAGTCATTAAAACCCACCATTCAAAACAGTAGAGATGAAACCTGAAGCAGCTTAAAGTGTATTTTAAAGATTCTCAAGCTAAAAACAGACTATTAAAGGCACGGGTAAACACTTGACACCTAAAAGAAAGTAGTCTAGACAGCAGGTGGGCCTCAAAGGAAAGGTAGGAACCTAATTTTAAATTGTGTGTGGAAACAAGTGGGTAGCCAGTGCTGATCTTTCAGAACGGAGATGATACAATCTTTGTATCCCACCTTTGACAATATATTGACTGTCCTGATAGAATATAGCTCTTGACAGAATATGGCCAAGATACAAACGGGGCAAATTCCTACTGGTGTTCCTTCTCTAAGCACTGACATCTGATGTGTATAAAGTGCTGTCAAGTAGCAGCCGATTAGCGACCCCTGGTGGGGTTTTCAAGGCAAGTGATTAAGCAGAGGTGGTTTGCCATGACCTTCCTCTGCAGAGTCTTCCTTGGAGGTCTCCATTCTAAGTACTGACCCAGCTTAGCTTCCAAGATCTGATGAGATCGGGCTATACTACACCATTCCACATCCCCTGACATCTGATAGTCCAAGGTAATTATAGAATTAATCCTTCTTCCAGACTTTTAAAATTCCCATCTTCATAAGAGAATGTTACTAAACTGAATGCTTGTAAGCATCATATAGAGCAGTGCAATAACCTGCTCCAAGGTCCAAGCTGTGCAGACAGCAACACAACTCAGAAACATTGCCATAGGCAAAAGAACGGGTTTGCCCTAGCACCCTTTTACTGCCACTTGCTGGCTCAGGCCCTAAGGATTATAATCACAGCTGCCACCAGCAAGACTTTAATTGATGGGAGGGGAACACCTTCGCTTTTCCCTCTCCCTGAGGTTTGTACACCGAGGATCCCAAAGTTTTTGGGCTCTCTTCACAGGTTATGCTATGTAGCAGACCTGGAGCAGCCACAGGCAAGACAAACCCACAGTCTTCTCGAGACTACTTCTCACAGAGAAGTTGGAAAACAGCAAGAACTGACTGAAGGATAAAAAGACATAGTAGCTATGATGAATTAACATATATAAATCCTCGAGGGATTTTGGGGGAACTGAAGCACTTAACTTAATAATCCAACTCAAGGTGGTAAAGTTACAAAAATCACGCTTGAGCTAACATAAAATCCCTAACGCGGCTAGCTACCATCTGTTAACATTTCCATCTCCTTCCTCCCTCTCTCCTAAGGGTAGGAAACCATATCCAACCTGGTGCCTCTAATAAAGCCTCCAAGAACTGAACAAAACAACACCCCCCCCCCCATTGTAACCAGTGTTCTTTAGCAACAGATTCTTCACTGGCTTGCTTATAAGCAGCCATTCCACTTTGGAAATATAACAGTACAATACAGGCACCAATGGCAGTCACCTTGGATCTTTTTCCCTTTTTTGATTTGCTGACACATTGCTCAGTGTAGCCCTATTTTTATTCTCCACTAGGAATCATCAGATTTACTTGTTTATTCACCAAATGCTTGTGTGATTCTAAAGGCCATCTAATTACTTGTCGCTCAGTAATTCCTCTAATATAGTATTTTTACAATGCTCTTTCAATGTACCTGCTTTCCCCTCCTTTTCCTCCTGTTATTTTTATACCCTTAATAAAGGTTAACATTCAAATACTCTCTCCCTCACTGTCTGTTTTCCCAAACCCCTTCCCGAGGTATTGCTCAAGCTTGTGCAGACAAAAGGCCACTCGATCTGGGAGTTTAGAGGTACACTTGTGAAAGAATGTTCATGTGTACCCCCAAGCATTCCAGTTAACACAGTTCAAAAACGGAGATTCCTTGACATGAGTATATTTGCTCCTGCAAGCAGCATCGCCAGTTTCTTTAACAGCAGTGAAACTGCATGCAATCCAGACACTCTAGAATGAAGAAGGCAACTTTACCAGTTGCCTTGTAGAGTTCCTTCAGGTGTCCTTCCGGTAATCTTATCTGGTGGACAGTCACATCCACGGTCCCTCCTCCGCTGTCAACCACTATGTAACGGTCACCTGTTAATACAAGAGTTATAACAAGGTTCAGCTTGTGTTAGTGCCGAAGAATACAGCTAAAGTTCTCACAGATTATACCTTCAACACGAGTGTCATGAACATCTTCAATGTTGGTAAGAGCGTGCTGCCAAGAAGAATTTGCGAAGGTTGTGTCATGGCCCAGCCAGGTCCAGGGGACACTGATGACTCCTCTGATGAAGAGCCAGCCAGCAGCCCTGGCTTCTATACATAGCCAGCAGCTGAGGTGGCACAGGAAGAAGCAGCCCCTGTGGGGCCAGACCCAAACCCACTGCCAGGAACCAGCGCAGCAACTCGTCAGCCCTCCAGCTCTCAGCTGGCTGCGGAAAGCCAGCTGCCCGTCTGCTCACCCCCCTCGTCTGGTGACGGTCTCAGGAACGGTGCAGGAAGCGAACACGTAGGACCTTACAGGATCAGAGACGAAGTGCTTGACTGGCAGCTAGGTACCAACCCAACATGGACAGCAGGGATGAGGTGGCTGGCAGATGCATGGCATTACAGGCTGCCTGAGTGGCGTGCTGTCGATAAGCAGCTGGAAAGAGCATAGCTGTGTGGAAGCAACACGTCTATCTACTCCTGACCTTGCTGTGAACTGTTTGCTCTGTTTGGACCACGGCTTGAACTCTTGGACTTGCCCCTATGAGGTTTGAAACTGTTTGGTGTGTGTGTGTGCTGGGAGATCACGACAGGCTGATAATGGAGATAACATTCAGAATGCAGCAAGTTAAATCAGCTTTAATCACGAATGTCTGGAGAACGTAATCAGGTGATAAACACAATGATGCATGTTACCTGCATACATTACAACTTTTGAAACAAACAGTCAAGAATTAACCTTTACAAGGCTAACATAAGTTAAATCAAGATAAAGTAGACGGAGGGGATTTTCACTCCTGAAGATGCTATGCTTGTATTCATACCTTAAAACAGTAATGTAATTGATTGTTTCTGGGCAAACAGCGAAAGCCAAATAGCTGCTGACCCCCCTTTCTGCCTTTTTCCCACTGTTGGTGTCTCTGCCATAGCCTTGGATACAGTCTAGGTTGTGTAGACCTTAGGGACAGGCAGCTAGGATAACATGCAAGCTGAACAAATTGCCCACTTTGATATCTGCACCTGATCCCTCTTTTAGCCTTAAATGGGCAGCCATCTGCTGCCTTTACACGCCTCAAGGGAAGAAAATGAGGTACGTGTGTGTGTGGGGGGAGGGGTGGGGGGGTGGGGGGGGTGGGGGGTGGTAACAATAGGGTGGTAAATGGCAGAGAGGGAGAGGAAATGGAGCTTGTTCAAGTAGAGCAAGGACTACGTTGAATTCTTATTTGCAGGCTGCCTTAGTATTTGGATCTAGATTTCTTGAAACTCAGCACTACAGTAGCATGTGCTTTATAAACAACATTCAAAGTTCAGGTTTCTAAGGTCCAACCCCAAATGGGATATTTAGGCCTCAACTACTCTGAGTATCTTAAAAACACCAAGCAATTTTGTATGGTACATACTGTTGCTGGCAACAGAAAACCAGCAAGAGCAAAGATCATTCAGGAAAGGACGCTACCTTCCTCCAGCTCGGACCAGATCTCTCCTATGACATTTTCAACCAAAAAGGTGCGGCTCTGCCGATTACGCCGTATATGTTCTTTAGCTAGTGAAATGATAGAGAGAAAATGACTAAGTATAAGACAGCATGACAAAACAGAATGTGTATGCTGCAGGAAGCAAAAGCAAGAACACTGGGAAATGGCAGGAAGTCACAATTTTGTTAAGCAATTCAATCAGTGCATTACTATTTAGCCATTATTCAACCCAACTCAAACATGCTCTTAATGCTTACAACCAACAGATTCCAAAAATGCAGGGGGGAAATCCAATCTATGTTGAGATCATTTCTGCTTTTGAATTAATTTCTGCCAGCAGAGGGCATACCTGGCAGAGAATAAGAGACTCTAATAATGACATTTGTTTAAATCAAGTTGTATACCTTTACATACACTTTTCATGCCCTTAGATCAATATTTAAAATATAATTTTGGTGATCAGAGGGGTCTTAAGAACACAGAGAAATGTTGAGACTAATGAGTCTAATGTTCAAAGGGAAGAAACTTGTACATTTCATGAAAATCAGACCCATACAAAGCATCTTTGCAAGGGTCTCCGTCTTTGAATCTCTTTGTTATTTTCATTGCTACACTATGGAGCAAAACATCCCTGTATATATGGCACCTGTGTTTGTTTTGGAGATTACTTTGAAGAAAAACTACACAAACTAAATTATCATGCATAGGTATCAAAATCTTAAATCAAGCCAAAATACCATCTAGTAACAAATACTTCCTGAAACAACTAATGCAAATGACACTGCTTTTAAATGCTGTGGACTTTGCTAAAAAAAGTGTTGAATAATAAAGACTGCATATATAATTTGTTACTTCATAAGCAGAGGATTACAAAATCATGTCAAACATCCCTCTCACTCAGATCCTAAGCTAGAAATATAAAGGTGGCAGAGATGTTGCGTGCAAATGAAGGAACCTTCAATGGGATATGAAAACACTGGGCACAATAACATCCTCATTGCCACAGAGATGACCATTCGAAGGGCACAAAGAAGCAGGTGACAACAGCTGCAGAAGGCTGATTGTCTCTCAAACCTTGGGGTGTTTTCACATCTGTCTTCTGTTGTGAACAGTGAACAGCCACCTTCACGCCTGATGTTGCACTGAATTTTCTGTTTTGGTTCAGGGACTCTCAGGATTGTATCATTATCTCTGTGCTTCACTTCATCAAATGTAGAAAAGGGGTACAACACTGACTCTAGTAAGGATTTTTTCCCCCAGCAACAGTGACATACTGTGACCATTGTCATGCTATGGAATGAGCACAGCGACATAGTTTTGTTAATCTAGATCAGGGATAACCAATCAGTGGCTCCCACCCCCCAGACACCTGTCACTATTTTCTCTAACTCCTGCCCTTTCCTTGGTGAGGTGGAAAGGGGTAAGTGAATCTCTTGTTCCATTTCATCTGGGGCAAAAGGTTGTTTCCCCCATGTCCAGATTAATTTATCTTGAACAAATAGTAGTGCGTCCTAGTCTATCTACATCTTTATCCCACCCTTTTCCTCAAAGGCTTGAAGCCAGTATGCATGATCCCCCCCTTCCTTATTTTATCCTCACTACAGTTCTGTGAAGTAGATTAGGCTGAGCTAAAGTGACTGGCCCAAGGTCACCCAGCAAGCTTCCATAGCAGAGTGGGGATTTCAATTTAGGTTTTCCAGATTGTATTCCGTCACTCTAACCACTGCATTACACTGGCTCGTATTCAGTGCTTATAGTTATCAATAGAGCTGTTATACCAAACTTAAGGTGTGTTCGAAGCATGCTTTAATAATCTTTTGTTCACAAAATCAACATGGGTAATGAATGGAAAAAAGGCTGAATGTCCCCTCCGCTCTCCATACTTAGTTTGCAGGAAATTCTCACACTTGTGTATCAAGTATCTTTTCCACTTTAGAGACATTGCCATGTTTGCTTCTGCAATCTAGAAGTGCCCCATAAACTAACAATATCTAATGGAACAGCAGAATTCATTTTTTAATCAGCCTGATCATTTGAACAGTACAGTGTTTACTTATTCCCAAACGCAGGATAGCTTTCACTCTGGTCCATCTTAACGTTCTTCCACCCACTTCATTAGAAGGGAGATACCATGGTATGCCACTTCATGAGCGTTTACGCCCTTGCGTTACTGGGAAAAACTGAAATGGCTGGACATGTGTTGTTGCATGCCCCTTCTATAACAATCTTAGATGTATATTTACCCTCCAAAAAATCCCTTGAATCTGGAACTTCAGATAAAGTTGCCAGATTCTGTGCAGCTGCCAGAGTCAACCAAGGTACAGTATTGATTTAGTGACGCATATTTTATGGACGATTGTATATATATTCTTATAACCACACTGTTAATGTATTTTTTATTCTGCTGGTTCATAACTGCAATAAATTTTTGATTGATTGAATACAATAGTTATCACATATTGTATGAGAAATAACACAGGGTAACAGATGGGTGTAAATCTCTGGTCAGTGAGTTTTTTGAAAAAGATACTTTGCCACAAAAGATTTTGCCAAGAAACTGTGACAAGACAGCTTGAATCAGCTGCATCGATGCCTGGTTAAGTGACCAATACCTGGAGTAAATCCAGTGCCGATGGTGTCACTGGGGTTATAACCATTGACAGGCCCTTTGCTGCTTAGGTCTATCATCTGATGAAGGCGGAGCTTCCTGCAATAGATTGATGCTGCCTCTGGCTCCAGGGCAATTATCAGTTGCTCAGGATTCTCAGGGGTTGCCATTCCTGCCTGTGAACAGAGAATCATTGATATGGGGGCATGCATAAGACGGACCAAGGGGGAAGGGAAATGCAATGCTCAAACAATAAAAGGGCTTTAATCTCTGTCTGCCTTAACAATTAAGTGGTGTTGTTAAAAAAAATACCTGTTAGCATATGGTAAGTATTTGGGCAGAGGGAAACAAGTCTAATTCATTTTACGGATTTTTAACTGGGATAGAGATGCATGCAGTTTTCTTACTGACGAAATAGTTGAAATAGGTGCATATGATAAATCAAGGGAAACAATGGTATGATCAACATTGGTATGATCAACATTAAAGTTATCTAGTTTCTAGGCCTCTAGTTAAGCTTAAGCACACCCATCTTGTACTATATCTGCTCTATGTGTAAGGAAGAAAACGCAATGCCAATCATACACACCAGATGTGGATTGCTGGTTGCATGGGCAAAACAAAGGTTTGTCTGGACTGCTAAGATATTGCTCAAATTCTCATATATATTTGAACTTACTAGTTTTCAAAACTAAAGAATATCCTGAAAACCAAGAAAATCCCAAGTATACAACCATGAGGGTTAGAAACTTAGGATACATTCCCATAAAAATGAAACACATGTAAGTTCTGGTCATTGATTTGAGTTTAAATGTGCTTGATTCTGACTGGATCATGCCTTTAACTTTAAAAACAAACCCGGAGACTCAGAAGATTCTAACAATAGTGGATTTATTTATTTATTTTCTCACAATTGTGTCGTTTGTAAGATTATCATTCCTGTCATTATTTTGTTGAAGAGAGTCTAAATAGAATGCATACTATTCATAAAATGGTATCAGGTAAAGCTGACCTACTCCTATCTAGCATATCCCGCCCAGGTAGAAATATTGTATTCTTCCGAGATCTTACAGGCAATTCCAACAGCTGAACAGTCTAAGGGTTACTTTACACTGTAATGTGCCTGAAGGTTAAAGATAACATGCCAACTGAAGACTACTTTAAAAACTGGTTCAAACAGTAATCATTGCTCTATCTAATAATAAACTGGTTGGCCCCTGTGTGTATAATGAAAGCCATACAACAGGGCCACCCACATATAAGGCAGGGGTATCTAGCTACTTGGAGCACTTGTTGGTATGTAGGAAGTAGGGTTGCCAGGTCCCTCTTGGCCACCAGCAGGAGGTTTTTGGGGTGGAACCTGAGGAGGGTGGGGTTTGGGGAGGGACTTCAATGCCATAGAGTCCAATTGCCAAAACGGCCATTTTCTCCAGGGGAACTGATCTCTATTGGCTGGAGATCAGTTGTAATAGCAGGAGATCTCCAGCTAGTACCTGGAGGTTGGCAACCCTCCTAGCAGGAAGTAAGTAAATTAATCACCACCGCCCTCAAAATTGCCTGCTGAGGACTGAAAATGTTCCACCAAGGATGGATTGCAGCAAAAGGGAGATCAGCATGCTCAAACACCTGGAAGCTTGGATAAATTCTGGAAGCAAAGATTTTGAGGGGTAGTATCGGATTTCCAAAATGGCTCCCCCCCCCACTCTTCCTTAGAGGCTCCTGCTTGTGAATTGTCTTCTACTGGTGAGGTGACCAGCCCCCTTGTGAATAATGAAAGCAGCACATTGGGGCTAGCTGCACCCATGAGATTTCTGCATAATCAGGTAAACCTCTGGCATGCAGAAATTTTAAATAAAACACACAAAAGGTAGGGGAAATCCTCCTCCAACAGACAGACATAAGAATGTGCTGTGCCATACAATCAAGGCAGCTTGAAAGCAGAGCGCACGCACAAGCTCAGATTCTATCTGGTGACTGTTAAGTAGGGTTGCCAGGTACCCACTGGTGGCGGGCAAACCCCGGTAATGTGCCCCTCTGCCCACCGACCAGCTGAGGGCCGGCGGGCAATCGTGTAAGCGCGCACCAACGCAACACTTCTGGTTTACAACTAGAAGTGCCACCTCGCGAGGAGCCTTAGACCACTCAAACTAGATCACACATGCCATCTACACAGAAACATTCCACCAAAGGTGAGTGGGGACCTGGCAACCCTACTGTTAAGCCAAAGGGAAGTAAGCAATTTACAGGTGGCTTCTCTTTGGCTGGGGTGTGGGGTGAATAACTGGAAGTTCCCCAGCTCTTCCTCAATGCTTCTCCTGCCCAAAGAAAAATGGTAAGAAATTTCCATCTCACCACTGAACTGTAGAGAGGTCACAGCTGAAGAAGCAGGATCCCCCCCCCCCGAGCAAGAGTAAGACACGCCAAGGCCCTAAACTATGTCAAGTATGAAGCCCCATAGCATCCCTCAAAGCAATTTAGTAATTGTAGTAATTGCTGTTTATTAGAGGCCCCCATAATCTGAGAACCAAAACTGTAGCATACTTAGCTTGTGCATAAATCCAGCTCTGATTCCCTCCCCAGTATGTCTCCACAGCTTAGCACCGTGTCAGACTGTCCCTCAGCACTTCTGCACAAGGAAAATTGTAAAGGCAGTGGAATAAACTGGAATGGAGGAATAAAAAGTTGATTTTTCCCTCCCCTGTTTTTCCTTATGGGTCACATACTTGTCACTATATCTCAATGGAAACTGGCTAGCCCTAATGTAGATGACAAACAGACATAATGGGACCACCCACAGACAAGATAGGGGTCTCAAGGGACACCTAGGTATGGAGAAAAATATGACTTCAGATTAGAGTTGCCAACCTTCAGGTAATAGCTGGAGATCTCCTGCTATTACAACTGATTTCCAGCTGATAAGAGATCAGTTCCTCTGGAGATAATGGCTGCTTTGGCAATTGGGCTCTATGGCATTGAAGTCCCTCCCCTCCCCAAACCCAGCCCTCCTCAGGCTCTGACCCCAAATCCTCCCGCCGGTGGCAAAGAGGGACCTGGCAATCCTACTTTAGATTAATCAGAAGGAAAATAAACTTTGAAAGCCAATTCTGAGCCTCACTGAAAATGCTTCTGAAGAAACAGAATGCTGAGGGCAGCTGAGTGTCAATTAAAGGGGAAAACGGGCAATTAGCCTACTCAAGCCCTTGCCAGCTTGCAGAATCCTGGAGGGGGAGATTTCCAAACTGCTGATACCTCCTGTGATTCTTCTCAGCCCCCCAGCTTGCTATATCTAACAGTAAAGTAACTGGCCACATTATCATGAAAATAGCAAGATGAGGCCACTCGCAGGCAAAATACGGATTTCTACATACACAGGAAACTTCCAAAATATGCAGAAATATATGACTGTTTTATCAACCAAGAGCAGCTGGGTGTCACTTAAAGGGACAAGGAGGGGAGGTAGGGTTTCCAACCTCTAGGTGGTGGCTTCCCGCTATTACAGAGATCAGTTCACTTGGAGAAAATGGCCACTTTGGAAGGTGGACTCTATGGCATTATACCCGACTGAAGTCCCTCCCCTCCCCAAACCCTGCCCTTCTCAGGCTCCACCCCCAAAATCTCCAGGTTTTCCCCAACACGGAGCTGGCAACCCTAAGGGGAGGGGGAGAAGAAATTAACCCGTGACTCCTCCTCTATGGGAAATGTTTGAGAGGGGGGGTAGAATTTCCAAATTGTTCCCTCTTCCTGCAGTTCTTGTGGGGATCCGGCTTGCAGTTCTTGTGGGGATCCAGCTTGCAGTTCTTGTGGGGCTCCAGCTTGCTGAAAATTTTTCTCTTCCAACACTCTGGTGTCTGTGACTCACCAGAAATAACTTCTAGTGAGTCATACATATGACAGTCCATTTGGGGAGTGATTTAAGGAACGAAACAGCTTTTAATTAGCGATCATTTAGTTCTGTATTGTGATCTACATTAAGGAACACATCTGCACTTTTTATCAGTGTATCATATTGTGTAATGTGAAAGAAATGCTGATTGTAAACAGGATTACAGAGAAACAGTAAATAAAAATAAAATAGAAGCTTATTTACATACACAAAACTCATTAGTAACGCCTCAGCTATTAGTCAGCACTACAGAGCTACCTATCTTTATTTCACCAAAACATATGGCTGCTTCAGGCCCTCCTGATCTAACTATGTTGCATACAACTTTTGGTAAATGGCGTGCTGGCATGATGTTCGACAAAAAATGGAACACATTCACATCTGTTTACATTTTCAAAGACTACAGTTAGTCTTCTTTTTAAAAGATAGGCACGGATAGGCAGTTTTAAAAACTGGCATAGATGCCGGTGTTGGGACCTCAGTGGCAGCGCGGCCCTCAGACACTGGCGTGGCCTCCAGCTGGCATTCCTCCAGCACAAGTCCCCATGTCAGCATCCCAAGAGGCATTCCTGGGGCATTCCAGAGGGTGTAGCTAACCCCTTTCATGCTGGGAATGCCCCCTCACACAACAGTGTTGCTGCGACACCATTTTTGGTGCTGCAGCATCGCAGTTTGCAATGAGGCCTTTCCCGTTTTCGTGTTTTTTAAAAATAAGCCACGAAGCCTTATTGGAGGTGCCGTAGCAGCACCACGGCCACGCCATCCCTGGCCACTGTGGCTCTCATGAACGGGCTGATAGTATTCCAAATGTGGGCACACCGATCATATTACAATATTGGTCATTTTGTTGTCAATTCCTTAGATAATAATCTTCAGCATGGAGTTTGCCTTTTTCAGTAAATACAATTCTTTTCTCAGTGCAGCATTTTTTCTTCTCTTCTGTGACTCCACAATGGTGCGTCCCTCAGTACTGAGCCACTTATTTTGAACTGGTTACCACTTTTCGTGTTTTAGGGTTCCGTTCCAATTAAGGTTCAAAGCAGGCTCGAGAGTTTAGGTGCACATTGATTCCGGTTCATTAAACGAACACACATACACACACCCGTCTGAGCCAGTTGTGGGTTCAAGACTGATTCGACCCATTGTTTTTAAATAAATACTTAAATAAATAATAAGATTGGGCTGGATATCTCAATTCACTCTTACCCTAATTGTAAGCTTAAATGAAAGGGCGAAGACGCATGGTCATTTAGCCTCCTTTATTCACTGAGCCAGGATTCAGCCAGGATTGAACACATGCGTTTTCGCCGAATGTGCGTTCGATCCTGGCTGAATCCTGGCTGAAACAGGGAATAAAGCGACCATGCATTTTTGACCCAAGTGAACACATGGCAAAACAGACATGTCCACATTTGTTACTTGTTCACTGCAATAAATGCAATGCTTTATATGCACATAAGTAGTATCTGTGTGAAGTAACAGTCCTGTGTGAAGTGACGAGAGGGGCTGTGGCTCAGTGGTAGAGCATCTGCTTGGCATGCAGAAGGTCCCAGGTTCAATCCCCAGCATCTCCAGTTAAAAGGACTAGGCAGGTAGGTGATATGAAAGACCTCTGCTTGAGACCCTGGAGAGCCGCTGCCGGTCTGAGTAGGCAATACTGACTTTGATGGACCAGGAGTCTGACTCAGTATAAGGCAGCTTCATGTGTTCATGTAACTGAATCACAGATTCACCAACAACTCTTAATGCCATTTAAGCTGACTTATTCCTATTTAAGTGAAAGGCATATTAAGTAGTTAAGATCTACACGTGCTGTTTTAACGGAGGATGGATCACAACCACACACCCTGCTCTTAAGGATAAACATTGCTGTGGCCGTAGAAAGTGGCTTGTGCGGCCATAACTTCAGCAGCTCCCCACAAGGCTACTGGGCACTGTGCTATGGCTGTCAGTTATCACCCCATCATATCTACTTAGCAACATCCTCTACTGATTATGATGTGACATAAGTACAGAAAAACAAAACAGCACCACATCAGAGTTGAATATGGCCAGGGGTGGGAGGCCGAAGGCTGTAGTGTGTGAAACAGCAATATAAAATGGGAGAAAAATCAAGGGGGCCCATCAAACAGAAATATCTCGTTGACTCAGGAATTCCCTGTACTGCTAGTTCAACATGTTACAGCTAGACTCAAAGTATGAAAAGCAAAACAGAGGCACTGAACATCTGTTCGTATGCAATGTGTCATTTTCATTTATTCAAAAATTTCCTGCTCTGCTATGTGCACTAGCAGTTTTCAGTACAACTGGACATGAAGCTTGCAGAGAATGAATGTGCTAAACTGGAACATCCAAACCCAGACATAAACTATATGCAAACATGTTCCAGACATGAAACTAAGCCTTGTCAACTGAACTTATCTAAGAGAAACATTTCTTCGCACTTCAGTGCCTGTTCACTTATTCTCTCCTCTCACCCCGGGGAATATGTGTTAAGGCAAACCTCCTTAAAATAATGGGAAACTCAAAACCATATACAGTCTTTAGTCTCCCACATCTGCCTCAAGTGCTTACATCGGTGATTGCATCTGACATAGTGAAAGATAAGGGGCTTGAAGTTAAAAAGCTTGAAGTTATTTGAGTTCTCACAGACTGGGTTACCGAATTCAATCATCTTTTCAGTCTGAATAATATGCAGAGGAAATACTGAAAAGATCTTGAAGATCTGCGGCATCCACAGAAATTCTACAGCTGAACAAGCCGTTTAGTAGTCTCATGATTAGTTCATTAAATTATGCTTGACAAGTGACAACAGTCACACTCAACCCTTATGCTACTAATTATTTTCATATCAATACAAATACTGATTTGACAGCTCATCAAAGCAGAGTTGAAAACAAATTCTACCAGGGAAGGAGAAAAACCCCTCTGCTTTTACCTGACGTTTATTTCTGTGAATGTGTAGTAATCCTACAATAACTGTTCCCAGTGTAAGTCTTGAGCTTATCACAATTAAAGAAAATACATTTGGAATTCCTATTTTGATGTTTGGAATTTAATAATACTAAATAATGAATTTTAAGCTATCAAGGAATTTCAAATACTGGTAATATAGGTCTTCTTTTGATCGCGAAAGCATTTTATGACAGTGTGTTAGTTCTGTGTATTCCATTCTATAAGCTGCTGTGAAGAGGAATCAGAATATTTTCTGTCAGTGTAGGTTTTTTTAACATTAAAATTTGTATTTAACATATAATTGAAAACAATTTAAATAAATTCAGAGAACTTTAAAAAAGATTACATATGAAGAACATTTCAACTCCCCCCATACTGTGAATATAATCACAAACCAGCATAATTTGATTCCCTTCTTTGATTCCCATTTTACAACATGTGAAATACTGGATAATTTAACTGATAATCCTACTGATCAAAGCATTGCCTGTCATCAGGCCCTTTGTTACTATGAACTGACATTAAGCAAATGGTTTGGACAGAAAAACATTTGCACAACTGCAACAGCTGCATGCCAGTAAAAATGTGTGTGTGGGGGGATAACGGTGCCATTTCAACTTTTCACTTAGTATGAAAGTTTTTGATGCCAACTTCTCTACTTCCACATTTCCTGCTAAGTTACTGATGAACATTCTTTCAGAAGAAGATATCACACTTCAGAATACTGTTTAACTAGGCTAAGGTGCATCTTTACTTTCTAAAATCATGAAAAAGATATGTCATGGCTGAACTAACCTATGATTAAGGTCCAAAATACAAATTACACAACAAACCCATGATCAGCTCTCCTGACAATATAATATTAGCGCCTGTCTTACCCCTCCCCCTGTAACTAATACCAGTTTTAGCATGTGTGTACCTTAACGGCAGGATAAAAGGATTGAAACCTCCCACACCATGGTTTCAATTCAATTCTCTCTCACACACACACGTGTGTGTGAGAACACACGTGTGTGAGAGAACAGAAATTTACTTGACAGTTTTCACATTTAAAAAATCCAGTGATGGATTTCCTGAGTAACATGTAGTTTGGCCCTTGCACTATGACATTTTGATTCTTATGGTCACTGTTTGGATGTTAGGCCTCTAACACTGATTTGTTAGAGGTGAATTGCATCATTGGGGTAACTTTATTTTGTGTGATGAGATTACTTCAATTTGTTTTTTTTGCAAGTTATATTTTTAGAAAATAGAAAACGAGATTCTTAGGTATAATAACTTGTAATTTAAACATTTAGCTAGGATATATTATATCTGTATGAGTCTTGCCTTTGCAGCTAGAATTCTGATGTTCAGAACTGAAAGCCATTTGGATTTGGAAGGGTAATCCAAGGGTAATATTGTCCAGTGCTCTACACAGCAGGATTCAAGACATTTAATTATCCTTGAAGGATATGCTTTCAGACCCTCTTAAGATCTCCAGAGAACGGTATTTGGTATCTTTTTTGGGCACTTGTTTTTCATTCTCTAGCCAGCAATGAGGTGAAGAAGTATTACTATTGTTCAACTTAAATCCACTCTGTTAAACTCATAACTTGTTGCCCTTCTTTCAGCAACTCTGGTTCACAACTCCTTCTTTGTGACTTAGGGTTGCCAACCTCCAGATAGTAGCTGGAGATCTGCTATTGCAACTGATCTCCAGCCAATAGAGATCAGTTCACCTGGAGAAAATGGCTGCTGTGGAAATTGGACTCTATGGTATTGAAGTCCCTCCCCTTTCTAAACCCTGCCCGCCCTCAGGCTCCACCCCCAAAATTTCCAGGTATTTTCCCACCCAGAGCTGGCAACCCTACTGAGACTCCTTTATCTGACAGTTCATATGTCCTCTCATTTTCTCCCCTTGATTTAAGACTTCCATACACCAAAACTTACTCCGTCTACCCCAAAGCTGAATCTGTTAGCAAATTTATAATCATCACTTTTTGCTGGGGATGTTCCTGTATGGTGGCTTTCACCTATCATGTTCCTGAGGTTAAGCTTTGCCATGCAGCCACCACCATGCATCACATTTATAGAGTAATGTACTTTTTTTTGGAAACAAGTATTTTTTTTGAAACAAAAGTAGCTTAGAATCAGTGAAAGATAAATAACATGTTGGGGAGCCAAGGAAAAATCACTAGGAGAACTTTTTCCTGATAAACATGGTTGTTTTAATTCATCTTGAGTATTTGCAAACCACAATCACAGGCCAGAAACCCCAAAACAACCTACTGCCCATCTGTATCTATATCTAACACGCAGTAGCTTGTACAGAGCTACTGCAATTATATAACCTAGAGATTACTCCACCAGTGGGCTTTATGACAATTCCAAGTAGGAAGCAAGATGGTGCTGGACAGCCATATATCAAAAGAGGTGTCCTGTTCTTTTCCTGTGTGTATCCTCCCTACTTGACGCTGGACTGTTTATACCTTTTACTCATCATGTTTCCTCATGGCATCCACAGAACTTTTTTAAACAGGAAAGACTCTGCTGTTCCCAGCACAAATTCTTTTCTGCCACTGCAGCAATGTGGGTTTGATTTCTTACAAACTATTATTGCTTTAAAAATTCTTTGTTGCAGTAGGAATGGTCATAGTACTAAGAGAGAAAATCAGTGATAACGCTTTTCAAGAGATGCCAAAGCTCAGTCAACCCCAGCTTTTCCCACAGACAGCACTGTTCGAAAGTTCATTGCATCTGTAGAAGCCTTTCAGATATCATATTTTTTGCAAACATGGTCTAAAATGTTGTTAGTTGCTTACAAGAAACAACAGCAGGTTCTTCTCTGCTTGAATACCTAATAGCAGTTCGTAAGCTGTATCTACAAATGCAGGATTGGGGTATGTTCCATTAGTCTGGCACAGTCAGTACATTTGTGCAAACCTAACCGCAGCAATTAGCAGGTGTAAATTGAGATTTGTTAGCACATATTTCTCGTTCCATGCATTTTAACACCATGATCAATTAAGCTCCCTTAATTAATTATGGCTTTAAAATGTTGCAATCTTGTACTACGTTACAGCTTCATAACAAACAGTGCTTATGCTGAAAAGGGAATTCATAAGTGAAAGTGTCACCAGAAGAACAGCATCCATAAGAACTTGCTGTAATAGCACCAATCCATTCACTGACAACAATCTGCCTCTATCGGCAAGTGCCAATTAAGGGGATTTCTCCATTTCCCCTAACACTGCTAATGTGTCTAATTCCTGCTGCTTTCGCTATTCTGGAAAGTCTGGCAGAAAATGTACAGCAAGGAGGAATTGCACTTTTAAAACATCGTTTCTCTTTGTTCCACAGGATCTTTCTGCCTTTTTGCACCAAAGAAAAGAATTAGCCACGCATTAACAACCATAATATGTCCGTTATAAATATACATTAGCCACCCTCTAAAAGGCTGCTTGAGCTTCTGCTAACAGAAAAGCAACAACAAGATCAGATAACCTATGACAGTCCCTCAGAATCATGTACCAAAACATTCCACCTTCTTAAAAAAAGAGAGGCATGTCATAGAAATCTTAGAGACACAGTGTTTGACCCTAACTGGTTAGTGTAGGTTTCTGCAGGCATTTTACTACATATATCCAATTTTGGATAACATTCGAGTTCTGCAAAAATTTCAGAGCAATCCTATTCAGTGACTCCAGTCTAGATTTTAGTGATCCTCGGCGGCTAAGGACTGAACTGTTTGAGATTAAAAAGACAAAGAGAGTTTCTTGTTGGTCAGCAGAGATGGCAGGGGAAAAAATGAGGTTTCTCCCCCGTCTTTTTTTCTGGTCAGCAGAGATGGAACATCTACCAGGTTTCAGCAACAATGAAAATAAATTTATCTTTTCTACTACCACTCATCCATTCTTGTCTTCATTTTTCTCAAGCTATTGCTGGAGTTTAATTCACCACTATAAATGTTCTCAAGGACAAGGAAGGAAACAATCATGGGAAGATGAAAAGTTTCTGCCCAATCAGTGCAGTCATGTGCATGGCATGTTAGAAACAACTGGGAATATGGACTGCACCTATGATCTGAGGTTTATAGTAACATTGGTTTTGGCTATTAAAAAAAATGGAACCTCTGTCCTTTTATGCATGGCTATTTCCTTTGCAGTCACCCCTCCAATGACTTTGGGTCTTTTTTTTGATTATGCATGCCATTTCCCACAGTCAGAGGTCGCCTCTCTCCCTGCTTTTCCCCAAATTTTGCCCGCATTTTCAAATTTGAAATAAAACAGGTCTCTGAAAACACGGACAAAATGCAGCAAAACGCAGGGGGAGAGCAAGGTGACCGCTGATGGTCAGAAAAGGCATGCATAATCAAAGCAAAGACCCTAAATCATCAGAGGGGTGACTGCGAGTGAAACAGCCATGCATAAAAGGCCCTTAACTCAAATCTAGTTTACAATCTGTCAAAGGCACAAGGCTCTTCAAATACACTATGTAGGAAATTATATTCTTCACGCTATCTCCATTGCCTTGTGTTTCCTGTCCTCTACACACTAGCCATTTATGCATGACTGTTTCCTCGCGGTCACACTGCCGGCTGCTTTGGGACTTTGCTTTGATTATGCTTGCATTTTCTGACCATCAGAGGTCACCTCGCTCTTTCCATGTGTTTCCCCTGCGTTTTCTGGATGCTGGCTAAACACAAATCCGGAAAACACGTGGAAACATGTGGGGGGAGAGAGGCGACCTCTGATGGTCAGAAAATGCAAGCATAATCAAAGCAAACCCCGAAGTAGTCGGTGGGGTGACCACAAGGAAACAGCCATTCATAAATGGCCAATAGGGACCAACCAGGTAGCAAATTCAGGTAGAAGAAGAACTGAACATTTAAGTAGTCACTCCTTTTCAACAGTGATGGCCAAATGGCAAAGGGTGGAAATTATTGGACAGCAGAAAAAAAATTTACTTTTAAAAGGTTAACATAAAAAGATCTTTTGTGCTCTTTTGTTGCCAAGATTCATAAATCTCACGTATGTGCAAAACTAATAATTTCACAGTAGTAATTATAGATTTTACTAGGCACTAGTGCTTCTAGGCCTACAAGTAAACATGTCCTTGGATACAAACCACCAGACTGCTGTTAGGTTAATAAGATAGGTGGGGGGAAACTTCCATAAAGTAATAAATGTCAATGTTACAACAACGTGGGGGTTTGCTAGTGCTTTGTCAGAAAGTAAATCTCATCTCTTAAAGCAATGTAAAATATAGTTCTTTTGCAGTTTTCCTATTGTCGAAGAGATTTTTCATCCTAGAAAACCAAACAAACCAAAAAAGAATGAGGGAGGAAAAGTGGACCATCCTACACTACAGGGCAAAATAAATAGATAAATAAAATTAAAAAAAAAATCAAATTAAAAATGTATTAAACCCATGGCAGTAAACAACATAACAAAATAGCTACAACATATATTATATATTTTTAAAACTGTCTCTGAAGGAATACAAATGCATCAAACTATTAGGCTGGATCCTGCCATTTCATTCTATTGGTGCCCAGGTGTTCCTGTGTTAGTAGCACGTTTTGTGCAAGAACAATGGGGCAGATCCTGGTGGAACAAAATGGAAGGAGCCAACTCAACAGTTTCATGTATTTTGTAAACCTTTAAAGACAATCTTCAATATAAATAATTTAAATTACATTTATATTGTTCATTGCTGTGGGTTTGATACATTTACAGCCCATTCCTTAGCTTTCAGCAGCCAGGGACGGCAAGGAGGAGGCTCCGCTGTAGTGCCTTCTAAGTAATCCCATGGCTGCCGAAAGCTCAAAAATGGGGCTTTTCGCCTCACTGAGAATAGCGAGGCTGCGTCTGCTAAAAAGGGGCGAAAGGGGATAGGAGGCTGTCCCCCCATGGAATGCCCCAGGAACGCCCCCTGGGACGCCAGAATGCCGGCGTGGGCCTTTGCACTGATGGGACACTGGCAGAAGGCCCTGTCGATGTCCTGGGGTGGCACTGCCATGGCAGCACCAGGAGACCAGCGTCCGGGCCTCCCCGCCAGGGTTGGGGCCACTTATGGTGGTGTAAGTAGCCCGGATGCTGGCGTGGGGGGCTCCAACACCGGTGCAGCCCCTTCCTGGCCTCCTGAGGACTTTTGTCCTCCTAAGTCAGGAATGAGCTGTTAGGAAAGTACATAATTTGGTCATTAGACTACACTTATCTTTTCTGCCGTCTACAGATTCTAACGTATAATATCATGAATAGTATTGAACATGTATTACAGGAATACCATTGCTAGAACAAAGAATTTATATCCTTCTTGCAGTGCTGTCCACCCAATATTATAAGTTCTTTCTTTTTATTCCCCGCCCCCATTTTTTTACTCTGCCTTTCCTCTCAAAACTCCAAAAGCCAGTTTATGACATTAAATATTACAGCAACTGCTGTCTTCAGCCAACAGCCTATTTTTTTATGTTGTCACTTCCCTGTGATTTGAGTTGATCACACACTTGCATTTCAAAGCTTTAATCTGCCCTCAGTGTTTATGAAGCTGGTTGGTAAACACACGTTCACAGACAAAAAAAATAATTACCACAGATGCAGACACTGTTCAACAACATTCCATTGTGCCACAAATGGGAAATGTTAAGACAGCATTAGCCTACCTTGCGCCTAACATTGCTAGCTTCCATTCCACAGGTACACATGCACACAACAGCAGGCAAGCAACAATAGACAAAAGTAACACATGGGTCTCTCAGGTTTTGGATTTACCTACAACTGTGTCGTTCCATGAGAACCTTTAAGTGATTTGCTTCTGGCACTACCATTAGCAATCCCACAATACAGACTGTTGAGAAAAACGTTGCTCAACATTAGAGACATGCACAAGATATTCAAAATGGTTAGGGTAGCTCTAAATAACATTAGGGGTTACTGAAAATACCAGTACACAGAAAACATGTGACTCATAGTCACTGCATGAATTATGCTAACTATAAAAAATTATCTAATACTCAGTGATATTCTAGTGGAAAGATATGCACACCTAACATGAAAAAGACACAAATCTAAAATTAAAGGACATATGCAGACTAAGGACTCCTGATATGCCAAAGGAAGGACACTGGGTTTTACAAGGGGTAACACGACACCGTTTTCTTGATGTTGGGATTTACCAAATATCGAGGAAACTAAAATCAGAAGTTAACATTCATGTGCATGGGATACAACTAAAAATAGGATCCAGGCTATGAGGAATGAACCTGTAATGAAAACAAACTTGCTCTGATACAGATTGTTGTGCATACAAAACTTCTTCCTGCAGGATGGAAATGATCAGTGAGTTTACAGGAATTGAGCATTGGATGAATTAAATATTCCCCTGTAATTAAACAGAATGGGTAACTTCTGAGCACTAAGAGGACAGTGCAGAATCTTCTGGAATTTGTGGCATTTTCACCATCAGCCATGGTATCCTTCTGGAGAGGCTGGCTGAGGAGGAGGGGTACCATGTTTCATTGATTCCACTCTTACGTGACTAATGATTCCAGAAAGTAGTGTTGTGCACTGCTGCTTGGCCCCAAGATGTTTATGCTATCCAGCGGGGTTCCATCTTATCCCCCATACAGTTTAACATCTACATGAAACCGCTGGGAGAAATCATCAAAGGATCTGGAGGTTCCACCAATATATGGATGACACCCAGGTCTACTTCTTAACATCTGAGTCAGGTGGATCTATGATGGGTGTGTGAAAATCCTGAACAGGTGCCTGGAAATGGTAATGGGAAGGATGAGGGCCAGTGAACTGAAGCTCAGTCCTGATAAGATGGGTACTGCTGGTCAATGACAAAGATTATTCAGGAAGGAGGAGTCAGTCTGTCCTGGAAGGGTTGCACACACCCCACCCTGAAGGAACAGGTTAGTAACTTGGGAGCACTGCTGGATCCTGGCCTACAGTTGGAGGTCCAAACCTCCTCTGAAACATGTAGTGCCTTTTATCAGATTCGGCTGATACACTAGCTATTGTTGTCCCTCAAATAGAGTGATCTGTCCACAGTGATCCATGCTCTGATAACTTTCAGGTTAGATAACTGAAATGTGCTTTACATGGAGTTGCCTTTGAAACTGGTCCAGAAACTTCAGCACATTAGCAGCCAAAGTAACAGAACAAATCACCCCAGTGCCGAAAGATCTCCACTGGGTGCCCATTTGTTTACGGACACAATTCATAGTACTGGTTCTTACCTTTAAAGCCCTAAATGGCTTGTGACCAGGGTAATTGAAGGACTGCCTCCTCCCATATTGTCCAGCCTGCCAGTTGAAATCTGTCTCAAGCCCTGTTCTCTGTGTCCCCACCTTCAGAGGTGAGCCAGGTGGCAACCAGAGACTGTTTTTTCCCCCAGTAGTGGCATCTCACTTGTGGAATGCCCTTCCCTTTGAGGCTTGCCCAGTGCCCACGCTGCTTTCCTCTAGACACCAAGTGAAAATGCTTCTGTTTATCTAGACTTTAAAAAGGGGTTTATTTTTTAGCACAATTTTGGCTTGGAAACAATTGTTTTAAGCTATCTGTGGTCTGTTTTTATTATCTATGTTTTTATGCTGGACTGGGCCTTTTAATATTTCATTTTTATTTTTATTTTGTAAGTCACCTTGGGCAGGTTCCTGGAGAAGTGGCATAATTTTCCCCCTATACACACACACACACACACACACACACACACAGGGTAATATTTATATTGGGATTTCATCTTAGCTCTGGGTTCCCAATTCCCTATATATTTTTATTCTGAGAAATGGGGGGAATGGATGAAGTTTCACTGAGGAAGGCTATTCTTTTTTCCATAGATAACTTAAATGACATTTTTGCTCATTCATATGGGAACTCTGGCTCCTCCATTAATGACTGGGATGGCGAGACATCAGAAATGCTGATTCAAAGAACCCAGTATCCACAAACCAAACACACAGGGATTGTGCAAACAATACCTACAAGTCCAAAATGGCCAAGAGATTAGCAGAGCCAGTACAAATAGCACAATGCAAATGATGGGCTGCTCAAGACTGTTACGCACACAGGTTTATGATACTTGTTCTGGCCCTGTTTTTTGCATGTCCAGTTATTGCTCAATCACTGAGGCCCAAAGGAGCTGTTATACACCAGGTGAGTGGAGTGTCCTGATTTTTTTTAAATGAAAAAGAGCCAAGGCGGCCAGTTTGAGTGGAAGAACAGTGGGAAGCAAGGCTCAGACCTTACCTACTAGCCCAGTTTGCAGTTTGCTGGCATGCGCTGGGGAGGGTTGGGAGCTGGCACAAGGTTCAGAGGCTTGTTCAGTGGGGCAGGGGCTCAGCTGGGGGGGGCAAGCATGTCTGAGGAGGGCGGGGTTTGGGGAGGGGAGGGACTTCGATGCCATAGAGCCCAATTGCCAAAGCGGCCATTTTCTCCAGGCGAACTGATCTCTATTGGCCGGAGATCAGTTGTAATAGCAGGAGATCTCCAGCTAGTACCTGGAGGTTGGCAACCCTATCTATGCAGCACCAATGCCTGATGCTGTAACCAATAAAGTTGTGGCCATTTCCATTCCAGCTACAGTCTCTGTAATTAACTGTATGCTAAGACCATCATAGTATAAGGATCCAGGGATGGTAATTGCATGCCAAGGGTGGCCAGGTTTGGGGAGCTACAGTAAGTATAGCCAGCTCCAAGACACTCCCCAATTCGGCTCTAGGCCAGCAAATGGAGTTTGCTTAACTTTTTCCCCTCTCTGTATGTCTACCCAGAATCAATCCCAGGCTGTTTTTCTGGCCACAAGGAAAAAGTTATAAGAAACTCATATATTTCCTTGGGTGGAAAAAAGCAGGTTGTATGGGCAGGAATTTTGAGAAGCAAAATGGCTAGAAAGAAAAGGGTTATGAGCAGACCGCCCCCCCTCTGTCTCCTCCCTGCCATTCCTCTGGTCAAACTGGCAAGACACTGTTAAACTGTTACACACATCTGCCATCTGACAGCTAGTTTGGTGTTCTGTTGCAAACACATTGCTAGGCTCCAACTCTGCAGATCTAGGCTGGTGGGTTCACAAACCAAAAGAATCGTGAGCTTCCCTGCAGTTAGTGAGCAGAACTTACATATGTCACACAGCTCCCACAGACCCCAGAAGGCTTTCTTTCTGCCCCAATACATGCATTGTCTTCAATGCATCACTTCTGCCCCCACCACTAATTCAAATTCTAAGCAAACCCCTCTCACTGCAGTAAAGGAGAATAATTAAGGAGCTGTAGGGAGACATTACCATTTTAGTGAGATTGTAAAACTATTGTCTGATTGTAGAATTTGGCATTTCCCTGAAGAAATGTAGAAATGTAGGCCAATAATTAAGATCGTGGTGCTTGTTCTGAGGCCCCCTCTTCAATTTTTACCTCATACTAAATGCTACTGTCATACAAATTCCCTTCTTCCAACATGGCTGGGTGTTCTGCAGCAGTCATCATTTACATTTTTTTCCATTTTGACTGTATTTGTGATTAAGGTTGCAAACCCCTCCCCCTCCCTCTCCAGACTCCACCCCCCCCCCAAATTTCCAGGTATTTTCTAACCCAGAGCTGGCAACCCCATTTGTGATCAATCAGGTTTATACGTATGAGCTTGACATGAGTAATCTCCATTTTTAAAAGGATAAAATTTCATTTTAGATAATCATGCAAACTAGCCAATCCTATCTGGAATGTACAATGGGTTACTTGCCTTCATGCACTCTTCCTGTCACACACAGCAAGGAGCCTAGCATATCTTTTTCTCTGACTAGGCCTTTCCACAAATGGTTTGGCGTTCTGTCGATCCACCTACCTTATGGTGCTAACTGAGCTTGCAGCTATGAAGCCCGGCTTTTGTACACAATGTTGCTCAGCTCTAACTGTTTTTCATACCCCTGCCTACTGTAGTCTTGTAAAACAGTGATACGCTCATGGATTAGTTCATGGTTATCTTTCTGCCCAGTTATTTCCCCACCCCCCCAGGACTCTAAAACCTGGGTCTTTCAGATTGGTTTAGCTTCTTGGCCAAGTGTGCTATGGCGGTATAAAGATTCCTCTTCCTTTGCTCTCTGGACAGCATGTGCTTTGGGCTAATGGTAAGGAGCTACCTGCTTCTGAAACCCTGGATGTGCTTTATAATTATGCTTTTATTCTTAGAACTCAGTAACTCAAACAAGTATGTCCCTAGTCTTGCAGGCAGAGAGTTTTTTAGATATATTTTTCCTTATATGTTTAGAATTCCAAACTAGCTGATTCCCCAACAATAATCTTACTTGTATCCTTTGCATTTAAATAGATTTAAACCTTCTGAAACATCTACACTGTTCAATGCTATGTTATGCTGAAGGCGATTGGTAAGCAAATATTTTGATATTATAGGGGATTCAGAGGCACCCTGGCATGATTAGGAATGTTGGGGTGAATGAATGATTTTATTATTACGGCAATAGCCAGATAAGCTGCAAACCTTGTGAATGTTGGGGTGGTAGAAGCTTGTTATTACCTTTTTGTGATTGAAAAAAGTATATTAACCAAAGAATCATAAGAACAGCAGGAGAACGCTTTTGGTTCAGACAGAAGGTCTACCTAGTGCCGCATTCTGTTTGTTGCCAAAGCTCATGCCTCTGGGTAGCCTGAAAACAGGACAGGAATGCTACAGTAGAGGGCACAAGGCAAACTAGCTCTGGATACAAGATTAAGAGACTGTACCATACCGACCCACCATACCGACCCCTTTTGCCCACAATACTATTCTTACCTTATACGCAGCTTGCCTCATAAACTGCTTTGCAGGCTGCTTCCAGATGGCTGGCACAGTGATGACCCAGCGTACCTCAGAATTTTCAAACTCTGAACCTTCCTGATCGCTCAGCTCCTGGAATAAATGAAAATAACAGAGTTGTGAGATATAACGATTGACACCGGCATTTTTTTTTTAAAGTGTGGTTCTTTTGCTGGCTCCAGTGAAGATCAGTTGCACTCTTCACATTTCTAATGTTGTGTCTATGTCAGACTCCTTAAATCATTCTGACATGTTAAAATGTGTCAAATGTCAAAGACAGGGTTTCTGTTATATCTTATCAAGGAGTAACATAGAAAAATGTTGAATTAGGAAGTTTCTCTCCAACAAGGAGACCAGAATGTGGCAAACATATCAGCTTACTTTATATATGTGTTCACAGTGGAGGTTGAGGCTGCTCTGAATTCATTCTCCTAGATATTAATCAGACTGAAAAACATTTGCTGTATCACTAACAAACACCACATTCTCCACATTTTATTTACTTGAAATGGTCATTATATCTTATATCACCATCATTAATGTATGCTTTTTTGTTAACGTCTTTCCCCTCAGAAAACTCTGAAAAGATCTGAGTTTGCGCTAGTTGGGAAAAGTATGCTTTAAGCAAATAATGAATAGTAGACAGATGTTAAGAACTTGCATTCAGTTTCTGGAGTCAGTGGTAACATGATTTAGGAACGATTCCAAGTTTAATGACCTTGCATATCTTTCTCTGCTGTCCAAACAAGAAAAGAATCCGAAAGGGTGAAAAATATTCTCCTTTGGAATGTAAATAATTTTCTAAATGTAATAAACTAGTAGGGGTATGATTACCGTAACACAAGCCACATTCAGACATCATAGCATATCCCTGTTCATGACAGACATGAATATGACTTGTTTAATTCAGAACATTTACATGCTAACTCTCCAGAGACTTGCTTGAAGCCCATTTGAAATGTGTGTGTGCTCCCTCCTTTCCTCCATGTGTGGAACACAGTCAAAAGGTTCCTGATATTGTCGAAAGCTTTCACGGTCTGAGTTCATTGGTTCTTGTAGGTTATTCGGGCTGTGTGACCGTGGTATTTTCTTTCCTGATGTTTCGCCAGGAGCTGTGGCAGGCATCTTCAGAGGAGTAACACTGAAGGACAGTGTCTCTCAGTGTCAAGTGTGTAGGAAGAGTAATATATAGTCAGAAAGGGGTTGGGTTTGAGCTGAATCATTGTCCTGCAAAAAGTATCAAAGTATCAACCTGAGATCCTTTACATGGAAATGCAGTGGCTTAGATTTGCTTGGCACACTCACTGCAAGATTATTCAGCTCAACTTCACTTGTAAGCTAAAATAGGCATTCAGAGCCCTTCTTTTTTAGACTGTAAATAATCGAAAATCAATCTTCTGAAACAAGATTCCTGCTTTGTGGATGTGGTTATACATACCTATATCATGTGAGCATAGCAAAGAAGCCATGTTCATACCTATTATATTTACAGCCAGTCTTTCTCACTGAGACTCAAGGTGGATTATAGAATAAAAAACAATGCAATTATATTATATATGGTTTTGTTCTGTATTTCATACAAGCCTCAGGAAGGATATGCTGGTCCCACCTCTAGACAGGCCTGCCAACAGAGCCATGTGTTATATAATGGCGTTTCTGCTGAATGGGAAACAACTCACAGAGCTGTTCAGTGAATCTTAATGTTGTCAAAGTGAATAATGTATGTTGCTGTGGCAGCCATTTTAAGGAACTTGGATCATGGCTTATACTAGAGACAATTGTCCTTATTCATATATGTTTGTACTTGTATGCTGTGCTGGTAGTTTTGAGTAAAATACAACAAAATTATCTGAACTGAATTTAGGATGTTCCATATGCAAAGCAGCCCTGACCTGGATGGCCCAGGCTAGCCTGATCTCGTCAGATCTCAGAAGCTAAGCAGGGTCAGCCCTGGTTAGTATTTGGATGGGAGACCACCAAGGAATACCAGGGTTGCTGTGCAGAGGAAGGCACTGGCAAACCACCTCTGTTAGTCTCTTGCCATGAAAACCCCAAAAGGGGTCGCCATAAATTGGCTGCGACTTGAAGGCACTTTACACACACACATATGCGAAACAAGTGCTCTTTTACTAAGCTAGAGTCTGCATTGGCTGGTGTCACTTTTAGGGAGGATTCTGGAATTCTTCTCCTCTGAATTCTTCTGGCTTTATTTCCCAGGTGACACATTAGCAATTTTCCACTGTTCTATCTCCCCCCGCTTCAGATTTGGTAAACAATGAAGAGCATGTGCAGTTTGCCACAGCTTCCACCTCTTCTGTGTGGCTGCATCCTTTTCTTCTTTTATGCACACATGTGCATTAACGAAACAATGGAAAAAACAATTGTAATGACATTTTTGATGCGGTGCTTTACCAACTGTGCAGGAGCATGTTTGTGTCTCACTAGCAGTGCAATCCTAAACAGAGTTACACCCTTCTAATGATCTCAGAAGTTGTAACAAATCCTCAAATAATTTTAGAAATTCTATTAGCTAGTTAAAATGGAATTCAGTGAGAATGGAATGCAGAGCAAAACATACTCCTAGAATGATAAAAGAATATAAAAGGATACCCATTTATCCCCAGTCATTTTTCATTATAGTGCTGGGGGAGGGGGATAATAAGTAAACTGATGCAAAGCAGAAAAAGTAGCTTTTCTAAAAATCAGACTAGTTATACTCTGCAAGTATAAATAGAACATGCCAGGCAAATTCTCTTCCTGTAAGTGTATTTCAGAGCTGATGCTCCAGCATTGGGATCTGAATAGTGGGATATTGCACACAGTAATGCAGTGAAATTTAGCTGTTGAGGACTATGGTACCCAAAATTTGCAGGTAACTGGAATGTTACTACAAACACTGAACAATGGGAGGGAGGGAGGGACAAAGTCAGCAGAGGACTGACCAGAGCCAGAGCGAGCGGCCCTATAAATACCCGGCCAGCAGACCTGAGTGAAAACCTCAGGTCCCATTCCAGCTGGCTGGGAAGAGTGAGGACCCTAATTGGCCCATTAAAACAGGGTGGGTGGGGCTGGCACCCAGCCTGCCGCATGGCCAGCCCCTGCCATTTCCCCTGCACCATGGAGTTGAGTGTGGGCAACGCCGGCAGCTCCCGGCCCGCAGCCGGCCTGCAGAGCAGCCCCGGCTCCAGGAACCGGGGTGGGGAGAGGCGCACCAGCGGTGGCCTCGCCAGCGCTTGCCCACCCACCCCCCACAGAAGGAGGAAAAGTGGCAGGAACTCCTGGCTCCTGGCGTGGATCCCACAAACCCAGCTCCAGGTAAGGCAGGGAGCTGATGCTTCCTGGAAACTGATTCTGAACTGACTGAGGAAAAACGGGGACTAGGCTGAAGGGACTTCATCCCTCTGAGAAAATATTCTGGTAATAAACGAAATAAATAGCAAAACTGACTTCTGTTGACTGCTACCGAGCCAAGATATCACCATCAACATGTACATGACAGAATGCTGCTGACATGACTTTATGGTAAGGAAGGAGGTCATGCACAGGAATCTAGAACACTTCAGCGCCATCCATTTGCCTTCATTTTCTACAGCTGCTAAACTTTGTTTATATCACATACCACTGCAGGCTAAAGCCTGGCAAGGTTAAGTTAGGTGGGCTGGCATCTGTCATGGTTATAAATATAAAGAACAGGAGACAGAAGAGTTGCTTTACCTTTAATGCTTGTTCCTTAAAGTATTGCAGAGCATAAGCAAATATTTCAAGTGCTTTGACTTTCTTGCCATTTGCAGCTGTCAGGTCTGTTTCCAGATTGAGGTTCTGGAGGAAGAAAATAATTACAAAGCATTAAAAGGAAGCAGAATGTCTAAATCTGCTGCTCTTGATTTGAGCGTAGGGGATTTGCTTTGTTGACGCATCACTCTGGAGAAATATGACTCAAAGAATTGCATTCTTTGCCCAATTTTCTCCTTGACAGAGGATTTCCCCATTCAGTGGTATTTTCAGGATTGTGTCATTTTAATGTTTGGTCTTTTTGCACTTCTTAGCTGTGGTTGCAATGAAATGCAAGTTTAGATTATGTGTCCTTGATTTTTATGTGCCTGGTGGCGGTTGAATGCAGCTGCTGAAGTGTTGGTTTAAAAAGACCACCACCACAATAGCCGTGCCAATAGCTTAGAAAACAGGCTGTATAATCTTATGAAATCAGAGCCTATAAAGCTTAGTCATTTCATCAGTGTATAGTAACAAGAAAATATATTGGAAAGAAAATAATCAGCAAATCTGCAGGAATTTACTGTGATGTAAAGAAAAGGACCGAGACATTTTGATAAAGAATCTGCTGGAACCCAAAATGGCATCTTTGGAATGAAGGCAGAATTAACCCACCTCAAGAAGGCCTGTTCTTTATTGACATTACACTCATGAATGGAAATTATTAAAACTGTCAAACGTTTCTGCATTTGCTTTGAAGCAAAGACCTTGTTTTTCCTTTGCTCTAAGGTTTTTTAAAAAGAGAATTATCATAAAGGCTAGATTTAAGTCCAGTAGCACCTTAAAGACCAACATGATTTTCAAGGTATAAGCTTTTGAGACTCAAAGCTCTCTTTGTCAGATACGTTGGAATGGAGATCTCTGACTCCTTACACCCCAGTCAGCAAACAGGAGGGGTATTGAAGGAACTCAGGATGCAGAGGTACAATGCACAATTGTATTCAGCTTGATGAGAGTATAGGGGAAATGCTTGGGAACAGAAAATTAGCATCTAGAACCACAGCATGTGGTAGGATTGCCAACCTCCAGGTGATTTAGTAAACTAAAGTTAGCCTGCCGTCAGTAAGTTAGCAAACATAGAACAGCAATTAAAGTTGCATGCACATAAATAATTACACATGAATTACAAAGTAGTCATGATGAATTGAACATATATTTCAAGCATATACATTCTTATAGTCCGTGTGCACTTGAAACAAACAATGAGGTGCACCGTATTAAACACAGTTCCTATGCACTAACAATAAAGTGCTCCGTAGGAATACAAATCAGGAAGTATTTTCCTGCGTCCAAGAGGTAAGAAGAGTTGTCTTTACTACAGAAGACCGGTATCCTTTCTGTTTCGGCTTGATTTAGCTTTCCTCAGGGACCAACGCTGGCTGTTATTAACATGCTTCAGAAGGTGGACTCTGGCATCATAACCCATTGAAGTCCCTTCCCTTCTGTAAACCCCACCCTCTTCAGGCTCCACCCCAAAATCTCCAGGTATTTCTCACCCAGAGCTGGCAACCATAGCGTTGGGGGGGGGGTTTACATGCAGGCAGGGTAAACTGGGTATTGTGGGAGGATTAAGGCAAAGAAAAACAGTTCTAAGTGAAATAGTTGGTCTTCCACAGCCCAAATCTAAATCAGGCAGTAGAGGATAGGAAGGTGGGACAACTGCTATTTACTCTCTAAAAAGCTATTCACAGATCTCTTCATGTCACATTTACTTTGAACCTAAGTTTACTGTAGCACTGGCAAATAAACTGTAGTACCACCATTATGATATTAAAATATTTAGGAAGAAACATAGTGTCATTCATTACTTACTCCAGTTGTGTGCAGCTTCATCTTAAACTTCTCAAAATACAACCAGTGCTTTGATTCATTAGGGTCTAGGTCATGATAGAAATCTCTGGCTGCATAACCAAAACTGTGGAACTTTCTTTCTGGAGTTAAGAGGATAGTTGTTGGTGTCTTCTGATTGGACACTCCAGGGTCTCCTCCTTCCCATCGCCTGAAAATACAGAGGAAGCCATTCTGAATCAGTGAAACTTAGACAGAGGTCCTATAGCTCGTCTGGGACAGCTCTGAGGTGGTGCACCAATTCCCGGCTCTTGACAGCTGGCAATTAACACCCGTACCCGCTATCAAAAGCCCGAGTGTGATCCTTGATGTCTCTTTATCAATGGAGGCACAGGTCACAAGCGTGGCCAAGATGGCCTTTTCCCATCTCCGCCAGGCCAGGCAGTTGATGCCCTACCTCTTCTGCCCTGACCTAGCCACCGTGTTCCATGCAACGATCACCTCCAGACTAGGTTCTGTAACATCATATCTGCGGGACCGTCTCTCCTGGTATGCCCCCCAGAGAGTGTTATGCTCTGCTAATAACAACTTATTGGTGATCCCCGGCCCAAAGAGTGTCCAGCTGTCCTCAACCAGGGCCAGGGCTTTTTCAGCCCTGGCCTGGTGGAACTCCCTCTCCAGTGAGACCAGGGTCCTGCAGGGTCTTAAGGAATTCCGCAGGGCTTGTCCAACAGAGATGTTCCACCCGGCCTATAGTTGAGGGCATCAATGGTGCATAATAGAGTTGGAAGGGAGCACCAGGGTCATCTAGTCCAATCCGCTGCACAATGCAGGAAATTCACAACTACCTCCCCCACACACACCCAGTGACCCCTATTCCATGCCCAGAAGATGGCCAAGATGCCCTCCCTCTCATGAACTGCCTAAGAATCAGCATTGCTGACAGATGGCCATCTAGCCTCTGCTTAAAAACCTCCAGGGAAGGAGCACTTACCAACTCTCGAATAAGTCTGTTCCACTGAGGAACTGTTATAACTGTTAGAAAATTCTTCCTAATATCTAAACGGAAACTCTTTTGATTTAATTTCAACCCATTGGTTCAGGTCCAACCTTCCGGGGCAACAGAAAACAACTCAGCACCATCCTCCATATGACAGCCCTTCAAGTACTTGAAGATGGTTATCATATCCCCCCTCAGTCTTCTCCTCTTCAGGCTAAACATACCCAGCTCCTTCAACCTTTCCTCATAGGACTTGGTCTCCTCACCAGAGATGGCCTCCCTACCCCCTCTATGCTGCTACCAACTGTGAACTGGGGGCCCTGACTGTCTCTCCAAGTCCACCATGGCTCTATGCTCTAGAGATGAGCGCCACTTGTTTAATTATTTAACTGATAAACAACTTTGAACTGGTTTTAAATTTTTAAGGTTATTTATTGTATGGTTTTATTGTATTTTGTGGTTTTATTGGGGAAGGCCTGTGGCTCACTGGTAGAGCATCTGCTTAGCATGCAGAAGGTCCTAGGTTCTATCCCCGGCATCTCCACTTACTAGGCAAGCAGGTGATGTAAAAGACCTCTGCCTCAGACCCTGGAGAGCCACTGCCGGTCAGAGCAGCCAATACTGACTTTGATGGACCAAGGGTATAAGGCAGCTTCATGAGTTCATGTGTGTTCATTATATTGTTATGTTGTTTTAATGATGTTAACTATGCTGACCCCAGCCAGCATAGAGTGTGGGATACCAACTGAATAAACAAATCGAATAAATAATAATGAAATATCATGGGTGACTGGCTTAGCTAATAGGAATGAATTTTATCTCTTACTTGTTATGGATATAATACCTTGTTCAGGATAGGATGCTATGATCCAGAGGGCACACATGGCAGCCAATCTTTTCTGCTTTCCCCTGGTAGCCTTTTGCAATCCCTAAGAGATGATGCTTGGGGTCAGGGAGCCTTTTTGACAAAATACCATGGGGTGTAAGGGGACTTCTGTGGGGAAGGGGAATTTGGAGACTGTCCCTCTCTTTTGCTAGCAGAGTCAGCATGGTGTAGTGGTTAAGAGCTGCAGATTCTAATCTGGAGAACAGGGTTTGATTCCCCACTCCTGGACAAACACTTGTCAAGGATGCTCTAGGCTGATCCTGCATTAAGCAGGGGGTTGGACTAGATGGCCTGTATGGCCCATTCCAACTCTATGAATTTATGAGTCTATGATCCTCCACGTGAGCGGTGGACTCTAATCTGGTGAATCAGGTTTGTTTCTCCACTCCACATGAAGCCTGCTGGGTGACCTTGGGCTAGTCATAGTTCTCTCAGAACTCTCTCAGCTCCACCTACCTCACAAGGTGTCTGTTGTGGGGAGGGGAAGGAAAGGTGATTGCAAGCTGCTTTGGTAGAGAAAATCGGGATATAAAAACCTACTCTTTTTCTAATGCTGGCAAAAGATGAAAGTGGTTGCAATTTTGCCAATTTTACCCCCATATTGCAATCTGAGAGCCAGCGGGGTGTAGTGGTTCAAAGCGGTAGACTCTAATCTGGAGAACTGGGTTTGATTCCCCACTCCTCCACATAAAGCCTGCTGGTTAACCTTAGCCAGTCACAGCTCTCTCAGAACTCTCTCGGCCCATGCAGAGGCAGGCAAACCACTTCTGAACATCTCTTCCTTTGAAAACCCTACAGGGTCGCCATAAATCAACTGTGACTTGACTGTGCGCGCGCGCACACACACACACACACACACGCTGCATCTTTATTCTTTTCTTTCTGCAACATTCCTCTGACTCACAGCATTAGCTTTTTGGGGATCATGGCATGCTTTTGGGGAATCTTTAATTAGACTTCAATGCAGGCATGTGACTCTTTGGTACTCATGGAAACAAACTAGGTAACTATGTCATCCCTTCTACATGGGATTATTCAGACTGAACAGAAGCTATTGCTTGTTAAATCCTACGCACCAGCTGCACATTCAGGGAAAGAAGAAAGATATTGTTTTGATTGGGGTTTCTTAATTACTGTAATTTTGACTCATTCATGGACTGTTATGATAATAGAAAGTGCACTTAGGAGTTGAATAACTGTGACAGCCATCTATTCTCTCCTAAACAGAAATTGCATTAGTCCTCTTTCTGGAACGAATGCCTGTGAGCTGCAGTTCTCTGGGCAACACAATGTCTCACAGATATTGTGGCTAAGATTTGGACACAACAAACTGGATGCTCCAAGCCCTTGAGACTAGGACAAAAGTGCAAACATGCAGAGAAGCTCAATATTCTTTGTAAAAGGAAGTTTCTCCTCGAGGCTGCAAGGACAGCCTTGGAAGCATACAGTGGATGTCTGTCACACGAAAGTTTATGAAGGGCTGATGGTAGCTGAGCAGGATTTGCCAACTTTGAGGGTTGGGATTTCAGTGTCTTCCTCCCCCCCCCCAAGGAACCTGGCAAGGATCGGCAAGTATTTGTGTGTCCTCTCTACATTTACCCCTTATACCATCCTAACCTAGCCTTGACCGTCCAAAACCACATTTTTTCCCAGACTATTTTTAAAAACCCAACACAACTGAATCGCCTTTTCATTCTACTGTCGATAAGAATTTCTCACCCCAATTCACCTCCCTTCTCCCAATGTTCCCAACTCCCTTGCTCAACTGCTTATCTAACTACATTGACCTCAAAGACCCAAGCCTAACATCTCCACCCCACAGCAATGGGAGCACTGAGCTCCAATCTGCTATCAAACCTTGACATGCTGCCTTCCATCAGCTGACAAAAGCTATTCATCCCTTTCCAGGATAGGAAGGAGTTGTCCCCTCCCAAGTAGTCTCTGGTGTAGGGCTGTCGATTCGGTTCATCCCGAACCGAAAAACAGCTGAATTTTCCCCGATTCGGCAGTTTTTAGTTCAGATGGAACCGAACTCAAAAAAGGCGGGAAAACGGGGAGCCAAATTCGGCGAGTTCGGGGTGTTCGGCAAATTCAGCAAATTTGGGGTTTAGCGCAGCAGCATAACCGTCAGTTAGTAAGCACCATTCTCCCGCGGCCAATCGGTGGCCAAGCAGGGTCTTCTTCTGGCCAATCAGTCGCGATTGAGCACGTGAGCCCAGCTGCAGCGCGGCCCCAGGGAGAGAAAGAGAGAGTATCTGTTTGTGTGAGAGAGAAATCCCCGTGGGGTGGTGGTGCGTGTGCACATTCGCTCCTTTCCGTGGGTGCAGGGGGCACATTTTTGGGGTTAGAGGTCTCAAACTTTCAGGGTAGCTTGAGGGGACGCTCTTGCAAGAACCCTCAAGTTTTGTAAAGATTGGGTCAGGGGGTCCCGAGATATGGGCCCCGAAAGGGGTCCCCCCCTAATGTGCATTTTTATTCCAGTTACAGCACACATTCGAGCCATTCCATGGCTGCAGGGGGCGCATTTTTGGGGGTACAGCCCCCAAACTTTCAGCGTAGCTTCAGAGGAGTCTTCTTGTAAGAACCCCCAAGTTTTGTAAAGGTGGGATCGGGGGGGCGAAATATGGGGTCCCCCCTTTTCCTATTGGGATGAATGGGATCAGCTGATCCTGTGTGAATCTCGAGAGCGGCAAATCCATGGCAAAACCTTCCATGCTTAAATGGAATTGTATTGGATTACCCACTCCTCCCAGTCCCTCCTGATGGAACAGAAGACATCCACAGTAAGACCCCTTTTGGGGCTTTAATCTATAATTTTTTTCCGTATGTATGGGGGGGGGGGAAGCAGAGTCTGTGGGGGGGCAGTTTCTGTGGGGGGGGAGCCAAAGGAGGCTTTCGCCCGTTCTGCCGAGGGGTGTGTGACCACTCACCTCTGCGTAAAAGCCGTTTTTAATGGCTTTTTTCGGCCGAATTTTTCCCCGAACTCGGAACTTGGCGCCGAATTCCACGGATCCGAATCGGAAGAGTTCGGACTTCGGCATTCCCCGAATTAAAACAGGCCAAATTTTGCCGAATCTGAATTTTAGTTTTTTTTCTCAACAGCCCTACTCTGGTGTACAAAGTCTGGTTCCCTATAAATTGCCGAGCAAGAGATATAATGAGAGAGAAGCCACAGCTGCGAGGACTCTGATTTTCTGTCTCTTTCCACTCTCTGCAGGACCAACTACTGGTGGTGAAGCTGAAGGGAGATTTTCAGCCTCAATTAGAAACACCACATGCCTCCCTTCCCCCCCTTTTTTTTTTTTGCTGCGGGACACTTGTTGCCCAGGGCTCTGTGTTCCCAACTGCTGCTACAGCAGAATAGCTGGGCAATGGAACAAACTGTCCGGGGAAGTTGTACAAATCTTCTCTTGAGGTTTTTTAGGAGACTGAATGTGCATCTGTCAGAAATGGTTTAGGTCTAGCAAATTGGGCTTGTGCAGTGGACTGGATTACATGACCCAAGAAATCCCCTCTAGCTCTATGATTTTGGCTGGCCCACAATTTCTGGTTTGCCCGTTATCAGGGCACAGAAAGCTCAACATTTGTATGTTTAAGCCAGTTCATTGGATCTGTTGAGGTTTCTGGGGGTGTAGTAATACTAACAAGCAAGAAACTAAACTTTTTTTAAAAAAAGGTCGTCAGAAAACTAAGCATCTAGTAATGATCAGTATAAAGGGGGAGAGGAAGTGGATGGTTTTGAAATCTTAAAAGAACAAGGATATAGCTCTGACAAGTTTAGGTTAATGTAAACATTCTCAAGAATTGTGCAGATAGAAGTTACATTTCCTGTGCTTAATGATTTGCAATTTATCATTCAAACAACTCTAATTCTGTAAATACTGTTGTCTATAAAATACCCTCTGCACTGCTGATTGTCACAAGGATTGTAATTTATAGCCCTGCTTCGGTTGCCCCTGCCATCAGAGGCTGGACAGGTGGCAACCTAAGAAAGGGCTTTCTTTTACATGGCTCAAAATTTTTGGCACTCCATCCCCAGGGAGATTCACCTATCTCCCTCTATCGATGGCTTCCACCAGTGGGTGAAAACTTTTTTGTTTGTTTGGCATACCCCCAGCAATGGTTATTGGCCCTCCTTCCTGGTTCTGGTTTTTGTTGATGAATTTTTATTGAATTATTTTATAATTTTAAATGTTCTTTTTAATTGTTCAAGTGTTTTATTGTCTTTATGTTCATCACCTTGGTGACCTTGGGTGGAAAGGCAGCATTAAAAAAGTTTTAAATAAAGAAATAAATAACTGTGCTTTACCTTTTAATAAACATATGAAAGTTGAAATGGTGCCTGTAGGATTGCCAGCCCTGCCTTGGCAAATGCTGGGAGATTTTAAGCGCAGTACCTGGGGAAGGTGGAGTTTGGGAGGATGTGATGTCATTCCCTGATGACAATCTAGGAATTTCCCCAAATTTTTATGGTCAAGACCACAAAGACATAGGGAAATTCCTAGAGTATCACTGTGGAGGCCTATGCTCCTCAAATTCTTGTGGGCCAGTAATTTTTTTCAAGTTTTTCAAGTTTTATTTCAATACACTAAACCAACATAAACATAAAACATGAACATTCGTATTCATATACTTTGTATGAAGCTTACTATTTAAAGTTACATTTTTTGAGTTACATTACTCTTAATTTTCAATATATCTTAGTATCTAATAACATATTTATTGTGAAACATACATTACTTAACTCTTTCTTCTTCTGTTTTGATTTAACTTTATTCTTAATTTCCAACTATATAATTTAAAAAGGCATTCCATTTTTCTGGAAATTCTGAAACTAGACTATTATGTATAAAGGATGTTTGAAAGGCAGGCATCTTTGGGGGGCCTTTGGAGTTTGCTATTTTATTTTTGGTTTTAACTGAAAATGTTCTTCACTATTACTGTAAACTACTTTGAACCACAAGGAAAGGTAGGATATAAATGTTTGAATAAATTTTGAAAAATTTAAAATCAAATTCTCTCTGTGTCACTCACCCCATGGCCCTTGAAGGTTAACTCAGATAACCAGATCCAGTCACTGATATTGCATTGTCTCCAGCAACCACTGCTAAAAACTTGATGAATTTTGCACAAAAATCTTTGACTCACGGTTTAGAAATTATTACAGTGCTACTAACTGTGAAGTTAAAGACACCTTAATCACATGCGCGTAAGCCTGTGCCGGTGCCCTGTACCTCATGACGTGAATGCATTCTGGTTCCTTGGCGAAGCTGTAAGCGTAGCCACTGGAAGTTGTCCCAAAATCAACAGCCACAACAACAAGAAATGATTGTTCCTCCGCATCATTCGCATCCGAATCCTTCTGTTAAAATAATAGAAGTAAAACATTGACGTTATGTCACACAGGAGATGTAAAATTTACTGGTGAATTTACACAAAAGCGCTTCACTATTAATCAACACTAGAGTAATGAACTCTCGGCAGTTCCTGAACGTCACCAGGACTTGCATGTTAACAGGGATGGGAACACAATACTGATATTTAATTCATATTTAATTCATGATTTTGATGCTAATTCAGATGAGTGAAAACACCACTCAAATTCTTTTCTTGTAACTTCTGTGATCTGCTTTCTTCAATCACTAATATTCCAGAAAAAGTGGACAGTTTTTGAAACGTCTTTTGTGTCAAATACTGATTGCATTACAGAACGTCAGGTAATCAGCATGTAACCGTAGTTTCATTAGCATGAGTTCTAGCTCTGTGAAGTTACACGTCAGTAAACTTTAGCTTGTCAATAAGACCAAATTTTTAAATCAACATACTTTTATCTTTTTAAAATGGTACCATATGGTCAGATAAACTAACTTATCTCCTTTCTCCCAAACCAGGATCTGGAGTCAGGAGTGGAAAAGAGGCAGGCTGAAGCATCACATTCCCCGCCCCCCAATCCTGAATGTAGCTTCTGGCTTCTTTGTGGTTGTGCCAGGCTGGGGAGGGAAAGAGGCTTCAGAAGTTTATCGTGGTAATGTTCAATGAGAAGGCCTGTACTAGGAAAAGCAGTCCTGTTCCTCCTGGCTTTGCCTGAAACAATGGCCTTAATAATAGTAGATTGTATGTTCAAAGGCCATATACCTCTGATTACCAGGTGCTGAGTACAAACTACAGGGAACTGCTATTACCATCAATCCCAGTGTAAAATATAGCCCTCAGCATTGCAGGATCGGTTTGCAGCAAAATAAGCTGTTACAGGTAAAATAATTTATATACTGGGTTCCCTTCCCACACCTTGGTCCACAACAGAATTCCTCATTAAGTTCAAGACTATCTTCACATTTAATCAATGAGGGAAAAAATCCAGTTTAGAACTCTGATCTAAAACTTCATCAGAGCACAAATGTGTAGGATTCCAAAACATTCCTCATGCTAAAGCACAACAGGCACTAATAACAGAAGAAAGAGCAGATTTCAAAGAGCCATCTGTAGAATGAGCTTCCATGGGCAACAGTAACATCACAAACATTTGCCATCTCCTATACCAAGCTCAAGGCACTCTACTGCTTTGCCACTGTCAAAACCACGCAAAATGTCCCTGTGGCACATAAACCCTGACAGTCTGAATTTGTGTAGGCTTAGAACATTCTTGTAATGCAAAGAAATCACTCAGTCAAGTACATTGCTACATTAGTCTGTTAGCGCTCTCCACCCTTTGACATAGCAAAGATCAATGCTGACACACACTTCTATGTCCTCAGCTCCTGGGCAGAATCTAAAAAGTTATCTTCTAGAAGTTCACCTCTGTAGCAATCTCTTCCTTTGCTTGGGACCAGGGAGGTTCGCCTGAAAGAACTAACCTATAAATTTTAGTCATTCTGACAAAAGAGAGCACTGCAAAGAAGGTTCCAGTAAAGTTTATTTATTTATGATAATATTTTATAACCCACCTTTCACACCATCTGGCAGTGGCTCAAGGCAGCTTCCAAATGCACACATGCCATTCAAAAATATTAAAACATTATAAATACAAGAAGCCCCAAAGACAGAAAAAATACTCCCAATTAATCTCCAATGCATGCACTCAACATTGCTTCAAATTATCCTAAAAAAAAAAAAAAAGTATTTACAATGCCTCTGAAACCATGCAAAACTGGGAATCCTCCTAAATTCCTCTGGGAAACTGTTCAAAAGAACAGGTGCCACAACCAAGAACAAGTTTGCTAGAGCTGGTCTAACGGACTTCAAGAATGGGACAACCAAGAGAGCCCTGAGAGGATCTGAGCTGGCACATGTCCTCACACTGGGACATATGGTCCTTCAGCAATCTATACAGCAAATCAAACCAAACAGCCACAGAAGTCCTCTGATCATCTGTAGAATTAACTCTTCTCCATGGACAGGGGAAAAATAATAAAACCAGTCATGTATAGGCTGTACTACTCACCGCAATATGTGATGGAGATAATGGTGTTATTCCAGGGTCTCCCAGACTCCTGGCTGGAGAAGCATAGGCAGCTGTTGGAACTCCATCTGAAAGAAAATAGAAGGTTTTTTTTATCACTTGAATATTCCACAGGGAAAAAAATAGGTTAAAAAGAAAGGGTCATTGTGACCCACATGCAGCAGCAATAAAGATAAGAAGTTGCACACTATTAAACTCTGTTATGAACTAAAAATGACATATAAACTTGGTGATAAAATGTTTTTCTTATGATATACACAGTGTGTGTGTTAAGTGCCGTCAAGTCGCTTCCAACTCATGGTGACCCTGTGAATCAATGTCCTCCAAAATACCCTATCTTTGACAGCCTTGCTCAGATCTTGCAAGTTGAGGGCTGTGGCTTCCTTTATGGAGTCAATCCATCTGTTGTTGGGTCTTCCTCTTTTCCTGCTGCCCTCAACTTTTCCTAGCATGATTGTCTTTTCCAGTGACTCTTGTCTTCCCATAGTGTGACCAAAATACGATAGCCTCAGTTTAGTCATTTTAGCTTCTAGGGTCAGTTCAGGCTTGATTTGATCTATAACCCACTGATAGATAGATCTATAACCTAGGGCTGTTGATTCGGTTTGGCCCGAACTGAAAATCAGCCGAATTTCCCTTGATTCGGTGGTTTTTAGTTCGGGACGAACTGAACTCAAAAATGGAGGGCAACCGGGGGGCCGAATTCAGCGAGTTCGGGAGTTCGCGAATAAATCCGGCCAATTCGGGGCTGTCAGTAAGCAGCATAACCTTCAGTAAGCAGCATTCTCCTCCCCCGGCCAATCGGTGGCCAAGCTGGGTCTTCTTCTAGCCAATCAGTCAGGATTGAGTACTGGAGGAATCAGTTGATGTGCGGCCCCGCCGGGGAAAGAGAGAGAGAGGGAAATCCTTGTGTGTGTGTGCGGGGGTGCTTGTGCACATTCTCTCCTTTCCGTGGCTGCGGGGGGGGGCGCATTTTTTGGGGTACAGACCCCAAACATTCAGGGGATATTCAGACAAGCCTTCTTAAGAGACCACCCAAGTTTTGTAAACATTGGGTCAGGGGGTCCCGAGATATGGGCTCCCCCCTTTTTCTTTCCATGGCTGCAGGGGGCGCATTTTTGGGTGTGCCGACCCCAAACTTTCAGCGAAGCATCAGACAAGGCTTCTTAAGAGACCCCCCAAGTTTTGTAAACATTGGGTCAGGGGGTCCCGAGATATGGGCTCCACCCCTTTTTCCTCTCCCCCTTTTCTATTTCCGTGGCTGCAGGGGGCACTTTTTTGGGGGTGCAGCCCCCAAACTTTTATCATAGCTTCAGACAATCCTTCTTAAGAGACCACCCAAGTTTTGTAAAGATGGGTTCAGTGGGGGCAGAAATATCGGCTCCCCCCTTTTCTCTTTCTGTGGCTGCAGGGGGCGCATTTTTGGGTGTGCCGACCCCAAACTTTGAGCGGAGTTTCAGACAAGTGTTCTTAAGAGACCACCAAAGTTTTGTGAACATTGGGTCAGGGGGTCCCGAGATATGGGCTTTCCCCTTTCCCCTATTGGGATGAATGGATCAGCCGATCCTGTGTGCATCTTCTCCAGAGCAAAACGTCCCGTGCCTAATTGGAATCATCTTGGATTACAAGTCCTCCCCAGCCCCTCCTGATGGAACAGAAGACAGCCACAGTAAGACCCCTTTGGGGGCTTTAATCTATAATTTTTCTCCTGTGTATGTGTGTGTGTGTGGGGGAAAGCAGAGTCTGTGTGTGTGTGTGGGGAGGGAGCAGTTTCTGTGGGTGGGGGGGAAGCCAAAGGGGGCTTTCGTTGGTTCTGCCTGGGGTGTGTGTTCCCCCTCGAGTCTCTCGCTCCCTGGTTTGAGGGGGGAGGTTTCAGTTGTGTGTCTTCTGGTTTTCCCTGTTGCAAAGGTGTTGTTTTACAAGGTTGTGTTGATTTGCAGTTGCTTTGCAAACTTGTCAGCTGTTGTCGGGGCTGGGAGCTTTGTGCATGGGCGGCAAGCTCTGCTGAGAGATGCACATTAAGGGTGGGGGGACCCCTTTCAGGGCCCAAATCTCAGCCCCCCCTGACCCAATCTTTACAAAACTTGGGGAGTCTTTCAATAAACGTCCTTTGAAGCACCGCTGAAAGTTTGGAACCTCTAACCCCAAAAATGCCCCCCCAGAGCCGCGGAAAGGCGTGATTGTGTTTTTAATGGCTTTATTCGGCCAAATTTTTTTCCCAAACTTTGAATTCCCACCGAATTGAATGGATCCAAGGGGGGGAGTCCGGACTTCGGCATATCCCGAATCTAAACGGGCCGAATTTGGCCGAATCCGAACTATACTGAATTTTTTTTAATTCAACAGCCCTACTATAACCCACTGATACAGTAACTGGAGTAAATTCATTTTGACTGGCACTAAAAGGCAGATAGTATATGCCAATGAGTCACAAAGCGAAAGGCAAATGGTAGCCGAGATGCAAGCCCTTGAGTCTTTCCAATGCAAATCTTGACCAGATATGTAGAGGGGGCACTCATCTACCTTCCTCAATGCAATGCCAAGAAAAGATGTGCCCAAGCTATTGTGTAAATGTATTTGTGAAAACATGCAGTCTTCTATCTTCTGCAGGATTTTTTCTTAATGTACTTCCCTAAGAGATGGCAAAGCCCACCTCAAAAAAAATTTCCCTTTGTCAGTGCCTGAGGGACCTGGAAAATCTGCTTTGTTCCATATATGGGCATGTGGTTCAGTGCTTTTAAGCAGACACGTATAGAAAAGAAAGGACATATGTTGTGTAGGGCATGGGGTGGCTGAATCCATTACACTGTGATTCTTCCAAGCAGAATATGGGAGCGGTGTACAAATGCTACATTGCTTTTAGCAACAAGATGAACTGAATCAGCCATTACAGTTATAAAAGCCCTGAACTCAGAAAGTAACTGTTGTCCCGACAGCAAGACACTGGGAACAGCTTCTCTTCTCCCAGAATTGTTGTCTGTAATGCAGAACTGGAGTTAGGGTTGCCAGGTCCCTCTTTGTCACAGGTGGGAGGTTTGGGGGGCGGAGCCTGAGGAGGGTGTGGCTTGGGGAGGGGAGGGACTTTAATGCCATAGAGTCCCATTGCCAAAGCGGCCATTTTCTCCAGGTGAACTGATTTCTATGGGCTGGAGATCTCCAGCTAGCCACTGGAGGTTGGCAACCCTAACTGGAGTCCTGCTTGCTGACATTGGGGACTGAGGAGTTCTTGATCTCCAACTTCTTACTCAGGGTGTCCTGAAAAGCTCCTTGGTACTTCTGAGTTGTTACGTTCTTATATGTACAAGCTCAATCCTTTCAACTGATTTTTCAGTTGACCTAAATTCCAACTAGCTGGTGACTGTACAGATTTACATTATTATCTGAAATGTCTCCCAAATTTATTCAAGCCCAGCTCAGATACTAAATCTGGCATGACAAACCTTAAACTAAATTACTGCCTCTTAGACCCCATGAGAATTTGCTATGCTCAGTATTCTAATATGATTTATTACTAGCAAGCTGATGATTTCATTCCTACACCTACACTTCCTCTCAAATGACTTATAAAAAAACAAAAACAAATAAAACCTCCTTCTTAATAATGCCAATATATTGTTGCAGCTTGTTTAAAGGCTTGTAGCGACAAATTGAGCATTTTCTATTCATAAAATGTTGAGTTTTTAATAGTTCCAACAATATGTACACACTATTTGTGGTTTCTTCACAGAAAATTGATGTACAAAATCTCAACTGCATCAGTGAAAAAATGATCACTCTTTCCCAGCTGAGGGAGAATAAGTTGGCTATTGCCAGTAGGGTTGCCAGCCTCCGGGTAGTAGCTGGAGATCTCCTACTATTACAACTGATCTCCAGCCGGCAGAGATCAGTTCACCTGGAGAAAATGGCCGCTTTGGCAATTGGACTCTATGGCATTGAAGTCCCTCCCCTCCCCAAACTCTGCCCTCCTCAGGCTCTGCCCCAAAAATCTCCCGCCGGTAGTGAAGAGGGACCTGGCAACCCTAATTGCCAGGAACAGCAGGCTATCAGATTAATCCTCTATAATCAATATGAAAATCTTTCAGCAGTCTTGTTCAATAATAGCTCAATAATGTTAGGACTGCACTGGTTTTAGAACCTCTCACTTCCTCATGTTCTTCTCCATGCTTGGCTATCACAGTTTGAGAGGATATAAAAGGTTAAATGCAGTCCAGTGTCTGCTCTTCGTTGCTCTCATTATAAAAACCATTTCTCAGATTTACAAATCCCAATGTTAAAAAAAATGACCTTCATGTGTCCATTACTATTTTCCAGAATATCTTCTGAGAAGGAAGTACTGTATATACCCGTGTATAAGCCGACCCGCGTATAAGCCGAGGTGCCTAATTTCTCCCCCAAAATGGGGAAAAATTAGGGACCCGCGTATAAGCTGAGGGTCAGCTTATAACCCCTCCTCCCCCCAGCAGGCTTACCTTACATCCAGGTGCGCAGGCAGGTGGTGGTGCCCTCCCCCCCCCGCAGCCCAGGAGGCCCCACAGGCCGCTCCTAGGCCGCTCCAGGCCGGCAAAGGTGGGGGCCCCCCGCGGCCCAGGAGCCCCCCCCCAGGGTGCTCCTGGCCGGGGGGAGCCGCGCGTGCCCGGCGGGGGCGGCGGCACGGCCTCCAGCGGCCGCAGGAGGCCCTCACAGGCTGGTCCTGGCTGGGGGGAGCCACATGGGCCCGGCGGCGATGGCGGCGGCAAGTTCCCCCCTCCCTCCTCTACCGTATTGACCCACGTATAAGCCGAGGCCAGCTTTTTCAGCCCTTTTTTTGGGCTGAAAAACTTGGCTTATACGCGAGTATATACGGTAACTGATTTTGGATTGCTAGAGACAATTCAATAGAATGCATTCTAGTTTAGCTCAATATAGCTAATATAGCATCTTTTCTTAGGTTTCCGTGGATACCATAGTACAGCACTGACATATCCTATAATCAAAACTGTAGGGGGTACTGTTTAAAGCTCACAGCAGTGTCATGAAGGAACAGCTAGACTCTAGAAATAACATACCATAACTGATTTTTCTTTCCATTCTCTATTTTCATCTCATCATCCATACTACAGTAAAATATGAGACTGGGTTCTTAGTGTTCACTTGGTGGTTCTTACCTAGATCCCACAATGGTAAGACAGATCTTAGCCTCCAGCAAAATGCCATCACTACTACTTATTTATATAGTATTCTTCATCTGTAGAGCTTTCTAGCCTTTATTATATTGGCCCTCCAGTTTGTAACACCAGCTCTGTATTCCTCAGGGGAACGGAGACTAATAAACCTGATCTGTCTAAAGCCATACAGTGGGTTTAAGATGCACATTGGTTTCTGGATCACAACAGCATTATGGAAACATTCTTGTCAGAATCCTCCATTTTTCTGCTGTAATGGCATGATATTAGTTCTACCCTTCTATCTATGAGAGAGACATTTTTCCTGTCCGACAAGAAGCCAATATAAAACTTGTTCTAAATACAGGAATCACTGATTGTTCTGGTAATGATGAGTTCTCTCAGATTTGATACATGCACCTTCTATGATTTCACTTCCTATTTTTCTTTCAACTCTAACTATTAAACTATCTGTTACATAGTACTGGGACATTGTCAAGGTGCATGCGTATTACCAATTTACTGGAACACCATTTAGCTTATTTTCCTTCATTCCTACGACCTACATGTATTCATCCAACACATCTCTGGAAATGACAGAAAGATGGGCAGAAAATATCAGGTTATCATTTTCAGGAACATATCATTATTTTTTTAAAAAAGAAATAAACCTTTCAAGTTAAAAAAGAGTTACAGCTCTCATGGCCAATTTACAGGGGCCCACCGAGAGTGGCTTGGCTTACATGCCAACTATTATTGTGTTCATCACCACTATTCTCCCTCTTGTGTAGAGGGTTAGGGGAAAGGCAGAATCTTTTCTCACTTACACAGAGGTATGGACAAGATAAAGAAATAGCAAGAGAGACCTTCTATTCTCTACCTGCACTGCAAATAAGGCAAGACCTCTCTTCTTCAAAAGTCCTCTGGTAACTGCCAGAGAGATTTGGAGAGAGGAGATTTCTGTTGTTTCCAAAAGGGCATGGAAATAGTTAAGAAACACCAGGTCTCTCCTGCTGCTCAGAAAAAGACTTTCCTGCTGTTTGCCATCTCCAAACTCAGGACAAAAAGAGCTCTGAGGAGACTTCCGCTAGGGCAGCTGAGCGAAGCACTCGTCTCCCCGGGGGCTTCCGGAGGGGGAACCAAGAAACGTCTTAAATAGGGGTGTTAACGAGCCCCTCCCGATTCCTAAATAGTGGAATGGGTATCAGGAAATCTCCTGCAGCCGATGAAGAGTGGTTTGACTCCTGAACTCTCTGAGTTTTACGACTTCGGAGATTCAGCAGTAGTCCCGCCAGCTTGAGGAGTAATAAATCGCCACAGACGTCTCTTTGGAATTTAGGCTTTGACCTCCCCTATCTATTACCATCTAGCAACTATACAGAAGCAAGAATACCTACTCTCCTAAAATCTGAGTAAGTTTAAAAGAACTCTTTTGTTTTACCTGGATCTGGAAATCCCAGGAGACTGTTAAATACATCAGTCAAATTCGTATCTCCCCACTCAATGTTTAAATGACTCTTTAAAAACAAGAAAAGATCTGATAACCCGGCAGGGATCTTATCAACTTGATCAGTGGGAAGACATAACAACTAAGATTTTTGAAAGACGCTTCAGTTGCCAATCAGGAATCACTATGTATAAAGGGGAGGGAGGAGTGGAAACCCCCCCCGAAGAGTAGTCTTTCTAACTAAACAAAGCCTTTCTGCCACGTCCTTCCCGGAAACAATCTATCATCGTGAGAGAGTCGGAGAACTTGGAATCAGAAGTGTGGTATTAGTGTGTAACTGGCAAATATTTCCCAAGTTCCTGACCACAAAGAAGATGGAAGGTCTACGACCCTGATTCCTGCAGCACCTCCTTGTTATTTACTACATTGGAATCTGCCTGGATCTTATTAACTGAGTTTCAACAGAAATTTTCAGAAGTAGCAACCATGGAATATCTGATTACACATATGGAACAACTCTCTGCTTTGATGAACAATTCATTTCAACTCATTAATCAAAAACTGGACATCATCTTAGACGATCTTAAAGACATAAAAACCCAAACTATCACAATAAGATCAGAGGAGATACTAGAGGGCCCTCTAGCTGACAAGAGAGATGAAGAACAGAAGACCCCTGCAAAGGAAACGAGGAATTACAATAAACAATCTGCAATCGCCCATCTGACAACAATGGATTTGAACGTGAGTGATTTCGACTTCTGTCCCCTGAATCTGCTTGATGAACTTTTCAACACCTGCTTGGAGGATTTAATGAGTAGAAACATTGGGGCTGTCAGGACCTTTTTCTTTGGATTTGGGATGGAAGATATTGCAACATGGATTTACTATGGAAATTATCTATCTGCAGAGGAGACTTTACCAACAATCTCCAAGGATGCTCTTCGACGATTACTGCTAATGTGGAAAAGAAAGAAATGCTGGAAATTCCGGACAAAGGGACTAATTTAAAAGAGTCTAGCATCTCTTCTGGATAAGATAAAAAAGGAACTGGTTAAAAGGATTGGTTATAATGGAAATAGAACTATATATGATATCAATTTACTAAAAAAACAATATGTATTAAATGAGCGTTAGGGAGAAATGGAGGACTTACAAAATAATTAATTTTTAATGGAAATAATCAAATGCTTTTTATTATGCTAATCCATTTATTATTGTCGAAGGCTTTCATGGTCAGAGTTCACTGGTTCTTGTAGGTTATCCAGGCTGTGTAACCGTGGTCTTGGTATTTTCTTTCCTGACGTTTCGCCAGCAGCTGTGGCAGGCATCTTCAGAGGAGTAACACTGACACTGTCCTTCAGTGTTACTCCTCTGAAGATGCCTGCCACAGCTGCTGGCGAAACGTCAGGAAAGAAAATACCAAGACCACGGTTACACAGCCCAGATAACCTACAAGAACCATTTATTATTAGTGAGATTTATTATTTCTCTTCTTCTTCCTTTTATTTTTATTTCCTTTTTTCTTTTTTCTTTCCTTTATATGATATTACTAACTATTAATCTTTTCTTTTTTCCTTGAAAAATACAAATGTCAAAGACACCAATAAATATTAACAATAGTATTCGGATTAGAATTTTGTGCAAAAGAGATTACTAATTTATCACAAGATGAAGGGAGGTGTAGGGGAAGTCAAAATTTTTGATTATATATAGATTTTTGTTAACAATGTTACTCATTTGTCTTTACTTTATATTCTTTATGTTATTGTTAAACTATGTGATTAATAATTTTGGAAAAATAATAAAAAATTTATTGGTCACTGTTGCCTGACAAGGAAGTAACCAGGATGCATTGGCTCATGCATATTTTCCCCACAAGCAATGAAGTGAGGAGCAGCTGGTGGTGATATATGGAGAAGTTAACAGACAGACTGATGTACACAACTGACATGCCAGAAACTCACGACTTGCAGGACCAAAAAAAGCTACATACAACGTAAGGCAGACCTTAAGGGAGGAAAACAGAAGGGTCCATGGGCCATGCACTGAGTATGGATATGATATGTTAATTTGGGGATGGTTGTTTGGAACCTAGAAAACAAAAGGAAGGGGGAAAGATACAGGGCACATTACATTATGAAATGGGCTAAGCCTTGGGAATCATTGCTATGACTCTGGAAGCTTGTCTCTCAATTCTCTCAATGAGACTGGTGCCAAATAAGAGAGAATGTGGTAGACCTAAAGGAAAAATGGAGCACTCCTTTCAACATATCTAATCTTTTGGGGGGGGGGCAATCAATGTACCCTTTCATTCATGCTGATATTCACAAAGATGTCTGCAAATGGGGTTGGGGGGTCAGAAGATGGGAGCAAATTTAGAAGGGGCAAAATACTCAGAAGAGTGTGTGTGAGAGTACATCTAGAAAAAAGAAACTTCTCTTTTCTTTAAACGAATATATCACAAACTGCTGTTGAATTTAACTCCCTTGATTTAATTTTGTTTTCTGTGTATCATTAAATTCTGCCTTCCTCCAAATATTACAGCAGTGTCTGCATCATCAGAACTGCTGCATCATGAACCATGATACAGCAAATTGCCTGTGGTCAATTCATAATGAAGAACTCTCCTAGATACCATTTTGGAAAGTGAATGCGGTGAACAAATGCTCTTTGCCAAGAAGACCACAAGAATTACCTGATCCAAGGTAAGATTTTACCATGACATACTCTGATTGAATGAAATCCTCAGTGGAATTCCCATATGTTAAAATTGTTTAAAGCATTTTAGATGGGTGAGGGGAATATCAAGAGTTAAGGCTGGAACCCTATGCACCTGGAAACAGGCCCCACTAGGGTTGCCAACCTCCAGGTACTAGCTGGAGATCTCCTGCTATTACAACTGATTTCCAGCCAATAGAGATTAGTTCCCCTGGAGAAAATGGCTGCTTTGGCAATTGGACTCTATGGCACTGAAGTCCCTCCCCCCCCCTAAATCCTACCCTCCTCAGGCTCTGCCCCACAAATCTCCCACCGGAGGTGAAGAGGGACCTGGCAACCCTAGGCCCCACTAAGTATAATGACTTTTGAAAATAGCATGCATAAGATGACGCCACAAAAAAATTAAAATAATTCTTAACGTCTCTTGCAACTCCTCTCTTGGATTATAATAATCTTGGGACTGAAAAGAGTTCTCCATAGTGAGGGAACAAGCAGCCTTTTAGGGTGCCTTCATAGTACATCTCTTGAAGGAACAGAATATCATGGGATTCTCTGCATAGACCTGGGCAACTATACTATTGAAGGAAATGCAGCCTGTGGGGTGGGGGCTGCCACCATTAGGGTGCCCCTGCAGCAAACCATCCTGCCCCACTCACCCCCAACCCCTTCTGCTCCCAACAGCCCCAGAGCAGTCAAGGGCCTTCTCGGCTAACATCACTTTGATCTAGGGCGTCCCAACAAACGTGGACTTAGACTAGCACTACCCCCACACACTTGCAGCACCCTTCTACTGGTAGGGCACTGCCAAGCATAAGACTGAGCTCTTAGTTTTAAACAGGTAGATGGTCTAACACAGGGTAAATTCCCAATAAGCAGGCCAAAACTAACACACAAAGGAGCCAGCACAAAAACAATAAAGTCTTCCTAATGCACTGGTTCCTAACTTTACCTCATACCTAGCTCCTTGGACAGACAACACCCCACTTTGGGTGAGGGCTTATATAAACTTTGTCCAAGGTCCTCCCTCCTCCCTGATAACTAGCTTACCTTTTCCGTTCACTTCCACCCGACCCATGCCCAGGCTTGGAGAGTATCTGGGAAATGTAGGCCCAGAGGGAAAATTTAGAGCAAAATCCCAAGCCTTTGAGTGGTAGAGAGGCTGTTCCACTACCTGCCTTGGGCCTAGGAAGGGAAGGTAGCACATAAATCAGTGTCATAACGACCCAGATTTATGACACAGACATATTATCCAAGCCCAGAAGTTCCAACTCAGAGTTTTTCAAAAATTGTGGGACTGGACCCTACTATGGTTCCCCAAATGGTAATATTACATCTTGTCACACACTATTTTGTAGTTAGCTTCTAAGAGAACTTAATTACTTTCCTTGCTTCCACAATAGACAGAGATAGCATGTTGGGCTATACCCTCTTCATGTGTGGTTTGCCAGCTGTGGGTTGGGAAATACCTGGAGATTTTGGGGGTGGAGCCTGGGGAGGATGGGGTTTAGGGAGGGGAGGGACCTCAGAAGGTATAATGCCATATTGTCCACTGTCCAAAGCAGCCATTTTCTCCAAGGGAACTGATCTTGGTCATCTGGAGATAAACTGTAATAGCAGGAGATCTCCAGGCACCACCTGAAGGTAGCAACCCTATTCATGTGACTCTTTTCTTTCAACTGCAGAAGTAGCAAATTCAGTGATTAAAACTCTGAATATTTCTACTTACATAATATAAGATCCTCAAGTTTTGTTTTGAATTTCTGGTGATTATGTTGGAATAGCTGTCGTAGAGATATTCCTGTATTTAGCAGAGTGCTTCAAGCTTAGCATTCAGCAGAAGCATACCCATGCGTGCGTGAAAATAAAAGGAGCATCAGTCGTGTGCTCTAATCAAACTAAAGTACATTTATTGTTGAAATACACATTGGATAGGAAAGGACAAACAAGGGTCCCCTATCCTGATCTACCTTGCTAATTCTCTAGGTATAAAAGGGTATCTGTCTTCCACTCCATCTTGGGGTGGGAAGGCCTGGACGCGTGGAGCGCCCGGCTCTAGGTCTTGCTTGGATGATGGGCAAAGGGAAAGAGAGAGGGGGGGAAATTTCCCTGACAATACATCTCTAAACATCAAAGGGGACAGGAAATGAGGGTGAGGTGTAACTACAGATACCTCCTGAGTCCTGTCTATCTATCTGACTCTCTGTGGTCAGTCCCCCCTCTTAATGTGTAGGCAAGTGACACCGTTAGGAAGGGCAGATTTTCCAACAGATTATACAGCTCCTCATTTCATGTTCCTCAATTTCCTCTACCTTGTTTTGTGTTTCTATTTGTATGATTTTCCCTTCCTTTCTTAGGAACACATGGAACTGCCAGACCAAGACCAAGACAGCTCATCTAGCTCAGTATTCTCCACTGCCTGGCAGTGGCTCTCCATGGTCTCAGACAGAGTGGTGTCCTTTCTAATACCGGATACCTTAGGTTCTTCAGCAGGAGACATCAGGAACTGAACCCAGGACTTTCTGCAAGCATTGCATATGTTCTGCAAAATAGCTGTGGTGGTGAGAATTCTATGTAAAGAATATTAAAGCATTTTTAAAAAATAGACATGGGGGACAACTATTCAGATATAGACTGATTGAAGCCTTTTCCTTGTTTCTGCAAAGCAACTATTTGGGACAAACATATAAGACCAAAAGACTATATGGGAATTTAGCTTTGGTCTCCACTGTAGGCTAAAGGCCTGACAATCACTTGTGCAAACTACTTTTATTAGGGCAGGGGTTGTGGATCGGCAATAGAGCATCTACTTAGCATGAAGAAGGTCCCAGGTTAAAACCCCGGCACCTCCAATTAAAAGGCTCAAGTAGTAGGTGATATAAAGGACCTCTGCCTGAGACCCTGGAGAGCCACTGCCAGTATGAGTAGACAATATTGACTTTGATGCCCAAAAGGTTCTCTATCAGTATAAGGCAACTTCAAGCTGGAAAATGCTTTACAAGAGTCACTGTCCTTGTGCAGTTAATTCTCATGAACAGACAGCTGACACCAGACATATGGGACCAGAGCAGTTACAGAACCCAAACATTAACTGTGCAGAGAAGAAACTGGTCTACAACAAAAGGGTATCATTGCCAGATGTGGTCAGTTTAACACTATCAATTCCTAAATTGTTTCGTGGTACTAGAAGAGAGTTCCACTTTTTTAGCAACATTTGACTAAGTGCATGCCGTAGGACGAATTCTTGGTTAAGTGCCTACACACATATTTTGACAACGTAGAGTTGACGACACAATGAATGTAAAAATGATTATGGAAGCAAGTGATATGTAAGGAGTTTCCACAGAAGAAAGAAGTTCAGCAACAGCCAGCCAGTGCTCATAGAACAGTGACAGTATGAGGTTTCACCAAGACCCTGCTGTGCCCAAGGGTTTTGCAGTACAGTCTGCCTGATCCAACTATGAAGTCTTGCCCTGCACCAGTCAGGAAAGGTCCAAGTTTCATGTCTGCCTGAAGGCTGGGGGACCAGCAACCTGATATTCTGAACATGTACTGTTGAGCCCTTGCACAGAAAGCAGACTGTTCATTTGTGTCTTGTAACTGATACAACTGGCTGGCTTACCTCTCATGGTACAGATTTTTGTCCAACTTGAATCCTAGAGTGGTCATTTGTTTGTGCTTAACCTTTCAGTGTCACATATGTTTTGGGCCACAAAGCCCCAGCCCCTCTTCTTCTTTTTAAATTTAAGGGATGCTGCTTACGTATTTGCATTCTTTATTTAAAATTTAAAATGTTATTTAAAATTTAATAAATATAGTATTAGAAAGAAACTAATCCAGAAGCATCACATGACTATACTGTGTTTCAACCTTAGATCCTTCTTCATTAGAAGAAGAAGAGTTGGTTTTTATATGCCGATTTTCTCAACCACTTAAGGGAGACTCAAACCGGCTTACAATCACCTTCCCCTCCCCACAACAGACACCTTGTGAGGTAGGTAGGGCTGAGAGAGCTCAAACAGAGCTGTAACTTGCCCAAGGTCACCCAGCTGGCTTCATGTGTAGGAGTGGGCCGTCCAAATACTGGTACATCGCTATGCCTGATAAGAAGTACCAGTTATTATTTCACACTACCTCCCTGATTCCTCAGAATGCAGCATTCCAATTCTGGGCACGTCTCCCATAATGAAAAGTCATATATATGAAAATACACTTATAACAGTCTATTACTAGGTTGACACCTGCCACTTTGATCAGCAGAAGGGCCTATGGACTGAGGGGGCGTAACTCCCACACATCACAGGGGGCCTGGGCAGCATAAATCATATTTTCAAGTTTTAAAAAAGCATTATGTATGTGTGTGTGTGTGTGGGGGGGGTCCTCTACAAAGGCATTGAAAGAGGAAATGCTGCTACAGATGTGCACAGGATAAATTTTCTCCTGGTTTCCTCTTTGTAAAGTAGTTTAAATAACAATTTGAGAAGCTTGCAGAGATTCTGAAATGGTAACTCTTAGACATTTCAAAAGTATACATGGAACATGCAATGCACACCCCTCAGGATATCAGCCTGTACGTTTTGAGTTATGACATTTTACATCATGTTGATTTCCAGAATAACAGTAAGTCAGGCTGTTTAGTATTTTTACACCACCTGATCAGCAAATTATTTATTTACTAAATATATACACCATCTTTCTGTTACAGCACTAAAATCCATTTACAATTCAAAACAATCACTATGATATAATATATACAACATGAAATGGATGGGAAGCAAAGAGAAAAACAAGCAAGCTTGGGTATCATTAGATAATAATATAATGGTTGGATAATCACTAGGTGAAATGGTCACCAGTGCAGAGAGATAATGCCTCAGGGTTCTATCTGTTCCCCAATGCAATAAGGCTGAATGGCTACTAATGCAAATGGTTCTGGATGTGGAGAAGCCATATGGTTCCAGCCAGGCAAGTGGAGGGGGTCTTACTGCTTGATGTCTCCCACTCTAAGGTAGTTACATAACATGATACAAATCTGTACAACTTTCCTACTGCATCCAGAACTGTGCATATATACTTAGAAAAACTGGTTCACCCACAGTTTCCAAAGCAAAATGATGGCAAGATTTTTTTTGCTTTTGAACAAACTGTGAAAGAGAATCTATACCACTTGTACCTAAAATATAGCAAGAATATCAATAAAAGGAAAAAGAAGAGACTTGGCCAAATAATGGAATTTTCTTGTATTCAAAGAACTGATACCTTGTATGATAACTTTACTACAAATGAAGCAGCCTTGCTTCATGAAACGTTCCAGTTTATTTACTAGTCAAGATAATCCGAATAACTGAGGCTAACAAGCATAATCCTAAAGAGAGTTACTCCAGTCTACGCCCACTGAAATGAATGGGCTTAGACTGGAGCAATTTCTTTGGATTGCACTGTAAAGACAATATGTGGTGTGAAGTGAAGGGGGCCCATTCTGTTAGGTGACTCTTTGCAACACGAGAGGAAGGAGAGACTAGAGCAGCTACAATCTGCAGAAGTGGCAGCACACAACTTGCATCTCAGTACACATGAGGCAGCCTTTCCCCATCAGTAGGAGTTCTCCTCCTTTTGCAGAGTTCTTTCATAGAATCATAGAGTGGGAAGGGACCACCAGGGTCATCTAGCCCAACCCCCTGCACAATGCAGGAAATTCACAACTACCTCTCCACCACACCCCCAGTGACCCATACTCCATGCCCAGAAGATGGCCAAGGTGCCCTCCCTCTCATGATCTGCCTACTTTAAAGCAACAAAGTTCCTACTTTAAAGCAACAAATTTCCTTCAGGCCATTAACTGGTTCTTCTCTCCTACAAGGTTCTTCTCACCTGCTATGCTAAATCCTAGCCTGTGCTGGATGCTGCTACCCCTGGGGACTGCTGCAGCTTTGGTAAGTATTGTTGAGTTTCACTCCTCAAAGATGAGACCGATAGCATTTATACCCTCACATCACTTTCTAGTGTTCCTGGATCGGTCAGGTTGAACAGGTTTTCCTTGTTTCCCTGACTGTTTGTCTGCATGTTTAAAAAAAACACTGTATTTCAGCTAAACGATAGTCAGTATAACACACTGAGCATCTAAGCACACTGCTAGTCTGATAGCACTCTTAAACCAGCTGAGTTGCATTCTATGGGTTGGTATGAAGTTCCAGCACAGGGGTTTTGCTGTCTGGCTGAGACTGGAAGCACCGCAGTGCTGTTAGATCTGAAACCATAAAGATAATTAATACTCAGTGACTGCAGTGTTTTGCTGCTTCTCTTTGATTTAGGCAATTTCATCTTGGAAGCACAGTTTAATATGTAAGAGATTTCATCACCATTAACTTTTCAATATAAATGATTTTAGAAAGCAACATCACTTTAAAAAAAAACCCTATGCTGCTCACAGAGTCATAAGATAAACCAGATGTCAGCATTTCTTGTATGATAAAGAGGTACCCTACTGAATCTCATGCCCAGGTACCAAAGAAGCCACCCTACTTAGTTTCATTTTTGCATCCGTATTCACAAGACTCACTGATCATGTGGGGGGAAAAGCATCCATCATGTAACAGTTAAATAAACCCAGCTTTGCTTTGCTTCCCATTATTAGAAGTCTCTCTCTACAATGCTTTAAATATCTACTTCTTTTTTAAAAAGGCCACCTCAATTTGTTATTTGGGGAACAGATTTTAAAATCATGAAAAAAAAAAGAATTGGGAGAACAGGAAGCATCTGTCAGTGTGCGCACACATAAAAAACTGTTCTTTTAAGATTTATTTTTGCCACATTTCAAAATCAATGCCCTCTGTTTTCACTTCAGGCGCCCTGCATTCAAATGACTTTATTATGAGCCATTCACTTGCAGACTGCAGACTGATGTAGTAAGCCCTCAGCTGGTTAAGTCTCTCCCTGTCATACAAAGTCATGTAGACTGCATACATCAGACTCAAAGTTACAGGAGTTTCTTGAAGCCAATAGCACATTAGACACACCACACACCTGCAAGGTCATGCCAACCCACACTGTCTAGAGTATCAGAATTCAAAAGGCACCAGGTTATCTCAGTTATCTCCCCCACAAGAACCTTAGGATAATAGGACAGGGGCAGGAGGTATCTCACTCTCATGATTTTCCCATTTGAATATCCTCGCCTCATTCTATTCACAAATGTAGCAAAGTAAAAACAGTCAATAGGTATAACCCTTCAGGGTGGGGCACACATCCCAACCGATACAAGAGTGTGCACGCACATGGAAGTATGAGCTGGCCCTGAATAATGATGAAGTATTCCATTTTAATGGAATAATGAAGTGACAATGGGATTGTCACAATAACTAGGTGGAATAACTGGTTATTTTATTCAGTGTTAAAGGGGGGGGGGTCCTTTAAGATGAAATATCTATAGATCTATGTTGTCAAGGAGTGGTGTTCCCTCACAGAGACTCTTTATAACCCTCCACAGATAGGAAGATATAGTTTGTGCCCAAAGACACCCACTTTTAAAAAATTAAGGACATTAAGAATTGACCAAAACAGACGAAGGAGGTGAAGCAGAGAGATTTTTCAAGTCAGGTTTGCTTGGTACTTCTTGGTTTCTGGAGTCTACGTAGCTCCCTTACCTGCGAAACTGTCCAATTTGTTCCAACTCTGAAATGCGGAAACATTATCTGAGTTTGCCATGATGCTAAAGAGACCAGGGGACATTACCCCAAATCACTAACCGCTGAACAAACCACTTTCTCTGGAATCAGCTTCAGAAAGTGCCGTTCGCCATCATCTCAGACACTGGTAGCCCATTCTGGCTACCATCCCGAAAAAGAAAAGCCTCCTCCCCTCCTCCTCTGGAAAGCGGTCTGCAGGCAAGAAACGAGCCAGGCAAGGCCTCTGTGCTGGGTGGCCCTTGCTGTCCCTGATTCTGGGAAACCACCGCATTGCCAGCCCCAATGATCTCTGGCACAGAGCCCCGCCCAGCCGCAGAGCACACGCGGAGCATCTCCCTTCCTCCCGGCCTCGCCGGAGAGACCCGCCGCGGGGGGGGGGGAGGGAGGGGCGCCTAGGACTCCGCCGCATTGTTTCTCCCCCCGCCCCCCAAATCGGGATCCTATCGCCTGCCGCGTCTCCTCCTCCCGATCTGGTGCAGCCCTTCCCTTCCCCAGACAGCCCGCGACGGCCGGCCAGCGTTTGCTGGAGCAGGGTGGCGGCCAGCTCAACTCCCGGGGGCAGCGCTTGAAGAGGAACAGCGCAAAAGGCACCATGCCGAGCCCGGGGAAACTCCCCAGGAAATAGCCGGTGTCGGAGGGCAGGCGCTACGGGAGCTCGCCTACCCTGGCGTATGCCGTTGATGCACGGGGGGTTTTGCCTTGGATTTGCCGCTCTCTCGATGCACTTTTCCCCCACCCGAATCCACAAAACTCTGCACGGGGGGGGGGGCTTATTGTTGAGTTTGGAGAATCCGGATGGGGAGAATGGGCATCTAGAGAGCGGCACATCCAAAGCAAAACCTCCCGTGCGTCAATGGCTGTAGAGTCATAGGCTACTCAGGCTCCCAGGCCGTCGCAGGCCACCTTCCTTGGCTAGCAAACAGAACCATTCCAGTTAGTCCCCAGACGACTGATCATCATCCGGTTGACTTGTTTGGCCGCCCGCTGCTATTCAAAGTCCAGACAGATCCGCACAGGGGCCGTTTTACAAAGAACGAAGCTCCTGCCTCACATAAGCTTGTCATAGATCTGAAGTGAGCTGTGGCTCACGAAAGCTCACACCCTGCCAGAAATTTTGTTAGTCTTTAAGGTGCTACTGGACTCTTGCTCTTTTCCATAAGCTTGCCATATCCAAACTAACGCTGAAGCAAGTTCCATAACCGCTTCCCATCGTATTGGTAGATGCGCCATAACAAGCCACATTGATATTTGCCTGACTTCCTCCAATAATACATACACACTCCCCCACGTATTTATACACACACACACACATATACAGTAGTAGAAAAGGGCAAGAGTCCAGTAGCACCTTAAAGACTAACAAAAATATTTTCTGGTAGGGTATGAGCTTTCGTGAGCCACAGCTCACTTCTTCAGACACATATATACAGTTTAAATGGCGATTGGAATATATATATATATATATATATATATATATATATATATATATATATATATATATATATATATATATATATATATATATATATATATTTCCAATCGCCATTTAAACTGTATGCAGAATGACTCACCAATACACTCCGCATGAGCATACATGTTTATATATATGTATACATTTCTGCATGCATGGATGCATGCGTGAGGGCGCACTACAATATTTATACACCTTGTAGTATGTCTGTATCCCATCGTATTCATGTACAAGTGCGTCGAAACATGCCTTTCCCCCAAACACTCTAGTAATTGGTTATGTATACAACACCCACCCCTGCCTGTGCCTAGGTGCTGCCCGTACCTATCACTTAGTTTTTGTAATTCTGCAGATGCTCTGCCGGGTAGACAGACCCTGGCAAGGACTGGATTCATCCCTGGGGTATATCGTAATCGTCACCCTCTCCGCGAAACTGCAGCATCGACAACAGCAGCAGCCCCTGGCGCACAACGTCAACGGAGGGGATCGCAGACCCCCCCCCACCTTTGCACCCCCAACGAGCCGACCTCAGCAGGGCATTCCTAGGCAGGGCTCCTGCACTGCAGAGCGGTCTCTTCATCTTGGGCTGCCGCGCGCCCCCTCCTCCTCCTCCCCCCCCCCCACTGCCGGCACCGTTACCTGCCGTGACGCCTTCGGTCCCCGCCATGGCTCGATGCTTCAGCCCCGCGAGGCAGCCGGGAGGGGAAGGGGCGCTCCGCTCACTCTGCGGCCGGGGCCATCGGGCGGATGGGGGGGGGGGGTGCGGCAATCCTGCAGCCACAGCCTGCCTCTCCCCCAGCTCCGCCGCCTGGGCCGAGGCTCCGCTCCAGTCCTTCCTCTTTCCCCACCCACCGCCGGCTGTGCGAGCAGCCAAAGGGAAGGCGGCTTCGCGTTTGACCCGGGCGTCCGCGAGCCTTTCTTCCTTGCTGCAAGACGCCGGCTGCTCCGATTTCTGCAGCGCCCCTCCCCTTTGGAGGGGGCTGCCGGCCTCCCCCCACCCCCACCCCTCCCACGCAGTAGCACACAAGGGACTCGAAGCTGCAGTCCACAAAGGCAGGTTTACAACTAGGCCTCCAAGGAATAGTTTTGGGTGCCCAAACCATAATTCCTCATTTTTTATTTTTTATTTTAAAAGAGAGGTCTCTTAATTGTAAGGGTCGCTCCCTGGCTTTTGAAAAAGCGCAGCGAACAGGCTCTCCCTTAAGGCGTCTGTCCAGAAGGCATCCCATGTGAATGCCAGGGTGACTAGTGGGGCCTTCAAAAAAGCTTTGTGTGTGTGTGTAAAGCGCCGTCAAGTCGCAGCCGACTTATGGCGACCCCTTTTTGGGGTTTTCATGGCAAGAGACTAGCAGAGGTGGTTTGCCAGTGCCTTCCTCTGCACAGCAACCCTGGTATTTCTTGGTGGTCTCCCATCCAAATACGAACCAGAGCTGACCCTGCTTAGCTTCTGAGATCTGATGAGATCAGGCTAGCCTGGGCCATCCAGGTCAGGGCCAAAAAAGCTTAATGCACAAATAAACCAGACAATGTGTAAGAGCATCACAAGTGCATTTGAGCTATTGGAGGATACTCTCATGGGGCAGGCGTCTGGTTGGTTCAAAGCAAAATCCAAAACAGAATATCTTTTATTTAAAAAGGTAAACCTCCCCTGTGCAAGCACCGGGGTCATTCCTGACCCATGGGGTGACGTCACATCCCGATGTTTACTAGGCAGACTTTGTTTTACAGGGTGGTTTGCCAGTGCCTTAGTTCCCCAGTCATCTTCCCTTTACCCCCAGCAAGCTGGGTACTCATTTTATTGACCTAGGAAGGATGGAAGGCTGAGTCAACCTTGAGCCGGCTACCTGAAACCACTTCCGTCGGGATCAAACTCAGGTTGTGAGCAGAGCTTGGACTGCAGTACTGCAGCTTAGGACCAACGAAATGGCACAAAATAGTGTGGAGGTTTTCCAGTTCTCCGGAACTCCTCATCAGGGTGGATTTTTAAAGGGGAGGAGAAAAACATTGGATGTTTCAGGCCATGACCTTCAGGCCTTGTCTGGCCACCACTCTTATGTACACCTTGGATGAGAGAAATATAGACTTGTCATCGTTGTGGGTGTGCCAGAGAGAATAGTGGTGATGTTGTACTTAATGTTTAAACAGAAACTGGCAATGTGCAGGGCTGCATAAAGTTATGCACACCACGGGAGTGCTCAGTGTTGAAGGAATTAAAGCAATATAACATTTTATACAGTGGTGGCAGGCACTGTGCAAAGGATACTGCTGCTCGTTACTAATACACAAATGAACAAGAAGCAGTACAAAAAAGCAACTCTTTCTGCTTTTATTTATTTATTTATTTGTTTATTGAATTTGTAGCCCATCCTCCCCAGCAAGCTGGCTCAGGGTGGGTTAGTTCTTAGTAACCTCATAGGCACTGGCGTATTATACGCAGCAGTCACAATATCCATGAATGTTCTTTTGCTCACATTTTTGCAGGTTAAAAATACTTGGGAGGATTCAGTATCACTACAAAAAATAATAGTACACTGAGGGAAAATGTGTGGAGTTTTCACAACAAATGCACATTTAATGCAAAAAGGTTGCTAAGTGCCTGTTCTCCTTTGAACATGGCTCCTGTTAGGATAATTGCCCACACTCCTCCAGCTTTCGCACCAAAGAACAAAGTGGCTGGTGGTGGTGGTGATGAAATCCTTGGACAGATGCCTTCTTACTATGTCCTCACCAGATCCTTCGGTCACGTGAGGTGGTAATCTGCTTCTCCCCTTGTACAGGGACATCAGAAGGCAAGCTGAAAGTCCTGTCTGCTTGTTTGCTTTAGCACCAAAGCAGAAGCACAGCGGAAGTCCTCCTGAACAAACCGGTGTGATGGGAGACCTGTACATATAGACTGTATCTTCAGCTGCAAGTTAACAGCACCTTTTCTTTCCTCCACTATCATCCACCTGTCATGCAGATGGTCAAGAGGCTGAGCTCAGGATCAGGCGATTGGATGTACTGAAGAAGCCCTGTGTGAATTCTTTGGTTGAATTTGTGATCAATACCTATCACCCTGGTTGATTTGGCATGTGCTCTGTATTCACTGAAAGTGGGCATTTCTGGAAGTCCAATGGATTGTGAGAGTAGCTTTCCCTGTAACAATATTCAGCTGTACTTTATGTTCACTTGACACATGTGCTTGTACTCAGTAATGATGGTGCACAAATAGCGGGTGGGTGGTTAGTGTCACTTTGAAAAAATCTGGATGTTTGCTGAATGCAGCCATTACCATGTGAGCCACAAATGTTCCTTGCTGGGGCCAAGTTTCATTTTGTGATGCACGAAGGGACGCTCAGGAGTGCCCAGAATTGTTCTGGTAGTAACCTTGTACATTATTCTTACACAACAAAGGAAAATACATTTACTGGTTGTTGTTGTGTTTTACATTTATCCCAGTTCTTTCCCCTGTCAACTCTGGGGGACAATCAATCTAAAAACGAGCTTGTGCTGCCTGCCTAGGAAGCTGCATCATTTGACAATTGAAGCCTTCAAATCCCAGTTTTGGAGGGGCTGGCTGTCTGATGAAGAGAAAAATGAAGCAATCAGCAACTCTGCTCTAATATTGCTTCACATACTTCAGAGATGAGCCCTGATGCTGAAAACAGGGCTTTAGGTCAAATCAAGCCCTGGGAACGCCTATTATACAAAAAGTAGAGGTTGCCAGCTCCAGGTTGGGAAATACCTGGAGATTTTGAGGGTGGAGCCTGAGGAAGGTGAGGTTTGGGGAGGGACTTCAATGCCATAGAGTCCAATTGCCAAAGCGGCCATTTTCTCCAGGGGAACTGATCTGTGTCACCTGGAGATCAGTTGTAATTAGGGCTGTCGATTCGGTTCGTTCCGAACTGAAAAACCACCGAATTTCTCCCAATTCGGCAGTTTCCGGTTCGGGACGAACCAAATTTTTAAAAGGTGGGAAACGGGGGAGCCGAATTCCCCGACTTCGGGGTGTTCGACAAATAAATTCAGCAAATTCGGGGTTCGGCTCCCCCCCTGCGCGCCTTCACGGGGCTTTCCTGAAGGTGCGCGGGGAGCCCTTTCTGTTTAAAGGGCCCCCCATGCGCCTTCAGGGAAGCCCCGTGAAGGCCCGCGGGGGGGCAATTTTTCCCCCGAACTCCAGATCTCGCCCAAATTTTGGGGATCCGAAGCGGGGGAGTTCGGACTTCGGCATGGCCCGAATTTAAAAGGGCCGAATTTTGCCAAAGCTGAACTGTACCGATTTTTTTTTCAACAGCCCTAGTTGTAATAGTGAGAGATCTCCAGCTACCACCTGGAGGTTGGCAACCCTAACAAAAGGGGGTTTATGTGACAGAATTGAGAGCTGGCTTTACAGTAAAAGAAAGGAAGGAAGAGCGAACTTTGGAAATATCTGTGTGTTGAACAGCAGCAACCAAAAAAGGGTTTCAGGCTCAGCACTTAAATTAGGCATCAGCTGCCTTGGCTACAGAAACCCCACCACCACCACTATTCATCATTCAGACAGAAATTCCCAGGGAGATAAGGACAGCATGCCATGCCATTCCATCTCCCATTCTCCTCCCCTTCCACACCACAGTTGCAGGGAGCAACATCTGGCCTTTGGCTTGCTACAATTATATATTTAGACTCTGGTGGAAAACTCACACAGCATAGGAAACAGGAAACTGGACAAGTTTCATTTCATGTTACAATTTCCTGGTGAGAAAAAACTTTTACATAGATACATATCACATTATTGTTGATCTGGAGCGTTGGGAAAATTTGAGGACACGAATGAAAAATATAACAGGAATTCAAAATAGCATACATTTACAATCCCTCTTCATTCTTCTCCCTCTCTTGTTTTTCTTGAAACACCAAGCAGCCCAAGTAATGACATAAAAACATACATTGCTGAGCAGAACCATCTTTTTGAATGTCAAGTGCATGACGACATTAATTTGTATCAAGTCGGGTTGCCTGAGTTACAGCCTGGGTGTAGGTTTTGTGAATAATGCTGGAGGAGCACAGTCAAGTGTGTATCACAAGCAGATATAAAACAAAAACATTTTTATTGGAAGTTTTAACACCGTTTTTTTTTAAATGGCAGAATTATCAGAGTAATCATATTTTTGGTTTACACTGGCTGGATGACAAGAGGATTGCTATTAAATCTCCTTGGGCTGGTGGGAACAAAGCACTGTGCTAACTTACACAGGCACAGTAAAACTGTAGAACTGGCATAATGCTGTGCCAGTGCGGTACATGAAAACTCTAGCTTAAGAGGCAAAACAGAGCAGGGTAGAAGGAGTGGTGGCAGAGCTTAAACAGAGGCCATTTATGCATGGGAGGCTTTGCCTTGGATTTGCTGCTCTCTAGATGCACATTTTCCCCATCCAAATTCTCAAGACTCAAAAATAAGCTCCCATGTAGAGTTCTGAGAATTCAGATGGGGAAAACGTGTATCTAGGGAGCGGCAAATCCAAGGCAAAGCCTCCCATGCATAAATGGCCTAGTCTTACCCTCAGGCACCAGAGAGTGCAACTGGAGTAAATGGGGAGCCTCAGATGGCTGCCCTCCCCTTCTGCCCCCCAGCCATATCAGAGAATAGGATACTGACTCAATCTCTGCAGAATATCAGTACATAAACTACAATAACAGAATATAGCTCATATAACAATGTATATCACCAAATTATGTGACATGAGTCTATGTCTGTTGTTGTGGGTCAACTATGGTCACCAGACTAGGAGACGTTTGCATAGTAAGGGTGTTATAAATCAGAGTCGATGAATCGTGATTGTGGTTATGTTCTCAGATCCTTTATAAGTACTTTGCTCTAGGACACCTATCACAAACACTTGCCCAAAACCTTAACTCCAGTTTTGCCAACTGGGGCTACTAGGAAAATGCACTGAAGCATAAACAGTGGGGAGGGGGGGAAACTACCAGAGAGGAGGAAACAATGCCTCAAAGCAGAGCTCACAAACTTCCCCATTCAATCTCCAAGCACCCCAAGATGTGCAGGTCACAGAAATACCCTTTGCTAAAAATTGTTATTCAACGAAGGTTAGTAGTGTCTCCCATAAATAAGACACACAGTACATATTTAATTCATTTATTTACTTCATTTATGTCCCATTTTTCTCCCCAATGGAGACCCAGAGTGGCTTACATCATTCTCTCTTCCATTTTATCCTCACTACAACCCTGTGAGGTAGGTTAGGCTGAGTGTGTGTGACTGGCCCAGGGTCACCCAGCAAGCTTCCATGGCAGAGTGGGGATTCAAACCTGGGTCTCCCAGGTCCTAGTCCAATACTTTAACCACTCCACCATGCTGCCTGTCTCAGATCAGGTATGCATAAAGCTGGGGAGCCCGTTAGAGTTGCCCTCCTACAGGTGGTGGCTGGAGATCTCCTGCTATTACAACTGATCTCCAGGCGACAGAAATCACCTGGAGAAAATGGCCAGTTTGGAGCGTGGACCCTATGGCAATGTACCCCATTGAAGTCCCTCTCCTCCCCAAATCCCACCCTCCTCAGACTCCACCTCCAAATCTCTAGGCATTTACCAACCCAGAGCTGGCAACCCTAGGGCCCAGTGGCCATCAATCCTTAAATGAAGGTGAGTTCCCACCAGGCCCTTGGGAAGGCAATGAAGAGTACTAAAAACTTTTATTGTAAATGCCAAACACTACTCCAGTAGTTGGTTGTGCTGCCCAAACACTCATGAAGTTCCCCTGTACAGAGATGGCATACATGACAGAGTTTCAATGTCACTCCCTAGAGTGGAAAGAAGGGGTAGTGTACTAACATCATTTCCTCCAACAGGTGAATCCAGACAACATAAGACGCCACCAAAGCAATGCACAAAGTAGGGAGCCTGGCTGAGTGGTGCAGTGAAAAAGCAATTGTTCATTCACAATGCATATTACAGTTGCTACTCATTATATCTCACCATCCCCAGTACCTTGAATTGAGCCCAGTAACTGATGGGTAGCTGATGGAGTGACTGCAGAATGGGAATAATATGTGAGCTTCGCCTAGCTCTTGATAATAACCAAGTGATGACATTCTGCACCAACTAGAATCTCCAAGTTGACTTCAAGGGGAGACCTATGTTGAATGCATTACAGCAGTCTAGTCTTTGCATGGATCCTGGTTAGCCTAGTCAAAGTAGGGGCCATCTCCCAGGCTAGACTGAGATAGAAGAAAGCCATTTTTTGCAGCTGCATTAACTTATTTATCCAACAGCAATGCTGGATTCAGTGTCATCCCTAGGCTCTTAACCAAGTCAGCAAGAGTCAGATGAACCCCATGAAAAGTACAAATTGAAGCAGCGCGAGGACAGAGATGCACATGGCATGAGCACCATGTGGGGGCTGCTTTCATTTTCTCCCTGTGGCATTTGTCTCCATGTGGTAAACTGATGGTGTGCATTGGTTCATCATGCAGATCAGTGGAGACAATCAGACAGTTTGCATGGCAAGGCATGCACATGAATGCACTGGGTAGAGAGAGTTGCCACATGGAGCAATTGAAAGCAGCCTCTATTTGGCAGTTATTTAGTACTCTGGCTGTCAGAGTCCAACATAGAATGAAATATGTAAAGAGGTGATCCTTTTTTAGATACACAGATATACTGTAAATTAGAAAGTGAAGCATCATAAGCCCTGTCCAGCTAGGAGTGGGAATACCCAGGCTTAAATATCTCCTCTGCCATGAAGTTCACTGGATGATCTTGGACCAGTCATTCTCAGCCTAACTGATTTCAGCCCGGAATGGAGTGAGGGGAACTAACTAGGCCACCATGAGTGTCTTGGCAGAAGGATGGGATTAAAAAAAAGTACAATAGAAAAGAGCTGAGCTAAACAAGCCACACACTGGAGAAGTAGAGCCTCTTTCAAATATCACTATGATTTTGATGCCAAGGGTCAAACCACATGAAATGCAGAGGATCTGTGTTTGGATTTCCAGATGTGTAATGGAGTTGCACAAAGGGTGAATGCTGAATCAGAGCTGCAGTGTCTTAAATCAATATGGATATGTTTGGAACTCTGAAGAGGCCTGGGGTGGGTGGGTGGTTTTCTTTCTTTCTTTCTTTCTTTCTTTCTTTCTTTCTTTCTTTCTTTCTTTCTTTCTTTCTTTCTTTCTTTCTTTCTTTCTTTCTTTCTTTCTTTCTTTCTTTGTAAAGGCATATTATTGTCTGCTCCAGTAACCTATTATACTAAATTGCGCTCGTCTTTGCACATTTTTTTTATTATTTCTGCTTCATGAACCCACATCTGTTCAGATTTTTCCCAGTGTTTTTTCTTTCTTTTCTGCAATAAATCTGATTTTTTTTATAAGGCTGTCCCCAGTTCTGTAGGTCAAATGTGTACACACATACACAGTATGAATGTCCTTCTGTTCTTTGCTTTTGGCATTTTCCTTATTTTTGATAGTTCTGCTTTCTGATGTAAGGAAGCTTGATGTTCTCAGTTACCCTCAGTCTACTGTAAAAGGTTTCCAAATGGTTATCATTTTACAAATGCTCCCTTCATTAAACTCCCAACTTTTAAAAACCTTTTCTACACACATTTTTGTTACTCTGTTTTGGCCTATTATTAATGCCTGGCATTTTAAATTGAAGAGAATCTGATTTTGCTTCCTTATCATAGTTCTTATCAGTCCTGGCAATTGCTACTTGGAGGGGGACATACAAAATGCTTTAATGCTTTTTAATACAATTCATTTTTTTATTTCCCCTGAATTTAAGCTGCGAATTGCTAGCTGTTAATTTTCTTGATTGCAGAACAGCTCCAGGTCTTCCTGGATGACTCATCTGCTCTAGATGTTAGAGGCTTTTTATGCAGGGATGTCCCCCCCCCCCCACTGACTGCTTTGGGGCTTTCTTTTGATTATGCATGCCTTTCCCACATGTCAGAGGTCACCTCGCTCTCCCCGTATGTCTTGCCCCTGTTTTCCAGATGGGTTGGAATATTAGGTTAGCAGAGTTCTCAAGGCACATAATGCAGCAGTCTATCTGGCTTGTGTGTGCTGGTAGGAAACAAAGGTACAGACGGAGCCTCTTTATTTTTGCAAATCTAACATGAGTCCTTAATTGTAAGGAACTCCATTTTAAGGATAGAGTAGAGACAGGATTCTAATCTAGTCTAACTAACTAGGATGGATAGAGATGCAAAATGGAGATGGAGGCTGGGGATGGAGGACGGGGTAGAAATCAAATAAATAAATAAGATGCAAGTCCTGCCCTCATGGTGCCAAGTTGGAGAAAAGAGTGTGGAGAGAAGGTGTCAGCCAGAAGGAAGGAAGATTCCCTGAGAGTAGCAATCTACACATCAAAGGGATAGCATCAGTGCAGTAGAAAGGAAGGATGTTCAGGGTCCTGACCTATCTGTCTCTATAGTCCCCCCCTGGGGGAGGGGCTGTGGCTCAGTGGTAGAGCATCTGCTTGCCATTCAGAAGGTCCCAGGTTCAATCCCCAGCATCTCCAGTTAAAGGGACTAGGTGAGTAGGTGATGTGAAACACTTCTGCCTGAGACCCTGGAGAGCCACAGCCGGTCTGAGTAGACAATACTGGCTTTGATGGACCAAGGGTTTGATTCAGTATAAGGCAGCTTCATGTGTTCATGTGAATGAGTCAAAGAGACAGCACAAAGTCCTTCACTTCCAACACCCACTCCAAGGAAAATATCCTTAGAATGACACTGTGAGAGTATTAGATCAAGGGCTGAGTTATTTTTATTTATCAATGGGGAATCAAAATGTGTGATCTTGTGCAAATTGTGCCAATTTTCCCATTCTAATAAACAAAGAGACGACTGAAGGTAGGTCTATACCTTGCATTCACATGTACGTATCCAGTAACAGAAGAGCACAAAGGCTAGGTAGGGAGTGGAAAAGGCAGTGGCAAAGAAGTGAAATCTGTAGACTGAAATTTTGGTGGTCACTGTCAGGGCTGCAGATCTTGAGACAAGGATGGTCTCATCAGGAAGATCCTCAGGTCAGGAAACAGCTTTGTTCATGGAAACAGGCAGTTTGTAAGAAATGTAAATTGGCATGGTAGGGTCAGAGACTTTATGGGACCAAGTGCAGCTCTATTGGTCCTCTGTGTCATCTTTTCCCTGCCGAGCTGGCTGCTATAGCAGCATTCTTCAGCGGTGTAGCCATCTCCAGGGATGGCTCTGAAATGCCGCAGACAGAAGGCCAGCAGCTTCTGGCAAGCTATCACAGAGAGTAAGGGTCTTGGGTTCTGTTGCCAGGGTCCTTGGCTGACAGCCCCAGTAGGGTTGCCATCAGGCCTGGAGAAAAATATCCTTCCCTTTTAATGGAGGTTTAATATGTGGCAACGGACAGGTGAGGCTTTTTATAGCATGGAGGTAAGTAACATCACCTGGTAGATAACATTTTATTAAGCCTCTATTAAAAGGACATAATATTTTCTTTCTTCCAGGCAACTGGCAACCCAAAGCCCAAGTACATCATGGTTAAGAACTGTTGGCTGGGGCTTGGGAGGGGGTTGAATAAGAACTGTCAGATTTGCCAGAGAAAAGAATGAAATGTGTGTGTGTGTGGGGAGGGGGGCTAAGAGGTAACAGATAGCAGGAGAACATCAGGAAAAAGGCTGTGAGGCTCTCTCTCCTAACCACATAGAAAGTTTGAGTCTGTGTCCCTAGCTGGAGCACATTTTCACTTGTATGTGAACCACAAGAGAAATCCTGATCTTAAAACTGAGTCCAACTCCCTAGGCTTGAGAACAAGGACAAAGACCAACAGAAAGTCAGCTTTGCCTTCAAAAGCAACTGGTCATGCAGACATTGGGAAACGGTGATGATCTTCATGCCAGGAAGAGCTTTATCTGATTATCTGCTTCAGTGATAGGGTTGCCAGCCTCCGGATGGTGGCTGGCAATCTCCTGCTATTACAACTGATCTCCAAGTGATATAAATCAGTTCCCTTGGGAGAAATGGCCACTTTGGCATTTGACTCTATGGCATTAAAGTCCCTCCCCTCACCAAACCCTGCCCTTCTCAGACTCCACCTCCCAAATCTCCAGGTATTTTCCAGCCCAGAGCTGGTAACCTTATTCTGTGAAAGGCCCAGGAGCAAGACAAGTAAACAAATGTGGCAAGTTGGCAACCCTAACTGGAAGACTTTTGTTAACAGCAGTGTCTATGGATCAGGGTATCAATTACAGATTCATCAGTTATCAGGAACACAGTTCAGCCTTGGTGGTTATTTCCCCTTAATTTTATTACCATTCATTAGCATCAAGTATCTCAGAGTAATTACCAGATTGTGTCATTGACAGAATGTGCAGTAACATTTAATTCACCAGATTTTTGTCTTGTTTATTGGGAAATGGGATTCTGTTTCAGTATATTTTTAAAAGGAAGAGTAAGCTGAAAAGGAGACAACGTACTTCGTAAGCCTCTGATACCAGCTGATATCAGCAAGGACACTTGGAAACCCAAACAATTTGAATGCAGAGAACTTTATACGTGGGCTTTTTAAACTATCTCCACTGATACAATGTCCCATAGTTTTCAAAATACATGTTTTGTTGTGAGCATATATCTTTGTTTCCCAAACTGGTATATAGAATAGGGAAGGAGGGAGACCTAATTCATGTGTGGATGGGATGGAAATACAGAAGACAGATGACTTCCAGGCACCAAAGGGCTCTGTTTCCTCAGTATGGGAAAACTGAAGGGGAAAGTGCAGAAGTGAGAGTTGCATATAATATATGATTATACTGGTTTCCAAACAGATAGAAAAGCAAAGTGAAGCATCCTACCTTCCACTTAAACGAAACAAAACAAGCAAGTTATACACAATTACATGTTAACATCTAGTTTCAGCCATAAAAACACAAAAACAATTTTATACCTGTCTTCAGTAGACTTGCCATCAAATCTACTAACAACTAGATTTCTGATTTGGTAATTCAGAATTCGACTCTGAAACTTCTTTGCTAATCTGCCATGTTTTTAACATCTCTTCCACACATTCATCCTGGACATGGATGCTTTCATTGTTGACACATTTCATTCAACAAGTAGACCAGCTTTTTAAAAAATCAGACCTTGCACCCTTAAGAATAGTGTGATCCATTTTCCACCTCCATTTCATGAAAAATTTCACCTGATGATTCAAGGAAATCAAGCAGCTCTTAAAAACATAGGAGCAAACCAGGCCATTTTGCTTTTGACAGTCGGCACACAAGAACTTAAGAAAAGCCATACTGGATCAGACCTAAGCCCATCAAGTCCAGCAGTCTGTTTACACAGTGGCCAACCAGGTGCCTCTAGGAAGCCCACAAACAAGATGACTGCAGCAGCATTATCCTGCCTGTTTTCCACAGCACCTAATATATTAGTCATGCTCCTCTGATCCTGGAGAAAATGGATCCCTGTGTTATTTTTTTTTAAAAAAAACTTTTTGCAAGCATGACTCTTCTGCTAGGAAAAAAAAGTGTTCAGCCTGTCTTGAGACATGAATGCAAACACCCAGCAAAGCTAACTACAAGTATTAATTTTTTAGGGAGACATACATGCAGAGAAGTGAGCTGTGACTCATGGAAAATCATACTCTGCCAGAAATTTTAGTTATTTAAGGTGCCACTATACAGCAAGGAATGACAGCACAGACAAGAATGAATCCTAGAAGACAAGAATAGAGTTTGCTAAAACAAGGTCACTACTACAAAAGGTTTCAGATTCCAGCTTATATATATATCCATTCATGACAAGCTGTCCCAAGAGTTGGCAAAAGTACATTTTTTCTTGTTATTTTCTGCCTCATCCAAAGTGCTTCTCTGTCAAAGCTTTAACATGGCAGCACTGAATTATATTGATGAAGTAGAAAGGCATGGAATGAAAAGTGGAGAGCTTGCTTTGGTTCTTCTGCTTGCTAATGTGAGTTCTGAGTGAGTAGACATTTGCTGAAGATAGCTATTTTAAAGTTGCATGACATTAACATGTGAATAGGTACTTTCTCTAGAAGATTTCTCCCCTCCTCTCATTACTGCCAGGACAAGTCTATAACATTGTTGGATACCTATTTTGTGCAATATCAGATGACATTTTAGGGCACTTTTGCATTGCCATGAGGGCTATGCCATATGCCAGGCATTCTGTTGATGTTATTTAGTGTTACAAATAACATTAGACTAGTACAGGTTTGTCCAAAACCTACTTCTATCACCCATGACATGAAGGAGAGTGAGGTCTTAATGGAATTTGTGGGATGGCTTTGCCTACAGGATTGATCGTTTTTAAGTCAAGCTATTTTAGTGGGTTGATTCTGTAGTCTAATCAAGCTTATATATGCTGCCCTGTGCAGCAATCACGCCAGATTTAATTTGTATGCATGACTACTTAAAATGAAAAGCTGATGCCAAATACAGCTTTCCTATTATAATCATGCATTAGTCACTGTGAAGAGTTACATAATGCTTTGCAACACACTTCTCAAATTATAACAATAATCTTGAAATATTTGCCTATAAAACAATTAATACAATCTCCTGAAATATTGGCCCCATACCTTAATGTCTATGCCTACCAATAAAACATGTGCAACTACTAACAAGCTAAGGTTTTAGCACATACCCCCGCATGTGATCTGCCCTACAATTAATCTGAAAGTGCTCCAGAATGATAAAGTTACATTAATACCAATTCCATCAGGGAATACAATTTTTAGACATCCAGCTGTTGAGAAAATCTTGAAAATGTGGTTGTGGCATTTGAAGTGCCATCCTAAACATAGTTACACCTCTCTAAGCCTATTGACTTCAAAATCTGTTTAGGATTCTACTGTAAACGATTTATTTTCAATAAATACATTTAAAATTGGGATGTTACATTTAAAAGGTCATCTGGATAGAATCTTTCCATACAGTCATTCAGTACTTGAGAAAGATGAAGAAATAAGTGCCTGAAAGTGATCACTACAGTCATTTCAAAATTGTTCCTGTTGTGCAAATAGACAGCATCCCCTTTCCTGGCAAGGTGATTTCCTGCATCTGTGATGCAGTGGGGTGTATTGTAGATGAAAGAAGGTCCAAGAAAAGGACTCCTAAGGTATCCTAAAGCTTTATTTCTGCTGTAGGGCAAACATTTGCTTTTCTAATTATTTTGAGTACTCCTTATTATACAAATAGTCTATACTATGGGAACCCATGATGACCCATTATGTGTGTGTGCTGTCAAGTCGCAGCTGACTTATGACGATCTCATAGGATTTTCTAGGCAAGAGACGTTGCCCCATTAGAGAGGGTAAATCCCATCTCCCACTTCTTGTCCCCCCGCCAACCATCCCCTTGTGTGTTTTCATCCTTGACAAACCTCCCAACACATACTTTCCTCCTCCCCTTGGTATGTCCTTACAAAAACTCCATTACAAGATGGCAAGAGTGATTATGGTGGCATCCATATGCATTGCTTTTGAAGAGACTAAATAAAATTGTGTGAAAGCTTCAATCAAGGCAATGGGGTGAAACAATTATAGGAAAAGAGAGCCAGACACAATAAAGTATAAATGTGACCAGATTACCTATAGTATTTGCTGATAAATGTATAGATTTTGATCATTCCAAGTAGTAACGCTGCACAAAAAGAGAGCAGGAAAGAAGAGTGAAGGACAATGCCAAATTCCTGGAGAGCTAGTTAGGTCTTGTCTAGACAAATAAACACACACTGCTGTGAAGTCACCCACTAAATTTCATGGTGATCAGGATTTTGAACCTGGGTCTTCCATGGCCTAGGCCAACACTAATACATCATACTGGCTCTCTACAGTGGATTCCAAAAATCCATGTGAATGGACTATACAGAAAGATGAAGAAAATGCCCAAATGTGTAAGTGTGTATTTTAATGTATTTGTTATAGAGTTTTTCTTGTGCCACTTCCCTTTGTGGGATGAAAGGAGATATGGGGGAAAAAGAGAATAGGAAGGGAAAACAAGAGAACTTTCGCTTTGTTTGAAGGGAAAGGATCCTTGACCAGATCATGTACTAATCTAAAGACATGTAGTCCTTAGATTAATACATGAATAGTACAGATTGTAGAGAGCCAGCATGGTATAGTGGTTAAGAGTGGCAGACTCTAATCTGGTGAACAGGGTTTGATTCCCCACTCCCCACATGAAGCCTGCTGAGTGACTGTGGGCTAGTCACTGTTTTCTCAGAACTCTCAGCGCACGTGGAGGCAGGCAAAGGCAAACCACCTCTGAACGTCTCTTGCCTTGAAAACCCTATGGGCTCATCATAAGTCTGTTGCCCTTTGAAAGACAATTCAAGACAGCTGATAAGAACACACATTGATGAGTAGGGTTGCCAGGTCCCTCTTCACTACCGGCAGGAGGTTTTTGGGGCAGAGTCTGAGGAGGGCAGGGTTTGGGGAGGGGAGGGACTTCAATGCCATGGAGTCCCATTGCCAAAGCAGAAGTTTTCTCCAGGTGAACTGATCTCTATCAGCTGGAGATCAGTTGTAATAGCAGGAGATCTCCAGCTAGCAACTGGAGGCTGGCAACCCTATTGATGAGGGCATCAAAGAGAAACTATAAACATGCATATCTTCCCTTTTGCAGCTTAAATTTTGCACTATCATAAACTATACCTCGGCAGCAGTTGCAAGCAGTGCAGTTTATCTGGGAGATAGCTTTACGCTAGTTTAGCACAAACTGTAATAAAAGGCCCCATCGATTCTTTACATAAACAAGTACAATGCAAAGCACTTAGGAAAGGGTAATCTGAGCTATTTTTTTTACGGGGATAGATTCTGTTTAACTAACTGCAACCATTGGAAAGGATGTGGGGGGATGCTGTGGTCAGCTATGACCTGCTCAATAGTGAGTGGCTACCAGGAAGAACTAAATAAATTGATCTTACTAGAAGTACTAGGTCTGGGAGAGAGAACATTTCAGGGACTTTGTAGCTGGGCAGGTCGATGGAAGGATCACGCCCCTATGCCATGCCAATGCCTTGCTACTGCAATCAATAAAGTTGTGGCCATTTTCATCCAGCTACGGTTTCAATTGCACGTTTCCCAAGGGGAAAAGGACTGCGGGTGGTTTAGTGTAGGCGGTAGAATGTGGCTCATCAGCGTCCCCACACACTTAAACACTGGACTTTATCACAAGTCCTAGACAAGTACTAGGTCTGGGAGAGAGACCATTGCAGGGTCTAAGTACATCCTGGCTCAGAGCATGTCCACATGAGCAGATCCCACATTCAAGGAATGGAGAGTTCAAATCCTTTTCTCAGCCTCCTTCCCATTATTGAAGCTAGTACTTCTTTGCCCCATAGAATCCAGTGGGAGATACTGAGAATAAGGTTAAAAATCCCTTCTCTGCAAGCCATACTATAAGTTGGTCACTCTGGGGTGTAACATAATATGAGCAATGTGAAATGAATCGTTGGGAATTAACTTTTATAAACACAGATGCTCTCGTGATTCTATGACAATTTGTTGGTCCCAGTGCTGGGAACGTTGTACAACTGCAAAAAGCCTGAATATTGTATTTGTATCTCACAATTTCTGATAATGTTTCTTCCCCCCCACACACACACACATTCTGTTTCATTCTTTGTTTAACCAGAACAACTTCAGTCTTTTATAGCAGAGAAGAAATAGCACACAGGTTGCTAACTTTTGTTACCAAGCCCTAGGAGGAAATTTTAGAGCCTGCACAAAGATTTCCTAAGGTAGTCCCTGGAGAAGAAAGATATGCACCCTTTCTCATATAGCTATCAGAGAAGCGCACATATTAAAAATCAATATCCATAAGCATATGTTCAAATGTGGAATATGAAGGAATGGATTGTCAAAAGGTGTGACTCAACTGCTCTCTTAATTTCAAGAACAATGTTCCAAGACACGGAATGATATTTTTACTTGTATGCTTCACTTTTTTCTGTTCTAATATTTACATTACACTTCCCAGTTTAGTGACTAGACAGGAATGCACTTCCTGGCAGCTGGTGCTGAGGACAAAAGGTCATCTTCTAGACATTAACAGCCAGGAAATGAACTCCCCCATTTGGGGTTATATTATTAATTAATGCTTTTAAAAATTTCAAGCACTCACATATTCCTTTTCTAACACTCTCCTGCTTCTGTCAGCAATTGATCTTTTCTTGAGGACTAAGTGCTATCAATACACAGCCGCTGTTTCACCACAGGTGGCTGGATGATCCTTATTTTAAGGGACTTAAAATAATTATTTTAAGGATCCTTATTTTAGGGGATGGCTGTGGATCAGTGGTAGAGCATCTGCTTGGCATGCAGAAGGTCCCAGGTTCAATTCCCAACATCTCTAGTTAAAAGAACCAGGCAAGTAGGTGATGTGAAAGACCTCTGCCTGAAACCCTGGAGAGCCGCTACCAGTCTGAGTAGACAATACTGACTTTGATGTACCAAGGGTCTCATTCAGTATAAGGCAGCTTCATGTGTTCATGTCAGTTAATCTAGGAAATGAGAGTTACATCTAACGCATTTCCCTTGTTTCACAGCACTGCATTGAATAGATACTACAGTTGCATATTGGGGGTGGGGCCATGGCTCAATGGCAGAGCATTTGATGTGAATGCAGCAGGTCCCAAATTCAATCCTGGGTATCTCCAGTTGAAAGGATCAGGTGATGTGAAAGTCCTCTGTCCGAGGCCCTGGAGAGCCATTGCCAGTCTGAGTAAACAATACTGACATTGATAGATCAACAGGATGACTCAGAGTAAGGCAGACACATGTGTTCATGTGAGGAGCAGCTTGATATGGCATCCTATTAACAAAGGCGATCTCCACAGCATTTGGAGAAGATCTGAATGCCAAAATGTTGCCCCAAAATTGCCAAGAGTTCTTGAGCATTGAATAAGGAATACCTCCTCTTTTTCTAGTTGAGATGATACTTTTAAAAATGCTAATGTCAAGGTCAATTCCAACATTAACAGAATTTTTGACAACTTGTTGGGGACATAAAGGTGTACCCAAATTACATCTTTGCATGCCATAGGATGGATTTTCAGTTCACAAGTTTGTGCCACTATGTGAAAATTACACAGGCCTTTTGTCAAGTTTGAGAAGTATGTGTACATGTAAAATGTGCCCTTTAAATTTCTTGAATGTGGCAATATGGAAAAGATCAGCCTCCCAACTATCCTAAATGGACATGGGCCACAACTAGGCTTGTTAAGTCCCTCTTCGCTACCGGTGGGAGGTTTTTAGAGTGAAGCCTGAGGAGTGTGGGGTTTGGGGAGGGGAGGGACTTCAATGCCATGGAGTCCAATTGCCAAAGCGGCCATTTTATCCAGATGAACTGACGTCTATCAGCTGGAAAGTAGTTGTAATAGCAGGAGATCTCCAGCTACTACCTGGAGGTTGGCAACCCTAGCCACATGATACATGGGTCTGTCCTTCATACTTAAGAGGGTCATGTTTTAGAAGATTGGCCAGAAAATACTGATGGTGCAAATCATGGCAGCCAGATTGTTTGGATCCTGCCACTTATCTGCATTAATTATCTGTTTTTTGGCACAATCCAAGTTGATGGTTCTTATCTTTAGAGCCCTAAACAGTCCTGGAACAGAATATTTGACGGACCTCCTACTCCCGCATGAGCCTTTCCACCAGCTAATATTGGTAGTTTAGGCCCTGTTCAATGTGCAACCCCCCCCGACCTCAGCATTAGAGTTAAAAGTGGGCAGCAGCTTTTCCTGCTTGAGGCTGTGATGCAGGCATCAAGATTAGGGTTGCCAGGTCCCTCTTTGCCACCAGTGGGAGGTTTTTGGGGTGGAGCCTGAGGAAGGCAAGATTTGAGGAGGGGAGGGACTTCAGTGCCATAGAATCCCATTGCCAAAGTGGCCATTTTCTCCAGGTGAACTGATCTCTGCCGGCTGGAGATCAGCTGTAATAGCAGGAGATCTCCAGCTAGTACAGTTCATTCTTAAAATAATTGTACTTACCTGGAAATTTGTAATCTGCAAAGAGAAAAATTGATTAGTTAATATTATTCAATATTACTTACCTTGGCTATTAGATTCTTCTTGTTAGTCTGTAATTGTTTTATGTTTTGTCCGTTTTTCATGTATTCACTTTGCACCTCCTGCACTTAATATATTTAATTTGCATTGAAAATTTTGTGCTGCTTTCTTGTTCTACAGTACCTGGAGGTTGGCAACCCTAATCAAGATAACAGTACTTAAGTTTGGATTTTGTTCAAGCAAAAGCTGAGGGTGAACTGAAGCCTTAAAGACTCCTGCAAGGTGGTGCAAACCTCTCCCCTTCTTGTAAGAGCAGGCTAGTGGCTCTTAAAGATGCCATGCCTGGTTATAGTGGCAAGTACCCCACTGGGGTTAGTGCCACCTGCCCCTTCTGGAGGAAGTTGGGATAAAAATGTTTTAAATAAACTGATCTGGAAGGTTGCCGGTTCAAATCTCATCTCAGTCATAACCTCACTGGGTGGCCTCAGGCAAGCTACTCTCTTTCAGCCTCAGTCCCCCACCTGTAATATGGGAATAACAATACTGATCTCTCTTATAAGGTGGTTGGAAGGCTTTACAGCATGATAATGCATGTAAAGTGCTCTTTTTGCCACCAGGTCGCAGCCAACTTATGGCAACCCCATAGGGTTTTCAAGGCAAGAGACATTCAGAGGTGGGTTGCCATTGCCTGCCTCTGCCTAGCGACCGTAGAATCATAGAATCATAGAGTTGGAAGGGACCACGAGGGTCATCTAGTCCAACCCCCTGCACAATGCAGGAATTTCACAACTACCTCCCCCACACACCCCCAGGGACCCCTACTCCATGCCCAGAAGATGGCCCTGATATTCCTTGATAGTCTCCCATCGAAATACTTAACAGAGACGACCCTGCTTAGCTTCTGAGATCTGACAAGTTCAGTCTAGCCTGGGCTATCCAGGTCAGAACGTTACCAGTTATTTAATTATTAGAGGCAGCACTAAGTAGAATAACCATGGATGTGTGGAGAGTGTGGTCCCCAGCACTGGATGGTTACCCCACAGGCACCGCAGAGCAGGATTCATTGTCAGAGAATATTATTTTCATATTGTGGTATTTCTCAATTAATTTTAATTTCATATTCTAGTATTTCTCAATTAATTTCTCAATTAATGATTTTCATATCCTGGTATTTCTCAATTAAGCACTGCTTAGAAGATGGCAGGTAGGAAGGACCAGTATGCTCTTTCAGCGACAGGATCCTTCCTCTCAGTGGGGGCTATTCAGATCATCAACTCCCTTTCTCCAAAGGGTCTTTTAGAAAGTGGCTGGTTCCTCATTTTTGCAAATACATTTGCACTCCTATGCTATTGTGTATCTTTCCAGAATTAGAAATGCAAATTTCATATTCTTGCACAGTCTCCAGAATATGAAACGGTAAGGATGCAGGTACATAGCTTACAACACACTGCCATCATGTGGCGCAATGTAGGAACGGCCACATTCATAACAGTGAGCTGCTTCTAGCAAATGAACCATGCTCACCACAGCCATGCATGCATGTCCTGTCACTGGATGAAAATATCAGTACTTAAATAATCAATGATGATAGAAAGGAGCAGAAAAGTGTCTCAAAATTCTAAAGTAGGAGATAAATCTGCACACTGTTGTTGACAATGGCTATCATATCTACAGTATTTTCAGCAGGGTGTGGAACTAGATCTTTTTGCTAAGTTTTGTTGAAATTGCAGCACATTGAATTGGGTCCAAAAACACACTGGTGGATGCTCGAATGCTGATAGCATATCTCCCTACATCATTTGGAGGCAGGAAGCATCATCAGCATCGATTTAAGCACTTTATAGGCAACTCCACATAGAGCAGAGTTGGACAAATATACCCCTATTTCTTTTTGTTTCCCCATGTGTTTGTTGTGAGCCCTATTGTTCCACTCAATTCCATTGTTGGTGTTCCAAATGTGTGTTAATTGTATGTAGTTTATATACCATTTATGTCCATGTGACCAATTATAATTCTCAGGTTGCCACCTACCTACTGTTCACCCACTGAAGCTCACAACTTCACCCACTGAAGCTCACAACACATGAACACATAAAGCTGCCTTATACTGAACCAGACCCTTGGTCCATCAAAGTCAATATTGTCTACTCAGACTGGCAGCAGCTCTCCAGGGTCTCAGGCAGAGATTTTTCACATCACCTACTTGCCTAGTCCCTTTAACTGGAGATGCCGGGGATTGAACCTGGGACCTTCTGCATGCCAAGCAGATGCTCCACCACTGAGCCATGGCCCCTCCCCAATGGAAAAAGTTCCCTGAAGAGATTGGGTGGTTATGGAGTGCCATCTCTGGAATCTTTTAGGTGACGATAAACAAATGCTCAGATAGTGTTGAAACATACGCACATTTTATAGGGGGAATGAGGAAACAAAACGATGCAAAAATAAAGAATCATTCAAAAAGGGAGAAGAAACATCAAAATGAGGATATCCAAGCTGAACCAGCTAGAGTAGGTCAAACAAAGGAGTAAGCTGTAAGATGCTCTGGGTTGCAACTGGGGAGAAAGGCAGATTATAAATGGAGAAAATAACTCAATATTTGATAGTGTCTCTAATACAGAGTTCATTTCAAGACACCACTAGCCAATATCAGTGGCAAATGAAAGCAGGATTAGGAACTCCAGCCAGGTCAAGCAGAAATAGGATCTAACCAAGGTGTGGGCTAAAGATTTAGAAGGTTTAGTAAAGGGTTGGATGATGTAAGATTATTATATCATTACAGCAATGATGTAAGATTCTACAAAGAAAAAAAAGTCTAATTGCCAGGACAAGGGCAGTCAAGAACAACAATAGTAGGCTCACTGCATGTCCAGGTAATGGTATGTAGGACAGGCAGGAGTCAGAAGAGCAAGGAACCTGACCATAACAGGTGCAAAAGGTGGCAACAGAGAACACCTAGGGAGTGAATGTGAGAGTTTCTAATTAAGTATTCGGAGATGGGGTTCGGGAAATAAAGACGGCCTAAGGGATTCTCAATCTGATATAAGCTTCCAACTCCAAAGTGCCTGATTAAGAGTGAAGAAAACAGCTAATTAATACACATTTAATATTAATCGACACGTAATTTACTGCCAGCTGTACAGGAGCAAGACAAGTCCCAAGTGTGTATGTGTGGGAAATAAAATTTGAATAAAGAGTGCTGAAGCTCTGAGAAAAGAGGGTTAAATTAGAAACAAATAATACAAAATCAGGAAACCTGGACCAGTTACAGTGGCCATTCTAAACAGAGTTATACCCTTCTAACTCCATTGAAGTCAATGGGCTCAGAAAGGTGTAACTCTGCTTAGGATGGCACTGTTAGTGTACAGGGCTTAGAATGTTTGGGGAATGCTATTCTACGGAGGAACTGTGCTACCCTGCATTGAGGGACATGCCGGGATAAGACAGCCCCATTAAAAAAACAAGCATACCCATGGGCTATTTTGGACAGGGCTGGCAAGCTTCCAGCATGGTGCAGTTGTTAAGAGCAGTAGTTTGGAGCGGTGGACTCTGATCTGGAGAACTAGTTTTGATTCCCCACTCCTCCATGTGAGCAGCGGAGGCTAATCTGGTGAACTGGATTTGTTTCCCTGCTTTTACACATGAAGCCAGCTGCGTGACCTTGGGCTAGTCATACTCTCTCAGTCCCACCTACCTCACAGGGTGTCTGTTGTGGGGAGGGGAAGGTGATTGTAAGACGGTTTGATTCTCCCTTAAGTGGTGGAGAAAGTTGGCCTATAAAAACCAACTCCTCCTCCTCCTCTTTCTCTTCTTCTTCTGAAATGCTGTCTTACATTAACCACCCCAGCTTTAGATCCATGCACATGCACTTTAAAACATTATAAAGCCCCACCCACTTTCTGACATGCAGAGAAATACTGAGCTACCCCAAACAGCCCTCCGTATCCCACAACTGTATGTAATACAGATACCAGAAAGAGCTTTCATGCTACCTCTCCCAGAGGAAGCATCATAGTGAAGTCCCAGAAACCTAATGCTTTGTCCAAAGACAGTAATTCTACAATTTCCCTTAATCTGACTTTAGATAAAATGAGGCTCATCAAACAAAACTGGATTAGCATCATTGTTGTTGTTTTTTAAGGAAAAAGGGGTACAGAGGGGGAAAAGGGGGAGAGATAAGCATCTCTGTTGATGTGATAAAACTGTACTGTAAAACCTTCACCCATGATTCAATTGGTAGAAATGAGATGCCATCACAAAAACAAAAGCTGGCATTGGATAGCAAAGCAGAAACACTTTTTCAGATTGTAAATATCTGTGTGATCCCAAGTACCTAGTTATAGGACTATAAAATTTATCAATGACCCTTTTATCCTATTCCATTGATTATGGTGAAAGATGCACGACTGAAAGATTTAAAAGTCCAAATACAAAATATCTTTGAAAAAACTGTTAGTTCCATCAACCACAAGTTCACAAGGTTGGAAAAGACCACAAGGGCCATCCAGTCCAACCCCCTGCCATGCAGGATCCCACAATCAAAGCACTCCCGACAGATGGCCATCCAACCTCTGCTTAAAGACCTCCAAAGATGGGGACTCCACCACCCTCCGAGGCAGCGCATTCAACCGTCAAACAGCCCTCACCGTCAGAAAGTTCTTCAAATAAAGAACATGCCAGATAAAGAACATGCCAGAGTCATGAACAGGGGACATCTTGAAGCTGCCTAACAAAGTCAGAATTCTCGATATCTGAGAGTTTCTTTGATGAATGAAAGTACCACAGGCAGACTGGCCAGGACAGCCTTAATGGTTCACCTTCCAAGTTAACTAAAAGATGGTTGAGGGTGAATGTCTCTAATAGCCACAAACTCCTGCCTGGAGGCAAAAGTGCTTAGAGGACTGACTAAATCCTACGCTGTCACATCATGAAGTTATGCTAGTGTATCCTGAAGGTACAGCAGCCTGGCTTAGGACTGAGCTGAAAGTCATTAGGTTGACTTTACTAGCACAGCGGGTAAAATCCTGGGAGCTCCAGGCATCTGAGAGACTGTGAAATCTGAAATGTTGAACAACTTCAGTGCCTCAGTATTAATATCCCCACAAGACATGTTAGAATAAATGATTAAAACTTCTAAAAATATGCCTTTTGAAGAAATTATTAAAGAGTTTTCTCTAATTTGACCTTTAGGCAAATCTTTTAATAAATCACTTATAGGGGGGGGGGGTTAACTCTTATTCTTAGTTCAGTGCTTTTTCTGTAATTATGCTTTTAATTACAAGGATTCACTGGGTCATAAAGCCTTTTTGCTAACTGAGGAAAAAGCTGTATTTTTTTCATTTATTTATTTAAACATTGTGTTATCATGCTCATTTCCCCTAGGTTATGGGCAGTATAGTATAGTGGTTAGAATGACAAATGAGCAGCCCATTCCTGAGGGGGGGTATTTCTATGGCAGGTAGGAGTGGTGCACCCACACCACCTCCTCAGAGGCTTCCTGGCCACCACGGAGGTAAAAAAGGTATTTAAAAAATAGGAAAAAGGAAAAGACGCCCAACTGAGAAAAGCAAGGCTACTACAATGAAAAAGGTGTCGTAGCAACACCACTGTGTGAGGAGAGATACCCAGGGCTAGAGGGGTTAGCTAGCATCAGCTCTGCCTCTGGGAACGCCCCAGGAAAACCCCCCCCCCATGTTCTCTTTCGAGATTTAGTTCCCAGAGTGGCTGCATAGGCAGCGGTGGCTGGCGGAGCTCCGGGGTTCCCGAATACTGGCATGTTTGTCCCCATGCTGGTGTAGGTGCCACCTTATTCCTTGATAAAGTGCACCTATGCCAGCTCTGGGTCACGCAGGCTCCTAAAGAGCTCCACCACCCCCTTCAGGAATGGCTCAAAGATCTAGGTTACCCAGTTTCAAATTCCCACAATACTTTGACTCTTTTTGGGTGACTTTGGGCCAGTCTCAATCCTTACTACACAATGTTCCTTTAAGAATAAAAAGAGGAAGGGGACTACATGTACACCATCTTGAGTTCCTAGGATGAATGCTGGGATAAAAACATGATAGATTGTGATACATACATATCTGATTAGAGAGAGGACCAAGTTATTGCCATTCATATTAAATGCTGTTTAATTTTCTTTACTCGTTTTCTATTAGAAGGACACATACCTTCACAATTATCATAATAGCAAATAAAAATAAATTGTGGCTAAATCAGAAGTGGTGTTTTCAGGACCTGGGACAGCTCCTGGATACCATCCATGTTGTACAAAAGCAAGCAAGATAAACAAATTCACAGAGAAGGGAGGAAAATATTCAAAAGTGCAACTGATAAATCCATTTATTCTAGAAATTATACCTGGTGAAAGAGAAAGTTCTTTACAACAGAATATTTTGATACATTCTCTAGAACTAAAGGTGTAGGCTTCATCCCAGCAGCAATAAAGCTTTATTTGGTTAAACCTTTAGCTCAGCTTATTTATGGGGACCAATTAAGTATAGTTACCAATTGTAAGGCACTGGAGAGGGTCTAATCAGGCTTCTTTAGAGCTCTGTTTAAAGTACCTAAATGCACGCCTATCGTGGTGCTCAGACAGGAGGCCAGTTTGTGCAAGGTAGAGACAAAAACCTGGCTGACTACCATCAATTACTGGCTGAGAATTCATTTAAAATCATAACGGTTTACTCCCTCTGCCTCTTCCAGTTGTCCCATATCTGAAATGGTCTTCTAGAGTAATAAATAAATTATATTTGGTCAGATTAGATCCAGAATATCTCCTGGAGATGGGTTTGAGGAAAGTAAAATCATTGGTCCATCAACGTCTATTGGATATTGAAAGCCAAAACGAGCTATCATTACTGCCAAAGTTATACAATGCATTACAACCATGTTCAAGATTTGCTGCAGCCCCTTACCTATCGACTATTACTCATGCCAAATGCAGATGGGCTTTCTCCAGAGCTCGCTTTGATGCTATACCTTCTGCTGTTTTAGATGGAAGGTTTCAATATTTGCCTATGGAGCAAAGGTGCTGCTCATGTTTGCCCAATACAGTTGAATCAATTTCACATATAGTACTGCATTGTGAATTGTACTCTGATGTTAGAACAAGTACTATTTCCCCTCTGTTAACTCGGTTTAAGCATCTGAACTATTTTTCGGGGTTCACGGAGTTAGACTTGATTAAATACTTACTTGAAGATAAGGAGGCTTCAGTATCTTATGGTCTTGTAAAAAAGTCAAGAGATTCTGGATAGAAATTCATCAAGAAATACAGAAGGTGTTAAAATTTAGCTTTCCTCTAGACCCAGAGACAATGTTATTGAGTTTGTTACCCAAAGAACTAGATAAAAATCTTGGTGAATTCTTTATATATATGATAACAGCAGCCAGAGTTGTTTTGGCATCAAGGTGGAAACAAGATGAAATCCCTGAGTTGGAAAGACGGAGAGAAAAAATGGCGGAATATGCTGTGATGGCAAAGCTAACTCACTTGCTGAACAAAAGACCTGTTGGGGAGTGGCAGAAGAAATGGAAACTCTACTATGATTATGCGTAAATGTAACTTCAATATTTTGTAGCAGAACAATTAGAAAGGGATTAAGTTAGAATGTTGCAGTTAGAACACATATATGTTTTAGTATCTTTTCCTTTTTCCGATGCTTCCCTTGTAATGTGGCTTCTTTACGATTCCCAGCAACTCAGAATATAGTGGTTGTTTCTTCCATTCATTGTCGTGGAGGACTGGCCAGATCCTGACCTATGATAGCTTGTTTAGAATGAGAAGAATTAACTCACTCTTTGGTATAAAAGAAAACACTGTTTTTTCATGAATGTACCTATTCTGTTTAGTGCCTGTCCATCTATGGGAGTAATAGAGACCTTTGGAGTCACAAAATACCCCATTTGATGACAGCATCAGACTTTCTATCGGATTCAGAAACATCTGCATTTTCCCCCTCTCGGCTGGAAGCAAAGTTTTAAGTAGCAGAATCCTTAAAATGCTCTGCTGGGTCTCACTGATTCTCACTGATTCTGCCAGCGTCGCTCTACAGGGAATACCACTGCCCAACGGTTTCTACAAAGAGCTTGAAAGAATTATAATTCTTTCCAAATGCATATATTACTTGAATGACAGGCTGTGGTCTCAGACATTCTAATTGATCTTTTGGCTGCAGTATACTGTAATTTGTATGGAAATATGCATGTGCCAGTGGAGGCTGTCCCACAGTAGTCTGAACAGAGACATGTCACCTAAGAAGAGCACTTCATGATTCATAATTTTCTCCATGCAATTTGCACTTCTGCGATGCAGGCAAATGAATATCTTTTCCATATGCAGACACAGAAGTGATGAGTTGTCAAAACATGAAGACTTTGAGAATATTATATATTAACTCAGAATTCAGAATACTTAACCATCTCCCCCCCCCCCACCAAACAGAATAAATTAGTAGAGGACCATTTCCTAGACCAACATATTTTATTCTTACTGAATTTGACTCTGGCAGCCAAGATCATTCCTAAAATAAGCAATATTATTAATTTTGTTATAAGAATATTGGACAGCTTTAAAAAAAGGCCTGTAGCCTATGGTGCAAAGACGTTGGTCTTTCACCAGGTTTTAAGTCAGGTTAGGCACAATTTTTGGCCTGAGGGCTACATCTGGACCTCCGCTGGATCTAGAAACAGGAAGAGCCAGCATCCAACTTGGATCTCTCAAAAGTGGGTGGAGATCCAAATCTGTCTCTCTCTGCCACTCTGCTGCCCTTAATAGCACTTGGCTGTTGAGGTTCTTTACAATATTAGGGTGCATCCTTCCACTACCTGATACTGTATGGCAGGCCAATACTCCTGACAAATTATTTAGCAGCTCAAGAGCCAGATGAAAGGTCCAGTGGGCCAGAGGTGGCTCTCCAGGCCATAATTTGCTCGCCTCTGGATCAGATAGTTGCAGCACATTTCAGTCACTCACTACTAGTGACCTAAAGCACAATTGTGGCTTACCTGTATGCCATAGGTTCAAGGTCTCCCTTTCAATCAGTCTTCCTCTGATGGAAAATGACCCCATCTATCAGGAAGACTCAGCAGCAAGGAGACATTGGGTTCCAATGGTAGAAAGGAGTCAGTGACTCTGAGTTAATCTCTCTAGTCCTCAATAGTTTGAATTCCGTGATAATATAATGTCCTTCTCTAGTTGCCATTGCCTGTACACTTACTTTTTAAAGTTATGAATTTATTTAGAAAATAACTTTTATAGTCTAACAGTATATCTTTAATATAAAAAACAACACTGTGAATCAATTCATACAGTCAGTGAACACTGATCTTTTATACTGTGTTTCAGTCTTACATTCACATATGAATTTCCTTCTTCCCCCTTTAAAATCTACATTTTAATTATTTTTAGTTATTATTATTATTTATTTACTTTACTTATACTCTGCCTTTCTCCCCAAAACAGCTTACATTGTTCTCCCCTCCTCCATTTTATCCTCACAACAAGCCTATGAGGTAGGTTAGACTATGTGACTGGCCCAGGGTCACCCAGCAGGTTTCTGTGGCAGAGTAGGGATTCCAACCTGGGTCTCTGAGATCTTAGTCTGACACTCTAACCACTACACCACTCTGGTCCTCACACCACACTGGCTCTATTTTGTGGGCTCTATTTTTATATTGCCCTGACCTGGATGGCCCAGACTAGCCTGATCTCATCAGATCTCAGAAGTTAAGCAGGGTCAGCCCTGGTTAGTACTTGGAAGAGGGGCCACCAAGGAATACCAGGGTCTTTATACAGAGGAAGGCAATGGCAAACCATATCTGTTAGTCTCTTGCCTTGAAAACTCTACTGAGATGCCATAGGTCAGCTGTGACTTGATGGAACTTTACATACACCTACATTTTTAGATTGTGTATTCATTGCATGTTGAAGGGGAACAGAATCATAATTGTTCATGTCAGATAAGAAACTACATAGCCATTGAAGAGGAAGGGGAAGAATGAGAAATTGCACAGCACTGATTCAGCCAACCTCACCCTTCAGGTAATATTGCCATCCAATGATGAGATGACCACAACTATCCAAATCAAATCAAATCAAATCAAATCAAATCAAATCAATGACCTTTATTGGCATATTCTCAGAAATACAGAATAGACACAACTATCCCAACATTCCAACACTCAAAATGCACCTCACTATTTATATTCTATTGTTCTCTATTCTTGTCTCTTCCCATAGCTTGTGGCAATGGCTGAACCAGCCGCTCTGAGGACTCATCATCAAAATCTCCTAACATACTTTGTCCATACTCATGTACTCATTCAGATAGTATTAAAATAATTATAATAAAATATATTGACCCTGTTTTCATACATGGTTTTAAGGTCTTGTTTACTGCACACTGATAGCCAACATTCTATAATTTGGAAAGTGGTTAAATGTTGTATTCATTACATTAATTATGTAGTTTGTGCAAATATAATTTAATTTGATAAATCACTGAACATTGGCTAAAGAAACAAACACCTGTTTAACTTTTATGTCCTCTATCAAATAAGTGCTATGCAGAAGAAAAAATAAAAGTGAAAATCTGCAAGTAGTTCTGGGGAGGGAGTGGTGGGACAGAGGGAGGGAGGAGAGTCTTTGCTGCGCTCCAGCCTTTATACATTCTTCCCAATTCCTGCTCTCTTTATTCATCTTCACTCTTCCTCCATCCTTGTTTGTCTCTCTTCCCACTTAACCCCTTCTCCTCTTATTTCTAGAACTTGGGCGTCATGAGATGCCCAAGAAAACAAACGATTCATGATATTTCAGGCAGTGCAAAATAAAGTGGTAGAATCTGTATAGAACCACAGGGATAGATAAATTCTTAGTTCATAAACAGTGATAAAGATTGTAATCATGCAAATAAGCATTAAAAGACAGAGAGGACTGGTATAGGATGGGCATCAAGGGTCAGTGTCCTTGAGCAATTGCCCCAATGGGTGCCTGCTGATGCTCCCCAAAAGCTACTGGTGCCTGCCCTCTATCTGTAGGTTCCAATAATATATTCCAATATATTCCAATAATTCATCCCCCAACAAACCATAAATACAAAAAACATCCACAATAGTTGTATAATACAATTTCATCAAATATGATTAACAGGTAAGTATATAAATATTTCTATCTATCTTTGGGTGGCAGCAGCAACAATTGGGCCAGGCCCACCAACATGTAACATGTTCTCTGCCTCCCAGTGTGTAGCCTCTGCCAATGTCAGCTCAGTTGTCTTATACTGCCCAGTCATTCACTTCTGAGCAGTTATGGCAGCCAAGAGATTTCAGAGGGAGAGAACAAAGGAAGAAGAAGAAAAGTTGGTTTTTATAGGTCCACTTTCTCTACCACTTAAGGAAGAATCAGCTTCCCTCCCCCTCCCCACAACAGATACCCTGTGAGGTAGGTGGGGCTGAGAGAGTGTGACTAGCCCAAGGTCGCCCAGCTGGCTTCATGTGTAGGAGTGGGGAAACAAATCCACTTCAGATGATTTGCCTCTGCCACTCATGTGGAGGAGCGGGAAATCAAACCCGGTTCTCCAGATTAGAATCCCCTGCTCCAAACTACCATTCTTAACCACTGTACCACGCTGGAGGGGATGCTGCCCAGGAGGGCAACTTGGCCAATAGCAAAGCAGACAACACCTGGCCTGGATGACACTGCTGTTCTTTGCAGCCTCTGACTGCTCACTTATCATCCAACATCTCCTCCCATAAGGAAATAGAAAATTCCTTGTCTCCTATTTTCTGAAGGACTAACAAGCATAAAAGAAAAGTGAAAAGGCCATGCTGCCACTGCCTCTCCAGGTGTTAAGGCCCCTCCCACAGGAAACAGAGATCCCTGCAAGAGGTATCTGGAAGGGTTTTTAACAGGTACATCAAGCCCACCCTATTAACCTCTTGCCCTCTGGCAGAGCAATCCTGAAGGGTGGGGGGAATGGCCATAGGAACCAGCGTGGTCCCTGCACCAGCGTTACTGCCACTTGTGCTGGCTCAATTGGCACTATTTGCTGGCACAGGGCTGCTAACTCTGGTGTGGGGGAGCTGTGCGGCAGCATCACACATGTTCACCAGTGCAACTGGTGCGGCCGCCATGCCAGTGTTTCTCCAGTGCAAGGGCTCGCGTCGGCACCTTTTGCCTCAGGAATGCCCCCTTTTGCGGGTGCAAACTTCAGAGTTTTTCAAGTTTCATGTATAAATATATAATTGCATACCCTCAGTATGCTGAGGCAGCCCAATTGTACAAACATTACCTACAAACAATCTCCATCAAGCTCTCATAACAAAGTGCTGTGAAACAGAAAAAAATACCTTTTGTGCTAGTTGGAATGGAAAAAGACAGGCAAAGATGGGCTAGATGGGCCTTCACTTGGCAGCTGTGATAAACAAGAAGGCATTGTCTTGCATTTATAGGCTGTGCACCATCAGAACATAAATATTTACACCTCTTCAAATTTGTAAAGGTTGGACTGCATAAGCACAAATTCCTCTGGTGTCTGCACCATTCTCATATTTTTAGCGGAGAGGTTTCGGGCCAGGGTCTGGCTGTATAAATTTCAACTTACCTCTAGCCTAAGGCAAGCCTGTTGTGTATATAGGGTTGCCAACCCCCAGGTAGTAGCTGGAGATCTCTACAGCATTGAAGTCCCTCCTCAAGTCCCTCCGCCCTCCTCAAGCTCTGCCCCAAAAATATCCAGGTATTTCCCAACCCTGAGCTGGCAACCCTATGGGTATACAAGCCCCAAGGCAATCCTGAACAAATGGTACACAGCAGTTGCTGCTGAAGTCTGATTCTAGGCTACAGCTTTCCAGAACAATGAACAATGAAGTAAAATTTAAACTCCATCAATTTGCCATTTAGATTTGTTGTTCCTATTTTAGCAGGATATTCTACAAGTACTGTGCTTTCTTTGACTACGGTAATGGCCTAAACTCCAGCACATTTAGATCTCCCAGGTGTTTTACAGAGATTTGTTAAGGATCTAGGTATAAGGGAATGAACAACGGAGAGGGGAAAATCCCCCATTTCCCACTCAGATTTGTTGAAAGCTATTTGGTTTGTGTTCCTATGCAACAAAAAATTAAGCATCTGTGTAGGTGTTCCATGTTTTTACAAAACTCTATTCCTCTGTTGTTATAAGATAAACACAATTTTCTTCTTCAGTAAATGCTTCCTTTGAGAAACCTGTTGGAAACACATAATTCATCTGCCCATTGACAGCGTCTATTTTCTTCCAGGCAGTGAAGCGCCTTTGATTGTGATTGTTGTTTTCCCTTCTAAGAAGCCAATGTTGAACAAGTGACAGATAAGACAATTTCATATCTTAGTAGCCATACAGATCAATTTTTCATTTATTTTGAAGTCGTGTGTATATGTGTGTGTTTAAATCCACCGAGCAGGCACAGCAAATTATCCTTCTATACCCAGAAAATTTAATGGGCACTCTCATTAAACCGGCAGGGAGTTTAAAGGCAGCTTTAGTCCTCAAATACATATACGGTATTTTTTTTTAAAGCATTCAATGATTTCTCTCTTTGCTCTGAATCGTTTTATTTTCTGCACAATTTTTCAAAACTGTTTGGAGATATTGTACATCTTTAGGTGGGAATAATAGAACAGAACAGAAAAGCATTACCACAAAATGCTATAAATCTCACTGGAGAAAAACCACAGTGAGGAAAAAAGTGAACATTTTATAGTCGGTGCTCTTGAGGGAAGGGGAACAGGACATGGGGAAAGGTGCTGGATGACTTTAAAAAGAAAGTGCTTCAAGTGAAAAACTGAGCTTCTTACTTGAATCCTAGACTGAAATTCAAGTCAGCCCTGCAGATTTCAATGGAGATTTCTCCATATCTGCCTAAGCCCGCTTGCATCTATCTATGCATCTTCTTGCAAGGATGTCAAGGTAGAATACATGATGTAATTGTTAAGAGTGTCAGACTAGTATCTGGAAGATCTGGGCTCAAACCCCCACTCGTACCATGAAAGCTTGCTGTGTGACCTTCAGCCAGTCACACTCTCTCAGCTTAGCCTGCCTCACAGGGTTGTTGTGAGGATAATATGGAGGAGAGGAAAATGATGTAAGTCACTTTGGGTCCCCATTGGGCAGAAAGGTGGGATATAAATGAATTAAATAAATAAATTCTTCCTTGCAAAATCCTGTGCAGTAAGTTAGGCTGACCTTTATTGCAAAGTCATCCTGTGGTTGCCAGCTCTGGCCTGGAAAATTCCTGGAGATTTGGCGATGGTGCCCATGGAAGGATTTAGGGAGGGATTTTGCCGAGAATCTGTGGTATATCATAGAGTTTGCCCTTTTAAGCTGCCATTTTCTACAGGGACACTGATCTGTCTAGTCTGGAGATTAGTTATAATTCTGGGAGAACTCCAGGTCCCACCTGGAAGTTGGCAACCCAATTTTGTGGCTGAGTGAGGATTTGAAAAGATTTTTCCAGCCTAGTCTGACACTCTCAACCATTTACCCTGCAATGCCATGACTGTTTTCCTCTTCAGATGCACCATAGTTTTTTAGAGTATGACAAAGGCTTCATTGCCCCACTAGACATGCTCATTTCTTCTGTCCACAATCACCTCTAGTCAAATGGCTCGAAGAAGATCTAAAAGTACTACAAAGATGTACAAACTTCATGAACAGAGTTGAAAGTGGGATCTGTGTGAGCATCACAAACAATTTAGTTAATTAACTGATTAGATGAAGCAATTAAAAGTCTTTTGATCACTTTAGGAAGGTGTCCCTGCATTTAAAAATAATATTATTTTTGTTGTTAAGTAGTTCCATCTCCTTGGCTGACAGCATCTTCTTAGACAAGAAATTCCTGCTTTCTCACACGGGAAGGGGTGCCTTTTTCTCAGACAGTGCCTGCTGTGTCACGTGCTTACATCATGTAAAAACAAAGAAAGAATGTTCTTGCTTTCAGAATAGTCTGATTTATTCACTGATTAACATGCTTATGATTAATCACCCAACATTTATTTAACTGAGTGACAGCTAACTGACTTACTGGCCACAAGCAGACCTGCAATTTTTGTGTATCACTTCTCCTCTACCTAAATAGGAAGCCCACAAACAAGACAACTGCAGCAGCATTATCCTGCCATTATTCCTCAGCACCTGATATAATAGGCATGCTCCTCTGATCCTGGACAGAATAGGTATAAATCATGACTAGTATCTATTTTTACTAGTAGCCATGATGAATACCCCTCTCCTCCATGAAAATGTCCACTCTCCTCTTAAAGCCTTCCAAGTTAGCAGCCATCACCACATCCTGGGGCAGGGAGTTCCACTATTAAACTATGCATTGTGTGAAGAACCCATTTATAGTTTATAATATCAGGTTCCTGTATCACTCACTCTCAATGAATTACTTCAGATAATCAATTATTTCATTATAAATGGTTTTGTTTACAATGGCTGAGCCCCTAATTCTACACTGCTAGGGCATCATCTCCCTGTGAGAAGGGAGAGGGCTGGTCCATGGCTCATGGAGGGGCTGTGGCTCAGTGGTAGAGCATCTGCTTGGCATGCAGAAGGTCCCAAGTTCAATCCCCGGCATCTCCAGTTAAAGGGACTAGGCAAGTAGGTGATGTGAAAGACCTCAGCCTGAGACCCTGGAGAGCCACTGCCGGTCTGAGCAGACAATACTGACTTTGATGGACCAAGGGTCTGATTCAGTATAAGGCAGATTCATGTGTTCATGTGTTCCCTCTGCATTGATTGTGTTTGTCCATGCAGTCGATGGCTACGTAGATGTGACAGGGGCCTGACTTACAGCTACAGAACACCCTCTCAGAGATGCACACAGCATTCTAGGAATTAAAAGCACTGTGCTAGTGTGAAGTCATAAGGAAAAGCAACAACCCAGGCCAGCACACATGAATATAGTTCTCTTTTGCCTGGAGCACGGTTGCCTTGGTTGAAGGCATTTCGTAAGTGCAGGTATGAGTAACGATACTGTTAATTTCTAACGCGGCTTAAGCATCGCCCATGTGGTTGGCTGGATTCTCTGCTCCTCCACATTCATTCATCCCCTCTGGCGTTCGATTCACAATGTGAAGTGGGTGGCTTTCTGGAGCTTTGGCATTGTTTTCTGCACCAACGCCTCTAGGTTTATTGGCGAAGGAGGATGATTGCTGCTAATGACCTCCCAGAAATAAAGTGAAACTGCTGGTTTGGTGAAGGCCATTCTTGACCTTGACACGAGATGGGACAGGCAAAGGGAAAGGCTCAAAACAGAGCCAATAAAAGAGAGATCAAACAAGAGCTGGAGACCAGACCAGTCTCTCCTCCCTCCTCCCCATTCAACTAACACCTGGCTAAGTTAGAAAACATGACTGGCCCAACTTTCCTGTTGCAGCCAATTGAAGCTGTCAGCTCCCGGCTTGTCATCCGCTGTTTCAGGAGGCCCCGAGGCTGCCCCGAGAGCTCTAATTAGGCAGAAATGGTACTTCTGCAACTGACCCGCTAGGACCTTTGGCAAAGCATTTAACATCATTAGTTAACTTTTTTTTAAAAAGAGTGAATGTAAATGAACAGCCAGGGTATTTCAACAGGGGATGCTAGTGGCATCATTCCCCCACCTCACACAGGCATTTTTTTTTTTTTTTGCATGAATAGCTCGCTTGTACCCACAAAGGGGGAATGGGTTGTACGTGTGCAACAGAGGGGGATCCTCCAGCAGAGCTAGACAGATTCAAAGCATAAACGAGACCAGACATGAGGAAGACAAGATAACCTCTCTGCCGTTCTGACATGACAGGGGAGGGGTAGCGCTCAAAAGCAGCTTAAAACTAAGCTTGAGTGTGTCTCCGACAAGTCAAAAGCAGCATCTTACAAAGAGTTTTCTGCTCATCACTCATTGAACTACACGGGGAGGAACAAAGAGAACGGGAGTCTGGGCATTTGTTTTTCAATAGGCAACGCTAGGAGAAGAAAATACAGCCACCAAGATGAACAAACAAACAAATCCAAACTCACTTCCTGGTAGTTTATTCTGTAATAATTTCTTAGGCGCAATAAGAATAGTCCTGTCAAAACCCATCCACATGAAAGAGAGAATTTAGCTTTACTTTTAATAGCTGACCCTATTTTTGTGTGTGTACACATACAATTTCCAGCTCAATTATGTGCTTGTCCGTGGTTGTACTCTCCACAACCTAATCCTAAAATTTTGTGTGGTGCATCTGTCATTAGCACCAGTCCCACCAGTCGGTAGAATGTTAAACTAATTGTTTTTAAAATTCGAGGGGGTTGTTATTTAGGACACTCTGTTCTAGCCTAAGCCCCACTGGTCTAAAAACCAATTCCTGAAGAGCAGCAGCAGCATCATAAACAAGGGCTTGGATCATATTCGTTGCTTTCACTTGCATAGTGCTGCCCTCCTTATAAGAGTGCATTCCTTTAGCACTAGGTGCTTTCCACTCACTCAAGGCCAGTGTCTTGCAGAAAGGGCCAACACCAAAGAAATGTCTCCACAATGGGCAGAAAGCTGCAAAAAAGCAAAGCACATGATCCAGTCCCTATTGATATGTATGCGTATGTGCATGCACACAATCCATTGATCTCTATTGCTGTAAAAACATGTAAGATGTTCGCTATCAAAGCACATGGCAAATGATACACTTGAGCTACTATGTTTACATACATTAATACATAAAAATACACTGTCTATAGGTGCAAAGGCTTTTTGTCAGTGTGTTTCTTCACTTCCTCGCTTGGATAGCAGAGAGTAATGTTATCTGTCTAAATGAAGGCTGTTTTTTATGCTGTATTTCCGAATGAATATTATTAGATTGTGTGCATGTGTTGAAAGTTGGCTTGGATGTGCATATCTACAGGGTTGGAACGTTCAAACATGACACTACAGTATATGGTGGGCAAATTTTCTTGGACTTTTTCTACGTTTCACTTATCACTCCATTTGTCTTTCGCAAGGTATGTCTCAGGAATAGTAGGCACAGTCCATTTCATATCTCACACATGTTTCTAATCAGAGCATCACTTCACCTACTATAACCTTTGGGATGTCTGGATAAACACCTTGAGGAACACTAGCAGCATACAGACCTTCTAACAAGTAGGAATGTTGCAGCAGTCATGTGAAAGAGAAGATTGGCTACTGGAACCTTAGTCCTACTAATCAGCAGAGCTTTAGTCTGCCACTTTGCACACTAGGCTGCAGCCCTTCCTCACAAACATATCTATGGGAGCAGAATGTGGGCCTCCTTCACAAGTGGATCTAATTATGAAGAAGCTACAGCCTACCATAAGAAACGATGGGGTGGAGCTGTAGTCTCCTCTCAAGTGGATCTGCAATGAAGGAAGGGAGTTAGCAGTGCTGTCTCCATGAGGATGTAAGCCAGAAGTGTAAGCCATCATATGCTGTGATGGACAGCTGCATTTTGAGGAGTAGTCCCAGTTATAGAACCCCTTGGTTGACAGGGAGTTCAAATGGAATTCTAAGGACGGCAGTTAGAAAAACTGACAGTTGGGAATGGATAGTTGAAGGAGAGCTGTTGATTGACAAGGTTGGAGACAGTGGAGTGAGCTGCAAGCTGTCTGTAGAGGATTATCCTCTGGAGTGAGAGGTATACACCTTGGTTTAGGATCAGGAAGGATCCATAACCAGTTAGAAAGGGAAATAGTTCTAGTGTTGAGAGGGTGATCCCTAAGTGTTTAACAGGAAATAGCTCTTGTATATAACCATCATAGTTGTGAATTTCATGCATTGTGCAGGGAGTTGGACTAGATGACCCTGGTGGTCCCTTCTAACTCTATGATTCTATGATCATAAGGTCCTCATTCCTGTTGTTCTGTTACAAGCCACATTCATGTTATGATACTTTATTAACCTGACCTTTACATTTCCCTCAAATAAAACCATTTTAAGTTTCACCATAAAAAGCTTCTTGTATGCCAAATATTTCTGACCTTTATATAAATGAAAGTAGAGACAATCCTTTATACATGCTATATGTGAAGCACTTTTAGTGCAAGGCAAAACACACACACCCCCACACACACTATATGCATTCTGTTATCATTGTTACTTTCACAGCCTTTTTATAGTCCCATACCCAAAGCAAGGGCTTCCTTGTTTGCAAAGGAGGGCTGTAAGTTGCCATGTAACCAAGCACACAGAGCCTTTCCCCTGATATAGGACATAACTTTATTATTATTATCATTATTATTTTATTAGATTTATAACCCACTCTCTTCCCAGCCATAACTGGGCTCAGAGTGGCAAACAGTCACTTAAGAGTAAGTGCTTCAATGAGGCAGCTGTACTGAAAAGTAATTCTTGTTATACCCTTTGCGAGTGAAGACTGCAAACACACAAAGAACAGTACAAAACCATACCGGAGCAAGAAAACTTTATGGCCAAATTCTCATGCCACTTAGCGTGTTTTTCATTTCTCACCAGCTATTCGTGTACCAATGTATAAAATCTCTCTAAACCCTGCCTTCCAAAGGCTCCATCCCCCACCCCAACATATCCAGTGTTTCCCAAACAAGAGTTGGAAACCCCACCTTACTATTTTATTTATTTATTTAGTTAGTTAGTTCTGCAATTTCTAGCCCACCCTCCCCAGCCAAGACCAGGCTCAGGGCAGGTAACAACAATAAAATCAACATAATATACACATATAACTGTAAAAAACTTAAAACCATAAAATTACTTCATCACATTCTTCTACAACTGCTAAAACCATAGCTGGCACACAAAATTACTACAGTACCCACTGAGATATAACAGGCAGGCAGGACTCCTTCTAAGTATGAAATACAGAAATCATCATGAAGAAATGGGGGGTACAGAGGCCAGCATCAATTATATTTGATATTTACGGCTGCCCTCAATTATAGGCCTGGTGGAATAGTGCTGTCTTATAGGCCCTGCAGAACTCTTTACCATCCAGAGTATTCCACCAAGTTGGAGGACAGCTGCACACTCCTAGGGCCGGGGACCACCAATAAGTTGTTATCAGTTGAACGTAGCATCCCTTGGGGGTTGTACCAGGAGAGGTGGTCCTGAAGATACAAGGGTGCCAGACGGCGTAAGACTTTAAAGGTCAAAACCAGCACCTTGAACCTGATCCGGTACTCCAGCTGGACCAGTGCAGCTGACGAAGCACAGGCTGTATATGCTCTCGGGGTGAGGTCGTCGTCAGGAGCCTTGCCACCGCATTCTGTACCAGCTGGAGCCTCCACATCAGTCTCAATGGGCATCACCTTAGAGAAGGCATTGCCTCCTGTGGAGATGCACTGTGCTGTGGTGTAATGCTCAGAGTGGCCAACTAGGATTAGGGAGATCTGGCTTTGCTCCCATGCAAGGGAAAGAAAGGGAAGAAAATCATGTAAACTGTCACAGATGGGGACAGATGGGGTAAAATCATGGATGTGCGAGGAAGGATGCTTTCCCAAAGAGAGTGCTTGCCACATGCAGTTTTTCTGCTTACATTAATATTGTTTTGTTTTATTGCTCATTTAATTGGGACAACTTTTTGTTTGATCACAAAGTTTTACATTTAGCTAACTGAACAACTAACAGTGCATTCCTAAGGAGAGATACTCCAGTCTAAGCCCATTCATTTCAATGGGCCTAGACTGGAGTAACTCTCTTTAGGAATGCACTGTAATGTGGCAGTCCTGTCTTAAATGCTTTCTAAAAAGTCTTGGCATACCAAACCTTCAAGGCTTTCCATGAATCTGAATAATATATATGTACAGATGCCTTTAAAAAAAAACCAAAAAAGCAAATTCATGCAAATCCCTTTCTCAAGACAACCCCAAACAGGCCTCTTATGTCTGTCCTTTGTAATCAAAGGGGTAGTTTATTTTGATTCATCATAATATGTGCAAATGACAGGCTGAAGCAGATAAAATTCCCATTGGCTCTCCCAAGGCAGAACTGTAAATGGATATGGAATTCTGCAAGCCACATTTCTTGGTAGTAACGGTGTTGATGGGGAGGGAGAGAGGAGGAGAGACAGCCAACATAATGGGGCATTTACTGCTTTTAAGTTAAATACCACAACATTTTAAGCAAGGCAGAAGAAGCTTGTTAAGAGGTGCCAGAAACCTTAAGTACAGAGCACTCAGAAAGTCAACACTGTTCATGTGCCCCAGTATAACCCTTCTCCACCACATGTTCAGCCTTGGCTCAGCCCAGCAATTTAGTTGGGCTTCTCTCCAGCTGGGGAGTTCATTGAAATGCTCTTGTTCCCTGCCTTGCTTTGGCACATTTTCTGTAGGCGCCTCCTACTGTGGCCTCAATGGGCTCTGGGAGAGAGGAATCAAACCTGTCAACAGCTGCAGGAGGTAAGCTCACAGCATTGTCTTAAAGAGACAGCGTTGTAATATGCGACCCCAAGCCCTACAGCTTAGGCACCTGCTACCAAGATGAGCTCCTTTTTCTACTGTGTACATCCCCGATGGTTGGGTAATGATTTAACTTGATCACTTTGGTTCCTTTCTTTGATGAAGATAAAGGCGAATGGAGGACAGAATTCCTGCAATGAGCAGATAGAGCAATTGCTTGTAAAACATTGCTCTACAACAACTGTTCTTTCCTTGGCTGAAAATGTCATAGCAATTGGAAAGCTCTCAGGGCAAGTTTGCAAAAAAGAAAAAAGAAAAGATAAGCAGATTTTCATATGGATGTTCCCCTTTTGCTTAGACTACTGCAAGTCTACTTCTAGATTTTTTCAGGGTGATCTCTGCAAATAAGACATACATTACCATGAGGCAGAAATTTGTTACCGTAATTAAGGACTAGGGGTGTGCATTTGGCAAAGCCAAACCAGAAAAAGACGAAAAATACCTCCAGTATTTTACAGCTGGAAAAAACAGTGCCATTAAACAGACGTCAGCAAATCCTGATCTTGAAAAAGTGGGGGGTGGGTGGGTTTGGGGATCGCTTCAGGATCGCTGGCTAGAACTCCTTTTAAAAGGAAGAAAAACAGCTTCAGGACATTCATGCCGAGCACTTTAAAATTTAAATCCCTACCTCCCTTCTTCCCCATTACAGTGTATGGGGAATCTTTCTGGGGCTCTGGGGGGTGTTTTTAAGGCAGTTGCACCAAATTAGGAGCCCCGTGGCGCAGAGTGTTAAGCTGCAGTACTGCAGTCAAAAGCTCTGCTCACGACCTGAGTTCGACGGAAGTCGGTTTCAGGTAGCCGGCTCAAGGTCGACTCAGCCTTCCATCCTTCCGAGGTTGGTGAAATGAGTACCCAGCTTGCTGGGGGTAAAGGGAAGATGACTGGGGAAGGCACTGGCAAACCACCCCGCAAACAAAGTCTGCCTAGAAAACGTCGGGATGTGACGTCTCCCCATGACCCGGTGCTTGCACAGGGGACCTTTACCTTTACCTTTACCAAATTTGCAGCATATCTGCTGGCGACTCTCCTTACAAGAACCCCACATTTGGTAAAGATTGGGTCAGGGGGTCCAATTTTATGGAGCCCATTGTTCTTCCATTGGGGGCCCATAAAATTGCTCTCCGGACCCAATCTTTACCAAACGTGGGGTTCTTGTAAGGAGAATCGCCAGCAGATATGCTGCAAATTTGGTGCCTCTCTGGGGGAGGGGGCTTTTTTAAAGGTAGAGGCAACAAATTTGCAACATAGCTGCTGGTGCCTCTTCTTAGAAGAACTCCAAGTTCAGTGAAGATTGGGTCAGGGGTCCAATTTTAAGGGCCCCCATTCTCCTCCATTTGGGGCCCCATAAAATTGGACCCTCTGACCCAATCTTTACTAAACTCGGAGGTTCTTGTAAAGAGAGCCACCAGCAGCTATGCTCCAAATTTGGTGTCTTTATCTTTAAAAAACTGCCCCTCAGGAAAAACTAGGGGCACTCCCACATTTTGGAAAGCATATTTTCTGCCATTAAAGAGAACTTTTAAACTAGCCATATTTACAGGGAAATAAAATGCCAACCACGCTCAGGAGAGCCCCAAGGCACCTATTGTTAAGATGACTGGTAATTACTTTAACTCCACCTGACCGATACCTGTGAATGATGCCTTCCTCCCCAGAGTAGTAAACTAATCAATTGCACCCATAATGAAAGCAGGTATTCTACCATCCCCAGAGCGGCAGGACATTAACTGTGTACCACCCCACAAGCTAATCCTTTTGTCTTTTTCATTTTAAATCAATAAAGTTCCCTACGTACCCTGCCAGCCACTTAGCAGCCCCTTGTAGTGCTATCAAAAACTTGATTTCCCCCTCTCAAATTCAAACCACAATGGTCCTATAGACAAAACGGTTAATAAGGGCTCCTTTGACCAGTAATTTGGATTTGGTCACCCTTGGGATTCAGACATCAACTTGAAACTGAACCAGGCAAGGGTTCTGTCTCGTCCAAGGGCCGTACCCCCCCCCCCCATGATATTCAAGGAATCCTAGACCATGGACCCCCCTTCTCTTCTTGTTGGACAAAGTATATTTTATATCTCTCCTTTATTCCCCTTTCAGACAGAAACACCCCGCTCCCCCCAAGTATCTTTACATAGGCCTAGATTGTGTACTAGCATCCTCAGGGTGTATATGGTATCCTGCGGGACAAACTGCTTAGTATGGAATTCTCTCTCTCCTCCCTCCACTTTTCTTTATGCTGTCCCTTTTATTCTAAATAAAACTGCATTATTTAAATATTCTTTGCCGCCGCCCATTTCTGGAAATATGGTACCAAGTTTGACCCATGTATACGCAGGCTTAAAGGTCCCAAAAGAAACACAGATTGCTTTAGGTGCACTTAAGAACAGTTATATTCCTGTGCAGGGAACAGTTTGTGCAATCCTATGCCGAGTTATTGCAGTCTAAAACACTTGAAATCAATGGGCTTAGACTGGAGTAATTCTGCATAGGCTTGCTCATAACATGTTACAACCTGTGTAAGCCATCCAGTGCTTCCTGTAGTAGAGAACACGGGTCATCCTTCCTCCATCAGGCAGCTGAACTTCTTCCTTCTATCCTGTCTGAATCCTTCAGGGTGTGACCTGGGAGCCCTGAGGGTGTTCTCCTCATATATAATTATATCCTTGGCCAGTGGTAACTAGCTTAGTAAAATAGCCAAAATTCATAATTGCCTATTTAAGAATAACTGGAAAATGAAGATGCTTTTGGACAATAATAAAAGTGAAAACAAACCTAATATTTGGGTCCATTATCTCATTTTCTTTCTTGACATTGTACAGTTCCTGTAGGGTTGCCAACCTCCAGGTACTAGCTGGAGATCTCCTGTTATTACAACTGATCTCCAGCCGATAGAGATCAGTTCCCCTGGAGAAAATGGCCGCTTTGGCAACTGGACTCTATGGCATTGAAGTCCCTCTCCCACCAAACCCTGCCCTCCTCAGACTGCACCCCCAAAATCTCCTGCCAGTGGCGAAGGGGGACCTGGCAACCCTAGCGACATGTATTGATCACAAACTCAACCAAAGAATTCATACTCTATGACATTGAAGTCCCTCCCCTCCCCAAACCCCGCCCTCCCAGGCTCTGCCCCAAAAACCTCCCGCTGGTGGCTGCATATTCATTTCGACTAGTAGCCATATTTTAAATCATTAAATAATTTTTTTAAAACCCTCTGAGAGATTGGAGAGCTGCTGCCAGTCAGAGCCAACATGCCAGGCTAGATGGATTAAGGGTCTGACTTGTGGAAGGCATTCCTATGAGCGAAATGCTGGAACATTCTGTACAGAGGGGTTCTTTAGTGCTTCACACTGCTTTCCCTAAAGTCAAGTCATTGCTTGCAGACATTCCTTGGTTTGTTGGCAGGTTTCTTTTTCCTATTCGCTTTGAAATCCTTGAGATGGCAAGCCTCTATGGGTCAGTGGCGAAGAGGGACCTGGCAACCGTTCCTGTCCCCTATCCGAAGTAGGCTTATTAGTATGCATGCACCAACATTACAAGCTTGGAAAGAACTCTCAGAAAACCAATACACTATTTCTTAACTCTTGCTGAGAAGGCTAATAAAAAGCCAATTCTGGATCAAGCCTAAGGAAGTTCACCCATCATTAAACTATCTATGTATATGTTTCTGTCTTCTCACTAATAATATCTGAACAACTTTAAAGTCCTCGTGGTATGAAATGTGGATAATGTTAAATTCCACTGGAAAAAAAATGGAGCTACAAGGGGTGAGGAATAGCTCGCAAGCATGGAGAGCATCTATGATGAAGACATGACACATGGACAAAAAGATGCCAGCGTTAACAGATTTCTCTTGTTTCTTCAAATTCTCAATCCTGTTTTTTATTACTTTTCATCCCCCACTACTGCTAAGAGTTTTGACTGGAGTACAGAAAATTGGAAGGAAGGGCTCAGACAAGAGGTTTTGGATACTGCTACTCTGAACTGTTAAGAGTCTATGAAGGCCTCATTGTCTGTCACTTGGCGGCAGCAGTGACACATCAGATGCTCAAATCCCACAGCAGGTCTCCAGTTTTCAGAGGTTTCCTGGAGTAGCTACAGGCAACAACAATTTCTGGAAGAATATGATGTGAGCCAACAAGTTATTTAAATCGAATTCCACCCTGTTGATAGCTAATTATTACACTAAAAGCATGAAAAAAGAACAGAAATAACTAGAGCTGTTCTATCCTTAAACCTTTCTCCAAACTAAAGCGATTTAGCATAAAAGAGATTTTGCAAAATCAAATTAGCTATTGCAATTTTAAATATGATTCCCAGATCAAGATTTTTAAAATGAGGAATGTTATAGATTGGTAGTGCTTGTGCTACAAAGGCATTGTAGCATAATTGCTGAGAAATGCTAGGATATCAGTTATCTTCTATGGAAGTACTGGAAACCATGAATTTTAAAACTTTAGTTGTTTCCCTAAGGGAATTTAATTTAATGCTATGTAAGTCCCTGTTCCTTAGATTTAGCTTTGACTTCTTAACCTTGAGAATGATATTTTGACCCAATCTTAACAGAAGAGTTTGGGAACTGATATTTGGAAAGAATTATGAAAGGCTTTAGTATTGATTCATTTGTTGCATGCACAATCGCTACTGTTCAATTAATTTAGATTATGAACTAAAACCTGGACAAGTGAATTTGGGCTTGATGTCTCCTAGCCTTGATGTTGTTTGGTTTTTGAATTCAGAATAATAATAAAAATATGAATTATGCCTACACTATTCACTTGTTGTCTTCAATCCTGAGATAGATTTGCTGATACAGGAAGGGAAACACGTGGAACATCTCTATTTGCATCAGAAGGCTTATCTGGGTCCCACTGAACTGGTTGAATATATCTTTTGATTAGCATGGGAATGTGCATTCTTACCTTGAGCCATTACATGCAATTAGTTGCCTGAAACTAGAGCTAGATCTGGGCCATAATCTGGTGCACAGCACACCTTACCTGAGCCTGCTCAACCTACTGAATTGCTCCCAAGTGCCCGCCTTTTGCTGCCTGGCGAGGTCTGAGGTGGGCTGCAGAGGAAGCCCAAGCAGAGCTTCCTCTGCAGCCCACCTTGGACCCCATGCTGCAGTGGCACCAATGCAGGACCAATGAGGGTTCCCAGCTACACCTGTTAGCTCCTCCCACATTAATGCCCCCCAGGTTTGGTGTGCCAGACTTGTAAGGGTCCTGGTACGCACACGATCCATACATGGCAGGCTGAAGAATTTGCCCTCTGCCTTGGTGTTTGGGAAGGGCAGTAGCTCAGTGGTAGAGCATCTGCCTGGCATGCAGATGGTCCCAGGTCCAATCCCCAGCATCTCCAGTTAAAGGGGCTAGGCAGGTAGGTGATGTGAAAGACCCCTGCCTGAGACCTTGAAGAGCTGCTGCTGGTCTGAGTAGACAATACTGACTTTGATGGACCAAGGGTCTGATTCAGTATAAAGCAGCTTCATGTGTTCATATGAAATAAGTCTAGAGCAGCATAAAAGAGTGGCTCGATAACCTGTGTGCCCACTTGCTTCCTTACTTCTTCCACAGTCCTTGATTATTCATCTTCAGGTTTCCTTCTCTTTGCCCCCCATACCTCCTTCTCTGATCTTTCTTTGGCACCTTTCACATTTCTTCCATCCCCCTTTTATCTGCTCCTTTTCTCTCCTGTGTTTCCCTGTCTTTCATCCCTACCCCATGCTCCTTCTCCATCTGGCTTTGAGATGAGCTAAAGGCAATGGGAAAATGGAGAGAATGTAGAGGGGTTCATGAGATTGGTGCGTGAGGGGAAGAGGTTTCAGGCATATCCCATGAAATATGGGCAGCAGTTGCAGTTTAAAGGGTAAAGACTTTGCCACAGCAACAAATCCACTGCCAGAAAAAGGGAAGGAGAGGGACTCTCATTTGCAGGAGGATGAAGAGAATGGTGGTAGTGATGTGACTGGAGGGGCAGGGGAAGGGCCAGGCTTTTGCTATGTTCCATGCAGTCTGGGCAGAAGTTGCAGCTAAAGGGGAACAGGCAGCCTGGCTTTGTCTTCACTGCGCTAGACCTGGGCCTCATGTGGGATCAACAAGTGGCAGCAGGGGAGGCTTTTACCAACTTTGGCTGGTGAGCTAGTTATGGCCATTCTTGGGAAGGCCAGATCTTGCCACTGTGGTGCATGCCCTGGTAACGTCTAGGTTAGATTACTGCAATGTACTCTATGTGGAGCTGCCCTTGAAGACTGTCTTGGAAGCTGCAACTGGTATAAAATGCCGTGGCCAAAATGCTGACTAGTGGGTCATAGGGACCATATCACTCCAGCGTTGTTCCATCTACATTGGCTCCCAGTTTGCTTCCAAGCCCAATTCAAGATGCTGGTATTGCCCTTTAAAACCCTATACTGTTTGGGGCCGGCATTCCTGAAGGATTGCGTACTCTCATATGAACCTATCTGACCACTCCAGTCATCTCCAGAAGTCTTGCTTTGGGTGCCCCCACCATTTGAGGCTACATGGATGGCAACCCAAGAAAGGGCCTTCTTGGATATGGTGCCAAAACTTTGGAACTCCCTCCCCAGAGATCGTCTGGCTCCCTCTATCATGTCTTCTACTAGTGGGTGAAGACTTTGTTTTGTTAGTTACTAATTCTTATTAGCCCCCTCCCTGTCTGTGTTTATTTATATATTTTAATACACCACTGTGGGTTTTTTATACACCAGAGTGGTGTAGTGGTTAAGAGCGGTGGTTTGGAGCGGTGGAGTCTGATCTGGAGAACTGGGTTTGATTCCCCACTCCTAGACATGAAGCCAGCTGGGTGACCTTGGTCTAGTCACAGTTCTCTCAGCCCCGCTTACTTCACAGGGTGTCTGTTGTAGGGAGGGGAAGGGAAGGTGATTGTAAGCTGGTTTGATTCTTCCTTAAGTGGTAGAGAAAGTCGGCGTATAAAAACCAACTCCTCCTCCTCCTCACGTTAGTATTTTTATGTGTTTATATCTATTCATTTTAAATATTTTATCTATATTCGTATTTTACACACTTTTAATGTTTGAAATGTTTTAATGTTTGCTGCCTTGGGGACCCTGAACTGGGTGGTAAGGTGGCATAAAGGTAAAGGTCCCCTGTGCAAGCACCGGGTCATTCCTGACCCACTGGGTGACGTCACATCCCGATGTTTACTAGGCAGACTGTGTTTACGGGGTGGTTTGCCAGTGCCTTCCCCAGTCGTCTTCCCTTTACCTCCAGCAAGCTGGGTACTCATTTTACCGACCTCGGAAGGATGGAAGGCTGAGTCAACCTTGAGACCGTTACCTGAAACCGACTTCCGTCGGGATCGAACTCAGGTCGTGAGCAGAGCTTGGACTGCAATACTGCAGCTTACCACTCTGCGCCACGGGGCTCTTGGTAAGGTGGCATAGAAATGTATAAAATAAAATAAACAAATAAACTAAATTATCCCACCATGGTTTATATCAATTCAATAAATATCAGGAAGTTCAGGCAAACATACTGTTGCCTAAAAGCTAAATTTAAAAACAGAAATACTCCATCCAACCCTCTGAATATTACATTTAATTGAAACTTGTTTAAAAATATATGTGCATGAGAGAAAGGGCAGGGAAAATATTCCTCCTGCAAGTGAAAGCTCAAATATATTTAAATGCTACATTCTCCCAAACCTTGGGGGGAAAAAACACACTAAAGTGTCTGCCATGACAGTTATTTTGTGGGGATATCCATTACCCTTTCTCATCATTACAGAAGTGCCTTCAGCTTCGATAAGGTTGGCCTTCCTGGTCTATATAGAATTGTCTCTGCAAAGGGTAATAACATACATATGAATTATGTCTTGTTTACCAGTTTTTAAATAACTATCAATTTGACATTACCATTACATGCAAACAATAAAGTTTGTTCACATACTCATCAGTACTGGAGATGGATCCATACAAATTCAACAAATAAAAAAAATAGCACGACTAATTACTGAGAGCACTACTGTAAGTAGTTTGTACCATTGTTGCATGGAATTATAAAGTGTGGTTATTATATTTGTTCGTTAATGGATATTTATGTGTCTATGTTATACTTGTCATAACCTTAATTGTCTAATTTCAGATTCAGAAACATTCTCAAAGGTTCATATTTATTAATATGAATGTGTTGCAAATAAGGATATATTCTATTCTACGTATCCTTTTCTGCCGTTTTTATTCCCTATCCATTATTGCATATGCAAAGGAAAAAAGAAGGGCAAAGACAAATTCAATTCCTTGGAGGTTTTTTTGTAAGTGTAGTACTAGTAAATCATTGGCTTCATGTACTTTTCTCCCCTATATGTAAGTAACCATTGCACAGAACTGTATAAAATATTGCTTAAAATTTTCATACTGTTCTGCAAATGCCACTTGGTTTCAAGATAGGCAACAGTGACAGTCATTACCTCCAGCTTCCCCTTTCCAGATGTGTGAAAATATTTTTGACCTTCCATTAGGGTTGTCAACCTCCGGGTGGTGGCAGGAGATTTCCTGCTATTACAACTGATCTCCAGCTGATAGAGATCAGTTCACCTGGAGAAAATGGCCACTTTGGCAATTGGACTCTATGGCATTGATGTCCCTCCCCTCTCCAAACCCCTTTCCTCAGGCTCCGCTCCAAAAACCTTCCGCCGGTAGCAAAGAGGGACCCTTCCGCCGGTGGCAAAGCTAGGCAACCCTAGCTTCCATGTAAAATTCCTCCCTTGACCCCTGCTAGTTTCCACTCCTATCACAATATTAAATACTAAAATGATACTTCTTGTCAGTCCCATATTACCAAGGAATTAAAGAACTGTATTTTTGGCACCTTTGCCAAATTCTTTTTATTTAACAATAGAAAAATACTGGGTTGGATCCTAAGCCCTATTAGGCAAGCAGAAAGATATATCTGCTTATACACAAGTGTTTTTTGCTGATTCCTTTTCCCATAGCAGATCCCCACGTCAGAGCCTAAGCTGTTATGTGGGATCCCCTGATTTCCAGGAGCCAATTTTCAGGGAGTTACAACATAAAGAAAGAGGTGGGAAAGCTCTGTTTGATTCTCAGGTGTCTTCTTGCTATCCTTTGGACCCAAAATATTGTATCTGGTGTTGGAGAAAAGTTGCAACTTCATCCCTTTTTCATTTTGATTGTAGAGAAAATTCATTAGTGTATCTGTGTGACACATCTCAAAATACAAGGTGCTTTTTAGATTGTTTATTCAACAGTGGAAACTACAGAACAAACCAACAACCAAACACAAAGAGAACATGGTTCTACCCACATGGACCTATTGCTTCTTTGGACTTTAGCCATAGAAAGCAAGGTTAGCTAGTAATGCAATTGTTACAGTTACTTCCGCTTAACAGACTTTTAGCACCTGAGGCATAAATATTACATTAAGCAACACATGATATTCACAGTTGTGGTTATCTATAAGAGAGGCAGTTTGGTGTAGTGGTTAAGGTGTCAGACTAAAACCTGGGAAACTCAGGTTTGAATCCCCACTCATGCCATAGTAGCTTGCTGGGTGACCTTGGGCCAGTAACACACTCTTAGCCCTGACCCTGGCTAATATTTGGATGGGAGACCTCCAAGGTATATTGGGGTTGTGACGTGGAGGAAGGGAATGGCAAACCACCTCCAAACATCTTTTGCCTTCAAAACCCAACAAGGTCACCATAAGTCAGCTGTGATTTGATGGCCAAAAAGTTATCTATAAATACAATCCATCATATTTAGAATAGTTATGAATATGGTTTTTATATTAAAAGCAAGAGAATGCTTCTATGATAAATATTTGCCCGTTAATGGAAGCTTCTCTAATACTTTTCTTGAGGAAATTCATTTTACTTGTTTAGATTTTATCCAGAGACCATTGGGATAGCTGATGTATCATGTATAACAACATAATATTGGTATGGTGCGGTCATTCACTCACAGAGCATTCCTTACCTTTTGGTGTCTGGGGACGGTGTAGCCGCGGTGCTGCTGAAAGACAAAAAAAGCCTTTTAGAGGCTTTTTTTGTAAAAATGGGGCTTTTGCCCCATAGAGAACAGCAATGCTGCGCCTGCTAAAAAGCAGGTGCGGGCCTTTACGGCAGAATGCTGGTAGAATGCTGTAGAGGGCTTTTATGCCGCTGGGACACCATCGGAAAGCCCAGCCGGTGTCCGGGCCTCCCTGCTAGTGTTGCAGCCACTCACGATGGTGTACTTATCCCAGGCACCGGGTGGGTGCGTGGGAACACCGGTGCATCCCCTTCCTGGCCTCCTGAGGACTTTTGTCCTCAGAAGTCAGAAATGCACTGATATACACAGTGGAGACATTTCTAAGAAGTTGAAAGTTAATATTGAAATGTAATGCTTATATTAATTGTTTAGCAAGATATCATATATTCTCCAGACTCTACCTCTATCAAGCTGTTAGTTTGGTAAGGTACATTGCATGCCCTATGTTGTCTAAGTTATCCCACCTGAGATTAACATTCTAGCTAACTCAAATGTCACTTTTTAAATATTCTGGATATTCCTGAAGCTATTCAAGTTGACAGGTATTGCTGCAGTGTCTCTCCTTTATCTCTATAAGAGCCCAACAAATGCAGCTCCAGACCTGTAAAATGCCCTGTCTCCAGAGATGTGTTTAGCTTCATCCCTGTAATCCTTTTGAAGACAGTTTTTAAAAATCCCTTTTTAAATTTCTTTTTAATTATTAGCTGTTTTTTTTTTTTTTTTTTTTTACAGAATACTTCACTTTGCAAATATTTTGTTGGTTTGGTTTGAATATTTAACTTAATATTTTAAGTTTTTGGTTTTGTTTTTCATTTTGACAATCTGCTTTGTGAATTTTTTCACTGAAGACTTATAAAATTTAATAATTATTATACATGTGGTAAAACAGTGAAAAAAACTAAAAGGAGCTGACAAAAGGAAAAGCTGGGGAGACAAATCAGGATAATTTGGGACCTACAGCTCTACAGATGCCTCAGTGCTAATGGAAATTGGTTTCACATTGTTTCGTAGTCAATAAATAATGGTGCCATTATTTTCATGTATTACATAAAAATATAAGAACGGCGAAGAAATAATATGGCTTTCCCAGCTAACTATCCAAATGGGGTGGCATAGAGTAAACCAAATAAACCAGAAACATATCACTTTCAAAAGTGATAGTTTATATAGTTTGTTGTGAATGGTGATTATTATGGTTGGGTCATCCATTTGGCATTAGACTTGTGAAGTCTAATGCCACTGTTCACAGCATCAAGACACAAGGAAGAAGTTTAAAAGTCCAAGGTGCGCCCTCCTGTAATTAAAGCTGTAAATATAGGGCTATGCCATGAGGGGAGGGAAATGTCACTTTAAAAGAAAACAAAGGACTTTTCCGCATGCACAGCTTACCACAGATTTTTCATGTGGTCGATCTATGAGGCTTGGAATCGCATTCCACACAGTAGCTCCACACACTTTCTTTTGCAAAGTTGTTTTCTGTTACCTGTTCACATCTAATTCAATTTTATCCTGTCCGCACTGGTTTCCAAAAAAGTGATGTTTTCGGGGGGGGGGGGTCACATCACATCATTTGTGACATTGTGGATGATTGTGCTGGATGCTCCCCCCACCTCCCCATATTTTTGTGTGTTTTTGCTCATGCGCTCTAGTGCTGATGCGTACCACCATTAAATGAGAAATATACTATTTGAGAAGCGGCAAACCCCGGTGTTTGAAGTTGCTGTCAACAGATACATGTTCCCATTGATCAAGACCATTCTAACCCACTGTGATTGACCCCAGGGAGCCCACAAGGTGATTCTGGGAATGTTCTGGGAAGGTCACTTCTCTTGTGCACATGTGTCTTATCTGTCATTTTGCATTTGGAAACGTTTGTCCTCAAAATGGATGCCCCAAACCAAAGCACAATCCACCATTAGGCACATCTGCACGCCCCCCCCCAAACAGCTAGAGGCCAACTGCGTTCGTCCATTTTGCATTGTATTGCATACCTTAAAAATGCCCCCAATTAATTCATTTTTCCCCACTCATAGGGTTTTACCAAACAACTTTATGAATTTCCCAGAATTAAGACATACTCTGGCTCTCCCAGTGTGAAACAAGAAGCTCAGAGTAGCAGAATACATGTTAATTACAGCCAGAGTAGATCATGCCATCCTGTTGAGAGGCTTGGAGGTAAAAGTAGGTATCAGGGGATGTGCCTTGTAACCTTATCTGCTGAGTCCAGGGATAACTGGATGGGAGAAGTGTGGTAACTGAATAGATGACATCTTCACTTCAACTATTTTTGTCAATGTGATAAAGGCAGTAGTGAAGGGTCCAGATATCCCAGGGTTTAGTGAGCCTCTCCTAAATAAAACCAATCTACCTCTCTCACCAGAAGAAACAGCCTGTCAGAGCCATAGCCCTGTGTGTGACACTGTAACAATTCTTAAGGGAACTGCAATCCAGCTCAGCTGTGAAAAGAGGTACACTTTTACACTATTTTACTTGCTAAACAAAATAAGACTTTTAATCCTTCTATGGAAGAGATTATAAGATTATTGTTATTTTGTTAACAGAAGGTGTGAGTTCAAAGGGGGGGGGAGAAGTACAAATCACCTAAGAAAATGGTGCTGCCCTCCTCAGATCCACAAGGGAACTTCAGCGAATTACCCGGCTGTCTCAATAATTACGTCAAGCCTTACTGACTAGTTGCAACCAAGCATTTATTAAATGCTACCCTTCACTAGTCAATAAGTGGGGACTTGGGATTCGGTTGCTGGACCAAGGGGAAGGTTTAGGGGTGGTTGTGTGGGATACTGTCACATTACCCTAGATCAGCCCCTTCATTTGTCCAAGCTCAGACCCTGTGAAGTCTTCACGACTGGGAAAGAAAAATCAGCCATAGCCATTGAGGGTAGTAATGAGAAAGGGGGTTAAAAAGGAACCTGGCCATCCCAGAGGGGGTCTGCAGTGTGTTTGTGTGTGTGTGTGTGTGTGTGGGGGAACTGGCCTTTGTCAATGGACACTGGTGGAAGGATACCTTTAGATTCAAGCCTATGTTAACACATACAGCAGAGTAGAAGGCACTGGGCAACTTTACGTTAAACCTTGTGTCGAATCTATCACCAGTCACAATTTTAACATAGCTGAGACACAACAAGCATACTTAAAAGACACATAAATTGGAGGAAGGCATTACAATTTACTGACTGGTACAGTAGGATGGCCCAGGCTAGCCTGATCTCAATAGATCTCAGAAGCTAAGCAGGGTCAGCCCTGGTAAGTATTTGGATGGGAGACCACCACGGAATACCAGGGTTGCTGTGCAGAGGAAGGCACTGGCAAACCACCTCTGTTAGTCTCTTGCCATGAAAACCCCAAAAGGGGTCACCATAAGTCGGCTGCGACTTGATGGCACTTCACACACACACACAGTAGGATATGGGCCAACTGACTTATTTTTATGTTTAAATCCTTAGTAATCTGGTTCAAAACCAAACTATGAATAATTTAGAATGCAAAATGTTTTATTATCTTTATCTAACTATGACTTCAGTTAGTATAAAAGGAGACAGTTTGTACTGCAACTCCCAAATGTTCTGTGAAGGGATTAGCTATAACTAAATATTTTAAATAATAAAAAAAACCCTCAACAACCCATACCGCTACTTCTAAATCCAGGTGTACATCTAATTGTTTTTGTTTTATGGAACTAAACACATGGGTGTGGATTTAGTTAATTTCTTAGTATTTTTATTTTGGTAATCTCTTCTACAGAATTTTACCTTCTATCAGGATTATCCTGGATTTTCCATTTTGTAACAATGCTTGGTTGCATCAGAGTTTAGCAACAGAGCATGCAAAAGATACGGGCTTTGTCCTCATTGTCAGAAAGCGCATTAACACAACAAATGACAACATTGCCAAGACAGTCATTATGGTACATTGTGTCAATGATCCTTGAACTAATAAATCTTTAAGTAAGCCTTGACATGATAGCTTATAACACCTCCTTAGTAATGCGTGTACAATGAAATCTCTTAGTAAAAAAAAGAATGATTTCGAGCCTTGCTATGTAAATAACCTATGTTGTGTGGCACATAAGAATTTACACTACAATCTCCAAATAGATTAGAGAAAATTGATGCCCATTTTCCATAAGCTTAGAAGTTCGTGGTGGAAGTGTGTTGAACTATGCAATTATGTTGTTTCTTTTTGTATCCCAGAGCATTAGAGCAGCTGGAAGTCAAAGACCACCTTGCACTAATTGGCTGGGAAAAGGAGTTTAAAGCACCCCTTATTCCTGATCATTTTTATGGGAAATCCTTATGATGAGTCAAAGTCTCTCAAAGTCAAAAGCCTCCTCATTTTCACATATTTTAAATAAAGGGGACTTTTAAAAGGCTTCACAGAACACAAATGCCATAGCACAGATATGACCCACATAGCAGCTGGAGAGCCACATGCTGTTCCTATCACTTTTAGTGGGCAATTGAAAAAAGAATCAAAATAAAGAGACAAGGTGTTAGTATGTTTGTGCTAGGCATGCAACAAAACAAAACAAGGCATTTCACATCTCAGCCACATGCCAAGATCAAAGAAGAAGACATCAGTGAGTACAGTCTCCTAATCTCAAGAAGTTGGGAGAATTAAGGCCAGCATCAATGTACACTGAGGTGGGCAGCTGCTGGGGCCCAGGGCTTCTGGCAGGGGCCACTGCAGCTGACACCTGTCCATGCACCTCCCCTGCTGCCTGCCTGCACACTCTGCCCCCGGTCCACTCACCTGCAAGCATTCTGTCACCCATGCGCTATGCTGCCCAGCACCATTAGAAAAGGTTGTTTTTTTTGGGGGGGGGGTAGCATCAGCAGCTATGCTCATACTAATCCAGACCTGGATGTGTGGATGTGGTTGTGGGTGTACACAGAGCATCTGCATCTTGACCTCTGGTAGGGATAACATTGTGCCCTATACCTTTAACACAACAAAAATTGTACAAATTAGAAATGACTATGACTGGAGCCCATGCCTGTTTTGTCCCACACTTTCCAGCACTTCATTTGATCATGTCACCATAGTAATTTAGAAACCACATATGTTCCTCAGCTGTCCAAAGCAGACAAACTACTACTAAGCATTTATCAACAACTTTTAAACTCCCCCAAACAGTGTGATACATCTAAAAATCTAGTAATTCAAATAACAGCGGAAAATGATGAACACATTGATGAACTAAACCTCTTAATCTATTTAAAGGTGCAAAACTGAAAGATGTTAAAAACCGTCACAAATATCCTGGATGAATAATAATTACATGGTCAATGAAAAATCTTGTATGTTGTAGTGAAATGGAAAGTTTAATGCTAAAACATTTTAAGTTGCCTTTCAATATAGATGTTAGCTACAAATAATTACCGCAAATATACACTGAAATTACAGATAATGACAGAAGTAACAATGTTATCATAATCAATCAATATACATAATTTATGTTGCCTTGCATAAATATCGATTATCTAGCAAGGCACAACTTGGCAGCAAAAATTATACATAATTAATTGGCAAATCACTACAATGTTAAACTTGTGCCTACTTAGCATAACCACATAAAGGAATTCATTTTTTAAAAAATTAGCTATATTCTCTTGACAAGGGCAAGCCAATGATCACTGGTAAGACAACAGACTGCAGAGGACTGAATATTTATAAAAAAATTAAGGATACAGTCATAGATATACTAGTTCAATGTATTTCAATCAGAAATATCAGTATTTTAGCTAAGGTATGAAACAGACTGGAATAAATACACATTTCATTACAGAAAGTAGGCGGCCACGGAAATTAAACACACTCACTCCAAAGCAGCAAGAGAGATCTGAATGAAACAACCAACGTGGATGTACATTCCCATCAGGGCTCATCAGTTGCCCGCCACCCATGGTTGTTCTCTTGGCATAACAACAACAACAAAATCAGCTTCACTAAAATTCAGAAGGCAGCAATCCTCCAAATGCTAATGCCACAATTATCATAAAACAGACTTTGGAGTGAAATTTTCGGTTGGTTCCAAGGCATACGAGAACACACCAGTTGTCAGCTTTATAATTCCTTACAAACTGAGGGAGTTTAAACACATATCACAAAATAAAAACTTATCTCAAAATTATGATAATGTTTATGGGGCTGTGTGCACATATCAGAATGTACATGGAAATAAATCAGACTTTACCAGAGATTTTCCTGCAATGTAATCACATTTTTGTGGCTGTAGCAGTACTCTGCAATCAAGATCACACTTCCTATACAGTAATGATTCTTAAGGGACAGCCCTTATGTTCATCTGCTGCAGCAAAAACTAATGGAGTCTTGTAGAACCTTAAAGACTAATAATAATATTTAAGAGCCATCAAGTTGCAACCAACTTGTGGCAACCCCTCAAGCAGTTTTCAAGACAATAGATAAGAAGGTGGTTTGCCATTGACTGCCTCTGCATAGCAACCCTGGACTTCCTTGGTGGTTTCCCATACTAGTGGTAACCTTGCAGACTAAAGATAAAGGTAGTCCCCCTGTGCAAGCACTGGGTCATTCCTGACCAATGGGGTGACGTCACATCCAGGCGTTTACTAGGCAGACTTTGTTTATGGGATGGTTTGCTATTGCCTTCTCCACACTTCACACCCAGCAAGCTGGGTACTCATTTTACCGACCTTGGAAGGATGGAAGACTGAGTCAGCCCTGAACCTGTTACCTGAAACTGACTTCCATCAGGATAGAACTCAGGTCGTGAGCAGAACTTTTGACAGCAGTACTACAGCTTACCACTCTGCGCCACGGAGCTCCTAACCTTACAGACTAAAAACATAAGCTTTCATGTACCAGAGCCTATGATGCTATGAAGGCACCATCATGTAACTGCACAGTGAAAATCCATACATAGCCTCTGAAGAAGTGGGCTCTTGTCCATAATAGCTTACATTGAAATAAAATGTTGATAGTCTTTATGGTGCTATAGGACTTCTGCTTTTAAAAAATTTCCCTTCAAGAGTTTCTTCTCAGAGATCAAACTACACGTTGACACTGGAGTTCCATGACTATCCATCTTCAAGCACCGGTATAGAGGACGACGCCAAGTTGTTTCCTGTTGCCCCAGAAGGTCAGACCAGAACCAATGGGCTGTTCACTGTCAACAGAATTTATCATTACAAAAGGAACAAGACAAGGATGTCCACTCTCTCCGCTTCTTTTCGATTTATCAATGGAGGTTCTTGCGAACTATATAAGAAATGATCCAAAAATTAAAGGACTTACAATAGGAAATGAAGAACACAAAATTAAAAGCTACGCAGATGACGTCGTGTTAATCTGTCAGAATCCCGGACAATCCCTTCCGTATGTCCATCACCACATTATGGAATATGCAAAGTACTCTGGTTATAAATTGAATAAAACAAAGACGAAAATTATGACCTTCAACACCACAATCGATGAAGACAAGTATATTAAAGAAATTACCGGGTGTCAAATTACCAAGGACTCAGTCAAATATTTGGGTGTTAATATATCTTCACAAAATAAAACACTCCTAAGGACAAACTACTTGAAAACCTGGGGAGAAATAGAAAGGGACTTGAGCCTATGGTCTAAAATGAATATTTCCTGGTTGGGAAGGATATCGGTGATAAAGATGAATGTTCTCCCGAGACGAAACTTTTTATTTCAATTTTTGCCGATTGACATTTCTGACAGAACAATAGAAAGTTGGCAAAACCAAATCAACCGATTTGTCTGGAATGCGAAAAAGCCGAGAATCAGATTTAAAGTGCTACAAGATGAAAAGAAAAGAGGAGGATTGGCATTACCCAATCTTAAATTATACTATCACGCTGCCTGTTTAACCTGGATTACAGAATGGATAAAATATCCCAAAAATAGACATGTTATTGTAGAACGAGCGGACCTCGGACAAGGTTTTCACAAAGTTCTGTGGGATTCTACAACAAAAATTCAAAAGGATAAAGTACCAGAAGATTGCGATATCAAAATGGCGTTATTGAAAGTGTGGAAAAAATACAAAAAGAGAATAAGTCCCTCTCCACCATCTATAATGTCGCCAATCGAAGCTTATCATGATAACATCAAACTGAAACCGGGTGTTTACTTTACTTACAATGAAATGATAGAGCCCACAGAAAAAATTAAAAATTTAAACAAACTTCAAGAAAAATTTCAAAAATTAAATTGGTTGACTTATTTACAACTGAGGTCCAACTTACAAAAAGATTGCTTATATCCCCGGCCATTTCGTGAACCAACAGAATTTGAGCAGGTAATATCCAAAAGTGACTCTCACTTACTAGGAAAAATTTATAAACTCCTCCTGAAATACGATACAGAAGAAGAACAAGTGAAAACCAATATGATAAAGTGGATGCAAAACTTTGGAGAAATGATTAACATGGATTCATGGGAAAAACTTTGTACTTCTGAAATGAAATACACTGTGTGCCAAGAAGTGAAAGAAAATTGGTATAAAACATTTTACAGATGGTATTTGACCCCTAACATGCTTTCTCAGATGACTTCTCCCGGAAAAAGAGGCGCCTGCTGGAAATGTCAAGATACGGACGGTTCCTATTTTCATGTTTGGTGGACATGTCCAAAATTACAAACATACTGGAAAAGGATTCATCGAGAACTTCAGGTGATAATAAAAACAAAGATGAAATTTGATCGCAAATGTTATCTACTCAGTATGGTGCCACCAAATTTGCCTTTGAAATTTCATGATGTATTCAAATATGCTACAACCGCAGCCAGAACGGTTTTGGCAAGAACTTGGAAGCAAACCCATATACCTGAAATAGAAGATTGGAAAGGAAAATTGTTGGATTATGCTAGTATGGCTAAAATGACTTTTGAATTAAATCCAAAGTTTAATGAATCTACAGAGCAATTTGATGAAAAGTGGGCTTCATTTTATACATATATGAATTATAGCTAACGAATGGAGGATGTCAATTTAAATATCCATAATAGGCTATGTTTTATCCAATATGTCTTAATTAACTGTTAAGTAAATTTTGGGTTTTTACATAATAGATTACTAAAGTGGCAAAGTAGAATAACCAAACGATATTTTACAATTATTTCTTACTTAGAGGATGTATTACAATGTATTACAAAGTATTACAATTGACTAAAATTTTAGTTGTACTTAACTAAGTTTATTATTTAACGAAAATTCCTATATTGCATTGTTTTTATATATACAACGTTTTACCTTTTCCCTTCTTTTTTCCTTTTGTACCCTCCCAAATACATAAATAAATAATATATATATATATATATAAAAGACCAGAACCAATGGGTTGAAATTAAATCAAAAGAGTTTCCATCTAGACATTAGGAAGAATTTTCTAACAGTTAGAGTGGTTCCTCAGTGGAACAGGCTTCCTCGGGAGGTGGTAAGTTCTCCTTCCCTGGAGGTTTTAAAGAAGAGGTTAGATGGCCATCTGACAGCAATGCTGATTCTATGACCTTAAGCAAATGATGAGAGGGAGGGCATCTTGGCCATCTTCTGGGCATAGAGTAGGGGTCACTGGGGGTGTGGGGGGGGAGGTAGTTATGAATTTCCTGCATTGTGCAGGGGGCTGGACTAGATGACCCTGGTGGTCCCTTCCAATTCTATGACTAGAACTACCAATATGTAATTTTGTTTTTTATTATTTTTTATTAATTTTATATCCCTTTCTTCCCAGCAGAGCTGGGCTCAGGGCGGCTTACACATTATAAACAACAGATTCCATAAACTTCCAGTAAAATCACATTAAAACAGCGCTTATAAAAGAAACCAGCCCAGTAAGCATAATCAATAGAATATCCATAGTAAATATATGCAATAGCACTCCCATAGTAGCATCTAAGCCACAGCAGGGCCTGTGGGCAGTCATGTCCCTCCACATAGTTCTTAATACGTTCAGATGGAGATGTGGGTGGGGGGGGGGGAGTAGGGAGGCCGGCACTGATGGAAACCCATAGCTGGCCTCAGCCATAGGCCCTGTGGAACTCTACAAAGCAGCCACAGTGTGTGTAATATGCAGTGTTTGTGTTTTTGTAAAAGGAAAAAAAAGGTGCTGGTACTCACATTTAAGGTTGCACTAATTTCCACCAGCCCTGACCTGGATGGCCCAGGCTAGCCTGATCTTTTCAGATCTCAGAAGCTAAGCAGGGTCAGCCCTGGTTAGTATTTGGATGGGAGACCACCAAGGAATACCAGGGTTGCTGTGCAGAGGAAGGCACTGGCAAAGCACCTCTGTTAGTCTCTTGCCACGAAAACCCCAAAAGGGGTCGCCATAAGTCGGCTGCGACTTGAAGGCACTTTACACCCACACAATTTCCACCAATTCCTTCCTCAGAACTTGGGAAAGCACCCCCCCCCAAAGGTGCTGGTGCTCAGTAACAGTGAGTACTGCCACAAAATAAGCCCTGGTACCCAGGAAATTTTACCCCCTCCCTGCATGTTTCCTTAAAACCCTCCCCTCAGCACATTTTCTTGACTGAAACTCCTCTCCCAGGCTGCTTCCCCCCTCTTTTACAAGACCTTAAAGCAGGCCATGGAGAGGCATTAAGAATCTTAGAAATAACACATAGGGGGGGAATGCTTATTCCACAGCCCCAATTCATATCCCTCTCCCACATCTGCTTTTTTGGGGGGCCAAATAACACATTGGCACAAGACTCAATTGCTTATAGTTCAGTCTTCAGTTTAGAAACTTCTTGGGAGAATGGAGAGACATGAGGAGGGATTAACTCCCAGAAAGGTGCTGTGATATTTCAGAAAGGAGGTGAAAGGAAAAGAAAATGATGCCCATGAAGGGTTTTTCTTCATTACTTCCCAGCCCACAGAAGTGAACATACAATGAGGGCGGTCCATGTGCATTGATTTTAGATCTGAGGAAGTCTACAGCTAACAGCACTTTAAGTGTATCCATTTTCAGTTAGTTCAACAAAATTACCACTGAAGAAAGTAACAAAGTGAAAGTTTTTTTGTGGGAAATTGCAGGCTAAAAGTGATCATTTAGATTGTGAAATGTTTCTTTTCATCAAAAGTAAAGGGTTTTTAAATACAGAAGTAAAGTCAGGAAGGTTTTTTGGATGCTTTATCCTTGCTAGACATTTTGCAAGCTGTAATCTGTGTCTCTTTCAAGATGGTAATCTTCAGCAATTTTGTTGTTCAAAGACTCTTTTTTTGATCCTAAAGGGTGCTTGCTAGAAAATTTCTGGCAATAAAGATCATAACCAGCTTCTGAGAAGTTGAGAGAAACAGCACACGCTCTGGGTTCAGAAATAAAAAGGCCTTACACATCCCTAACCAAACCATGCCCAAAGCTTTCTGTGCTGTACAATTTATATAAAATGGAGTTTACAGCCTTATTATTTATTTCCACGGGGTTCTTCCATAGCCCTTCTTGCATACTACACCAAAAGATGTGTTATTCCCATATTACAGAAGGAAATGACTGAGGTAGCAGACGTTCCATTACACGGCCCAAGCAAGATAGCGAAGTAAATAAACTCAATGGTAACTCAATGGAAAAGAGGAAGACCCAACAAGAGATGGACTGACTCAATAAAGGAAGCCACAGCCTTCAATTTGCAAGATCTGAGCAAGGCTGTCAAAGATAAGGACATTTTGGAGGACTTTCATTCACAGGGTCGCGACTTGACGGCACTTAACACACACACAACACTTTACCATTGAAGTATAATTGCGAAGCAGCCCATTACAACGTGCAAAGTTGAGTTTCCCTCTCATGCACCCGAAGAGGCAATACGGCCCCTGCAATCCAATGCGTGTAGAAAAAGTAAAGACGCGAGTAAGGGTTACTCAGACTGAACTGCGCCCCGGGCTAAATCAGGACACTAAACCAACAGCGCTCCTATCAGCTGCAGCGAGGAACGCTGGAGGCGCCAGATGCCGCGAGAATACGGAACTCGCGGGAGTGAGCGGCGCGCGCGGCCCCGTCTCCTAGCAACGGACCTCCGCTTCCTTCGGCTCGGTTATGGACCCCCGGGAAAGCCGCCGCGAGAGCCAGCCGCAGCCCCAGCGGTGCGCCTGGACCGACCTCAAGCATCAGGCGGCCGAATATTACCGGAGCAACGAAGTGCCGCAGCGCCTGGAGGAGGTGTTGAACACCATGTTCTACCTCCGCCCGCCGGACTTCTATGGGCACCTGGTACGTACGCCGTCGGGTGCGCCAAAGTGCGCATGCGTCATTTCCCAACCGTCAGCCTGGAGCGAGGCTGTTGAGCGCGCATGCGTCGGTGGAATGGGGGGGGCAGAAGGGAGCGGGTTAGGTGCAGTTGGAGTGGGAAGGGGTTTGTTTTTCTCGAATGTGACGTTGTATGAACGAAAGAGGTTCTTGGTCTCATGCATGATTGTTCTGAAGCAAGTCCGACTTCAGTAGGGTTTGCTGTCAGGATCTTAACTGAATTGCTTGCTTTGAAATAAAGTATATTGAGTGCGCTGGGACTTCTGAGTCAATATTCATGGGGTTGGGCTTTTAAAGGGATGGGTTGGTGAACAGGCAACAGGCTCACCTCCTTGTTCTGTAGCATGAAAAGGGCTGGAGTGGGTTCAAGAAGAAGAGTTGGTTTTTATATGCTGACTTTCTCTGGCACTTAAAGGAGACTCAAGACTCCCCTCAATCACCTTCCCTTCCCCTCAACAGACACCCTGGGAGGTAGGTGGGGCTGAGAGAGTGTGACTAGCCCAAGGTCACCCAGCTGGCTTCATGTGGAGGAGTGGGGAAACCAACCCAGTTTTCCAGATCGGAGTCCTCTGCTCCAAACCACCGCTCTTAACCACTACACCACACAAGATGCATGGGTTGGAGTGTAATGGAGGATATATCCAGGGTCAGGTTTGTTTGTTTTTTGGCCAACAAGTTGTAGCTGACTTATGGCAACCCCATAGGGTTTTCAAGGCAAGAGACATTCAGAAGTGATTTGCCATTGCCTGCCTCTGTGTAGCGACCCTGGCATTTCTTGGTGGTCTCCCATCCAAATAATAAACCAGGAACAACTCTGCTTTGCTTCCCAGACTTATTGAGATCAGGCTAGCCTGGGCTATCTAGGTCAGGGTTTTATCAGGTTAATGTAATACAAATGAAAGTGCCAAAGGGATGCAAACTTTTAACCATGTGGATTTCACGCAACTTTAACTATGATGGGCTGTACTTTAAAAAATGTATCACGACAAGGAGATACAGATTGTTACAGATTCCGTGGACTGCCAAAAAAACAAATCAGTGGGTTATAGATCAAATCAAGCCTGAACTGACCCTAGAAGCTAAAATGACTAAACTGAGGCTGTCGTATTTTGGTCATGTCATGAGACGACAAGAGTCACTGGAAAAGACCGTCATGATAAGAAAAGTTGAGGGCAGCAGGAAAAGAGGAAGACCCAACAAGAGATGGATTGACTCAATAAAGGAAGCCACAGCCTTCAATTTGCAAGATCTGAGCAAGGCTGTCAAAGATAGGACATTTTGGAGGACTTTCATTCATAGGGTCACCATGAGTCGGAAGCGACTTGATGGCACTTAACACACACACATCACAACAAGGACATAACTAGGGACATGTGGAGCTGTGGAGGCTGGCATTGCTTTGCTGGGCTGGAAACAGCATTCATCATCCAGGCAACTGGGAAAGGCGGAGCAGCATATGGCTCCTTCCTGCTTGACTCACAGGGCATTAAAGATAATTCATCATGGGAGAAGTGACAAAAACATACACTAAGCAATGGGGAAGGAGCCAGCGTGGTGTGGTGGTTAAGAGCAGCAGAACTCTAATTTGGAGATGCAGGTCTGATTCCCCACCATTCCTCAACATGAAGCCTGCTGGGGGTCCTTGGGCCAGTCACCGTTCTCTCAGAACTCTCTCAGCCCATGCAGAAGCAGGCAATGGCAAATCATCTCCAAACGTCTCTTGCCTTGAAAACCCCACGGGGTTGGCATAAGTCAACTGTGATTTGATGGCGCACACACATACAGCAATGGGGAATAATACTGGGAAGGGGAGGTGGAAGATAAACATGTAAGACAGTACAGGTGGACCTTTCCTGACTATTGAATGTGGTGACCATGTATATTTAATTGTTAGAATGGCTGCCAGCCTGTACATATTTGCATGTGCATTGCTGAAAGGAAGTGCTTGAAATTATACTATATGTGTTGTGCTTGGGCCTGCCTCAGTAATGTTTCACATATGTGTTAAGGGTGTTGTTAAAAGGTGATCTAGAATAAAGAGAAAGCCTTGGAGCTACTGTGGGGCTTGACACTAAACCTCTACTGAGCTGTTGGGTGCCTTAATTTCTCATGTGATATTATTGACATTCCCTTAGGAGTGTTGCTGTGGAGATGAATGAGCTCAGGATTACCATGAACTCTTCACTAGAAAATGCCATTACAATAATTAGTAATAGAGAGGATAGCTAGAAAATATGAACCAACATTTATATATCTTATAGCAGATATCTTTTCATGTCATTTAAATGGCCCTAGTTATTCCCAAAGACCCTGCTAGCGGACTTTGTTGGCATTAGGTACTACTGTGTTGTTGGTTTCTCTCCTTTGCTGATCAACTGCCAAAAAGACAAATACAGCATCAGCAAGCCCCTTAACAGAACAGATCATGCCAATCCCTGTGCTGATTTTTGTAAAAATGGCAGGCTTGGAAGTAGCAGTATTGGTGCAGGTGGCACCATTCCATGGAGTGGCCGTGGTTACATTTGTCTTTATTTAACAAACATAAATGGGTGTAATCACAGTCTTCTATTAATATACTCTTGAATAGTCTTTTTGGAAGCCAAAAAGGGCTGCATCAGGATTAAACTGGAAAAGTAGTTTTTTCCCCCCCAATAATTGGTATGGTTTCAAATCATCCTTTCAGAACCAATGGGTTGAAATTAAATCAAAAGAGTTTCCATGTAGACATTAGGAAGAATTTTCTAACAGAGCTTCCTCAGTGGAACAGGCTTCCTTGGGAGGTGGTGAGCTCTCCTTCCCTGGAGGTTTTTAAGAGGAGGTTAGATGGCCATCTGTCAGCAATGCTGATTCTGTGACCTTAGGCAGATGATGAGAGGGAGGGCATTTTGGCCATCTTGTGGGCATGGAGTAGGGGTCACTGGGTGTGTGTGTGGGAGGTAGTTGTGAGTTTCCTGCATTGTGCAGGGGGTTGGACTAGATGACCCTGGTGGTCCCTTCCAACTCTGATTCTATTCTGTGATTCCGAGTAATGGAGCAACTTGGTAAATTTCACAGAAAATGTATGCAAAGGATTACATACTAACTAGGCATTAAATACTCTGCTTTAAAAGGTATACAATCTAATTGTGATAGTTGATGTATTTCAGGCAAATTACTTCTCCAAATTATCAAAACCTCCAGTGATATGCAAATTAGTTGGGAGAAAGGTGCTGGATGGGATTGGTCATCCAATACTAGAAGTGGAAGTGTCTTGCCAAGTTAAGAACTATGATAAGGTAAGAGCTGCAGTTTGCTTCATTATGATCTAAATCAGTGGTGTTCAGCTGGTGACCTGTGAAGAATATGTAGCCCCACAACTAATCTATCCAGTGAGCTATGCGAACGGATAGGAATTGCTGTGATCACCTATGAAACATGCAATTTAAAAATATTTTATTAATAATCATTATGTGTGGAAAAAATTAAAATGTTTCATTTTCCATTTTTGATGTGTGTTTTTCCCAGCAATAGTAAAAAGAATGACTTAAATTTTCTTTTCGTTTTTTTTCTAGATTGAAACATTTCCAATGGGTATTAATATGGTGGAATAATGCTTTACACAGTATTATTACCTTTAATGATCCACAAACCAAAACACCAGTGTGCTATGGGCCACATTCATTTAATTATTAAGTAGTTCTACCCCACCTTTCCCTCCACTGGGGGCTCAGAGGGGCTTACAAGATAAACATATGATGTAGGCAAACAGTTCCATTCCAACATCTGGAGCTGCTCTTGGATCCACCCGCCTGATCCACTCAGGGCCACAGGTTGTGTGGCCTTTAACTCTATCTCCTGTGTTTCTCCTTTCTTGTGAGTTGGTTGCCTGTAAGAATCAACAATGTAGAAAATTGTACAAAAGCTTCCGTCTCCTGTTGTATTCTTGTTACTGGATGGGAAAATCCCTGTTGTTAGTTTTATGTTGCCAAATGATGAAATATCTTCTGTTAGTATCTCACATTTACTAAGTCTGAGCACATGAATCCCAGCCTGCATTTTAGTATCTGACACACAAATTCCAGTCTGCATTTTAATCTGCTTCCAGGCTGAGACAAGTCAGTTTTTTAATTTTGTACTGGTACATGTATCCTGACCTGCATAGCCTAGTCTAGCCCAATCTCATTAGATCTTGGAAGCTAAGCAGGGTCAACCCTTGTTAGTACTTGGATGGGAGGCCACCAAAGAAGTCCATGGTTGCTATGCAGAAGCAGGCAATGGCAAACCACCTCTAAATGTCTCTTGCATTGAAATGGCCATGAGGGATCACTATAAATTGGCAGCGACTTGACGGTACTTTCCACTAACTTTGATACATGTACCTTTTTGCTTTTCACTGTGTCATATTTCAGATGTGTCCTTTTATTGAATACATTTCAGTTTTTTGATCATTAGACCATACTTTATCAAGGTCACTTTGAATTTGAATTCTGTCTTCTAAAATAGGTGCCTTTCATTTGAATGCATTAAATGCCATCTCTTTCCATCATTCAAGTGACCATTGTTTGTCAAAGCATACAACCATGAGCCTAATGTGATAATACTTTTAATTTCTCATTTTTCCAGCTTGTGAGAACATCAAGCATAACTTTGCTGAAGATAGTAAAGGAATAATCCTTTCTTCTTCTTCTTTAAAATGGCCCCATCTCTCTTTTGCCTCTTTTCTTCCTTCTTTCTCTTGTCTAATCTTTCTTTACTCTTTGTCTTCTGTACTGTTCCTGATGTTTGATGGTGCAAAAAAAAAAGAAATAAGCATTTAAAATGAAATTATTCTTTTCCTTGTATTTAACAACTTCACAAAGAGAAGGTTGAATGTCTAGGAGTGTTTGTATCCTCCTTTCTCCTCTTTGAAGTTAGAAAAAACCCTCCTCTTTACCTGCTGTAACTTTACCTAATAAAGTTTCTCCTGCATTGCTAAGGGATTAAGTGAAAAGGATGTCTTGTGTTTTATCTGCCATCATAGTCCACACCTTCATAACAATGAATGCCTTGCAGTAGGAGACTGAAAAATGAAAATTGCTCTATCTTTCTGAGTCTGCCTTTCACCTGTTGAAAAATTAGTATTCTGGTTTATTTAAGAGAAAATCAAAAGACAAATAAACTAGTCTAGTCTTCACGCACTTGCAGTATTTAGAAGTTGGCGTAAACATCAGTGTTTATACTGACAAAGAGGGATATGGGCTAAATACATTCAAATAAGTTATTGTGAAGTAGCTGGATTCACTGTAGTAATTCATTAACTATCTTGGTGAAAGACTTGATATGTGAAGAGTTTATTATGTTTGTTAGTGGAAGGAAAAATGTACATCAATAACAAATAAGCCTTTAGCAGAAAATAATTTCAATGTCGTATTTATTATGTGAAATTTTATCTTTAAATAATGTTCTTTAAAAATCTTTAAATAATGTTCTGCAGAAGATTTGTTCCAGCATGATCTCTTCTCATGCTGAAATTCTTGAGAATGCTTCCTCAGAAGAAGTGGATGCTGATGAAAAGGAAAGACATGATTCAGTAAATATGGCAATTGAATGGATAAATGAATCATTGGATGAATTGCTCAGAGACCTTCAACCTACTGACCAGCATAAAGTTGATGAGCTTCTAGGGTATGTCTCTGTATTTATTCTGCTTATTACCTAGTGAATTCACATTTTTTATGTACAAGCCTCAATCCTAAGCCTCAGATGCCAGTATGACGCCAATACTGCCATGGTATCAAGGTATCTAGCTGGTATTCTGTGGTCTTCTCAGCAGGGAAAAGAAATGGTAAAAAGAGACAATCCCAAGAACTGAGTCCAAATTACACATTACATCTACCATGACTTGCAACCCTATGACAGCTGCAAGTTCCCTGTGGGAACTAAATTTAGAAGAGCAGTTGAGACCTGATTCTGGACATTTATTAAACGTAAAGGTAGTCACCTGTGCAAGCACCATGTCATTACTGACCCATGGGATGACATCACATCACGACGTTTACTAGGCAGACTTTGTTTGCAGGGTGGTTTGCCGTTGCTTTCCTTAGTCATCTACACTTTACCCTTAGCAAGCTGGGTACTCATTTTGCTGACCTCAGAAGGAAGGGTGTGTCACCCTTGAGCCAGCTACCTGAAAGCAACTTCTGTTGTTCTTTTAAAATTATTTTATTCAATTTATACCACCCCCAGCCAGGCTGGGCTCAGGGCAGCTTCATGACCATGGCACAGTGTGAGGAGGGGTTCCTGCCTCCTCCCCCATCATTTCCCTGCCTGAAATAGGCTGAGAGCATTATTTTTCTTGTCAGGGGGCCGCATACAATGGTTCAAGCCCAATATGTGTTTATTTAACAGAATTGTCTCGGGCACATCTTACATCTTGCAGCCAGACCCAGTGAAATGATGTGGAGAGGCTGCCCTAGACTCCAGTCATTTTACTTAGCACCACAAACTTCCTTTATAATATGACATGTTCAGAATCACATTTCAGAAAACCTTGTGCACAATTTGTTGCACAGTTGTTTGGGAAATGTAACCTAAAAGTTTGCTTAAAGGGCCTCGATTAGGTCATTAATTGGCTAGAATTTATCCCTGACTAATATCCACTCACTATGCTCTTTATCTATACAGCAGTTGTTCTGATGGAACAGCCAACCAAAGAAGCCTATGCAGTGACCTGAAAAAGTGGGTGCTTATCTAGCGGTGGTGGTGGTGGGCTGGGATAGTTTGTCAAAAAGTAGTCGAACCAGAGACAACACTAGTGACGGTACTTGAGCTGTGCTTGGGATTTTCATTTGTCATTTCTTCATTCATTGGGTCTGGAACCACTATCTATCCTTTAGACAAAACAAACTTTCCTACTATCATGTTACCTTCAAATGGGGCCAAGCATGTAAGGGAAACACACACACACACAATTATTTATAGATGTTAAGTTAAACCAATTACGCTGTTACTCTAATATGTTATTTCCCAGTAGTTCTTTTACTGGGGCTACTGCCCCAGATTTTATAGTGTCAAAAGTTTTAATATTATAAAGCAACCAGTCATTCTGCCATTTCTTTTCCCCATAGTGAATATTTCAGAAAGAAAGCAGAAGAAGAAGAAGAAAGAAGGGAAGCTGAAAAGGAAAAAGAGAAAGAAACCCAGGAAGTAGTGTTTCCTCCTTCTCCACCTGTTACAGGGCCACCTGGAAAAAAGAAACAAGTGAAGCTAGGTTATATGTTAGAATTTGTTTTATTAAAGATGATAGTGTCTCTTTTAGGAAGATACCACAATGTTTCCCCTCTTCTTTTGGAAACATGTTTGTAGAGGGGAGAAACAGAGATCTGAGCAGCCCAGGGCCTACTTCTGCTTCTACGGTTGTGTCTCACATCATATTGCAAGCTGGACTTCATGATCTCAAGTTGAGATAGTCTGATTGGAGGATGATCTCAATCTTCCACCCCCCTTTGCTTGTTTTTACTGCTCTGCTTATGCCAGTAGCACTTAAGGATCTTGCAATGCAGTCCTAAGAACGCTTTTCTGGGAATAAGCCTGATTGACATAGGATTGGTCTACTTAGACTCCTACTCAGGTCTGTTTAGTGGAGTTTACTCCCAGCAAGGTGTTCTTAGGGTGGTACTGTTTATCATGGAAACAAATTCCAGTGGGATAGTAGTGTTAGTCTGTTAAAATACAAAAGAAGAGCTTGGTGGTGCATAACACATTCATTGTAACATAAGGTTTTGTGGGCCTGAGCCCACTTTGTCAGATGCAACTACAAGAAAGGTGCTAATCTTAAAGATGCCACAAGATTCTTCTTTTGTTTTTAATCGTGGAGGAGGCTATGGAGAGTGAGTAGAGGAATCACATAGGTTTAACAACTACATGAGCACCTCTGTATGGCTCTTATGTTGCAACTGAAATGTGTGGGTCTTTGCCTTGTGCTTCCCTTGCCCACTTCTACAGTAAAGACTACCAAGTTCTGCCAGGTCGATTTTAGTTATCAGGAGTGGCAGCTGGCACCAGAAGGTAAAATGGAAGTGGGGCTGGCATTAAACCCTCCTGGTCTCTTGGCATAAGAACACCTTTGCTGAATCAAATAGAAAGTTGTAAGCATAATAATTTTATTTTAAATAATTTACTTAGAACATACATTAGAATAAATGCCCTGTAAAGGCCAGCATGATGTTTGCTACTTTCCAGTCCTCTGGTAGGGATGCCAGTTTTAATGATATTGCACAATATTGTCAGGAAATCAACATTTTCATGTGAGTTTTTGAGGAACCCTTGGGTGTATGTCCTCTAAACTGGGTCGTTTGTCAGTAAGCCCTAGAAAAAGTCATCCTTTGTCACCTCTGTCTGACTCTGTTCATTAGACAGTTTTCATGCAACTAGTGGTAGCTGCTCCACATCTTACACTGTGAAAATGGGTGCAAAGAATTCATTCTGCTTCTATGTGATCTCCTTATCTAATAGTTCAACTGCCTAGTAATTTCTTGCTTTTAATTCAGTTAAAGAAGATCTTATTGTCTGTGAAATTGCCAGAGTTTGTGCTCTTTATTCTAATTTGGACAAGACTTCCACTTTTTAAAGGAAGCCTCATTGCCTCTTAAGGTTTCCTTGATTATGTTCATTAATGATGCTGATGATATTTTTATTTTATTTTAATGGTATCCGAGCTATCATTATTGTGGATTTAAATAATTTCCAAGCATTCTGAACTGATTTTATTCTTCTTTTGCTTAATCTCCTCATTTTGGGGTATCCTTTTCTGAAATCAGACGTTACCCTGATGAACTTCTTGGGCAACTTTCTATTTATTCAATACTGAAAAATAGCACCATGGTCACTGTTCTCAGTTGATTCAACAACATCATACTTGGGTTCCCCTCAGAAGTCAGGACCATGTCCAGGGCTGCCTCCTTTCTAGATAGTTCCGTCATCAGCTGTCGTTCACAGTCATTTCTGGTATATAGAAATTTTGTCTCTTTATCATGTCACAACCTTACTTTCATTGGCTCAGTCAACATGGGACTAGTTATGTATTATGTTGACCCTTTATTACAACACTTTCAGCTATTGTTGCCTTTCTTATTTTATTCTCCGTTTCAAGATCACCATCACAGCTCTGGTCGGATGACCAATGATCTGTTTCAAACACTTCTACTTTTAGCAATTCTGTGGGAAAGTTTATTCCTTCTAAATTTTCTGTTTGTTGGACACTATTCCCTCTTCAAAATGTGTAGGAATGCCACCCCGATATGTCCTGAAGAGTTTATATCCCACTGATTTCCTCTGTTTTACAAGGCTTCTATATTTGTGTTACTGTTTACCACCAGGAACTCCAGCTGCATCATCATGTGTTGAAGGTTTTTATAGTGTTTGCACATAAACACCTATACCTTGCTGCCCTCCCCAAGCAACTTTGGCATGCACATTTCCCCCTATGATTGCTTAATCTCTTTAAATGGCTGTCATTTTTTTCCACCTACTCATTGTTGAATTCCAGCTTGTGCCTATTTATGTGAGCTGGAACATTGAACCCATAGTAGTTAATTCTGCTTAAACAGATGCTTCTTAGCACCTATCAGCTTTCTCCTCAGAGTTATTTTAAAAGCTGCTGTGTACTTTTTTGATATTAAGAGACTGCAGTCTGGTTCCATATCAGTTCAGGTGGTGCCCATTCCTTGTATAGTGGAGCCCATTCCTTGTCCCAGTCATTCCCCACCTAAACCTTTTCTCCTGACACCGTCATCTCATCTAAGCCCTGAGCTTCTCTGAGTCAGCAACCTTTTCCAGAAGGGAAGAAAATTATTCTCTGTGAGCGAGGAAACTCATTCTGTTGAGCACACATTCACAACTGCTGCCTAACATCACATAATCATATCATCATAAGGTCCCCAGCCTCTCTGAGCCTGTGAGCATGTTTGGAATTTTGAGATGAGGTAATGAGTGTCACCTAAAATATGAAGTAGATCCAAACTCTAAATGGCTGCTGCAGGAGGCAAAGTTAAATGGTATAGCTCCTTCCTTGCTTTGCAAAAGAATTGCATGGCTACTACACTGACCACACAAAGCTGCTTTGTTCAGAATCCAGCTATTGGTCTGTCAGAGTTAGCAGTATCTGTACTTTGGTTGGAAACATGGCCCAGCCACTAGGAGGGCAGCAAGCCTGGAGAGGGAGGTATTGGCGTTGTTAAGAAGCGCTACACAGCTCGGTAGACGAGTAATCACAGCAGACTCAGCACTAATAAATAAGTGCTCTTTATTTCACAGTGACAGAGTGCTCCGCTTGGCCATCAATAATCCACACACCACACCTATACAAGTTCTGTACAACATATATACATTTCTGGCCCTGTCCAGCAGCCAATCAACAGTTAGCCACCCAGTGGTCAGATCTCATCCTGCTTAATCCAGTTCAGTCCAGTTTTACTGCTAAGTCATGAGCTGTCATGTGACACCAGCTGTCATCTGGCTGTCACTCAGATTACAGCAATCTACATGCTTGCTATGACCAGTCTTAAATTCCAACAGGAGGGAGGAGGTTTCTACTCCTGCATACTTCCCTCCCTCCCCATGCTTTGGAAAAAGAATCTTGTGGCGTCAGTCAGTCAGGCCTGAAGTGGGAATGGCTAAGGAAAACCCAGGTGCTTATCAGTCCAATATAGCCATTGAAAGCCCTGTCATTTGAATTTGAGCAGCCACTAATAAGCCCAAGCTAACCAAGGCCATGCCCAATTTCTAAAAAGCTCATCAGGTGCCAGGGAATTAATGGCAGGTACTGTAGTGGGCACCATGGCACCCGTGGGACTACGTTGGAGAGCCCTGCTTTGTGCAATACACTGGATAGCCTTTGCTCCTGAGGGCTTTCTAGCTAATTATGTGTTTTAAGCTTGTCCACTTCATGTATGTGTTTATTTAAAACATTTTATGCCACCCTTCCACATAACTTAGGGTCCAAAGCGAGTGAACAATTAAAACAAGCTTTGAAATATATGTATATATATTACACACACACACAAGTAAAACACATAAACAGGAAGGCCAGTAAAGGCATGCCAAACAAAACTGATAAGTCTTCACCACTGGTGGAAGACAATGATTGGGGGGGGGGTGAATCTCCCTGGGGAATTCCATTATTTTGGTGGCATGACTGAGAAGGCCCTTTCTTGACTTGCCACCCATCTAGCCTCAGATGGTGAGGGCTCCCAGAGAGGGGACTCTGAAAATAACTGCAGTGATTGGGTACGTTCATATGGGACTAGGTGTTCCTTAAGGTATGCTGGTTCCAAACCATGTAGGGCTTTAAAGGTCAGTACCAGCACCTTGAATTGGGTTGGGAAGCTGATTGGGAGTCAATGTGGGGGGAACAAGATGAGTTATGTGGTCCTTATTACCCACTTCAGTCAGCATTCTGGCTGCAACTGCCAGCTGCAGCTTTTGAACAGTCTTCTAGGGCAGCCCTATGGGGAGAACCTTGCAGTAGTCTAATCTAGGCGTTACCAGGGTATGTACCAGAGTGTGAAGATCTTTTTTTGTCCACAAAAGCCACTTGTCACTCACTAACAAAAACTGGTAAAAGACAGCTCTGGCCACTGCTGCCACCTGCTTATCTAACAGGAGGCCCAGGTTCTAAACTATGAACCTGCACCGTTAGGGAGAGTTCATTCATAGCCAGAACAGGAGACCCCTCATTTCCTGGGTCAATCCCTCTGCCTAGCAGTAGCACCTTTGTTTTCTCAGGATTAAGTTCAAAGAGTAAGGGGTTTATTAAAAAAAATAAAAAGGGGCTTATGAAAATTTTAAAAGTTTTTCCAACTCTTTGTGTAGTGAAAGGGAAGAGATTCTTGTGTTCTGGCTTCCTAACAATGTTTCTGAATTTGCACATGTGCTTAACTTGCTTGTCTCTCTTACTTTTTCCAGATGCTTTGTCACTAGTGCTGTAATCTATCATTGCTGCTGCTCTCTCATGCTAGTTTAGCCAGTAGCTAGGGAGCAGTTCTGGTGCAGAAGTGCTGAGCAAGGAGAGCAGCAATTGCCAAAGTGGACCTTGTATTGATGCCTCCACATTATAATAATATGTTTTGATTTTAGTAATTAATTTCTTGGTGGTAGAGGTTACTGGAATCAAAGAGCCTCGGTTGAAGCAAGAAGTGTTCCTGATCCACCAAGAGCAGAACTTTTCATTTTATGAAGAATTAAACTAATTCCAGAGAGTCTTTGGAGAACATTTCCTGTTCATACTCCTTTGGTCTACTCTTGATCCCTCACTCATTTTTCCTTTAACTGCATTCTGGGCATAAGGAAGTTTATCTCTCTGATGCGCTTCAAATTAAAGACATCTTTAGTGGTGTCTCTAGATAGTGTTCCATAGTTGCTCTTGGCGACATTTATGTTCTGTTCAAGAGTGCTGTTAAGTGCTTGGATTAAAGGTCAGATTTTTCAAAGGTGCTCAGCACCCACAACTAGTGTCAGATATTTCAAAAGACACTGGCTCCTATTTGGGAATCAATGTAAACCATTGGATGATGAGGATTTGAGGACATAACTGTCACAGTGGGAGTTGATGATTGCCAAGTTCTTTGCTATAAAAATCTAGCCGTTATAAAGGTGGCTAAATGGGAAGAGAGTAATTTTCAAAATCTACCTTGGATTTTGAGTTTTGTGCACTTAAAGAGTCATTTGGAAAGTCTGGATGTAAGGATGCTGTTAGAAGATAAGGGGCATAATGCTAAAAAAATCAGGAAGAGGAAAGGAAAGTTACAGTTCTTAGAACATATCTTCATTACAGTTTGAAATGTCAGACTATTAAATCTAAGAACATAGGGAGTTAAAGTTGAAAATGTAGGGCATTATTGTTAGAAAGGCAGTTAAAGAAAGTGGTATTATATATAAGGATTTTTCAAACAGAATTAAGAAAGAAACCCTCAAAGCATTATTTTTTGAAAGTTTCTTTAACCCCAACATGATTTCTTCAGTGTATGGAGATGGATTATTATCTCATAATTTCTTTTTAATTCACAGTATAAAGAATTAAATTGTCAACATTTTACTTGTGCCTGTTGTGGTAATGTAACAAGGTAATTTTAAACAAAATACTCTTATTCTCAGGAAAAAAGATTTCTGTTGTGGAGAATCCAATCCCCCCAGCAGAACCTGCAGAACCAGTAATTAAGGGTAGCATGGCTATTGGGTGTATATCTCTTGCTGTTGCGAAGACCGCTGCAACTACTAGTGACATGCCTTTGTACTTACAAATTGCTTTAATGAAACACAATCAGGTACATGTCAGGATTTTGGTCTTTTGTTCAGATTTTAATTCAATGCTATGGTTTTAAATTTATGTCATTATGTATTATTGTATATGCCTTGTTATCATTGTATACTTGATGTTCGCCACCCTGAGACTGGCTTTTGCCAGGGGAAGGTGGGATAGAAATTATTGTTGTTGTTGCTGCTGTTGTTGTTAACAACAACAACCCAAACACCCACTCAAGGGAGTTCGACCTTACAAATTGGTGGTTAGGTTTACAATAAGAACATAAGAAAGGCCCTGCTGGATCAGACCAAGGCCCATCAAGTCCAGCAGTCTGTTCACACAGTGGCCAACCAGGTGCCTCTAGGAAGCCACTAACAAGACGAGTGCAGCAGCACCATCCTGCCTGTGTTCCACCGCACCCAAAATAATAGGCATGCTCCTCTGATACTAGAGAGAATAGGTATGCAGCATGACTAATATCCATTCTAACAGCCATGAATACCCCTCTCCTCCATGAATATGTCCACTCCCCTCTTAAAGCCCTCCAAGCTGGCAGCCATCACCACATCCTGGGGCAGGGAGTTCCACAATTTAACTATGCGTTGTATGAAAAATACTTCCTTTTATCTGTTTTGAATCTCTCACCTTCCAGCTTTAGCAGATGACCCTGTGTTCTAGTATTATAGGAGAGGGAGATAAACTTCTCCCTTTCCACTCTTTCCAAACCATGCATAATTTTATAGACCTCTTATCATGTCTCCCCTCAGCTGCCTTCTTTCCAAGCTAAACAGCCCTAAGCTTCTTAACCGCTCCCCATAGGACAGTTGCTCTAGTCCCCTAATCATTTTAGTTGCTCTTTTCTGCACCTTCTTAAGCTCTGTAATATCCTTTTTTAGGTGTGGTGACCAGAACTGTACACAGTATTCCAAGTGTGGTCTCACCATAGATTTGTACAAGGGCAGTATGATATCAGCAGTTTTATTCTCTATTCCTCGTTTAATTATGGCCAGCATGGAATTTGCCTTTTTTACAGCAGCCGCACACTGGGTTGACATCTTCATTGAGCTATCCACTACCACCCCAAGATCCCTTTCTTGGTCTGTCGCTGCCAGCTCAGATCCCATCAGTGTATATGTGAAGTTGGGATTTTTTGCCCCAATATGCATCACTTTACACTTACTCACATTGAATCTCATTTGCCATTTTAATGCCCATTCTTCCAGTATGCAGAGATCCTTCTGGAGCTCTTCACAGTCCGATTTTGTTTTAACCACCCTAAATAATTTGGTGTCATCTGCAAACTTGGCTACTTCACTATTTAACCCCAACTCCAGTTCATTGATGAACAGGTTGAAAAGCACCGGTCCCAACACAGATCCCTGAGGCACCCCACTGCTCACATCCCGCCATTGTGAGAACTGACCATTGATTCCTACTCTTTGCTTCCTATTTTTCAGCCAGCTCTCAATCCATAAGAGGACTTGTCCTCTTATCCCGTTCTATGAAGTTTGCTTAGCAGTCTTTGGTGTGGGACTTTGTCAAAAGCTTTTTGGAAATCCAAATATACAATATCCGCAGGCTCATTCCTGTCCACATGCTTATTGACGCTTTCAAAAAACTCTAATAGGTTAGTGAGACAGGACCTACCCTTACAGAAGCCATGTTGGGTTTTGCCCAGCAGACCTCTGTAGGGATCTTTATCCTTTGTGTGTTTTCAATCAATATAATCTTAGTGAATGTATTAAGCAACCTCAGTTCAGTTTTTGCCTTAAATCTCCACTACCAGAATCTATTAGTCAGGTCCTTATGCTAGAGCCAGGATTCCATACTAGTCTTTTAGGGTGTTCTCTAAGCAAATGCTCTTTGTTCCTGCCGTGTTAGGGATTCTGCCATGGAACGGCGGGGATGTTGGGTTAAAACCCTTGGGTTTTAACTTTGATCTCATGGTCCTTTAGGTCTCTAGGTAGCTGTATCTGCTCTGTGCCAACTATATTTAATAATCAAGAAGGTGATATGTATTTGACTGCCAACTAATGTGGATCTTGTGTCCTGCTTGCCAGTCACAAATCCAGCAGTGTATATTTATCTACAAATAACCTTCCTTTCTCATCTTCTTATTGCACAAGACAATTCACTGTAATTCCTCAAACCATTAGTGAAAGTTATCCATATGACTGGAATTTTAATTACAGACTAAACATTTAAATTAAACAGATAAGAATTAGACATTTTTTAAAACAATATTGTTAGTAAAAATTGAAATGAACACAATAAATAGAAAAGCTGTTTTATTATACAAAAACTCAATCTACAACTGTGAACCCCAATTTCTTAATTTAGAGAAAAGATGTGATTTCTTATTGGAATGTTTTTTAAAAGCATTAAAATCCTGATTAGTTAATATTACATGAAAAAGAGAAAAAAAGAATACTGACATATGTAAATATGATTACCAAAGAACAGTAACTAGTGTATAGGCAATCTATTAAGCAATCAATTAAATATATTAGAAATGAGTTAACATCGATCAGGTAACTTTAGTCCAAGTAAGGGGTACCCGTGTCTTCATGCTTGTTCAGTATTGGAAAAAGAATTCTCTGTTCCCTCAATATTCTTACCATCTATAAATCTCAATCTATAAACCAGCTTTTAGGAATGTAGTGGTCAGCATTTCAACACAAATAATGGCATTTTAGATTTTTTTTCTAAAACCGTATTACCAACAAACTCATAGCCAGTTTTAAATTAGACAATACTTACAAATTTTGATCTGGTCTAATTCCTTTAAACCAACCTGGTGAAATTACCAAAGGGGCTTCTAGTCAAATTTAGACTGACTTCATTAATTTTCTGTACAGAGTGTTTCCAGTATCCATGTGCTTGAGGGCACATCCACCAAAGGTGGACAGCCACTTTCCAATCTCTGTTTGTCTTTCATATTAATAAAATGATAGTATTTCTGAAAAGGTGTGACTTCCTGTCTCCTGCTTAAGTTTGTACCATATCTTAGCACAATATAATTTTAAATTTTATTAGCGCAATATCATTAAATCTTGAATCACTTTTGTTGTCTGTTCAAGGTAGAAACCTCAGTGGGATGTTACTATCAGTTTGTAAATTTACAGAGTAAACGTTAAACATACCACCTGACTTTTTCCATTTTAGGATCTGCCTAAGGAACTGATTATGCCAATGCCAGTGATAACGCTTTTGAGTTGTGGAAAATCATCACCTGGAAAACTAAATCTAATGAAAGAAGTGATGTTTATACCTCCGGCCTGGTTAACAGCTAAACAAGTACTGTATGCTACTGTTTTCATCACAACAAATACAATATTAACAATCATTTATCCATATTTTAGCTACTTTGTAAGATGTTCATCCTTCTGAGGCTGGTAAAATGAGTACCCAGCTTGCTGGGGGTAAAGTGTAGATGACTGGGGAAGGCAGTGGCAAACCACCCCATAAACATAGTCTGCCTAGTAAATGTCATGATGTAACATCACCCCATGAGTCAGTTTGCCTTTACCTTTAAGAAGTAACAACTGCTTATTTAGGTCACAATCCTACACCTAAATTCCATATACTTATACCTGTTGTCTTTAGCTGGAGTAAGAATGGACAACCAGGTACAGGAGCACAGCTGTTCCTGTAACAAAACTATTGATCTACAAGTATAGTAGAGAAGGAGTTATTCTGATGTACAATCAGTTTCCATTCATTTCAACAGAACTGATGCATGGGATGTTCCAAGTGACATGAGGAAATGATGACAATAATGGAAAGATTTAGCAGATGGCTGTCTTAAAGTACAAATTTTATTTACTCAAAGTGGGATCTCGTATTCAAAGTTGGTGAATGCAATTAAGTATAGAAGGAACTCTGGAAAGAGTTAGGCTTGGATACCATGGTATATTTCTGCTATTGAAAGAGGAGGTGACTTTCACCAATGACTTTCCTACTGCAGACTTCTGACTTGACCCTCATGCTATTCCTGGTGTTTCCCTATCCCCCAGGAACAGCATTTTGTGAAGCATTTTTTAATGCAGTGAGGGGAGGGGAGGAAGTCCTGTTCTGCTGGTGGAAATGCTTTATGTTGGCAGAGATTTATTGTGGAATCCAAGCATTTGTCTTCTAAAAAGTAGTAATGTCTATGAATTCATTGATTTTATAAGAAACTTTGAATGGGAACTGTATTTTTATAGATGCATAGTCTTCTATGCCATCCTGCCAGATTAAAAGGATGTTTAAGTGCCATGGGTGTGCTATTGTTCAAAGAACAAGCAAGAAAAATGAAGCAGTGGGGCAGGTGAAAAACAGGTTAACATACATATGTGTGGTTTAGTGGTTATGAGTGTTGGACTAGGATCTGGAAGATCCAGGTTCAAATCCACACTCATGCCATGGGAGCTCACTGTGTGACCTTGGGCTAGTCACACTCTCTCAGCCTGACCTACCTCACAGGGTTGCTGTGAGGATAAAACAGAGGAGAGGAGAATGATGTAAGCCACTTTGGGTCCTCATTGGGGAGAAAGGTGGGGTATAAATGAAGTAAGTAAATAAATAAATAGCTGTTGTTTCTTTATTTATTGGCATGCTGACCTTAGCATGGCTTCCAGTTAAGCTTCCAGTGCTTCTGTCCATGGTTCTGATCCCCTGCCTGCCATTTGTGAGAGCTGACTGGAAACCTTTTGGTTTCTTATTGTCAGTATCTGAATCCAGCTACTTATAAGGCTTGAGGTATTCTCCACGCCCTCCACCAGCACTGAACAGGTGATTCTTTACAACTCCTTGTGCGATCTGGAGCATATAGTTAATAGTAAATATTTACAGTCTAACAAGCATGGTTGTGACTTGCAAAAATAAAATAAAATGTTTTAAAAATGAACTTTTTAATGGAAAAAATGCACTGGCTTGAAGAATTCTTTTAATTTTACAGAGTGTAGAAAGGTCTCTGGATATTCACAAACAAATAACAAAGTTGCTGGAACCAGTGGGTAAAGGGGTAAGATAACATTCAAATTATTTATTGACACAACTCTACATGTCTGTTGGAGGGGTCCTGTTTGGAGTCATCTCTATTTGGATATTTTTTTTTTAAAAAAAAAGTTGTCTGGAAGATCAAAACCTTTTCTGTGGTTATCTCATAGAATTTCTTGCCAAATGAGGCCTGACAGAGCCTTAGTTGGGAATTGTTTAAAAGACAACAAGCTGGAGGCCCACAAGGAATTGCAAAAGGATAAACAGTGGGGAAATTCCTGTGTGCACATCACAGTTGCATGACTGATGAGTTCATGGGCTAGATATATGTAGTTTGCTGCTCAACCATCTCTGACTCACAACAGTTTTGTGCTATAGTACAGCTACCCTTACTGATGTAGCCCTCAACATTTGTTGTGCAAGGCATGACATGGGGCAACTTTTATCTTTCCCTCCATTTGCTGTATATGTTACTTAGAAGGCAGAAAAATTGGGGTTGGGAATTATGCATCTCACCTCTCACCCCCCCCCCCACATCCCAGGATATTGTATAAATTATTAGTGGCTCTGCTTTTTTTACAGTTTAAAGAGCAATTGGGCAGAATAACTAATTTAGATCAGAAGAATTGCTTTTGCTCTGATCCTAATTAATCCTCTTGCACATACACTTTTAGCTTGAAACACTTAAAAGCTTAGCATTCTGAACTGATGGGGAAGCTGGGGGAAATTAGGATCAAGGATGTGTATTTCAACAACTTCAAATCTCTCTCTCTAGGGTAGTGTAAATTGTCAAGCAAACAAACTTTCTTCCCCCCTTGCGTTTTACCTTTTTTCTTTTCTTTAACCAGTGTTCAAGTACCTTTAAAGTTCCATGCTTCCTGGAGGTCAATCCAGTGATTGCTGGGCTGGTTTTTAATAATTCTTCTAATTTCCAAGCTTATATTTTTCTGCATATCTGGGTAGCCCTCCAAATAGCCTTCTTTTTCTGCCTTCGTGCTAGAAAACCTGATGGCCACATGCTTATTATAAGGAGTGATGCTAAATGTCCTCACTGAAGAGGCTTTTGGAGATGACTTTTGTGTTGTTATACTATTCCTATACTTTATTACACATGCAGGGAATGTGTGTGTAAAATCAGTGATGGTATTTCTCATGTTGAGGGTGGGAAATTCTGTTGTATGTTGGCAATTACATATGTGTTTATTGTTAGGTTTCTTTGAATTGTACATAAGATAATTGTGCCTGTATATTTCTTTGGGCTGTCTTACATAATGTTCTTAATGCTTTTCATCCAAAATATAGTTAGCTTCCAAAAAAAATACTCATGGCTTTTCTAATCAATTCTTTAACTTTTGCAGCAACCTAGTCCTTTGGTGGAAGGTAAAAAGTCTGCTGCGCGAGATGCAGGGAAAAAAGCTCCTGTAAGGAAAAAAAATATCTAATGCATAATACAGTTAATGTAATCATAAATTGTTTATTGGCCAAGTAACGTATCGGTACATATTAGTATATCTAATTCTCAATATGGCCTTATATGTAGATACTTTAATACAAGGATTGAAGCCATGAATAGACAAGACAGATCTACAAACCTGAAAAAGCCCCAGATTTGCAGAGGAATTTGAAATCTTTTTTAAAATACATTGGAGGTTAATCCCCACCTGTTGGTTTAAGAAACAAATGTCCTCAGTGGCCATTGCTAGGCAACTACAACAGTATCGTCAACCTTCAAGCCTTAATTTCTGTCAGTAAAAGGCAGCGGGAGGGGGCAGGACACTTCCCAGGGTTGTTTTGGCCTTTAAGGGAGGACTCATTGGGGCCATACCTGGCAGCAACCACTAGACAACCTGCTGCCTTGTGACTTACGAGACTCACACGGGCCTAGCTGCCTGCTACTGTTCAACAGCAGCCACCCATGAAAACCAATGTGGTGTAGTAATTAGAGTTTCAGATTAGGATCTAGGACACCCACTCTGCTATGGAAGCTCACTTCGTTATCTTGGGCTGCTGATACAGACTCAGCGTAACTTACCTCACAGGGTAGTTGTGAGAATAAAATGGAGGAGAGGAGAATGATTTAAGCCACTTTGGATCCCCATTGTCGAGAAATTAAATAAATAAGTAAACAGAGCTGAAGATGGGGGACAGATAAAAGGTTGGTTGTTGGGTAGGAAGGAGAAAAAGAAGTGGGGTTACTGGTTATTGCCTTTGTGAAACTAAAAACAAATTAGAATGCAACACTTTGTTCATGTCGTATAAGACTTCAGACAAACACTGTGTCTCTGTTTGGCATCGTTAACAGTACTGCATTCCATTGAGTGGTCTTGCCAGCTTGATTACCTTCCAGCTGCACTTGTCACTGCTTCTACTCGGATAGGGTACTGTTTTGGCAAGGGACATCTGTGTAGATGCCAGCATAGTGATTAAACTGGTTGTGGTAGTTTGCTTTTTAGATCCTATTGCGTAGTGTAGTTAGCTTGCAATGTTCTAGAGACTCATAGTATGAAGCCTCAGATGCACATCAGCTAAGATATGTCATCAAAAGCAGAGTATCCATGATAATTTATGTATGGAATTTCTAATTATCGATATTTAGTATAAGGCCCAGGCTAGCCTGATCTCATCAGATAAGCTAAGCAGGGTCAGCCCTGGTTAGTATTTGGATGGGAGACCACCAAGGAATACCAGGGTTGCTGTGCAGAGGAAGGCACTGGCAAACCACCTCTGTTAGTCTCTTGCCATGAAAACCCCCCAAAGGGGTCGCCATAAGTCAGCTGCGACTTGACGGCACTTTACACACACACACACAGTATATGACAAGGAGAAACAGGTTTATGTACAGATGGAAAGATGAGGTAACAAGGAAGAAGTACATCTGTGTGTGCGTGCGTATGTACAAACTTTCAGGGGGAAAGGTGGCATATAAATATTTTAGTACGTAATAGATTAGTTGTATCTTAGCAGCTATGAATATGAGGTGGCACATATGAACACACATGAAGCTACCTTATACCAAGTCAGACCATGGATCTATAAAGGTCAGTATTATCTACTCTGACTGGCAGTGGCTTTCTTGGATCTTAGGTGGAGGTCTTCCATGTAACCTACTTCCTGATCCTTTTTTAACTAGACGTACCTAGTGCTTGCACAGGGGACCGTTACCTTACCATGGATTGAATTAGTGACCTTTTGCATGCAAAGCAGATGTATACCACTGAGCCACAGCCTGTCTTTGTAGGTTCAAGCCTTAGTTAGTGATTACTTCTTCTATATCCATATCTCAGCTGGGAACCTTAACAAAGCTGGCTAGATTCATGTGGAATTTGATAAATTATATGCAGCTGATACACAGAAAAAAGTAATACTTTGAAATGATCTATAAAACAATTATTTGGGGAATGAGTCTCCAGCTGATAGTTTTGTAGTACAATGTGGTACCCATACAGTATGTGAGGATTCTGATGGCAGGATAATGATGGGATAATACTGAGGCTGGCAGTTCTCTTGTACATGAATGCATGTATATTGATAGCAACATTATTTTTTTATTCATTTCCAGCCACCTGTTATTAAAAAAATGTCTCACTTAGGCTGCATAGTAACAGGGAATGAAACTCTTGAACAACCGCTGACCTTGATTCAAATGGCTTGCACAAACATTGGCTTGGAATTAGGAATAGATCTGTATTTGGGAATAAATTGTGCTGCTCATGAACTAATGGACTATGTAAGTCTTGTTTTCAATATTTTGGTAGTTTACCCTCTTTCTTGTGATCAGTTACCTTTCCCTTTTCCTAATAAGTATATGTCAAGTGGGTGTGCACTGTGAACAGGAGGAATTGTGAGGAAGACAAATCCCTTCATTCACACAAATGTCTCATGATGCCATCATGATCTTAGTGTCTTCGATGAACCTGAATCTCTTCCTTAACTATTAAAAAAAGGATGGGTTAGTCTCAAATTTGAAAGTAGTTTTACCTTACCAATAACAAGTTTTTTGTTTATTCTAGAATAAGGGAAAATATGAAGTATTGTTTGGAACACTCAAGAACCCTGATGAAATGGTGGATATGTATGTGAACCTGATTCATAAATTCCCCTATATTATAGCATTAATTGATCCTTTGAGGAAAGAGGTAAGAGCCTTTTTTTAAAAAAAATCACAGTTTTTAAACAAGAGCTGGAGTCAAGCAAGGGGAAGGGCCCAGCCTCAGCCAAGCTAAGTAAGGAAGGGGTGGGGTGGCCCCAGTGGGCTCCCACGCTTCTCCCAGGCCACTTGCTGCCAGCAGGGCTGAGGGGACCTCACCCCCACTGGGTGTACACTGCCAGTACCAAGCTGGTGAGACCAACCTCCTCCCCTCTGCGCTCTCAGCCCAGATTGCAAACTCGGCCTCAGTTAAGTCAGGGCCATTGCTTTGAACAAGTCCTTAAAATGAAAGATTCTCAGAAGATGCTTAAGCTTTAGGAGTAATACTTTTTTTTTTTAAAAAAAGCCAAAACTACATTGAAGTTCATCCCTTAACGGTGTGGCTCATCCAGCTAAACTTCGTAGTTCTGTTGAAATCTGTGACTAGCCTGGTACCAGGGTGTGGTTGGAAAACACATGATGATATGGTTTATCTTGCTTGCATGGGATGGCATTGCTGTCATGGTTTCTGTTTAGATATTTTATATTCCAACATATACTTTTTAGTAGCCATTTTGGGATGTAAATGTTTTAAATGCATCATGATGAACCAACCTTGCTGAACCTAAGAGGGCAGGATCTGTTCAGTGCCTAGATGAAAGTCCTGGAAACCTTATGTGTGGTGTCTTGAGGTTCATGATGAAAGCAAAGGTTGAAATGTGAGCGTAATGATAAGTTATTTATTTATTTATGCTCCATGGGTTTCAGTGATACTTTTTTCCCGTATCCAAGTCAACATATACTTAAGTATAACTGCTGTCCATCAGCTTTGGTAAACAGGAATAAATTGGCTTAATTCCAACTGCATTAATTGCACAAATCAGTTTTTATTATTTTACAAAGGATAAAGCATAGAAAAACCTATCTATAATGCACAGGTCATTTCCCTTTCAAAACTATGATGGAACTTTTTGTACAATCTATGAGTCCAGTTCTGCTAATCTGAACAGAACTGTTTTTTACCCAAGAGCAAAGTACTGCCATTAAAGGATTGGTATACAGTTATATTGTATTTTATATACACTATTACATGTAATATTATCTGTGAAGAATTATCTCATTTGCCTTTTAAAATTTATGCCACAATCATCTTTTGCTCAGTGACATAAACATTTCAAAGGTTAATCACTTACTTTTGCTATCTATTTAGGACACCCAGCAGTGGGAGAATTTATGCAGTAATCTGGGTTCAAAATGCTACCTTATTGCAGAACAAGCATGCAGTAATATGTCTAAACATCAAGATGGCCAAAAGAAGAATGCACCAAAATGCAGTGGTCTTGTTGTGAAATACGTCAATGAAACTAAAATTTCTGACCTTTTAGAAATGACCAAGCTTTTAGATGGTGAGTAGAGGAGAGAATTGAACTAAAAAATGTGGAGCATGCCGTAGATTTGGCTATGCAATCTGCAAAAGTATGTAACATTTTATATTTAAATACAGTAATTGAGAATGTTAGAAGTGCTTATTAGACAAAATTGACTTTCATCATGGCTTGACAATAGAGGTTCAAATTCCAAATATATGAAATGCATTCTTAACAGAGTATTTCAGCTCACTGCTGCGTAGTGCCTAAGTGATTGGGCGTCTCTGGGTACTATTAGTTTCTGTTATATATTTCCATGGACATTTTAGAAGTCTTCAGAATGTAACAAAACTGCTAAAATAATTGAACAGTAAGCTTCAGAATTTCACTTACACCAGCTGGGGGAGTGTTTTTTATCAACAGAGGAAAACCAGCTTCTATGCAAGAAAGACAGTTTAGAATTATGTCTCTCAAATCCTAATCCATAGTCTGGAATAGGATTGAAAATATTATCAGCTCAGTTCACAATAGTTGCAGGAAGGCAAGGCTTACTTTTATTGTACTATAATAATCTAGTCCCCTTAGGTGAATGTTTCTGTTCATATCAGGGATCTTAAATATGCTTAACACAATATTGATTGTGACCAGTGCATTTTAATAAAGTGAAAGAAGAAAAGTTACATAGCAGACGCCAGACGCAAAGTTACTTACTATCAGAAAAGACAGAGTTCTAAAGCAGGGAATAGAAATGAAGACAAAATAAACCAAGCATCCTTGTCTATTATGTATAGGTCTGAAACATGTTTCTGTATTTGGAAGCTCAGATGGAGAGTCTTCTGATGACAGTCTTGTGGACCTTGTAAGTACTGAAATCCATTTAATAGCTCAGATACTGCTTTTTACCTTAAACTGGCGCATAATCAATATTTTTTTTAGAGCCAAGAGAGATATAACCTATTAATAAATTGGCTTGTTCAAGACAGTCACCTTTTAAAGAGAGTTAATCTTTGAACATTAAGGGGAACAACAGTGGGCAAAGGAATTATACTGAAAAAATATGTACTGTTTCTGACGTTTTAAGCAAAAGTTAAGTACACTATTCAAAACATAGAACAGTAACTATCTTTTGTATGTGGTAGTGGAGGAAAGTGCCGTCAAGTCACAGCTGATTTATGGCAACCCCGTAGTTTCAAGTAGGGCTGTCAAAAAAAAAAAAAATTCGGTACAGTTCGGATTCGGCCGAATTTGGCCCTTGTGGGTTCGGTACGTGCCGAAGTCCGAACTCCCCCACTTCGGATCCGTTCAATTCGGCGGGAATTCAAAGTTCGGAAACAAATTCGGCCGAATAAAGCCATTAAAAACACAACCGCGCCTTTCCGCGGCTCTGGGGGGGGGCATTTTTGGGCTTAGAGGTCCCAAACTTTTGGCAGAGCTTCAAAGGACGTTTATTGAAAGACTCCCCAAGTTTTGTAAAGATTGGGTCAGGGGGGGGCTGAGATATGGGCCCTGAAAGGGGTCCCCCCACCCTTAATGTTGTGCATCTCTCAGCAGAGCTTGCCGCCCACGCACAAAGCTCCCAGCCCGACAACAGCGGAGAAATTAGCAAAACAACTGCAAACACAACCTTGTTAAACAACACCTTTGCAACACACAACTGAAACCTCCCCCCTCAAACCAGGGAGCGAGAGACTTGAGGGGGAACACACACCCCAGGCAGAACCGACGAAAGCCCCCTTTGGCTTCCCCCCCACCCACAGAAACTGCTCCCTCCCCACACACACACAGACTCTGCTTTCCCCCCCCACACACACACATACACAGGAGAAAAATTATAGATTAAAGCCCCCAAAGGGGTCTTACTGTGGCTGTCTTCTGTTCCATCAGGACGGGCTGTAATCCAAGATGATTCCAATTAGGCACGGAACGTTTTGCTCTGGAGAGATGCACACAGGATCGGCTCGGCTGCCCCATTCATCCCAATAGGGGAAAGGGGAAAGCCCATATCTCGGGACCCCCTGACCCAATGTTCACAAAACTTGGGGGGTTCCTTAAGAAGCTTAATCTAAAGTTCCAGTGAAAGTTTTGTGTCTGCACCCCCCAAAATGCGCTACCTGCAGCCATGGAAAGAGAAAAGGGGGGGAGGTGATATTTCTGCCCCCACTGAACCCATCTTTACAAAACTTGGGTAGTATCTTAAGAATAATTCACTGAAGCTATGCTAAAAGTTTGGGGGCTATATCCCCAAAAAAGCGCCCCCTGCAGCCACATAAATGGAAAGGGGGGGGAGGGAAAAGGGGGAGAGCCCATATCTCGAGACCCCCTGACCCAATGTTTACAAAACTTGGGGGGTATCTTAAGAACACTGGTCTGAAACTCCGCTCAAAGTTTGGGATTTGTACCCCCAAAAATGTGCCCCCTGCAGCCATGGCAAGAAAAAGGGGGGAGCCCATATCTCGGGACCCCCTGACCCAATGTTTACAAAACTTGGGGGGTACCTTAAGAAGCTTCATCTGAAGTTCCAGTGAAAGTTTTGTGTGTGCACCCCAAAAAATGCGCCCCCTGCAGCCACAGAAAGGAGCGAATGTGCACAAGCACCCCACACACACACACGAGGATTTCGCTCTCTCTCTCTCTCTCCCTGGCCGGGCCGCACATCAGCTGATTCCTCCAGTACTCAATCCTGACTGATTGGCCAGAAGAAGACCCAGCTTGGCCACCGATTGGCCGGGGGAGGAGAATGCTGCTTACTGACGGTTATGCTGCTTACTGACGGCCGAATTGGCCGAATTTATTCGCGAACTCCCGAACTCGCTGAATTCGGCCCCCCCGGTTGCCCGCCAGTTTTGAGTTCGGATCCATCCGAACAGAAAAGCAACGAATCAGGGGAAATTCGGTTGATTTTCAGTTCAGACCGAACCGAATTGACAGCCCTAGTTTCAAGGCAAGAGACGTTCAGAGGTGATTTGCCATTGCTTGCCTCTGCATGGGCTGAGAGAGTTCTGAGAGAACTGTGACTGGTCCAAGGTCACCCAGCAGGCTTCATGTGGAGGAGTGGGAATGGAATCGAACCTGATTCTCCAGATTAGGGGCCACCACTCTTAACCACTACACCACACTGTCTCTCTCTTTTAGATAACAGGGCTTAATGGATTCCGGTTGGTCTCTTTCTGTTTATAGTTAGGCAGATTTGTCAATAAACATATGGCCACATTTAGAATTAGTGTATAATATTTAGTCGTCTCCCCCCATCCACACACACATATCACCCTGCACAGGTTCTTGCTGACTCCCTGTCTTCTTGAGCCCCCCCCCCCCCGGAAATGTATTTCCCTCTTCTATTCACAGTATGCAGCCCTTCCTAACCCCCTCTCCCTCATCCTCCTGACCCCTTCTCCATCACCCCCATCCCCTGACTCTCTTCCTCTCTATCTTTCCCATCATAGCCTTTCCTTTCTCTAGATCCTGGGTGAGGTACATTCCTAGTTCCAAGCTTTCCTTTTTCTTATAACAATTGGACTATTTGACATTCCATGATTCTCACAGCTGTTCACAAAATTACTAGTAGAATTCAAGTAAAGACAGGTAAATGATAAGCAGGACACCAAATTTTAGCCTGTTATATGAATAAGACTTCCTTATTCATATAATAAGACTTCCTTATTGCAATATAATATTCCTTATTGCAATATATAATAAGACTTCCTTATTCATATAATAAGACTTCCTTATTCATATAATAAGACTTCCTTATTGCAACGTTAAAAACTAAACTGCAACTTATAGCCTGACATTTGCTGCTATAGAAAATAAATTCATAGGCTGAGGTATACTTATGCTATAGACTGAGGCTTCTAAGATAATACATGTATTAACTAGTAATAAAGTGTATTCATTTCTTCAATGGTTGATGATTCAAATTTTTATTTTTTTCAATCACAGGGTGTTGGACTGGGAACCAGATTTATCAAGTTGGGAGGTCTCTCACGTGGTGAGAGGGTGACCAAATACAACCGCCTTCTTGCTATAGAGGAAGAACTGACCAAGAATGGAATACTATGTAAAAACCTCTTTCTTACTTTGTTTTCAACGTTTTAATGAATGGAATCACAAAGAATGGCAAAAGAGTGATTGAAATTGCTCTACAGGGGGGAAAGGGAATCAAAAGGCGATAAATAAGCACTTGCAGAAAACAAGGATGTCATTTGCCACAAAGTATGTTGTCGTTCCAATGAGTTATCTGTTTACTTGAATGTTAAAAGACAGGATTTTTCTAGCAATATGTCGTTAATGTAGTGATATCAATCAACATGAAAAGGAGCAGGAAGATGGTAGGTTTATACTCTTAGTTGATCTTGCAGCTTTTCCATAAAGTGTCATTGGAATTTTATTTTTGTAAGTTTGCTGGAGTGCACTAAAAAATCATGGACATGTAACCCTTCTCCCTGCAGGCCCCCATTACCTTCCTCCAGCTTGATGTGTACATGCACAGTTTATTAAATGGAATGAGAGGCCTGCCTGTAACTCCCATATCCTCCACAGGCCCAGCTCCTCCACTCTGTCAAGGATGATGACCTTGCAGATTGCATTCCTTGGCTGAAGGGGAATTTAGGAGATATTTACTTATACTCTTTCTTTCTCCCTAATGGGGACCCAAAACAGCTTACAAGGTTCTCTCCTCCATTTTGCTCTCACAACTACCCTGCGAGGTAGGTTAGGCTGAGAGTACTTGACCCTTACAGCGCATTCTGAGGCCGGGGACAGCGGGGAGGAGGCTGTAGTAACTAAAAAAACTAAGTGTTTTTTTTTAAAACCCTCCCTAAAATTATAAATGCAGTGTTTGCACATAGCAGAATTCTGATGATGATCTTGGCCACTACTTGTGGTTGCTGGACAACTACATACAGCACTGCTGAAGCTCCCTGCCTCACATAGACTGTTCTGTGCAATTTTCTGAAGGATTTACAGCCCTTCGCAAAGTATCAGGCACAGAACCATCTATCTCAAGCAGAGGCCTCAGTGATGTTATATCGGGTTGGCTAGCACCACCAAATGGCAGCTGAGATCTTGCAGTATAGTCTTAGATCTCAGCAGCCATTTCGGGTTATCCAGGACACCCTGAATGCTAACTGCAATTTCAAGAGACTGTTGCCTGAAACCTCAGCTGCTAATTTTGGTTCCTAAGCAACTCTTGGCAACAGTGGGGTGGGGAGCAGGGGTAAGCAAATGTGGTGACAGGTGAGAAGTAGCTAATGGAGAAAAGCAGAGACAGTACATGAAAGCAGACCAGCAAGGTAGAAGGGATTCCCATCCCACACAATTCCTCAAGATCCCCCTGCTTACTTTTCTGTATTTGGGGAGCAGGGCCAGATGTTGTCCCAATCAAGCAACTCCCTTGCCATTGTTGTTAAACTGGGTCCAGTCAGTGTGTGAGGAGGGATTGGGACAACAGGCTCTCTCCTAGCCACCATTCATCCTGCAAGTGTTGTTCCCAGAGTCCTTGCCTGGGGTCCCCAACTTTTTTGAGCCAGTGGGCACGTTTGGAATTTTGACACATCGTTGTGGGCGCAGCAACAAAACGGCTGTTACAAAATGGCCACCTCAGGAGATGGAGCCAGCCACCAAATGATTGGCACAGCTTAACTTAGCAACACAGTGTAGATCCTTGTGCTGTGGTGGCAGCCGCTGCCCAAGCAACATTATAAAAATGCTGCACAGCTAATCAAATCTCCAATAGTCAATCAGAAGCCTTGCTGGGCAAAAGCCCTACCCGACCACACCCACTTCCTGAAAACACTTGGTGGGTGCCAGAAAAGGTGTTGGCGGGTGCCATGGCACCCACAGGCACCAGGTTAGGGATCCCTGGTCTATGCATATACAAATTGTAAGTGGATAGGCTTTTTCTGTGCAATCCGTACCCTGTAGTCAACAGAGTCCTTGCATGTGCAGTTTGTATGTTTGTGAATTCTCTGCTCAAGGAGAAATGCATGCATGGAAGCAGGGCCTGTAGACATAACCCTAGTCTCCTCCAAGTGCTGATAATGCTTTGTTTCATGATGTTAGCAGTGGCTTACAGTCTCTTAGACTATTTGTTGCTGCAACTGAGCTTGCAAGTTGCATTGTTTATACTGATTACACTGTTAGAACCCTTCACAGGGGTGAGCCTAAACTAACTCTAGATTTTTAAAATTTGTTTCCCTTGAAAAAATTTCAAAGTATAATTATCAGCATGGCTAGAAAATACAATTGTTGCTTAAATGTTTTGAACATATATCTTTTTTAAAAACCAGGTCATATTGTCTGTTTCAGGTTCAAGAGAAGACTATGAATTTATTGATTTTACTGAAGATGAACAAGAAGAGGAAGAAGAAGAACTCGAATGCAGTGATTTGACTGCAGAGATAGTACAGCTTGCTCTGGAGAAAGTTATGCTTCCCATTTGATATTTGTTGGCCTGTTCTTCGCTTGCGAGCATACTGCATTTCCCCCAGGCTATTAAAATGGGACAGAAGCTGAGATGAGGTCTGCCTTATCACCCTTGGAAATACATAGGAATAGTCACATGGAATCGTTGATTATACTGACCACTAAAGCTATGAACCAGTGATGGCTGAAAATCCATTTCTGAATGTGGTGGTTCAACAAAACTCCAGTGAACTTTAATGCAATGCTTCGTTGTAATAATAACCATAATAAATAACCTAATGCTTCTTTTTAAGCAATCTCTTTGTTGTCTTAGACACACTAATTTTTAATAGTGAACCCCGTCAGCATAATTCAGAAGTGGTTCAGTAACTGAGCTATTTTGGTGAGCAATTGGAAAAAACTCACCTGCTTTCTGAAAGTTCTCTGTTGGTGCATGCATGTGAATAGTGCCATGTCCCTTTTTCTATTGTATCATGGGAATTGTAACTCCCAATTCCAGTTGTGATGAAGAGCTGCATGGAAATTCAAATGTCCCAAACAAAAGTCCCCCACCCAGGAACCAGAGAAGGATTCAGATGGAGGTCAACTATGCTTGATTCATAATACAATAGACCTTTAGTATCTGAACAAATTCATATTTTGAATGAGGAACTTATGAACTCTGAAGCATTACTAATTTCCTGGCATTTCAGACCATTTTAAAAAACTCTTGCATCATCACAATTCATGCCTATGGAGCTCTATGAGGCAAGATTCTGTGAATATTTTAATATATATATATATACACACACACACACTCCTAAAAACCCACATGTGTGTGTGTTAAGTGCCGTCAAGTCGTTTCCGACTCATGGCAACCCTATGAATCAATGTCCTCCAAAGTGTCCTATCCTTAACAGATCCTTGCTCAGATCTTGCAAATTGAGAGCTGTGGCTTCCTTTATAGAGTCAATACATCTCTCGTTGGGTCTTCCTCTTTTCCTGCTGCCTTAAACTTTTCCTAGCGTGATTGCCTTTTGTCTTCTCATAGTGTGTCCAAAGCACGACAGCCTCACTTTAGTCATTTTAGCTTCTAGGGTCACTTCAGGCTTGATTTGATCTAAAACCCACTGATTTGTTTTTTTGGTGGTCCAGGGTATCTGCAACACTCTCCTCCAACACCACATTTCAAAGGAATCTACTTTCTTCCTATCCGCTTTCTTCATTAGATTTCTTTTCCTACCCGCATACCTCCATTTAATTAGGAACAGTACAAAATATAAAAAACCATGTTTACTACTTACTCTTACTTTACTACTTACTCTTACAAAGTCAGTTGCTTCGATCCAGTACTTGTTTAAGGTATGGGGATGGAAATGAATGCAAAAGCTTTCCATTCATCTTAATGTAGGAACTCTCTTCATGGATGGCCTGTAGGATTGGCTGTCTCCACAAAAACGAATAGCTTTCGTACACCAGAGATTCATGTGTCTCTGTGACACTGGCTGGACTGACATTTCATTACTCATTACTATCCCAGCACTTCTCTGGGACCCACTTTGGCTTTGTGTATCAAGTAGGGTTGCCAACTTCCAGGTATTAGCTGGAGATCTCCCTTGGAGAAAATGGCTGCTTTGGCAACTAAACTCTATGGCATTGAAGTCTCTTTCCTCCCCAAACCCTGCCCTCTTCAGACTCCGCCCCCCAAAACCTCCCGCTGGTGGTAAAAAGGGACCTGGCAACCCTAATATCAAGGCCAGTAACCAGCTTTGTTGCATGGCAGTATATCCAAATGTGTAAAGTTAAACTGATGGCTTTCAAAAGATGCACAACACCACAGTGTATGGGGAAAAAGTCAGAAACTTTTTTAATAAGTATCAATGAAAAGATAATTAAATCCACAGAGTAACAAATAATTTAATTAGAAAGAAGGAACAAGGAAAAATACATTTAGAAACCGTTGCATTAAAATTCTGTGTAATCAAGCTAATATCCAAGTGCAAAAATGAGTAGGAAAAGAAATCTACTGAAGTACTGTTTTATAATAAAACAATGGACGTTTCCCCAAATTTATGAAATCTAGTTAGTTTACTGATTAAATCAGCCCCAAGACTGGCTTAACAAACATGCAAAATAAAAAGGCATTTTCACACAGCTACACCATGCAATGATCTCCATTTTAGGAGACAAGCGCAAAACAATTACATGCAGAGCCAATCAAACCATACAAATACATTCATTCTTTAATCCTAACTACACATCACTGCCTCAAATCATAAAAATCTTATAGTGCATTCAAGGACATCATCACCCAAATACAAACATTACATTGCAAATGTGTTTTTAAAAAATTCTTGATTACACACTGACACACAGAATGCTGACTTTGGAAACCAGTGAAATGTGGATCTTCAGGTAAAGTAATAAATTGCATATTTGTCACTGTCTTCTTCAGGGAAACAAGTAATGTCAAATGTACTATTTTACTACATGGTTAAAAAGCCATGACTGTTGCTGCAGATTATAGGAGCTGTATTAGAATAGCTACAGCCAAGGAATGTTCTTGCTATTCTGGGGCGGATTCCGATCTTCTGCAGAGCAAGCACACAAGGTGGTTGTCAAAGGCCCAGTGGACTTAAACGAGGCTATTACTTCTGGCTCATATAAAACACAAGCAAGAACTCTGACACAGAACCATTTTATATGGTATACCCGCCAGGGGGTGGCTGCTGAAAATGAAACCAGTGTGGTGGCATCCCTTGTAAGTGGTACAATATTTGGATACCTCTTCTAGCAAGTGCTGCTGGCCCAATTGCATAGAGTTTCTACACCAGTGCTGCTTGTATCTTGTACCTCCTGGGTATGTGTGCATATTCTATGGCCAGCACAAACAGTTTGTGAATTTCTAATATGGCATCCCCCCCCTCCAAAAAAAGTTCAACGATGTACATAAGTGCCATCAAGTTGCCACTGACTTATGGTAGCCTCAGCAAGGGGCTTTCAAGCAAAGTGAGAAGAAGAGGTGGTTTGCCATTGCCTTCTACTGCAGTCTTCTCATCCAAGTACCGACCCTGCTGAGCTTTTGAGATCGGGCCATACAATGCCACCTTCCCTGCTCATTAAGTTCAACTACTCCATAGTTATTTTGAGGACAAAATCTGAAATTATGCTCTTTTCTATTTTAGTAGTACATTACTGAGTCAGCTCCCGTTGCCTGCGCTAGATCCAGGCACTTACAACCTTCATGTTGCAGACAGAGAGTCACATGATAAAGTCAACTGAAGACAGGACTCTTAATGCTTCATCTTGTGAAAGGATTCAATGCAAACACTGGTTGGTAGCATAATATGTGGGATATTGGTTGTGTACAGGCCACAGTCTGAAAGAATAAGCAAGCTACTTATTTTTGACAGGGATATGAATTAAAAAGTTTGGAATAACTGTTTAGTTGGGGGAAAACAGCTGGGGATAGATGGCACTTAAGTAATGGTAAAATATATTAAATTGTGATTGCCAGAAAAGGTGTAGACATCAAAATACGCATAATGTTTATAATAGCCCTAATTAAAGTTACAGACAATTAGCAGCCAAGCTCCACGAATGCAGGCTGACTAATTTCAGAGAGCAGAGTTCTAGATATGTCTAGAGACACATACTTTCTGGGTTATGGTAAGTAATGAATTGGTTGACAGCTATAGAACTGTGTGTGTGTGTGTGAGAGAGAGAGAGAGAGGCTGGCATTGTACTTGTATCTGGTAAAAAATGGACACAAAATATGGCTGCAATTGGACACCTCTATTCCATGCATGTAAGCAGCAGAAATACAGATTCTGGTGCATGGGAAGGGGTGGGGAGGAAGTGCCCTGTGAATATTACTCACAATGATCTCTGAAGAAAGGGGAAATGGTAAGGGGGGAGCCCTTATTTGAAGAAAGTAGGCATTAGAGGCGCAATTAAAATATGGCAAAATTTACTGGAAACTGCAGGCTCTTTTCCCCACTGATGGCAGCTCAAATTTTACTGGAAAATGTTAATCATCTGCAGGGATATCATGAGCCTTTAGTGGCTCCCACATAAAAATTCCTTCTGATCTCCTTCACATCAGACTCAACTCCAAAAGCACTCACAACTAGGGTTGCCAACCTCCAGGGGGTGGCTGGAGATCTCCCACTATTACAACTGATCTCCAGGTGACAGAGATCAGTTCACCTGAAGAAAACAGCCACTTTGGAAGGTGGATTCTATAGCACTGAAGTCCCTCCCCAAACCTCACCCTCCTCAGGCTCCACCCCCAAAATCTCCAGGTATTTCCCAACACGAAGCTGGCAACCCTACTTACCACTCACATGACTTGCCAAGTTCCATGTCCACCAAGTGTGACTAGGGCTACTGAAATTTAATTTGTCTATACCTTCTCTGTTAGCGGCCCTGATAAACTGCACAATTTTGAAATTTCCATAGCTATCAAAAAGGCCAGCTCTGTATGACCAGAGAGTTAGGAACTGGTTACATTAAAATGGCAAACCTTTATATTTGTAGACTGATCTCTTGGGAGGAAAATGACTGAAAGACCACTCCGAACATAGCAAGGCCATTTGGTTCCTTGTGTTTAATTAAGTGGTCTGGATTTTATTATTGTACTTCGTTCAGTTTGTAATCTTTTACTAGGATGCTCAGATGATTTCTTAGAATACCTTCCCTTTAGTCTCTAATCCTGTAGCTAGTGTGGTACCCACACAGGGGGACAAAGAGGCAGCCAAAAAAAAAAGCATTTCAACAGACTTTTGCTACTGTGTGTGTGTGTTAAGTGCCGTCAAGTCGCTTCCAACTCATGGCGACCCTATGAATGAAAGTCCTCCAAAATGTCCTATCTTTGACACAGCCCTGCTCAGATCCTGCAAATTGAAGGCTGTGGCTTCCTTTATTGAGTCAGTCCATCTCTTGTTGGGTCTTCCTCTTTTCCTGCTGCCCTCAACTTTTCCTAGCATGACTGTCTTTTCCAGTGACTCTTGTCGTCTCATGATGTGACCAAAATACGATAGCCTCAGTCTAGTCATTTTCGCTTCTAGGGTCAGTTCAGGCTTGATTTGATCTAAAACCCACTGATTTGTTTTTTTTTGGCAGTCCACGGTATCCGTAACACTCTCCTCCAACACCACATTTCAAAGGAATCTATTTTCTTCCTATCAGCTTTCTTCGCTGTCCAGCTTTTACACCCATACATAATAGGAAATACGATGGTATGAATTAATCTAGTCTTGGTGGCCAGTGACACTTCCTTACACTTCAAAATCTTTTCTAACTCCTTCATGGCTGCCCTTCCTACTCTCAATATCCTTCTGATTTCTTGGCTGCAGTCTCCCTTTTGGTTGATGGTGGAGCCAAGGAATAGGAAGTCTTCAACAATTTCAATTTCCTCATTGTCAACCTTAAGTTGTGTAATTCTCCTGTAGTCATTACTTTTGTTTTCTTTTGCTACTACAGGACTATAATAATTGGTTAAGGTTTTAAAAATATTTGACAGACCTGGAAAATGTCCACTACTGTTACACATTTTAGATGCCTGTTATAGGGGTCACCTCTTAACAACCATGATATATAGGTTTAAGAAGTTGTAGAGCTGAACATATTGGGATGAACCAAAGTAGCTCTCACATGAGCAGAAGGCATTTCTCCTCCTTCAAGGAGAGTGGAAGGGTCCACAATTTCTACCAATTTTCTTGAGTTGCACCCCCTTCCCCACCACTGCATTACGTTCTGTTAATACTTTTTAAAAGGCACTTTTAAAAAGGAGCTACAGAAATCAGGAGGAAGCAATAAAAATCCATTCTATGAGAAGAGTGGTCCTTTGGATCCAATATGTTTTGCTCTCAATATTGCTCTTTGTAATTATTATTTTGGTTTTTTACCTGGAAGTTGCAGTTCTCAAGATTTTATTACTTCCTGTTAGTATCACAAAAGTATAATATAGTCCAGATTTTGTACATTCCTGATACTTGGGGGAAAAAAAACCAACTCTTTTCCTTGTGTTCCAGGAAGTATAATGTTTTGCTATCCTAAACAAGTATCCATCTGTTTAAGGAAAGAGCGGGTGAACCTTGTTTAACATAAAATGACAACCATATGGAAAATGAATCACATCCATATTGTGATCTTTTTGCATGGCCCTGCTCATGATATTGACTGTCTTCATGGCAACACAAAATATTCCTGATGATTAGCTCTAGCAGAAAATATTGTGGATCCAACTGACCCTTGTGGTGAACTGTTACACATTAAGATCTTTCTGCCTGAAGAAGATGCCCTGTAAAGGCAGTCTCAGTGGCAGCTACGTAATGGGCTTTTTCTTTTAAATTGAATTCAGATTGTGCATGGATAAAACAGTGTAGGGGGTTGTGGGCCATCTTAAGCAGAGTTATACCATTCTACATTCAGTGATTGCAATGGAGTCAAAATCAGCACCAAGCTAGTAGGGACCATGCAAATTATCAATTGAAGGGTGCTAGTAGCTGAGGGGTTGTACCAAATATATTAGTAAAAGAGCAAAAACTAACTGGGTTATACAAAGTCTGGACAAATGAATTGCAAGTAAGCAAGCCTCATTAACTAATTTATCATTATTGTATACTTGGGAATTAGTTTAATTCACTGAAAGCAATGGGTATACTTCAAGAGGAATGGATCTCTTTTTTCTCTGTGGCTTTGGAAGCAGGAGTCTAACATCCCTGTGAAAATCGCAACAGAGTGTAGCAAGTTCCTGCTCAGATGAAGCAAGTTACTGCATTGTTAAATTTTCAAAAGTACACGGATGAGTAAGAAAAGCAATAATCATTATACTAGACAGAATTGTGCCACTGTGTTAATATCTTGCCAATACAATCTACTGGAAACGCTGAGCCTTTTGAAATGAAAAGAAAGTCTGCAGGAACCCAGCTCTTAGAGCTGCAAACGCTTAGTCAATTGACTGCTTAAACTAACTGATTAAAAACACTTTAATCAATAAAAGGTGCCCCAATTAATTGGGCAGCAGATTAAAAAAAAACCCCACACCTAGCTTTAATATAGGTGCTTGTAATAAATGCTTATGATTGCTATACTAATCTGAGAGGCATTCCCTTCTCTAACATACAGGAAGACATTTTTCTTTTACAATAGTGTTTTGCTACAACATATGCATAGATCATCTAAAAAACAAGAAAGTGTGCTTTGTCTTCGAATTTATAATATTTACTCATAGGCAAAGGATTAAAGATTTAACATTTCTTATATGACATCTCTTTAATTAGATAGCCCAAATGTTCATGAGCCTTGCAGAGAAGTCTGCCCATACTGAATCCTGTGTCTTCTAGGATTGATTTGTGGTCACAAAAGCATTTCTCCAATTACCCAATTAGGGCCTGATCTGTTTTTTTCAATTAATTTTTAGCAGGCTTTGAATTACGCCTTAAAGAAGATGTGAACACAAAACAACATTTCCAAAATAAAGTTTGATGTTTTGCATAATTCAAGAAACAAATGCAATAATTTAGAAGAAACTCTGTTGACTACAGCAGTAAGAAGTCCAAAACTGTAACTCTGGATTGTGAATAATTACAGTCTAATGCACATAATGAAAAATGAATATAAAAGGCTACTTCAGTAAACTATCATAAAGTACATTAGACAGTACAAAATATTGCCCTTTCCAATACATACAAAGCAACTTGCACTCACTGAAAAGAACTTCCAGAAGTCAAAGCCTTTTAGCACCTCAACTAGCAGTGAGAGCTGTCCCTCTCTTTTGTTTTCTCAACACGAGCATCTTTACGAAACTGTTGACCTTTTTCTTCTGACATCTTGCCTTGATCTAGATGTGCAGACATCTGTTCTTTTGCTTTTTTGGGATTCAATACCACAATGGATTCTACTTGCTTTTCTACATCAGGAACTTTGTTTGAAAGCCCCACATTGCTTGGTAATCTGAAAAGCAAAAGGTAAACATGAAGTCCAACTTCCCCTTTGTCTGTTGTATTGTTCAGTCATTCTCTGTTCATAAGGATAAATGCCATTGCAACACAGACAATACAGATAATTCACAATGACCCTGAATTGTCATGGCAGGCAGTGTGTGTGCAAATTAAATAGCAAGCCCAAGTCAGTACTAGATTCAGAAAACAGAGTTCTCCCTGCTTGCTACCATCACAAAGTATAGCATGACCACAAAACACATATCTACCACAATGATCAAGGTTTGCCGCAATTAATGTGAAAATAAACAAAAATTGACACATTGGGGGTTTGAACTAATAAAATAACATGACACATTTTTTTGGGGGGAGGGGGAGATTCAGATGAAAGGAAATTTGGAACCATCCCTAACCTATTTCAAATCCCTGTCCCCTTGTATTATGTTAGTTAGTACTGGGATTTATGGCAGAAACTCTGGTTTTGCAAGCTGTGTGTGTGCTGGAGGGCACACTTCATCCCACTTCTCTCTATTGAAGAAAAATGCAGGTGCTTCCTCAATGAATGTCTTTTTTTGCTGGATTTGAGAAAACTTAAAAAAAAAACTTAGAAGGCTCACACCCTGTCATCCGCATTCCTTAAAATCTGCTAGAGAAGGGAAACTCTCCACGTGATCCTATTTATTTGTTGAAAATACTTTTACTCCTTAACTTCAGCTAAAGGTTTGTAAGGCAGCTCACACAAATTAAAATAATGTCACAAAAATATAAAAACACAGCCAACAAACCACAGCATAAGATCAGTAATGAATGAATGAATAAATTTATTTACAGCAAAAGCCAGAATAAAACGACCAGATACAACCTGTGAGCGATTAGGATCTCTCTTGTTAAAAAATATCACAATGTAAAAACAGATAAAACCAATAATTTACCGGATAAAAATTAGCCAGACCCATTGTTAACCTTTCAGACAGACTCATTAATACGGCAAAGCCATTAAAATATTCATATCAGTTACAAAATAGAATTAAAAGATACAGTATCTAAAACTATGGGATATATAATTCTTAAATAAAATGAACAAGTTACTATTAGCTAAAAACCTCAAATTGATAATAACATTTTAGGCTAGATTGCCAAGCCCCCGCTTTGTCTGGCGGATCTTGCATATTGTAGCACAGAATTTAGCTACTTGTTTCATCGTCTGGGCTGACCTTTCCCATAGGAGATTCCTCAGCCTCCCTTCCTCAGAGCTGTCCTTTATTAGATTAAGGAGAGGGGAAATTAGCTTAAATCTTGCTTCCTCATAGAAAGAGCATCTGAAGAAAACATGCGCAATGGACTTGACTTCACCCGATTTACAGGGACACTGCCTTTCTAATCTTGATAGCCTCTTGAATCTGGCTTCTAGAATCGCCAAAGGTAGGGCAGAACTTCTGGCTAACGAAAAAGCCCTTCTTTGTTTGTATATTTCCAGGAATGACAGATATTCTGCTGGCGCCAACGTATATCTTTTTAAAATAATTTTTTATTGAAATATGCAGAATACCACAGAATATGTCAAAACACACAAAATATGCAAAAACATAATATACAAAAAGAAAAAAGTGAGACATAAAACAATACAGAAACCGACTTCCAACTCTCCTCATACAGAACAGACCACTATACACCTTATTTCTTCTGTGAACAACTTTGATCCAATCTATTTTTACCTTAACAATCATTCAGCCATTTTCATCCCAATCTACCGTTTAATAAACTTAGATTCTAAAACCTAAGGTCATTTTTTTATCTCTAAAATATTGATTTATATATACTGACCATACCTTCCAGTCTATATCAAAGTCAGAAACCCAACTATCTTCAATATATTTACTTAACTTGGCTACCTTGGCCAACTCCATATCTTTCTGATGCCATTCATGCAATGTGAGTACTTCTTTTATTCTCCATTTTTTCTCCCATACAATTCTTGCTGCTGTTGTCAAATATCTAAGGATATCTCCCAACTGTTTTTCTGTCCTATCTAAGATGTTTGTGTGTGTGTGTGTAAAGTGCCTTCAAGTCGCAGCCGACTTACGGCAAACCCTTTTAGGGTTTTCATGGCAAGAGACTAACAGAGGTGGTTTGCCAGTGCCTTCCTCTGCACAGCAACCCTGGTATTCCTTGGTGGTCTCCCATCCAAATACGAACCAGGGCTGACCTTGCTTAGCTTCTGAGATCTGACGAGATCAGGCTAGCCTGGGCCATCCAGGTCAGGACCCTATCTAAGATACCCAGTAAATATATTTCCGGTTTGAGTGGAATTTTTACTCCCATAACTTTAGAAATTCCCTTGTGAATATCTTTCCAATTTTTTTCTGCTTTGCTACAACTCCACCATTGGTAGAAAAATGTTCCCACCATTGAGCTCTAACAGGAACTGGATGGAGAATCCCAGGCTTTTGACTCTCCTTTCAGTCTGTTTCCACCATCTAGATTTGAAGTCATCACCAACTAGTAATGGCAGAAGGCCCTCAGTTGCCCCCAACAGTATAAGATCAGTAACAAAATCACAGCATAAAAATCACAACAGGAAAAATCCACAGCATAATAAAAGATGCTGCAAACACCCAATTCTAGAAGCCAGCACCAGAAAACAAAGCAAATATCAGAGCCAGGGGATAGTAATGATTGCAAGGATATGGATTAGAGCCTTCTCAATAATTTCTTCTCTAAAGCGGGTCTTCTGTTCCAGACTCTCTCTGTGTTTCTCTCTGTTTGCTTGGTTTTAGGAGATACATATAAACCTTCCCTTTTAGAAAGGCCTTCAGGCTATGAGTAACTTTGGTGTTGTACATGGTTGCTAAACCTTTTCCTTATGGTTTAATAAACTACTGCAAATTGTACATTGCCATCATTTTACATATATCCAAGCATTAACTTCCTAAATTTAACCTGAATTGAGGAGGCTTTCTTTCTACGTTAGTATACATCCTATGGTCCTGCTCTATTATGATTATCTCTATATGGCTCTGCCTATATGCAGAGAAATCTTTAAGCCACAAATGGGGTTGCAGCTCCACTTTGGTGGCAGAGCCAAGAACAGATTATTTGGCAATCTTGCCTACAGTAGGTATACAAAGGCTCATTGTAGCTGCCAATAAGTTATAAGCATTGGAAAGAGTAAGTAGAATCTTTTGAGGAGAAGGAAATTGATGTGATGGGTCCAATTATTATGGGACCTGCTCAGGCAATTGTTCAGGAAGAAAGGTTACTCAGCAAGCCAAGGCAAAATAGAAATGGTGCGATTTCATTGGTTTATATTTGATTGACAGAAAAGCAATAAAATCCTGCAGCTTTAGTGAATGGAAGCTGGGTCACAGAAACGGCAAACGTCACACTGGTAGGATTTTATCTTCTAGGGCCAGATTTCTTCAACAAGAAATGGATATTTTACAACAGTAAACTACTGTTTGTTTTCTGTGATATTAATAGATCAAATTATGCGCACTAATACAACATCTAACACTGGAGCTTAATCATCAGCTAATTAGTTCAGAAATGAGTCCTGACATTTCCTATTGGCAATTCAGTTCAGTAAGTGTTCAGGCCACTGAGATGGGGGTGGGGTGCTCTTCTATGCAAATCCTGCCCTACCACTCAAGGCTTAAGTATTTTCTGCAAAATGGAAGGGGAAATATTTTGAACATGATTATGAACGAAACTTGGTAAGTGACATACCGAAAAGGGAGTTATTTTAGAAAATGCTACCTCTGAAAAAGCTGATTGCCCCCAACACTATAAAAATGGTCAGAGCCATAAATGCCAAGGTCCTTTTTATTTCACTTTAGAGGTAACTATCTTTCAAATCTCAACAGCTGGACTATTTAACACAATCTGGTGAATCAAAAGTATAATTCTTCACTGGACTCTCCACAGGGGGCCTGCATTAGTGGATGGCAGCAATCCAACGGCTGATGCACAGCCAAATACTGTGACGCCTGTTTCATTTACAATAAAAATGGATAATACAGCAGTCGTGTTTATCACCTTCAAGGACAGAAAGATGGAAGATTAAAATCTGTCAATATAACACAGTTTAATGGGGAAATCCAGTGATTAAGATGTTGTATGTTCCAGTACTCCATCACAAAACAAGAAATTGCTGCTCATGCTTCGTTTGGAGCTTCCCCCCCCCCCAAAGTCCTTTTTACACAACTGCTGCTATTCACAGTGCAGTATTGTTAAAAAACATAAAATCTGTCTTGGGTGTTTACTGCGGACTTACTACATTGTACCCTGAGCTGAAAATTGGCACAGTGCAAAACAGATTTTTGAATTCTATATAAATGAGTACAATCTACCATAAGCCATTGCCACTGAAGCTCAATTGCAATGAATATGAGTTCAGCAAGGAACAGGTCATGGTAGGTAAGCACTCAGTCCTTCGCATTTGCCTTGGAAGAGTCTCAGTGAAATTAGTGGCTTTTTTGTTTCACGCTAAGAAATTGCAGCCAATTTATAAAGGAATTTTCTCCACTCAGGTTCTATGAACCAGTTTGTATGGGATAGCATTTAAGTATAATTCTGACGACAGTTACATAAGTGAAGAGAGTGTTAACTTCTAACACTATACAAGCTTCCCATTAAGCACATTATTCTGGAAGTCAATAAGCAAATTAATAGTTGCACCTATCCCTATTTAATACAAAGCAAATGTTTCTTAAAATGTCATCTGTAAAAGCACTGAACCCCCATTTTCAAAAATATCTAAATCCTATTAACCTATGTATTGAAATTAAAAGGCATATTTATCAAGATAAAATAGAAATAAATATATGCTCACACATTCGAATAATGATTGCTGGAGTTCAAGGTTTTTAAAAACGCTCGTCTGTTTAACAAATAAGCACTTATTATACATTAAAAGCCAAATGGGAAAGTGACAATAAAATAATAAAAAATAAAATACAAAATAAGTGTTCCTCTACCAAGGATTCTCATCTGAAGAAAAGCACTAACCCAACAAGAAAAAAGAAGGGACAGAAAGGGTTGTTGGACTTTACACTAAAATGTTAATACTAAAAGTTGGATCCAACAGTAGTCTTCTACTCACAGGTGAATCTTCTGCTCATGGAAGAATACTACTGCGTGTGAAATATTTCTTTTATTAGGAGAAGATTTCTTTTAAGCAGAATGATGACTCTGGATCCAACCAAACAGTTAAAGTCTTCTTAATTTTAATGCAGTATTTGCTTGACTACAATTTTAAAATAAAACTTCTAAAATAATGAAGTAATTCTTTACAGTATGTGCCAGTTTTGCTAAAGAAAAGGCTTTATAATCTGCATAAGTAATACAAACGGAAAAAAAATGCAAAATACAGTTTATACATAAATCCAAATTCGACATCAGCTAACAAATTAATGGATATTCTCCAATTGATTTAATGGTGCTGTATTGCATCCTTATTCAATCACAATCCTACACAAGGAACTACAGAATAGTAAGTGAACTTGAAATGATTGGAAAACCAAAAGAAATTATCACTGATTTATGCCATTGCTTACTGGGAATTAACATTAATTTACACTTTTGAAAATTTATGAAGTGGTTTGGATGTGTTTAAGCATTCTTTCATTGTATCTTCAAAGGATCTAATAAAAGAAGAAATCTCTCTTTAAACAATAGGGTATAGAAGACAATATAGTGTTCAGCCATCAGTGGCAGCATTTTGGCCTTTCAAAACACAGATGCAACATGAATGCAGATAGTTACAGGTGAGCAGCCATCTTGCCCTGCACCTGGACTTGAATCTATCATGTATGCAGGTTGCTCTAGGTTAAGATTGATTCTATATTCTGGAATCAGACACACTTCATAAGTCTGACAACTGCCACAGTATCTTTACAGGCTTTCTAGCTTTGTTCCCTCTGCATCCCATAAGCTTACTCAGCATTCCACAAAACTCCATTTGCATGGCTTTTTATTTCCTTTCTGAGGGCTGATTCACACATAATTTATTTGAATTGGCTTGTTTTGGAGCTGAGAAAAAAGGTAGGGGCTAGCATGGGCAGCAGCTACTGGCTGCAGATTTCTCCAGCTGCTATTACCTCTAAAGGTTTTTTGGAGCCAAACATAAGGGGCTGGATCTGGCCCCCGGGCCTTGAGAGCTCTTATCCAGCCCATGAGCCAGCCAAGGTAGCACCCCCCCTCCTTGATCTGGGCTGGCAGGACATGGCCCAGCCCGACCAAGTGACATTTATATAGGGTTGCCAGCCTCCAGGTGGTTGCTATGAAAAATCAGTACACAGCCAATAATCACAAAATAATCAAACAATGTTGCACTTATAACAAACAAACAAAGAGTACTTCACAAACAGTGTGATAAGATATACAATAAGTAAGGTAGTGCAAACAAACACAGTGGGACAAGGTCTATATACAAAGAACTCCGACCGAAAAATCAGTCCAAGCACACAGGGCTAACTAGCCTCCAATGGCAACTATTCTTGTGCAATATACAAAGATCGGTTCAATGACCGATCCCGAGGCATGCGTGGGCACTCAGACATGGCAGTGAAGCCAGAATCCTGAGTTTTACAGGTCTCATGGTACAGCCCACGTATAACAAAGAACACGAACAGGTAATGAGGTAAACAACTCTGGAGGTAGTACAGTTCGAAAAACGAGTCAGTTTAAATTGAAATCCTGTTTGGGAGCTAAATTCTTTGATGGGCAAGAACAGTCCTGTAAAACTCAGGATTGGTGAACACAGGTCCCGGATCAGGTCCAGAACACTAGAGGCTCCCCTCGTTAGCCATTTCATGGGGGGAAAAGCATAATGAAAATGATCTGCGTTTCTTTGTGATCTGGGTCTATAAAGACCATTTATATAATAACAATGATGCACAAAAAATTTTACTCCAGAAAGAGTATGTTTATTCATCTGTTCGGGACGCTTATGCTCAATGGTCTGAACACAGAAGCAGATCTTTCCTGCTTCATTTGAATTCGCTTCTTCATTTGACATCTGGTCACAATTTGATACTGTACTTTTAAATCTGCCACAGTTACCTGCTACAGCTGCAGTCGATTTTGTTTTTATCTCAGGTTCTGTCAGCTTCCCTTTCAAACCATTTGGAGACCACAGACGATATCAAGTGTTTGAGCTATTACAGCCTGGTTATTTTGAGGCCTGATAAATCCACCCAATATCGGTAACATATATTTTGAAAATAGTGCTAGTGACATCCTGTTAGCTAAGTTGCGTTTAAATTGTTTGTTAAGTTGTGCATAATTTCTTGAGTCTGTTTAATTTTGTGCATGTTGTTAGCTAGAAATTTTCAGCAAAAAGAAGGGACCTGAATGCCTAAGCTGTTATAGTTTTTTAAATCTTTCATTTTACATGCTGAAGAAGCCAATATTAATTGGCTCATCCGGAAGGTGTTCCCGCTTCATTCTGGCATCACTGCCACGTCTGAGCGCCCACGCATGCCTCGGGATTGGTCATTGGACCGAACTTTGTATATTGCACAAGAATAGTTGCCATTGGAGGCTAGTTAGCCCTGTGTGCTTGGACTGTTTTTTCCCTCCCCCGTTTTTTCGGTCGGAGTTCTTTGTATATAGACCTTGTCCCGCTGTGTTTGTTTGCACTACCTTACTTATTGTATATCTTATCACACAGTTTGTGAAGTACTCTTTATTTGTTATAAATGCGACATTCTTTGATTATTTTGTGATTATTGGCCGCGTAGTGATTTTTCATAGCAATTGTGTTTGCAGTATTGGTGTTAATTTTTTAACAACAATCGGTTCACCTGGAGAAAATGGCCGCTTTGGCAATTGGACTCTATGGCACTGAAATCCCTCCCCTCCCCAAACCTCACCCTCCTCAGGCTCCACCCCCAAAATCTCCAGGTATTTCCCAACACAGAGCTGGCAACCCTACATTTATGTCATATCCAACCCTCATAACAATTGAGTTAGACACCCCTGCTCCATTCCTTTTAAAAAAACACTAGAGCAAGGACAGGGGGACTTGCAAACTCTCACTCCTTCACTGAGGATAACATCTGAATTGGCCTTCCATTCCAGTCATATTAACAAACCTTGTTCTTGGTAACAAACCACCTGGATATTCATGTTTGAACAGACTCCCGGGTAACTCAAATGGATATCTAAAATCTACATATGAAGTTGTCATCACTTCTTGCAGGCCTGCTAGTAGCAGACATCTGCTCTTGAGTATGGAGCTTAGTACAGAAGCAAAACAATGAGTTGTAACGCCAATGGTTCCTGCATGCTGAAAGGTGGTCTACTCTCAGCAATGTCAAGGGGTTACTAGTGTACCATTGCGTCAGCACTGGCATCTGTGTGCCATATCTCAGTTTTAAGGCATGGTCTTCTTAAGTGGCCATATCATATCCACACGAACCTTAAATGACTTGTCTACTGTGGTTACATTCATTCTGAGTTGCCCGACCCTTCTTTACCATCTATGGGGCATGTTTTTAACAGAAGGAGATTCTCATTTTCCAGAACATCCTGTTGCTCTTCCCAAATTGTTGTTAAAGCTTAATTGTCCATGCACAAGCTGCACATGGAAAACCTTTGTAGTTGTGTCTCTCTGAGGCGGAGCTGTTTCCTGCAGTGTCAGTAGACGATTCAGTAGTGTTAAGATTACAGCTGAAGGAAGGAGGGAAAATCCTTTAATTGTATAAAATCATCAGATTAAGCCTTACCCTCTATGTAGCTTGTGCTGATAACTGAGTCCTCTACTACCTGAAAACGAATGTTTACAAAGTACTTAGTGTACTAAGGACAAAAAGGTAGGAAGAGAGAGGACACACCTTTCCCTTCAGTGTGAACAGATCCCAGGAACCTTGGGGACGCTCTTTAGTTTCACACTGAACAAAATATCACCTCATTTCTTCAGAGTAACTGCTAAATGAGACTCCTACTGTGTTAAATATTTGGAGGGGGGGATGACTGAATTAGCTGCTTCCATAAATCCAAGATAAAAGTTCTAGCTCTGTTTTGTGTTTTTCTTAAACTCCTCCTGAATTCAGTTTTCTGAATTTTTAGTCCAAGAAACTGAAGCTTTGATGATAGTCAGAAAGTCAACACGTTTAAACAAAATGCTCCAAAATCTGAGTGGTGAAAGTGGCAGATTGACATCTGGGAGATCCAGATTCCAGTGTCCACTCTGCCATGTAACCTTGCTTGGTAACTTTGGGCCAGTTACGCACTCTCAGCCTAACCTACCTCACAAGGTTGTTGTAAGGAAAAAATTGAAGGGTTGAAAACAATGTAAGCTGCTTTGGGTCCCCATTCGGGGAAAAGGTGGGGTAAGAATGAAATAAATAACGTTTCAGAAGAACTCTAGAATCTGCATGGATCTATTCACACTAAGGGTACCTTCTTGATATTAGCTTTCCTACACGTTATTTGAAGAGCAGGTGCAGGAAAAGTCCATAAAAGGAATGAAAATGTTTATCTTGGTGGACCAGTCAACACAAGTAAGAGATGGGTGAATCCTTAAGAGCTTTGGAAAATGCAAGTCTCATGCTCACATCTGACCATTCTGGTTAAAATCCATCTCTGGCTCTTTTCCAGCTCTTTCTCTACATTTATCTTCAAAACACATATAGTGCCAGAAATGGTCTGCAGTTAGGGTTGCCAGCCTCCAGGTGGTAGCTAGAGATCTCCCGCTATTACAACTGACCTCCAGGTGACAGAGATCAGTTCACCTGGAGAAAACGGCCTTTTGAAAGTGGGCTCTATAGCATTATACCCCTTTGAAGTCCCTCCCCTCTTCAAACCCTGCCCTCCTCAGGCTCCACCCCCAGAATCTCCAGGTATTTCCCAGTCTGGAGCTGGCAACCCTGTCTGCGGTAAAGATCTCTACAGCCTTTATGATACCTAGAAGACCAATACATTCACTCAATTAAGTCCCACAGACATTTGTATATAAAGCCCACTTTGACAGAATCACAAAGTGATCTCCTATGTCAGTAGATTTATATATCCATACAACATGGAATCTTTACACACAAAGTAGAAGTATTACATAGAGAGTGGCACTACATATTCTGATGATGGCTGCTCTGTAAAAAAAAAAGAAGTGGGCCTCACTTACCTTAGACAATAGCTCAAAACATAAAAATATAAACTACCTAGCACATAGTTCAGAATTTGTGTGGGTAGTAATGGACGAAGGAACCCCTTTACATACACACACACACACACCATTGGAGATTAGGTCTATTGGTACATCATCAGTCAGCAAGATAATTATATTTTAATTGTTGCACTTATTGCTCAGAACCAAACGTAATCAGGGGCCACCAAAACAATGAAAAGGGTTATGACCCTTGCCATATGCTTAGAGATATAATAAAAAGCAACAACAAGAAGGAAGATAAATCAATTGGTCTTGGAGAGAACAGAGAGCAGACACAGTAAACCGTTTATTCACACCTGTTGCTGACAAAGGAGCATACGGTTTCTGTCTCACCAGTTCCGTTAAGGAGGAAGTTGAATTAATCGCTGCGTTTAGTTTTCACCTGGGGCTGAGCAAGAACAATTCCTCCTTGCTTCTGTTTAGTAATAGATGAAGACCAAGCATTAAGCCTATTTCACGACAGTATCTTTTCATGCTGCTTTCTGTTCTGCCCAAAAGCAGGGTCCCCCCTTATATTACTTTCCTGTAACAGAGTCTGGTTTGATAAAAATGTATCACCTTACTTTGCATAGGTCTTCTGACAGTACTTTTCCAAAATGTCACCATCCCCAAAAGACCTTGAAGGAATCTGATGATAGCCATGTACTAGTTGTCTTTTAAAATACATGGGAGAACATTTCATAATTTCCTGGGATAACCTGGTCAAGTACATCACTTCTTTTACACTATTTCCTATAGGGTAAACTAAATTTGGTTCTACTTTAACCCACGGCATCTTGTCCTTCCCACCAGGGAACTAGTAACAAGTTGCTAATATTTAACTCTACGGCAGTCTACTTGCATTTGAAAAATGCTCTTTCATCAGCTCCATGCTATAGATCATTGCTGTTATATATATTAATCTCGCTGCTCTTTTTAGGCTTAAGCACACATAAATGAGCACAAGGCTGCAAATAAACCTGACAGATTCTGTTTGGCTTTGTGCATTTCAGTCACACTAAATTAGAACTGAATCATGATTAGACACAGCCATGCATTCTTCATATGAGAAAGCCTGACTCAAGTTTTCTCATGGTGGTTCTGCTATCTGTCTGGTGTAAGGTTTTGCTTATCTGTTACTTACATATGGCATCAGTGAGAGCACCAGACTAAAGTTCCACAGGTAATTTCCCAAGGCACCGACCTCTCCAAAGGAAATTCTCTACTGTCAATCTGATGGAAAAGACTGAAACCAATGGAGGGCTGTGCCAGTCACACCAAAGCAATGCTCCGACATGCTAGGAGCTTAGCATGGTCCATTGGGTCAAAGAGATGTATGAAAATCAGTTGTGATACCTCTGTTTGCAACTGAAGATCATTTACCAGTCCTATTAAAGCAGTCTCTGTCCCATAATCAGGCTGGAAGCCAGATGGAAAAGGATCAAGGGAAGCATCATTCAGGTTGTTCTGCTGCCACCTGATCAATCACGTTAACCAGAAATGGCAAAATGGACATTGGTCTAAAGTTTGCCAAATTATCCTTAACAAGCAAAGACTTGTTTTCTGCAGAGAACTCATAATTGCCTTATAATTCTTTGGAGAGATGGCCTTGAAGCAGAAAATTATTAAGTTTCAGACAATGGAATTATATTTTCCCCTGGCAGCTCGTTTTTTTTAACCAAGAGAAATAAAGGCAACTCTGCAGGTGGTGGTTTTCACAGTCCCAAGAACCTCATCTCCTTGAGTCAGGGCGAGCAATCTGAAATGATCCATAAAAAAACAAGTGAGTGCTCTCCTCAGGACCTGCATCTGGAATGAATACGAGCAATTTTATTGGCAAAGAATCCTGCAAGTTTAGCAGAGGGCTCTCAGTGCTTTTTCCTTTCTCTTTTGGGTCCAAAAGGCCCTGGATAACTTTAAAACTCACTGGTAGCTGACACTCAATTGAAGCAGTGGAGGCAAAAGAAAGCCTTCTTTGCTTTTTTGACTGCCATGTCTTATAGGTCTGCATCCTGTCTAGGCTGCATCCTGTCTGATTTGCTGTGAGCAGTCCACTGGTGTAACCCTGGACATATCCTAACCCAGTGGTTCCCAAACGTTTTGAGTCATGGAGCACTTTTCAGGAGAGGAATTCGTCACAGAGCACTAACTTTCACCTAGCACCTATATACTAAACCAAATGACAGTAGTATTTTTCTTTCCAATCTCTTCATCGGGCACTAGGAGATGTTTTGCAGAGCACCAGGTGCTCTGTGGAGCACAGTTTGGGAACTGCTGTCCTAACCTACTTCAGCCATCAAAGTTCACTGGTAGCCCAGAGAACTGATGCTTTGTGTGATGTGAGGTAAGAAGACACAAGAGAGTAACCATGGTTATAACCTGAGGCAGTCTGGCATTCCAAGCTGCACATAGGATTTGACAGAGTCACCTTTAAGATATGAGGTACACAATACATAACGTTTGTCTAGTTCATCTGATTTAGTACCTTCTAATTATTCCTGGTAAACAACAGTCTCAGACAAAGAAGTTCCCTGGTCCCTGAGATCCTTTAATTAGAGATGCCAGGGATAAAACCTGGGGAGTTCTACATACAAAATGTATATTATGACATTCAGCTATGGTTCCCACTGTAGCCCTCTCTGAGGTATAACTCCATGGTATGGTAGTTGTGACAGGTAGTTTGAATTATCCTGGCCAAAGAGCCCAATCCACAGCATCCCTGCCACAAATAATTTTCCTGCTATGTTTCATATGAAATTGCTGCACAATAAGCAGAGGCTCAACCCTACCTTGGAAAGACCCTGCCCTGTTATAATGGGTAGGTTACGGCATACAACAACAGCTGAGCCCTACTTCTAAGAATATGTATCATGATATGTGTTTTAATTTTGTAAGCAGATCGTTTAAAATCAAAAGATGCGTTTTTGGTCATGATTGAATTGGCAAGCTGCAAAATAAATGGAGCTTCAAATATGCTTTTATAGCCCCTAACAACTGTGACTGTCAACACGAGATCCTTTTCACGGTCAATTCGCCACGCATTCTAGGAGACCTTGGGCCTGCAATTATTCCATTTCCTTCCTTGCAAATGCAATTTCCACTTAGTTTACTAGAATAAAAGGTAGACAAAAAAAGGTAGCAAGGATAGCAGAATCTTCTGATTAACATTAGCCATTAAAAGAGAGGGGAATCCACAGAAAAACAATGCTACATTTCACAGGAAACAACTAGTCTCTGAACTAAACTGCCTTTGCATCTTGCTAGTGGATCAAAAAACAAAGCAACAATAATGATGTCAAATTAAAGAAATTTAATTAGAAAACAGAAAAGTATAGACAATCTTTTGTCAAGGATGTGTGAATGTGTAAGTATGAGGGAGCAAACAAAGTGTGATTAGACAGGGATCTGTCCTTTGAAAAAACACGTGCAACAAAATTAAATAAAAATATAAAGGTGAAAGAGAGAGGAAATCAGTCTATTACTTTTCTACAGATGATTAAAGCGCCAGTAAGAGAATAAAGCAGCCCACAAAAAATAGATGTGAATTGAATTTCCACTTCATTTGTTAAGATTTACCCCTTTGAACTATGAGATGCAGGTCTTTGAGAATAGGTGTTCCTTTTTCCCCTGATGGAACAGGAAATCAGAGGTTTAATTAACCATGATTATAACATTTTGCTGATCTGATTTGTCTCACTTATTTCCTTTTTTCTTTAAGTGATAAACTGCCTGACATCCTGGAAAGAGAACTGAACGAAAGGTTTAGGGTAGTTTTTAAAAAGCTTGAGAATTGTTATAAAACAAACTGATCCTCAACCGGATCCATCTGAAGCAGGATTAACTCTGGTGATTAAAAGGCACGGTGAAAGAAAAGGCACAGTCCATCATGTAATACTTTAGCAAACCGAACTGAGGATTTATTCAGCCCAACTGACTAATGCTTTAAAGTATTAAATCTCAACAACTTCAGCCGATTCAAAATTTTGTTTTCTGCTGATTAAAAAGTTCCTTCCAGTAGCTGCCTGTTAGCCCAGGGGGTGGGGGGGAGGGAGAATGTACATTTGTCCTGGGGGATGCTTTGCCACTGATTACATATATTTTCAGTTAATATCTTATTTACACTAGAAAAATTCTATCATTTGAGTTAGATAAGTTGCAGTTCAGGAATATTCTAGTATTCTAAGAGCAGCAGCTATCATTTTGCTTTTTAAGTAAGCTTCGATCTTTCCCAACATGAAATATATTGGGAATGTGAAAAATTCAATACAAAAAAAAATGACATTAAGTCATAGCTGACTTATGGCGACCCCATAGGGTTTTCAAGGCAAGAGACGTTTAGAGGTGGTTTGCCATTGCCTGCCTCCAGGTCACGCTCCTAGTATTCCTTGGAGGTCTCCCATCCAAATACTCACCAGGGTTGAAGCTGAGAGTATGTGACTGGCCCAAGGTCACCCAGCAAGTTCCGCTGGCGAAGTGGGGATATGAACCTGGGTTTCCCAGAGCTTAGTCCGACACTTTAACCACTATACCACACTGGCTCTCACTGATATATTATTCATCTGATAATTTAACAAATTATTTTTTTCTGGTTTCAAATCTTTAAAATTAGCAAAGCCAAGGGGCTGAGGTCAACCAAGCTGAATGGAAATTCAGGATACATCCAGAAGTGGTGCTTCTGTCCAGAAAATGATTCCCCCCCCCATATTTTCAATATTCACAGTACAGATAGGGGAGTGCTTCAGTCCACTTGTTGCTAAATGAACAATGGCCAAATTAGATGTAATATTCCAGGATATTCTTGTACTAATTTCCTAACCTATGGTAACAGTACAGAGATATTTTTGTTGACCTCCAGGTACTAGCTGGAGATCTCCTGCTATTACAACTTATCTCCAGCTGACAGAGATCAGTTCACCTGGAGAAAATGGCCACATTGGCAATTGGACTCTATGGCATTGAAGCCCCTCCCCTCTCCAAACCCTGCCCTCCTCAGGCTCCCTCCCAAAATCCTCCTGCCGGTGGCGAAGAGGGACCTGACAACCCTAGTAATTAACCCTTCCCCTGTGGGCCATTTTCCTAATCAAAATTTCCCAATCAAAATTTCCCAATGAAAATTGATCATTTCTGTGATCTCTCAGTATTTCCTCTAGGGCTGCTATTTGGCCTGTAGAATTTTTTTTTTTAAGCTGGGGGCAATATACAGGGAAACAATTACTCCCCCAGTTCTGTCCTCAATTTGAATAGGGCATCCCTCCTGAAACTGCTACTTTCAGTTTAAAGATAGAGGTCTTTACATGGAGCTCCTAACATAATGTCAAGCCTTTAGAATTTATCACACTTCCTAGCACATACATTTAAGCTCTCAGTTACCTAAGAACTACTCTCTCACGCACACACACAAACAATTTTATTGAGCTGCAAATCCAGGGAAACCACCCAATTTGTTTAAAAAAGTGTGTGTGTGTGTGGGGGGGGGAAAGAAACATGAAGAACAATGTCTGTTCATGATCAAATATTAAGAAAAATGGAGTTTGGGGGGCATTTTAGGATTCTGTACCTGCCCAAAATGGTACCCAATGTTTTAGCAGTGGTGCCAGTCACCAGCACTACAAGGAGGAGAAAGTATGTGGGGACTGGAAGCAAAGGGGACAGGATGAGAGAAACAGAGTAAGTGGCAGCAGGGAATGGAACCGGGGTGGGGGGGGAGTTGGGCCAGCGGGGGGATTTCTCCTCCTCAGTGAATGCTTGTTGGTCCCTACTTCTGTCTGTACACATATGGTTTAATATAAGAAGAGTTGGTTTTTATATGTAGACTTTCTCCACCACTTAAGGCAGAATCAAACCGGCTTACAATCACCTTCCCTTCCCCTCCCCACAACAGACACTCTGTGAGGTATGTGGGGCTGAGAGTGTGACTGGCCCAAGGTCACCCAGCTGGCTTCGTGTGTAAGAGTGGGGAAACAAATCCAGTTCACCAGATTAGCGTCGGCCGCTCATGTGGAGGAGCGGGGAATCAAACCTGGTTCTCCAGATCAGAGTCCACCACTCCAAACCACTGCTCTTAACCACTACACCACGCTGGCTCTAATTTTATTCTTATTTGCTCACCCTAAAGTCCACCAATGTATTTACTTTTAGACAGCTGCACTTAAAAACAGTTATGAAACTTGAGTCAGGAAAGACAAGCAAAACTCAACCTGCCTCAACAAGATAATTCATGCAAGGTGCAACCACACTAAAGTGTGAAGCATGTATCTATAAGCACAAAGGAACATTCAGTGGACACGTCAGAGAGCCACATCAGGCTATGGTACCTTATGTGTCTCCACTGAATGTTTACAGATACATCATACCTCTTCATAACTTATACATTCACGATGGCAAATAAATTCTAGAGACCATGAAACAAACACATCTGTCAAGTGAAATGATAATATGATATAAGATGATAAGAATAATGGTGAAACATGTATTCAGTGTCATTCTGGCAATGCTCCATACCATGCAGACACATGAAGAGGCTAACCATGCCAATTTTTTCCCAACTTTCCCACCAGCAAAAGGCACCAATCTTCTAAGAAATACCAAACTGGCCATTGTGTAAAGATAAGTGTTCACATGAAAGTTGTGGTTTCCCATTGCTACAATCACAGTTGAGACTTTCCATTGCCCTCTGTGGAGCTAATGAGGACTCAGTGTATTTTGACTGTTACAAATAAAACAGTTTAACTGCTATAGTGCTCCTGGTATGAGTAGATATCAAGAAACACTTACTGTGCAGTAACTTTGGTACTTGTACCTTCAACCATTTTATGATGTCCATCCTTTGACTCTGAAGGCTTGTGTCTGAATTCTGTCTCCAGAATTTCCTTGTTCAATGCACACTGTGTTCCAATAGAACCCAACACTGGCATGGATTTGGATTCACAAGCAGCCAAGATTCCAGTTGGACCTTCAGCCAGAAGAATGGAGTGTTTTTATTATTTATGTGAGCAGCATTATGCTAATTCATACCGATTTATCACAAAGGTGTGCTGACTGATTCCTTTGCTATGTAAAAGGTTTTTAATTTTAAGAACATGTCATTTATGCATTCCCCTTCACTTATCTTTCAAGGACCCAGTTGGGACAACACTTGTACCTGGATTGCTCCTCTACATGTGATGAGGAGAGCACTGAAGCTGGTTTGCCTGTTCTTCCTCTGATGCTAGTGGATCTCCACTTGTGGGTGTAATGTCAGAAAAGTCACATAGATTAAAACCTGCTCATTGGCCCAGACTGTATGGTTAATTCACAGATTTTATCTGAGATAACACATAATCTGACCCTATGACTTTCTGAACATTATACCCAAGCATGGATATCTGTTGAAAGTTGTACTGACACCCTATATGGATCGTGCTGAAGGGTACATGCTTTAGTAAGAGTACTGTGAAATCTAGCTCAATGTTCTTACTTGAACTATGTGGAAGTGCTCAGTATGGAAATTGGGTGTTTTGTTCCTATAGGAACAATAAACAAAAACCTATTAATCTAATAGTTAGAATCATCTGTTTGATTTTCAACAGGACCATTTACACACCGCTTATATGATACCTAGTTGTTCTTGCACCCTTGATCCTCATCTGATAAGAAAACATCTTAGAGAAAAAGTGTATTGGTTTGAAAGGGTAACAATGGCTTCAGTGTTGGTGTTTAAACTCCAGAGCAGAAGGTTGCCAAGAAAGACTTCATTTAATAACACTGATAATGTTAGAGAATAGCTATTATAAAAACATGGATCAGCTGGGAAAGCAATCAAAGTATGCCTGATTAATCAGGCCTGAAAGGCTAAATATTTCAAAGAGAAGGCTATTAGACTTCTGAAACAGCTTTGCGGATACAACTCAATTGTCGGATCTTAAAATGATCACTGCAACTTACTGCTGCTGTCTTGCTCAGTCGTCTCTTTTCTGAGCCTCAAGATTCTTTCTAACTCTGTTTCATTGCTTTCTGTGTCAAGGGATTTCAGGCTTCTTGAACTTGCAGATGTATTCAGTGTTTCCTAAAGCAAAACATATTAATGAAATGTCAGTAATGCAACAGCCAAGAACAGTTGCTGTGATCAAGAAAGCAAGATTCACCCTACTGCATGTAACGCATATCATACAGCAATTCTAGAAGGTTGGTAAGGCAAACAAAGAAGTACCAATATTAAAGAATGATTCACAGAAAACAGTGTTTGTCCATGCAGTAATATCAACCTGGCAATCAACATAAGAATATGTTAACTTAACCTATTTTACAGAGTTTTAATTTCAACCCCAAACCTATTCTAATCACCTATGTTCTGTTTTTGTGTGAGAGATGACGTTTAACCCATGCGTTCTTTTTGAATGATACATAACATCAGACTTTCTCTTTAATTTCATTTCAGGTATTTTGGGATTCAAGCCAAAAGTGGATTAAAGAGAGAAAACAAGCAATGTTATACCCATTACTTATACAGGGCACGGTTCAGTCCATTGTTCAAGCATGTGGAAGGCAGACTGTGGAAAAATGCAGACTCTAGAATAATTCAAGTTCTGCTGTACAAGTTCTTCCTTCTACCTCGGCACCATCCACATAGCTGTAAAGGGCCATGGAAGGGTAAAAGGAAATTCTGTACACCTTCCATCTAGCCAGACATCCACTAGCCCAGGCTGATCTTAGCAGATACATTACTATTTCTGCAATCTGATTGCCTGGGATGGGCAGCGGTAGGGTTGCCAAGCATTGCTACTGGCAGGAGGTTTGGGGACACAGACATGGGGAAGAGTGGCAGCAACATCCTGTGCACTTTATGTCACTTCTCAGGAAAACCCAGAAGTGATGTAGGGTAGCTTTAGGAATTGCCAGAAATTCCCTCCAACTTGGGCTTCTTAAGGCCTCTGGAACATTATATGGTGACTGTGAGGTTTCGCAGATCCTTCAAGCCCTATAGGCTATCAGAAGATTTCACCCTATTTCCCACAGACCTAGCATGAGGATGGAGAGTGTGTACATATTGCGCTTCCTAGGATTACACACTTCAACACTGTTGGGGAAAAAACAGAAAATGCAGCATGTAATTCCTAAAATTGGCACATCTTTCGAGACTCCAACAAAACAGCACTTAATTTTGGATGTTTCCTTCAATTATGTTCAATCCAGCATTTTGTTAATATTCTGAATTTAACCAAGTGTGTATATTATTAACAAGGAACTCCTTTCGCTACAGATCTGGTAGTAGAGCAAATAGAGTAAGCTGTTTTATATCAAGCGTGAAATGGAACAAATTAATATCACTTTGTTTACAACAATTATATGGAGGTCTACAAGAAATGCATAATTAGCACAGTAACAATATGCATATAAGCATTTAGTTTTACGCCTCCCAATCCTACTTCTCCCTTCTCACTGTGTTAATGACTAGTCTTGAGACTACATTAGAAGCTGGTTTTATAAAGTGCTTCTTTTAATTCTAATAGTCAAAAGAATTATAAAGAGCAAGTTAGCTCTTATTGTGGTAGGTATTTAGGACCTGTTCTGATTCTTATTCAATCCAAGTACCGTAGGGTTATTAACCTCCAGGTGGAGCCTAGAGTTCTTCTGGAATTACAACTGATCTCCAGACTGTAAAGAGAATTCCCCACAGGAAGTGGCAGCTTTAGAGGGCAGATTCTATGGCATGCCATTCCTGCTGAGCTCCCTCTCCTCCCCAAATTCTGCCTCCCAAGTACAGCCCCCCCCCCACCAAACCTCCAGGAATTTCCCAAGCCAGAGATGGTAATCTTAAAGTACAGAGCATAGGAAATAAAAGCTTTTGGTCTATCTAGCATTTTTGGAACTCAAGGTGCTGTATATTGCTCTTCGCTCTACACTGTCCTCCCAACAACATGGCAAGCTAGATTAGATCAAGGGAGGGTGAATGGACTAAAATTACTGTGTAATAAGGTTCCCTGTTCTGGATTGGGAAATACCTGAAGATTTTGAGGATAGAGCCTAAGGAGGGAAGGATTTGGGGAGGAGAGGGACTTCAATGGGGTATAATGCCATAGAGTTCACTTTCTAAAGTGGTCATTTTCTCCAGGTGAACTGCTCTCAGTTGGCAGGAGATCAGTTGTAATAGCGGGACCTCTTCACCTACCACCGGGAGGCTGGCAACCCTACTGAGTAAGCTTTCTGGTTTACTAGGGCTTTGAACCTGCTCTCCCAGATTTTAGTCTGACATTCTAATCTAATATACCACAGTGGAACTTATTCATTGACTTTGAATGGCTGCCTAAATCTATCCATCCTCTTTCCCGCAGGGCAACATTGTCACCAAATATGCAAAGAAAATAACTTTTTTTTTCTTACCAGAATTCCCTTTAGCTCTTTCATTGCACTCTCAGAGGCCTTGGGAACTTCTGGCTGTCATTAAAAAACAAACAAACATTTATTTTGATATTATTATTTTTTGCAGACACTGAACAAAGTATTTAAAAGCATGTGAGTAGGAAATCACATTCTGGTGGAAAATTACCAGCAGTGGCATTTCACTACAAAGCCCTGATCTACACACATGGCAAGATAAGGTGGTGGAGTGGGCTATACCACATTTTTAATGCTCCCCCTATATAAAAGGTTCTATTATCTGCTTTCTGTCCCAGTTTTCCACTTAACCGGTAGCAAATTTATTAATGTAAGGAAACTTTGAAAAATGTAATCCTTCACTTGTAGTAACAACTGGTACAGTCCACTTGACTGCCCCCTCCCTGCCCCAACACTCTGCTGCCTTGTTAGTACCTCATTCTGGTTCCTGTGTAGACCATACCAAAATCTTGGAAACGACTTTCTTTCAAAGTACTCAGTGACAGATTGGATTGGAGTAATACAAATGGAATGAATCTTAACAGCATAAAGCTATTTGGGGGACTAAAAAACAAAGAAAGGGTCTAGGGCAAGAAGGGAGGGAAGAATAAAAAGAGTTAGCCCTTACTCTCCATGTAGTATGACTCCATCTACTGGGGGGGTGGGGGGGAGTGCATCGGAATGTTAGGAGATGCAACTACAATCTCAATGTAACATATAGTTAGCTTTAAGTCCACACAACATGTCAAATCCTGATGATCTGTTCATAGATTTTAATTAGGGTGGGGAGGCAAGAATGCATAGCAGGCTACTTCCTCCTTCACAGCTTCACATAATCAAAGGCTTTTTCCTAGCCAGCCCTTGTTTCATTTATAGGTGCTGCTTTCTGTTGGTGCTAGTTCTCGTGCACTACAAATGGGACAGTCCTGAGAGATACTTGAGACAATTCTCCCACACATGCACACACTATTATTTTCAGCAAGCCTAGATGGCTACAAATGGCAGAGGCCAAAGGTTGCCTTTGTCAGACCGTCAAATAGCCTCTTTAAACTATGGTAGTGGTCACTTTTAGTATAAAGATAGTTTTTTGACTGCCATGGGGGTGGAGATTCCAGGGACCAAGGGAGCTGATCATGCCTTGGGATTTGACTGTTTGGGTCCAGGTGGTGGAAGAGCAGCTCTAGAGGGAATCTTTGCCTGGATGCCAATGATGGTTCTCAATAGTCAAACACAAAGGATTCTGTCTCAAAACAAGTTATTACCCTTAAAGGCCTTCAGGGCCTCTCTAGCATAGAAGGACGTGGCAGATAGGCCCCAGAAATAAGAGAAATATACTGTTCAACAATTTCTTCACAAAATCAATTCCCCCTCCTCCGATACACAGTTTAATTGCAGGAGCTACTAATGACAAACCTTTCTCTTAGAACGGCTGGTCTGATTAACAGGTCTAAGGTGAACCCCCTTTTTAATCCTGTCCATCATTTCTTCCACTGCTTGTCTCTTCAGGTCTGTTATTTCTCCTGTTTCCAAACAAATTCAGGTCAATTAAAAAAACAACAGCGAACGTTCCTATTATTAGAGAGCATGCCCCTTTTTAAAATTTGCTTTTCACCAGAATACCGGTGAATACAAAGAACGTGGAGTGGGCGAAGACTACATCTTACTCATGTCATAACCTCTACTGCTGGATTTAAAAGCCCCTTGATTTGCTTCTCGGAGCATTGATTTGCAAAATGTCAGAGGAACATGAAGGATAGATTGCAGAATCACAGATTTTAAAGGAGGAAATGATCATTCCCCCTCCTCCTGCTGTGTGGTGACAACCTCCAGCCACCAGCCCACCAGGGACAAATGCCACTGAGGATGCCATAGGCAGGAAGCACCTGCAATGCTGAGGAAGGGTTAAAAAGCAAAGTGCCGCATAGGTGAAGTGCTCAACTGTTGGCTGTGACTATTGGAGGTGAAGGATAAACTATGAGAAATTATTCAATCATTAATGTACCTAGTAGCAGTTTTTACATAACCATTCATAGTGAGTTCCCTTGTTGCACAGAAAAGAACCCCTTTAACCTAGTAAGAGAAGACATGCTATTCGGAGAGATTCCAGCTTCCCCTTATCTCCTAAAGGAGATAGACTGTCTGCATTCCATTGCTTTATGACCGACCCCTATATCCTGCCTTTTGCCTCTGTCCTACCTTGATAAATGTGATCTTCCCTATAGCCCCCCCTTACCTACGCATAGAGATAGCGTAGTCAGTAAAGCAATGTAGAGATACACAAGGTAACAGTTACCACCATCTGGGAGATGCCTGGAAGACTGGGATGGCAGGAAAATTATAGCCACTCATTGGGTACTGATGGGTGTCACTAATATGTGGGGAAGGTCTGTGGGCTTTATGTTAATATGATGCTGGTGTCAAAGGTCCTATATGCATCCCAGAATATGCCTGGAGCACTGCCAGTCCTGTCGACTTGTACCAAATTGTGAAAGAGGACAAATGAATTAAGTCCACAAAGGGAATGCTATCCTGATCCCTATAACCTAGTAAATCTAGTTTCAAACCCCTGCTATCAACAACGAACTCACAGGTTATCTGTGGAACAAATACTATCTCTTGGGTTTAGTTCTCCACCTCCAAAATTTGAACATTAACCTGAACAAAGCAGTTACGAGCATGAATATTAATAATGACCGAGATAAATAAACCGAGATAAAAATAAACTATTTTCTCATAGTTTATCCTTCACCTTGCACACTAGAAATATCATACTGATATACAGGAAACAACTTTTATTTTTCATTGCCTGTGAGGTCACCCCATGGGTCAGTAACGACCTGGTGCTTCCACAGGGGGTACTACCTTTACCTTTTAAAAAAAGTAAACCTCTACATCACAAGTAAAACTAAAAAGCCATTTCTCAAATGAAGGCAAAGAACTTCATAAGAATATGTTTATGTTCAAGGAAAGAGGGATAAAGCCATTTAATTACAGCATGGCAGTAAATGATATGAGACATAGAAAATTCTGGGTCCTGTTATTCAGATAGATGTACCATAAACCTCTCTTTCCTTCTCAATCTCTTTCAGAATATTGATGATGTACAGAAAAGCGTTTGCCTGGGAAATTAAAGCCTGGCTTTAAATAGGTGAGCAACACAGACAATCTGTTTCAAACATAAATGCCGATTTTATCTGTGAAGAATAGAAACTATGGATTTTAAGCCCTTAATGAATATCCTCAGCATGCCGGAAGCTACATACAATAACTGGAGCAAAAGACGGCTGTTGCAATTTTAATAACATTTAGCAACAAACCGTTTACTGTGAGTGTTAGGGAAGGTCAGAGCTGTTAAAAACTACACATTAAAGAACAGTCAGTCACATTAAACAACAACAACAATAACAACAAACCACCATGTTCTGCTCTCGCAGAAGATTTTCAGGAGGGTCAGTAGAGAGCTGCATGCTGAGGACTACAGTGCAAAGCGTTAAAAGTTCCTATTCTAGCAATCCTAAGCAGTTCTACACAGAATCCTACTCAGGACGATTCCAAATCCTGTAGAAATTCCAAATAGCTACTCTTCATTGCTGTTTAATACCTCTGTATAAGAGAGCCAGTGTGGTGTGGTGGTTCAGGGCAGCAGACTCTAATCTGGAGAACCAGGTTTGATTCCCCGCTCCTCCACATGAGCGGTGGACTCTAATCTGGTGAACCGGTTTTGTTTTCCCACTCCTCCGCATGCAGCCTGCCGGGTGACCTTGGACTAGTAACAGTTCTTTCAGAACTCTCTCAGCCCCCAACTACCTCACAAGGTGTCTGTTGTGGGGAGGGGAAGGGAAGGCAATCATAAGCCACTTTGAGACTCCTTAACGGTAGAGAAAAGTGGGGTATAAAAACCAACTCTTCTTCTTACTTTTAATTTGATAGGTTTCGAAAGAAATTAAATCACTGTTATATATATACCTGTAAATTTAAACATCTAAGGGGCATACTGGATGAGACACTGGAGATCCATGACTGCATCTCCTGCCTCTTTAAACTTCTACAAACAGCAGATGCAGGCTGGGATGGGATGGGAAGATCAAATGGCCCAGGAGAAAGTCAGGCTATGTGGCCCCTGCAAAATGGCCTATTCAACTCAGATCTGGCCAGCAGTGCCAGCAAAAGGGATCAACTCACTTGTTGCCTCCTCCTGCACTGCTGCCCAGAATATAAGAAGCACCCTGCTGGATCAGACCAGTTGTCCATTTGGTCCAGCACTGTTTCACACAGTGACTAAACAGTTCCTCCGGTTAGCCAAAAACCAGGGCAAAAAAGGCTGAGGCTTTCCCCTGATGTTGCATCTTAGAACAGGTATTCAGAAGCTTGCTACATCTAAATTTCAAGCCTCCCTGTGCCCCTCATGTCTAGTGCCTATTGATGGAACAATTCTCCATTAATTGTCTAAATAATCTTTGTAATATTGTCGAAGGCTTTCACGGTCAGAGTTCATTGGTTCTTGTGGGTTATCTGGGCTGTGTAACCGTGGTCTTGGTATTTTCTTTCCTGACGTTTCGCTAGCAGCTGTGGCAGGCATCTTCAGAGGAGTAACACTGAAGGACAGTGTCTCTCAGTGTCAAGTGTGTAGGAAAAGTAATATATAGTCAGAAAGGGGTTGGGTTGAGCTGAATCATAGTCCTGCAAAAAGTATCAAAGGTAATGTGCTAATCATTATCCTGTAAGTATCAAGATAATGTGCTAATGAGGGTGTGGTATGTTAATATGGAACCATTGTATCCTGAAGTGATCTGTTAATGTGTGAAATCCAAAGCTAATCTGCATGGCTATTGTTGACTGTAGTCTTTGTTAGTCTGGAGGTTTAAGAATGAATAAGGCTTGGCTTCCTGTCCTGAAAACCTCCAGACTAACAAAGACTACAGTCAACAATAGCCATGCAGATTAGCTTTGGATTTCACACATTAACAGATCACTTCAGGATACAATGGTTCCATATTAACATACCACACCCTCATTAGCATATTTCTTGATACTTACAGGACAATGATTAGCACATTACCTTTGATACTTTTTGCAGGACAATGATTCAGCTCAACCCAACCCCTTTCTGACTATATATTACTCTTCCTACACACTTGACACTGAGAGATACGGTCCTTCAGTGTTACTCCTCTGAAGATGCCTGCCACAGCTGCTGGCGAAACGTCAGGAAAGAAAATACCAAGACCACAGTTACACAGCCTGGATAACCCACAAGAACCAATCTTTGTAATGTTTTTACTTTCCAATCCTTGTCACACTTAGTGACAAGTTACATATGTTGGTTAAAAGATCAATTTTCCATTTGCGTTCCCGAAGAACCCTTAGGTGTAATGTTATCGGGACATGGAAATTTATCTGTTATGTACTCTACCTGGGATTTAAATTATGTGGTTTTAATAAATTTCCAAGAATCCTGGACAGATGTGACTTGATTCTCTCCTTCAGCTTCCTTCCAATTAGTCACATATGAGAACTATCATTGCTGAGGTCTTATAGCCTGATCTGTACTTAATAGGATGATTCTTAAAATGGAAGGTTTGTTTATTTAAACTTACTGCCTAGAATGCGCAGACGCTATTTAAATACTCTTGACAAAAGATTCATTTCACTGGAGAGAGATTAAGCAGTACCTGATTCTTGCAGAGGTGCCTTTTCTTTCTTGGTTGTGCTGCTGTTTGGATGAGACTTCTTACGAATCATTGACATGAGGGACCTTTTACAAAGTTAAAAAAACACGGTCACTAAAGTTTTCTCTTGAGAACCACAACTGTGTTTTCAGACCCTGTTTCAGTCCTTGAGATTCCATGTCGCCCACTGATGTGAGAGGAACACGCCATAAAAAAGACTGGGACCTGTCTACATGACATTTGTTGTTAAAAAGCCAGAGTTCACTGATGAACAGCTCATTCTGTTATTGACAATAGAGTGTTTAAACATTTCCAAGCAGAGACAAAAAAGTCACACCTCCTTAAAAAAAAAACATGCGAAACCACCCAACATATTATTTATTTCTCTATTGCTGTTGACAAGGCACAGTGCAAAACACTCAAGATCTGAATATTAAAAGGTAACGCAGGCACTGTGACATGTGTGACAAATAAAGCCTTCTCACACAATAAAAAATTGAAGGGTTAGAAATGTTAACATGACGCATTACTCTCCCGAGAACAATGCTACACGGCAGGATGCCTCTATATTATCCCCTTGTTTCTACAGTATGTATTTGGTAGAATAGGGCTACTGGTAAACAAACAGAACAAGAATGGAAAATAAAAAAAACCCTCACAGTATCTATGCTTTCTACAAATCTACAAAGCATGATATTAATTTTAAAGAGGTACTGCCAAGTCAATATTTGACCAAATATGAGGGGTTTGTTGTCATTTCTTTCTTTGATAAAAAGCTTTTAAAATGCCTAAAGGAAAAAAAGTTATTATTATGTATTTGTACCAAGATGCCATGAGCACCTTTTAGAATGCAAAATAACAGGCAAATGAATAAATAAATTCCATGATCTTGAAGCAACCACGACTGCTTATAATGCTACAAGATAAGCATATTTTAGAACTACAAGAACTCTTCCAATGTGTAAAAGCAAACTTGTGTGACTTGTTACATGCTGATTAAATAGAAATCGACCAATTGTTTTGGTTCTCTGCATTAAAGGCTCTTTCTGCACATTCAGTTTGCCTCAACCATATTCTAGCCTTTGTGCAATACTCATTCCAATACCTGATCTGGCGACAATAGCACAATATCCATTCCGCGTATAATGGATATGGAGGAATAGCCTCAATGCAGAATCCCTTGTTTATATATGCACATCGCTTCCAGCGAATTAACACCTCTCCCACAAACAAAAATAGCATAAAAGTGGCCAGGCAGTAATAGCCTTCCTGCTTTAAAAAAAAAAAAAAAAAAGTTCTCCTCCATATATATTTATGTTAATGAATTGTGGCACATGGATAGTGTGAATGAATTATACAAAAACCCAAACCCAAATTCTCTTCTAGCTGGAAACAGCTTCTTCTTCTTTTTTGCCAGGAAGCAATCGTTCCTTCTAATAAACGCCTCTCTGTAGCTCTCAACATTCCATGCCTCCTGAAGCATATTCAGTCCTTGTCATGATTTTTTTTTACATCTTGATTTCTTTTTATTTAATTTAATCTACAGTCATGTTTAATGCATACCTTGGGACTACCCAGTAAGTAGAAACCCCTGCCTTGTTTGTGGGTAGTGTGTGGGTTTTCTACTTTCATCATCATTATGAGCCAATAAAGAGGAATGTTCAGAAAACTTAACCTCCTACAATGGAGGCACCAGCATTGGGATGGCCATCCTCAGGCATCTTCCCAAAATCCAGTACCCCTAAGAACTCACAACTGAATCTTAATCCACTGTTGCAGAGAAACAGCAGCAGCACCTACAACCACTTGCCTGAGCTCTCTAGGCTGTGATAAGAATTGGTTTTCTCTTTTTGAGCACCCAGCTTCCATCACAGTGGGTGGTAGTGACTCACTTCTGTCCATCGCTTAGGGGAAATATAGTAGGTGGAAATGGCTGCTCCTTGCCACTAAATCATCACCCAGTGAGGAAAGTGGGTGGCAAAGAGCAGCTGCCGTCCGTTACTCACTCGTCCTCTTCCCACAAGTGGGTAGGTAAGTAAGCAAAGAACAGCAGATACCACCACCACACATCACTTTCACAGTGGACAGGAAGAGGAGCCATTGCCTCAGGCACCAGTGGCATAAAGCCCTAAGGCCTACCATAAGGTACTTGATCAAGGACCCCCCACCCCAGTGGAACTGGTTGTAGTTCTGAGAAGCACATTCTTGAAGGAAGACAGGAGACTTTGCATAGCTGCTGTCCGAAAAAGCTCTGCTTTAAAACAAGACTTGCAGCTACATTCATGCAATCATTTCCACAGAATACTGATTCTTTATTAGACATGCATTTCAAAAATAGTAATCACAAATGCTGAGATGTGACGTTTATATGCAATGTTATTGCTTTCCTTTTTCAGATTACCGTTCTGCCAATGCAAGCCTAATTTAATAAAGGCAATAACTTCCAATGTCTCCAACTAAATGCTATTGTCACTGTTGGTTATACATCTTATTCGTTATCTCAGCTGCTCTACATCAAGTATGTTGCTTATCATACCATAATTAGTAGTGAGGGAAAGTGCTTTGTAACTCTCTTACTCATCTAATGGGTTAAAACTGGCTATCACCAGGTAGCCTGTTGGTAACCAATCTCAAGCTAGTGGGATGAGCTGCTGAAAAGTGGGTAAGTCTCAGTGATGCAATGTTAGCAATAGTTGCAGATTTATATGATTACATAAAAAGTCAATTTGGCAGGGAGTAAAATTCTACACAGGATCTAAGGTTGGGAGAAACAGCATACTATTGGAAAGAAGGAGTAGACAGCAGAAGTTAAATGGGATAAGGGTTTTAGACATGTGCTATGTTAAAGACCTGCGTATCCAAAGGCTGGGTAGAAAAGAACTCAATTATATTATAATAAAATACATTTATTATAAAGCGCTCACGCAGATATTAAAAACAAGCCTATATGGAAGTGATGGCGAACCTTTTAGAGACCGAGTGCCCAAACTGCAACCCAAAACCCACTTATTTATCACGAAGTGCCAACACGGCAATTTAACCTGAATACTGAGGTTTTAGGGAAGGGGAGTCCAGGGAAGGGGGGGCTTTGAACTGCTCCACACTGCCTGTGCGGCAGCACCCTCTGCCAGCCCCCTTCTCTCTCCCCAAGGGTGTTGTGCCATTGAAAGGAAGAGAAAGTGTCTGCCTGCTCCAAGGGAGCATCAGTCTTACCCCAGTCCCTTTCAGGGGTTAGCTGCCAAGACTGTGTGGCCCCGAGAAGACCTTGTCTCTGGGACCAGAAGACAGGTGGGGAGGGGCAGCTTCTTCTGCACTGCTGACCAGTTGCTGCGAACTGGCGCTTTGTCTTTGGAGGCAGCCCGCCTCTGCCAGCCTCTGAGTTGCTCAAGGGCAGGGGAGGCTGTTTGCCAGGTCCCACTGGGGAGGCACCCTCCTTCATTCAAGGAAGAGGATTAGAGAGATGCCCTTTAGGCTGTATTTGCAATGTTGCAGAAGCTGCGTGCCAGGAAGGGCTCCAAGCTATAAAAGATTGCAAAAGGAAGAAAGACAGGCCTGGCTAGGGCAGGAATGCGAGGCAAGAGGGGCTAATTTCAGGAGGTCAAGAGAGATAAAGAGGGAGTTTCTCTCACTCGTGTGCTGTCTTGGGGGGAGGGGAGTAGCTCCCAAATGCCACTTGGAGAACTGACTCTGTCACCATCAACAGAGAACCCCGTGGCTCTGCTGACCTGGCTCAGAGAAGCAGAGAAGTCACTCAAAGCCAGCCCCCGCCGCCCACCTGGGCGACGGAGAGTCCAGGGAAGGGGGGGCTTTGGACGGCCAGAGCCAGCCGGCTGATGCCCGTGCAGGGCCCCAGGCGTTGCCCAGGCCTGCCACAACAGCCAGCGCCGGCGGCATCCCCAGTGCCTGAGCCCGTTTGCTTTGGCAGGAAGTCCCACGGTGAGCAAAGAGGCGGCCGCTCAGGTGCGCAGGACGGAGGCCGAGAGCCACTGTGCCCAGCAGCGCCCGCAGGCGCAGCCTCCATTCCCGAAGGGGGCCGCCGAGCGGGCGAGGAAGTGCCCAAACTGCCCGCGCCGCGCCAGGAGGCGGCCCCAGCAGAGCCACAAAAAGTCCTGCGTGGGGTGGGGGTGCGCGGGGTGAGCGGGCACGTGCGTCGGGGGAGGAGACTGCCCGCCCGGTTCCCGCCACCCTCGCGCGCTCTCCCCCCTTTCCCTGCCTCCCCCCGGATCTCGGGGACGCTCACTGTCCCCTCAGAAGCCGGTGACAGCCATGGCGGGAAGCCGCTGTGGCGCCAAAGGCAAGCCGTGGGGCGCACGGGAGGAGGTTGCGGGATTCACCAGGAGGCATCCGTTGCTGCTGCTGCTGCTGCACAGCCCAGAGCGGCTGAAGCCGAGGGCGGTGGCGGCAGAGCCCGAGCTCGCTCCTGCAGCGCAGGCACAGCGCGGTGGGCGGTGGTGGCGGCAGCCTGGCTCCCTTCTCTGCCAGTCTGCTCTGCTTACCCCCACGTGCCGGCAGAGAGGACTCGGCGTGCCAAGTCGGGCATGCGTGCCGTAGGTTCGCCAAGACGGCTATATGGCAACAAATGCAATGTTGATAATCTAAAACCACAGGGCAAATAGTGGCTCCTCAGTCCAAATCAGGCCTGCATGTGCCTCCAAATTCAGTTTTGAGCATAGACCTGCCAGCAAATGTCTGATTCACAAGGCATTCAGTGGCCATTTGGGTCACAAGAACTTTGTAATGTCTATATACACTGGCCTTGAGAAGAGGGGGCCTAAATGAAGAAAAAGTAAAATGGAAAAAGAAAGATCCTACATACATTCTTTCCCTGTTTATCCCCACTTCCATTTCCTTCTACTCTTTTTTTACCTCCCTCATGGCAATGTTAGAAGGTAAACTCTGCAGAGAAGAGACATGTTTATTGCAGTCTGTAAAATGCCATGCACATTGTCGCACATCATCATCAGACCCATCCCCACCATGATGAGGAAAAGGTAGGACAGGGAGGACACAGTGATTTAAGGGAACAGAACCCAATGAGAATCAGAGGTCAGCAAAGGCAGCTTGCCTTTCACTTGTTGTAACCTGCAGCCCAATCCTAGCAAATTAATTCATAAATCTGTTGGAAGTTCAGACTACTCATAGCAAGTAGATTGGTGTAATCTATGTGACAGCCAGGTGACAGCTGGCATCACATGACTGCTCAGTGACTTGGCAGTAAATCTGGGTCAAACTGGTCCGTGCAAGTTAAGTCCTGGCAACTAGGCAGCTTACTGGTGATTGGCTGCTGGACAGAATCAGATGTGTATATATTCTGTACAGTACTTGTATAGGTGTGGAGTTGTGGAATGGAGATGCTAAGCGGAGCACTTTGTCACTGTAAATAAAAGAGCACTGGTTTATACGTGCTGAGTCTGCTGTTTTCACTCGCTATTGGGCTGGACAGAACTTCTAACACACGCCAATAGGGTTATGGGCCCAGCCCAGCTCAACTGCGCTATGTCCTGGAGGTTCTGAACAGAGCTTCTATCTGTGGAACAAGGGCTGTGGTGAGCAGAAGGGCGAGTGAATGTCTGAGGCTGAATCAGACGGAGCAGAGGAGGTGGCAAGCCGGTCTGCTAGCAGCAGTGCATCTGAAGCGGAGGAGGAGAGCAACACAGAGGAGGAGCAGCTGGGAGTGGAAGAAAGCATGGCTCAGGCTGCAATGTCCTTGCTTGTGGAGAAGCTCACTTCTACCAATTATAATGTGTGGGCACTGCGTATGCAACACTACCTTAAAAGGGAGGCACTGTGGATTTATGCCTCCAACCCCCTGGACCCAGAGACAGCTCAAGACGTGGTGAAGGATGAAAAGGCACTGGCTATAATTGTGCTCAGTGTAGCTGATGATCAACTTGTACACGTCTCGGGTAAGCTGAAAGCAAAAGCAGCATGGGACTCTTTGAGTCAGGTGTATGTGCAGAAAACGGCTGGCTCTTTAATAGCCATTACCAGGTGCATGTACAGAACTGTAATGCAACCGGGGGTACCAGTTAGGAAGCATATAAACACTTTAACAGAATGCTTCCAAATGCTTGAGCAGAGAGGGAAGACATTGTTGGAAGAAGACAAAGTGTTTATTATATTGAGCTCTCTGTCTGAGCAATATAATATGCTCATTACCGCCTTGGAGTAAGTGGAAGCGGATAAACTGACCTTGGAATATATTACCAGGAGATTGCTGGAGCACGAGCAAAGATTAAACGCGTCGGTGCCTGGGAAACCTGCCAAGTCAGAGGGAAGCCAGGAGAAGATGCATTGCTTTGCCGGCGGAGAGTGGAATGCAGAGAGGAGACAGCAGCAGGGAGAGTTACAACATGTGGCATTGAGGGTCAGACGGTGCTTTATCTGTGGAGCTACAAATCATTTGAAAAGAGACTGCCCTGACGTCAGAAAGAAGAGCCGAAGGGAACAGTCTTCAAAGGGATTTGCTAGCAGTCAGAAGGCGTCACTGGTGCTGACGGAGCCCAACGACACTGCCAGTGGCTGGATTTTGGATTCTGGGGCGTCTCAGAACATTTGCCAAAATGTGGAACTGTTACAAAACACACAGGACTCCAGTTTACAGCATGTTAGCCTGGCTGATGGACACAATTCAGAGGTGACATGTGAGGGAAGTGTGTGATTTCCTGTATTGAGTTATGCATTTAAAAATGTACTGTGTGTCCCTGAAATAGAGAATAATTTGTTAAGTGTATATGCCCTGGACAAAGCGGGGTTTACAACAACATTTGCAGGAAAGGTTTGTCAGATAGCCAAGGAGGGGAAAGTGCTTCTCAAAGGGAAACTGTGTTAACAACGTATATGTGGTGGGAAATGTGCATGTGGAGGCAAAGATGATAACAAATAAAAGCCCACATGATAACTGCATACATTTACTCCACAGAAGATTAGCTCATGCAAATTTCGATACAATAAATAAAACGCTAGCTTTACTGGGGAAAGAGAAAGTGAAGGAGTGTGGGAGGTTTCTGGATTGCGAAATCTGTAAAAGCTCCAAGTCGAAAGCTTACCCAGTTGCTAGGCAAGTGAGAGACTGTCAGATACTGCTTTGCAGTTAGTCCATGCCGATGTGATCGGCCCGTACAGACAGAGCCACTCAGGTAACAGGTATGCATTGGTTTTAATTGAGGACCATACCAGATTCTCATGGGTATATCCTTCGAAAAAGAAATCAGAGGTGTTTGAGATATTTAAGTATTGGGCAAAGAGTGCAGAACCAGCTTGGCCATGACTTGTGTTCCTTACAAACTGATTTTGGTGGAGAGTTTATGTCAAATGCCTTTAAAAAGTGGTTGCTGGAACAAGGTGTGAAACGCAGGGTAGCAAATGTGGCTGTGCCACAGGAAAATGGCATTGCTGAAAGGCATGGGGGAATGCTGCAAACAAAAACGTATTCTGTGCTGCAAGACGGAGATTTACCTATGACATTCTGGGCAGAGGCAATTAAGGCTGCCAGTTATGTCTCTAATAGGATCTGGACTAGGTCCATAAATGATATCCCTTACAGGGTTTTGTACCAAAGGGATCCTAGCTTGGGCTACTTAAGAGTGTTTGGTGCGAAAGCCTGGGTCAATGTGCCACTATCCAGGAGGAGGAAAGGAGGAGCAAGGGCTAGAAAGCTGACCTTCCTTGGGTACCAGACTGGCATGAAAGCTTATAGATTTGCTGACGAGCATAACTCTCTAAGCTACAGCAGAGCTGCCAATTTTTGTGAGGGAAGTAACTGGGCCAGGATTCATGGACAGGAGGAGCCAATGCAGGCTGGGCTTCCATTAACTGATCTCTCTCAGGATGTAAGTGGGGTGAAGCAGGAGGAAACTCCTCAGAGGGCTTCATCACCGAGAGTACAGGATGAGAGACAGATACCTAGAGTGTCTGGCAGAAGCACAAAAGGAATCCCTCCGGTGAAATACGGGTTTGAGTCAAATGATGTTACAGATAAAAGAGCCTAAGAGTTATCTGGAGGCGATGTCCTTGGAAAGGAAAGAAAAGGAGGCCTGGCTAGAAGCCATGAAGTCAGAGTTTGATTCTCTGCAAGAGAATGAAGTGTTCTCAATAACCAAACTACCGGCTCAGAGAAAGGCCATAGGTTGTAGATGGCTATATAAGGTCAAACATTGTCCAGGTGGAAAAGTACTCCGGAAAGCCAGGCTTGTGGCTAAAGGTTACTCTCAAGTAGAAGGTCAAGACTTTGACAAAAGTTTTGCCCCCCACAGTGAAGTTTGAGACCATAAAAGCTGCACTATGCAAGGCTGCAAAAGACAGAATGCACCACTTTGCACCACTTTGACTTCACCATGGCTTACTTAAATGCCAAACTCAGTGAAGAAATTTACATGGAGCAAATTCCTGGGTTTGAATGTGAGGACCAGCAGGGGGTAGTAAGACTGCACAAGGCACTGTATGGAGTGCACGTGCGTGGTCGCAATGCCTCAACCAGGCATTGACTAATCTTGGTTTCAAGCAAGGGATAGCTGATCCTTGCATGTTTACAAAGTGTATAGGGGGCACAGAATGTGTGATATTTGTGTATGTTGATGATATCTGTTTTTTGTTCCACACAAATGAACAACTACAGTGGTTTAAGGAGGCTGCAGAAGGCTTGTTCAAAATTAAGCATCTAGGTAGCATTCAAAATTATCTGGGGGTGGAAATCACCAAAAACCCAGAGGGGTATTTTGAATTGTGCCAGTAAAAGAAGATTGAACAGCTTCTGATAAAATTTGGGATGACAGAGGCCAAAAGTACAGAAACCCCCATGGCTACAGGGTATGTGAAAGAAGTGGATGATCAAGTGTTCCACAACAAGGTTCAATACCAATCTCTAGTGGGATCATTGCTATATCTGTCTTGCTGGTCAAGACCAGACATATGTATGGCTGTACATCTGTTGTGTCAAAAATGTGTATGTCCTTATGCTAAGGACTGGACAGCAGCGAAAAGGGTGCTGCGCTACTTAAAGGGTACAGCTTCAGCTAAACTGTGTTTGAAAGCTGATGCAGAGGAGCCAGTCACTGTTTATAGTGATTCAAGTTGGGAGGACAGAGAAGATGGGAAGTCCACCACTGGCTATGCATTGTTTTTACATGGTGCCCTAATAATGTGGAAATCTAAAATGTAGCGACTAGCACTTGCGAGGCAGAGTATTCTGCAATAAGCGATTGTGTAATTCAGCTGGAATGGCTGAGTCAACTAGCACAAGATCTAAGCCTGGGATGGGATCTACCTGTATGTATATATTGTGACAATTAGGGCTGTTGAATAAAAAAAAATTCGGTATAGTTCGGATTCGGCTGAATTCGGCCCGTTTAGATTCGGGATATGCCGAAGTCCGAACTCCCCCACTTCGGGTCCGTGCAATTCGGCGGGAATTCAAAGTTCAGGAAAAAAATTCAGCCGAATAAAGCCATTAAAAACACAACCGCGCCTTTCCGCGGCTCTGGGGGGGCATTTTTGGGGGTAGAGGTCCCAAACTTTCAGCGAAACTTCAAAGGACCCTTCTTGCCAGCCCCCCCAAGTTTTGTAAAGATTGGGTCGGGGGGGCTGAGATATGGGCCCCGAACGGGGTCCCCCCACCCTTAATGTGCATCTCTGAGCAGAGCTTGCCGCCCACGCACAAAGCTCCCAGCCCCGACAAACAGCTGAGAAGTTTGCAAAGCAACACAACTGCAAAGCAACACAACTTCAAAGCAACACAACCCTGCAAAGCAACACCTTTGCAACCGTGCAAAGCATGGAAAGGGACAGAGGCAGCTAGCTATGCATAAGGAGCAGGAGGGGGTGGAATTTCCCCTTTTGCATCAGACCCAGGACCAGGCAAATGCATTCTTTAAGTCACCATTTGAAAACCAGTTTTGAGCAAGCATCAAAATAGACCAAACCGATCTTATGAATGAGGGAAAACCTGAGGACACACTGAAGCCCCCCCTCAAACCAGGGAGAGAGAGACTTGAGGGGGCACACACCCCCAGGCAGAATGGGCGAAAGCCCCCTTTGGCTTCCCTCCCACCCACAGAAACTGCTCCCTCCCCCCACACACACAGACTCTGCTTCCCCCCCCCACACACACACAGGAGAAAAAGTATAGATTAAAGCCCCCAAAGGGGACTTACTGTAGCTGTCTTCTGTTCCATCAGGAGGGGCTGGGAGGAGGACTGGGTAATCCAAGACGATTCCATTTAAGCACGGGACGTTTTGTTCTGGAGATGCATACAGGATCAGGTGATCCATTCATTCCAACAGGGGAAAGGAGTAAGCCCATATCTCGGGGGCCCCTGACCCAATGTTTACAAAACTTGGAGGGTCTCTTAAGAAGGCTTGTCTGAAGCTCCGCTGAAATTTGGGGTCTGTACCCCCAATAATGCGCCCCCTGCAGCCACGGAAAGAGAAAAGGGGGGGAGCCCATATCTCGGGACCCCCTGACCCAATGTTTACAAAACTTGGGGGGTCTCTTAAGAAGGCTTGTCTAAAGCTTCTCTGAACGTTTGGGGTCTGTACCCCCAATAATGCGCCCCCTGCAGCCACGGAAAGAGAAAAGGGGGGGAGCCCATATCTCGGGACCCCCTGACCCAATGTTTACAAAACTTGGGGGGTCTCTTAAGAAGGCTTGTCTGAAGCTCCACTGAATGTTTGGGGTCTGTATCCGCAAAAATGCGCCCCCTGCAGACACGGAAAGGAGAGAATGTGCCCAAGCACCCACACACACACACACAAGGATTTCTCTCTCTCTCTCCCCCCGGCCCGGCCGCGCATCAGCTGATTCCTCCAGTACTCAATCCTGACTGATTGGCCAGAAGAAGACCCAGCTTGGCCACTGATTGGCCGGGGGAGGAGAATGCTGCTTACTGATGGCCCCAAATTTGCCGGATTTATTCGTGAACTCCCGAACTCGCTGAATTCGGCTCCCCCAGTTTCCCGCCATTTTTGAGTTCGGTTCGTCCCGAACTAAAAACCACCGAATCAGGGGAAATTCGGCTGTTTTTCGGTTCGGGCTGAACTGAATCAACAGCCCTAGTGACAATACTGCAGCACAGCAGTTGACAGAGGATCAGGACATTAGAACCAGAAGTAAACACATAACAATAAGGTATCAGAATGTCAAAGAAGCAGTAAACAATGGACTCATAGTGTTGAAACATTGTGCTTCAATAGTCAATATTGCTGAAATATTCACAAAATGTTTACCTATTGAGAAATTTGTACAGTTCAGAAATAAGTTGGGACTTGCTATGGCAGTCTAGGAGGAGTGTTGGAAGTTCAGACTACTGATAGCAAGTAGATTGCTGTAATCTATGTGACAGCCAGGTGACAGCTGGCATCACATGACTGCTCAGTGACTTGGCAGTAAATCTGGGTAGAACTGGTCTGTGCAGGTTAAGTCCTGGCAACTAGGCAGCTTACTGGTGATTGGCTGTGGACAGAGCCAGATGTGTATATATTCTGTACAGTACTTGTATAGGTGTGGAGTTGTGGAATGGAGATGCTAAGCGGAGCACTTTGTCACTGTAAATAAAAGAGCACTGGTTTATACGTGCTGAGTCTGCTGTTTTCACTCGCTATTGGGCTGGATAGAACTTCTAACACACGCCAATAAAAGCAATCCCATTGAGTGTAATGGGACTTACCTCCATTGTCTCTAAGGAGGTGCAGGGCGAACTTTCCCACCGTTTAAAGCCCGGCTTCTCCATTGAGATACACTGCAAAGATCACATTAAAGAATCTGAACACAGCCACTTTGCCAATGCATTTCAATGGAGGATGGGGTGACCCCTTCCAGACCCCATAACTCTGGACCCCCTGACCCAATCTTTACCAAACTTGGGGGTTCTTGCAAGGAGAGTCCCTTATAGCTACCCTGCAAATTTGGGACATCTACCTGCAAAAATGCCCCCCCCCCGGAGCTGTGAAAAGCCGCGAAATGGGCTTAATGGGTTTAAATGGCTGAATTTTTCAAGAATCCAGAATTTAAAGCCAAATTCCTACCTTTACCAGTATAGGAAATTGGGCATTCAGGTTTTCCTGGGGTGGGGGGGGGAGGCCAATAAACCCACATTTTCCTGAATCCCCCCCCAACAGCCGTAGTCTAAATTGGAAGTACATACAGAACTGGAAGTACATATGTACTGGAAGTACATACAGAAGTTGAGCTGAAGAAAAAGATCCAGCAAACCAAATAGGGTGAAGGATGGTAGAATATGCAGACCCATAAATAGGACTGTTTACAAATTCATTTGACTGAATCAGCCATTGTATGGAGAACGAATCACCATTAAAACAAACCAGTTGTTTATCTTTCAGCATAAATAAAAAAGGGTCCACAATATTTCTGCTTGGATCAGAAGCCAGCCATTATTTGTAGTCACCATTCAGTATTCTCCCCTTAGGCATACCCACCCAGCACTGAGGAAGGAACAGGTCTGGCTTTTTTACTATACATAGGACTTCAGAGAAGGCAGAAATATATGCTGTTTCTGTACAGGACTGAGGACTTTCAAGCAGCAGGTGAGAGATGCTGCTTTCTCACATCTGGCATGGTGAAAAGCATTACCCCATGACTTGTTTGCAAGTTAGGAAGAACTTTGTTGTCCTGATTTGTGGAGCCTGAAGTTTCTGATGAAAACTTTTCCATGATAAAGAAATAAACCCTATATTTAAAATTAGTTGCCTTCTCAGAATCATTGAGTATTCAGATAGTTATGAAATCTTACAAACTAACTAGAAGATAAAGAGGACTATCTACACCGGCTTACAATTCCCTTCCCTTCCCCTCCTCCAACAGACACTCTTTGAGGTCGGTGGGGCTGAGAGAGAGTGACTAGCCCAAGGTCACCCAGCTGGCTTCATGTGCAGGAGTGGGGAAACAAATCTAGTTCACCAGATGAGCCTCCGCTGCTCATTTGGAGGAGTGGAGAATCAAACCTGGTTCTCCAGATCAGAGTCCATGAGATGAGGAGCTCAAGTCTCAGCTGGCTTCATGGAACATATCCCTTTATGATCAGTTTTCAGGAGGAAAGGAGTGCAGAACATTAAAAAGAACTGTCGAAAAAGCTATAAAATTTTGATGCAACTGGATTCACACATATAAACTCTTGCCATAAATGTGATGCCTTGAAGCAAAGAGTCTAATTTCAAGTTATCCTGATTGCATAGTGATAGAATACACGAAACCCTTTCAGATCATATATTAAACTGTAACTGTAATTGACAACTGTAAAGCTAAAATTTCAACCTTATTATTGAACATAATAAAAAAAGAAACGCTTTGGAGTATAGACTACTGAGTCTGCCATGACTATTATTCTGGACTGATTTTGTGATAAGATTAATTGATGCATGGCAACAGTTTGGGTAGTTCTAGAGCCTCGCCACTGTGATTTCACCACCTTGACACAAGTTTACTGAATTCACTGGCTTGAACTAGTTTAAATCTGAGCAGTACATATTTTGTCTAAGCAAAGAGCCTGAAGTTTCAATATATACATACTTACTTTATTGGATTTGGAGGAGGAGGAAGTGGAGGTGGCAATGGAGGAGGCGGGGGTGGGATTTGATTTTCTGACTGGTGTATCCTTTTCTGAAGTTCATCAACTGTGCAAAGAAACCAAAGTACTGTGAGTCCCTGGTTAAAATGTTCTGCATCCATGTAAACTGAGTTTAAGCATTCCTTTAACAGAAAATTGACGTTCACTAATGTGCTATGATGGTGCAACACCAGCTGGCATTCCCTTTTCTATTACTTCTCCAACCTTGTAGTTCATCACCAAAAGCAGCTAAGTGACAAGTTTTTTAATTATCTTATAGAAAACAACTGCTCATTAAAAAGGGGTCTATCCAAAGTACCCTGAGTGGTGCGCCACATACAGAACACTCCCCAAGGTCCATGGTACCCCTGAGATGCTTCCCCGGGGATCAGGTCCCCTAGGAATAACACTGAATATATAATGTGTGCATCTGTGATAGGAAGAGTGAATCTATAACAAAATCTGTCATTTTTGCAACTGATACATCTGTCAATGGGCATCTAAAGCAGCTTTTTGAAATAAGAATTATCTGTTTACATTTTGTTGGAAAAAATAGTAAATTATTAAAAACACTTAGGGATAGTATTAGAGTTTTTCTTCTCTGCAGGGAAAGCATGATAGAGCTAACATGGGACCTACAAAATTTTGATCCAGCATATGCTTTCATGAACTCTTTGCATCTGAAAAAGTGGGCTTTTTCAGATGAAGATTTATGTTGGAAATTTTTTTTGTTAAGTCTTTAAAGTACCACTAGGCTCCTGTTTATTTTATTTTCTAAGACTCTACTTCAGTAGATATATTACTGCTTCTAAATCCTTGAAGAATTGTTAGCGAAATCTTTCTCATCGCTTTTTCATAAAGTAAACAACCATTATTTGTTAGTATTCAGGTAATAGCTGAATACACCAGACTTTAAAGGATGCTATCAAGCTGAAATGTAGTCAATACACATACTCAGGTAATTCATTTCAGATCCCACAGTGGTCCCCCTTAGCAAGTCCCCTTGGTAATTTCCATAGGTTTTCTAGTTACTTTACAAGCCTGTGATTAAATTAACACACAACACTGTAAAACAGTTTTAGGACCTTGCACAAAGGCATTAGTATGTTTTTCTTTTGACATTTTCCATCCACATAATCCAGCTGCTTTAGGATAGTTAAACAGTACTTCCCCTGCTGGTAACTGTATTTTGAATTTATTAAGAAATGGCAATCTTAGATAAAGAGTGGTAAATTACAGTTTTTAGCATTTAATAGGTACGATGCTGTAAGCTGGTCAGGCACCATTCTGGCAAATAAGTCTTTGGTAACAACTAAATTACAGTAGTTACTCCATACTGTATGTACTCTAAGTGATTTTGTCAGTGTTCCTGATGTCTTGCTTTAGCCTATAAACTGGACAAATAATAGCCAGCAAGTCAGACAGTTTCTACAGTCAGATAGTGAGGGGTAAATGTTTAGCCTGATGTGCAGAGAATTAACCACACAACTCCCATGGATTTTAGCCATTAACACCCATGGGAGTTGCAACGTTAATTCCCTCTGCATAGCTGTCAACACAGCATTTACTTTTTAAATGTCAATCACATAAGGGCCAATAACACAAGGCGGGAAAAAACTTCACATCGTGGGAGTTGTTGCCTCCTGACTCACTGTGAAGGGCTAAATCGTTTCTTTGAATATACTAATAAATGCAATATCTAGAATGTCTGTGTGGATTCTTTTAATCCCTTTCTGACTTCTACATTTAGAAGCATTCCCACTTAGGAGAGTACAAGAGATTTCCCCCTTTAACTGGTCATTGTGGCATGATAAACCTCCACTGCATGTCAAAACATCTGCCAAAACATCATGTCTATGAATGTTGATCTCCAAAACTGTGAAAAATCTTAATATTTCTGGGCCTAAAAATACATTTTTATGTACCTGAACAAGAAATTTGGAATTAGCAAGGAAATGTCATTTTTCAAATGTACTGCAGCTGTAGCCTGGAGATTCCAATTGCATCACAGAATTCCATATTATGAAATCATGTGGAAGCCTATTAAAAGTAATGCAATGATTGAATGTTCTTGGATGGATTTTAAAGATATGTGAATTAAGTCTCCATCTATTATACTGAAAGTAAAAGTGAAATAGCCAACAAGAACTTTACCTGAATGCTTTAGGTTTTTAATTTTTTCTTCAGCACTCTGATATTTCCCCTCCAGTTCCTTTTTATCTTCTTCTAGAAGTTCCAGCTGTTGTTTAAGGGATTTAATTTCCTTGTACAAGCCTTCATTTTCTAGTTGCTCCTCTAATTCTTTAACCTGTCATTGCCAAATATACAATTAGAATGAAAGACATCTTCTGTCCTACCCACCCATGTAACAAAAGAACAACCATACTAGGTTAAGCCAAGGGCTTCTCAAAACCCAGTATCTGCGGGCATTCCTAAGGAGAGTTACTCCAGTCTAAGCCCATTGAAATGAATGGGCTTAGACTTGAGTAACTCCCCTTAGGAATGCACTGTGATAGTAGCAAGGTCTGAATCCTTAAGAAAGATATGTTACAGTAATAGAGTACTCTGGTTATTCAGTCCTAGCACCTTACAGTTCAAGGTTAATGGACATGCTATGAACGAATCAGCACTGACTTAGCCATTTTGTTTGATGGTTGTTAATATGCCCAACCAAAGAGGTTGAGCTGAAAAATGCTAAAATTACAAATATATAAATTTTAATAAGGTGCACAATCAAGTTAAAAACATATAGCCTTTAGCATAGGCAAGACTTTCACATTCAATATATACAAACATAAACACCTGCAACGTACAATCTTACATTGACCAAAGTAGGCTCCAAAAAGGGCCAAATGCATTTCGGCCTGAGAAGGCCTTCCTCAGTGGTCAGTCATAGAGTTATACTTTAGCACACATCCTAATAATATAATTCTGTCATACTAAACAGTAAAAAATGTGAAGTATAGTGAAGTTCCCTGTAAGTTTATTTATTCCTTGTATACTAGAACATGGCTTCCATGTTTCACCACTGAGGAAGGCCTTCTCAGGCCAAAACTCGTTTGGCCCTTTTTGGAGCCTCCTTTGGTCAATGTAAGATTGTACATTGCAGGTGTTTATGTTTGTATATATTGAATGTGAAAGTCTTGCCTATGCTAGAGGCTTTATGCTTTTAACTTGATTGTGCACCTTATTAAAATTTATATATTTGTAATTTTAGCATTTTTCAGCTCAACCTCTTCTGTTTGGAATCAACATTTTGGTTGAGTTCCATTTGGTCCCCCCTCTTTTCTTGTTGTTAATATTCCCATTCATGGAAGCAACAGGTACTTCATACAGTCTCCAAATGTTATAACACAGTGGTTGGCAAAGAGCGGCTCCCGAGCCGCATGCGGCTCTTTGGCCCCTTGAGTGCGGCTCTGGAAACGTTTCTGAGGAGGAGGAAGAGGCGCCCCCCCCAAAGTTGACCACGAAACCTCTCCTCACCACCCCATTTTGGGTTTATTCCCCCCCCCACAAGAGGGGCAGTATGTGAGGTAAAGCACCACCCTCCTCCCCCCTTTCCCTCCCCTCACAGCGCGGCCGGGTTTTGAATGCGGCGCTCGAGAGCCGACGGCGCCAGCCAATCAGCGGGCAGGATTTTTCGCGCTTGTTTTGGCTGGTGGAGGAGGCCGAGGCCGAGGTGCTGAGGAGGGGCGGACAGGCGGACGGCAGGCCAGCCGGGGAGGGAAGGAAGGAAGGAACCCAGGCGGCGGTGGCGGCGAGGAGGAGGAGGTCGGGGCCCAGGGGGGGGGAAAGCAATGTTTGATTCAAAACTCTGCATAGGGGGTGTCACGCGCTTTCAGGTACGGCTGCACCTTCTAGAGGAGCTTCTCCTGTCGGGGCCCCGCCTGTCCTGGCCAACGCCCCTCTCCTCGCCTGCTCTCTCCCTCGTCCGCCAACTGTTTCCCGATGGTTGCTGGGGCTGGAGCCACACTGAACCGTCTGCCGCTCTGGCGCCTCCCTCTCCCAGCGCGCTCCCCCCTCCGCCGGCCAGCTGATGGGTGGGCTGTTTGGCCTCTCCCCAAGGACCCGGCTGGCTGGCCAGCCTGGGGGGCGGGGAACGTCGTGGCCGCTGCGGCGCCCCGTCGGCCGGGCATGGTCCGCCCGGGCCAGTTCTCCCACTCGCCAGCTGACGAGCGGGCCTGTTGGTGGTTGTGGGGGCTTCTGCCCCCCCCGGACGCTGGGAGGAGGCTCTAGCCAGCTGCCGTTCGCCACCTCTCCTGACTGCTCTCCTGGTGAGTGGAGGCTCGAGGGCTCTTCCCTCTTCCCCTGGGGGTTGGCGCTGGGGTCGGGGTTGGTCCTGACGGCCTGGTGTGGGTCGGCGGGAGCCCAGGCAGGAGGGCGACCCGGGACAGGGGGTTATTGGCCATTTATGAATGGGAGGTTTTGCCTCGGATTTGCCACTCAGATGCACATTTTCCCCAGCCAAATTCTCCAAACTCTGCATGGGGGGTTATTGGCTATTTATGAATGGGAGGTTTTGCCTTGGATTTGCCACTCAGATGCACATTTTCCCCATCCAGATTCTCAAAACTCAACAATAAGCCCCCCTGCAGAGTTTTGAGAATTCAGATGGGGAAAATGTACACCAAGAGAGCGGCAAATCCAAGGCAAAACCTCCTGTGCATGAATGGTTGTTAAAAGGTGTTGAGGAAAGGGGGGGGGGGATGAATTATCCAAGTCAGCATGTGCATTATTAAGTTTATTAAGTTAATAAACAGTGTACCTACCTATATAGTTTAAGTTTAAGAAATTTGGCTCTCAAAAGAAATCTCAATTGTTGTACTGTTGATATTTGGCTCTGTTGACTAATGAGTTTGCCGACCACTGTTATAACACTATATACACATCTTGTAAAAATTTGAATATTCGCTTAGTTAGAGTAGTGCCTGTATTCTATTTTACTCTGGCTGTACAGTCTGGCTGGTTTTTTATATAATGAAATACAATGTTTCATTAAAAGCATGGTTGGAGCAATGGTAATTAGAAAACAAAAAAAGAATTGGGGACCACGGGAGACTGTGTGGAAGAGAACCTCTGATCCAGCCCGTAGAAACTGCCTATTCATTCTGGACTGAAAATGTCATCTTCTTTAAATGAAAGGTCACATTCTTGGGATTCTACACAAGTTACCATTTTCTGTGCTGAAGCATATCTAAAAGAACTGTGAACAAAGTGAATTCATGGAAAGGATTTCTACCACTGTCCTCAAAAAGCCACTTGTGAGATTTGGGGTGGTGGTAGGAGGGGCAGGTCAGGAATGGAGCTGCACAGGAGGTTGTGGGCAGAAGAGAATATTGACAGAAATCCACTGCTATGGTGGAACTCATGCAAGAGGTAGCGGATATATGTCTATTAATGCCTTTTTCTGGCGGCAGCCCTTCCCCCCAGCCTTATCCCACACTAATTCAAAGGTCCTCAGAACTTCATGAGTAGCTTCTGGGGCAGGCGGGGGGGGGGGCACAGAAGACTGCAGTGAGAAGGGGAAGTTGGCAAATACTCCTTCAGTGAACTCATTTTGTTTGTAGTTCTTTAGGATCCAACCCTGTGAAGTGCTGTATGCTTCAACTTTCGGGTTATCTTGGCCACCTCTACTACTGACAACAGTATCATGTTAATTTCCAGAGACATCTTCTAGTTCCAGTTACACCTGTTTTTAGAATACAGCCTAATGTTGAGCATAAATGGTAAATTACAGTATAAGAAAAACAATTAGAAAAACATTCCCTGTTAGGAGCCATGGAGTTCTCATCATTTAGTTTGAACTGAAAATTATGTTTTCAGTTTTATAAAATATTTTTAAAATTGAAGTACCTAAATGTGTTAAAGGAGATTTTTTAAAAGAACATATGTTCTTAAAACATAAGCAATGAAATTCTAATGTAAGTTATTAAATGCCTGCGTCTGTTAAAGGTTATTATTCACACACACTTTACCCCTAACCTCTACTGCTTGCAATGGGTAAATTACAGAACACTTGAGCTGAAGTGCTGAGAAACGGTAAAATAAAGACTTCCCTGCCCTTTAATATACACAATTTGGTCAAATCTAGAAAACCATCCTTTCTCAGAAGCTGGCAATTACTTCCAGTACATACATACAAACATTTATTTATTTAGAATATTACTATGCCGCCTCTTCAGAGTCTTGCTTGAGATGACTTGCGATTAAAAACCATAATATATAAAAATACAAGCCATTAGATATAAACAGCATAAAATTATCTGTAAAACAGGAGAACATTTAAAACGTTGACAAGATAAAAACATAAGTATGTTTTAGAAGTGATTACTGCTTTCATTTTAAGAAATAATAAAATTAACATTGCTTAATTTTAACAATTATGATCAATTTTTATCAGGAATACCAAATTAATTACCGCCAGAAAATTATATTGCTGAAATCTCCACTACTGATTAAAATCAATATAAATATACTGGATTTATCACTATCAAGATATCTAATAGTCAGCATGGCCACAACTGAGAATACTTATATTTAGCAAATCAGAGCAGATTTCCAGAAAAGTATGAAACCTTAATAAAGGGTTGTGTCCCCCCCCCCAAAAAAACCTCCCCAAACACAGAGTAGTTGTCTGTGTTTGTGCAGACAACTGTCTCCTGGGAGCTTCCTCCTTTGAACAAAAGGGTTGAAGAGGAGGTGGAGTGGCACTGCATGTGAGGAGCGGGTTTGCTTGTCATGAAATATTGGAGGAGGTGGTTGATAGTGGAAAGTATCTGGGTGAGAATAAAGGAAGGAAGGCCAAACAGTATTGTGGTTGGAGTCTGCTACAGATCGCCTGACCTGGAGCTGGATGCTGCCCTCCTTGAGCCGCTTGACAGTGTTCTCCAAGCAACATGACCTTGTAGTTATGGGTGACTTCAACTTCCTTGTTGTGTGCTGGGAGACACACTCTGGTAAGTGTCTGGAGTCACACAACTTCCTGACCCACCAGGCTGACAACTTCCTTTTTCAAACGATGGAGAAAGCTACAAGGGGCTTGGCCATACTCAACTTCATATTAACCAACAAGCAAGAGTTGGTGGATGGGGTAAAGGTGGTGGGGACCTTAGGGGGAAGTGACCAGGTCCTCTTGGAATTCCTTTTGTTGTGGGGGGGGCAAGGAAGTTTGTAGCCAGATGTGTATGTTAGATTTTAGTACGGCATGATGAGAGGCATAATGAACTCAGAGGCATGATGAGAGTCATTCCAAGGGCAAGGACAATGGAAGGGAAAGGAGCAAATGAAGGATGGGCTGTCCTAAAACAAGAGCTTTTGCGAGCTCAAACCATCACTATTCTGCAAGACGGAAACATGGTAGGGGATCAAAGAAGCCAATGTGGATGAACAGAGAACTCCATGATAAGCTATGGAAGAAAGAAGAAATGTTCAAGAAATGGAGGGAAGAACAAACACAAGGTAAAAGAGGCGGCAAGCCCACTGTTGACTCAAAATGGAGAAACTGACAAGAGGACACAGAGAAAGCAGAAAGGCTCAATGCCTATTTTGCCCCAAGTTTTTCCCTGAAGAAGAGAACAGGTTCATCTAGAGAGGGTAGTTGGCAAGTATGGGCTGCTAGTTGACATGGATAGAGACATTGGTAATTTATGCATGGTCGCTTTAACCTCCTTTATTTCCCGTTTCAGCCAGGATCAAATGTTTTCAGTATGCACGATACCTCATTCCTTGGAAGCTCAATGCTGTTTCAACGCAAAACGAATTCAGCTTTTCCCATTCCCCTTCTGGCCCGAATTAAACTGTTCATCCTGGCTCATTCTGGAGCCAGAGAGCATGCATACTCCGTTCTCGGGTTGAGCTTCCCCGCCCCAACCCTTTTCCAACTCCCTCCTCAAAGCAGCATGCAGGGGAAAACAGAAGATTGGCTTCTCTCACAGCCAATCACAAAACAGTGTGTAAAGAGGCGGGGATTCAAGTGCTTCCTGCTTCCTCAGAGCTCTTTACTTTAATGAGCTATGAACCCACACCCAAGCAGGGAGATCCAGCCCATGCATAAAAGACCAGTGTCGAGAGGCACCTGGCTGCACTGGATGAGTACAAATCTCCCAGATTAGATGGTGTGCACCTGAGAGTGCTCAAAGAACTTTCTAGAGACCTTGCAGAGGGTTTGTCCAACATCTTCAGGACCTCTTGGAAGACAGGAGACATGCCACAAAACTGGAGGAGGGTTAATGTTATCCCAGCCTTCAAAAAAGGGAAGGAGGATGACTCTGGAAACTACAGGCTACGCAGTCTGACTTCTGTCCCAGGAAAGATATTGGAGTAGGTTTTAAAGGGGTCAATCTGCAAGCATCTGAAAGAAAACTTGGGGATCTGAGGAAGTCAGAACAGATTTGTCTCCAATAGGTCCTGCCAAACCAACCTCATTTCTTTCTTTGATGGATTGATGGGCTTAATGGATTGTGGGAACTCCAACAACACTGTTTACCTGGATTTCAGTGAAGCTTTGGAAGGGTTCCCCATGATGTTCTGATGGGTAAACTGGAGCACTGCAGACTGGACTCCAGGATAGTTAGGTGGACAAGGAACTGGTTGGAGAACTGCACCCAAAGAGTAGTTGTCAATGACATTTCATCTGATCGGAGGGAGGTATTTAGTGGGGTGACACAGGGCCTGGTTCTGAACCTTGTACTTTTCATTATTTGTTTAAATGACCTGGATGAGCAGGTGGAGGGACTACTCATTAAATCTGTATATGACACCAAAATGGGAGGAGTAGAAAATACCCCACAAGATAGAAACAGAATTCAATGAGATCTGAACACACTAGACAAGTGGGTGGATGTGAACATGATGTAATTCAACAAAGATAAATGCAGACAAACTCTGATTTGCCCATGTGACTGCATTCAGACACCACAACAAATTGGATTTTGACTTCCAAAATCAGTCTTCCAAAAACAGGAACCCTTCAATGACCACATGTGAAGGGAACAGGGAGGGGAGGAAGGATACAAACCATTATTTGGCTCCCACTACAGATGAACAGTTTGTCAGGATATCTGAATGCAGCCTTAATCACTTATCAAAGTCAAAAACTAACAAATACAAAGCCCCTGAGAAGTATAACCCTTACCTTTCGCCCATGTTGCAACCTCTCTTCCTCTAATATTACATTCAGTTTTGCATTTTCATCCAGAGCTTTCAGAAGTTGTTCATCAGGAGCCAAGCTTTGCAGCAGAAGTTGACTTTGCCTTTTCAGCTTATTTTGTTCAATAAACATCTACCAAAACAATATTTAGATAATTAAAGTCTCCAGTATTTATTTGATCTGAATAGATGGAAAAGATGGCCATCTAGTCTTTTTCTAGAGCAGCCAGATGACCAGTTGCACTAGGCAACAGGAAACTGTATGAGCATTGTATAATCTTTCTATCTCCTCTTCCTGCCAAAGATGCCCAAGTGTGACCAACACAAGTCTCTGTTTAATGCCACACTTGATCGAATGGACCATTAGGTATGCTCCAAACGACAAAACTGATTTTTGTGAATTGATTTTTTACGGTAATGCAGGATGCTTATTAATTTTTTTCCTTATAAAAGTTCTGGATTTTGTGAAGGCTGCTGCATAAGCACAGTTTACTCTGTAGCCTGGGAAGACAGCAATTGCTCTAAACACAAATGCACATCACAGACTGCATCATAATGTATTGTTGGATGGTATTTTATACATAGCCCTGACCTGGATGGCCCAGGCTAGCCTGATCTCGTCAGATCTCAGAAGCTAAGCAGGGTCAGCCCTGGTTAGTATTTGGATGGGAGACCACCAAGGAATACCAGGGTTGCTGTGCAGAGGAAGGCACTGGCAAACCACCTCTGTTAGTCTCTTGCCACGAAAACTCCAAAAGGGGTCGCCATAAGTCGGCTGCGACTTGACGGCACTTTACACACACATTTGATACATATAGGAATACATATTTTCCCTCCAGCCTGACCAATTTTTTTGATGTAAGTGTACACCATGCAAGTCACTGCACACAAAAATAAAATATGCATAATTCCTCATGGATTAATTGCTGGGAAAAATATAATGCAAATGAATGAAAAATGGTAAATTTGCCAAGTCAAAAATTAATCAAAAATTTCCTAAAAGCCCTAAAATATTAATCAAACAATTACTGGAAGGGGGGATCAGTTCTTTCCTATGCAGGTCCTTAGATATTATCATGTTTATACCTTTTAAAGATATTTCTCATTTATTCGCTTTTTCTGATAAGCAAACTTTAAATAAAGGAAACAAACCAGAATTTCATTTAATGTAAGAACAGTGAACATAAGAACATAAGAAAGGCCCTGCTGGATCAGACCAAGGCCCATCAAGTCCAGCAGTCTGTTCACACAGTGGCCAACCAGGTGCGTCTAGGAAGCCACTAACAAGACGAGTGCAGCAGGACCATCCTGCCTGTGTTCCACCGCACCCAAAATAATAGGCATGCTCCTCTGATACTAGAGAGAATAGGTATGCAGCATGACTAGTATCCATTCTAACTGCAGGATCAGCCCAGTAGTCCCTCTGCCCTACCATCCTGCTTCACACAGAGGATAACAGTTGCCCTGGAGGGCCAACAACAGAGCAAAGAGGCCAAAGCCTTCCCCTGATGTTGACTCCAATGCCCCTCGATGTGTTGCTGGCGTTACTCTTCGTTCCGAGTTTGGCCAAATGTCACTTGAAGCTAGGGCGTGGTTGGCCGCCTTTAAACTACACCTTAAACTGTGCTTTAGCACTGAGGGGTTCCTAGCTTCTCTGAAGCACGACCCTTTTAAATCCTCATGGCAAAAAATCTTAGATGAGAAACTGTTGGGCTTCTCGCAGGATATGTTATTAGATCTTGGGAAAACTGAAGCTTTTACCAAAATTAAAAAGCGCATTAAAGAGCTCGATTATAACAGCACTACTTTTCGTGCTCGTCACGTCTGTTCATCCCAGTTCTTCGGAATATCCCCTCCACGTGGTCTGCCTGCCTATACATATTATCTGACAACTCCTTGTCCTTGTAGAACTTTTTGCTTGGCTAGATTGAATGCTAGCCCTTCTACGGTAATGCAGGGCAGAATTCTGAATATACCATACTCAGACAGGATCTGCCCTTGCTCTTCTGGTTCTATTGACTCATTAGCTCATGCCCTTTTGGAATGCCGCTTTTACGAGGAACTTCGATTGCACTATATTTCCCCCCTTTTAACATACAAATCCAATGCCTCTGTGACTGACATAATGCCTTTTTTACTAAGCGATAGGGACCCCAAGGTTACATTGTCAGTGGCAAGATTTGTTTCAGTCCTTATATCCCTCCAACACTTGATATATGCTGCTCAAGATCAATTGATCAAGGAGCTTCTAAGCGATAAAAGGAAAAGGAAAGGATATTGACTCCTAGCACTGGGATATAGAGGTTTACTGCCTCTGAATGTGGAGGTTCCTTTAGTCACCTTGCCTAATAGCCAGAGAACTATTGCCCATGAAGCTATCTAATTTACCTCCGTATCTAATCAGACACTTTCACAGGATTACATGGACATGAGTTTGCATGGAAATAGACAATGTTATCTGGATAATTAAAAATCAATAAATGGTATCCTGTAATACAGTTTCAAATAAATTTGTATTTTATAATCAAAGATGATTCTCTTGTAGCAATACACCACCCCAACTTTCTTCAACTCCGCGTAAGACTACACACACACGCACCTTAAAATGAACACAAGATATGATATTGTGCCTAATATGGCATCATAAAAATAATCAGTAGATGAGGGAATTTCTGATCAATATGCTAGATACAAAAGAGCTATTGCCTACTGTGCAGAAGACAGAGTCTATTGTACATAGAGGGAACAGGTACAGTAATTATTTAGAAATTACTAAGAAATTGATTCAGAGTACAACAAAAGTAGCAATGTGTTTTAGGTTTATTGTATTAGAAATTGAGTGCCCCATTCTTTCTTGCCTCAATTCCATACTGTGTGTTTACCTGTTATAATTACAGGAACAGCAGGCTGGCTGATAGATGCTTACTATCCCTTATGTAGCTTAACAGTACATCATTAAATAAAAAAATGAAAATCAGATATCAGAACATTTATTTATACAAACAACCCACCCAACAGTTCAGACTGTAGTTCTGTTTCTATTAACACTTCATCAGTGCTGTCAATTCTCATGTCACTCACTACCTATTTGGGGATGGGGAAAGACAAAGGTCAGAGGCAGACTTACACTGCAATCCTAAACAGAGTAACGCCCTTCTAAGATGAAAGGTTTAGAAGGGTATAGCTGTGTTTAGGATTGCACTGTTAGGCTGATACATAGGCTTGCCAGGCCCCGTAGATCCACCAGTGGGAGCTTTGCGGGGCCGCAGCCAAGGTGTGTGATGCGCCTACGTCACTTTTGGGTTTATCCGGAAGTGACATGGACGCTCTAGCAATCTCGGCAGAAACACTATGGTTTCCATAGAGTTTTAGCCGAGATTGCCAGAGCATCCACGTCGCTTCCAGGTAAACCTGAAAGTGATGCGCGTGTGCACACAGTGCCCACCGGCCCTCAGCTGGTCGGCGGGCAGCCCGGTGGATTGGCGGGATTTTACCCACCACCACCAGGCACCTGGCAACCCTACCGATATGGTCTTCTACCAAACAGGACATCACGGTTTCTAACAAAGACAGTGTTGATCACATCTTACAAAGACAGAGCACACTTCAAACGTCAAGTGCACACCTTTCTGTTGTGTCTGCAATCGTTCCTTGGATTAGGGTGTATACTGAAACCAGACCAATCATAAATATGGATTTTTAAAAAACACAGCATGGCAAAAATAACTACTGAACAGAATTGTAGAGTGAGGGAAATACTGAGCTGAAGAATCAAGTGAAGCAAAAGTACAGAATTTCAAGGACATGGACCTTAATGAGTGCTATGTGAAGATGTATGCTTGCAGAGTACTTTTTACCTATATTCCCCCCTACACAGACACACACACACACAATCAAGTAGTGTGTCCTGCCTGCAAGCTTGCTCTAAAGTTGTGTGCCTTCATCCATTAAAATTACTTCACCTGCGACACACAAAATACAACATATTACTTTTATAGTATTTAAAATAGCCTACTAATCTAAAAAAAATTGCTGAAGAAGAGACATTGATATGTAAGCTAGAATTCAATGTTTGACTTTTGGAGAGTTGGCTGAAGTCTGTAAAACATTAGTTAAGTTTTTCTAACCAGTTTATTAAAGGCTATCTTGCCTTCCACAAAAGGCAAATGGGTGGGAATTATTATAACTTAGATTCGTTCATAATTTAAAGGAACTTGAAGCCCACCTCAACCATTCAATGATGATTTGATTTAGGAATACCTTATTCTGGAAAAATAAGTTGATGGGGCCTTTTTAAAATTAAAGACAAACTTGATCTTCTGAGTATTCCTTCAGAAATATTAGCTAACCTTACAGAAAAAGTCTACCACCTTGTCCTTTTCTTTGTAATAAACTGAATCTTCAGTTATGCCTTGCAGGTGACAGGTTTAAGATTCTAAGGACTAAGATGCTTCTCCCCTGACCTCACCCAATTCCCGAGGCTGACAGCTGGAGCTATGGGGTGTTATATTAATTATAGTTATAGAGCCGCTTTTTGAAACGCAAGCTCTGCTACTCATAAGAATTTTTTCATAAGTGCAGGTTTTTCAATCCATTTAGAGACACGTCACATGTTAATGGAACAGTTATTACAAAATAACCCAAAGGCCATTAATGCATCTAAATGAGAAGTATTTTGGAGCTCATCGTTAATAAAGCCCATTGATATCTCTGAATCAATAGCATGCAATCTCATGAGAGGAGCAAAATTCCTATACAAGGAGGTCATGGCTGTCTGGAATTATTTTTATCTACTGTTACAAAAAGTGATAACAGCATTTGATCTTTTTTGCATGTGAATGTTCAATACAAGATTTTAAACAGAGTGCCTGCCAAGTATTTGCACGAGGACTCATAATGAGAAGGGCATCCTAAGTAACCAAGTTAAATATAAACAGTGCACTTTATAAGTAAATGCATTATAAACATATTAGATTGTGGGTGCAGCCACTGTTGCTATACTTCTATAGAAAAACTGAGCAAAACGGTGGGCAGGACAATGAAGCCTTCCCCCCACCACCACCTCCAAGATTTCAATTGGTGTTGCCTACATTCCTCCAATCCCATTGTTGCAACCTTACAGTGTAGAAATGTTCCTTTGAAATTAAAGTAACACTGACATTCTCAGGATGCTCTATTCTCTTCTACTTTTTCTTTTCTTTTCTAGAGATGAATCAATACAGGGCTGCATCATCACATTACTGGATATGCCTTACAGCAATAATTTGTAACTGGATTTTCTTGTGTGAACAAGCTAGTTCAGTTGCAAATGACTGCAACAGTGTAATGACGGCACAGTGTAAAATTATGTGCAGATTCAGCCCTGGCAAGTGATTATGCAACTGATGCACCTATTTTAGCATCACCACACATTAGTCGCTTGCTTCCCTCCTCCTTTACTTGAAAGTGTTAAAACTTAACGGAATACCAGTTTTATTTGTGACTCGGATGGACAAAGTGTGGGATATCCTTGCAGCAGAAAAGTGTTGTATATGTAGGGGGCTACTGAACTTCGAAGAATAACTACTGAATTAAACACATAAGGTTTCTCACTAACTTGGAAGGTATTCGAACTCTGCCTTAGTTTAACATACACTGAGAACGCAAAGGTCCTTTACAGGAAAATCACCAAGAGGTGCCTATGCAAAAAGACATCGTAAGTTACATAAGAAATAAGAGCCTGAGGCACATCTGAGGAAATCTAGATTCCGTTTTTTGGGAACATCTCAAGGATAGTTTAGAATGCATCCAGAAGATACGCAAAATGTTTTGTCATCAAAACTGTAATGTCAATCATGTACTGTCCATTTCAAAGAAGATCTATTAATTTCAAACGTGTCTCTATATTTCATAGACTCCCTCAGATGCAATTAATTATCTACATTTATTATTGTATTAACATTTTATTATTACATTAGCCAACCATGCATGTCATTTGTGTATGTCATAATCGAATGTTACGTGTCACTGTTGATGTCAGTAAATACAGTAAAAGCATATATAAGGTGGTCTCTGGCTTGTGCTCATTGCCCTAGCATCCTTTGTCTTGCTAGCATGGGCCTTATTGTGCAAAATAAATCTTTTCATTTAACCAATTTGTGTGACTGGCTTTTGACTTGGGATAGAGCACCAAGGCCCAAACCTTATCGCAACCAGAGGGTGGCGCTAACATATACAAAAAATTCAGAATATTATATAACATAATACAATAGTGACAATCTGTAGGGCATAATTCAACAAGTCTAGCACTACTTAGTCCCATTGATACCATGGGCAGAGATCTGAATATATGTTTAATTCTCCCACTGAAATCAACGAGAGTTAAAAGACCTTAATATTGTCTGGATCACACCCTTACTGTTTATAAAGCACTTTTTAATGTTCAAAGGGCTTTACTAGCATTCTTTCAACAATCCTTATAACTAAGGATGACTGGAGTAGGCAAACTCTACCCAGAGCAGGGATCATTCTCTCTGTAGTCCAGGGATTTCACTCCAGTTATCTTCTGCTGAATGCTGCAGAACTTTGGGGAGCAGAACCACAGTATTAAAGAGAGAATGTTCCTCCTCATTACCTTGGTGTCTGTGGAGACCACAGATAGGAGTCTGCATAATTCTCCCGGATAAACCCTCTCACAACCTTGAGAAAGTAGAGAAAATAAGCGGCACCTATGTGTCACAAAATAAGAAACCCAAAGAAGCCCCTTCAAAATCAGCACTTTCAGCTAATTCCTGAGCCTGGCAGCGGCTGGGGACAGCGTGGCCGAGGCGCTGCTGCGGTGCCTCCAAAAAGGTTTCTTGCTTGCTGTAAGGCTTAAAACCCCATTTTTAAAAGTAAAAATTCAAAAATGGGGGGGGGGGAAGCCCCATAGAAAACAGGAAAAACCTGGTGCAGCACCACTGTTTGGGAAGGGGGCGTTCCCAAAACGGAAGGGGTTAGGAGGCAGCCTACCAGCAGCCCTGCCCCCTGGAACGCCTCTCCCCTACACTGGAGTCCGGACCAGTCCTGGGGGGCTGCTGCAAATGGCACTACACTGCCATCCATGACAGTTTGCATGGCGCAAGTGGCACGGACACCGGCGTAAGGGGCTGGTTGCCTCCTAAGCCTATTCTGTTCCCAGGCTCAGGAATGAGCTAATTGTATTTCAAATGTCTTTTTTAAAAAACATACTAAAATCACAAGATTTTCAACATGGAAAGGGCTAATTTTTATTTCTATTGTTTGTTTGTTGCTATGGTATAGAATAGTGCAATTATGCATTTCTGCACCACAGGGAAAAAATAATGTAACCTTTCTCAAAATTACACCCATGCATGCCATGTTTTTTTTAAAAAACCTGAAAATATGTTTCAGCACATGAAGTAGTTTTAAAAATTATTTCTATGACTTCTGTATCTATTCTACAGAATATGGATGTATGTGCTTTTCCTTTTGGAAAGGGCTAATACGTGTAAACCTATGCAAATGTCCTGCAGCATGGGGGGAAAGCGGGGTATAAATGATTTTTAAAAAATAAAATAAATTTGAATAAATATGCCCACTGTTTGCAGTAAAAGTAAAAAATTCCAAATCCCTCTTAGACTGCTTGTCAGATTTCTCCTATACTGGGTTCCTGTCCAAAGAGTAGTATGATAGAGGGACACCCAGATTTGCTTGTGAAACCTGATGTACAGGGTACCATAATCATCTCTACTTATAACAATATTATTTGGTATTATTCTCAACAGATTATAGATACAGAGGGTGGTGGGTTGAAGGTAAGAGAGTGATTTTCGTATGGCCATGTAGTAGTTTGTGGAGGGTGTGAAACTTTGAGCTACATCAGAGGTCCCCACACTTTCTGAGGCTGTGGTCACCTTTAGAATTTTGAGAGGGGGGTGGTGAGCACTAGGGCTGTCGATTCGGTTCATCCTGAACCGAAAAACAGCCAATTTCCCCTGATTTGGCGGTTTTTAGTTCGGATGGAACCGAACTCAAAAAAGGCGGGAAAACGGGGAGCCGAATTCAGCGAGTTCGGGGTGTTCAGCGAATAAATTCGGCAAATTCGGGGTTTGGCGCAGCAGCATAACCGTCAGTTAGTAAGCAGCATTCTCCCGTGGCCAATCAGTGGCCAAGCTGGGTCTTCTTCTGGCCAATGTCGCGATTGAGTGCATGAGCCCAGCTGCTGCGCGGCCCAGGAAGAGAGAGAGTATCTGTGTGCGAGAGAGATCCCCCTTGGGGGGGGTGCGTGTGCACATTCGAGCCATTCCGTGGCGGCAGGGGGCACATTTTTGGGGGTAGAGCCAAATTTTCAGCATAGCTTCAGAGGACCCTTCTTGCAAGAACCCCCAAGTTTTGTAAAGATTGGGTTGGGGGGGCTGAGATATGGGCCCCGAAAGGGGTCCCCCCTCCTTAATGTGCATCTCTGACAATGGGGGTTTGCAATTAGCAGAGCTTGCCGCCCATGCCCAAAGCTCCCAGCCCCGACAAACAACTGAGCTGTGGGGAGCAAGGGCGGGGCAGGTGCAAAAAAGATGGAACAGAAGACATCCACAGTAAGACCCATTTTGGGGCTTTTCTCTATAATTTTTCTCTCTGTGTGTGGGGGAAGCAGAGTGTGTGTGTGTGTGTGTGTGTGGGGAGGGAGCAGTTTCTGTGGGGGGGGGGAAGCCAAAGGGGGCTTTCGCCCCTTCTGCCTGGGGGGTGCCCCCTCGAGTCTCTCTCTCCCTGGTTTGAGGGGGGGGGGGCTTCAGTTGTGTGTCCTCAGGTTTTCCCTCATTCATAAGATTGGTTAGGTCTATTTTGATGCTTGCTCAAAACTGGTTTTCAAATTGTGACTTAAAGAATGCATTTGCCTGGTCCAGAGTCCGATGCAAAAGGGGAAATTCCACCCCTTCCTGCTCCTTTAGCGTGCCTCTGTCCCTTTCCATGGTTTGCAAACTCCCAGGCATCACCTGTTGCTTTGCATGGTTGCAAACGTGTTAAAACCAGTCAAACCATATGAAAAAGCCTCTCTCGTGTAAATAGCTTTGTATGCTTTTTTTTTTTTTATAAATTTTTATTGATTTTTTAAAGCTATAAATTCTCCATAATTTTGACAACAGCGTAAAAATAATATCACAATCGCAATTATATTGATTGTTGTCTTAATTACCATTAAACATAAAAAATATGACAACTTCCCCATCACCTCCATCTACCTCTTAATAAAGTATTATTAGCCTTCGTTAACATATACTGATCCTAGCATTAATTTCATTCTAAAGTTTCATGTTTTATAAAGTTTTACATTCTGGATCAAAATAAAAAGTAGCCTTCCATTATTCCCAGATCTTGTACATTATCACAATGATTCCTTCAATACTCCCCTTTTCCCCAGTTTCTCCAACTCCACCAGTTCTAGCGTTAAAATGATTTAATCCCTTTATTCTGAAACCTTTGACCCTTTCCATTTAACATAAATTTAAAATAGCCATGCCACCCGTCCACACTGTCAAAGCCTTCCAATCCAGCAATCATATTTAAGTCAATCCTTTAACCATGGTCTAATACTTCCTTCTGTAACTGAAATAAGTCAGTCAGGTATGGGAACAAGATTTCTTTGTTTTCTCTCATTTCCTCAGGCAAGGTGCATATCCAAAAATAATTCTTTCTGGGCTTAATCCCCATCGTGGCTTCAATCTGTGTTCCTTGATCTGCTCTCTTCTTCCTTGTATCCACACGTCCTTCCATGTCTTTTTTAAATGAAAAGTCCATTTCTTGTATGTCTGGTCTCTTTGTCGCCGGCTGGTTACTTTCTTGAACTTCTGTCTTCTTCTTTATATCCTGATATTCTTCCGTGACTTTTTGGGCAGAAGAATCCATTGCTTGTATGTCCATATTTGTAGTCATCATTTGAATTTTCAAGACTTTTATGTCTTCTGTAACCAGATTCAACTTCTGATTACATACCAGTGATGATTGGTCAAGAGTCATCATCACTGAAATCAATTGAGCCATCTGTGTAGAAATCTGTTTTAATTGTTTAATTGTCGCCTCAGAATATTTAGCAAACATGTCCTGTACTTTTTTTTCCATGATTGAATTCAGTAGAATTCCCTTTGATTTCATAAGAGCAGGGCTATGTATTTAGCCAGATCAGGGAGAGGCTCCAGAGTATGTAACTTTATTAAAAATTTGATGGTCATCTAGCAGGAGTCCAGCATGTAGTTAATAGAGAATACTTTATTGTCCAACTTAATATCTTTTTCGGGTTGAAAAAATAAGTATTTAAACTTAAAAAAACTTTTTAAAGTTAAAAATACCAACGAGTTTTACCAGACGCTCTAGATCGGCTGAGCCAGGAAGTATTCCAGGGATTACCTAATCGTAGACCTTCTATCGTCTCTTCTCTATGGTTATTACCTTCAGGAGTGGTTTTGGTGTAACACGAGTAAGACGAATTTCCGGTCTTACGACCTTCTTCCTGTTGATTTGTAGAGCAGTGGAGAGGTAAAGCACAGAGTCTTCCGGTCAAAGGATCCTCTTTGTTGTACACGTGGCTGGAGGACCTTTTTTTCCTCATGTAACTTCTCAAAAGTTCCTCCCTCCCCTTCCTTTAAGAACGTGTCGGATTGGCAGATCTTACATCAATCATTCAAGCTCGTTGTTTTAATTTAAGTTGATCAGTTTGATAAGGCTCCTGCTGCTTTATCTGATGGATCTCATACAACAAAATCATCCAGTTCAATTAAGGGAGAAAAACGGTTACCAGGAATATTTTCTTCAACCCCCTGTTATTCGATGACGCCAGTGAAAGACGAAGGATTCTTATCTACTCACTTGGGCGCCCGGAGGTGAGGCTTTAATCTTAATGTAGTCCTTATGATGTTTATAGGGTGCTGGAGGGTAGAGTCTAAAGCCGAAGTTGCGCGCTGGCGATTTCAATCCCTTCGTGCCCACGGGACCAAACGTCTGAAACTCCGGGGGGCTTATTAAAGCTACCTCAGAGTATTCAGGAGGTCAAACCGCATATATGGCTGCAGGGAATTCCTGCCTCTCAGCCCACTTGCAAGGGCTGGGTTGGGGTGCAATAAAACACCCCAAATCACACGCAAACTTGGATACTCCCCAGGAGCCCCTGGGAAGACGCAGCACTCAGCCCAGCTCAGCACCGGAAGTGCTTTGTATGCTTTTAACTACAGGAATATATTTGGCCCAATTTTTAGAGCTCTTTTCCACACTGCACATCCAAATGGCTGCCAGGAACTAGGGCTTCTGGACAGTCTCCTTTTCCAGGGTTTTTGCAAAAATGTTCTGGGAATAAAAGCTCTTATTGCTAAGTAAGTGTTAAAGCACACACCAAGAGCACAGGAAACTACCATCACGAAGGGCCCATAACTCACCGATAGAACAGTCTGCTTGCATGCCAAAGTTCTTTGCTCAAAGTCTATCTTACCAAGCTAATGGACCTAAGCACGCAGAGTTGAGGGGAAAGGGTCCCTACATGAGACCTGGAATCTGCCTATCTGATCAGAAAATACCAACTAATAATCTGAATCACCATAAGGCTGCTTAGGGTTGCCAGGTCCCCCTTTGCCAGCAGCGGGAGGTTTCTGGGGCGGAGCCTGAAGGGGGGGGTTGGGGAGGGACTTCAAAGCCATAGAGTCCAATTGCCAAAGCGGCCATTTTCTCCAGGTGAACTGATCTCTATCGGCTGGAGATCAGTTGTAATAGCAGATCTCCAGCTAGTACCTGGAGGTTGGCAACCCTAAGGCTGCTTCATGTGCATCCTGCATGCCCTGAAACATTCTTCCAGTGTCACAAGTATGAAAAAGACAGCATCTCAAATTAATCAGAACAGTATGCCTTTGCAACATGGAGATAAAGCTTGTCAATCCAACAAAGTATCATTGAATCTGCTTTCTCAAGGGCATAAAATGTGAAATACAGTAGAGATCAAGAGTCTGAGGCCCTGTACATTAACTGCTGGTTTGTACTGAGATTATTGGAAATACATAAATTCATCTTCTAAAAAAACAAGCCATATCTATTTGAGCAAGAAAGTCATATTTTAATGCAAAATGGCATGTTGTTTTCATGGTATTTTTCAAAACAAGGGCAGGTATGTGCAGCAAAATGGAACCTTGGCTTACCTGTGAAGGTTCCTTCTACACTGAGGGAGGAGTACATCTTCATCAGCGGGTTTTGTTGTTCCTATGCTCAGGGAGGCAGGATCCGAAAAACCTTTGCTTCCGTGCTAGGACTGCCCTCTGATATCCCGTTAAGAGGACTTCCATAGCAGAATTTTTAAGAACAGAAAGACAGATGTGCACCCAAAAGAACAAGGAGCAGCCACTGCAAAAAACACAGCTTAAAACCAAGAATTAGTAACATGAAAATACTTTATTCTAATTCCCCTTTTTTATTATTCCTATATATAACGTATTGTTTTCACATTTTTTAATTTTTTTAAATTCAGCTTTATCTGGACACTTGACATTCTTCATCTTGATCCATTCTTCACCCTGGGCGGGCAAGATGTACTCCTCCCTCAGTGTAGAAGGAACCTTCACAGGTAAGCCAAGGTTCCGTTCTCCCACTGAGTTTGAAGTACATCTTCATAAGCGGAATCTTCAAAAAGCTGACGTTCACTGGGAGGGAGTCTTCATTGATCATTTGATACAACATTCTGGAGGACTCTCCTGCCGAATGCCGCATCAGATGTTGAATATGCATTTATCTTGTAGTGTCTTATGAACATAGAAGGGCTCGACCAGGTCACAGCCTTACAGATTTCTTCCACGGATGCATGGCCATCAAATGCTGCTGAAGTAGCGGCGCTGTGGACTGAGTGAGCGGTAATTCCTAACGGCACTGGTATGTTGCTAAGTTGATAGCACAGCTGGATACACTGTTTGATGCACTTGCTGATAGCTGCCTTTGACATTTTGCAACCTTTATTGGGTGATGAAATAGAAAAGAATAAAGACTCCGAGAGCCGGAAAGGTTCCGTCCTTCTCAAAAAGATGCGTAAAGCTCTTTTCATGTCCAGAGTATGCCAGTTCTTCTCCTTTGGATGAGAAGGGTGAGGGAAAAAGGATGGAAGATGGAGTTCCTGTTGTCTATGGAACTTAGAATTTACCTTCGGGATAAAGGCCGGATCTGGACGTAGTACAACTTTATCCGCGTGGAAGACGCAGAGGCTTTTTCTAGATGACAAAGCCGCCAGTTCCGACACCCTTCTAGCTGATGTAACAGCCCTGAGAAAGAGAACTTTCATCCTAAGGTGACCCAGGGAAGCCTCCCATAAGGGTTCAAATGGGTGTCGAGTCAGAGCCTGGAGTACCACGTGAAGTCTCCAAGTTGGAAATCTATGAATTGTCGGAGGAGAGATGGGCGAGGCTCCTTTCAAGAAAGTGACTATGTGGGGATGCCTTGACATTGGGTAGTCATCCAGTTGGGGAACAACCATTGCGATCGCTGTCACCTGTCATTTGAGAATAGATGCCTTCAGCCCTTGAGCTAATCCCTCCTGGAGAATGTCAAGCAAGTTCCCAGTGGAAATGGTCACTGGATCAGTATGTTTTCTCCCACACCATTTAGCAAAAGGCCTTCCAGGAAAAATCGTATATGCGCCTGGTGGATTGTTTCCTGGCTTCCAGCATGGTGTCAACGACCTCTGAGGTATAGCCCATCTCTAGCAACCTTGACCTTTCAAGAGCCAGGTGGTCAGCTTTAACCAGGCTGGATCTGGGTGTACCAAGGGGCCCTGGTGGAGAAGGTCCTGGACTGGAGGGAGGGACCATGGCTCCTGGATCGATAGCTCTCTCAGTGTCGCGAACCAAGGTCGTTGGGGCCATCGAAGGGCTATGAAGATGACCAGGGCCCTCTCTTTGTCTGATTTTTCGTAGAGCTTTGGAGATCACTGGTAGAGGTGGAAATGCATAAAGGAGACCCCGTAGCCACAGGGATAGCAGCGCGTCTATTACCTCTGCCCTTGGATGCATAAATCTTGACAGGAACCTTGGGAGCTGGTGATTTTTGCCTGTTGCGAAGAGGTCCATGATGGGTCTTCCGAATTTCTCCATTATTTGAAGGAAGGTCTCTCTCTTCAAGGACCACTCCCCCTCATCCACCTACTGTCGGCTGAGCCAATCTGCCTGCTTGTTTAGTACTCCTTTTAGGTGCTCTGCCCTGATGAACGCCAAGTGAGCCTCTGCTCAATTCAGAATTGTTATGGCCAAAGTGCCCTCCTAGAAATAGAGGAAACAGCCAGTGCCCTGGCTGACATAGTCATGGAACCAAGAGTGGCGTCCGCCATAAAATTTACTGCTTTAAGAACTCTGTTATGACCACTCAGAACCCTTTTATTGTCTTGTGGAGTAAGGTCAATTATTTTTCTGATCCACATGATGGATGCCCGAGCCACCAATGCTGCCGTAGCCGATGTTTGTATGGATACGGCCGAAGCCTCATGGGCCTTTTTGATAGCATAATCAGCTTTTCTATCTAGAGGGTCCCTGATGTTGCCAGCCCCATCCTCAGAAAGTAAGCTGGTGGATTGCAGAGCGGCGACTGGTGCTTCAACTAAGGGAACCTGAAGGAGGTTAGGAGCTCAGGACTCTAGATTATACATTCTTCTAACAGCAGTGGGGAGCTGTCTGTTAGAGAGAGGCTTCTCCCATTCATTTTTGAGAAGGTCCTTAAAGTATTCAGGAAAAGGCACAGCCCAGGTATGGGTCCTCAGTCTGGTGAAGAATTCCTTCATGCCCCTAAACTTAGTCTTACTTTTGGAAGCCTCTGAGTCCTCATCCTCATGAAGATCTAAGGCTACCAATACCTTGCTCAGGAACGCCTGATAATCTTCCCCAGCAAATAACTGGGATTGTTGTTCCTGATTTTGAGTCTCCTCCCCCTCCTTGTCTTCTCCTGAGAACTCACTCTCTTCTCTATCGCTAGAAGAGGGAGAAGGGGACCTGTTCCTGCTGGAAGAGGACAATGGTGCCTGCCTTGCTGCCTTAGTTGGCCAGGCATGGTGTGTGTCGCTGGAGCATTCCCCACATTCTGACTCAGAGTGGATGGAAGCCCTGGAACCCGGGGATGAGAATCTGGATCTTGTGACATCCCCACAAGAATGGTTGCTAATTTGGGCAAACTCCTCTCTCAATATATTGTCGAAGGCTTTCACGGTCAGAGTTCATTGGTTCTTGTAGGTTATCCGGGCTGTGTAACCGTGGTCTTGGTATTTTCTTTCCTGACGTTTCGCCAGCAGCTGTGGCAGGCATCTTCAGAGGAGTAACACTGAAGGACAGTGTCTCTGACAGTCCTCTCTCAATGTCTGCCGCATTAAATTTATCAGACTTAAGTTGCCCTCCCCCCCTTCCGCAAATAAAAAATGAACATTTTTAGCATTACGCGGGGTAGTCCCAGTCGCATGAACTCCAGAGGAGCCGGCATCACTGGGATCAAGTTCGCCCTCGTAACCTCTAGAGGCCGAACGGGGAGTTGCGGTGGCCATCTTGTCCGTGCGTGTCTTTTTCGTGCTGTTTTGAATGTCTCCCGGCTGGAAGCTCCGTTTTTGTGCCGCCGCCTGCAAATCAGGCCGATTTGCCCGTTTTTCCCCTTCGCGTCTCTTGGACGCCACTAGGGAAAGCTGTCGGGGGGGGGAGGAGTCCTTCAACTTGCTCCTCGTCTCCTGACATTAATTCCTCTGAAGCCCTATCTCCACTCTCAGACATACTGTAAATGGAGGAGGGGGGAGGGGAGGGGGAGACAGAGGCAAAGACGAGGGAAAACAGTAGATACAAGAGAAAAAGGCTGCTGGGTGCACACAGACCAAGATTAGGACTAAGAAAAAACACAGAAATAAAGTTAGACAGGAATAATTATTGAAGTGCAAAGGCTAGGAAAGAAGGTTTGCTACAGAGCTAACCACAAATGCTGCTTATCCCTCTAAGGCAGGAAGAGAACTGGATATCAGAGGGCGGTCTTAGCACATGTGACAGGAAGCAAAGGTTTTTTGGATCCTGCTTCCTTGAGCATAGGAACAACAAAACCCGCTGATGAAGATGTACTCTGAACTCAGTGGGAGAAAAGCACATACCTATTTCCTTCACAGGACATTTTTTTCCAATAACTTTGACTTTGTAGACAATGATCACAAAACACTTTAAGAGTTGTTAATGTTTGAAACCAACTGAAGAGGCTTTTCCAGTGGTCTTCAACCAGGCCCTGGAGCGAAAGCACATTTCCGATTGTGTCAACGCTCTTGACTTTTCTCTCCCTGACACACTTCAGCAAACAAAAACATTCACTCTGCTAGGATTAGCTCCTGTATAATGCACAGCAAATTTGATACAGCTGTACATCCCTGAATGCACATGATTTAGTCATGAAGAAACTGCACTGTTCAAAACAAGGAACAAGTGGACGTAATTAGCATTCCTAGAATGGGACACCCACCATAAAGCCACCAAGAATGAATCACTGAGGCAAGCTATAAACTATCTTCTGGGATTATTGTTTTCATTTAATGAGTGAATGAGAATTCAAATTTGCTCCTCCAAGAATACTGATATGATAGATTTACAGTGCAATCCTATACAGAATCACTCCAATCTAAGCCCATTGAAATTAATGGGCTCACACTGGAGTAGCGGTACATAGAATTCCACTGTTACTGATTTAATATAAAAACATTTGTCATAGACACAACGATAGACTTCGTAAAATCCAGCCAGGAAGAAAATTAGCAGTATGTGCATTTTACACACAAGAGACGCAAACTAGCAGACACATAGTGTGCTCCATGTGGGCAGTGGTGCTTCATAGCTCCGTTTTCTATGCTGCTGGTTAAGACCCCCCTCCTCTCCAAACTTGTGAGTACTTCAGAAGTGGCCTTAAATTCTGAACATAAACTGATGCTTGTAAACCTTTGTGCATACCTAAAGAGGCTCTTTGCAAGTGAGAAAAGGACAGAGTCACAGAAATATGTGCAAGGCAACATTTCCACGCCATTCTATGAGAAAAGCACCCAAAATAAACATAGTTAGATAACAGTCAAGAGACAATTTTATTCATAAACAGAAACTTGTGTTTCAAGTCATGAAGACCACTTTCATGAAAAGAACCTGCACCAGGATCTAACAACAACACTGGATAAATGTATATTTTACAAATAAGAGTTCTATTACAATTAGGATAAACATAGGTATCTTGACAGAATATCTGGCTGGCGTAAGTTCCCTTACTAAAGGTCACTTGTTGCTTGAAATGCTCTGCATTTTCTTTATTTATAAAGACGTCTCTCCCCCCTTCTGTGACTTGTTTGAGAACTGCACACATTTCAACTTGCAGTGCAACTAGGAAGCAGTATGCGGCTGCCCCCAGACACAGCTTCCTGAACAAAGGAGGGGCAGGGGCCAGGGTGAAGCTCTGGCTTCTGCTCCTCCTGAAAGCTCTGCTCTTCCCCTGCAGGCTCTGGTGGCTGATTGGCCAGCCCAGCCATAGCTGGGACCAACCATCACCGCCCTCTGCCGTTGCCGAGGAGCTGCGGGGGGGGGATTCCTTCCTTTTGCATGCTCCCCCACCCCGTGGCCACAAAAGTGGCCCCAGGTAAGCCTGGGGGGCTGCCGCTTCAAGTTACAATGCAACTTGGTGAAGTACTAATGCTGCCTTTGTGAAAGCCATTCTTCACTTTGCCCTAAGATCATTTTAAAACTATTTCTAATGTGGTGGTACGGTCGATAGGCCCTGTTGATTTACATACCTCTTGCGCAAAGGATTCTGCTCTCTTCCGCAGATTTTTCTCCAATTCAAAGTTTACTTGTAGTTCTTCATATTCTTCTACTGCCAGTACAGACACTATTTAAAGCAAAACAAACAAACGCCCAAACACACCACAACACACATAGCAAGAGGCAAAGATGAATAATAATGGATTAGGAAGGAAAACAAAAAAGGATTTAGCTTTTATTAGGCCATGGATTATGCAAACTATGGCTGCGAGCAGTCATAATATATCCAGAGTAATCCCACCTATGCCAGTACTGCTGTGGTGGCTGTAGTGCCAATCCTGTTCTGTAGTTAAATAACGATGCTAATGTACTAAAGGACAGATGGAGGCTTCCTTCAGTGGCAATAGCCACACAACGATAATGCTAATGAAGGGCCTGAAGGACTGTCTATCTATCCATACTATTCAGCCCACCAGTTGAGATTTGTTTCTCAAGCCCTGCTCCCCAGGCCTTCACCTGCAGAGGTGAGGCAGGTGGCGACTAGTGACAGGGCATTTTCTATGGTGGCACCTCAGTTTTGGAATACCCTCCCTCTTGAGGCTTGCCTGAAATCTGCTTTACTTTCTTTTAGGTGCCACTCTGGCTTTTAATTAAACTCTGGCTTTTAATTAGAGGTTTATCATCAGCTGGGGTGCCTCTTTTATGGACAGTTTTTATGCTGCTTGTATCTAACGGCTTGTGCTTTTTTAATGGCTTGTATTTTATACCATGGTTTTTAATTGTAAACTGCCTAAAACAGGACTTTTATAAAGAAAGCCACTGAAGTGTTCTCTGAGATGTGATAAGAATTTCTGATCATACCTCCATCTCCAAAAGACTGGTAATTGACTTCCTAGAGGCAACTTGCTTGTGGGCTTCCTAGAGGCACCTGATTGGCCACTGGGTAAACAGACTGCTGGACTTGATGGACCTTGGTCTGATCCAGCGTGGCCTTTCTTATGTCCTTATGGATTCCTTCCAGAAGCCTGTCCTATTCACCTGAAATAACATCTGATACTGATCTGGCTTTCCTGGCTTCTGGAAAGATTCACTGCTGGTTGATTTACAGTGTAATTCTAAGCAGGGTTAAACCTTTCTAGATCCACTGAAGTTTACGGGCTTAAAAGGGTATCATTCTGCTTAGGATTGCATTTACTGTAAATTTCAACAATATTAAAAGGCCAGCAGTCTTCTTACTATTGAATTATACTATTCATAATAAAGTGAGAAAAGCAAAAGTGGCCAACTTTTTTTTTAAAGCAGATACATTTTAAGAGGCCAAAACTGAATGTCTAATTTTGTTTAGTTTTCCGTTTGATTTTAGCCATTATGGTAAAGAACTTTTGAATACTACCTGTTTCATGCACCAGATAAAAGCAGCTTCAGGCCTAAAGCACCAGCTTCCAACAGCTTCAGGCCTAAAGCGCCAGTTATACTTGCCATTAGCTTGCCACCCAAAATGCCAGAGCTGCAGCCAGTCACCCCTGTCTGGAATTACTTAACTTGTGCATTATAGCCATCACATTGTACATCTGTACAGCCATCAGGAACACAGACTGGGGGTATAGCTCTCAGCATGACAGCAACTATCTATGTGGGAAGTAACTATGGCCAAAGCAGGATCACTTACTACAGCGAGTCTATTTTTTGGCAGCATGGTTAAGTACAGTGTGTGTTCTTGCCCTCGGATTGCACTGTTAGTGTTAATTACTGTACAGCACCAATGCAGTTAACCAAAGTCAGGGGCAACAGTGTTGGGTCTTACTGTATCTAAGGATAGATACCTCTCAAAAATAAACTGACACCAAGAAAACAAGAGAAGGAAAATATAAAGCACACATACAAACCTCGATTACATTTTTCCAACACTTTCTGCTGCTTATGAATTTCGGCTGTCAGAGCTGCATTTTCTTCCTTTACTTTAATTACCTAGAAGAGTAGGAAACAAACACTAGTCAAGCAATGTAGAGATAATCAGGAAAATAATCAAAGCACTTAATGAGACAGGGAGGAAAAACTACAGTTATCGATTTTCCAGTCTGATATACAAAAATTGACTTTTAATTAAAAGTTAGATACAAACAACACGTCACATCTACCATATGATCATGATGGGGACTTGCAGCAAGACACCAGCTGTGAGTTTCCTATAGAAGAGCTATGGGGAGGGGGGGAATGTGGATTGGGACTGCAGTGGGGGGGAGGCTCCTGCCTTCCACCCACGGCCATTTTCATGACCCAAAATGGCCCAGAGGGCATTATTTGCCCCCATCAAGTGGCTACACATGTACTGAATGCAAATAGCACCCCTAGGAATGTTGCTGGTTAGGAAAATTAGAACATAAGAGCCCTACTGGATCAGACCAGTAGTCCATCTAGTCAGGCATCACACAGTAGCCACCCAGTTAGTCTAGTGTTCCAACAATAGGGCATAGAGGTTAGGACCTTCCCCGATGTTGCTTCTGAATTGAGTTCGTACAGGGAACATGTAGTTGGCTTTCTGCTGCAAGATCCTATGGTGATCACATGATAGATGTAATGTGTAGGTTGGCCCTTACCTACCAAAGTTCCAAACACAGTGTATTCTTGTTGAGGTGCTCCTAATGTATAGCAAGTTCCTGGAGCTTCCTTTTTTTAGCTAACATTACAATCCTAAACATGTTTACTCTTACATATGTTCCATTTATTTCAGTGGGTCTTATGTCCCAATACATTAGTTTTTCACCTAATTTCTTTGTGTGTGTGTGTGTGGGGGAGTGATACCAAGAAATGTGCTTCTCACAACAACAACAACAAAATCAATCTGGTAGTAATTTCCAATACAACTAATTTTAATTCTAGAGAATCAGATTCAATTTTTTTAAATTACAAAAATGTGCCTCTGACTTTTTTTGCACACTCCAAATAAACACAAAGTTAAGGTCATGACTATAACTTATCTCAGCATGGTACAGTGGTATCATGCAGAGAAGGCCTCTACACTGCACTCTCCTTGTTCTTCCTCAGGCCCCAAAAATCATGGAGGAAGGCCTGGAGAAAATCTTGTTGGAAGATGTTCACCTACAACCTCTATAGAAGTCCCATGCCCTAGTACACGACTACAGCTTCACTAGAGGTTTGCTAGTTACAATTCAGGACAACTCACCTGAATCCCCCAACTTCAGGACAAATTACTGTTTACCATACTGTTCTTTCTAGATGTCTGCAGATAATTATATAATTGAGGAGAATAGAAATTTGGGTGATGAAGTGTCCTATAAAAAGGGTCTCTTTCAAAAAAAGCCGCACATAACTATACAAAAGTCATTCACATGGCAAGTAAATCTATTCTGTTGGATAGCAATTAATGTCACATATGGATCATTATATTCTAAAAAAGTACATTAAGAAAATCCAGACAACCTCTCTGAATCTCTACTACCCTACTGCAATACTTACTTCTACAGCGTCTTCTGCATATTTGCTTCTCAGGTTTTCCAGTTCAATAACTATGTCTTTCTTTTCCTCCTGAAGAGATATAATTTGATCTCGCAGATCTATATTTTCAAAAGTGGTAGCGATCAGAGTTCATTTTACATTTGAGACTAAACACACACAGCAAGCATAGACAGAAAACACTGGCAGAAAAGCCGAAGTATCAGTCATCAAAAGGTTTTTAAATTATTAAAAATGTAGGCACATTTGTGAGGTGTCATCTAACAGACCTTAGAGATAGATACCGTTACAGGTTGCTTTCACAGTTAGTTTCCCTTGTCTAGTCCTTTGACTTAATTTTATTTTTGTTACACAGAATTCATAGGCTTATGGGCTCAGTATTGTTGTATAGGAAGTTAGCCCTCTCTCAGTCTATGTTAAAGATAATCTGTTTCTGCCCATGTAAACTAGAAATGTTATTGGTTCTTGTAGGTTATCCGGGCTGTGTAACCGTGGTCTTGGAATTTTCTTGACGTTTCGCCAGCAACTGTGGCCGGCATCTTCAGAGGAGTAACACTTCAGTGTTACTCCTCTGAAGATGCCGGCCACAGTTGCTGGCGAAACGTCAAGAAAATTCCAAGACCACGGTTACACAGCCCGGATAACCTACAAGAACCAATGAACTCTGACCGTGAAAGCCTTCGACAATATTTAGAAATGTTATCTTTGTTCAAGACCTATTTGTTGGTTCTAAAACCTTATTGGAAGACAATTTATGTATTACGCTGTTCTTAGCCTTGTAATGCAGTGACCCAATTCCTGCAAACATACAGGTAGGTCACAAGCCCCATAGACCATCACCCCATAGGGAGATCTGCAGCATTAAACCATGTGATAAGCAAAAATATATAATATAGGGCCAAACTAGGTGTGACTTTCTTAATCAATTGGGTCAGGGTATCCTCATCCCCTCAGTTAGACAGCAGCTGCAGGGAATTGTTTCCCAAGTGCTGGGACTCCATTTGGATCAGGATCATGGTGTAGAAAGAGAGGGACTTAAGCCTCTCCCTGCATGGTTTACCACCCTACCCCAGAGGGAAGTATTTGCCCTACTGGGGGACTGCATGTGTAGTCTGGGGAGCCCGACCTAACTTGTTAAAAAGTCACATCTAGTTTGGCCCACATTCATGACATAATTTAATAATCTGAAAACAACAAAATGCTCCTTTTGGTCATAGTTTCTTGTGACAAAATCATAAACATAATCATGGGCACAAATATAATAATGGGAAGGGGAAAAAAAGGAAAAGATGAAAATACTGGGATGGATTTCTCAGTCTGTGAATTCAAGAAAAAGAGATCTTTTGTTGTATTTTCCTCCCAGCAGCCGTCCCAACTATTCCTGAAAAGGTTTGTTCCTGGCATTGTGGGACCAGTGGAGACACCACACAACTAAGGGGCTCCACTATTAAGGGAGCAAGGGATGAAATTGCTCAACTGATGGAAGAGACAGAAAGGGCATTTTCCCCCTTTCCCCTCTTCACAACAACTCTCTGACCACAAAGCTATTAGTATATGTGGGTCCTGAAACCCTAAGAAATCAACTTGGATGGGACCGAAGTGGGAAGAGAAGTGGGATAGATCCACAACCATCAGCACTTTCAGCAGATGGATCAAGATATCCAGCCCACTGTCTAAATGGTTGTCCATGCCAACATAACAGCCCTTCTGGCATTATCTGAACTGTGTCACAACTCAACATTTGCTGGCAGAACAGTAAATGGTAGTGGTGTCTCTTTGAACCTATATCAAACAATACTATCTTAGATCATAAATCCTAAAATCATATTCATGTCCTTATTGGTGGTGGGGGTGTCAGTCTGAATGTGCTCTGACCTAGATATCCCAGGCTAGCCTGATCTCATCAGATCTCAGAAGCTAAGCAGGGTTAGCCCTGGTTAGTACTTGGATGGGAGACCAACAAGGAAGTTTAGGGTTGTTATGCAGAGGCAGGCAATGACAAACCACCTCTGAACATCTCGTCTTGAAAACCCTATGGGGTCACCATAAGTCAGCTGTGACTACATGGCAAAAAAAAAAGTATGAATGTGGGAGTAGGGAATACAACTATGGGGTTGCGTACAAAAGTCTCCTTCAGTGCAAGAAGGTTTAAACTTGATGGTGACCTGTAGCATCAGTGTTAAAAACACCCATGATGCAGTCTAGGCCTCTTTTCACAAAATGTTTTGTACATGCATACAGGGAACCTGAGAACAAAGCATGTACATATTACATTAGGATACGAAGGGTCTAGAAGTTTTTCAAATATACCTTTATGAACAAAATACTTGCAACACACAACTGGAAAAGGATTGGGCTCCTTGTTGTATGTGATTTTGAATAGAGACATATGAAACATGAGTGTGTATATATATACACACACACACATCAGTAACTTGCTGCCCATTAGGACTTAACTGCAGTTGGCATACATTGTAAAATAAATCATGTATGCATTAGTCACAAATGATAATGCATACACAGGTCACATACATACTATTTTGTACACAGAAGCAGCGTCCACAGAAAAATTAGTTACTTGTGACGCAACCTTGAAACTTGCCATATCATTAAAGAATAGCCATGTATCAGAATACTATGCTCTTGGGGGGGGGGGAATTACTCACGTTAATGACAACAAAACCAACAAACTCTCTTGCAGAACCACTTCCTTATTACAAAGTAACTTGTTCTACATTATTCATGCTCATTTTTTAAAAAGGCTAACCAATGCTATTCTCTAGAACACTTACCTTTTATTAGCTGCTGGCATTGCACTGACTCGCATGCAACAGGACTACCTTCTGTATCTGTGGATGACTCTTCATCATCGATATTGATTTCTTCAGTAATTATATCTGGTCCCAGTTTTGCCATATACAGCATACTGATTCTTTTCAGAGTCTTGTTTTCTTTGTTCAACTACAAATGTAAAACATTCACGTTGTTGCTAAAACACCCTTAAAAATATGTATGGTATCTCTCTTTTTTTTTCTTAAGTGGATAGAAACATGCCAGTCATAAAGACAATACCAGTAGAGCCATTTTTGTGGTACAGGCATGAAACACTGATTCTAAGATGGCCTTCAGAAACTGTTAGATCCTGCAGAGGGTTTCTGTGAAAGGAAGGGGGACAGTTTTAACCAATTGCCCTCTACTTCTGAATCTCCCTCCACGCTGTTCCTGGGAGTTCTCTGTCCTCTAGAAGCCTCTCTGCATTCTGGGGGGCTTTTGTGGTGCCACAGGATGGAGAAGGCACGAAAGTCACACTCCAGTGATGGAAATCCTTTCATATGTGGATATTTTCAGCAGGATCCAAGCCACTGAAAGTACAGCATCATTTCTCCAACTGTGGGTTGGTCCCCCACTGGGGAACATGAGAGATCACTGGGAGTAGAGCAAAGAACTTCTAGTGTGATCATTAATGATAGAATTGTTGTTTTCCTTCCCTGGAAAGGGGGTCTATGAGAAACTCTGCAAGGGGCCCTATGAGAAACAAAATGGTGGGGACACATTGTGAAATGTAATCCCCTTTTCTGTATAGGGTTGCCAACTGCCTGAGGAAAAAATGTCCTGTCACTTTAACAGAAGCTTTATGTGGTGCTATTGACCAGGTAATATTATTTACCTCCATGCCATGAAAAGCTTCAGCTATCTATTTCCCCACATTGTAAAGGTCCCCTGCGCAAACACTGAGTCATTCCTGACCCATGGGGTGATGTCACATCCCGATGTTTCCTAGGCAGACTTTGTTTACGGGGTGGTTTGCCAGTACCACATTAAACCTCTATTAAATGGACAAGACATGTTTTCCTAGGTCTGTCGGCAACCTTACAATGATGCTATAGAGAAGCCACCATCAAACTTACAGTCTCAGTTCCCCATGCACAATAACACTGATGTAACCTTATAATATTACTGAAATTTCATTAACTGCTTTGAATACGGGGGATCAATGTGCACACAGAGCTCTACACATATGACAGTGCTCCAATTCTCTTCAATGCCATGGCTATAGTAGATAAGCATTAAGCAGGAGCTGTAGCTTAGTCTACTGTAATATGGAGACTAGTTATGAGAACCACAAAGTAAAATTAACTGGGCTGAAAGCACTGACGGCAATGCGCTTTTTGTAATGTTACCAAGCAAAAGCAACATAGACTACATCAGTACATTGAAGGACATTCATAGAGGGTAACATGGCCACCAAGATTTGCAACTGTCCATTCAATTTGCTTTTTGGAGTTTTTATTGAATTGTTTTTTTTAGATACACTTTGGAAAGAAGCAATGTGTTTTCTGAAGTCTGTGTTAGCTATCAAAGCACCCTCAGAATGTTTAAAACATGGTTACCTGATCAGCCTTTGGTTTTAACAATATATTGTTCATTACTTATACTCAGCAAAGCTAAATGGATTCTCTGAGCTTCAAAGAAAAAAAGGGGGGGGGAAGGCTGCTATAAGGAACCAGACAAATCAATTATGAAAAGAGGTCAGCGCAACATGGGTTAGAACAACAAGACAATAAGTGAGACAATGTTAATGTTTATTTTAACATTCTACATTCCTTTTGACTGTTCAGCTATCGTTCTTGAGTATACATTTTAATTAATAAAACAGTGTTGTTTTTAAGGCAGATATAATTAACCAAAGTGGGAAATACTGAAGAGGTTTTAAAATGTAGGTTTAAATTCAAATGCATATTAAAACTGCTAAAGCAGAAATCAGCACTCTCTTCCTAATCATCTATTCACTGTCATTGGAAACCACCATAATTTTTGGGGTGACAATCTAAAATATATACCTCACTGAGTCATTATTTTATTTATGTTATTTATAGTCAGTTTTTCTCACTGAGAAAGGGGCATGTGTAAGACTGAGTAGGCCTTTAATGGGGGGATGACAACTGGAATGCATACCTTCATAGTAAAACTTTTGGTCTTCTGAATTATTTTTTGTTCTAACGTGCATATAAGCTGCCACAGGCCTAATAACCTAGAAATCACTATGATTCAGTGAACAGACCTTGAAGACTAACAACATTTCTGGCAGGGTATGAGCTTTCATGAGCCACAGCTCACTTCTTCAGATACAGCTGGAACGTATCCGAATGAATACATTCTAGTTGTATCTGAAGAAGTGAGCTGTGGCTCACGAAAGCTCATATACCCTGCCAGAAATTGTTGATAGTCTTTAAGGTGCTACTGGACTCTTGCTCTTTACTACTGCTATTGACAGATTAACATGACTACCCATCGTAATCTATCTCCATGGATGTCTATGGAAATGTTCACATATACTTCTGTGGCAGAACTGCTGCCTCATTCTTTTCAAATTAGGAATAGTGTGTGTACATGATGGGGATTTCGAAGACACAGGTGGAACCTTCCATAACACAGTGAAAATGCAACACCTCTGGAGCACATGGAGCTGACTGTGTATCAGACCAACTGGTATAGCACACAGACATGCTATATAAATGAGCAACTGCACTGTAACATTCATTAAAGCAAGACTAGTAATCAGTTTTTTAATGAATTGGTTGAACGCAACCAGAAGGTTTTCAAGCTTCTGGAACGTGTGTGCGTGTTGTGGAAGGGAAGAAATAATTATTTTAATTGTAAGCCACTTTCAAAACAGAATGTGTTTCTCTTCCTTTCCAGTTGCCACCACTAAGACGAGGGGAGGTCAAGATGCAAGCAGAGCCAGTGAAAGATGCAAATGGGAAGACAAAAAAGAGCTGTATTCTGGATTCTGACCAGAACCATAAAGAGCACTTCCTATTCCCACTGCATTTCATAACACCTGAAGTCACTCTACGCCATTAAATCCTCCTTTACTTTCAAGTAACAAGAGATGGATCTTGATGCCCATTCCCCTCTTTCAATCCAAGTTTTCAGTCCTGATTTATTAAAGTGGCAGATCTTTCCAGGAACCTTACATTGCTAGTTCTTTTAAGTGATTTTACTCCCTTAAGATCTGAACAGAAAATGTGAGGAACTCAGCATAGCTTGGACATCTTGTATCAAGGGTGTGAGTCAGCTCTGACAAGGCAGACAGACAGAAACGTGCTAGTCTCTTTGCTGTCAGAGTGTGTCACTATGTACAAAGAATGGAAAGAAAAGAGAGTTACATACATAAATTCATTTTCTTAGTTATATTTCGATTGACTAGTTTATGAATTCTAATGTAGTATCATTATGCAAATAATTATGTGAATACCTCCAGAAAGTACATTGCTAATGCATCTAAATTAAAAGACATTTTTTTCTAGTGGTGTTTTTGCCACTTCTGAAAATATACTTTGGGCAGGAAAAATGCACAAGTGTATGCAGACCAGCCAGCATTACTAACAAAATGTTGTTAAAAATTGCTACAATCCATTTTCTGATGATGAAGTGGCTCGAATGTGTTTTCCACAAGCATATATATCACAAAGAGATAAAAACATTCTTTAATAATAATAATAATAATAATAATAATAATAATAATAATAATAATAATGTGCTTCTGATGAGATGAAACATAGAAAATTATACACTTGGTAAATTCATCAGCCTGACTGCAATCAACAGAACAGTACAGGTCACCTTTCGCCTGCCCCTTGGTTTGCTTTCATAAACAATCACCTGAAATGTAATATTCCGGCTGACTTTTCCATTTGATTCAAGCTCATTACTCTTTCATATCACAGACTTACAGGACATTTCTTAACTTGTTTATCAATTAACTCAGATGCATAAAGTGGGAAGCTAAAAAGCTAAACACTTCCTGAATTTCCCTTTCTGTTTGGTGTCACTTTTCCATTTTTTTATTTTTTAAAAAACTTTTTAAATCTAATTGAGCAAACATTTTTCTTTGGCTATTCAGCATTCTTACAAATAAATAATTTCTATAATGTTAAAAAGTACACAACCACACTCCCAGCTTACTTACTTCCCCAGATCAAAGCACCACAACTCAGATCTTCTTCATAAATATTATCACATAAAAACTCACATAGAAAATAGCATGCAACCCATATGAAGAATGCCACATACCAGGTCTCTGTATTTAGCTAATTACCATTACAAAATATAGCATGCTCAATTATCTTCTAACAAGTTACACACGTTGCTCATAATTTTCTACATAGTAGAGCTTTCCCTGTAGGAATTCTGCCACATCTGATTATTGCCCAAACCAAACTGGAAGCATGAAAGAGCTCATCGTATCTAGATACAGGAAGAATCAGGTTGTGAAGGATTTTGCTGAACCTCTTTGTGTGTAGATAAGGCTGGAGTAACTCTGCATAGGATTTCACTACCAGTCACCAATGCCGAATATGAAATTTCCCCAGGTGGCTAAACAGACCAGAAGAAAACAGGGGAGATGAAGCAATGACTCAAGAGATGAACATATGGTTTATTTGACATCTCCAGCTCAAGGACCTTAGATAGCAGGTGCTGAGGAAAAACTTTCTTTAACCAAAACTCTGAAGAGCTGTTCACATATGGTGACACTTATCAGAGGACTTCAGAAAACTGGTAATGTTGGATCAGACTTCCAGAACCCTGAAAGGAACTGTGTATATACCTTTGAATTCTGTCCTCCAAGAAAATATCAAGGCTTCTTACCTTTGTGGCCAGAGCTTCTGCACTTTCACGACATGTCTTCTCAATTTCAAGGTGGCTTTGTATGCAACTGACTTCCTCAATGACCATGTGAGAAACTAGAGGATTAGGGGAAAATATTTGATTCATATGAAGTTTAATCTGAGTCAGAACTTCCTCTACTCTCTTTTTCAGTCAGTTTATTCATCCTGTGATTATGAATATATTGAATTTCCACTTCAACCATGTTTTAAAAAGCAGTATTACAAGCAGATTAAGCACAATATTAATCTAAAATATTCCCCATATTTTACATATACATTTGTATCCCAATGCAGCCTCTTGTATTTCCAAACCTCTGTGGATTTTACAGGATTGAGACTAGGCCCTTTTCTCTCTTTGGCTTATTAGACCTGTGGTTCTCCTTTCCCATAGCCCTTCTTCTCCACTTTCCTAGTCTTACTCCTAGCAAAAAGCCTCTTCTTTAGTTAGGGTTGCCAGATCCCCCCTGGCCACCAGCAGGGGATGGAAGTAGGGTTGATGTTCCATGTTGGGAAACTCCTGGAAATCTGAGGATGGAGCAAGGGGGGCAGGAACTTCAGTGGGGTAAAATGCCATTGAGTCCACCCTCCAAAGTATCCATTTTTTCCAGGGGAACTGATCTCTGTAGTCTGGAGATGAGTTGTAATTCCAGGGGATCCCCAGGTCCCACCTGGAGGCTGGCATCCCTACTCTCAATTATATTTTTTTCAAAGCTCATAGCATCCATTCTCATAGCACCACACTGTTCCCAACCTTAACTCCCTTGCCCAGTTTTCTATACTCTATATTATCGCTAACGTAAAAATCATTTAAACTAATGAAGAACAGGAAGGACTAAAATAAGGCCCAGATGTTTTTATTCCATGCAAATGTCTAACATTTACTTTACATGTCTAAAAACTTACTTCACAAAAACAAATCTGTAGCAGAGATAGGGTTGCCAACTTCCAGGTACTAGCTGGAGATCTCCTGCTATTACAACTGATATCCAGCCGATAGAGATCAGTTCACCTGGAGAAAATGGTGGCTTTGGCAATTGGACTTTGTGGCATTGAAGTCCCTCCCCTTCCCAAATGCCGCCCTCCTCAGGGTCTGCCCCCAAAACCTCCCACCGGTGGCGAAGAGGGACCTGGCCACCCTAAGCAAAGAGCTTAACTGAAGCCAAGCAGAAAGATCTTGCAATAATACCAAGGCGTAGTCTTAGGGGTGACATTTTGGGAATGGAGGGGGCTTCTGCCATGCTACCTGTGAGTATTCTACAGAATGCCTGTGTTCCTGGCCACTTTGATAGTTCGGCACAGTGAATGACTATCACCACCAACAGTTATTATTGTGTTTATTTACTTCATTTATATCACACCTTTCTTGCCAATGGTGAGCCCCAACAGCTTTACATTATTAAAGCTGTGAGGCAGGTTAGAACAGAGTGTGACTGGCCCAAGGCCACCCAACAAGTTAGTTACATAGGCCTAGGTGTCATTTATTAGTACCAGTAGAACAGTGTGTTCAGTTTAACTAACCAAGTTCAAAGTCTTTTAAACAAAACCATCTTATGAAAAATTAACAGGGAGGGTACAAAAACATGCATTATGACTGTGAAATTTTTAATGTGAACATAAGAAACATAAGAAAAGCCCTGCTGGATCAGACCCAGGCCCATCAAGTCCAGCAGTCTGTTCACACATTGGCCAACCAGGTGCCTCTAGGAAGCCCAACAAGACGATTGCAGGACACCAATGTGGAAGGACACCAAGCAGCGCTTCACCAGATATTCTTACAGATAGATCCATATTGGAGAAGGTAGTCGAGGTGTCCTGGCCTCAAATCTTTCTTACAAACAAGACAACAGGACAAGTGATTCATTTCTGGAGTGCTCATTTCACTGGGGGCTGTAAGGGAGGGGATTATTCTCCTACTTGGCATATGCACTGGCTTCTTGCAGTGTTTTCCACACGGGACAGGACTGTCCCCATTGATGCTGTGTTTGCTGATACAGCAGAGTGGCAATTAAGCTTCCACATGGTCGGTTTCCCCCATTTTCCCTGCCCCCAGTCTCCCAGCAGCAGCCACCGGCCACCTTTCTGCACCATCAGAGACTTTTCCCTTCTTTAAAAAAAATCACCAACTGAATATTGATATAACATTTTAACAACATGTGTACCAGGTTTTCTTAAGAACCGCCTTCGCCCACTTTGCTCATCCTTCGACACCCTGCTTCAAGTGCCCCCACCATTAGAAGACAGAGGGTGACTGACAACCCGAAAGAGGGCGTTCTAGGTAACTGCGGTGAATTTTGGAACTCTCCCCCGCCCCAGGGGGATTTGTCTGCCTTCGGCCAGCAAGTAAAGACTTTAAAAGTAAAAGTAAAGCCGCTCTGAGCCTGGCTTTGGCCGGAAAGAGCGGGGTAACAAATGGAAATAATAAATAAACAAATAAATACAATTGTTTGTTTGATCACAAATATAAACATTTATAAGCAATTTAATACATGTAGTTTAATGAAAACAGGCCTTTTTTTTTTTTTAATAGGCCTATATGCAAAGGTATATTCTTGTTCTTAGATATAATGGTTGAGAGGCTCAGTAAATGACATAAGTATAAGATAACATTATTCAGGTTTTGTAATGTAGTCAGTCTGTACAAAGGTTACTGTTAGAGTACAATTCTATATAATCCTTCTCCTGGTAAAGTTCTATTTACTTTTAAGATTAACGCTACACAGTATAGATTGATTCAGTTCCGCTCCATAGGGTTTTAGATGGAAATCTTGTTGTAGGTATAAAGTACTGATTCTGTAATGGAATGTGTGTGGTATGTTGTATACGTTGTTTTATGTTGTTTGAAGAATAAAAAGTTACTTGAGAGAAATGTGCTGTCACACTGGCAGCAGCTCTCCTGGGTTTCAGACAGAGGTCTTTCCCATCACTTACTACCCAGCTAGGGTTGCCAGGTCCCTCTTCGTCACCGGCGGGAGGTTTTTGGGGCAGAGCCTAAGAAGGGCGGGGTTTGGGGAGGGGAGGGACTTCAATGCCATAGGGTCTAATTGCCAAAGCAGCCATTTTCTCCAGATGAACTGATCTCTATCAGCTGGAGATCAGCTGTAATAGCCAGAGATCTCCAGCTAGTACCTGGAGGTTGGCTACCCTATACCCAGCTGGGAGGGCAAGAGGTGTGGTGTAGGCCGATCTCATCAAATTTCAGAAGTAGGGACTGGTGTGTCCTGTTCCCTTCCACTCAAAAGGGAGCCTAGCAATGGAAGCCTGCCATTGAGCAAAACCAGTTTTTGCACCAACTGATGTTTCAGGCATTAGTGGTGTGGGACCTGCTTGCTGTGGCACACCTGGTGATGAGCAGGACATCATTCCCACATCCACCTTGACCAGATGTCTCAGCCTAGTAAGCCAAGGTCATCTGACTTCTGCTTGCACTAGTGAAAATCACATTCCTGAAGCTTTTTCTCAGCACCAGCTTCCTCTGTCTTGCCCACGATTCATACAATCAGCACCCAAGCACTCTCTGCTAAAAAACAGAACACACACACACGAAACGCTCTCACTAAATTGTATTTCTCTCACTTCATTAAATTTAAAAATTATCTAAATGTAATCTCAGTCTAACAAAATTTACTCTTATGCCCAACATAAAATGTTCCAATTAATCTACAGTCTAATTAATCTATCAGTATAGTAATCCTAAAATTTATTCTTAAATATGAATACATTTATATACTAACGGGTAGCGCTGCAATCAAATGTAGGATGAGGTGCTTGGAAAAGTTCATGGGGAGGACTCTTTTGGCATGCAGAGTATTAATCAACAACAAATGGTCAGAGGGCAGCAGAGGGATTATAAAGCAGCTAGGCTCGCCTTTCAGTTGGAATGGGCCAACGTGAAAGTGCTTTCGGCCGTCTGTTCCTGCTTTAGGGTTCCTTAAGTGTAGACAGACATCGACCACTCTCATCCTGGTCCCCTTGGCATTCAGCTCCCTGTCCAGACCTCCCTTGGTGGCCCATTTGTTAGGGTTTCACTTTCGTATGTCAAGCAGCTCAGCCTGGGCTGTCTCCAGGATATGTTTCACTTTCATTTCCCAGGCAGCCTGCTTGCTTTCCATGGGCAAAAAACGCATGGGAGGTTTTGCCGCTCTCTAGATGCACATTTTCCCCATCTGAATTCTCAAAACTCTTCATGGGGGCTTATTTTTGAGTTCTGAGAATTTGGCTGGGGAAAATGTACATTTAGAGAGCGGCAAATCCAAGGAAAACCTCCCGTGCGTTTTCGCCCCATAAGAATTGGTGTGATCCCAGACAACTGGCATGACAAGATTTGAAAATATTAGAAATATTCCAAATATGGTAGGGTTGCCAGGTCCTCCTTCTCCTCCGGCAGGAGTTTTTGGAGCGGAGCTGAGACAGGGATTGCATGCACGTGGCTGCGCCGATGCGACTGCGTCACTTCCGGTTTACACCCGGAAACGCTGCATTGCAAGGGGCATAAACCAGAAGTGACATGGCGTGGCATGTCGGCACACATGCACGCTTGCCTGCCGACCCTCAGCTGGTCGGTGGGCAGCCAGGTGGATTGGTGGGGTTTTGCCTGCCACCACCGGGTACTTGGCAACCCTAAAATGTGGCATTATGCACCACACTCTGATTATTTCCAAACCCAAAAGGCACACCTCTAGTGAACAGTCATAATTAGGATTGCTAACCTCCAGGTGGTAGCTGGAGTACACACATTATTACAACTAGGGTTGCCAACCTCCAGGTATTAGCTGGAGATCTCCTGCTATTACAACTGATCTCCAGCTGAGAGAGATCAGTTCACCTGGAGAAAATGGCCGCTTTGGCAATTGGACTCTATGGCACTGAAGTCCCTCCCCTCCCCATAGAGTTGCCAGGTCCCTCTTCACCACTGGCGGGAGGTTTCTGGGACAGAACCTGAGGAGAGCAGGGTTTGGGAAGGGGAGGGGCTTCAATGCCATGGAGTCCAATTGCCAAAGCAGCCATTTTCTCCAGGTGAACTGATCTCTATTGGCTGGAGATCAGATGTAATAGCAGGAGATCTCCAGCTAGTACCCGGAAGTTGGCAACCCTACCTCCCCAACCCCACCCTCCTCAGGTTCTGCCCCAAAAACCTCCCGCCGGTGTCAGAGAGGGACCTGGTAACCCTAATTGCAACTGATCGAGACAGGGATCAGTTAACTTGGAGAAAATGGCCACTTTTGAAGGTAGACTCTATGGCATTATACCCAACCGAAGTCCCTTCACTCCCCAAACACCACCCTTCTCAGGCTCCACCCCCAAAATCTCTAGATATTTCCCAAACTGGAGCTGGTAACCCTAGTCGTAGTAAGCACCATGGATAGAAACAGAATCTATCACTGATGTAACAAGAGGTTCTTATATCTGGTCTAATTCACTGATAAAAATGGAGGTGGGGAAAGGGCTTGCATATTCCTCATTTAAAAATGCTTTGTGATGTCACAAGGTCAGCCAATAAATAAATAAATGGACTCCCTTTACATTAAATAATAGGAGAAAATTTACATTTCACATAAACTAGTTAAAGAAAAAAAAAGAGAGGCCTGTCTTACTAGAGATAACTCATGATTCGTTTAAGATTAGTTAACCTGCAATTATGACTACATTCCAGAAAAGCGGGGGGGAATCTATAAAAAAATGAAATACAATTTTTTCCCCCACTAAGACTGCTCAAAGTTCTTATTATGTTGATATTAAAATTCATAAAGCAGCACTAAGTGGCCAGAAACCTCTCCAACCTCAACATTTTTTCAGGGGTAATAATAATATGCAGCAAATGCAGGCCAACCAAAAACCACTTAACTAATTAGTAGTTGCAGTCACCGAGAAAACATGAATCAACACTGTTATTACAAGTGGCACATTTGAGTGGCATCTAATTATGACTTGATGAGCGTGATACTTGCATTATCAACATTACTACCGCATCCCATCAGGGACTAAAAGCCGCTGATGGCATTGACTGCAAGAAACTCCCACTCAATGGTACTGCAGCACCCAACAATCTCCTTGGCAGGGGCACCCTCACTAAATGACACGTTAAGCGTAATTACTGGCCGACATTGTAAATAAACAGGATTGGAAGTGAAAATTGTACCAAGTGCATAAGACACAATCTGACACATTGGAAGTGGCAGCCTTAATTGAGAGTTTCTTTGACTGCTCAAGATCATTTCAACTGCATTTCTCGGAGGACAGTGATTATAACTGTGGAGACAGACGGCATAATGGTATCAGCACTGCTGACAGAGCAGTGAATTAAATTGTATCTGCTGTTGTGTGAAAGCCTTGATGAGAAGTACAGATCCTTAGTGGTCTTATCATTATCACACAATGGTCATGTTGTCATCAACCTTTCTGGCTCCAATTGAAAAGAAATGATTGTGTGTTGAAGCTTCCCCCCCCCCCCACCACCTTCTATCTCTTGTGCTGAATAGAACCAATTTTCAGAGAGCTATGAAATCACGCTATAGGGCCTAAAATGCAGCTGCTTGGCATACAAACTGGGCCCCCATTAAACAGGAATCACGCACAATATGTGTTTATGCCGGGAGAACAAATAGAAGCTGAGCACAGGCCAAGTTTATTCACAGACACAAAGCCTGTGTAGCTCTTCATCAATATAATTGCCTTTTATATTGTCGTTTAAATAATGGGCTCCATTATTGCTGTAAAATCCTAATATTCGTGGCATTTTATCGCTATGTTTACAAGGTATGTCCTTTATTAAAAAAACCATGAAAAGGAAGATAAAGGAAACCTACGACATTTTACAGGAGCAAATATTACTTTTGAATTTTAAATCTTAACTACTTGACATTTTCTGCGACTCTCTTGAATTCCCAGCATCGTAACAAGCACCAACAGGCCACAAGGTGTGTGTGTGTTTGGTTGTGTTATTTTTTCTTTCCTCTTCTCTTTCTCAGGAATTTGACTTATTAAGAAAATTTCTGCCATACAGGGGTGATGCCATGATCATTTCAAGATGATGTAAAATAGTGTGAAACTAGTTTACAGGAGGGTCCTCTTAATTGTGTCTTTGAAGCCAATATAAACAACAGCTGTATAAATTCCTTCTTCAGCAGTGTTTTAGGTTTAGTTTTTTTAATCTCACTAATACTCCCAACAAAACATACTATAGTGACAGAGACCTAACGTAACAGGCGACAAAACTGTTGTCATCTCCTCTCTTGAGAAGCTATTCATGGGAGCCTTTCCACTCCCATTAGCTGTGCTTTGTTATTTCCAGACACCACACAGAATCAATAGAACCATTATCACACAAGTGAAAAACTCGATGTTTGGTAGAGGAGGAGAGTCAGCATGTTTATCCCTTGCGCCAATGAAAGACGTCACCATACCTAATTTAAAATTGGTTATTTGCAACCCTAGTGGTCGCAAAGAAACACAACCTGCAATTAAAAAGCAGTGTGTGATTATTTAAAAAAAAAAACTTGGTTACCTCATAAAAAGGGAAGAACAGGGAAACAAACACTCAAGCACCCAGATGAAGAGAAACCTTCCTGCCATTGGTACATTCTTAGCAGGGGCTAATTTCAATCAGAACATATCAGGGGTTCACCCAAAACCCGCTTTGGTGCCAGAGTCCCCTGTCAAAAAATATGCAGTAAGATATTAACAAGATATTCCCCCCCCCCCAAAAAAAGCAGCTGTTCTTAACTCCTTTCCTATTCTGCTGGGATACACTGCAGTACAGAATCAAAATAAGGTTGGATCCCATGATCCTGTTCTGCTAATGGTGATGCTGAAGAGATATAAAACCATGCATTCCACACACAGCCTTCACTTGCTATTCAGCTTACTGGATGGACCTGCTCCCTTATGGGTTGCTGGAATAAATCTCTGGGGATTTTAAAAAGAAAAATGCAACTGAACTATTGGTGATCATGGGAAGGAAAAAGAGAAGAAATGAAAAGTTGGAATTATGTATATCAAGTTATATTAATAAATAACAGTGACAAGAAATAACTGCTTTGGACAATGAATTGTCCTGTTTATTTACAGCCCTCAAGTAATGCTATCCAGCTGGCAGACTGAACAGCTGCATACTATACCATTTTCCAGAGACACAGCAAAGGGTGTGTGGGAGGGGGGCAGGGGGGGTAATTGAGAAATCAGAAAGAACCAAGAAGAAGTGTGTACATATGAAGAGAGTGTTATGAACTTCAAAATGAAAAGGAGACAGACAACATCTTCTGGAAACTAAATGAGGCCTGTACCTGTGCTACAGATGAAGGTGTGATGACTAGGGTTGCCAGGTGCCCGCTGGTGGCGGGCAAACCCCCAGCCATTTACCCCTCTGCCCGCCGACCACCTGAGGGTCAGCGGGCAAACATGCATGCATGCGCGCTGACGCACGCGCATCACTTCCAGTTTAGAACCGGAAGTTCTGCCTCGTGAGGACCTTATACCTCTTCTTTTGAGTGGTAAAGGGCCGCTTTACCACTCAAACTAAGAGGTAAAGGCCCCTTGCAAGGTGGCACTTCCGGTTCTAAACCAGAAGTGATGCGCGTGCGTCGGTGTGTGAGCGCACACACACAGAGAAAAAAGCTTCCTGCCGGAGAAGGAACCTGGCAACTTTAGTGATCACCCACCCATGGCTCAGAGCGTGGTTATTGGTATATGATTTGACATTATATAGACAGTGTTGGGATTCAGCTGGGGAAACGGTCTATACCTTTCAAAGGCTGTGTATATGGGATAAATTCAATAGATGGGGCCTCCCCCACTGAAAAAGCTCTATGAGGAAGGGCTATATCCATTACATCTGAAGACTCAGGACCCCTCGCTCCTTTTTTATGCCATATGTGGCATTGTTTTCTGTTTTGTTTTTAAACAGACACAATACTTTGAAAGCTATGCCAAAAAATGACAAGGGGAGCTTAAGTCTTAAAGCCTAAATGACAGATAGGCATTCAGCAACAGAAACCTCTCTCATCAGTACATCTCTGTCCATTGTATTTCTGCTTGCCATGAGGCATTCATAAAACACAAAAGCTGTGACAGAAAAAGGTGTGAACTATGCCTGAAAATTGTATGCCATCCATTTCTAGTGTCACTTGTACTTTTTGGGGTAGAGGCCAAGATTATTTCAAAGCACAGCAACAAAATGGTACCTTTAACGCTGCTTGCATTAATTCCTATGTATTTTCGCTTATTTTGAACCATTATGACTGAAACTCCATGCTTCCTGCCGTATTTTGGAGCAACTCATGAGGAAAAATCCTCCTGCAAGTCCTCTGACCAAAAGGCCTAGGGGAGAAGAGCGGTCTTGCCTTAATTTGCAATGGGCTTTAGAGAAGGTGAAACTGAGGCAAATTTTCCTCTCTGCTTCTGCTTCTTACTAATGGCCAAACTACATATGACTCTGATCGCTCAGATCCCCCGACATGCCCTTCAGCTGCAAAATGCAGCTATGGGAGAGCCCCCAATATGAAGTGGAATCATGGCACTGGGGAAGCGGGAGTTTAATTCTACAGCCCAGCACTGTTTCCCTAATCAAAAATGTTCTCCCCATGGTTTTAAGCCACAAAGGATTCAAAAAGAAACAATATAGGTTCCTGTTTCGTCCCCACCCCACCCCCAGGACTTAAAACAACCAGGAACGCACTGGCAAACCACCTCTGTTAGTCTCTTGCCATGAAAACCCCAAAAGGGGTCGCCATAAGTCAGCTGCGACTTGAAGGCACTTTACACACACACACAGTGGGGAACCATCAGCTTCTTGCAGCTGTGCAGAGCAATTCTGAAGGGGGGGCCAACCGGTTCAGGAGACATCCTGATCCTTGCGCCGGCGTAACTGCCACTTGCGCCAGCTAAACTGGCACAAGCATTGGTGCAGGGCCACTAATGCCAGCGCCATGGAGCACTGCCGCTGCGGCAGCATTTCCTCAGCGCAAGGGATCGTGCCGGCTAAAAGGGACATTCCTGGGGCAGCCACCACGGAAATGCCCCCTTTAGCCAGAGTGAACTTGCGCCAGCAAAAAGGCAGGCATAGCCCCATAAAACTCTATGGAGGAGTTTCATGTTTGTTTGTTTTTAATAACATTTTCCTTGTATTTTTGGGCTGGTAAGATGCTCAGAAGGTGACATGGCTGCGCCATCCCTGGCCCCAACCCAACTATCCCCACATTCAGGATTGCACTGAAAGTATGGGGATCTGATCATAGAGCCAGGGATTCATGTAACTGGGCCTTAAATGCAAGAGAGAGACCTACTCTGCCTCTCCCCCATACTCTTTTTTATTGTTGGTCTTTCAAAGATCACATTATTCTTCCTCCAGGTTCTCAGCATTCCTGTGATGGAATACTTAGAGAGGAAATTAGGCAGGGGTGGTCATGAGAAGAAAGGCAGCAGTCATCCCTAGTGAAAGGATCTGTGAACTCCTGTCTCCCCACCCCAAATCCACCTTTCATTCATATGGGTAAAACTCCAGAGTCATTACATGAAGTTGCACAGATGACCCAAAGCCATGGACAACCCTTAAAACCAGTATTATTTGTACTCTAAATAGTTTGAATTGATTTTTGCCCATTTGTTGTGCCAGCATATTGTCTGTATTCCTTTTCAAAAGGCCACTTACTTTTTTGAAACTCCTCCAGTTTCTTGACCGCTTCATCTCTCTCCTGTTTGATTTTGTCACACTGAAAAAAGATGCAACACACATGCTGTGAAAAATCATAGATGTTTCCATGTAACCTGAAAGTAGCAGTTAGTACAGCATCAATGAAAGATTCAGATACTGCTACAAGAGCAGGTGAACTTAAAATTTTTGCAAACCAGAAACAGATAACTCAGCCTAATCATACTTTTTAAGTTCAGCTGCAAGACATACCCAAGTTTCAGTGGCAAAATACCTATGCAGGGCTATAAATTCTAAACACATATTACAACAAGATAAAGCAGCCTGCAAAAAAAATATGAAAACATATGAAATCATTTACAAATCACTGCCTTTATGAATAATACAGAAAAGCTTGTCCAAGCTCATTCCACAACTGATGCCTATTTTGCCTTTTTGATTTAGGCAATATTTATACTCAAGCTTTAATAGAGCAGTATGAACCAGCTCCAGGCTGAAAACCTAGAGCAGATAACTACGAATTCCAGCCCCAATTCTTTAATATCCAATTAACAAGGTTAGCATAAATTCTGCACAAATACAGGGAGCAGGCATGTTGCACTTCTTTTGTGTTATCGTCTGTACAATTTCAAGGACAAGAAACGACAGTGCAGGTTTTGTAAAAGATTATTGGCTAATTGAGAACGTTATTTACATTTATTAGTATTCAGGAAAAATATTGTTCATTAATTTAAAAAAAAAAAGACTAGAAGGAGCTACTGAATGCACGTTCTCAGACGCGACTCTGTCTTATGGCTTCTTGCATTATAAGCCCAAACTTTTATAATTATGGGCAAACATCATGATATGAGCTCAGAAATCATTCCTATAGCCAGTTCTGCAGATTTAATTCCAAAAAACTTTAAAATGCCATCTTGTAATTTATGCTGACCATTTTCACTCACCAAAACCAGGCCACAATTAAGGGCGCTGTTAACTTCAAACTGGCTTATAAACTTTGCACGCTCTCTCTCCCATATTTACTGCAGTCAGACCACTCTGAATCTGGAGTACTAGGTGCCATTCTGGAAACATGTATTGTAAGCCAGGAGCCAGCATGGTGTAGTGGTTAAGAGCAGTGGACTCTAATCTGGAGAAATGAGTTCAGGTCCCCACTCCTCCACATGAAGCCTGCTGGGTGACCTTGGGCCAGTAACAGGTCTCTCAGAACTCTCTCAGCCCATGTGGAGGCAGGCAATGGCAAACCACCTCTGAATGTCTCTTGCCTTGAAATCCTACGGGGTCACCATAAGCCAAGTATGACTTGACTGCGAGCACAAACACGCGCACAGAGTAAGCCAGTCTGTTTGTGAATCCAGATGCAACATCACTATTCATGTAAAGAATTTAAGATGGCTAAGGCCCAATAAGGCCCTGACCTGGATGGCCCAGGCTAGCCTGATCTTGTCAGATCTCAGAAGCTAAGCAGGGTCAGCCCAGGTTAGTATTTGGATGGGAGACCACCAAGGAATACCAGGGTTACTGTGCAGAGGAAGACACTGGCAAACCACCTCTGTTAGTCTCTTGCCATGAAAACCCCCCAAAGGGGTCGCCATAAGTCGGCTGTGACTCGACGACACTTTACACACACACACAAGGCCCAATTAGAGAGGCATGCATGATATAATATTTCTGTGTGGTATTGTTTGCAGGCTCTGTGTGAGTTCACTGAACAAACTACAGAGGCAAAATTAGATTATTGTAGTTTTTCCATTTTTTAAAACATTGTGGCCATGATTCTTATGACACAAGCATACAGAGCTACTGGCCTTTACACTACCAGGGATACTCAGTACTTTTTCAAAATCACATGGCACAGGATACTTATAATCAATCCTTGCCTTCACAGGCAAATTCCTGGGTGATCCAAACCATCCTTCTCTCAACTACTTGTAATAAAGTGGCGCTCTGCATCTGATAAACTGGGTTCTAGCGCCCTGACCCAGATAGCCCCAGGCTAGCCTGATCTTGTCAGATCTCAGAAGCTAAGCAGGGTGGACTCTGGCAAGTATTTGGATGGGAGACCTCCAAGGAATACTGGGGTCATGACACGGAGGCAAGCAATAACAAATCACCTCTGAACGTCTCTTGCCTTGAAACCCCTGTGGGGTTGCCATAAGTCAGCTGTGACTCGATGGCAAAAAAAAGAAAGCAAGAAAGCTCATAAGCATTTCTGCTACAATCTGTTAGGTGTCAGAAGACCCCTTTTTGTTTGTTTGGTTACCCCACTGGAATTTGTAATCATGGGAATCTTTGGATTACACACCCACTTCTGCACATAGTCACTCAGCTATTGTTTACATGACAATTCTGTTTTATCTGGTGATAAACTGAGTTAAGAACCTCTGATTGTCCCAGAGACTCTTTTTCAATATTTGACTGACTGCTTGCACATGCAAACAAGAATGAAGCATTTCGAGGCACTGTTATCCCGAGACGGCTATCATGCAAACACTTAACTGGAAAAACTCTTAAGTATACTTTCAACCAAGTGAAAGTATAATTAAATTGCATCCTGTATCATGAGTGAAAATGTTAAATTCAAAGAACAGATAGGACTGGCATAATAACAGTGTTGACTGAATGATTATGGAAAAACATGTTTTGTTAAACCTAGATGTTTTCTAATGAAAATGGGTGGTCAAGGACATCAAATCTAGAGCTGCCAACACCCCCATCTCCTAAACAGTATTTTCCCTCAGTCTTGTTTCTATCTCTCTCCCACTCACAAAGCAAGCCAGAGGTGCGTGTGTGTGATTTTGAGGTCAAGTCACAGCTGACTTAAGGTGACCCCATAGGGTTTTCAAGGCAAGATAATTTGGAGGTGGTTTGCCATTACCTGCCTCTCTGTAGGCTGAGAGAGTTCTGAGAGAACTGTGACTGGCCCAAGTTCACCCAGCAGGCTTCATGTGGAGTTGTGGGGAACTGAGCCCGGTCCACCAGATTAAAGTCTGCAGCTCTTAACCATTATGCTATGCTGGCTCCTAAACTAGAAGATATCCTGCATATTCATGTGAGCAACTCATAAGAACATAAGAAAAGCCATGCTGGATCAGACCAAGGTCCATCAAGTCCAGCATACTGTTCATACAGTGGCCAACCAGGTGCCTCTAGGAAGCCCATAAACAAGACATATGCAGCAGCATTATCCTGCCTGTGTTCCAAAGCACCTATATAATAGGCATGCTCCTCTGATCCTGGAGATAATAGGTATGCATCATGACTAGTAGCCATTTTTACTAGTAGCCATGAATATAGCCCTCTCCTTCATGAACATGTCCATTCCCCCTTAAAGCCTTCCAAGTTGGCAGCCATTACCACATCCTGGGGGAGTTCCACAATTTAACTGTGCATTGTGAAGAAATACTTCCTTTAATCAGTTTTGAATTTGTCACTCTCCAGCTTCAGCAAATGACCCCACATTTTAGTATTATGAGAGAGGGAGAAAAGCTTCTCCCTGTCCACTCTCTCCATACCATGTGTAATTTTATATACCTCTATCATGTCTCCCCTTAACCGCCTTCTTTCCAAGCTAAACAGCCCTAAGCTTTTTAACCGCTCCTCATATGACAGTTGCTCTTGTCCCCTAATCATTTTGGTTGCTCTTTTCTGCACCTTCTCAAGCTCTGTAATATCATTTTTTTGGGGTGTGGTGACCAGAACTGTACACAGTATTCCAAGTGTGGTCTCACCATAGATTTGTACAAGGGCAGTATGATAGCAGCAGTTTCATTCTCTATTCGATCAGCCTTCAGGTATGAATACTCAGATGTAGTTTTGCTGGAAATCAATAATATGTTTTTCCCATTAAGTAAACAAAATGACTGCATTTTTTTAAAAGAAAGAAGTACTCCCTTCACTGCTTTCTTCCACCATCAATAGAAATTAATGGCCCTTATTAACTGCCAATCTTATCATAACAAATAGTAACAAAAAAAATAGTTTAGTTAAAATAACTCCTAGATTAAAAATAACAAATCAATGATCATTTCAAGAGCCTAGCACAGCACACACCATAGTTAAGAGACTGGGAGTCGGTGTCAGGCTCATACGCTCCATTCATCCACAATTCCTCCCCTTCTTTTGGGCCTTAACTGTGGTTCAGTGTTACATCTCTCTCTTTCTGAGAGAGTCTGCCCGTGAAATGGTGAAGAAATTGAGACCCGCAAACATGTCTTCTTATACTGCCCTCTCCATCATGAGTCAAGAGCTAAGACTATCCAAGAAATTTTAAGAAATAATATAGGACTACCTGATAAAATTTGCATCCAATGACTACTGGAGGATAGCAACCCACAACCTTCGAGATGTGTGGCCAAATTTTGTGTTGCTATATATAAGGCCCGAAAGGATGCAATTTATAAATAGATAAAATCTGACTGATAAACATTTTAGAAGCTAGCGTATCTGCCTCTTTAGATATGGGATTTTATTGATATATTTTATTTTGTGGATTCTCTGACTGATTGACACTGTTTTTATTGTAAATTTATGTTACTCCTGATTAGATCTGGGTTTTTTTTTTTTTTTGGTCAAATGACTGTAAAATAAATGATTGGGAGAATGGGGGCAACCCCTTCCAGACCCCATAACTTTGGCATCCCTCACCCAATCTTCACCAAACCTGGGGGTTCTTGCAAGAAGAGGCCCTTCAAGCTACCCTGAAAATTTGGGACTTCTACCTGCAAAAATGCCCCCGCAGGAGCCGTGGAAAGATGCTGCTAAAAAAGCTGGATATTTGGGAACGGCAAATTCGGCTTTGCCAGCCTCCCGGATTTTGTGGACTCGGTAAACCCAAACTAGAAATTTACTGAATTTGCATTTATTCGGTATTTTTCCACTTCGGTTTTTACCGAATCTCACAGCCCTACTCTGAACGTCTCTTGCCTCAAAAACCCTATGGGGTCGCCGTAAGTCAGCTGTGACGGGAAGGGAAGGGAAGGGAAGGGAAGGGAAGGGAGGGAGGAAGGAAGGAAAGAAAAGGAAAGGAAAGGAAAGGAAAGGAAAGGGAAGGGAAGGGAAGGGAAGGGAAGGGAAGGGAAGGGAAGGGAAGGGAAGGGAAGGGAAGGGAAGGGAAGGGAAGGGAAGGGAAGGGAAGGAAAAGGGGCTAAATCACCTGTCCAGTGAAATAGCAACACAGAAGTGGGAACCTTCTGATGGAACCCTCAACCCAAACTTTTCACCAACATTGAGCATTCAAAGAGAACAAATAAAGCAAAGAATGGATGAACAACACTAGTCCTCTTAGAAACTTAAAAACATTATGACTGGTGTCCCATGGCAGAATACCTGTAAACACCCACCAAAAATCTCAACTCCATTCCTGTAATTGGGGCTGCAAGAACAAGGAATCCCCCACAGGTAAGCAAGGGAGATAGGATCACAAATGAAAGGAAGATTAAGCAAGACTTCTGCACTTTCTCATCTATCCCCACAAGCAATTAAGAGGCCCACAGCCACAAAGTGTCTCCTACACTCCCCTTGCAAATACGAGGAACTATTTTCTGGCTAAACAGATGTACTGTTGCTTAACAAGAAGCAGCAGGGTGTCCCGCACAAAGACTGATGGTAATTATGCACTGTGCAGAAAGGGAGAGGGCACAGCCACAAATATCCAATACAGGAAAGCTTCAGCCAAGTGAAGACAAAAGTGAGAGGATGACAGCCACTGTGCCCCGAAATTGCTGGGCAACCACTTTTCATTGCAGGAAGAGAGATTGGCCATACAGAGCAGGGGGAAAGGCAGGAGATAAGAGTCCCCATTGGGAATGGTCACTGTACTTACCTTGTTCTTTTGACTTTAGCACCAAAAGGTCACAAACTGTACCACTTAAATTTTATGGCCATTTAAGTCCACTGTGCATTATTTCCCCCCTTGGTACCCATATCTGCCGACTGAGGATTCACTTCATGCATCTGATTAAATAGGCTCAAGCTATGAAACTCACACTACAATGCATCCATTAGTCTTTAAAGTGGTATAGGATTCCTTTTCAGATTTGCTACAGAAGACTAACATGGCTACCCCTCTGGAAATAATTAATACAATAAGTGAAATATTCTGAGCTATTCAGAATATTCTGGGGTGCGCAGCAAAATACTCCTAGTGTGTGAACAGATTTTGCTACTAGTGGTAAAAATTTATTTCAGGCAAGTAGCTTACCACATCCATTACTGAAGCTGCAGGGAAAGCACAATAGGGGTGGGATACTATTGTTTCTGGACCAACACAATATTTATACTTTTTCCTCTTGGACTGCTGATAAAGGTAAGAGAATGAATCATCATCATCTATATATCTAATTCCCAAATCTGCCCCTTGCCTGTGAATACTTAAATCTGTAGATGGGGGCAGACTGACCCCCCCAAAAAGGTTTTTCTGCAAACTCAGAGGACCCCCTGGGGTGGAAGAAAAATCTGAAAAAAACCTTGGGGGTGTTCAATCCCCCAAAACTAAAGAAAGCGATCTCTTCACTTCGAAGGAGAGAACAAGGAAGAAAGGGTAGAGGATATGGGGGTTGCTGGAGTAGGGAAAGAGGAAATAGTGTGGGGAGGAGGATATAGGGGAAAGTGAGTGCAACTCTACAAGTCCTTGAAGGTTCCCTACCATGCAAGTGGGCCTGGCCCAGTGGACGGCACCACACAACTGGGCCACAGTTTTCCTAGGTAGAGGCAGTGTGTGTGTGTGTGTGGGGAGACTTGTATAATATGCATGTACTACCCTTAGGGCTATACTTTAGTTTTTCTCAATGTTGTTCTGCTTCCAAATACATAATTTTGTAAAGAAAGTACTAAATGAACTGGTAAAATAGAAAACAAGTGTGGTGTAACCAAGTGAGTCGGGTCCAAATCCTCATGCTATCAGTCACTCTTGGGCTAATCACCCCCACAGGACCGTTGTGAGGATCAAAAAGGGAAGGGAGCAACTTGTTTGCCACCTTGAGCTCCTTGTTAGAAATGCAGGATATATACAGACACACACATTAGCAATTTCCACAATCACCACCACTACTCTCATGAAAGTTACTAAAAAAAATACTCCTACATGGAGAAAATGCAGTGGCAGAATCCCTTGTGAACTTTAGTCAGTGGTACCAAAAACAAAAATACTAACTGCGACAGGGTATGTAAAAGCTACATGCTACACGACGTCTTATGGCATATGTATTGTTGTATACAAACCTCTTCTTGTGTTTTCTTATTTTCTGTTCTTAAATCTTCATATTCACCAATCACTACAAAAGAATTAAAAATTAACTTAGTAGTGTCCTTTGTAGAAATCCCATTAATGTAAATTCTACACCTACAAAGATCATCTGAAAATTGTTATATGTCAGCTATAATTATCATCATAGAAGTCAATTGGTAACACATCAATGAGACCTAACATCATACCTGAAGTTAACCTTGCTTTTTTCCTACTTTGATATTCATGACACATCTGCTGTAATATTTAGCATTTATATAGAATGTCAAAGTGTTCAAAATAATGCCAAATATATTATTTCAGGAAAAAAATATTTTAAATCGCTTAAAATAATTCCAGTAGAAGCAATTCATTAGAATTTTCTTTGAAAGGGAAAGAAGAACTCCGCAAGCAGCTGACAAAAATGCAAATGAACAGATGATAAAAAGATACTTAACAAGAAGGAAGGCAAATACCATGGGGAGGGGATGTTTTTTAGGACTTAAACATCCTTTATTCTTCAAGCAGTCATAACAAAGAGCATAACCTCACTACAGAAAAGCTCATTCAAGAATCCTTTCCTCTGTCAAAGAAATGCAAGAACTGAGAGGGGGGAAAGAGGGGATCTAAACAAACTACAGCTTCCGCTAGAATTCTGTGGGAGAAGCCATGGCAGATAAAGTGGCATAAAACCTACATGGAACCAAAAGACCTAATGTAGCTTTTTGATCAAGGGTTAATTACATAGTAGTCTCTGAGCAATGCATTGAAAATTAACTTCACTATTTTAACAAAACTGTCCTCTTAATCAGTAATAAGAACTGCAGTTGGATGGTGACTACTTAAGAGCATGAACAAAACACACCCTATTCTTAACGCTGTTACCAAAATTACAAACCAGAATTAAAAAACACACATTTAGAAACAATCATAGAAGGCCTTTAGTCTTTGATATTCTGGTATCTTATTGATCCTGTTGCAGTTTGATGAAGGCAGTGGGATCAGGACAGGGAGAGCAGAGAGAGCATGCCAGCAAATAATAGAAGTCACAGGCACATTGACCAGCAGTCTATATTGGTATTACCACCAAAGGCGTTCCATTTGCATTGTTTCTACCAGTCATTACACTACCAAGGATGGCTTTTTGGTTCCTGTCTGTATTGCTGCTTGTTTTTTCCAGGGGGGTGAACGGAAAACCTCTGCTCTGCCGTTATTCTGCCTGCCACTTCCGTAATGCCCTCTTAAGGGATGTCCGCCTGACCCCACCGCTACTGGTGTTTTTGTGAAAGCTAAGATCAACCTTCTTTCAGAGGACATTTGGCTTGTCATTAATTTAAGGACCTTGTTGCTGTTGAAAATTGGTTATGATGCTGGCAAAATGTGGTTTTACGAGTATAGGTCCCTGTTGTTACTGGCTGGAATTGTTAGCTCCTTTTTTGGCTGGCTGTTCTTTTTTCAATATTGCTATTTCTTTATATTGGGTTAAAATTGTGTCCTGCTCTTTTATCCCAATTCAGTTCTCAAGGACAGATAGCAAATTATTTTAATAAATGAATGAATAAATAATGAATACTATATACTTTGTTCCACTAGGAACTTACTCCTGAACTTCAAAGGGCACACAGATTTATGAATCCAATGCGCTTTTTCTCCAAAACTGGGAACATTTTAAAATACCTCAGCATCAAAACCTCAATACATTAAAACAGCATTTAAAATAGAGTAAATATAAAATATTTAAACAATTCAATAAAAACATTTAAACACATTCATTGCGGGTTTGCCAAACAAAACAAAAAAGCCTTCACCCGCTGGCAGAAAAGAATGATAGAGGGAGACAGACAAGTTTCTGTGGGGAAGGAATTCCAAAGTTTTGGTGCTACATCTGAGAAGACCCTTTCTCGGGTTGCCAACCATCTAGATGGTGGAGACACCCAAAGCAGGGCCCTTAGGGTTGCCAGCTCCGGGTTGGGATATACCTGGAGATTTTTGGGGTGAAGCCTCAGGAGGGCAGGGTTTGGGGAGAGAAGGGACTTCAATGCCATAGAGTCCAATTGCAAAAGCAGCCATTTTCGCCAGGTGAACTGATCTCTATCGGCTGGAGATCAGTTGTAACAGCAGGACATCTCCCGCTACTACCTCGAGGTTAGCAACCCTAGCCTCTGATGATGACTTGAGTGGACCGGTAAGTTCATACAGGAGAAGGCAGTGCTTAAATTATGCTGGCTCCAAGCCATTCAGGGCTTTAAAATAAACAATACACTATGCTACACTGGAGTCTACAGTGAAATGGGATAAAAATGTTTTCTTTTATTCTTGAATCAAAGCAGCAAGTTTGTAAACTTTTTGGTGTTCACGCAAGAGCAGAAGAAGGTCATATTCCCAATTATCCCTCCTTGGTATGACTGCCGGTATCACAGGGCAGTTTGTCTGTGAGGATCCCCAGTTCTCAAAAGAGGACTTTCAGGATGCAAAAGAAACTGCTGGAAGGTAAAGAAGATACGAGAGATGCTATTACACAATCTCCTTCCACTCAGTTCACACCTTCAGCTGCAAGCCATCATATAGAGAAATCAAACGATTAAATGCATATGTGAAACTTCCTTGTACCCTCTTGAAAAACATTCAAAAACAGTTGTCACAGCCTCTGATTGTTAATGGTATAGATTCCAGAACAGTAGACCTGAGAATTTGCTTTTAGTTTTCAAATTTGCAAATGTACAAGCTTTTTACTGTTACAGTGATGTTCTCACTGTTTCATCCTTGAGAAACAAAGTTGATGAATGGCTTTGTTAAAATATTGTCGAAGGCTTTGTGCCCAGATGGCTTTGTGCCCAGATTAAATCTTAGAAAGAGCAGACCAAGCAGAACAGTTTTGGAAAAAGTATTTCTTGGATATGTGTCAATCAGTGCTCAGAGATGTCTACATCATACCTTGAGAGGAAATGAATAAGAAGGTATCAATACAGTCATATGAGGTTCACATAATTGGGCATATATAAGGTAGGCACACAATAAAAGCCACCAAATCTCTCAGATCTTATCTTTTCTTAAAGTGCTTTGGTGAGAATCTTAGAAATCATGATTCATCTTTTCAATTTAACCTAGACAGAATAACAGATGACACGTATGCTTAATTTCTAATTTCAATAACTTACTCTTTATATGTAACAATTTCAAAAGTGATTAGATTTAAAGAAAAATCTTAAATAATAACATTGAGTGATCTTTGTCTTGGATAAAAGGTTTTCACCTGAGACCTGGAATAAATAAACTTCTGGCCTCTGTTCAGTCAGAGGGGCTGTTGTCAAGGCTGACCTGCCTTGTGATATATAGTGATGATATATACAGAAAAAAAGGTGTTCAAAGCAATGCAGCTCCAGGTACACAGAAAACAAGAAAACTAGTTCTCCAGATACACTTACAAAACCTTAGCAGTACAGGTGGATTCCGTTCACAGCAAGCAGCACAGCTCCATATAGATGTAGCATAAGGCAAAGTCAGGAAACAGGGATGGGAACTGGGATAGGGTAAGGAAGTGGCCTAACAATAATATAGACTATATAGAAGAACGGGTTATAGACCTCCTGTCCCTCTTCTTCTCACACTGGGCTGTCTCTGAGGAAGATTCTGGAAGAAGTGCAGGATTCCCTTCCCCCCAGCTGAAACTGGTGAGCTAATTAGAAGGCCTGAGAAATGACCTTGAGGATCTAACCATCAGGAAGGGGGGCTCACACTTGCTGCTAACAAACTAGAGTAAAAGAAATTAGTTAAGTGGAACTTTCCTCAGAAGATGGCTTCTCTCTCGACAGCTGTTTACCTGTAAGTAAGTAAGTAAAGGTCCCCTGCGCAAGCACTGGGTCATTCCTGACCCATGGGGTGACGCCACATCCTGACATTTACTAGGCAGACTGTGTTTATGGGGTGGTTTGCCAGTGTCTTCCCCAGTCGTCTTCCCTTTACCCCCAGCAAGCTGGGTACTCATTTTACTGACCTCGGAAGGATGGAAGGCTGAGTCAACCTTGAGCCGGCTACCTGAAACCAACTTCCGTTGGGATCGAACTCAGGTCGTGGGCAGAGCTTGGACTGCAGCACTGCAGCTTACCACTCTGCGCCATGGGGCTCCTTGTAAGAGTGTAAGAGATTGGCTATTAGAGAGTATAGTCATCTCAATACCGCCCTGTGGTTTAGTGGTTAATGTATTGCTTTGGAACAGACAAAGAGACACTTGTTTCCATGTGCCTGTTTTAAAATAAATGCTTCCCCCATGGGTGGGATAATACTCTGTTAAAAATGATACACACGTCTTATATTAGTTATACTGTTAGTTAACAAATTACATAGTGCCATTTTCTGTGAATGGTTACAGCAGATCACTAGGCTCACATGGATTCTTCTATGATGCTTTTTTGACAAGCTTTAAACTTCTGACACAGTCCAAACTACCACATGATTACAGCACTTGTTAATTATTTACATACTTTATAAAATATGTATAAAGTGTAACCTTAGTATAAAATGCAAGTTGGGGAAAAAGAAGTTATTGATGTAAACATCACTAACAGAGCAACTACTGTGTTTTGTTTCAGAGAACCTACCATATCTCTTACTTTTGCCCTCAAGCAACAGCGAGCTGACTTCAGTCTTGCATGGTCCACTATCTCTTTTACTATTTCTTTACAAAGTTTATATCTTTTTGTCATTTCAGGGCCATTAAGGCAGCTAAGAATTAAAAACAAGTATTATAAAAATACATCACAAACCTGATTAAACCAGAAGTAAAATACATTTGTAAAACACAGAGACAGCAATTAAAACATAAGAAGGGAAGAATGGCTCATCAAGGGGAAGTCTTCACCTGCTGGCAGAAGATAATGATAGACAGATATCCCTCGGAAACTAGTGCAGATGGAACAAGATTGGAGGGATATGGTCCCTAACACCCACTCTAGTCGACAAAATGAAGGAGAGGAGAGCAATGTAAGCCACTTTGGGGTCCCCACTGGGGAGAAAGGTGAGGTGCAAATGAATTAAATAAATAAATCCTGGCTGCAGAATTCTGCACCAACTGAAGTTTCCAAGCACTTTTCAAGGGCCACCCCACATATAGTAATCTATATATCTAATTCCCAGACAGGCCCCCTACCTGCGGATAGCTAAATCTGCAGATTAGGAGCACACTTCGCCCCAACAGGTTTTTCTGCTTGAGAGTAATGGGAAACAAGACAGTAATGTGGTGGAGAGTTTGCTGGTGCACACATACATGTGTGTCTGTCTCACATTTGCAAAGCCCTACTGATTTGCAATCCAAACCAAAAAAACCAAGTAATGAATTCACCTGACTGAGATGTCCAGTCAAACCAAAAAAGCCAGTGAAAGGGAAAGCAACTTGGTTTCACTTCCTGCAAACACAGAGAAGGGTATCCCATTTATTTTGCTGAGCAGGAAAATGATGGAAATGTTGAAACATTAAGCCTGCCACCTTTTTGGTACTGTTGGATACTTTGAGGTAACCATAATACTAACTGTCTGGGGGAGGGGACCCTTATTTGTGTATCACTGATTTTGTAGTTGGAGAATAAGTCACAAACATAACTAGCAAGAGGACAGAATGTGATAAATTTCCCTTGTCCACAGATTCATTGGTAGACCTAGCCTTTCATGACAGAGAATGCGGTTCAGGCAGTTCTCAATCAGATCTGCCTAAATTTGAACTGGAACTAACAAAACTTGCCTTAGCTAATGCTTCTGATCGTGAAACTAAACATGTCCTCAGTGTGAGTGAAAATTCTGTTGAAGTAAAAGATGAATGGACAATGGAACGCCATGCACAGCTGTACAAGTGAGCTTGAAATAATATGTCAACAGCTTCCAGTACCTTCATTTTTTTCCCTTAAAATTTAAACATAAGGGAAGTGCTTGCTGTCATGTTTTGTCTTTAAACTTTAACGAATAGTTCAATAAAAATAATTTCCACATCGTTTTAAATGTGTTTGACTATAATGATTAAATCTAATTAATACTAATATTTGTGGCTACTAGGAATTTTTTAAAATAAAATTAACAAAGTTTATTAAACATATAATTCAAATAAACATGCCAAATCATTTAGGGCATCACAAAGTTTTGTAATTCGTAATTTTCTGGAGAACCTCCATCATGATTGCCATTCATACTACCAACCACTTCCAGGTGATTATCCAAGTCTCTTGTATGTCAGCACCAAAATTTATTGAATGCACATTCTGCATGCTGAAATCTTAACATTTGCATCTCCTTAGAAAAACCATGCACTTTATTTGTAGTAAGAGAAATTATATACCTTCATGAGATGAACCTATATGCTATGGCTGAAACAAGATGTTTCCACATGCGTGGCTACTGCAACAAGAAGCTACAACATCTACTATCTCCTCTGTAACATCTAGTCAAACAAACTGTGTAAAGTCATCCCATCGTGTGCTGCAAATTTCCTCACTCCAGTTCACTGGCAGTCCCCTTCAGGGATGCTCACAAGATAATGACATTATGCCACACATTTTGCATTACTACACGTTAGAGACAGAGAGGACGAAACAGCGTAAGACCTGGATCCTGTTTACCTTAGTCCTGTGACTGACACCTTTTCTCTGTTACACTGTAATTCCCAATATCATACACAACCATGTCCTTAAGCAACGCTACTGCAATTTGTTTTGTTGATGTAAAGAAGTCTATTATTGTGCTAGTGCTCATTATTGTAATGAAAAGCAGTGTTGCAAAGAGGGCATATACTTTGCACATGGTCTCCATCAATTCATTCACATGGGACAAAACAGAAGTGTGCAAACAGGACACACTCTTAACAGAGTACCACACTCGACTAAAATTGCTGTGCTTACCCTGATATTATCCAACCGTCTTGCAATCTGAGTCTGTTTACTTTACCCTGCAGAATCCAACAGGAGACCAGTAAAATTATTGAAAAACACAGTCGAGGGCACATAGATGACTCCAATGTCTGAAGTGAAAGACGGTTTTCCATCTCTATCCTTAACTCCCTGCAGATTGCAGACCACTTATCTTAAACAAAATAGGAGCCACTGTGGAGCCACTTCTGTCTGCATAATCAGGCTGCAGGCTTCATTTCTTAGTCATGTTTGGGAGGAAAGCGAATTTCAACTTCTCTCCCATCTTATTCCTTCCTGCTACAGAATCAACTTTCCCCAATTCCCTCCCACTCTCCTCACTCTGGATCCAGACAGGAACCAAGAAATTACAGGTCAGTTAGCCTAATGTCTGTCCCAGGCAAATTAGTAGAAACTGTAATCAAAGATAGAATTATTAGGCACACAGAGGAACAAACCCTGCTGATGGAAAATCAGCATGTCTTCTGTAAAGAGAAGTCCTGCTTCAACAACCTTTTGGCATTCTTTGAGAAAGGGATCATGTAGATAACAGTGACCTGGTAAACATTATGTACATGGTCTTTCAAAAGCCTTTTGACAAGGTACCTCACCAAAGACTACTGAGTAAGGTTAGTATTCAGGGAATAAAAGGACAGGTTATCTTTATGGATTAAAAATTAGTTAAACAAGAGGAAGCAAAGAGCTGGAATAAATTAACAGTCCTTGCAATGGAGGGAAGTAAACAGCACAGTTCCATTAGGATTGGTTTTGGTCCAATGCTATTTAATTTGTTCATAAATGATCTGGAACTGGAGATGAGCAGTATAGTGGCCAAATTTGCAGAAGACACAAAATTATTCAGGATAGTGAAAGCCAAGGCAAACTGTGAAGAGTTCCAGGAGAATCTTCACAAATTGGGTGAGTGGGCAACCATGTGGAAAATAATGTTCAGTGCAGGTAACTGTAAGGTAATACACACTGGAACAGAAAAATCCCAGCTTCAGGTACATGCTAATGGGATCTGAACTTGCTGAGACTGAGAAAGAGACCTTAGGGTCACAGTGGACAGGTCAATGAAATTGTCGATCTAGTGTGCTGCAGCAGTGAAAAAGCCAAACTCTATACTGGGGAAGATTAGGAAAGGGATTGAAAACAAAATGGCCAACATTATGATGCCTCTGTATCATAACATGTCTCAAAAAGGACATCGCAGAGTTGGGAAAAGTACAGAAGAGGGCAACCAAGATGATTAGGGGCTGGAGCACCTTTCCTAGGAAGAAAGGCTAAAGAGTCATGGACTTTTAAGTTTAGAAATAAGATGACTAAGGGGGGGATATGATAGAGGTTTATAAAATTACACACAGGGCAGAGAAAGTGGACAGAGAACTTTCACTCCCCCCCAAAAACAACAACAACAACAACACTAGACTTGAGGGCATCCAATGAAGCTGATAGGCAAAAGATTCCGGACGGACAAAAAGAAATATTTCTTTATACAATGCATGATTAAAATGTGGAATTTGCTGCCAGAGGATGTAGGCCACAGGTATAGCTTAAAAGTGGATTAGACAGATTCATGGAGGATAGGTCTATCAGACCTGACCTGGATGGCCCAGGCTAGCCTGATCTTGTCAGATCTCAGAAGCTAAGCAGGGTCAACCCTGGTTAGTATTTGGATGGGAGACCACCAAGGAAGTCCAGGGTTGCTGTGCAGAGGAAGGCACTGGCAAACCACCTCTGTTAATCTCTTGCCATGAAAACCCCAAAAGGGGTCGCCATAAGTCGGCTGCAACTTGAAGGCATTTTACACACACACACACACACACACAGGTCTATCAGTGGCTACTATCCATGGTAACTAAAGGGAACTTCCACATTCAGAGGCAATAACCCTCTAAAAACCACTGCCAGGCAGTATCATCAGGGAAAGGCCTTGGCCTCTATACCCTGTTTTTGGCTCACTAGAGTGATTGGTTGACTACTGTGGACACAGGATGCTGCACTAGATGGATCACTGACTCATCAAGGCTCTTCTTATATTTTCATGCTGAAGTCCCAACTGCAAGTGAGATCTCCAGATGTGCAACTTAGCTGTACGAAGCAGCTGCAGGGTGGCTTGATTTTGATCAGGGCTACAGTGCTATGGAAGGGAACATTTGAGTCCTCACCACCCCACACAGTTGCCCCCATTAAAAATATCATCCCCAGCTACTTGTAGTCAGGATATGGGGGAAAGTGAACCCATTATGAACCCAAAAATAGTGCAATGGAGCCATTTCCATTATGAACCCAAAAATAGTGCAATGGAGCCATTTCCCAAGAGCAAAGAGTTGCCCTCCCTTCCCCAGAGCCATCACCCTAATCCATGTTAGCCTCCTCTCTCTAGGGTACATATCTGGAGGTCCCCAGCTATGATAGGTATTGGGCTTCCAGACACCTGCTTGTTCCAAAGCCAGTTCAGAGGCACAGCATGGATAGAGACCATTTAGATAATGCAACTTGTATTGCTTGTAGTGTTGCTGCTTACAGCAAAGTGCTAGACATAGCATTTCTAACTGCTGAGAATTATGGCAGACGGCTTTGCCGCTGCCAGTGGGAAGGAAAGACAGAAGAAATCCCACAAAGACAGTTCTGGCCAATCCCTCCACTCTACAGAAATCATTACTAGGTGCAATTCACTGAAATAAGGGTACAGGATGCCTATTTAAGATCAGAGGAAGTGACGTATACAAGCTCCCTGAAGTACAAGACTTTGCAGAAGCATTTCCTTTACTTTAGTACAGGGTTGGGATCCCCCTGCCAATTAATTAACAGGCCATTTAATCAACGCTAATGGAATAAGAGCATCTTTTGACTTTCTTCCCACTCTATTGAAAACATAAAAAAATTACAAGGCTGTGAGAATCTCTTTTGGTCAGCAACTTAAATGTTTCATTTCATTCTCTCTTTTCTAATAAAACTAACCTATGCTTGAGGGTGCTGGCTCTCTTACAAGACTATCCTTCAAAATGCAAAGATGTATACTTCCGAATTACAAAACTATCGAAGTCAACTAAAAATCGATGAAATTTTTTTTATTGTCACTTAAGTTAGCCTTGTTTTTGCACCCAAGCTATTAACCCAGACATTTTGTTGCTTTTTCATTTACCTACAGAATAAGATATTGTGGCAGCTAAGGAAAAAATAAGTGCCTTGCCTAGTCATCTGGAGACAATTCTTTCTCCATGTGAGTTAGTCTGACCTAATCAGACTATTTGTATTCTATTTGTATTTTAACAGAGATACATAGGACATAAAACTAATAAAATAAATTCTAGCACTCGTGGTCCATTTTACGGAAATAATGACACTGTACCATGTAGCCAATTTTACGTGATGACGTCACGAAGCCAGAAAGTATTGTCAGGAGGGAGCCACTCCCACATTTTGCCAACAAATATGGAAAACAAAACAATGTCCCACAGACTGGAAACAGTCAGTTTAAATTCCAATTCCCAAAAAAGGAGATGTCAAAGATTGTAGCAACTATCGGACCATCGCACTAATTTCTCACGCAAGTAAAGTGATGCTCAAAATCTTACAACAAATCTTACTATATATGGAACATGAAATGCCTGATGTTCAAGCTGGATTCAGAAAAGGAAGAGGCACTAGAGATCATATTGCAAATTTACGATGGTTGCTGGAACATACGAGAGAATTTCAGAAGAAAATCAGCTTGGGTTTCATAGATTACAGCAAAGCTTTTGACTGAGTGGATCATGAAAAGCTTTGGGTGGTTTTAAAGGAAACTGGTGTGCCACAGCATCTGATTGTTTTAATGCGCAACCTGTACTCTAGACAAGAGGCTACGGTTAGGACAATATATGGAGAAACAGAATGGTTTCAACTGGCAAAGGTGTTAAACAAGAATGTATTTTATCTTCCTAGCTCTTCAATCTATATGCAGAACATATAATTAGGAAAACAGGATTAGATTTAGATGAAAGTGGAGTGAAAATTGGAGGGAGGAACATTAATAATTTGAGATATGGTGATGACACTACATTATTGGCAGAAAATAGTGAAGATTTGAAACGACTACTGCTGAAAGTTAAAAGAGAAAGTGCCAAAGCAGGACTACAGCTGAACATCAAGAAGATAAAAGTAATGACTACTGGAGAATTACTGAACTTTAAGGTAGACAATGAGGAAACTGAAATAGTTCAAAACTTTCTATTCCTTGGCTCCATCATCAATCCAAAGGGAGACTGCAACCAAGAAATCAGAAGGAGACTGGGAAGTGCAGCCATGAAGGAGCTAGAAAAGATTCTGAAGTGTAAGGATGTGTCACTGGCAACCAAGATCAGGTTAATCCATGCCATCGTATTCTCTATTACTATGTATGGGTGTGAAATCTGGACAATGAAGGAAGCTGACAGGAAGAAAGTAGATTCCTTTGAAATGTGGTGTTGGGAGAGAGTGTTAGGGATATCGTGGACTGCCAAAAAAACAAGTGGGTTCTAGATCAAATCAAGCCTGAACTGTCCCTAGAAGCTAAAATGACTAAACTGAGGCTATTGTACTTTGGCCACATTATAAGACAAGACTAACCGAAAAAGACAACACTACTAGGAAAAGTTGAAGGCAGCAGGAAAAGAGGAAGACCCAACATGAGATGGATTGACTCTATAAAGGAAGCCATGGCCCTCAGTTTGCAAGACCTGAGAAACTAAACTAAAGCCTTATACTCTTTATCTGAAATATATTTGACTGAAAGTTCCATTAAATTCATTGAGGTTTGCTTCTATACAAGTGACTTCAACTTGCTGTCCTTGGTGTGTGTGGGTTTTTTTAAAATAAAAAGTGGTGCAACCTATACATTTAAATAAAATATCTTCCACCTGTTTCTTCACTTGCACAACTGAAAAGAACTGTTGATGAAATAGCAGAAATCTGAGCTAGAGAAGTTGTAAATGTATTCCTTAAACTTGTTTCAGACTGACGCAGACATAAATATGTGCCTGCAATATCCACTTCTAAAGCAACAAAACACGTTATCAATAGTTGTAATTCACGGCTGATTAAGCTAGTTTCTAACAGGACTCTTCTACATTTGTGGATCTCTTGTAAATCAAAGGCAATATACACACACTAGAGCCACTTTGACCATGAGGGCCATTTCTCACATTTCTTCATGGCTTCCCAATTTTTTGCTTCTTTATACTGACTTACACCCATGTTTTTTTCCTATGAGAGAAGGAAAAGATTTAAGACATTTGGGGAAAACTCAAACAAATGCAATACTTTCTACTCAGAGAACTTACTTTATTATGTTAAGAGCAGGAAAAGTATGGCATATAATTTAGCAATCAAAATGGTCTATTTTCGGAAAATCGGTGAACTTAAAAATAAAAATGCATTAATTTTATTTAAACAGTATACTGTGCAGACTAAAGCATGCTTCTCAACAAACATGTTAGTTTCCTCCTTGATAGTCCCTGCATCACCTCTGATGGCAGGGGCATGGATAGCAGGGCCTGAGAAGAGGATCTTAACTGGTGGGCTGGACAGTATGGGAAAAGGCGGTCCTTCAAGAAGAAGCAGCATTGGTTTTTATATACTGACTTTCTCTACCACTTAAGGAAGAATCAAACCAGCTTACAATCACCTTCCCCTCCCCACAACAAACACCCTGTGAGGTAGGTGGGGCTGAGAGAGCTGTAAGAGCTGTGATTAGCCCAAGGTCACTCAGCTGACTTCGTGTGTAGGAACAGGGAAACAAATCCAGTCCACTGGATTAGCCTCTGCCGCTCACGTGGAGGAGTGGGGAATCAAACCCAGTTCTCCAGATCAGACTCCACTGCTCCAAACCACTGCTCTTAACCACTACACCACACTGGCTCACTGGCAGCTGGGGGGGGGGGGCGTTGATAATATATATCAGTTACTGATAATGATGCATAGATATATGCTAATGATGCATGGATATATTAAACTGAAGCTTAATCCCAAAACAGAAGTGCTAATGATGAGCAGCTTAGGGTGAGGGGAGTTGCTGGACCCAGCCCTACTGCTGGATAAGCAGGTGGTGGCAGTGGCAAGGAGCTTTGACTGGGTAGCCAGATGCAGCCTTTTCTGAGCAGAAAAGATCTGGCCACCCTGATGCATGCCCTGGTAACATCCAGATTCTAGTACTGTGATGTACATGGCTACCCTTGAAAAGGGCTTGGAGGCTTCAGTTGGTACAGAATGCTGCAATCAGGATGTTGACTGGAGCTGGTTGTAGGGATCACATCACTCAGTCTTGGCCCATCCACACTGGTTCCCAATTTCTTCCAAAGCCCCGTGCAGGCGTAGGTGCCACTTACACCCCGTGCAGGCATAGGTGCCACGGCGCAAAGTGGCACAGGGTCACGCCAGCTCCTATGGTGCTTCGCCCCCTCCCCTTGGAATTGCACGGTTCATCCTCAGGGAGATGGGCCCACCCCATTCTGCCACTGTCTTCTTCTAGTGGGCAAACACTTTATTGTTTTGTCTGGTGTTCTCCCAACAACCCCTCCTCAATGCCCTATGTGGTAATTGCTGGCTCTGTGTTTTTTTTAATATCCTTTAGTTTTTGTTTTAACGAGTTTTATGATGTGTTTTTATGCTGCGGTTTTCTTAGCTACCATGGTGGCCCTGACTGGGCAGAAATATATCTCATAAATAAATAAATCTATCACAGGTGTGATATGCATTCTGTAAATCCTGCTCTTAGGACCACTTCATATATCACGATTTGGTCCACCAACACACTGTATATATCATAATATACAATGTGTGTTGTTTCTTGCTACAAGAGTAGTATTTCCTACATCTCTGTTAGATGTGGGGATACAATTCACACTTGCAGCTGAAAATGTTTATCATTAGAGTGAACAAGGGTAACAATTAACCATCAAAGAGAAGCCCAATTCCTTTGTTTGATCATATTATTAATCTTGATGTGCTACCTGATTGGAAGAGGACATTATTTCCTACATGGAGGTATATTTTAAGCATCTGGCTATAACCAAAGATTAATGGAAAGCCAAAAGCCAGCATCAATACAATCAGCTGAGCATGTAGCAAGTTTGAAGTAAACACGGGCTGGTGCAGATGCTGGCTACTAGAGCCTCAAGGGGCCGCCTGAACAGGCTTTACACCGGAAGTGGGCAGCGTGTGGTGCTGAAAACCTCCAAAATTCCTCTATTTACATTGTGTACAACAGCTCCACACTTAAGAACGGATTGGATCCCGAACTAGTTGGACATTCCTTTTTCAAGTTGGTTTGCCCTCTCGGCGTCCAAGTTCAAGGGGCGTTTTCCTGAAGCCATTTCCTTGGGAACATTCACTCGGGGTCCGTTCTGAACGCTTATTGGTCTCGCACAGCAGAGACCAGCCTCCTCTGCAGGCAAGAGGGGGAAGAGAAACCAGGGAAATCCAGGCCCCAGCTACCCTATTTCACCCTCCCAGCCACAGAAATCTACCAACTGGCTGGGCTCTGTTCTTCTGGTGCCAGCTGCTGACCTCGCTGGAGCAGCAACGGATATCATTGGGCGAAAACGCACGGTGGCTTGAGCCTCCTTTCTTCCCTGTCCCAGCCAGGATTCAGCCAGGATCGAATGAACGTCCGTCCGTGCGTTCGATCCTGGCTGGAACAGGGAAGAAAGGAGGCTCAAGCCACCGTGCGTTTTCGCCCATATCCGATGGGAAGGCTGGTGAAAGTTGATTAAATCGTTACAAACAGCCGGATTTCCCGGTTGGTCGGTGAAAGGAGGGGGGTTCCCACCAACGTTTCCCTGCAGGAGGGGCGGAGAAAGGGACCGGCCTCTTTCTTACGGGGAAAGAGCCAGGCCTCAGCAATCGAGCCCTTACGGTCGTTGAAAACGTGTCCTCAAGGGCCCTTATCGATTAGCTCCATAGCCGGCCACGCCTGAGGCAGGAGACCCAGCGCGTGCCCCACAAGACACCGTGTCACCGGCGTCCGGCTGCATCTTGCCACTCGCCGTCCGCTCCTCCCTTCGGCTCCTGCAGCCCCAGCCACGGGGCTCGTGCGCATCCGGAAGGCAACCCGCAGTCCCAAGCGGGCGCGACGCTTTTGTCCGTCTGCGGGCTTCCCGGGCAGGGAGGCGGCGGCCCAGCAGCCGCTCCCAGCCCCGCGGGCGGCTCCTTTGGCCGCCTTGCATGGCTGCCGACGCGCCCGAGCCCCTTACCTTGCTCTTTCAGGCTGCTGAGGCGCTCCAGCTGCTCCTGCTCTTCGGAGCGGCTCATGGTGCCTCCCGAGGCTGGGCTCGGCGCCCGGAGCTCAGCCCTCTCCTCCGCCTGATGGCGTCAGGCGGCCGCCCCGTTCCTACCTGGAGGGGGAGGTGTGCGGCGCGCGCCGGGACGGGTCCCCCGGGGGGGGCGGCCGCGGCGGCGACGCCTTGCGCACACATGCCCGGCCCGCCTGGGGCTGCGTCGAGGGAGGGAGCGCGTGCGGGGGCGGCCGGGCAGGCGCTGGCCGCCGGCGCGAGGCAGGGCAGGAGGCAGAAAGCGAGCGTGGCGGGGAGGGGAAGCTGCAGCCTCGGACGTGGAGGGGGAAAAGCACTGCGGAGAGTTTCCAGGCGCAGGCAGGGCTAATGAAGTGGGAGCGCTGCTGCGCCGCCTCGAAAACAGACGTTTGCAAGCAGGGCCGGCGCACACCTCAGAGGGGCGCAGAACTGGCCCGAGGGGCACACTTTTAAACAGATTAGTTTCTTGGGGGGAAATGCAACTGACGATTTCTTTCTTTCTTTTTTTCTTTTTTTGAGATAAGGACCGCAACAGTGCCATGGAAGATAATTAATTATAACGCCTTGTTAAAAGTTTTGAAGGAATGCATCAGGATATTGTCGAAGGCTTTCACGGTCAGAGTTCATCGGTTCTTGTAGGTTATCCGGGTTGTGTGACCGTGGTCTTGGAATTTTCTTTCCTGACGTTTCGCCAGCAGCTGTGGCAGGCATCTTCAGAGGAGTAACACAGCTGCTGGCGAAACGTCAGGAAAGAAAATACCAAGACCACGGTTACACAGCCCGGATAACCTACAAGAACCAATGAATGCATCAGGCTTTTTTTTTCTTTCCTACAAGACGTCTGTTTAGGAAAGTTGGTGAGCGATGGGGCGGGGCACAAGTTTTTAGCCTTGCCTAGGGCGTGAAAGGGACTGGCACCGGCCCTGCTTGCAAGTTGTTTGGACAGCCAGTCTTGCGTGTGAGTCCAATGTAAGGTTTTATTCTGCACTTACACGTTTCTCTTCTCAAGCAAAATGATAACAGTGTGCTTCTTCGTTGGACTCAGATCTGTATAAACCGGCAGGACATCCTAGTACCAAGTACTGATTCGCCATCTAAGGGCAATCTGTAGTGAAAAACAACTATTCATGTAACAAATAAATTGGACACCTTTTGCTCCCCAAGCCCACACATATTTGGTTGAATGCCCTGCTAGCTGTTCCCCCCACCAGAGAAAATGCTTTTTATAGTTCCCAGTGCAACCTCTTCCTTCTTTTCCTGTAAAACATACAGTAGTCCAGTGGTACTTTAAAGACTAACGAAATGTATTCAAGCATAATATCTGGTGAATAAGAACTCACTTCAAAAGGTCACATTATTACCAGTATAAAAACTCCCCTTTTATTATATCTTGTTATTGCTAGATACTTAGTTCTTCATACATAAAGAGAAGTCTGTGAAAACTTCAGTACACTGAAAACATTTAGGTTTAGAATGCACAGTCTAGTCCTGGGTGTGGGGAGAAAAACCCCAAATTGACAGACATGCACAGGACCAGCTTTCAATTTGCGATCGAGGCTGACTTTAAACTTGGGCTAAAACAGCATCCATAAAATGCTAGGCAACTTCTGAAGGTTGGAGAAAATGTACACAATTAAAACAAAGCTCCAAAGTAGTTGGGGGGGGGCGTGATGGCGACGGAAACAGCCCATGCGTATAAGGCCTAAAAGGTAAAGGTAAAGGTCCCCTGTACAAGCACCGGGTCATTCCTGACCCATGGGGTGACGTCACATCCCGACGTTTTCTAGGCAGACTTTGTTTGCGGGGTGGTTTGCCAGTGCCTTCCCCAGCCATCTTCCCTTTACCCCCAGCAAGCTGGGTACTCATTTCACCGACCTTGGAAGGATGGAAGGCTGAGTCAACCATGAGCCGGCTACCTGAAACCAACTTCCGTCGGGATCGAACTCAGGTCGTGAACAGAGCTTTTGACTGCAGTACTGCAGCTTAACACTCTGCGCCACGGGGCTCCTGTATAAGGCCTACATTTTCCCAAAAGAAAATCTCCCATAATTCAGAGAAAGTGCAATTGTGTCAACAGGCCTAGAAGGGTGTAACTCTGCTTGGGGTTGTGCTTTGAGAATCATTCCCAGATAAGTGCACTTGCTTCTGTGGACTGGCAGAGGAAAGAGGAAAAAGAGTTGTTTTTTATATGCTGACTTACTCTACCACTTAAGGAAGAATCAAATCACCTTCCCTTCCCCACAACAGACACCTTGTGAGGTAAGTGGGGCTGAGAGAGTGTGACTAGCCCAAGGTCACCCAGTTGTCTTAGTGTGTAGGAGTGGAGAAACAAATCCAGTTCACCAGTTTAGCATCCACCCCTCATGTGCAGGAGTGGGGAATCAAACCAAGTTTTCCAGATCAGAGTCCACCGCTCTAAAATACCACTCTTAACCACTACTCCAACAACTGGAAGGGAAGGTGATATTGTCTGACAGGTTTTGAGATGTAGGGCATTCACATTTGTAAAACAAGGGACACAACTATAAAAAATGGCATAATGGTGGATATTAAAGCACAGATCACCAAGTGGCTGACTCCCCTGAACAATTGCTGATTGATAATGACTGAACTGGTGATGTGATGGCTTGCAACTCAAGGATAAAATGGCAGGCTAATGGAGTAGTTATGAGGGCAACTCGCAGAACCAGAATTACAATTCCCCCTTGCAAGGCTGGAAAATAAACATTTCAAACTACTAGACACCATCATAATTTTTTTACATTTTCTGGCTATAAGGCATCAGGGATTGTTTTTCTCAGCCTGCTTATTAAATTTTATTTTAGTAGGATTGATCAAAGTTGAATTTCCTGGAGGGCAAACCCGAACTGACCCTAGAAGCTATAATGACTAAACTGAGGCTGTCAAATTTGGTCACACTATGAGAAGACGAGAGTCACTAGAAAAGACAGTCATGCTAGGAAAAGCTGAGGGCAGCAGGAAAAGAGAAAGTCCCAACAAGAGATGGATTGACTCAATAAAGGAAGCCACAGCCCTCAATTTGCAAGACCTGAGCAAGGCTGTCAAAGACAGGACACTTTGGAGGACATTGATTCACAGGGTCGCCATTAGTCGGAAGTGACTTGACGGCTCTTAACACACACATACACAAACCTTAACTACTAATAATTTATACAGCAGTGATTTTAAATGTGATGCTTTATAATCTTGCTTGGATTCAAAGCAAACCTTTATTTAAATGTGTATTCACATACATACACACACATATAAAGGAGAGACTTGCCCAATGTCTTGCATATAATGAGCCCATGGCAAAAAATTGAAACTGGACAGAGCCCCAAATCCAGTTCTCTATTCATGAGTTCACATTGGCTAGCCCAATTAAATGGCATGTGTAAAAGTTGTAGCCTATCCTGCAGCTATGTCTACTTGACTATGGATAATAATGCATTTTTAAAAAGAACGTCTAGGAAGAGAAAGCAGTAAAAGGCAGGCTTCATACAAATTCAGTAGTTCAAGTCATTTGTACACATTTTACCAAGTTATGTGATTTATTGATCTTGAGCGCCGGAGAGAAAGTGGATTGATAATGTTTAAGCAACACGGTCTACTGAAGAATCAATGCCTAGCTGCATGGTGCCCATCACGCTTCAATCATGAGCAAGGCTGCTCACTGCTTATCTAATCTCTATGTCATCCCAAGAGATGCTGATGGCCATGTTCCCTCTACCTCCTCTTTAATATTGTGCAATACCAGATCCATTGGGGCAAAACTGAACTAGACTGTGGGAGGAAGAGAAAACTGAAGTGACTCAGGTAACTCAAACCTGGTTGAAAGAAAACGAGGTGGTGCCAATTAACTCCATCTGGTTATACAGTCCTTCATCAGCCCCACATTGGAGGGTAGGGAGGAGGGGTGGCTATCGTCCTCCATGTCACCCTCACCCATCATTGGGCAGAACCCGGCCCCATGGTTTACTATACAGCTTGATGACATAAAGAGGACCAGGAGATGTCTAGAACAATGCTGGCAGAAAACTCTTATTGAATTTGACAAAGTGTGCTACAGAGCTCACTGGGAGATAGGGTTACCAACCTCCAGGTGGTGGCTGGAGATCTCCAGCTATTACAACTGATCTCCAGCCGATAGAGATCAGTTCACCTGGAGAAAATGGCTGCTTTGGCGATTGGAATCTGTGGCTCCGCCCCAAAAACCTCCCTACTGGGAGACCTATGAAGCAGTGGTGACAACAGCAAAGAAGTGTTATTTCTCTACTGTCGTTGTATCAGCCAGTTCATGGCCATCCCAATTGTTTAAGTTATCTCAGCATCTACTGACTCCAAATCTGAGCCTTTATTGTCTCTGGATCAGGAAATTAGTTCTGATGCCTTTGCAAAGGTTTTTGCTGATAAAAATCTCTTGAGTACACTCTGACTTGGATTCTGGTTGCAACATGGACCAGACAGAAGAAATATCTAACACATTGTCTGGTTTGCTTATGGATCATTTTGACTCAATTACCATGATGGATGTTGACAGAAACCTGGGATCTGGGAAGGTTACCACATGATCTGATCCTTGTCTGACCTGGTTGCTGAAATGTAAGGATCACATAGATTAGTCATTGATGTCCATCATAAATCAACCACTGACTCAGGACTCTCTCAACCACTTCAAACAGCCACCCACCCCCTATTTTATAAAACCATCCCTACACAAATATGATGCGGCCAGTTATTGCTAGGCTAGCCTGGGCCATCCAGGTTAGGGCATCTGAAGTGTACTTTTTAAAAATACTGGGAAGATTTATTCACAGATCTCCTATCATCTAATTGGTGTTTATATTCAGCCATGTGATAAATAATCCTGGTTACCAGAAAAATCTGAGTGGGGAAATATGTTCCCCTCAAAATGGTCTGGGACAAGAAATGTACTTGCAACTAGTAAACTTATTCCAATGCTATGTAGAAAGTGGATAGTAGTACAAAATGCTCTGTAATTAGTAGTCTAAAAATGCAATGTTTCTACATTTCTCCCCCAAAGTGAAGGGCAAGAATTGAACCACAAAACCAACCACCAGGCCCAAAGAACAAATGTAAAGAGAAAACTTTTAAAATAAATCAATTTATTCAACCCAGTCAAAGATCTTCTCCAGGCAGGCAAGAGCCAGTGCAGCTCTAGTTGCTGCAGACCACCAGTGGCTCGGAGCAGCAGCTGAAACCAAGCTTAGCAAACTCTCAAACCTCTCTCTGTAATGGAGTGTAGCTGCAGCCAGAATCCTCTTTTATGGTCTTAGCCCTTGCACAGAATAATGTGAAAGAAACCCAGCCCTGATTGGGCAAAGAGCACTGCTCCCCCTAGCCTGCAATCCTATTTGCCACTGCCTCCTTCCCCCTCCCTCCTGTTCCCTTGGAAACCTGCTATGGAGGGAACAAGATTGTTGGACTCTACATTTAAAGCAAAACAACCTTGTAAAAGAACTGCTGCCATTGGGCAAATGCTACAACTCCACCTGACATGCTTTGCTATTTGCCTTTCAGAGATGCCTCATCCCCCCTCCTGTTGCCCTGGAAACCAGCCAAAAGGAGTGAAAGGGGCATAGGACCACCCCCATTTAACTGCTACTATTTGACATTCCTGAATAAAGCGAGATTTTTTGGGGGGAGCAGTTGGGGATTGGGATAGCAGACTAGCCGTTCAGATTCCCCGGTTTGTATTTGGCTGGAAAAATACCCCAAAAACATCAGTAAGATATTTTTGGGCTCAGATGTACTATTTGAGATGTTACACAACAGACCAAGTGTAAAGGTGTCATCATCATTTGCAGAGCAGGTAGATTCTAGATGCATCTCTGGGTGTAGTGAGATACAATTGTACACTGACAAATTAGGCTCCATACAAAATGCCATAAAGAACAAAATGGCAATAACTCTTTGACTATATAATTAACATCATGAATAAGTTTTTTTTAACGCATCTATCTGCTGAACAGATGCAAATTTCCCATCAAATCAATCAGTACCAAATAATAGCTCTTGCATAACATACAAAGGTAAGCATAGTCTCTATATCGGTCTATGAAGGAAACCAGCTAATCAAAACACATTCATAATCAAAGGACCTCTATGATTAAAGTAGCGGAATCTAATAATACTGAATCTTTTTTAAAAAAAAAACTTTACTATTTGATTCGTAAAGTTAACACAATTTACACAAGTCAACCACTCCCCCTGTTGTGGATTTTGCCAGTCTAGGCAGTGAAATGATAACCCTGATTGGAGGTTACACTAGGTTAAAGAAACCCACAAAACCTAAAATAAACATGGACCCCAGTGTTTAAAAACATGTACTTCCAGCATAGTTAACCATCTTATCGATGAAATGCGTAACTGCAAATGCTAGATGTCACAATATGTTGCTGTCTTCTGAGGTTGTTACTTTTCCTTATATCCTCTACGTGCTTGTTTCTGGCCACTGCCAGGCCTGCCACAATCTCCCCCAGGAGCAGAGAAGGCAAAGAGTCAGGTGCAAGGCCTGAGCCAGGCACAGGAGTGTGTATCTGGCAGCCCTGCTAAAGAAGCACCAGAAGAAGCCAATAAGTCACTGCAGGATCTGGGCCCTCTGAGAGCTAGTGTGGTATAGTGGTTAAGAGAAGTGGTGGTTTGGAGCGGTGGACTCTGATCTGGAGAACTGAGTTTGATTCCCCACTCTTCCACATGAGTGGCAGGCGCTAATCTGGTGAACTGGATTTGTTTCCCCACTCCTATACATGAAGCCAGCTGGGTGACCTTGGGCTAGTCACACTCTCTCAGCCCCACCTACCTCACAGGGTGTCTGTTGGGGGGAAGGGAAGGTGATTGTAAGCCGGTTTGATTCTTCCTTAAGTGGTGGAGAAAGTCAGCATATATAACCCAACTCCTCCTCCTGCTTCTTCTCCTCTGAGGACCTGACTGAGGTGGTGAGATGAGCCTAATGTTGGACCCAGCATCACCTGCAGGAAAACCCCCTATATAAACCTGCAGTGAGGCTGGAGACAGTGGGGGATCAATTTGTCTGCAACCTTGTTGATGAGCCTATCAGTTGTTTAAGTCCTCTGAAGATTATTATTAGTGTCCCCAAGGTGGTAAACAACAAAGCATGAAAATAGTCAAAGTATTTTATATATTTAACAATAAGATTAAAACATATAAACATGCAAACACACCCAGGGAAGAGAGACAAGGAAATTAATTGGGGGTATATCTAAAGAAACAGAAAAGTCTTCACCTGCTGGCAGAAGACAATGACTGAGGGAGACAGATAAATCTCCTGGGGAGGAAATTCCAAACTTTTGGTGCCACAACCGAGAAGGCCCTTTCTTGGTTTGCCATCCATCTAGCCTCAGAAGGTGAGGGCACCCTAAGCCCCTGAAGATGACTAGAATAGACAGGTAGGTTCATATGAGATAAGGTGGTCTTTAAGGCATGTCGGTCCCATCCTGTATACCAGGACCTTGAACTGAGCAAATTGGGAACCAGGTAGATGGATCAAGACTGGAGTGATATGGTCTCTGCAACCCCCTCCAGTCAACATTCTGGCTTCAGCATTCTATACAAACTGTTGCTTCTAAACAGTCTTCAAGGGCAGCCCCACATAGAATATATTGCAGTAATTTAAACTGGACATTACCAGGACCGCACCACAGTGGCAAGATCTTTCCCATTCAGGAAGGGCCACAACTGGCTCACCAGTCAAAGCAGGTGAAAAGTGCTCCTGACTGCGGCTGACCAATGGGATGCCTCAGTCTAGCAGCACTCCCACACTAACAACCTGCTCCTTTAGGGGAAGTGCAACCCCATCCAGAACAGGATATTTCTTCTTTCCTAGGTCAAACCTCCCCCCACCCAGTATCACCTCCATTATATCAGGATTAAGCTTCAGTTTGTTAGCTTTCATCCAACCCAAAACTGCTTCCATGCACCTGTACATCATTTCCACAGGCTCCTTGGGATCTGCTGGAAGCCAAGATAGCGCTAAGTAGTAGAAGAATAGTTGTTTTTTATGTGCCAATTTTCTCTACCTTTTAAGGAGAACCAAAACAGCTTACAATCTCCTTCCCTTCCTCTCTCCACAACAGGGGGGTTGAACATTACATTAGTTGGTTCCCTGCGCCCATTAGGACAGGTAATGCCCCCCTTTTATGGTGCAAAGGTGTGCCATCAAAAAAGGACCGCATCCATAGGGCTCCATTTTAACAGTTTTTAAATGCCCCTCACCAGCACAGTCCCACCCACCTGGCTCAAAAGTGCTTAAAATGCTGACTAAGGGAGTGACAATCTAAGGATGAAAACAATCTTGCTATCTTGAAGATCTTGGATTTTGCCTGTTTTTACCTGTAACATGATAGTTTTAAATGGACAGGCAGGCATCAATGAATAGGATACTTTGTTTTCAAAAAGAGGTGTGAGCCTGATAGATTGTTTTCAAGTTTCTCCTAATTTAATTCCTAATTTAAGGAAGCCACAGCCTTCAATTTGCAAGATCTGAGCAAGGTTGTCAAAGATAGGAAATTTTGGAGGACTTTCATTCATAGGGTCGCCATGAGTCGGAAGCGACTTGACGGCACTTAACACACACACAATTTAATTCCATGCAACATGAAATTGCAAGCTGAAACTCATTGTGGAAGTGATCATCTACCTCTTTTGCTTGCAATCGAAGGAGACTTTGGGGACTTGTCACTGGCCCACAAAGTCCTCCTTCATCAAGAAATTTCAAAGTGAAATTACAGCATGAGATTGCTGAATTTGAGTTAATTTACAAATTCAGAACGGACCCTCCAGGGCTGAATAGGGACATAAGATTTTTTATCCCATTACTAAAAAGGTAAAGGTCCCCTGTGCAAGCACCGGGTCAGTCCTGACCACTGGGGAGACGTCACATCCCGACATTTTCTAGGCAGGTGGTTTGCCAGTGCCTTCCCCAGTCATCTTCCCTTTACCCCCAGCAAGCTGGGTACTCATTTGACCGACCTCAGAAGGATGGAAGGCTGAGTCAACCTTGAGCCGGCTACCTGAAACCAACTTCTGTTGGGATCGAACTCAGGTTCCCATTACTACATACGCTAGTTTTCTGCCCCCAAGCATTTCCCCTGCTCTAATCAAGCTGATTGCAATATACATTGTACTTTTTGTTTGAGAACTGCCACTCTTAGGTCAGCAATGGAATGACCTGTAAAATTAAAATGTTCTTCCATTCGTTTTTGAGTGTTGTGGTTTTTAATGTTGGATTTATATCCATTAATTCTTTTGATGGCATATATGATGTTGAAAGATGAACCTGAGATGGTAAGACAGGTGAATGAACCCGAGATGGTATGGTAGGTGTTGTTAGGTCCAATTATTGTGTTGTCAGAGTGGATATGGAGATGGTATGGTAGGTGTTGTTAGGTCCAATTATTGTGTTGTCAGAGTGGATATGGAGACATAGCAGGCCATCTTGGTTTGTTGCAGGCCCTGGTCCAAGAGTTTATGTTCATTTTTGGAAGGGCATTGCTCTGGGTGAGAAGTTGCTGAAGTTTAGGAGCCTGTCTGTGAGCAAGAAAATGTTTACCTCCCAATGCCTTACAGATCTCTCCATCCCTTGTGTGGGCTGGAGGCACTGAGATCTCCTTAATCCTTGCGTGGATTAAGAAGTTTTCACTAAGATTTATCTAGCCTTTGCATGGGCGCTCCAGTCCTTATGGACTGGAAGTTCTTAGACTTCCCTAGCCTCCGAGCTAGGAGGTCTTACACAGAACTCTTTAATCTTTGCATGGATTAAAGGTTCATGGAGCTTTCTAGTTCTTGCATGAACTAGGGGTTCACACACAGATATCTCAGAGGTCTCTCAACAAATGAAGAGGCTCATAGACTCAGTCCTTGCATGGACTGAGAATACTCAGAGATTTCTCTAGACTTTTCATATACTAGAGATTCTCAGAGATTCCAACAACAAATAGAGGGTCTTAGAGGTCTACCCAGTCTTAGCATGGACTGGGGACTCTCAGATCTCTCTAGTCCTTATGGACTGGAGAGTTTCACAGATGACATGATTGGGTAAAGTATGCCTACTAATTCTTATGATATTCTAGATACTTTTAACTAAATCAGACCTTATTTACTGAACTAACCATTTTACAGATTTCTGTAACTGTTGTATTATTGTTTTAAGGTTTGAAACTCTCATATAGAGGTATAAAATAGAAATTGCTTCAAAGATTGCTTGTAACATGAAACATGTTTAAGACTCATAATGTCTGAACTTTTATAACATTTAAAGACTTTGTAACCATCTACAGGCATACATACCGGTACTACAGTATGTTAAGACTGTACATACATATACATATTTTACATATTTTTTAAGTTATTCAATAAAAAGCTTACTCTTTTAAGAAATTAGTTGAGTCCTGCTTATTAGGTGTCTAACTGAATAAGATAACATACTTCTTCTCAGGAAGGGGTCGATTCTAAGAGCATAGGCACTGAAAGGCACTGACCGCTTCAGTTTTGAGTTGAGAGCTGTAGGTGATCACCTGTGGTGTCCGGTGTGGTTTGGTTTGTGCCTGTCTTGTAGCAGGTTATGCCTTGATATCATTCTGGCTTTGTTGACCTGTGTCCTTACTATATCAGTGGGTATTGTAATTCCAAGAATGTCTATTGAAGATCCTGCAGGAGAGGATCTCTGTCTGAGGGATCAGAACAGATGCGACTGTAGCGTAGCACTTGGTTGTAGACAATATATTGTTTGGTGTGTTTAGGATGGTGGCTGGGGGCGTGTAGGTGCTTAGTGATCACAAGGTTTCTGGCCACTTCCACCCCAGCAGCAACCTGACCATGAACCAATCCACGCAAGAAATTCACTTGCTAGACACCACCGTACAAATACATAATGGAAGCATAAAAACCACCCTATATTAGAACCCTACTGATTGCCAAACATACCTACATGGTCAAGGTCTGCTAGTATTCTTCACTGTGTTGCTGCATAGACCACCCACTGCATATTGAATTCACTACTTCCAGTTCTTTGTCTTGATCCTTGTTGTATTGCTAGTTAACATTTGCTTCCTGAAACAAAGCAGTTTTCAAAGGAATGCCAGGTCATTCCATTATGTGTTAAATGTGTTAAAATCCAAACTAAGATGTTGGCACAATATCAAAATAGGTATTCTGCAACTGCAGAGCTTTCTTCTGGTTGTTTATCACCCTGAACTGAACTCTGCACACCATCTTGTGGTGTTTACTCCAGCCTTTTGTTTCAGAGAGGCCTGCAAGTTAATTTATGTTGTTGCTTTTTAATATAGAAATAGCGTCATGTGTTTATCATCTGGTACAAAAGACTCTGACTCAGTTTCACTCATTGTGGGTTTTTCCTATGGCTGTTATGCTTCTGAATTACAACTTCTACAACAATGGAATAAATCACATTGTACATCCTCATGTGACTTCATCAATTGCTAAATACAAGCTTGTGATTACAAAAGAGGGGAGATGTAAATCAACAATTCTCAGTTCTCAGAGTACCAGTGGTACAAGTAACAGACTCTCACTAGAAGTCCCCTGTGTAATCAACTAGTGGCTAGGATGATGATTCCAACCCACCTTTCTGAAGTTAGTACATTTGCTACTTCTCCCAGCAGGTTTTTTGTGTCTATGGAAGGCAAACCTTTGCCAGTGGAAGCCTTTTCAATCCCTTGGTCATCATGGTAAGAAAAGGTATACTTGCTGAATGTCTCTACCTGTCATAACAGGTAAAGGTCCCCTGTGCAAGCACCGGGTCATTCCTGACCCATGGGGTGATATCACATCCCAACGTTTACTAGGCAGTCTTTGTTTACGGGGTGGTTTGCGGGTGCCTTCCCCAGTCATATTCCCTTTACCCCCAGCAAGCTGGGTACTCATTTTACCAACCTCGGAAGGATGGAAAGCTGAGTCAACCTTGAGCCGGCTTCCTAAAACCGACTTCCGTCGGGATTGAACTCAGGTCATGAGCAGAGCTTGGACTGTAGTACTGCAGCTTACCATTCTGCGCCACACATCCATTAAAGGCACAGGTAGCTTGCCCAGAAAAAAGGGGGAAACCCCAGACTTTATGTGCCCAGCCATGGAATATTTAAAATAGATATTAGTTATGAAATCTGATTAAAATAAAAAATCTATATTTTTAAAATTCATTTAGACACCACTTTTCTCCCCAATAAAAACCCAGAGCTGCTTACATCTCTCTTCTCCATTTTATGCTTGCAGTGACCCTCACAACAACACGCTAGATGCAGAGCAACCAGGGATACTGTAAACGGAAACAGATTTCCAGGCGTTCATGTACATAAAGTTATTATGGTCCTTAGACCAAACATAAAATTTTTGCAGTTACATTGACTTACCCATCTGGCAGTATATATATATATATATAAAAAATATACATTTTGGTTAAAACGCATGCAAAAATATTGCTCTCTTTAAAATATTTAAAAAATGGTCAACAATATAAGTTTAAGCGATCAATCCTATCAACAACTTTTCATTTCTATTTAGATTTCTGAAAATTAAATACTATTCTACAGAACTTGGCCACCAACTTTGTTACCTGGGAAAATTCATCCTTAAGAAGGATGTTAACTCTAACAGGTTCAGGATAACCAGTACTCTTTATCAAAAGAGGGCCAAAAATATTCTCCCTATCCTCTTTATAGTAAATGCGCCAGGCTTTCATGTATACAAATAGGGTCACTAGATACTCTCACAAAAGTAGTATTTGTTTTCTTAAAAGGGCTGGTGCAGCCACTGATAGGCTTGCCAGCTGGCCTGAAGAAAATATCCTGTCCTTTTAATAGAATACATAACAAGCCACACTGGATCAGACCAAGGTCCATCAAGTCCAGCAATCTGTTCACAGAGTGGCCAACCAGGTGCCTCTAGGAAACCCACAAACAAGACAACTGCAGCAGCAGCATCCTGCCTGTGTTCCACAGCACCTAATATATTCAGCATGCTCCTCTGATCCTGGAGAGAATAGGTATGCATCATGACTAGTATCCATTTTTACTAGTAGCGACAGAGAGCCCTCTCCTCCTTGAACATGTCCACTCCCCCCTTGAAGCCTTCCAATGTGGCAGCCATCACCACATCTAGGGGCAGGGAGTTCCACAATTTAACTATGCATTGTGTGTGAAGAACTATACGTTGTGTGAAAAGACTTAATGTGTTGTTATTTACCTCCATGCCATGAAAAACTTCAAGAGTCCATTTCCACCCATAAAGTCTTTAGGACAGGACATTTGTCTCCAAGCCAGTTGGCAATCCTAACCATTGGCCCTTCTACCCTGTTCTTCCAGAGGTATCTTTCCCCATTACTTTCCCTGCTTGTTATGGGCAAAATCCTGTTTCTCCCATAGCCTTACAGCTTTTAAAGAGGCAGTTACCATGTTCAGGTTACTATTTGGCAATCCTAAACCTAGGGTTGACAACAGGCCTGGAGAATGATACTTCATTATATTTGACAGCACAAAGAAAGTACTAACTTCATACCTAGCCAGGTACACGTTAAATGATACAAGCAACTTCAGTACGTTTCATGACTATATTAATCATGAAGATCAATCAGTAAAGGATTGATAGTAGTAGTTTATGCTGGTCTGTTTCATATACTCTGCTCCTGTGCTTGCAAATGTCTAATTCTGGCAAACAAATTTGCAGTATGCTTTTTATTAATAAAAACTGCTGTTATAGCCATTGAAATGTAATGCAATACATATAGGCATGATTTTTAAGCAGCTAGTTCCAATGCAATTAGTTTTATCATCTGATACATGTGGCTGCAGAACATAATTAGCATTTTAAAACATGAATATATTTAAATAGATCATGGCTGAATAATAGAAGTATTAAATAAACATGATATTGGTAGCAATGGTTCATTGAGATTGCTGTGATGTCTACATTCCATTAAATGCTGAATGGCACCCTGGTGACAGCCTCATTAGAGAAGCAGTGACCAAATGGAGATCAATCTTCCTCGGGAGTCAGGGTTAAGTGAGGTCAGTAGCTTTCACTACCAGTATCCTTGCAGTACATATTCCAAAGTTGAAGGTTATATTATAGTTGTTACGACTTTGATGTGGCCCCTTTTTCATAAAGAGAGCCTCATATCTAGTTATGGGACCTGCTATTCTGATGCCCAAAGGGAAGATATTATTATCCCTTTAAGATTTTGTGTAGCTTGATAAAGGGGCTTGTTTATGGGCAATAATAATCAGTTGATGCTTCTAGAATAATGCAGGTAACATTCTTTTGCTGGGAAAGGGATAGGAACTAAAACAAATATGGCAAAAGATCCGAAAGAAACAGTTTAATTCTGTGTTCCACAGAAACTGAGGTCGAGATTCTAGACTCAGCAACCATGGTAAGCTACAAGTGTGTGCAGTTAGGTTTTGGGGATTCCTCCCTACTCTCCCCCCTCTCCAAGTAAATTGTATATTCTTAAAATATTGGTTTGGATCCTATAGAATGTGTGCATTAGGATGTGTGTGATGTTCTTTCCTGGCCTCCCTCTTCACATAGCTCCCACTGAGACCCTCCAGTGTTCTTTCTGGAGATTGTGGGACTCATGTAGACAAAATGGGCTGCAGTGTTTGTGTATGTGTGGGGAGGGCTACACATGTTCCGGCACCAATGGGATTCCCTGTCAGCAGAAGAACCATTGATAGAAAAAGAAGGGGAGTCTGATCTTACCTTGTTCACTGGAGCCCACTGGGTCATGTGGCATTTTGTCCACGTGAGTCCTCCTAACTCTCACATCAGTGTTTCAGAGATCTCGGGGGACTGCTGGGGGAAGGGGGAGGTCACAAAAGAACCTTATCATTATGCATGTGCTTCTTGGAAGCCAAACCAAACATACTGCAAAATCAGTAAAAGTCTTCAGTACTCTCCCCCTTTAAAGAAATTATTCTGTGAAGGTGGCTTTGGAATCTTCTGCCAATCCGGGAAGTGAGGAATGAGGATCATGGGATAAGTTTGACCTGTTCAAGGCTAGGAAGCAGCCTCACAACAACTGCTGAGCAACTGAGGAACACAAAGCAATATTAACACATGGGATGCAAGAAAAGAGAGACAGCAAGAGGTACAGTGGAGAAAGACATGGGATGAATTTGACAAGGCACAGATTACAGCTCATTTTAATCCTTACTCCATGGTCATGATGGTGATGAATATTTCTTTGCCACTGTTGCATCCGCTCAGTGTAGACCTGTGGAGCTTTTCCAGGTGGTCAGGGGCCTATTGGGCTGCAGCCTAGAGAATGAGGTGGACTGCTCTGAAGCCTGCTGAGATCATTTTGCTGAACATATTGCTGAACATATTTGCTGAGCATTCTCTCACACCCAACTCTACATTAGCAGTAGCAGGACTGGGGGATGGCCCAGAGTGCTGATTTGTCCAGTGATGTGGGATACCTTTCAGCTTGTCTGGTCTGAGGATCTGGACAGGATTCTTGGAAGTTTAAGACCTGCCATCTGCTTATATGACCATTGCCCTTCCTGGTTGGGAAAGTCTGACTCAGGAATTGGGATATCTCCTGTTTTGGATGGGGTTGCACTTCCCCTAAAGGAGCAGGTTTTTAGTGTGGGAGTGCTGCTGGACCCAGGCCTCCTGTTGGGTACAGCAGAGGCCAACGGTGCCTTTCACCAGCTTCAGCCTTTCCTGGGTATGTAAGAGCTTGATTTAGATTAGATTATTGCAGTGAGTTGTATATGGAGCTGCCCTTGCAGACTGTCTGCAAGCTACAGTTGGTACAGAATTCTACGAACATAATGATGGGAGTGGATTGTAGGAACCATATCACTCCAGATCACTTCCATCTACACTGGCTCCCAATTTGCTTCAGGGCCCAATTCAAGGTGCTGGTATTGACCTTCAAAGGCGTATACATCTTGGGACCAACGTACTTTAAGGACCACCTTCTCTCATATGAATCTATCCATCCACTCCAGTCATCTTCAGAGTCCCTGCTTTGGGTGCTCCTACCATCTGAAACTAGATGTGTGACAACCCAGAAAAGGACCTTCTCAGTCATACTGCCAGAACTTTGGAACTCCTTCCTCATAGAGATTTTTCTGTCATTGTCTTTCAACACTGAGTAAAGACTCTTTTTTTTAAAAAAAAATTGTTCTGCAAAGTACCCCTATTGGCCCTCTTCCCTTATTATGTTGTTATGTGTGTTATCTGCTTTTAGTTAATTGTTTATTATATACATACTTTATTTTAAATGCTGTTTTAACATTGAAATGCTTTAATGGTTTGAAGTGCACTGCTTTGGAGACTCCATTTGGGTAGAAAGGTGGCATAGAAATGTTTTTAAAAAGTCCGCATGGTATAGTGGTTAAGAGCAGTGGTTTGGAATGGTGGACTCTGATCTGGAGAACTGGTTTGATTCCCCACTCCTCCACATGAGCGGGGGGCGCTAATCTGGTGAACTAGATTGGTTTCCCCACTCCTAAACATGAAGAAGGCTGGGTGACCTTGGGCTAGTCACACTATCTCAGCCTCACCTACCTCACAGGGTGTCTGTTGTGGGGAGGGGAAAGGAAGGTGATTGTAAGCCGGTTTGAGTCTTCCTTAAGTGGTAGAGAAAGTCGGCATATAAAAACCAACTCTTCTTCTTTGAAATAAATTAGAGCCCACCAAAAAGCCTACCTCCCATTGACTGAAGACCCAGGGTCATCAAGAAGAGTGGAACTGCATCAAAATGCAACTGGAACATTCAACAAATAGCCTTGGTTTGTTGGCCTGTCCTTACTCTATGAAGGAGGAAATGTTTCATGGAAAGATATGTATTGACCGGCTTTGGTCATGTTTTAATTGGCTTTGGGGGGATTTTATTACTGACATTTAGAGTGATGCATGGATTATAGGTCAAACAGTGTCACTTTCCCAGTTCCACTTAGCCCTGTGTCCCCTGAAATGTTGTCCTTGGGCTTTAAGGAACCCCCTGGAACAGCTCTGGGCCCAGTGCAGTGGTCTGCAGCAGAAGGTGGATATTACCTCCCTCTTCCAAGAAGTGTTCTTCTGATGGTAGAAACAGCCATTGGGTGGGGCAGCCCATTCCTGAGGAGGGAAAAAAAACAGCTTGGAAAAAAAAAATAGAAAAAGGGGGTTGGGGAATGCCCCTTTGCAAACAGTGAGGCTGCATCACCAAAAAAGGTGGTGCAACTCTGCCACAGCTTGAGGGGGCATTCCTGGGGTGAAAGGGGTTAGAAAGCTGACTGTCATCAGCTCCGCCCTTGGAATGCCCTGGGAACACCCCTCCGGTGCTCCAGGGCACTGGCATGTGTGCCACCTGGGATGGCATAAGTGCCCGTTATCCCTGGTTAAAAAGGCACTTACACTGGCGTGGGGTGACGCCAGCTCACGAATGTGTTCTAAGACTGCATATTTCTGTTGCTCAAATTGTCATTTTATCTTGTGTTTCGTTTAGTGCCATGACCAAATGGTTATTAATGCAAAAATAAAAAAAAATAAAAAACTAATCATCTGGTTTCTCCCAAGCTGAGAAACCAATCAAAATGACTATATTTACTATTCATTCTTCAGAACAGTAGAAGATCCCACAAAAGGCAAGGATGGCTTAGTAAAATAGGCAGGCTGTAAATGGTTTCTCTTGTTTAAAAAAATAAATGCTGTAGTCAGAAGCATTTCAGTTTTTATGCGCTGACATTGTAGAGTCTAAGGACACCAATACAATATTAGGCAAAGCATCTTTTCTCAAAGGCAATGAATGCATCACTCTTCCATGCTATCGATTCAGCTAACAAAATTGACATAGTCAGTCACTGTATAATATTCTTTGCTGTCACATAAAATCTGGGTTAGGTTTTTATTTGTTTTTATATAGGCAAATCACTCCCAATCTCTATTAATGACAAACAGGAAGGGGGTAACTATTTAAAGGACCTAAAGTACATGCAAAAGCAAATGTATAATAATAACAAAGGAGGTGAAGAGTCCTATAAAATAAAATAATGAAAATGGCATTCAAAAATCCATTAGCAAAGGGCTATGATGCTTCAGAGTACCAGGAAAGTATTTTAAATGTAAGGAAAGACCTCTGCATTTAAAATCCTTAATGAAGATTAAAAGAAAAAAAGGACTAAAAGCTACTGTAAAATCTTGAAAACAAAGCTAACACCTTGATTCATAATGGATTACAAGTCAATAATGTTGTTCTTAGTTACATTACTGCAGACAACCATTATCAGAGTGAACCATATTACATGCCTTCTGCTCATTTTCTTTCTAGCCTCTCTCTCTCTCTCTCTCTCTTTTTTTTTTTGTCAGGGCTTCTTGCTCCATTACTATATTTTGATCACAAAAAGGGCAAACAGCAGTGCTTTTTGATGTGATGAAGAAAACAGGTTTGGGGCACAGGACAGCCAATGTTCAGTGCATTTTGGTCCTGGTTGTTTTAATGGGACTGAAAAGTACTTAACATTTTGAAACATTTTGAAGAATTCACTAATCAAAATACCAAAGCTAAAAAGAAGCAGAAAGGAGTTGTGAATACTGATGTCTATTGTGGAACAGACAGAGGTAATGAAACATCTTGGACATCTTGTTCTGGCTGGCTGAAATCCAAAGAAACATTCCACTCCAAGCCCAGTATAGGCAGTAGTTCAGACAAGCTATATTAAAAAAAAAATCATGGTGACAGTAGAGTTATTCAACCTGAGATACTGTAAGAAGGTTTACATGATCCAATGAGGTATTGTTCTTGAACTATAGTTTTGAAATTTGTGATCCAGAAAACTATATGACTGGTTCTGATTGTGGTTCAGTAGATCTTTCAATGTTTATTTCTTTAACAACTGCAACCCTCTGGGGCATCATGTAAAGTTTAAAAAGCAGTTCATAACCAGGTACATTTGTTCACTCCTCTGTTTGGATTGCAAGCTGAATGCTCAAAGGAGATCCTCATTTTCTTTGAATGTTTGAAATTAAATTGTCAATTTTTCGCATGCGTGCATGTTCTCACTGCATTCCTCATTTCTATCCCATGTCTGTCCTCTTTGATATATGATTTTAAACATCAGCACAATTAAAAGATGAGTTTCAAGCCTGGTGGGGTGAGGACATGGCTTGTCTCTCAATTCTAGTCTTGTCCTTTTTTGCCTGGCTAACCCAACATTCATTCACAAAGGCATTTGAATCTCATATATTCTGTGCATATACATTCTCACAGTTTTTTTAATCATAGTTAGGGAGGGGAAGTATAACTTGTCTTTTGATTGATAAAGTGTTTGTTTATAATGGGAGCATTCAAAGGTTTGATCACAAATGTTTTCCACATGTGTATTTTCACAGTACTTTGCCATGGCAATCAACCTCCATTTACCCAACAACTTAATTTACATATGAGATTCTCCTTGCTTGTCTCAACACTACTTGGGGAAGCTGTGTAGTTTCTCTCTTTTGGGTTTCAGCATTAAGAACATAAGAAGAGTCCTGCTGGATCAGACTAATGGTCCATCTAGTCCAGCTTTTTGTGTCACACAGTGGCCAACCAGTTCCTCTGGAAGTCCAACAACAGGGCACAGAGGCCATTCCCTGATATTGCCTCCTGGAACTGGGATTCAGAGGTTGACTGCCTCTGAACATGGACCACTGATAGACCTGTCCTCCATAAATCTGTCTAATCCCCTTTTAAAGCTGTCTATGCCTATGGCTATCACTACATCCTCTGGAAGCGAATTCCACATTTTAATCGTTTGCTGTGTAAAGAAGTATTTCCTTTTGTCCATCCTGAATTGTTCATCAGCTTCATGGGATGCCCTCAAGTTCTAGTATTCTGGGAGAGGGAGAAAAAGTTCTCTTTGTCAACTGTCTCCACCCTGTGCATAATTTTATAAACCTCTATCATTTCCCCCCTTAGTAGTCTTGTTTCTAAACTGAAAAATCGCAAACTCCTGAGCCTTTCCTCACAGGGAAGGTGTTCCAACCCCTAATCATCTTGGTTGCCCTCTTCTATACTCTTACCAGCTCTGTGATGTCCTTTTTGTGATATGGTGACCAGAACTGCACACAGTATTCCAAACGAGGCTGCCCCGTATATCTCTACAGGGACCTATAATATCAGCCATTTTATTTTCAATCCCTTTCCTAATAATAACCAAAAATAGAGTTTACCCTTTTCATTGGTGCAGCACGCTGGGTTGACACTTCCATTGAGTTATCTACTACAGCCCCAATTCCCCCTCTCAGTCTCAGCACGTTCAGACCCCATTAGCCTATACTTCAAGTTGGGATTTTTTGTTCCATTGTGCATCGCCTTACACTCACCAACACTAAACTTCATTTGCCACATTGTTGCCCACTCACCCAATTTGAGGAGATCCTCCTGGAACTCTCCACAATCATCCTTTTCCTTAATTACTACTAAAGTAAGAGAATTTCTAAAATGAGACTCAGATTTAAAGCATGGACATTAGACTGTAGCTTTCAGTTCCTTCAGTTCATTTGTATCTTTCCCGTCTTCTGCATCATCAATATGAACATATTCAGTAATAAAACATTGAAGATCTTGATGGGGTTCTGTATATTTTTGTATCATGATTCTTTTTGCTAGTTTTGTTAATGCATAGGAGTGCAGATGCACATCAGTAAACACTACTCCAATATAATCTAGATCCAACCTTATGTGTCATTAGGTCAGCTCTGCTTTTTGTTGTTTTGCAGCATCTTACAATGTACACGTGCACATTGATAATGTAGGTAAGGGAAAATGTGCCTGTAAATTGGGGGGAAAAAATCTGGCTCATCATGCTGGGCTCTGAGTCATTTAGTGCTGAACCAAACAGACCTAGTGATTAGCTCATGTCTGATCATCACAGGTAAACATGGTAAGTTTGATGGTCACATTCACTGTGAAATTTGCAGCATCCCTAGTTAGAATACTTGGTTAACACACAAAAAACTTGAGCTTGATAGGACGGACGGCCAAATGAGCAGGGTTGCCAACCTCCAGGTACTAGCTGGAGATCTCTTGCTATTACAACTGATCTCCAGCCGATAGAGATCAGTTCCCCTGGAGAAAATGGCCACTTTGGCAATTGGACTCTATGGCATTGAAGTCCCTCCCGTCCCCAAACCCTGCTTTCCTCAGGCTCCACTCTAAAAACCTGCCACTGGTGGCGAAGAGGGATCTGGTGGCAACCCTACAAATGAGGAATTGTTTCTGGAATTCAAGAGTAACAAGACACACAGCTTCCTCAACCGCCAGCACTCCAGCAGGTTCACAACCAAGAAGAACTTGTTCTGTAAGTTACCTCTTCTTGTGTTGGGTGGGTTAGGTAGCTGGCAGATGGGGAAGGGAAACAGAAACAACTATGGGAAAGGGTGCAAGAACATGGAAGTGCAAGTCCTTTGTGATATAATTTAGACAAATTTAGAACATTCAGAAAATTGATTTATTTGGCTTGATTTCCATCCCACTCCTTCCTGACCAAGCTCAGGCTCAGGATGGTTAACATCAAGAAATGGCCATAATTTTTATCCTGTTTGAGGCTGCTTCTTGTAATTTGTTATCGAATTATAATTTGAACAAAAGAAAATCCACTCCATTGCAAATGCCAGCCTGAATGGCACTGCAGATCCCTGTTGCTACAGTTTTGCTTGCATATATGTACATAAACAAATAGTACAAAGTATAGCAGCAAATAACCTTGTTCAGCAGACAGCAATGCATAGTCTGCATTACATTCTAAGATAGCAGCTGCTGCAGCCTCCACAAGGCTGTCCCTAGTCTTGTTAATGAGAATGTGGGATATCATCTTTGTTGTGGTTCTACTTCTTAGCAAAAGATCTTTTCTTTAAGATCATATAACATTTCTAGACAGTCTTTCTGTAAAATGGTTCTTTGCCAAAGACTCTTGCTTTGCCTTATCTCAGAATGCCAGGCCTATGAACCACATTCATTGCCTATCCTGCCAGCAATTCTTTCTTTTTCTCCTTGAATTCATTTCCTGGTAAATTGAATTTAAGATTTGGCCATATCTGTAGATCTAGATCTTGCTCAAGCCTTGATCTAATAGTTATTCTGGCTCTTGTCTGTAGGTAAATTCTGCAGTGCCAAAAGGGATCAGCAGTACAGTAAAGAATTTACTTATCCATAGTTTTGCCAGGTCCCTCTTCACCACCGGTGAAGCCTATGGAGGGCGGGGTTTGGGGAGGGGAGGGGAAGAACTTCAATGCCAATAGAGTCCAGTTGCCAAAATGGCCATTTTCTCCAGGTGAACTGATCTCTTTCGCCTGGAGCTCAGTTTTAATAGCAGGAGATCTCCAGCTAGTACCTGGAGGTTGCCAACCCTACTTATCCAGACCAGGTCCAAACAAAGCCCTTGCTCTGAATTGGGACAGGAGTGGACAGGACAGGAGAGTTTCAATCTGATGGTTATTTTAGTGCATCACTGTATAGTTTAATTTTCCTGGGCAGGAAGATATGGGAGAGGCTGAGACAGCGAGGACATCAACAGATATATGTGTGAAAGGACCATTGCCCTGCTGGAAGTGTTCCCGCCAAATAGGATTGTCCCATCTGGCATTTTTGCACCCAGCATTTGCTCTTCAGGTGCAAGTGTACCTTAACTACTTCCACTATATAAGGAGGAGGTGGGGACTGTGGTGGCGTCTTAAATATATTCCACCACATGTAGTGGTAGGTATGATATCACTAATCTTTTCTTGCTGAATTTGCAAGCTAACCAAGAGTTCTAGCACTTTTCAACTGTCAATGTTTGCTTGGACAGTTTGCTTAGACAGTTACTTGAAACAGTTACCAAAAAGTTAAATCAATTGCTTTTTAATAGAGGTTAAGAGTTGAGATTGGCCTTATTGTTTTGCTATATCAGATGTAATTAATATGCACGTGCTGATTGGCTTATTTGCACTTATGTTGATTATATCATATTTGATTATGATAATAATCTAGATAATAATCACATGATTATGATGGAACAGACTTAGAGAAAGATAAGGTTTATATTTTTCTATAAATATGCTCTACTGTGACAAGCAAACCAAATATCTCTGGATGGAAGTCTCAGAAGACTAGGTGAGATTTCCTGGTGGGTAACTTGATCATCTCTAAAAGCAGTGAGGGGAGGGAAGGCAGCATGGTATACCCAGATCTCATCAGATCTTGGAAGCTAAACAGGGTCAGATCTGGTTAGTATTTGGATGGGAGACCACCAAGGAATACCAGGGTTGCAGGCAGATTCACACATGAACACATGAAGCTGCCTTATACTGAATCAGACCCTTGGTCCATCAAAGTCAGTATTGTCTACTCAGACCGGCAGCAGCTCTCCAGGGTCTCAGGCAGGAGGTCTTGCACATCACAGACTTGCCCAGTCCTTTTAACTGGAGATGCTGGGAATTGAACCTGGGACCTTCTGCATGCCAAGCAGATGCTGTACCACTGAGCCACAGCCCCTCCCCTTAAAGTTGTCCTTGAGCCTGTGACAGAATTCCTTCTCCTGAACAGAAGTTTTGGAGAGGGGGGAATGAGGAACTGGGGCAAATAGTGGTAACAAGGCAGGAAGTTGTAGAATGTCTAGATAAACTGCAAACTAACAAGTCACAGGGACCAGATGGTGTTCATCCTAGAGTTCTTCAAGAACTCAAATGGGAAATTGCTGAACTTCTAACAATGATATGTAACATGTCCCTTAGATCAGCCTCTGTACCAGAGGACTGGAGAATGGCCAATGTAACACCCATTTTTTAAAAAGGTTCCGGGGGGACCCAGGAAATTATAGGAACTTTGATAATTTCAGCATTTACCTTCACAGTAATTGTAAGGTTAACCTTTTCATGCCTTTGGTTCTTGTAGGTTATCCGGGCTGTGTGACCGTGGTCTTGGTATTTTCTTTCCTGACGTTTCGCCAGCAGCTGTGGCAGGCATCTTCAGAGGAGTTTTTCATGCCTTTATTTTCTTCTTTCCTGTTTAATGAAGACAACACTCTCTTTTCTCAATAAAAGATAAACATTTCTGCAGGCTTTCTGTCCGGTTTGCTGTTAAAAGGTCAAAGAACCAAATTCACCCCCTTACTTCTTTGTGCTATCAGAATTAAAGGTTGTTAACCACCCTTTAATAGATAAATCCTGGAGAACTCTGCTGCTGAACTGTTTTGCATAGGGAAATCCTTCAAAAGTGTTTAGTTCAGGTCCTCTAATTGAATGCCGGAAGGAATCTCTTGTTACACATAAACTTGGAGCACTTCTTCTGGAGCTGCTTTACCCTCATTCCAAACCATGAGGGGCTTCTTGGACTTCAGTTCTTTCTGTGGGGCTTGACTCCAATGGTGATTGGCTGTGAGCACTGTCCTACTGATCCCTTGCAAGAATCCAATTGGAAGGGAGAAATGCCATTGCCTGAGAAATCAGAAGAATCAAAGAAAACCAAGATGTCTGCAGTGCTAATGATGGTGTGCACTCGAACACAAAAAAAATTGACTTTTTTTACAGGGTGTTTTTTATAATGCCTAAAAATCCTTAATTTATGTTTACCATTCCAGAAATCACAGTAATAACCATAAACAGCAATTTTCATTTATATTTTGAGCTCAGAAATTTTGGGATGCACACCTCTAAGTCAGACCACATTCCCAGCAGGTGACAGATTGGAATGCTTTATTTTTTCTTCACTGGCAAACAGATGGGGCACGTGGGCGGGGGGAAGGCAAACGTCTGGGCATCGTTCATCCTGTGATAGGTGGGCTGCTTGACCTGTAGATAGGAAGGTCAGGAGATACTTTTTATCTACTTATTTACTGTACTTATATATTGCATTCTTAACCAAGTTTCCAAGGAAGAGAGAGGCAGAGGCTAAGGCTTTGCCCACATCAGACTAGACAAGATACAAGAGATCAGTGATAATGGAGGAATAAATAGTCTTGTGTGAGAATGAACTGTTAATTCTGGATCTGGTACCTTCCAGTATCCTGAGCCAGCTTGGTGTAGTGGTTAACAGCAGTGGACTCTTATCTGGAGAACCGGGTTTGGTTCCCTATTCCTGCACATGAAGCATGCTGGGCTAGTCACAGCTCTCTCCGAACTCTTTCAGCCTCACCTACCTCACAAGGTGTCTGTTGTGAGGAGAGGAAGGCAAGGCAATTGTAATCTGGTTTGAGATTTCTTAAAGGTAGAGAAATCAGGGTATAAAACCCAACTCCTACTCCTACTCCTTTCATGTAAAGACACCAAGCACACATACCTTTTTCCCTGGCACAAATCCCAGTTCCTATTAGCCCCAGGTCACCTCTTCTGTTCCATGAAAAAGAAATGCAGCTAAGGACTCATTTCAAACCAATCTGTATGATGTAGTCAAGGAACTAAAAACTTTCCTGTTCTACATCTTACTCCAGTTCTTTCAACACTTTTCTCATGGCCAGGCCCAAATACAGGAACAGCAGATAATTTCTATATTAAAAAAAAAATTAAATTCTTGGACATTTGGGGAGAAATAGTAAAGATAAAGTGACATGCACACCCACACTCATCTGTATAAGACAAAGAACAGGCAAAGGAAGTATAACAAGGCTGATTGCAGATTATATAAAAAAAACCTAAATGTGTAGAAAAACTTGATGTTAGCTCTAGAGAGCTTTCTAATGCTCCCAAAGAATCATGTATAAGGATGAAGAAGAGGAGCCATACATCTTGTCTTGACGAAACTGATGAAATATTACTCAAGCAAGTTGCAAAAGTTGCCAAGGCAACTGGTGCATTGAGACTGGAACACATTTGTGAATATTCTGTCAAATTCTTCCCCACTGGTAGAAGATCAAAGAATATTTTATATCAGTGTGTCTGTGCCCATGTGTATGGGTAGCTGGGCGAAAATATTCCTGAGGTGTAGATTCTTATGCTCATATAAACAATGTGCATTTTTCTGCACAGAACAGGGAATTCAGATGGTTCAGGGAGGCAGGGAAATTGTGCATGGCTAGCTCCCTACCAGGATTTCAGCTAAACTGCAGACGAAGGCATTGCACTGCCCAGTGTTGGATATTTCTTGACAAATGTAAGTTTTCATTTATACCCTGCTTTTCTCCAAAAAAATGCCAACAGTGCTATCCTAAGCAGAGTGGCACCCTTTTAAGGCCACTGGAGTCAACCCTGGGTATAACTTTCCTTAGGATGGTACAGCAAATTTTAATTCACCAAATTTAAATACCACACAAACACTACAAAACAGAAAGGAAAAACCACCACAAACTCAACAAAGGGCAGAAACGCATGGTCGCTTAAGCCTCCTTTATTCCCTGTTTCAGCCAGGATTCAGCCAGGATCGAATGCACGTTCGGTGAAACACATGCGTTTGATCCTGGCTGAATCCTGGCTGAAACAGGGAATAAAGGAGGCTAAATCGACTATGCATTTTCACCCAAAGTAGCCCGCCACAGCCCATTAAAGCTTCCTATTGCAGCTTACTTTCCTGTAGTATGTTCCCTGCTCCCAGCACTTCCTCACAGCTGTGGCAGATACCAATCATTCTGGAGAAGCATCATAAAGATTACTTCAAGTGATTGAAGTTCTGATTAAATGTAAACTCTCCTCCCACAACACAAGTGTACAAAGCAAAAAGAACAAAATATGATGCTGTTACATGCCCAAGTGGATATTAACTAGGCAGAGTAAAATTCTTTAAAACTAAACCTTGGGAAAACTTAAGGAACTATGTTGACTGTATTTCCTGAAATGACTGTTTATGGTTTTGTCCCTGCTAGCAGAGTGTGTAAAAGGCCTCTATAGATATGGTGGTTATACTTCATTTTTACCGTGCCTTTCTCCCCGTAGGTAAGGTAAATGTCCCCTGTGCAAGCACCGGGTCATTCCTGACCCATGGGGTGACGTCCCATCCCAACGTTTCCAAGGCAGACTTTTGTTTACAGGGTGGTTTGCCAGTGCCTTCCCCAGTCATCTTCCCTTTACCCCCAGCAAGCTGGGTACTCATTTGACCGACCTCAGAAGGATGGAAGGCTGAGTCATCCTTGAGCCGGTTACCTGAAACCAACTCCCGTTGGGATTGAACTCAGGTCGTGAGCAGAGCTTGGACTGCAGTACTGCATCTTACCACTCTGTGCCCTGGGGCTCTTTCTCCCCGATAAAAACCTAAAGCTGCTAACGTCATTATCTGCTCCTTTGTTTTATTCTCCCCACAACTCAGTGAGGTCAGGCTGAGACTGTGTCACTGGCCCAAAGTCACCCAGCAAGCTTCCATGGCAGAGTGGGAATGCAAACCTGACCCCCCCCCCCGGATGCTAGTATGACCCTCTACCTGCTATGCCACACTGGTGCTCCATGGATAATAACAACACATCATAACAACCTCATGAAAAACAGCAACAATGCTACATCTAATAGTTAAGGGCTGGCCACTATGCAGATAGTTAAATCCACACAACAGGGTCAACCACAGTTATTATAAAAAGGTAAAGGTCCCCTGTGCAAGCACCAGGTCATTCCTGACCCATGGGGTGATGTCACATCCCGACGTTTCCAAGGTACACTTCGTTTGCGGGGTGGTTTGCCAGTGCCTTCCCCAGTCATCTTCCCTTTACCCCCAGCAAGCTGGGTACTCATTTGACCGACCTCGGAAGGATGGAAGGCTGAGTCAACCTTGAGCCAGCTACCTGAAACTGATTTCCGTCGGGATCGAACTCAGGTCGTGAGCAGAGCTTTTGACTGCAGTACTGCAGCTTACCACTCTGTGCCACAGGGCTCCTACAGTTATTATACACCTTTCTAAATTGATTGAGGTCAGTGGGCATAGAAGGGTGTAATTCTGATTAGGTTTGCATGGTAAGAACCAGGGATACCTGGCTTCTGGTGCCCACATCCAATTTCTGAAGCAGTACACACATAGATTTGCCAGGAGGCAAGTCCAGTGTGTGAGGCAGTATTACTCTAATGATTGCTACAATAAGAGCCCCTGTTCTTCTAGTGTAGTTTTCCTTCCAGTCCTCTGAGCTGGAGTGTAGTGCTGGAGCAACAGACAGGCGTGCAGCCCTAACTGTAAGTTATAGCAGAACCCACTGACCATTTTAGTCTTATCTATGTGTGACACAAACTTCCACTACCTGACTTGTGCTATTTGCCACAAATGGTTACACCCTTGCGTCAGGGTAACTATACATGATGCACATGAATATTGATATACATGGTATTTGTAGTGCTTATTGTTATTACCAATTGTATGGAGTCTTCATTGACTGTTGCTTCAGGATATGGCATACTGGCTTATGCAACTCTCATTATGCAGAAGGAGGCTGTGCCATTATTATAGAGCTATACATACAGCAAGGGAAAGAAAGAAGAAATGGCAGAACTAAAGTGAATAATGGTTCGTAAGGATTTATAATGACAGCAGTTGTCAAATAACAATTTGAAACTGAGTAATATTTTGTAAACTATCTTTTTCTGCTATAGACAATCTCAGTCACTGGCTCCTAGTGGCTATATCTAGTGGGCACTTTTATCATATTAGATCATTTATCAATGGATCAAAATCTGCATTCTCCTAAAATACAAAACATAATTGACTTCCATTAGCAATGACTCTGCTTCTTTTAAAAATGCCCACAAATTTACATGAAAACCCACATGTATCACTGTCACAAGATGATTTCCTTCATAAGTGACTGAGCTATTTTTTGTTTGGGTATTGTACCATGATCAGTTGTAAGTTTATAACACAAACAAGAAAAATGGTCACTCTGGGAAAAATGGCATCCTTAATCAATGAGCCTTGAAATAATTTGATCCATCAGACTGTGCTATTAGAATTCATCCAATGTGAAATGCAGTTGGAATTTAGGCAAGAGAAGGAATGGATATATAGATTATTTTAAAATAACTTTTATCCTGCAGAAGTATCATGTTGAAGTAGGTAAAACTGTTAGAAAAGAGTGAGCTTTTCCTTGATCTGCCTTCTGTGTGATTTGAAGGGTGTTTTGTTTTTCCAGGTAGACTATTATCCTTTCAATTTAGCAATTATCTATAAGTTCTTCAAATCCTTTCTTGACATGGTCCTGTGCTGTGCTTTAGGAAATTGTCTGATTGTGAAAGGCACTATTACACATTGAAGTGATTACTGTTGTTTGTTGCTGTTAACACAGGCAAGAACCATCCTGGCAGGCAAACAACATCTCAGCTAATAAGTATTCATAATCTGCATCTCAGAAAAAAAAAGAGAGAGATGTAAACATATATTATCATTCAATAGGCTGTAATTTTAATTGCTTATAAATGTTATTAATTCTGATTGTGATTATCTGAATAAGCAATAAGGGTAAAGGCTGTCAAATTAATTAAGTACATATTCATTAAATTCAAGGTAGCTTCAGTTTCTTTTATTGCACAAATACAATTAACACTTAATCTGAATCTTGGTAAGTTACATAACCATGTGACTCAAAATAAAGGGAGGATACAACCTTGGCCTTTTACTTTTTACATGGGAAAACATTAATGATGCTGACATTGGAGACAATTAGACAGTGTCAGCCAATTGTTTTTAGTCCGCTTTCTCTCACATCTGTGGTGTCTACAAGTAAGAACGGCCATTGTTTCTGAGGGCCTCCGTCGCGCTTTGGCTTTTTGTGCTAACCGTCAATCTCTTGGCGAATATCAAAGCTGTGAGGAAATTAGAACAGACCAGCTCTACTGCATCACACTAAAGCTTAGCAGGGTGCATCCACTATGCTACTAATTAGGCAGTGGCCAACAAAGTAACCTGTCAATGCGTGCTTGCTATTTCCCACACACCTGCATTTCATACACTAATAAGCATACATCCAGGGAAAGAAAGGGATAACTGCTGAAGTGTGAAAAATGAACAAAACATAACAATGTTTCCATCCCCACCTAGACCACTGCCAATTACCGTTAAACATGAGGTAGAATCAACATGTCGGAAGAAACACAATACAGTATCTGAAACTAAAGGCAAGGAAAGGGGGAAATAGAGGGAAGGGTTTGTGTGTGGCTGTGGGGAGGGGGGGGGGCGCGAGGCACTGAGAATGTTTGAGGTTTGCTCTAAAATATCTCACCAGAGTGGAGTTTGCAGTTATTTATAAAATGCTGAGGTTGAAAATGATCATAATTATGGGGTTTCCCATTTGCCCCAACAGTTAGAAATTTGTACTTCCTTAAAACAAATGACTAAATACCACTAGGAATGTTTTGATCTAGTAGTGTGTACTTATACTGGGCCAGCTCCTCAGCTGATATAAACTGGCTAAGTTCCATGGCATCAATGAAGCCAGGCTAATTGTCACCCATTGAAACCAGTGCCTGTTTTCATTCTTTTATTCCCTTTTGCTTCATTGATTCCTGGTGTCTTTAAAACTTTCTCCTATCACCCTTTTTATTACAATTCTTACTTCCTTGTTTTATTTTTTTATTTTTTTAAAAACCCCTCATACACATGGGAATGCCACTTCAGTTTCTCTGATGGAATGATTAAATTCATATTTATAATGAAAAACCAAACCTCTGGTTAAAAGATGAGCTAGAAATTCAATTTCTGATAGCGCTTGTATAAAATGTGTTTTATCATAATTATTCTAAACTGGAAGAAAAATGCTTTAAGTTATTGGATTGAAAATTGTTCAGTGCACACATGCACAGATGGATTTGTTTTTAGCATAGCTTTTATAGTATGGTACAAACTACAGACCCTGGTAAATCACTAGGTTTCTGAAAGTGATAATACACATGTACAAATATGCCTGCTACCGTTTCCATTTGTTTTACTACCTGATTAGTTTGTTGAAGGTATTGATTTAAAAGAGACATAATATCAAAACTATGAATACTGTAAAGGTCTTAACGTGGGCCTTTTAATGGCATGTAGTGGCAGACATCAATTAAAACTAGCAAGATAAGGGAGGTTTACTGCATCTGTGATCGACGTCACTGAAGTAAACATTCTAATCAATGGATTCTTTTTATGGAAGTTAATGGTATGGCTATGTAGAGTCAAACAAGACAGTACACCGTAGATGCCCAACCATCTCCTGACATTAAAAATAATAATAATAAAATAGTTATGGAAGACTGTAAGTATGAGAGCAGGAATGGTTGGAAAGGGTCAGGGTACTTAAACCTCCCCTTCCCCATGAAGCAATAGATATGGATAATTCAATGTTGTTTCCTTTTCTCTACAGATATCTCTTATTTTGCTCTATTAAAAAACAACAACATGAAGTTGCAGTCCTTTGGGTAGTAGGAGCTGCAATGGGTTTTCAAAAATAAAAAAAAATATGCCTTTGATCACTGGCTCCTTCCCATAACACATATCCCTTTAAACTGAAACAAATATACAAAGGGTCTCGTGTAAGCAATGGATGATTTTTTTTTCTTCCAAAAGGGTTGTAAAAAAATACTTCTCCTCAATATGTAGTAAGGGATTACTGTATTGTTTTGGTATCCTTGATGGGAAATAATACAATAAAGGCCAATATTCAAATGATATTTGTTAGATACTTTTGAACACCACTCTGCCTTTCATTGCACATTATCCAGGAGCAGCGTTTTCAATTATAAATAAAAACTTTCTCCGCCTCTTCCCACTTGAGCTCAAGTACAGAAGGCCCTTATTTAAAATGCAGCTCCCGAACAGGCCACCAGGCCGCCTGTTCAGCTGCCAGTGGCTTTTGTGTACAGAGATGTTAATTGGTCCTAATCCCCTCCTAGAAGCTGTTTTGGTAGCCTGACCTGGCACCCCGAAGGACACCTTGGTGTGAAAAACTAAAGGGCCCATTCAAGAGAGAGTGAAAAGCTGTACTGAGCATTCCAACACATTTTAATTTCGGGAATTAAAAAGGGAAGGGCTGGGATGGGGGGGGGGAAGAGGGAGAAAACCATCGTTTTAAATAAATTGTAAAAACAAAAAAACCACCTCAAGACATGTTAAGTCTTGCAAATATTCCCTCCACAGAAGAAAGAGAATCTGAGAGACTTGCACAGAGCTCTGTTCTAGCAGTTTTAAAAGAATCTGATTCTCAGATATCTTCAATCATGCATATACAATTTTCTTCACTGCAATTTACAGGTTTGACAAGAGGCGTAGCAGCAAAAGCGGTAAACACCCCAACCCTTATAATCTTCCTCCTTATTTTGCAAAAACAAAGTAGGAATTTTTGTTTAATTCATTTGAGGCTTTTTTTTGCTGCCCACAAGAAAGTTCAGGATAACTATCATCCCCAAATGATACAAGGGCTGCTCCTATGATACAGTTGTATGAAAAACCTAGACTCGATATAAATATAAATGCCATAATTCTAACACAAATACCTCGTTCCTACGAGTTCCAAAGTCCTCTCCCTCCTCCCCAAAATGTGCCATTGCACAGCATACATTTACATCTTGGGTGGCAAATTATGCTAATAGGATGCACAAACCTCAACTGTGTCATTCTGAATTTTTTGACAAAGTTCACAGATCAGCTTCATAGGTCAAAGACATTTGCCTCCCACTGCACAATAAAAAAGGAAGATACATGTATGTGTGTTATTATTGCAATCATGGTAAATGCCAAGCGCTCAGCTAGATTGTATCTCATAAACTTTCATCTGTATTTATTCATAGCAAATACTGTACTTTTCATTAAACACTACCCTAGACAGGAGAAAAACATTCTGCAGAAGCCGTTCATGGGCGTAAACCGAGGTTGAAGGTGTTGAACAAAAGATAATGTTTAGATGAAGGAGAAGCATAGCTGTAACAATTTATATACCAAACACCAACTACTTCCTTGTCCTTTTTAATGGATTTTTGCAACTTGAAAGAAGTGGAAGAATAAACTAAGGGGCCTTCATCAGCCGTGTTGCCCTTTCCTCCCATGTCAATTACTGACAACCCAACCCTATGTCTTGCACATTATCCATTATTAAGAGATAATTATTGCATTATTATGCATTATTGATATACTAAGAACTGCTCCACAAAATAGGGCTAACAAAGAACTATAACTTTAAAATGGTATTAGATGTTTTGCACCATTATGACATCACTTATGACATCATCCCAGGCAGACAGGCTAGAAAGTTTTGTGCCACAGTTTTTAAGATGCACAAGGATCTTAGCTGCATTTGCTGCAACAAAGTGACTCAGAGACAAACCACACATTATGCTGGAGAGCCATTTTTGTAAAGTAATGTGTGTGTGTGAGAGAGATTCAGATCAGGGATTCACTGCTGGACAAATGTAGGACTATTTGTCTGCAATTAACCTCAGTGGGGAAATAAACTCACATTGTCTGGGTTCACCTCTATATATACTAGAGCTAGCTGCAGCCAAGGGGCCTGGTTTCCATTAGGAAAACAGCACCAGGAAATGAGGTATGCCATCCCTTGTCCATAGGGTTGCCAGGTCCCTCTTTGCCACTGGCGGGAGGTTTTGGGGGCGGAGCCTGAGGATGGTGGGGTTTGGGGGGGAGGGACTTCAATGCCATCAAGTCCAATTGCCAAAGAGGCCATTTTCTCCAGGTGAACTGATCTCTATCGGCTGGAGATCAGTTGTAATAGCAGAAGATCTCCAGCCAGTACCTGGAGGTTGGCAACCCTACTTGTCCAGCACTATGACCAGAGTCTGAGATTGGGCAGCCACAGCTGCATTTTCATGGTCAAAAACATTCAAGAGAGCTAGTGACAGATCTCCAACATAACATGAAGTTTGGCCCTCAACAACTTCACTGAAACTGAAAAAGTAAATCTTACTTCTGATAAACATGCCTGGGATTGTGCTGTAATTCTCAATTCACAAAGGCCCCTTTCAAACTGCCTTTATAATCCAGTTGAGAACTGGGCTGCTAATGGATTTTTTGTGTCAATTCAGACACAACTAGTTTGGCTCCTGACTTCTAATGGATTTTTTTACCTGTTCAGACAAAGCCACTTGTGTCCTGTTGGTAGGGTTGCCAACCTCCAGGTACTAGCTGGAGATCTTCTGCTATTACAGCTGATCTCCAGCCGATAGAGATCAGTTCACCTGGAGAAAATGGCCGCTTTGGCAATTGGACTCTATGGCATTGAAATCCCTCCCCTTCCCAAACCCCGCCCTCCTCAGGCTCTGCCCCAAAAACCTCCCACTAGTGACTAAGAGGGACCTGGCAACCCTACCTGTTGGCATCGCAGGGCTTTGCCGCTTTTTATGAAAACTGTTTTCTCCTGTTTTCAGTTCTTCCTTTCACCTCTGAATTGCTCCGGTGTGCTGTTTGAACTGTCTGGAGTGCTTCCAAAGGGACTGCTGCCCCCCCTTTTTTCTGCATGGCATTCTTTTCCCGCTTTTAAAAAATGTTCTAAGGTTAGCGCTATAGCAGCACCATTGAAATGCCTGTCACTTTAGCCGGAAAAGAACGCAGCGCCAAAAAAGGTGAGAAAACAATAGCAACACTATTTGAACTGGCCAGAGCGATTTAGAGACGGCTCATAGATGGATTGAAAGGAGCAGTAAGAATGCCCAGCTCTGTATCACTTTACTCGAAAATGGGAAAACAATGGATGACATCAAGTTTAGAACGATAATCTGAAAGGGGCCTACAACTTGCTCATTAGAACATATACTTGGAAGTGTAGTACTCAAGAAGTACCAGAATTTTGCTCTGTAAATATTAATATTCTAGTACAAAGAGGCCATTTGGAGGACATTGATTCATATGGTCGCCATGAGTCTGAAACGACTTGACAGCACTTACACACACACACAAAGAGGCATTCTGATAGTTGCAGAGCATTGTATTTCCCCCCCCCAAAAAACCTTAAACAACATTCAAAATCTTCAATTAATAAGATCATTGAGTTGACAGAATGACTGTTTACTACAAACCACATTCAACCAATCACTCTAAATCTATTAAGTGATTAACTGTAAGCCATTACACAATGGAATATTAAATCATAAAACAAAAATGCTTTAACTCTAAAGTCAGACTAACATAAGTAACTGAACACAAAAGCAAAGATCAGTTGTAATCTATCAACAATATGTGGGCTTGAATTCCTTAAACAATGGAATCTAATAAAATACAATATAAATGTTATTATGAAATCAAATAAAATACTGCTGTCTATCAATAAAAAATAGATTATATAATTACTGCATGTGCACAGGCCAGGGCTGTCTTCAAAGCAACTGTGAGTGTATATGAGAGTTTATCTAGTTGGAAATCTCCTGCTATTACAACTGATCTCCCAATGATAGAGATCAGTTCACCTGGAGAAAAAGGGGGGGGGTTTTGACAATTGGAGTCTATGGCATTGAAGTTCCTCCCCTCCCAAACCCCGCCCTCCTCAGGCTCCGCTCCAAAAATCTCCAGGTATTTCCCAACCTGGATCTGGCAACCCTACTGCTGACCCCTAAATGAACAGTGGGGTATAAGCTGAGTTAAATAAAAGTAGAAAAAAATGTTGAAATGAATTAAGTTATCACAAGGGTTGTGCTTATGTACATGTGTGCAGGCCAGTTGCTCTTCCTTCATGGTTTTAGCTGAAAAATAGCCTCCTACTGCTGCCCATATCAAGATTTCAGTGTTGGATGAAAGCTTTTCCCCACAACTCCCTCTGCCCACTATGCCAAGAATTTTTTAAAAAAATAATGTCCGAAATGGGAGATTTGTTTTTTGCTGAAATTTGGGGAGGAGGATCCTTTGGATCAAAATGCCTGAAAAATCCATCCTAGTCGAGAGAAAGTAACACGTGCAGATGTGTTCCCTAATTGAAACAATATAAATTACTACTGGATTGATTAACTGACCCCAATACAAACCATTATAGTATTAAAGTACCTGAACCACACAGTGAGTGAATAACCTAAATCTGAACCTCAATAAAATTTCTATGCATACATATTTTACTTTTCTCCATAGGAGTGATTAGCAGACAGTCACGTAAAGGTGTGCACTTTGAAACACCTTTGAGATATGGCTAATCCATATTGCTTGGTGACTCCAGTAGCTGGTGTGAGGGGCATGTTTAGCTCTCTTGTGAGTCCTAGATTATAGTATGCTTACTTTATTTTAAGTTCCAGAATATATTATGTTTCTTTTGCCCCATGCAAATTAATGTGAACCGTTAAGAATGAAGTATTCTGGTGTCTACCCAAAACCACTCGTTTCTTTTGCATAGTCACATGTTTTCTTTCTTGGTCATGTTAATGTGTGACAGAACTTATGTAAATGTTTCAAATGTATTCTGTTTTATTTTTGTTTATTTGGTGTCGCCCTCCTACTGTCCAATACATTATATTAACTAGTAAAATTAATTCTACCAGATAATTAATAGGAGTACATGGGAAAGGGACTTAACCTGCACACATAATTGGGTCTTTGAAGAATCACAGAATCATAGAGTTGGGACCACCAGGGTCATCTAGTCCAACCCCCTGCACAATGGAGGAAATTCACAACTACCTCTCCCCACACCCCCAGTGACCCCTACTTCATGACCAGAGGATGCCCTGTCATGATTTGGCTAAGAACTGAAGGGGCATTAATTTGATTAATAACTACACAACATTTCTGTTGTGAGTTTAGCTAGTTTGCCTTTTAGAATGAATGTTGTCCAGAAAATATTAAAATATTTTAACTGAAACAGCTATAATATTGGTTCTTGTAGGTTATCCGGGCTGTGTGACCGTGGTCTTGGTATTTTCTTTCCTGACGTTTCACCAGCAGCCGTGGCAGGCATCTTCAGAATATGAAGATGCCTCTGAAGATGCCTGCCACAGCTGCTGGCGAAACGTCAGGAAAGAAAATACCAAGACCACGGTCAAACAGCCCAGATAACCTACAAGAACCAATGAACTCTGACCGTGAAAGCCTTTGACAATATTCAGCTATAATATCTTTAGGATGGTTTAAACAAGTACAAAAATTAAACTGTTCACATTGTGGTTGGGAGACTAAAATAAAGTCAGGACATTTGTTGAGTGTTAGATTGTTGTTTCAGTGGATGCACAAGCCTGTGGTTGGGAGACTAAAATAAAGTCAGGACATTTGTTGAGTGTTAGATTGTTGTTTCAGTGGATGCACAAGCCTGGCCAATATGATTAAATAGAAAAGTCAAGGAAATGATAAAAAAGCAAGGCAATACAAAGATGTAAAAGGAGTACAGAAGCTTGGTAAATTATTTGGCTCACATTTCAGTTCAGCAAATGTTGGAGATATCCAAGTGTGAGCCAATTCTATGTCAGTCATCTGTAATAGTATGTCAAGAAAATTAGGTAATAGTATATTGATCCACATATTTACATCCTGCATTCCCCTCTCTTCCAAAAGGGGCCCAAGCAATAATATAAATATAGGAAAAAATTTAAACCACTACAAATGGGATTCATAATCACACAGAAACAATAAAAACTGCTTTAAAAAAAAAACACAGCCCTTTTAAACAAAATTGACATGCATGCCTTCCTAAAAGCAGAGAGACTGCTAAACCTCAGTGGGAGGCCGTTCCACAGTGCTGGGGATGTTGCTGAAAAAGCCAATGAATAACCTGAAGCTTTTCTTAGCACCTTGTGGAAAGGAACAGTGAGAAGATCTTGAGAAAGTCTTAACTAAAGGTATATTCTCACCCTGGTAAACGATGAGGATTAAGTATAATTATAGGGGCATTCACAATTCTCACTTACGTAGAATCCCATGATGCATCAAGTGCAGGAAGGCCTGGTGTAACTCTGTTTACTTAACATTAACAAAGGTTTACAACTAATTGTAAAGTAACAAGTCACCTAAGTAGAATGGCAGTCACCCAAAGAGTAAGAATAGATATTTCTAAAATATGTTTTCTAAAATATGTTCAAATCAGATGGGTTATTAGAGGTTTAGACGATAGCCAACATGGGCTGAATAGTATTGTATTCACGTGGATTGTGTTGTGAATGTGGAAGAGAATGTAGAATCACATGACTTTACCAAATGTAGAACTCTATGCAGATCTATATTCTCAACATGCTAATTTGGTCACTTCTGTATTTGGAATAGCAGAAGTCATTCCTCTCCTTGGTATTCTTTTTGTGTAGAGTCAAAGCTGAGAAATGAAAAGACAAGCTCTCTCTCTCTCTCAAGCTCTTAATGCGAGGCCTGTGTAATTTCTTTAGAAACATAAAGGTCTATTCTCTCCTTGATGAAATAGGAGAATTACGCGCATAACTTCCATTAGCATTAATGGGTCTCACCTACATAAAACCCCATGGCACATCAAAGGGAGAATGGACCTTGTGTAACTATTGGTATGGAATATTTCTCTGTTTATAAAAGATGTGTGTGCCTTAGTATACACTCTAAATTGGGAGTGAGTGAAAGCTCTTTCTCACTCACTTCATTGTCATTTGCCTCTATGAGTAATTTTCAAGAAATTATCAGGTAGTAACATACTGATATCTCTCTCTCCTGCTGTCTACTTATTTTTTGACAAAAGAAGAAGCTGATATGATATAAAATATTTTCATAGTGTATTTTTAATTATAGTTCTACTGTTCTTTTCAGCCAAGAACTTCTCAAATGCACAGGAAAATATACTAATTCATTTGTGATGCTGACATCAGTAAATCCCAGTGCCATCAGTAGGAGCCTATCCAGGCTCTCAGGAATCTTTATAAACAGGTATCTTTATAAACAGAAGTGGATTGTAACTAGACATTTTGCATGATCAGCTTTTATCTTCATGAAATTTAATAACATCTTCATGTGGTGGTGGAAAGTACCATCAAGTCACTGCTGACTTATGGTGGCCCCATAGGGTTTTCAAAGCAAGAGACTTTCAGAGGTGGTTTTCCATTGCCTGCCTCCATGTGGGCTAAGAGAGTTCTAAGAGAATTGTGACTGGCCCAAGGTCATCCATCAGGTTCTTCCTACATTTCCATCTTTGCCAATGTATTCATTATGACGCTTTCTGACAAGCAAATGTCAAGGGGTCCCAAATCTTTTCACAAAGCTGATCCCCTTACCCAAACACTTTGGATATGCCTGGACATGCAAATTTGTCTGCCTGTTTAATCTTGTCAAGGACAATGCTGGATTCCATTGATCTCCAAAATACTCTTAATGTGCTGGTCTCAGTTCTTCTTTTCAGAATTTACAGAGGGGAGTGGACACGTTCATGGAGGAGAGGGCTATTCCTGGCTACTAGTAAAAATGGATACTAGTCATGACCAGCAAAAAAACAAAACAAAAACAAAAACACCTGTGCTTCTGTTAGCCAAAATCTACCACAAGATCCAAAGCATATAGAAGTTATACAGAGTATGTGGCTTGCAGCTCTGTTGCTAACACCAGTAATATCTATAATTATTTTATAGTGCTATCCTAAGGAGATTCAACAGACTTAAACTAAGTTATATATAATATACGTCCAGTTCTTAAAGTAACAAGATAGATGACGATGGGTAGCCGTGTTAGTCTATCAATAGCAGTAGAAAAGAGCAAGAGTCCAGTAGCAATTTAAAGACAAACAAAATTTCTGGCAGGGTATATGAGCTTTCGTGAGCTACAGCTCACTTCTTCAGAAAGCTCATATACCCTGCCAGAAATGTTGTTAGTCTTTAAGGTGCTACTGGACTCTTAAAGTAATAAAGTAGTGGCAATAAAGAAATAAAGGTTGAGTGGCAAGCAGTTATTGTATGTATTTTAATTTCCCCAAAAATATCTAGATTACAGTAATTGAAAAAATTAACTCCCTCATGGCTTCAGTGTTTCCTGAATTATTTCATATCTTTAGTGCAAGAATTGTGAAAGTGACAGAAAATTTATTCTGGAGGCAACTCTAGTGAAGTAAATTGAATGGGATTTAAATATCTACTCAGCCATGAAGCTGACCCAGGTAGTCTTGGGCACAATCTCTTACCCATAGCCTACCTCATAGGGTTGTTGTAATAATAAAATGTTGTACTCTCCATCTTCACTGCTGTTGGAGAAAGGATGGGATTCAAATGTGATTTGTGACAACCCAGAGCACTATTTCAAAGGGGTAGCTGCGTAAGTCTGTTGTAGCAAAATGACAGTGGAAGCACCTTAAAATCTAACTATTTATTTCAACATAAGCTTTCATGAGTCAAGGCTAACTTCTTCAGAGGCATAGAAATGTACAACCATTGGGCCTGATTGAAGGGGTTGTTTGGGGTTTTAATAGCAAGGAGGATAAGTCTGCGTTGGGCAGGTTTATGAAGCCACACTAAGAGTAGTGGCACTGGAACATTGTTTACATCATCACTAAGGACTGGCACAGGGCATCGTGTAGTTTTCAAAGACAAGAAGCGCTCAATGAATGTATCTGATCCCTGATAAAGCTGTAAGCAGATGTGCCCTAACTTTGTTCGAAGTGCGCACCACTGTTTCCCAAAGAACCACCATTATTATCTTTCCCATTCGTACTCATTTGTTTCAATAAAAAACTGTGGTGAAAAATCAGCCTGCTTCAGGAATGCATCTCTCTAGTATATTTCATAATGGATAGTTTGGATCCTGCTGAACAGATTCCATGTTCCACTGTGGTATCAATATTTCTTGCTAGTTAAAACACTATGTTCATTTTTTTCTGATGCTTGTAACAATCCCCTTCCCTTCCCCTTCCCACAATGAGGTAGGTGTGGCTGAGAGAGCTCTAAGACCTGTGACTAGCCCAAGGTCACCTAACAGGCTTAATGTGTAGGAGCAGGGAAACCAACCCAGTTCACCAGATTAGAGTCTGCCGCTTATGTGGAGGAGTGGGGAATCAAACCCGGTTCTCCAGAATAGAGTCCACTGCTCCTAACCACTGCTCTTAAACACTACACCATGCTGGCTCTCATCATCATCATCGATTTGTTTGGGGCAAAGAAGATATATCTGTGTTGGTCATATTTAGGGAGACACTTTAAGAGCAATGACACTGAACCACACCATTGCTTATACCATTGCTAAGGACTGGACTTACCATGAGATAAGAATTCAAAGCATTTTATGCCATTTAAGTGCTAGTTAAATGATAGGTTAGAAAGGCAATCAACACTGAATAAAATCCATTTCTCAACCTGGAATTGGCCTTCTTTTGGTATTATGGAATGTCTTCTTGTTCATTGTTACGGTAATACTGCTATAAAGTGAGTCACAAATGCAGAGGAAATTTTCTTCTGCTAGAAAGTTTGATGGCAGCTAATTCCTCCTATCTCCTGTGGAGATGTCTAAGACTCATCTCCAGCTGCTCAGCCTAGGCACTGGAAATAAAATGTGAGACTTACTGTGCCCTGTAAAGTCAAAAGATCAGAGGTTTTGTTATATTGCTTTATTAACAGCTTTCCCACTAATTCTCTATTCATTGATGTCCATTATGAGATTATCCTGCTAAAATTAGGTTAGTACATATAGTATGTCTATAATGAATTAGGTAATTGTGAGCGTCTGAAGAAATGGTTCCATAATTATGTTTAAGACTACAACAGGCTGTTGACTCAAGGGTATTAGTTAAGGCTATGTTGCCTTGTCTATGCAAGTTACAAGCATCAGGAAAAATGTACATAGTGTTTTAACTAGCAAGAAATATTGATACCACAGTGGAACATGGAATCTGGAACTGTCTGATCAGCAAGATCCATACAGAGGGCATGTGGCATCTGCCGAAAACTGCATTGCTGTGTTAATTGTGTTGCCTCAGTAGTATTTAGACCTTCTGGAGGAAGTATTTAGATCTTCTTATACTGATCATATAGTTCAATCTTACATTAGTTTCCCCTTCATCCAGCTGTTCATGCTAGTCCCATGAGATCAGATATTCCATTCTTTATTTTTATTTATTTGTTTTACTCATTTATAGCACACTTTTCTCACTGAGACTCAAGGTGGATCAAGATCAATTTGATCAGAGAGCATAAAACATCCAGTGAATAATGCAGTAGGACTTTACCTAGCCAACTTGGGATCTGATCATAGGGGGACAGTTATTCTGCAAAGATTGGTGGCACTTCTTTAATGTTCCAGTTCCAGTGCAAAAAGAGTGCCTGTAGGCAAATTTAGGAGTACTTCTTTAATGTATGAATACCAGAGCCACTGAAAGAGGGTATCGGAGGACATATTTCCGGGGTCCCTGGTCAGTTTAGGTTCCCATGTAGCTGTGCCAGTAGTATGATTTAGGAGTGTGCACCAATTTTCTGACTTTAAGTTTATGAAACCTGGAGATTTTAGAAAATCCAGAAAATCTGATTTGATAAACCCGAAACTGAAAATTTGATAAACCTAAAACTGAAAAATACCGAATTAAACCTGAATCTTTCAGATCTGCCCTGCTGGTCTTTTCTGGACCACAGAGAAGGCTGGCAGGGCAGATCTAAAAGTAATCTACTCCCCACCACTTCTCCAGGCTCCGGACCCTAGAGGAGGCTGGTGGGGCGGATCTAAAAGCAATCCACCCCATCGCTTTTTTGGCTCCCTTTACTGCCACCTTTTTTCCATACCAGTTAAAAAAACCCTGAAAATACTGAAAAGGTTTTTTTTTTTTTTTGGCGGGGGGGTTAAACATGTTGGTATATTGATATGCTCATCCCTAGTATGCTTTGCTATTATATGATGTGTAGATTGAATCTGCATGGCGTGGATGGAGGCAGAAGGGATTATGGTCTCAGTGGCTATGATGTCTCTCAATAGCCCTATGTGCCAGCATCACAAACTTTAGATTTAGGGTCATAATGCTAAACCTAATATGAACATTAAGTTTCTTGGGAGAAATCTGACTCTGAATGCACAAATTTATATTCTTGACCTCATAATCCATCTTTTCATCCTCTGTTCTTTTCATCTCCCTAAGCTAGGGGGCCACATCTGCTTCTTTTGCACATGTTTCTCTAGGAAATTATGTGCCATTGATCAGCTAATCAGATTTCATGGGAGATGAGTTATTTACTTACCTAACATGACATGCTGCCTACCACTCACAACTATAACGTTTTAAATCTATATACTAATAATGAAGTTGGCAAAATCTGAGGATACTGGAGCTGTGAATGGACAAGACAGATCTTTCTACAAACCTGAAAAGGACGCAGGTTTGCAGAAAAATGTGAAATCTAAAAATAAAAATACGTTTTTTAAAAAAAACAAACCAAAAATATAAAAGGAATGCGTGTAGCTTTAACAAACTGATTTCTCATTGGCTGTTGCTAGGCAACCACAGCATTCCAGGCTTGATTCTGTCAGTAAAAGCAGGGGCAGGGGACAGGGTCCATTCCAGGCCTATTTTGGCCTCTGAGGGAGGACTCATTGGGGCCAGGCCTGGCTAGGCTGCCAAATCCAGGTTGGTAAATTCCTGGAGATTTTGGGGTGGAATCTGAGGGTGGCAGGGTTCAGGGAGGGGCTTCATCTGAATGTAATGCCATAGAGTCCATAGAGTCCACCCTCTAAAGCAGCCATTTTCTCCAGGGGAACAGACGACCTCTGTTGCCTGAAGTTCCGTGGTAATTCTGGGAGATCTCTAGGTCCCACCTAGAGATTGGCAACACTAGACCTGGAAGCAATCTCTGGGTATCTTGATACCACCCAACTTGCATGACTCAGCTAGGCCTGGCTGCTTGCCACCCCATGAAAGCCACTATGGTGTAGCAGTTAGAGCTCCAGAGTAGGGTCTGGGAGACCCATGTTCAAATCCCCATCTTGCTGTGGAATCTCACTGGGTGATTTTGGACCTGTCACATACTTTCAGCCTAATGTACCTCACAGGGTTGTTGTGCAGATAAAAAGGAGGGGAGAAACTGCTTTGGTCCCCACTGTGGAGAAATCTGTGGTATAAATGAAGTAAATCAGTAATAATTATAGCTGAATATGGGAGGCAGATAAAAGGTAGCTTGGTGAATGGCTTAGAAAGAGAGAATGAGGCAGAGAAAGGGAAGAGGGTATGAAGGTTGCCAGGAGGAGGTAAAGAGAAAATAGTATGAGGAGGGGGATAGAGGAGAAAGTGAGGCCCCACCCTACAAGCCTTTGGTGGTTCCTTACCATGCAAGTGGGCCTGGCCGAGAAGCCGGCACCACACAACTGGGCAACAGTTTTCCTAGGCAGAGGCTGCCAAGGTTGGAGGAGAGGGAAAGCTTAAGACAGACAGGCAGATAAAGGTAGGTTGGCTGTGGCTGTTGGGTGGGAAGGAGATATGGTTGCCAACTTCAGGTTAGGAAATTCCTAGAGATTTGGGGAGTGGAGCCTGAGGAGGATGGGGAGGGGAGGTGTATAATGCCATAGAGTCCACCTTTCAATGCAGTCATTTCCTCCAGGGGAACTACAGTTGCCAGCCTCCAGGTAGGGGCTGGAGATCTCCCAGAATTACAACTGATCTCCAGATGACAGCAATCAGTTCCCCTGGAGAAAATGGCTGCTTTGGAGGGTGGACTCTATGGCATTATACCCTGGTGAGGTTGCTATCCTACCCAAACCTCGCCCTTACAAGTCTCCACCCCCAAATCTCCAGGAATTTCTCCGCCTGGAGCTGGTGGTAATGGATAGCTTGATGAAGATGTCAACCCAGTGTACGGCTGCTGTAAAAAAGGCAAATTCCATGCTGGCCATAATTGAGAATAAAACTGCTGATATCATACTGCCATTGTACAAATTTATGGTGAGACCACACTTGGAATACTGTATACAGTTCTGGTCACCACACCTAAAAAAGGATATCACAGAGCTTGAGAAGGTACAGAAAAGAGCAACCAAAATGATGAGGGGACTAGAGCAACTGTCCTATGGGGAGCGGTTAAAACACTTAGGGCTGTTTAGCTTGGAAAGAAGGAGGCTGAGGGGAGACATGATAGAGGTCTATAATAAAATTATGCATGGTTTAGAGAGAATGGTCAGGGAGAAGTTTTTCTCCCTCTCCCATAATACTAGAATGCGGGGTCATCTGCTGAAGCTGGAGGGTGAGAGATTAAAAACAGATAAAAGGAAGTATTTTTCCACAACGCATAGTTAAATTGTGGAACTCCCTGCCCCAAAATGTGGTGATGGCTGCCAACTTGGAAGGCTTAAGAGGGGAGTGGACATGTTCATGGAGGAAAGTGGTATTCATGGCTACTAGTTACAATGGATATTAGTCATGATGCATACCTATTCTTTCCAGGATCAGAGGAGCATGCCTAGTATCTTGGGTGCTGTGGAACACAGGCAGGATGGTGCTGCTGCAATCGTCTTGTTTGGGAGCTTCCTAGAGGCACCTGTTTGGCCACGGTGTGAACAGACTGCTGGACTTGATGGGCCTTGGTCTGATCCAGCAGGGCTGTTCTTATGGCAACCCTAGGGAACTGATCTCTGTAGTTAGGAGATCTGCTATGTTTCCATTTGATCTCCAGGCCCCAACTGGAGGCTGGCAGCTCTAGAAGGAGAGTAGGAAACAGGAAAAGGGGAGAGGTTATGAGGGCTTTCCGAAAAGGGAAAGAGGGAATAGTGGGGGAGGGGAAAATGAGATACCTCCCACAAGTCCTTGAGGGTTCTCACTTGCATTGTATAATCATATGAACTGATTTGTAAGGTGTTGATTTTCAAAGGTGATAAAGGCATAATTTCCGCTGACTTCTTATTAGAAATTAGATCTTGCTTTTTTCTCTTTGAAATTTTCCTCCAGAAGGCCCAACAATGTACCATCTGTATATCTTTCCATTATCTGGCATATAACTACATGAAGAGCCCTCAGTCCAAGGCGCATCTGCCTTGCTTTAATACTGTGTGCGAGGGAGTCACCAGATGGTGCTGTTCCTTGGATACAAACTAGAGTTTCTTTCATTAGAAGGCACAGCAAGGCAGGTGGTGTAAACCACAGTACGTTTACTCTGAGTAGCCCTGTTAAAAGTAATGACGATGCCAGAGTAAGCAGGGCCCCCAGGCTGTGCTTTTCTGTGCTGATGAAAATGCTGTTATGCAGGTCCTTTATGGATAGCTGTTGGGAAAATACAGGGTCTCCTTGGTGTGAGTTTCCAGTGACATTTCTGTGAGAGATGTTGACTACTGCTTTTATGCTGCTGTGACTATGAGGTATATAAACTGCATCATCATCATAATTATTATTTTTTATCATTACTACATTTTATTCTATTCTTACTCCATGGCGCTTAGGGCAGTATACATGGCTCTTTCTACATCCATTTTATCCTCAGAAAAACTTTGTGAGGGAGGTTAGGTTGAGAAAAAGATGGGGCAGCCCAAAGTCAACCAGTTAGCGCCATGGCTGATTTGAACATGGGCCTTCCGATCCTAGTCTGATAGACCTTGTGCCACAGAAGTTCCATGATATATTCAAAGAAATGCTACATTTACTAATACAACCATCACCTTGACTGTAAAAGCAGAGTATTGTCATTGCTTGAAAAGAAGTGATAAATGCAGTAGGAATAGTTATTACAGTTGTATGTAAATGTTGCAGCTACTTCTCAGCAAAGGCTGAGATTCTTAGCATGTGTCAAATGTATACCAAACACTTGACTGCCTTGCAGAATAAAAGCACAATTTGGTCCAAGGATGTTATCCAAGCTGACTACAATCATTTGAATTAGGTCAGTTTCATTCTAAAAATATTTCCCTCTCTAAAACATTCCTGTACCACTGGAACCCTAGGTTCTCACTGAACCAATGTAAATGTACATTTATTAAAAAGTAGCATGCAGCAAGAGGTCTGCATATTCCTGTTACCAACAAGTAGTCACTGCATGGCTGTTGTGACATCAGGAAGGAAAAATACCATCACATGAATGCATGAACACATGAAGCTGCCTTATACTGAATCAGACCGTTGGTCCATCAAAATCAGTATTGTCTACTCAGACTGGCAGCGGCTCTCCAGGGTCTCAGGCAGAGGTCTTTCACATCGCCTACTTGCCTAGTCCCTTTAACTGGAGATGCCAGGGATTGAACCTTGGACCTTCTGCATGCCAAGCAGATGCTCTACCACTGAGCCACTCCACACCACCCCTCCCCTTACTGGGCTGCAAAATTTTCCATATACCAGCTACAAATATTCACTCTGGTCATCTTCAGAGGCTCTGTTTGGGTTGTCCCTACCATATGAGGCGAGATGGTTGGCAAGCCAAGCAGGGAGAAAGAGTCAATAGAGTTTTGTTTACACTTGTGAAAGAGAAGGAAGAGAAACAGATGGGACAGGGTTGCCATGTATGTGCTGTGGCCTCAGACCAGAAGCTGGCCATTTAAACCAATGCTCCACTCCCCAGGGAGTCCTCCTTGGCCTTCCCACAGTGCTGTGCCCCCCTCTTAGTGCCTTCTCATCCATGCCGCCTCTTAGACCTCAATTCCCAGAGCTGTTGCCTGTGCCTGCCTCACCTTCTCTCAGTGAGCTCCATCACCCTCAATGGCTAGTGCAGTTTTCTCTTGCTCTTCCGAGGCTTTTCCTACAGTTGCTGCCCGTAGTCCCCCCACCTGTGGCTCCTCCAGCCATGTGCAGCCTCCCAGGTGCCTGTAACTGTTGCCTCCCCCCCCACCCCCAATCAGCTCACTGCCTCTTTTGAAATATGCGGCTCGCCAATGCAGGTTCTGCTCCCTGATGGTGTCTCCTCAGAGTCCTCACCCTTGGCAGCCTTCTAATCAGGCTTTCTGAAGTCTTCTGATGCTGCTTTGGTCTTGGGACCTGTTCTGACTGCCACAAGGGTGCTAGGGTGGTCATTTTCCCATCTTGTGGAAAGAGCCATGTGTGTGCCTCCTTCTCTGCATGCATGTCTCATTCTCCTTCACATGAAAGAGAAAGAAGAGAGAAGCTCCTGTGTGAGCTTTAAGGAGATGCAGAAGAAAGTGATTACAGCAGTACTAGAGGAGCAGTTAGTATGAAGCTATTTTTGACTGCTTAGAGAATAACTGTGTCGCGAGATTTTTCAGTATTGAACATTAGTTCATATTAAATATTTTATTAATTTATATTAAATGAGTTTGGGTTAGAAATGACCACATGCTTACCCTATCAGTAATAATAATAATACCTGACCCTTTAAAAGCAGTCTTATAGCTGACATCAGCCCCAAGCAGGACTCTGACCTAAAGGTCATAAGAAATTGCATTGCTTGCAGTTAATCACCCAAGCACATCAGATGCCCCAAAATTTATGCAAGGTTATTAAAACAGACAACAAATTATCTGTTCACAAAGGGAGAAGTTGTTTTTGGAACATTGGAACACTGACTGATGGACAAAAACAATCAGATATCAAAACGGACATTGAAAGAATTATTATGGAACAAGATATTTCTAAACAACTAAGTCATGATTTGCAGAAAACTCATATCCTAAGGCATTTGGAGGGAGGGGGCACTGATCAGGACCCTTCTCATGGTCTAACACATATAAGGCCAACCCAAAACCCCAGTTCTTTGTCCTTCCCAGGGAGAAGCATTTTCTCTCTCCTTTGGAATGACCCAAAGTACTTTGTTACATGTTATTTGTTTGTGTATATCCATGTGGGGTGTTGTTAAATCTAAGTATTATTATTCTCTATGCCTTACCTTTGCAAGTTCAATAAAACTGTTTGGTTTGACTATGTAAGAATGATTCTCTGTATGAGGGGTTCTTTTCTAGCCAGATCTATCTGGGTTGCTTTTTGGTAAGTGAAGCAGGCAGAGAGGGCCATGCACAACGAACTAGAAGGGGGGGCACAACAGATTCCCCCCACAAACTGGTGACTCCTGAGGGACTATCTTCTCACCTCTGAAGTAAGCAAAAAAATCTATCTATATCACCTAGAGCAGGAGCCCATGGGCACCATGGCACCCGCCAACACCTTTCCTGGTACCCACCAAGTGTTTTTAGAAAGTGGGCAGGGCCAGGTGGGGCTTTTGCCCAGCAAGGCTTCTAATTGATCACTGGAGATTTGATTGTCTATGCAGATTTTGTAAGATGTAGCTTTGGCATCAGCTGCTGCAAAACACAAGGATCTTTACTGTATAAAGACTGAAGGTAAGCTGCAGCAATCATTTTGTGGCTGGCTCCACCTCCTGTGGCAGCCATTTTGTTGCTGTGCTCACCTAGCTGTTCAAAATTCCAAAGGTGCCTGCAGACTCAGAAAGGTTGGGGACCCCTGATCTATGGCAAAAGCAGGAAAAAAATGGGTTTTGTATCTTTTGTTACAATTTTACATGCTTAGGTATGTTAAATAATTAACCTATTTTCTTACTTAAGTAAACCTTATCATGTGATCAGAGCAGCGAGCAGATTCCACTAGACTTATTTCACCCCATTATAGTATCTCTGTCATTTTGACCAAGTTATTAAGAGGGAACACAATGACCCTTTGGGAAAATTGATTAGGGAGTGGAAGCTGATAGAATTATTAGATCTCTTAACCAAACCAACTGTAAGCCAAAGTTACTATTACTCATTCAGTAGATGGTAAGAGCTTCTGATTTATAGAATATTTTAGGCTGGATTTCGCCTGTCATAAAGTTGGAATAACAAGACACTCATCTAATCCAGTTTACCAATTGCTCCCTGTGGTACCAAGATTAGGAGATGGGGAAAAGATTCTCCATAGAAACCAAAGAATACCACTGTCATGTATTTCTCTTACATGGGAATAGCTGTTCTGACAAGAGCTTGTTTTCTTTTTATTCCTTGCACATTGGCTAGTGCAATTTAAAAGACTGAACATCATTATCATTGTAGTTTAATTAATAGTTTTTTTCAGGTATGCTCAGAGTATTCTGATGAAATTCAGCCAAAGTACTGGGTGTGCATAAGTAAATTCTTCTTGCTCTAAAACTCACTAGACTGATGTAACTCTTCATGGTTTTCATCATAATATTTTGCAACAGTCCAGTGTGTTGCTATGTTATCTCAAGGGATATCACAACATTCTCAAAACAAAATTAATTTTAATTTGGCACATTAAAAACATGTATTGTGCAGAACTATTTTCCTGGGCAATTTTTTTGGAATAGTAAATGCATTTGCTTGGATCCTAATGATCCTTTCCATTGTGGAAATGTCCGCCGCCACCCCCAAGGTGAATTTCAGCTTGCATAGCTAGCTGCACAGGGAAGGAAGAAGCTGGAATGGTCCATGAACAGGCTTTATTAAGGTGGCATATATAATTGAACTGATTATGATTGTTTGAAATATTTTGTTTTGATTTATAATATATATAATTTCAAATGTATTCTGGTTAGGAGTAGGACGTGAGCAAACTTAAGCAACAATAGGGTATCCCAAAGATTCTGAAGTGCAAGGATGTGTCACCGGCCACCAAGATTAATTCATGCCATTGTATTCCCTATTACTATGAGTGGGTGTGAAAGCTGGACATTGAAGAAAGCTGATAGGAAGAAAGTAGATTCCTTTGAAATGTGGTGTTGGAGGAGAGTGTTACGGATACCGTGGACTGCCATAAAAACAAATCAGTGGGTTATAGATCAAATCAAGCCTGAACTGACCATAGAAGCTAAAATGACTGAACTGAGGCTACCATATTTTGGTCACATTATGAGAAGACAAGAGTCACTAGAAAAGACAGTCATGCTAGGAAAAGTTGAGGGCTGCAGGAAAAGAGGAAGACCCAACAAGAGATAGATTGACTTCATAAAGGCAGCCACAGACCTCAATTTACAAGATCTGAGCAAGGCTGTCAAAGATAGGACATTCTGGGGGACATTGATTCATAGGGTCGCCATGAGTTGGAAGCGACTTGGCAGCACTTAACACTGACAAAAAAAATTGGGGAAACACCGGGTTATGGTATTGCATCACCTCCATACTTAACTTTTGCTATAAGGCTTCTGCTCAAGGTATTACTTTTTCCACACTAGTAAATTGCACTCCTTCTTCACCAGCAAAACAGCCAGTTTACTCTAAAACTTGCCATGCAGAGCAAACCAAAGATCCATTTAGCTGAGCGTTCTATATCTAATGGCAGCCAACTAAAACTGCATATAATAGGAAAAAAAAGATATGTTGTTTTCTGCCAGAATCTAATAAAGTATATACTTTCAACTGGTGTTTTCACTTCAGCTGTCAGAAATAATGATCAATTCACTTATTGATACTCTTCTCCTTTGCATTGGGAGAGTGGGATATAAATTGAAATAAATGAATGGATGAATAAATAAATAACTATTAATTCGTTTTTAAAAAGTCACCTGTGATGGTGGCCATTGCAAAACCTTGCGGCAAATAATGTAATAACATACTTGGCAAAGAAGTATTCTATTTTGTTCATCTAACATCATTAACAGGAAACATTCTCATCCTTTTTGCAAACCAGATTCAAGATACAATTTAATGTGGATTCTTATGATGTCTTCCTCGCATTTTTTGATTTGAAGTGTAGGAGGGAGAGGTCTGGCTGTGCCCTTCCTCCAACCAGCTGCAGTGTTCTCTTAGACCCCAAAGACCTCAAAAGTGATAGGGGAAGTGGTTCGGCTGGCAGTGGCAACTTCCCTCCCTGGCCTCTCTCCTTCATCATCAGGAGAGAAAGACTGATGTCTCCACATTGACTGTATCCTTCCTGCTTTCAAATGCAGCCAACCATACTCCTGTGAGACGGAAGTCTCCTGCAGGTCAGAACTAGTTTTCAGGCACTGGTTACTGGGCAGCACTGCCTAGCTCTCCACCCAGCTTGGCTTTGGGAGTGTCAGACAAATGATCAGAATAGAAACCTTCTCCATTTCTTACCCCTGTTCCATCAGCTGTAAAGTGAACAGGAATTTAAAGATCCAAGGCTGGTGTTGTGGCCTGCTCCTTGTTGATCCTGGAAAGGCCAATCCAACCAATGGCCTGGGCCCACTTTCTCTTTCCCTTTCCTGCCTTGCTGATCAGCTGCAAGGTGGGTGGGGATTTCTCATTCCCAGTCACTATGACCTGCCCTATAATAGCTGACTGGGCAGTGAGATGGGTCCTGAGAGTCTAGGAGGCCACAATGATCCCCAGCCCCTTATCTTGCTCATGAGGGCCCTATGTCCTAGCCAGGCCCCAGGAGGGGTTATAATGCTGCCCCCTCCTTGAAGCAGCTGCCAGTTGAGAGATTGTTTCTGGTGTGTCCCTGACATGTAACTAATGTCACAGTACTTTGAAGTTCTAACAGCTTCATCTGAGGTATGCATTTCCTCGCCCTCTGACTAAAGCCCCAGGAACTGGGAAGCCTTTGGCCATAATTCATTTTAACAAAAGACAAGATATTTCCCAAAAGATCATTCGGGAGGCTAAGGAGAGTCTCCCACTCCTGGGAATATCTGCTTCTACTTATCGTTAGACAGTGTGGAAGTGCTGTCCCAGGTTCTGATCATGGGAAGGAAGGACACAAAACAGGGAACAGGGAAGGAAGGAGACAAAATACGCATTCTTCCATTAAAACAATGTGGAAGTTACCTCTGGTTTAGATGCCTTTCTGCTAATTAAAAACTACCTAACTCAGCAATCTGATGCAAAAGGAAAGTCCGAAGCTGTTCGACGCATATAATAGGAACATGGAATGTGAGGAGCATGAATCAGGGTAAGCTTGAAATTGTTAAACAGGAAATGGAACGTATGGACATTTCAGTCCTGGGAGTAAGTGAATTAAAGTGGACTGGATTAGGACATTTTCAATCAGAAAATTACAAAGTGTTTTATTCAGGGAACGACAAAAAGAGAAGAAACAGAGTTGCTTTAATAGTGAGGCAAGATGTAGCAAAGGCAGTCAGGAGCTATAATACAAAGTCTGACCGAATAATATCAATCAGACTTCAGGGAAAGCCTATCAACATAAGCATCATTCAAGTTTATGCCCCAACTACAGATGCTGATGAGGAAGAAATTGAAAGTTTTTATGCCAGTGTTCAGGAAGAAATTGATCAGACACCTAAACAAGATATGCTGATAATCATAGGTGATTGGAACGCAAAAGTAGGAAACAAAGCAGAATCAAATGTTGTTGGCAGATTTGGGCTAGGAGCACTGAATGAAGCAGGAAAACGCCTCGTAGAATTCTGTGAAGACAACAATCTGTTCATTGCAAACACATGTTTCAGGCAACCAAATAGACGATTGTATACATGGACATCACCAGACGGCCAGTATAGAAATCAAATAGATTATATAATTGGAAGCAGAAGATGGAGAAGCTCTATTCTCTCAGCCAAAACAAGACCAGGAGTCAACAGCAGTACAGATCATGAATTGTTAATATCGAAAATCAAGATAAAGCTTAAGAAAAATACCAAAACATTCATAGCACCAAAATACAATCTAAGCAATATTCTGGAAGAGTTTAAAGTCCATGTAAGAAACAGATTTGCATTACTGAGTTCAAGTGAATGTAAACCTGAAGAACTATGGGTGGAAACTAGAGATATTATCAATGAAGAATGTGCAAAGACTATTCCTGTAGCCAAAAGAAAAGAAAAACCTCGATGGATGTCTGAGGAAACTCTTAAAATTGCCAGAGATAGACGAGAAGCAAAAGTAGAAGGTGACAGAAATAGAATCAAAAGTCTAAGTGCAACGTTCCAGCGACTTGCATGTAGAGACAAAGAGACCTATTATAATAACCAGTGTAAAGAAATATAAAAGAACAACAAAAAAGGAAGAACAATAGATCTGTTCCACAAGATCCAAGAAATCAAAGGGAAATTTAAAGCAAGGTTAGGCATGCTGAAAGATCAGCATGGAAATACATTAACTGAACAGGAAAAAAGAAAAGGTGGGAACAATACACTGAAGAACTATACAGAAGAGATGAAAGTATAAAAGATTCTTTCCAAGAAGAATCTTTTGAAGAAGAATCTATAGTTTTAGAAAGTGAAGTGAAAGCTGCATTGAGAGCAATCGGGAGAAACAAATCACCAGGAGCAGATGGGATAGCAATAGAGCTATTCCAAGCCACAGAAACGGAGTCCATCAAAATCTTGACAAGAATATGCCAACAGATATGGAAAACAAAACAATGGCCCACAGACTGGAAATGATCCATTTACATTCCAATTCCTAAGAAAGGAGACATCAAAGATTGCAGCAACTATCGGACCATCGCATTAATTTCTCATGCAAGTAAAGTGATGCTCAAAATCTTACAGCAAAGGCTGTTACCATGTATGGAACAAGAAATGCCTGATGTTCAAGCTGGTTTCAGAAAAGGAAGAGGCACTAGAGATCTTATTGCAAATATACGCTGGTTACTGGAGCATATGAGAGAATTTCAGAAGAAAATCAGCTTGTGTTTCATAGATTACAGCAAAGCTTTTGACTGTGTGGATCATGAAAAGCTATGGCTGGTTTTAAAGGAAATGGGTGTGCCACTACATCTGATTGTTTTAATGTGCAACCTGTACTCTGGACAAGAGGCCACAGTTAAAACAGAATATGGAGAAACGGAATGGTTTCCAATTGGCAAAGGTGTCAGACAAGGATGTATTTTATCTCCCTATCTCTTCAATCTATATGCAGAACATATAATTAGGAAAGCTGGATTAGATTTAGATGAAGGTGGAGTGAAAATTGGAGGGAGGAACATTAATAATTTGAGATATGCTGATGACACTACATTATTGGCAGAAAATAGTGAAGATTTGAAACGACTACTGCTAAAAGTTAAAAGAGAAAGTGCCAAAGCAGGACTACAGCTGAACATCAAGAAAACAAAAGTAATGACTACAGGAGAATTACACAACTTTAAGGATGACCATGAGGAAATTGAAATTGTACAAGACTTTCTATTCCTTGGCTCCACCATCAACCAAATGGGAGACTGCAGCCAAGAAATCAGAAGGAGATTGAGACTGGGAAGGGCAGCCATGAAGGAGCTAGAAAAGATTCTGAAGTGTAAGGATGTGCCACTGGCCACCAAGACTAGATTAATTCATGCCATCGTATTCCCTATTACTATGTATGGGTGTGAAAACTGGACAGTGAAGAAAGCTGATAGGAAGAAAATAGATTCCTTTGAAATGTGGTGTTGGAGGAGAGTGTTACGGATTCCATGGACTGCCAAAAAAACAAATCAGTGGGTTATAGATCAAATCAAGCCTGAACGGACCCTAGAAGCTAAAATGACTAAACTGAGGCTGTCGTATTTTGGCCACATCATGAGACAACAAAGAGTCACTGGAAAAGAAAGTCATGCTAGGAAAAGTTGAGGGCAGCAGGAAAAGAAGAAGACCCAACAAGAGATGGATTGACTCAATAAAGCCACGGCCTTCAATTTGCAGGATCTGAGCAGGGCTGTCAAAGATAGGACATTTTGGAGGCCTTTCATTCATAGGGTCGCCATGAGTCGGAAGCGACTTGACGGCACTTAACACACACACAACTCAGCAATCTATCTTTGAAAGTTTTTGGCAGCTGATCAACCTGGGCAGAAGCCAGACCTCAACAGAGAAGAATTACATAAGAAAGTAAATATGGAAGTAAATAAGTAAGTGGGATAATAAATGTTAACCACCTCTATTTCTGTGCACAATGGAAAGTATTGGCTCTTAATTTTAGAGCCGTAAATGTCCAGTGATCAGGATATAATATCCCATATGAGCTTGATCACTTGTTCAACTTGCCATCTGAGGCACTACTCTTTGTGTCCTCAGCTTCCATGATAAGGAAACCAGTCAAACCACAAATAATGCAGGGTCCTCCCCACTGCAGTTCACCTAACATTTAGCCTTTTAAGTTTTAAGTGCCAGATAAAACCCATTTTGTTTACTCAGATATCCCATTCACTAGGTAATTTTACTTGTGTGATTTCCTTTTTTTTAACATTACCACTAAGGGACTTCCAGGGAAAATGGTGATCTGAGCAAAAGCATTTGTGAAGCACTCTGAGGGTATTTCCTCACTGGGGCCATCATTTTGAAAACCAGGCTCCCGGAAGGCAAGATCTACACTCTAGCAACAATATATGCCTCAAGCAATGCAAGACAAAAATTCTATGAATTTTTTCCCCCAATCCATATTAGATTTTCAAGAGGGGGGCAAGTTATATTAGATTTTCAAGAGATAATGATTTTCAGAGACAGGAATGGGGTATTGGATAAAAAAAAGAGACAGGTTAAAAAACCCGAAAGGAGGCACATTTCCTAAAAATGTGTTTAATTACATGGCAATGTTAAAATTGGAAGATTCTTGGAGGAGCAGAAATCCAAATAATAGAATACTAATGGGTGGATGTGGATGCAATTCAACAAGGATAAGTGCCGAGTTCTACATCTGGGTAACAGAAATGAGGGACATGCATAGTGGATGGGGGATACACTTCTGGGCAGCAGTGTGTGTGAACAGGGTCTTGGGGTACAGGTGGACCCTAAGTTAAATATGAACAGCCAGTGTGATACAGTGACAAAAAAGCTAATGTGATCTTGGGATGCATCAACAGAGACATAACATCCAAATCACAAGATGTCATAGTTCCACTGTACACTGCATTGGTCGGGCAGCACCTGGAGTATTGTGTGCAGTTCTGGAGGCCTCACTTCAAAAAGGATGTGAACAGAATCAAGCAGGTGCAGAGGAGAGCGACGAGGGCGATCAGGGGCCTGGAGATCAAGCCCTACAAGGAAAGGCTGAGGCAGTTGGGTAGGTTTAGTCTGGAGAAGAGGAGGTTGAAAGGGGACATGATTGCTCTCTTTAAGTATTTGAAGGCCTCACTTACAGGAGGGCAGGGAGCTGTTCCTGTTGGCAGCAGAGGATAGGACTTGCAATAATGGGTTTAAATTGCGGGAGGAAAGGTGCCGGCTGGATATTAGGAATTTTTTTTTACAGGAAGAGTTGTTTGACAGTAGAATCAGCTACCTGTGGAGGTGTTGAGCTCCCCCTCACTGGCAGTCTTTAAGCAGAGGCTGAACATGCACTTGTCAGGGATGCTTTAGGCATGTATGGCCCCTTCCAACTCTATGATTCTATGATTTTCCGATAGACACCAAAAATATTCAAAGATTGACATCTGCTGGATATTAAATTTTTAATAAAATAAATATAATACAAAGCAGTAGTCTAAAGTCAATAACACCATCAGCAGGTAAAAGCTGATGGAAACTGCTTCTAATTAGGGTAGTGCAAAAAAAAAATCGGTAAATTTTGGTTTTGGGTTTATTGGGTATGATTTTTTCCGGTGAACTCGAAATAAGCCAAATCCCATACCAGTAAATATGGGCATTCAGCTCTGTTTGTTATTCCTAAAGTGGAACCATAATAAAATGTATGTACTGCCTATAAGCATATCAGTGTAGACTGGAGAGAAAAGGAATTGCATGTTTCTTTCCAAATCAGTACATACATTTTGTAGATATGTCTTCTGTTTTAATCGTCTACATAATCACAGAGAAAGGCAGCAATTAATGTCTTTAGATTTAATGTCAGATTCTTCTTTTGCTGCAAATTATTGATGGCTTAATTTTTGAGGTAGAGAATTTAGCATTTTTCCCTATCACTTTTTCTATGCCTTGTTCTTTGAGGTATTTGTATCAAAGGTAGAACTGAAATCTCTATTGTGTTATAATGGTGGAATTTTAAAGAAGAAGTACCAAGAATAATGGTAATCATGATTATGAGTCAGAGTATGTAGAAATGGAAGAAGGAAGTTGCCCTAAAGAATACAGAATGAACAAATTGGCAGGGTATGGCATCTCCAAGATAAACTTAGCGATCTTAGCAGAATTAGTAAATAAAAAGCCATCTGATCAGGTGGCAGACAGGATGTTAATTGTGTGTTAGGCCTTACATTTTGTGAAATTTTATACTACAGACTCAGCTGTTAAAACAACAGAGCTCTATAGAAATCATCTTGGATTACTCTAACTCCATGGGGAGAGCCAGTTCCAAGGTGTGGGGGGAAGACTGCCCTTGTTATTTTATAGAACACGGGCTGCCTTCCATGTAGCACTGTGTTTTTCTTTAAGCATAGTTATTCATGCAATCCTAACTAGAGTTACACCCTTCTACATCCAGTGGAGTAAATGGATTTAGAAGGCTGTAGCTTTTTTTGGGAGGGAGGGTTTGCACAGTATGTAATATAAGAACTTACCATAAAAGATTCTTACTACAAATACAGTCATATCCCTATTTACATGTTGCATTTGTGAGATGATCTGCGATGATGGTGTCTAAGTATGACAAAAGCTTCAAGACCAAGCAGTTTTGAAGGTTACTTCTGCTGCTGCTGCTGCTCCTTCATGTTTACATAATATAAATACTAAAAATAAATGTATCAATTGCAGAAATGGCCTGGTCCTTGACCAGCAAAATCGCAATCTAATTTAGACAGAAAGGACAAGATTTGAAAGAGTGAAAAGAGTTCCAGAGTTTTGGTGCCATGAATAAGAAGGCCCTCTCCCTGATTGCCACCCGCCTAATCTCAAAAGATGGGATCACTCAAAGCAGGGCCATCAAAGATGACTGTAGTGGTTGGACAGGTTCATAAGGGATTAGGTAGTCCTTCAGATATATTGGCCCCAAACCATATAGGGCTTTGAAGGTCAAGACCAGCACCTTAAATTGTACCCAGAAACAAATTGGGAGCCAGTGTAGATGAGCCAAGACTGGAGTGATATGGACCCTATGACCTAGTCTAGTCTACATTTTGGCAGCAATGTTCTGCACCAACTGAAGTATCTGAATACTTTTCAAGGGCTGCCCCATGTAGAGTACATTGTAGTAATCTAATATAGATGTAATCTGGGCATGTACCACAGTAGCCAGATCTTTTCTGCCCAGGAAAGACTGCACCTGTGCCGGAGGTGCCATCAGTAGAAGCTGCTACAATCAACTCCTGGCCACAGCTGTCACCTGCTTACCCAGCAGTAGGCCTGGGGCCAAGAGCACCCCCAGGCTATGGACCTGTTCCTTCAAGGGGAGTGCAATTCTGTCCAGAATGGGTGACCCCTTGAATCCCGGGTCAAACCATCTGCCCACCAGTAGCACTTCTGTTGGGATTAAGCTTCAGTTTACTAGCCTGCATCCATTCCAAAACTGCCTCCAGACACTGGTTCAGGGTTTCAGCTAGAAGCATGAGATAGAGCTGAGTGTCATCTGCATACTGGTGACAATTGAGCCCAAATCTCTGCTTGACTTCACCCAGCATTTCATGTAGATGTTAAAAGAGCATAGGGGATACAATGGAACCTTGCAAGATCCTGGGGCTGAGCAGCAGATCCTAGCAACACTTTCTGAAGCCTACTCTCTATGTAGGACCCAAACCACTGCAAAATGGTGACTCCCAAACCCAGCCTAGTAAGGCAGTCCAGAAGAATACCGTGATCAACGGTATCAAAAAGCTGCTGTGAGGTCCAGGAGAATCAACAGAGCCACACTCATTCTGTCCATCTCCCAACACAGGTCATCCATCAGGGTTATTAAGGATGTTTCAGACCCATAACCCAGCCTAAAACCAGATTGGAAAGGATTCATATTTGCTGCTGCACCATCTGTTTCACACAAGGCACGTTAGAGTATCTGAGAGAGAAGTGGCTTGCCCAAAGCTACATTTGTGGGGGGAGGGAACCATGAAGGTAAGTGACTTGCTCAAGGCCACAAAGTGAATATAAGGCAAGAGTGGAAGCTGAGCCCCAAACCAAACCCAGTTACTCACCTCCTGTCTACAGAGATGCTGCAATGCGGCAGTATGCCATACTCTTATTTCTGCTCATTACCTCTGTGGCCTTCATCTCCCCAAAGCAAGGAAGGTCCTTCTCCAAAGGGAAAAAAAATCCCAGTTGTTTTAGGATAATTCCTATAAGCATTCCTTCAGTCTCAGGCCACTTTCCAGGAAAGTGTCCACAGTGGCTTGCCTGTTAAAGAAACCCAAAAGTCTCTCTATCAAATTCCTATGAGAACACCTATGTCCAATTTGAATGTTGGGGTTCGGTTAAATAAAGGCTAACTTATGAGAATGTAAACTTCCCTTTCACTCTCACATTAATATCTCTGTTTGTAGTCATATAAAACAAGGATGGATCTTGTTTCAATGGCCTCTATTTTTAAAAGAAACACAATTGAAATATTATTTTTGCTTTTTTGAATGTTTTAAATCTTTCTGGATTTAAGCAATAATAGAAGGGTAATGGGTTAGGTCCTATAATTCCCTTTCACTAAATTGGTCCCCTCTGCCAAGTGTTCTTCTAATAGAGAAAGACTTCCATCAAAAACAAAGGCTTCATCTTCAACCACTGGAAAAAGTCATCTTCTATTGAAGGAAATTTTTCCCTGTTGACTGAACAGTGCATTCCTGACTTCTGAGGACAAAAGTCCTCAGGAGGCCAGGAACGGGCTGTGCCGGCATTGGGGCCCCTCACACCAGCGTCTGGGTTACTTACGCCAATGTTAGTGGCCCCAACACCGGGGGGGGGGGCAGATGCTGGTCTCCAGCTGCTGCCGTGGCAGCACCAGCCAGGGACGCTGATAGGGCCTTCCGCTGGCTTCCCACCTGCGTAAAGGCCCACACCGGCATTCCAGGGGGTGTCCTGGTGTCCCAGGAGGCATTCCTGGGGTGTGCTGGGGAGCCTCCTGTCCCCTTTTGCCCCCGATATGCCGGCAGTGGGAAGAACGAGGCTGTGCCTCATCCACGCTGCCCCCAGCTGCCAGAGGCTCAGAAATGAGCTATCAAACTTAGTGGAAAGGAGTCATAAGATCCAACCCTATCTCTTTATTTTGCTTTCAAGGCCTAAGCAAACAATAGTGCAGGAAGCGTGGGGACTTATCATGAGTCTGACTGGTTGAGCCAACATTCCTAAAAGACAAGAGGATGGAACCAGTTTGATACAAGAACTGGAAAAATGCAAGATGGCTTCTTATTCATGTTTGGATGATAGCTGACCTGGAAAAGTATCACTTGGGAAATGGAGGGGGAAGGGGAAATGCAGGCCAATTATTGGGGTAACTGGAAATGTCATGAGCACTATGGAAATGCTCCAGGTATAACTGCAAGTAGAGCTATTAGAAGTACACAGATGGCATCGGGATGTCAAAAACAATGCTTGCCAGTTTCAAGAAAGGGAGGAAGTGTATCAGCAGTGAATTGAAACAGAACAAAACTATATTTAAAACTCTCCAGGTGATAAGTCTGTGTTATATCACCAGTTACAGCTGTTATGATTGATCATAGTGCTTGTCTGCATATTTCTGAGTTTTGCACTGAAACATCACAAATTGGGCCATTGGCAGTAGGACTGGAACCCAGATGTTTCATTGCAGAGACCAACAGACAAATAACAGCGGGGTCCTGAGGCCATCATGAGCCCTAAGAGCGGGTTGCTGATGGGACCTTGGTAGGCTTTCAGGGACTTGACACCTCATCCTTCACCCCTGCATGGGAACCAGGGCTCCACACCATATAGTCTGGTACTAAAACAGCTCTCTGTGGAATTTTAGTACAGTGGCACAGACTCACCATACCTCACTGAGGCAATTTTATGGACAAAAAAAATGCCCGGCATAATGTTGTGGTGGGGAACCTACTATCTCTCCCATTTTATGTTATGTCATGAAGAATGTGAGATATAAGGGGTGGCTGTCTCCATCTGAAAGATATCATATTAAGAGAAACATTAATTAAAAAACCCTCACAGCTTTATTTGAACAATATTAGTGATGGAATGAGTACTGGGAGGATTACATAGAAATGGGGTTGCCACTTTTTTGTTCATGTAAGCACTTGTGCCTTTGAAATCTTTTTTTTAAAAAACAGTACATTTTTTAATCCCACTCTCTTCTTCCAAGGAACTCAGGACAACATATATTGTTCTCCACTTCTCCATTTTAACGTCACAAGAACCCTGCCAGGTAGGCTAGGTTGCAAGAGAGTGACTGGCCCAAGATTGCCACTGCCTGAGTAACACATAGTCCCATGTTCCTCCACCATAGATTCATTTATTACATTTCAATCTGTTTGAAAATCACTTGTGAAGAATAACCATTAGCTTCTAGGGTCAGTTCAGGCTTGATTTGATCTAGAACCCACTTACTTGTTTTGGTTTTTTGCAGTCCACAGTATCTGTAACAATCTCCTCTAACACCACATTTCAAAGGAATCTACTTTCTTCCTATCACCTTTCTTCATTGTCTCCCTTTTGTTTGATGATGGAGCCAAGGAATAGAAAGTCTTGAACAATTTCATGTTCCTCATTGTCAACCTTAAAGGTGAGTAATTCTAAATAAACAGATACTATTTTTAAAAATTCCAAGCAAATACTGAAAGTAGTATACACGGTTGTATGAAGTGATGCAACTTCTGCACCTGCCTTGCAGGCTTTTTGAGACTCAACAGGATCTCCTTCATCCCTTGTGCATTCAGATGTAGTAGGCATTTCCTCTTTCTAGGGTTTATTTTCTCCCTTTCATGATTCCCAGTGAATATGTCCTATAGCCAATACTGGTCTAGTCTCTTATAGCCAATGCAACAATGGTTGGTTTTGCGTTGCTTCTCCGAACTAGATAGTAGGACAGGGGGAGAAAAAAAATGGTGGTGTCAATCAATGTAGGGTTCCTTTTTGACTGTGCCTATTGCACTGATCTTCTTCATCTCTGATAAGTGGTTTCAGCTATAAGAGATCTGTATGGAGACTGGTGTGGTTCAATGTGGCTTGACAGCATCAGGCGTCCTGGTTGAGTGTTACAAATCCCCTTCTGCCTAGAAATAACCAGCAGGCTATTGATCCACAGCTGCTCATACTGGGCCCTAAACCCACTGAACACATAAATTCTCCTGCCAGCCTTACCCACCAACCGGGCCTACACTATAAGGTTTTTTGCTTGTTCTTCACTCCAGTGATGTGAGCAGAAGTGCCCATACCAAGGCATGCCCTGGGAAACTCCCATTTTCTTGCTGTTTAGCTAATGTGCTGTTTTCTGCATGGAAAATGTCTCTATGTAAGAAAATGTATGATTAGCATAATGTGTAATGTACTGATGTACTGTAAATGTGCATTCCCCAAACACCCCTGGGGCCATTCTGAGTCAGGAAAACAGTGCAGAGGGAAAGACTGAAGACCCTTCTCTACATGATCCATAGGCCCAGTCTGAATTGGGGGCCCAGCTGACATATAATGCTTTGAAAGTCAAGTAAGGGAATTACAACATAATTCATAATTGTAATGCATAGTTTGGCCCTTAGAAAATATTACCCTTTTTTAAAAAAATACCAGTATTGTTTAACAATAAGCCAGGTGTAATGTATTGGTGGGAACAGGGAGGGACCCTCACTTCCTAACAGCATCAAACCCAGGACAAACCACCTGTGTGGAAACGGCTGACCTTTCAAGACCATTCAACATGCTTGTTTGTCACATCCTCGTGAAAAATGGCATTATCACAGAGCAATAATCAAACCATGAGCTCATGGAAGAGAAGACAAACAAGGAACATAGAGGGAGTTATCTGCAGTGCTCCAACAATAGATTTTGAGTATGGGATTATTCTCACACCAAACTCCTTCACAGTGGTAATTTGACAAAGATTCCCACCCAGGTGTGTTAGGGCCATTTTAAATGGGATGAGTTTCCTCCACAATAATTAGTGCATGGATATCATCTTATATATAACTGACCATCTGAATGAATGAAAATCTGATGTGTGTCTGATGTCTTGCATACATGCAGTGGAAAGGTACAACTAGCAGGGGATATTACACAAATACCAAAATGGACATTTAACCTTGCCGTTTGCCAATTTAGAAAAAGGAATTTATAAATAATAAAAAGTATGGGTGGATTTCACTGTATGGGGGAAGTTCTTGTGACAGCTAAGGAATACATTAGTAGAAAAGAGCAAGAGTCCAGTAGCACCTTAAAGACTAACAAAAATATTTTCTGGCAGGGTATGAGCTTTCGTGAGCCACAGCTCACTTCTTCAGATACAGTATCTGAAGAAGTGAGCTGTGGCTCACAAAAGCTCATACCCTGCCAGAAAATATTTTTGTTAGTCTTTAAGGTGCTACTGGACTCTTGCTCTTTTCTACTACTGCAGACAGACTAACACTGCTACCCACTGTGAATTATCTAAGGAATACATGGTTGGATATTTTCCCGTGTCCCATTGGCAGTGTAGTTTGTTCATAATAAATGGATATTGTTAGTGTTCCACATACCCAGGCCAAGATCACAAGCAGGAATAACATCACCACCTTTGCGCCTTTGAACAGTTTACTATAGTACAACAAACTGCAATGTGGGCCCATGGAAGTGCCCTCAGAGGATGCAATCCTAAATGCACTCAGTGAAATCAGTGGAATTTACTTTGGGGTATACATGCTGAGGATTGCACTGAAAAGCAGTGCCCCCACCATGTGAGTCACCCCCTTCCAAGTGTTCACCTTTGTTCACTCTCTGGTAGGTTGAAAGGGCCCAATCCAGGAGAATTTAATCAGCATTTAGCTAGTATGCCGATCATGCAACTGTTTTAATTGGTATGGAATAATTTGTGTGAAATGAAATGATTGTGGCAAATCAGCTAGGTTGAGATGTGCAATCAACACCTCATGCGGAATCAGAACATCCTTGCACGGCAGGGAGTTTTTGCTTGTTTGGCTTTTTTGCCTCCTCCCCCCCTCCCCAAAAACTGCTTACCACTTTATGATCAGACCCTTTCAGATAACAGATTTCCACAAAGTTTCTCACCATGAGGTTATTGTAGCTCAATTCGCACTTTATATCTGCAGCATGGTAGCTGCTGAAAAACTCCATGGATGGTTTCCCAAATTATACTGGCAATGTAAAAAACAAAACCCAATAGCATAGCTTACCCAGGTGATGTGACAGAGAGGTTGCCCAGAGGGGTTGCTGTGTGAGTCTGTTGCTGCCAAAACAACAAAGAATCTTGTGGCACCTTAAAGACTAACACATTTATTGTGGCATACAATGAGGTGGTGACTTATTTGTCATAAACCTGCACTTGTCTAGGCCACGGGGAGTGGTGTGGGCAGTAAGAAGAAGAAAAGTTGGTTGTTATACCCCACTTTTCTCTACCTTAAGGAGTCTCAGAGTGGCTTACAATCACAATCCCTTCTCCCCACAACAGACACCTTGTGAGGTAGGTGGGGCTGAGAGAATAAATGTGACTAGCCCAAGGTCACCCAGCAGGCTTCATGTGGAGGAGTGGGGAATCAAACCCGGTTCTCCAGATTAGAGTGCGCCGTTCTTAACCACTACGCCACCTGGCATCTCAGAAGACCACACACTGCACAATTTGACACACTGAAGATGTGATATGGGCGTATGGAGGATCCCCCCCCACACACACACACATATTTCCATATATATGGAAACTATATATATAGTTCTGCATATTAGAAGAGATGGGCTGGCAAGACAAAAATAAGTTGCGTGAAGTTCTTAAATTTACTGGGGGGAAAACCTTTAAAACGTATCTGCTATTTTTTTTAATGAGATGGGCTGGCAAGACAAAAAATTAAATGTACTTTCAATACTGATCAACATAGTCAATTTCAAAATTTCCAAGGATCTGCTAAAAAAAGGGACATTTTGAACTCTGTTAGCAGCAGGATTCACTTTAATTATTGAGATAATTTTCCAATCCTAAGGAGAAAATTTGCTTGCAGGTAGCCCCACTCGTTTTCAACCAACCTCCTACTTAAGTAGGGTTAGGATGGCAGCTTTAGTCTGATTCCTGCTGGCAGAAGTCTTTATCGTATTCGGTAACCTCCTCTTTAGACAATTTCCTCCTTACAAGCTGCAGCATAAAAGTGGCTTGCTGAAAAATAGTTCCACATCTCGCTGTACAGCCGGATCCTATCCACGTTTACTTGAAAACAAATGCTGCTGAGTTTGGTGGGGCTTACTCTCAAGCAGCGGTGTGCAGAAGTGCAAACTTCATTCTAGTCCCTTTACCCTTCAGGATCTGCACCCGTGGGAAGTTTTCTGCCTGATCTTGAGGAATTGTCCGAAAGGGGCTAAAACAGGAGCAAGGGATCAGACTGTAACAAAGGCCATTTAGGCACGGGAGGTTTTGCCTTGGATTTGCCACTCTCTAGATGTACATTTTCCCCATCTGAATTCTCAAAACTAAAAAATAAGCCCCCCATGCAGAGTTTAGAGAATTTGGATGGGGAAAATGTCCCTCTAGAGAGCAGCAAATCCAAGGCAAAACCTCCCATGCATAAATGGCCAAAGTGGGTTTTAGATCACCCAGTGAAACAAAATGGTTGTTCTTTAAATTCGTGAATGGGTAGTGATTAAATGATATTTCTAAATGGACGAGACCGACTCTGACTTCCTTAGGAAATTAAAACCACATTGGTTCTTGTAGGTTATCCGGGCTGTGTAACCGTGGTCTTGGAATTTTCTTTCCTGACGTTTCGCCAGCAACTGTGGCAGGCATCTTCAGAGTAGTAACACTGAAGGACAGTGTCTCTCAGTGTCAAGGGTGTAGGAAGAGTAATATATAGTCAGAAAGGGTTGGGTTTGAGCTGAGTATTGTCCTGCAAAAGTATTGTCCTGTAAGTATCAAGATAATGTGCTAATGAGGGTATGGTATGTTAATATGGAACCATTGTATCCTGAAGTGATCTGTTAATGTGTGTAATCCAAAGCTAATCTGTATGGCTATTGTTGAATGTTGTCTTTGTCTGGAGGTTTTTCAGGGCAGGAAGCCAAGCCTTATTCATTCTTAAACTCTCCTCTTTTCTGTTAAAGTTGTGCTGATGTTTATGAATTTCAATGGCTTCTCTGTGCAATCTGACAAAATAGTTGGTAGAATTGTCCAGTCTTTCAGTGTCTTGGAATAAGACACAGGGTCTTATTCCAAGACACTGAAAGACTGGACAATTCTACCAACTATTTTGTCAGATTGCACAGAGAAGCCATTGAAATTCATAAACATCAGCACAACTTTAACAGAAAAGAGGAGAGTTTAAGAATGAATAAGGCTTGGCTTCCTGCCCTGAAAAACCTCCAGACAAAGACAACATTCAACAATAGCCATACAGATTAGCTTTGGATTACACACATTAACAGATCACTTCAGGATACAATGGTTCCATATTAACATACCATACCCTCATTAGCACATTATCTTGATACTTACAGGACAATACTTTTGCAGGACAATACTCAGCTCAAACCCAACCCTTTCTGACTATATATTACTCTTCCTACACCCTTGACACTGAGAGACACTGTCCTTCAGTGTTACTACTCTGAAGATGCCTGCCACAGTTGCTGGCGAAACGTCAGGAAAGAAAATTCCAAGACCACGGTTACACAGCCCGGATAACCTACAAGAACCAATGAACTCTGACCGTGAAAGCCTACGACAATATTTTAAAACCACATTCTTCGCTGTCAGTCTTGTTCAACAGAAAGAGAAAAGGGCGGGGGGAGAAAGGAATAGAAGTATGATTAACTCTATTTTCAGTCACCCCCTTCCGTGGTTCAGTTAGAAACCTGCTACGGCTTATTAATTGAAAACTTTCCTTTCTTCTAATCAGATATGGATCGTGCAGGTTGGTGCCCTGGCGTTTTGAACGGCGGTCGAAAGCGGCGCTATAAGGGAAAGCGAGAGATGAAGCGCCAGTCGACTTGGTCGCTGGTCCAGATCTGTGCCCACTCGGTGGCCTCCGGATCGCCAAAGGGCCTCCGAGGCTTTCTCCGTGGAAATGTCCCGCGGAGGTCTGCATCAGACACCCCCCACCCCCCACGGGAGATGCCTTTGCTAAGCATCCCTCCCTTCTGCAGCCACCGTTGAATGCCTTTCTTCTTACCCACGGACCAGAAAGAAACGTTTTCTGGCCACGTTCCTTGGGAGACGGTCACCAACCTGAAGAAACTGGCAAGGGTCCAACATACTTAGTGGCCACCGAAGTGGGTTGTTTTTTTTTTGGGGGGGGGGGTTAAGGCATAGCTACTTTTACAAGCAATTTCGATATTGACAAAATGTGGGATTTTTTTATTTTAACAGAGTCGCCTGCCCTAGCTACTCCGTCGTTTAACTATAGATCCCCCAAACCGTATTTTCGACGCAGGTACTGAGCAGATAAATCCTTTGAGGGAAAGAGATGTCGGCAGAACACCCACTGGAGAGGTGTTGATACCTGAGAGCGCGCCACACAGAAGACCAAAACTAGCTCCGTCATTCATATAGATATATATTTCACTCTCACCACATAAATACAAAACAGCCAAATAATCCAAAAACATTCAGAACACAGGTTAGTACCAAGAGCCGTCGAGCCATTCATTTGTCTTCTTCACTAGTTGCCTAGAAACTTCAGACGTAAATAATTTACAATAAAATTACTATGAAGGGTTTATGGGTTTTCTTCTTTTCTTTTGCGCTCGCTCTCTCTCGCACACGCACGCACTCCTCTCTAGGTCTTTCTGTTCTAAAATTAATCCTACCCACTACATCAACCATTCCACTTTTTTGCCTCTTTTTTGGTTAAAAAGTTTGGTGGCACATATGTATACAGTCTGTAAACGCAATATATATATTGCGCAATATATATATATATATATTTCGATATATATATACAAACGCAATATATATATATATATAATATAAATTAAAGCAACTACCTAAGTACACGGTGTGGGATATTTTTTTTCTGACAATTTTCAAGTCCTGGACTTTAATGGGGGAAAAATAGTCTTGTAATACATACACCGAAGAGGGTTGAAATAGAGAATAAGGGCATCGTAAGGAGGGTTTAAAAGTAGAAAATCAAACCGGATTTGGGGGCGGGGAGGGAGTTCTATTTTGCAGTGGGGTTAGTTTTAGGAGAGGGTCGCTAATATGGGGGGGGGAAGCAGACATTAAAGTTGGTTTTAGGCGATTCTAGAGAATCCATTCTAGAGACTCGTTGACTCCATTTTTCCTCGGTTATTCCCCATATTCACCGCTATCTGCACTTCTGATTTTGTTATGAGAATCTAGAAGTCGATTCGGGAGGGGGCGACTAGACAGCCCCTACTGATTTGATGCAGACGTTCCCCGTTTTCTGCGTGCCTATAAGTAGGATCAATGGGCATGTTATTAAAACCGAACCGTCCGATGGGGTTCGAATACCAGGACTGAAGAAATGGGGGGGGGGGATGTATTAAAAGAGCCCTGCTCGTGCTTTTGCGGGATGGAACACCTGCCACAAATGTAAATACAGTTTGTAAGCCCACCAACTTAGTCTGGGGTTTTGGTTTTGATCTCGGGGGGAGGTTTGCTTGGAATCCACCCGACTGCCACGCTTCTGCGTTTGCTTCCGGCGGCTTTTCCTAAGCGCGGCCGGGCTGTTATTTCAAACGTGTCTTTTCAGCGCTGCGCTGCCCGAAGTCGGGAATCCACCCCTCTCGCGACAGCGTTACTCGGGGACGCAAGTGCAATCCAATGCCCATTTGCGCAGAGCGGCGGGCCTTGGGCATAAGCGCGCTCAGGATCGCAGGGCGCGCCTCAGCCCAGGTAATCCAACCGTGATGGAAAGCGTGGAAGAGGACTTGCTCGTCTGCGGAGCGGCGGAGAACCCCTTTGCGGGGCGGCCGCCGTCCTCGCGGGAAACAAACGGACCCCGCTTGAAAAGGGACCAGTCCGCTTGAAGGAGGGCTTCGAACTCATCCTCAAAGGCTGCAGATACATACCAGTACGCTCTATCTAGAAGACCAGTAGACCCTGTCTAGAAACTCTAACCAGTCTGGCCCCCTTCAACAACGCCTCCCCGACTCTCTCTCCCAAACCCCAATTTCGTAAAGTGGATCCTTTTCACACCGGCAGTCAAGGAAAGGCTTCCGTTTCGACGGTACCCCCCCAGCCCAGCAATTGTTCCGCGCGAACTTCAGTTCTCCCACCTCCTTCTCGCAAGGTTGGAACAAAGGCGGGTCATGGATGGACAGATCAAGGTCTTCTCCCCCCCCTCCCCGCCCTGCCCAGGGTTGTTTTGTCCGGTCTTTCGGCCTGTTTTGGCGGCCGTCGGCTGGCTGGGGCGGGTGGCGTCGTCGCTGCCCGAGTCGTTTCACGGCCGTGCGGGGCCTCCGGCGTTTGGCACCGACGGGGTGGGGACACCCCGCGAAGGCCGGACGGGGCTGGGATCCCGGGAGGCCGAGTTGGCTGGGCGGGGGTCGGAGGCGGGCGGGGGTCGGGAGGGAGACGCGGGCGCCGGATGGAGAAGGAGGAGGGCGCCGAGGGTGGCGGGAGCTCCGTGAATGGCCGTGGCCGACAGAGCGGCTGTGGGGCAGTCCAGAGGGGCGGCGGCGCCGAGTCAGTCCAAGGCCTTTTTCTCCGCCGCCGCGCCGTCCTTGCTGGCGGTCCGGGAGTAGGGCTCGAAGGCGGAGGAGCTCAGGTAGCGGGCGGAGAGTTCGTGCAGGTTCCCCGCCAGGGAGCCGGCCATGGCCAAGGGGTTGGAGGAGAGGCGGCTGGCCACCGAGCCCAGCAGGGTGGGCACGGGCAGGCTGAACAGGTTGTGCCCCCCGGGCGGGGAGGGGTGGGCCGGCCCGGCGGCGCCGCCGACGGCCGGCGGGTGCGGGGAGGCGGCGGCGGGCCCCGATCCCGCGCCGCCGGCGCCGCTGGCCAGGCTGGGAGCCCGCAGGGCCGAGCCCAGCGCGCCGGTGGCGCAGGGCGGCAGGAGGCCCGGCAGGCCGGGCGGGGAGAGCAGCCGGCCCTGCTCCAGCAGCCGCAGGACGCTGCAGGTGGCCGCCGTCTCGGACACCACCGACTTCAGCTCCGAGTCTTTGCCTTGGTCCTTCTTCTGCTTGGTGCGCCGGTTCTGGAACCAGACTTTGACCTGCGGGGAGGGGGGAGGGGGAGAGAGAAAAGGCAGAAGGTCAGGGGGGGGGAGAGAGAGAGACAGAGGCTTTCGACATCCCAAGCACCCCACCTGGGCACCCCGACCTCCCCTCCCTTCCCCATGTGACCGGACCCATCCCGGCCCCGGGCGCAAACGCGCGGGAGGTTTTGCCTGGGGTTGGCCGCTCTCTAGATGCCCATGGCCCCCGTCTGAATTCTCAAAACTCTGCATGGGGGCTTATTTTCGAGTTGTGAGAATCTGGATGGGGGAAATGGGCATCGAGAGAGGGGCCAATCCGAGGCAAAACCTCCGGTGCGTTTTTGCCAGGGGCTTCCCTCGGGTGGGGTGGGGTCGCTGCGCGCGGGTGGTCAGCTGCAACGTGAGAAGAATGGGAGAAGGTCCTGCTCCCTTCCAAAGCGCTCTCGAAGTGGCCCAAGGGTTTCCGGGACAGCGAGGACGCTGTTGCTGCTCCCCCAGACAAGAGTCGGCTTCATTAGATCCGTGGACACCAAAGGGCCTGAACACGGAAGGAACCACCGTACCTGTGTTTGCGTGTAATGAAAATGCCCTTGTGCGTTGTGCCGTTAAAAAAAAGAGCATGGACCTCAACTAGTGAAGCTTCCACACGGAAGCAAAAGCTGCAGGTCTTGAACACCCCCCTAAATCCCTTCTTTTAAGGTCTGCCTGGCTGAACAATTCCCAGTAAGCAAGATCCCGAAAGTCTGTAGGCCCTAGACCTTCCTATCCCATAAGATCTTCAGCCTTCTGGATCTTCCTCTCCCCTTCCACCCGCCTTATCTCCGGGGATCTCTGGAGATTTCCCAAGAGTCTGTAGAAGCAGAGGTAGGTTAGTTACAGTTAAGCCGGGCTGGTCCATTACAGTCTTGTGGTTTGCAAGAGCTGATGTCTTCTGGAGTGCTTTCATTGATCTCTTCCATTCACCACTGCAAGCTCTACTCTAGTTATGGTGTGTGTGTATATGTGTGTGTGTGTTTCCCCCACCCCACCCCCCCTGGCTCCAGAACTATAAAAGACACCTGCATTCACCCCTCAAGCGTCTTTAGATCTCTTTTCCATTATTTCAAATATTATTTCATTCAAATCAATATCACATGCCACTCTCTAGCCACTGAGGCTGTGGTATTTGTCATACCTACTTGGCTAAATCTGACAGCCAAAGAAATGCTAATTAGCTTGTCAGAGGGATTCATTACAGTACAGGATCTTTTCAAGAAATAAGAAACCACTCCTCATGCTCTTAGTCTTTTGCACTGATTTATGCTCTTTCTTTCTTTCTTTCTTTCTTTCTTTCTTTCTTTCTTTCTTTCTTTCTTTCTTTCTTTCTTTCTTTCTTTCTTTCTTTCTTTCTGAAAAATTGCTTGGATTGGACTTTTTCCATGTAGGGGAAAAAAATACACGGCACATAAATCACACTGGCTACTTCCTCTTTTTTCATTCTGCCGTAGGAAGAGACCGCCAAACATTAACAGAAAATTTCTCCCCAACCTGCCGGCCCCGTCTATTTCATTAGCTAAAATATAGTAACAAGAGTTAATCAGGGTTCATACGATATTTTCAGGCCAACACAAAAATAAGATTCTCTTTATCACCGTTTTTTGTATATGAGTCACTAGGGATATTTTAAAATTTCCTTAAGCATTTCATTATAAACAAGAAATGATCTCTCTCTCTCCCCCCCCCCCCATCCTATTATCCTTCCCTCTGGATCTCTCATTCAACAAATCGTCCCTACAGTATTTCCTTCCTGTGTCGACTGGTAAACTCCTGGTCGCCTTCTGTGCTATACGCACGATTCTATACCCCACACGGAAAATGGGCCCGCCCTATTCCCCCCCCCCCAACTTACAGGTGTTTGGCAACGAGCAATTCTAGGACGAAATAAAGAAAACTAACTTTTAAAAAAAGAAGTTAAAACAGGCCGTCGATGCCGATCTCACTCTTCGTGAGATTCGCGGGGATACTTGTAAGATAACGTTGCACATTAGAATAAAAATTCGTCTGGCTCTCCTATTTGACTCTGTTGACTGATGTCCCCCGCCCCCCTCCGATGGCTCCTGATATTAATCTCTTCCCTGCCAAACTCTGCAGGACCAATTTGCTCGTTAAAATCGTTTGTTAAAACGCGTTCGGTTTAAAGAGATCTGCGGCCAGGACAAGATGCACAGGTCAGCTCTCTTTTTTACCCCAAAACTAGTCTGCAAACACCAGTCAAAACAAAAGGGGGACGGGGGTAAAGAGGCGTAACCTTTATGCAGGCATTCGTGGCCCTGGAGACTTTACTTGCACTGTGGATACTGCTGAAATGCGTTTGGAAGTAAACTCTTACAGAAAGGAAGGAGTAGCTGCCGGCAAGGAAAACGGAGCACCTGGAGACCTTTAGAAAGAACTGGCTGGGGGACGGGGGAGAGGGTCTGATCCCCAAAAGCTTTTACTGTAATAAGTCTCCTGGCCCTTAATGCCTCACAAGACTGGGTGTGTGTTTGTGTGTGTGTGTGTGTGGCCTGTCACACGCCCTCCCCTTCGGCATTTCTAAATCAGGATCCCAGCCTGGGAGTTTGGAAAGTCTTGACTCCGGCAGACCTCCACCCACACCTATCGCCGGAAGCTCCCGGACAACCAGCGGGGCACACGGCCAGCCTCTTAAGGCCTGGAGGCTCAAGAGATCAGGGCAGACCCGACGTGGGCCGCAAGGATTTCCAACCCGCTCACGGAGCAAAGGCAGACTGAATATGGTCAGACGCTGAACCATTTCACAAAAAATCTTCCTGGAGGGCCCACACCTACAGACCACCCCCCCTACCCACACACACATTTCAGAGTTTATCTTGAACAGGCCGAAATATTTCGTAAAGCATCCCCTTTCTATTTACCGCTTAATTTTGGTTACTTAGCCTTTTTACATTATTTAGGTTAAAACTTATTCCGTTTTTTTTCTTTTTTTTGGATAAGACCAAGATGTTTCCTTGAAAGCTATGCTCACATGGCACGGAAGCAAATCTCATTTATTTCCATTTGAGTTATTTTCATGCGGAATATTTCGGAGGAGAGAGTCTTATTTGTAAGGGCGTGCCATGCACGTCTGGGCAGACTCTTCCGGAAAACAAATTTCAACAAGCAGGTTGTTGTTTTTTTCTTTGCAAATCCCAGTGATTTACAGCAGGATCGTACCCACTTTTCCTTGGGAGTAAACGCCACGGAGCGCAATGGCCTCTCCACGCCCCACTAAGAAGAGTCTAAGGCCATTTATGCATGGGAGGTTTGGCCTTGGACTTGCCACTCTCTAGATGCACATTTCCCCCATCCAAATTCTCAAAACTAAAAAATATGCCCCAGTGCAGAGTTTTGAGAATTCAGATGGGGGGAAACGTGCACCTAGAGAGTGGCAAATCCAAGGCAAAACCTCCCATGCGTAAATGGCCTTAGAAGGGCGCAACTGCGTTTAGGATCGCACTGTTTATCTCCCCCGCCACTCCACTTCCTAACATGGCGGCGCCCCGTATTAAAGGGGGCAACGCACACACACAGCATTGAAGACAGCGGCTCCCCCACCCCGCCAGGAGCTCCGGGGTCATGATCATCCTGGAGGGTCGCGGACTTGGCCGAGCGGGTTTACGCACGGGAGGTTTGGCCTGGGGTTGGCCGCTCTCAAGCTGCCCATTTTCCCCATCCGGATTCTCCAGACTCAACCCTAAGCCCCCCATGCAGAGTTTGGAGGATTCAGATGGGGGGAAATGCGCAGCTCGAGAGTGGCCAACCCCAGGCAAAGCCTCCCGTGCGTCAACGGTCTTGCTCCGATCTGGCTGGATCGCTCAGCCTGGTGGGGAGGGAAGCGGCTTCCTTCGGGTTGGCGTCGGGAAAGAGGTCCCTTCGGCACCGCCGCCGGCCTTCCCGGGGATTTCTCCCGCCGGCCTGCCCTGGCCAACTCCACGGCGGAGCGTGCGGGGTGGGGGGTTTCCGATCCCGCCTCTCCCGGACCCCAGGAAAGCAGAGAGCCCGCTCGGTCTATGAGTACCTGAGTCTCGGAGAGGTTGAGCTGCCGGGCCAGCTCGGTCCTTTCCCGCCCGACCACGTACTGGCATCTCTGGAACTCCATCTCCAGCCGGTAGAGCTGCTCGGCGGTGAAGGAGGTGCGGGTCCTCTTGGGCCGGTCCAGGTCCAGCCCCTTGGGGAGGATGATCTCGCGGATCGAGCCTTTGGCATCTGGCGGGAGGAGACGGAGGCGCCTTGAGGCCGGGGCGGCCGGGAGCCGAGCCTCGGGGCGTCAACGGAGGGGGCGTCCAACACAGCCACCCCGCGACTGCCACAAACCCCGCATCCCTGGCACGAGCAGCCGCTGCCATGGGGGAGATACCCCGGGCACCTCTGAAGAGCTCCAAACATGATCCACACACCTCCCCATCCACCCCAAACCCTACAAAAACACTGCTGGGATTGGGGGGGTGCCCGGAGCAGCCCCGCTCGTCTCCCAGGCATGGCAGAGGCCTACAAGCAACCGCCTCATCCTCACTTCTTATTGTCTTTGCATCGAGGGGACCAGAGCTGCATTTTCGCCCCTCTTGAAGGCAGACGGGGAAAGCAAGCAAAAGACGCTTTTCTGGGCCGGCTTCCTCTTTTTGGGCGCGGGGGGTGGGGGATGCTGGTTGGCCCAGCTATTCTTTTGCTCATGCAAAAGCTGGCTGGCCAAGCTATTCTTTTGCTCATCCGCCTCGGTTTCAGGAGAGCCTTCCAAATCTCATTAGGACCTTCTCAGGCTCGAACTCGGTTCGCATTACGTTTCAGCCTTCTCGGCCTTGCGGGACCCCCCCCCCCCCATCCCGCGCGCTCCTGATACAGTCCGAGGACCAGAGAACTCCCGAATTTTAAACCGCCCTCTTTCGGAGGCAACCGAATTCACGGCCTGACTTTGCTCCTGTCCTAACGGGAGTCTCTCTCTTGAACACAAACACCCACCCACCCCTCCAACTGGATGCTCTGGAAACGCAGGCGTGCATTACACAAAAAAACCCACCAACCTTAGCAAATTACTGCCCCGACGGCCGTGGGGAGGTGGGGGAAACCGTGCCGGGAGACGTGACATCAAAACCACCGCCCTCTTTCTTTTGAAAGGAAGGGGCATTCAGTTAAATGCCAATTTTTACAAAATTTCAAAAAAAAAAAAATCTTTTGGCGCCTCTCGCTTTTGAAAACCTGGTCGGGATCTGAGCGGCCCCAGAGGAAGACTTTGTCCCTTTTCACGGAACCCCCCCGGAAGACTTGACCCAGCCTTCGGAAGGGGTTCAAGGGAACCCCCGGTGGGGCAGCCGCTTCTCCTTTCGGGCCCCGGCAGCGACCATTTCTCGCGGCTTCGGCCGCCTGCCTTCCGCCCTCTCGGAAGGGCTCTCCTGACACTTGAAGCCGGCAGCCTTTGGAAACGGGCTTGGGGATCAAGGGGGGGGGGAAACGGGGGGCCCTGCAGAGCAACAGCCCTTGATGCCGAAAGCAAAAACAACCACCCGGGAAAGGTTGCCTGGATCGGATAAACTGGGGGGGGGGGAGAGAAACCAGGAACACACGCCCCCTCCCAAAGCGGAACATTTGGCATGTCGAGCCGGGAGAAACGTCGCCTTCAAACCCCCAGCCCCCGAGGCTAGGGGGGGAAAAGATCTCTCCGATTGCGAAACGTGCTCAAAGATCTCTTTGCACCCCGGGATCTTTCGTCCAACAAAAAGAGACCAGCCACCCTCTCTCACGTGCGCGGGGATCTCAGACCCACACCGCAGACTCGATCCCCCCCTACCTCGGACGAGGATTCTCCTGCAATAATCCGGGTCGGCGGGACTCGCTTTACTTTTGCTGCAGTCTTCCGAGGCGCCGGAGGCTGGGAAAGTCCCCTGCGGGTCCTTCAAGAAAGCCGCCGGAATAGTCCCTTCGCATCCCTTGCCGTCCTTGCCCTCTTTAGGCCCGTTCTTGGAGACCCGGGCGCCTTCCAGCTCGGGATTGCACCTAACGTCCATTTTGTCTGGCTTCCCAAACATATAGTGCAATATGGGTTTAAAAAAAAAAAAAAGTGGAGAGAGGGAGAGAGAGAGATGGAGAGGGATGGAGAGAAAGAGAGAGGGGTGGGTGGGGGGTGGGGTGGGGGAAAGAAGGCTGTCGGGTATTGCACAGTCGACGGTCAGCTCGGCGAGCAGCGAGCGAAAGTCCCTTGGAAGGCGAGAGAGGTCGGTCCTGATGCACACAAGGCAGGAAACCAGCCGCTTCCTCAATTCCCGGCGTCCTAGCGCGAGTGTCCAGCTTCCCCCCCCCCCCCCAGGCAGCCCCAATGATCAGGTACTCCACAGTGCAACTCTAAAATGATTTAATGCCTGCCTTATTACGGAGAGGGGGATGCAGCGGTTAGACACCCAGAGAGGCGCGCACTGGCTGTTGCAATTGATTACGGGTAATTTTGCAGCCTCCACATTTAGGTTACCTCATGAATACACTAAATTGTTTGGATAATATATCACATCGTAATGGGTGGTTTGTATGCTTGTCCCCAATCAAGTCGAGTTTAGCCAGTGAATAAACTGAAATGATTGGCCTTGCTTTCAGGAAACACACAATCAAAAGAGGGAGACTTTCGGGAGAAGGGGTGGGGGGGAGAAAAAAAAAACTTTTGACAAGATTCAGCTGGAATTGTTAGGAGCCATTAGCGGCCATTATTAACTTTCTTCAGTTTGCCTTTGACCCTTGCAGATTACAGGGTGGTTTTATCCAAGACACGCCTAATACATGTGAACAAAGCTATCAAGGAATGGGGGGTGGGGGTGGGAGATACACACGTACACATAACTGGGAAAGGAATCTTGTTATTTTCCAAGTCGCCACCAAAGAAACGCAGGCAACAATTTTTAAGAAAGTTTCCCTTGGTGTGGCTTGATCCAAGAAAGCAGGTTTGTGTTTTGCCAAGGAGCGGGAATCCTTCTTAACACTTACCTCCCCCAGCCAGCCATCTTAAACTCCGACCTCTCTTTAATTCAGTTCAGATACTTGGGTGTTCAGTGTGTCCCCCCCCCCCAATCTGCACCTTAAGCATATTTGCAGAGAATGGTGTGTGTGTTTTTTAAAAAAAACCTTGCTTTGTATTCAGATGGATCCAGGAGAGAGGGTAGGGAGAGAAACTGAGCAGGGGAGATCTCGACTGCGTGATCTACTAAAGGGGGGGGGGAGAGAGAGAGTTTCCCTGAGCTATTTCATTGTGTCTGCTACAATATCTTTGAGAACCGCAACAGCCAGTAATCCAATAAGACCATTGATTAGGCTACAATGATTCAATTCAAGCGCATGGCTTTGTGCAAAGAGCATGCTCCAGCCTTTCTTGTCACCTTGCAGGGCAGAAGCCCTCTTCATGCTGCTCTCCTTATTCATTCCTTTATGGGAAATGTAGAGCGAAAGGAGTGAAAGATGGCAATTATCTAATTGGACTATTAACAAACAATTCTCTGAGTGTGGCTGTCTGGCATTGGTTCTTGGGCGGGGTGAAAGGCCGCATGTTGCACCGGCCCCATTCACAAAAGAGTTTTAGGGGCCAGGCAAGAGAAAGAAAGCGAGGGAACGTTTCACACAAAATCCAGGCATCTTAGTTAGACATCCTTCCTTACACTCTCAGACTCCCTGCTTGTGGGTTAAAAGGAGGGGGGGGGAGGCTGTTAACTTTCTCCAAGGAAAAATTATACTTCAGCTACAGAGAGAGAACAGTGCTGGGGGGGGGGGTGCGGAACTCAACTTCACCTTCATTTTATATTTAAGATTTTCAGATGGAAAATAGGCAAAACAAGAGGCTTTCTCCTAGGAAAGGAAACTGACTAATATATATTTTTTAAAACTAGCTGAGGTCCCTCTTGACTGAGGTCCCATTCACGTACCCTGTCTGAACAGCAAAGTAGAGGGAGAAGCGTTCCCAGTAGCTAGCTGCCCCATGGCCCTGACCTGGATGGCCCAGGCTAGCCTAATCTGTCAGATCTCAGAAGCTAAGCAGGGTCAGCCCTGGTTAGTATTTTTGGATGAGAGACCACCAAGGAATACCAGGGTTGCTGTGCAGAGGAAGGCACTGGCAAACCACCTCTGTTAGTCTCTTGCCATGAAAACCCCCAAAGGGGTCACCATAAGTCTGCTGCGACTTGAAGGCACTTTACACATACACAACTGCCCCACAACTGTGGTTGGGGTTTGTTTGTTGTTCTGAAAAGACAAAGCCGGAGAGCTTCTTCACATGATCATTTGAACGCGCGGATGCCAACTGAAAACCCTGTACATTTTGGCCACAGCCTATAGCAACTTGGTCCGTCCTATGCACCTTTTGCCACATGAAAGAATTGGTTCACAGAAGGTATGAGATAGTGGGATATGTCCAGCCAGTTTGCCCTGGTTATTTGCTTGGTTTTTCAAGCAAACACTTCCAGATGGTTGTATGAAGGAACCTGGAGCATGTGCTTTCTCAGGCTGCCATATCTTGTTCAGAGATTAGACTGTACAGCATAATTTTGATCCCCTTTAAAGAATGCAATTTATATTTCATGCAACATTTTGTATTATTTTTATTGCCACTCAAGGCATCTGGATGGGATGTGTTAGACAATGATGTAATCACTTCATATTCGTGTATCATCTGAAACCATAACAATACTGATCATTTTATATAGATCTGTAGTCTTACAGGGAAAAGGTGGGGCATATTAATGGTTGTTCTTTAATATGTGACACATCTATTCATTCTATCAAGATGATTAATGTGTGGAAACAGGTTTCTGCACAGAAGGTCTTGCTTCTATGACCTAGGGTTTCTCATCTAGATATATTCTACTTTGCTGCATAGTTGAACGTCTGTTAGGTGAACCATAGCTTTTAATCTCATTAACTAAATTCACAGGATTTATTATGTTCACTGTATACTAGTATACTAAACTTTGACATTTAGATCTTTCCCGGTTATTCACATCAAGGACGTATACAGTTCTCATGGACATCAACAAATATTCTGGTAATACTTTCCTGTAAGAACTAATTAACACCACCTCCTAAGGACATTTAGAACTGGTTCAGGCATGCATATATATCACTTGATTTATCATTCCCTAATTACCCAGCGTTCAATGATGGCTGACAACTGAATATGGAAATGCCCCATGGACGCCATGGTACCCTTCAGGGTGTTTCCTGGTGCTCACTTCTTTCTTCCATTTCTTTCCTAAAGCAAAAGGCCAATTCTGCCTTTTCAGTTGAAAGGAGATCCCAGGAGGCAACACCTTTGTGTCCGCAGGGAGCATCCTTTTGGAAACAGTGGTCTCCATCGTAGGAGGGTGTTCGGAAGCTTCTGACACTGTGGAATATCCCAGCATTTTATGATCGACCCCAGCCCTCATGGAAGCCATTTTGTGGTTAGTCCCACCCTCCATACAGCCATTTTGTGGTGGTGTCCAGTGCCTGTTCTCAAAATCCCAAGTGTTCCATGGGTGCAACAAGGTTGAGGACCCCTTGAACATGTAGGCTGACTTGGCTGTATAGCATTACATTTGCAGTGATACCGTACCCCATAGCAAGGGATCCCATGGACTGATATTCTTATTTGATAACAGTTATACCACTCCAGTCTTTTAATATTGTTATGCTGGTGGAAACTGCTCCCATTCCATGCATTAATTTCCCCTACAAGTTTCATTCTCCAATAGGATCTTCACTTGTGGGTCTGGCAGTATAGGTACAATAAGTCACTTGTTTTTTCATTGCCTGTTAGTTGAGGTTGACAGAGACTGGCTGAGCCATTCGATAATGGAAAGAAGGCACTCACCCTTCCTGAGTTTTTTTAAATAACAAATGCATCGGAGGTGGTGAGGATTGCAAAATGTGTGTGTGTGTGTCTGTGTGTGTGTATATGTATGTATATATATATATATATATATATATATATATATATATATATATATATATATATATATATATATATGTGTGTGTGTGTGTGTGTGTGTGTGTGTGTGTGTGTGTGTGTGTGTATACACACACACACATATATATACGTACATATATTTTATTTATATATATTAAATATATAAAATTTATATATATTGGCTGCCTATTTTAAAGGATAAGGGGAATATATTAAATATTTTGACCATTGTGCTCTAGTGTGGTCCTGCTCAAGACCTATTGGTCATTTGAGCAGAATCATTAAAGTAATTTCCCCTACACTCTTGCAGTATCATAGATGGATGCTTGTTGTAACAACTAAAAGGTAGAAGTATCTGATCAATCACATGTTTATAGATGTGAAGGGGCTGTCTAGTTGTATGGCAAACTGTCTTGGAGAGGGAGGGAACAGTGAACTAGTGGCCAGCTTCCTATGGAGAAGCCTACTTCAAGTCCCTTTGTCACAGTCCTCCCTCCCATTCTGCTCCCCTCTTCACATCAGGATTGGCAAAGGGCTAGCAGCACCTCTCCAAAGCTCAGATTTGGGCCAGGAGCAGCCAGATATAACAAATAACAATTATCTGTTTGCAGATAGCCATTTAGGACTGCATTCACACAGGGAGGATTCTTCATTTGGCAAGGATTGCCACTGGAACCGAAGAGACATTCACATTGACAATGGAGGGTCCTCACAGTTCTCTGCACACCTTCCTCCTGTCCCCTGCATTTCCCCCGCACTGTGCCATCACAGGGCTTTTGAAGGCTAACAAAAATAGTAATTGCTATACCACTATACCTTTATAGCTCTATAACAATTACCAGCTCTTAAAAAAAAAAAAGCTGTCTGTTGACACTGCGGTACAAATGGTAGCTGTGATGGGCAGATGGACAGAAAATTACTCTTATGTGGACAGGACTTTCAGAAATGTGCAACTTCCTGTCCAGGAAGGATGCTAGTACACTTTGACTGCATTCTTTCAGAAAAGATTGTAGTAAACCAGGTTTGAGAAAAAGCATACTGGGGAATTGGGAAAACTGGAAAATTAATGATTAGAGGATGATGGTTTTGTGTGTGTGTGTGTGTGTGTGTGTGTGTGTATGAGAGAGAGATGCAGAATGGCTGTAGCGTGTCTGGAACGCTGATTGTGTTTCCCTGGTCTTCCAGAAATAAACAGATGTTTGCTTTCTTTTCTTACACGCTGGCTTACAAGGAGTGTAGAGGCCCAGGACAGAAGAGCATCAAGGATGCTTGTTCTACACTAATCTGGGGAAAACAAGTTCTAACAGAAGTGGCAAGTGTGAATTCTGCCTGCCAGTACGCACATGGTTTTCCTGACTGGATTCCATTCTTCCATGGAAGTCAATGGAGTAAATAAGTTTCATTGGAACAAGGGAGGCTGAGATAAATATCTAATGAAATAAATAAACAGATTGATGGGACAAGACCTTGGCACAACAAACAGGGACATGTGAGAGCTCCTTTCCAAACCAGATTGCAGTCTGGATTGCAGATCCTCATCTTTTCCCAAAAAGCTTTGTGGGCAGGTTTGTATATTTTGTGTATGTGTGATAATCTCAGTGTGTACAAATGGGGATGTCACATGCACGCAGATACAATCTCTGTGATCCTCCATCAAGCTTCCAGTATTGTGTAAAACGCAGCTGCTGCATATGTAGGCCTTACATAGAGGTGCCATTTCATATGATTGGAACTCATCATCATCATTGGCATAAAGAATGATTGGAACTCAGTGTATCCCTATGTGGGCACAAGCCAATTAGCACTAGGGTTGCCAAATCCAGGTGGCAAAATACCTGGAGATTTTAGGGGTGGAGCCTGAAGAGGGTGGAGTTTGGGGGCGGGACTTCAGTGGGGGGATTAATGCCATAGAGCTCACTTTCCAAAGCAGCCATTTTCTCCAGGGGAACTGATCTCTGTTGACTGAAGATCAGTTGTAATAGCGAGAGATCTCCTGCCACTCCCTGCAGGTTGGCAACCCTAGTTAGCACCTCCTTGCACACCTTCACAAGGAATTATGTGTGATCTGCTTACTGTCTCAACTGGACCAAAGTCTTCAAGGTATGAGCAATATAACATCCACACTAGTCCTCAAACAGATGCGAAAAGTCTGAGGTTGGGCTACATATTCTGTGTGGGAGGAAGAGGCTGGGAAATGAGCCTTTCTATATAAATGAAGAGCCTTGCTAAGGTGGGATGCCCATACATGAATATGGTTCCTGTATCAGTGCGTGTCCTAAATTTTTATCCTTGGTGATTGCTAATCTGTAGCAAACACACACACATTTAAGCAAGATTAAAATCTGAGGCAGTAACCTGTAGGGTAGCAATATGCTTAAAAATGGAAAATGAGAGAAATATTAAAAAAAAAATCATAACAAGTGTTTTAAAATAAGCCATGCAACACACCTCTATTATAAACCTGACAGACAAATTATAATTATATTTATAAAAGTGTGTGGGTGTCTTTATGACATTTCCCCCATGCTTCGGTTATGCTACTATCCGTTTGTATGGCATAATAATAAATTTGTAGTTATTTGCCTCAGTTATGCTGTTTAAATCAAAATATTTTGAACTGAATAATTGTGCTCCGGTATTATGGGCTTATATGGGCTTAATCTGAACCGCAGTCAAATCAAATGTGTGCCTTTCAGTTCATCTCCTTTGTCTTGATCTTAAGACCTAACTGTAACGATATTCTAAATCAACTTCTTTAAAATAGAAAAATGGTGAAAATACAGACTGATGTATTAGCAATCTCCTCCTTCTCCTGTTTGACATCAGCTGTGGGCTAAATGCTATACAAACCACAGAAATGACATGGCTGTTGCTCAGAATGCACAAACTTTTCCTTACTGTTCCTACTCTGCACTATCAGTTGGATTGGATTTTACAGTTTTATACAACGTAGCCACTGTGTGAATGTTATAATGCTTGCAAGCAAGAGACATTTGCCAATTAAGGCAGCAACATTTCATCAATTTAACCCGTTAATCTTTGGATTGACTTAAAAAAGTAATCCCAATAAATCAGGCAGCAGATTAAAAAAAGAAAGAATAATTTTAATGCAAAATTTGTGAGCGGCAGGCAGGACTTTACAAGATACATTCATGAGGACATACAGCTTCTAAGAGGATCATATGGAAAACCCTATTGGGTCAGGCCAGTGGTCCATCTAGTCCAAATCCTGCTTTCCACCATCTTCCTGCAATGCCCAGGGGTGGAGGGGTTAAACCTGTCCCTCTGGCTGCCCCATTGAGGGATCTGCCATCTATAAATTTGTCTAATTCCTTTATAAATCCATCTAATCTAATGGTCGTGTTTGCATCATCCCATGGCTTTGCTTCCCTTTCATACATACAAACTGTGTGAAGAAGGACTTTATTTTTTCTGCCATGGGTCTACTGCCCGTCAACTTCACGGAGCGCCCCCAAGTCCCAGTAGTTTGGGAGGATGAAAAAAAATAACCTCTACTCATTTTCCCCACATTACATATACTTTTACAAACCTCTAAAATGTTTCCCCTTGGTCATCCTTTCTCTATACACAGTGTGGTGTAGTGGTTAAGAGCGGTGGTTTGGAGAGGTCGAGTCTGATCTGGAGAACCAGGTTTGATTCCCCACTCCTCCACATGAGCGGCGGAGGCTAATCTGGTGAACTGGATTTGTTTCCCCACTCCTTCACACGAAGCCAGCTGGGTGACCTTCGGCAAGTTACAGCTTTCTTAGAGCTCTCTCAGCCCCACTTACCTCACAGGGTGCCTGTTGTGGGGAGGGGAAGGGAAGGGGATTGTAAGCCAGTTTGAGTCTCCCTTAAGTGGTAGAGAAAGTCGGCATATAAAAACCAACTCTTCTTCTTCTTCTTAAACTAAAGGTTCCCAAGCTCATAGGAAAGAAGTTTTAGCTGCCCTTTTCAGCACCTGATACAGCTATATGATATCCTTTTTTGAGAACCATCCTTTTTTTGTGAAGTCAGTTAGGATTTTTTTTGCCCCAATGTACATCACGTCACACTTACTTTCACTGAACTTCAACTGCCATGTTGCTGCTCATTCACTCATTGTGGAGAGATCCTCTTGGAGAAACACAAAGATCCTACTGGAGGAGAAGAAGCCCACTTTTATACTTGCATTATCTGAAAAGAAAAGTGTTTTTTTCATCATACTTGCAATCCGCCTTGAGTCCCATGAGAAAGGCGGACTATAAAAGATGATGATGGGTGCCATCCTATGCAGAGGTACTCCAAACTAAGCCTATTGATTTGAGTTGGCTTAGACTAGGGTAGGAGAGGGTTTTCAATCAACTAAAACTCCATATGACTAACCTTTTTGAATTGTGTTAGGGAGTCATGGCCTGTTATGTCTCTTCCTATCATGTATCTACTATGTATTTGCATGTGCATAGCTTCTTTTGAGGTTATAATGAGACACGTGGTTGATATGCTAAAAATGTAGCTGCTAACCAGCACCATTCCTTGCATGAGGCTTTTAACAATCACCAAAGAGTCCCTTCTTTTTAATAAATAAATTTGTCTGGGGCATAATGGGGCATTTTCTGTAACTGACTCAACAATATGAGTATGTTGTGCTGTGAAACACAGCAGAGAGTCTTAAACCGCAAACCTTTGAAGTATGAAAAACATTCCTTTCAGCACAAGCTTGTAAGGATATTCTGATGGTTTTATGTTTTAGAAGGCTTAATGATATTTTGTATTTGAGGGTTATACCGTTCGATGATCATATTGAGTTTATCAATAGATGGGGCATAAATTAGTAAATAAACCCATAAGCTTGCATGCAGCATAATGTTCAAATGCGATGTTGTGAGCCAACATTTAATTTAATTTTTTAAATTTATTTTTATTATTTCTTTGGGGATTACATAGCTGCCCCTTTTAAATGAGAGGCTAGTCACATGCAAAGTCACATAGACAAGTTCTTGCACACTGCTGCCATCCTTAAATTGGCCTTAAATTCATACATGGCACGAGGTAGTAAATTAGACTGTACAATGCAGGTCGAAGATGGGGACCAAATGCTTTCCTATTCCTGTTTCCTGTGTGCTGAGGTTTTTTATTTGTGTGAAAGAGCATTCCATTTTGTATGGAGTTCAATACTGAAAAGTCAAGAAACAAGGCCCAAGTGCACAGAACATTAAATATGTATATATTTTCAACCAAGGATTTGTTACAATGCTAATGTTACTTCAAAATCAGCAGGTCCAACCAGGTGACTAACTAACTAACTAAATAAATAGGGCTGTCAATTCGGTTCGGCCCGAACTGAAAATCAGCCGAATTTCCCTTGATTCGGCGGTTTTTAGTTCGGACGGATCCGAACTCAAAACTGGCGGGCAACCGGGGGGGCCGAATTCAGCGAGTTCGGGAGTTCGGCGAATAAATTCGGCCAATTCGGCCGTCAGTAAGCAGCATAACCGTCAGTAAGCAGCATTCTCCTCCCCCGGCCAATCGGTGGGCAAGCTGGGTCTTCTTCTGGCCAATCAGTCAGGATTGAGTGCTGGAGGAATCAGCTGATGTGCGGCCGGCCGGGGAAAGAGAGAGAGAGAGGGAAATCCTCATGTGTGTGTGAGGGGGTGCTTGTGCACATTCGCTCCTTTCCGTGGCTGCAGGGGGCGCATTTTTTGGGGTACCGACCCCAAACTTTCAGGGGATATTCAGACAGGATTTTTTAAGAGACCACCCAAGTTTTGTAAACGTTGGGTCAGGGGGTCCCGAGATATGGGCTCCCCCCTTTTTTCTTTCCATGGCTGCAGAGGGCGCATTTTTGGGTGTGCCGACCCCAAACTTTCAGCGGAGCATCAGACTAGGCTTCTTAAGATACCCCCCAAGTTTTGTAAACATTGGGTCAGGGCCCCCCGAGATATGGGCTCCACCCCTTTTTCCTCTCCCCCCTTTTCCATTTTCGTGGCTGCAGGGGGCGCTTTTTTGGGGGTTCAGCCCCCAAACTTTTGTCATAGCTTCAGAGAATCCCTCTTAAGAGACCACCCAAGTTTTGTAAAGATGGGTTCAGTGGGGGCTGAAATATTGGCTCCCCCCTTTTCTCTTTCCATGGCTGCAGGGGGCGCATTTTTGGGTGTGCCGATCCCAGACTTTCGGCGGAGCTTCAGTCAAGGCTTTTTAAGAGACTACCCAAGTTTTGTAAACATTGGGTCAGGGCCCCCCGAGATATGGGCTTTCCCCTTTCCCCTATTGGGATGAATGGATCACCCTCGAGAGATGCATACATATGGATCTTATATTGGATACAAATGGAATCATATTCGATTACCCAGCCTCCCAGCCCCTCCTGCTGGAACAGAAGACAGCCACAGTAAGACCCCTTTGGGGGCTTTAATCTATATTTTTTCTTTTCTGTGTGTGTGTGTGGGGGAAAGCAGAGTCTGTGTGTGTGTGTGGGGAGGGAGCAGTTTCTGTGGGTGGGTGGGGGGAAGCCAAAGGGGGCTTTTGCCGGTTCTGCCTGGGGTGTGTGTTCCCCCTCCAGTCTCTCTCTCCCTGGTTTGAGGGGGGGCTTCATTTTTATTCTTCAGGTTTTTCCTCATTCATAAGATCAGTTAGGTTATTGATGCTTGCTCAAAACTGGTTTTCAAATGGTGACTTAAAGAATGCATCTGCCTGGTCCCAAGTCCAATGCAAAAGAAGACATTCCACCCCCTCCTGCTCATTATGCATAGCTAGCTGCCTCTGTCCCTTTCCATGGTATGCAAACTCCCAGGTGTCAGGTGTTGCTATGCACTGTTGCAAAGGTTTTGCATTGCGTGCTTGTGTTGCTTTGCAGTTGTATTGTTTTGCAAAATTCTTCACACCTGCCCCGCCCTTTGCATATTTGCAAAGGGGTTGCTCTGCAGTTGTGTTGCTTTGCAAAGTTCTTAGCACCTGCCCCGCCCTTGCTCTCATCAGCTGTTTGTCGGGCCGGGAGCTTTGTGCGTGGGCGGCAAGCTCTGCGGAGAGATCCACATTAAGGGTGGGGGGGACCCCTTTCAGGGCCCATATCTCAGCCCCCCCTGACCCAATCTTTACAAAACTTGGGGAGTCTTTCAATATACGTCCTTTGAAGCTCTGCTGAAAGTTTGGGACCTCTAAGCCCAAAAATGCCCCCCCCAGAGCTGCGGAAAGGCGCGGTTGTGTTTTTAATGGCTTTATTCGGCCGAATTTTTTCCCCGAACTTTGAATTCCCGCTGAATTGAACGGATCCGAAGTGGGGGAGTTCGGACTTCGGCACGTACCGAACCCACAAGGGCCAAATTCGGCCGAATCCGAACTGTACCGAATTTTTTTTTTTTTTGACAGCCCTATAAATAAATAAATTTTATTTGTGGCAAGTATGCTAGATAAAACAGGTAAAACAGAAACTGACCATACAGAGTAGATATTTACAACCAAGGCCAACAAAATTAGGAATCACCCAATTTTACAATTCCACAGATTAAGGATGGACATTAAGGCCACATAATTTCATTGCTACTGCACAATATTTTGAAACCTGGGTGGTGATTGGTGAGCTGTCTCCCAGCAGAAACCTTTTTGATCCATTCACCCTCATCACCAGAGCCAATTTCCCTAATCAAAGGGTCAATAATATTGAAGCAGGCTGACTTGTAGAGGGAACAAGGTGACTAACTAATGGACAGGTCTAGTCCAGTCAGGACAGCCGTCTTTACTTTAGGCCTTAATATCTGTTTAAATGAATAGTTGATGCTCTAATGAACTTTTGGGCATATATGCTTGCTCTATGTCTGTGTTTTCAGTGGAAAATTCAATTCTGTATTGTTGCACCCACCGCTATGAAAGAGTAGGAGATACAGGTTTTCAAATGCAGTGTTCTTCAAAGGGGATTAACGCATGGGCAGAATGTTCCTGGTTCGCTCCTCTCTCATCTCACAATATTTTAATCCGAGACTGGATAATGAAATGCATGACACTAGTCCATCCTACTATAAGTCTGAAAAAGGTAGCTGCTGGAGGCTCCCCGTGCGTTTGAGCCACCCATATAATGTGGGATAGTCCACAATGTGGGATAGCAGGGGAGTGACATCGCCCAAGGATTGGCTGAGGGGTTATCCAATCAAAGGGCGATTCTCCCCCTTTTTTTTTCTTGGAACACCAGCGTTCCGGTATACCATCATCTCAAAAAATAGTCAAATAAATCCCCACAAATAAAGCCCTCACACGACCAATACAGTGACGGAATGAGGAATGACGGGAAATGGTGGGAAAAGCGGCAATTGCTCGCGCAGGAAAGGGGGCGGGACGGGAGACCGGAAGCGGCTATTGCTCGCGCAGGAAAGGGGGCGGGATGGGGGAGACCAGTAAGGGGCATTAGTAACGAGCTAGTCAAGTCATTACACGCATGCCGGTGTTCCGATAATGTGGCGAACTAAAAAAAAGTAGCCGTTTAGCACTGAAAAGATCGCTAGAGAACAGGGATTGCTTAACCCGGTTTTTTTTGCCTTAATTCGCGCCTAAGGTGGGTCCGATGCGCAGCCCTTGGACGGTCGTGCGTGTGGACCATGGGGATTCGCTACTTTTAAGGCACAAAGACGAGATAAATTGGCCATGCGTTAAACCCCAAAGTGTCAATATGTATATGGCTCCACATGGTACAACTTTTTCTGGAGTGTACCACATCAATCTGCAGAAGACATCATGTTTATTTATTTATTTATTTATGTTATTTATTTATTTACATTATGTCTAGCCTGCCTTTCTCACTGAGACTTAAGGTGGATTATACAGTGCCGGTCAAACACAATCAACAGGATGGGATATTCAATAAGCAAAGCAATAACGTTTGGATTGCAGAAACTTGAAAACGGAGCTGAAACATAGCACAAGCATTCACACGACACATTAAATGATACATAAATTGCATTGTAGGACCATACTCACAGCAACAGACAGCACGTACTATGTGCAGAACTGTAGTCCACAGTCCCTGTCCCTTGACCAAAGGGCATCTTTCTGAAACGTTGTTACAAGACAGTCCTAATAACCTGCATAGAAAAGCTCTCCTGAACAATTCGGTTTTGCATAGTTTGCAGAAAGCCAGGAGAGTGGGAACCTTCCTGACCTCAGCAGCAAGGCCATCCTATAAGATGGGGGCCACAACACAGAATGCACATGTATGAACTGTTGTTGCTGTAACCCATTTCCAGGCTGGCACATGCAGAAGGCCCTGCTCAGATAAGCAAATCTGTTGCAGTGGAGCATAGGGAGAGAGGCAGTCCCACAGATGTGAGGGGCCACGGCTATGAAGGGCTTGATATGTGATAGTCAATATCTTGAATTGAGCCTGGTTACTGATGAGCAGCCGATGGAGTGACTGCAGAATGGGAGTAATATGTATGCTCCACTTAACTCCTGATAACAGTCAAGCTGGGCCTTTGTGCTTCAACTAGAGTCTCTGAGTTGACTTCAAGGGGAGACCTATGTAGAGTGTCTTACAGTAGTCTAGTCTCAATATTACTTTGGTGTGGATCCAGGTGGTCAGATCAGCTGTGTCAAGGCCATCTTCTCGGCTAGACTTGGAAGAAAATTTATAGCTGCATTAACTTCTTTCTTCAACAGTAGCGCTGTCTCCAGTATAATTCCTAGGCTTTTAACTGAGTCAGCAAGAGTCAGCGGAACCCCTGCAAAAATGGGAAGCACAATGTCATTCAAGATCTCTACCTTTCCAATCAGCATCACTTCCATCTTGTCTGGGCTCAGTTTCAGTTCATTCACTTTCAGCCATTTAACTACAGCAGGATTGGCTCAGGCCCTCTACAGCATCACCAGGTAGAGAGATGTAGAACTAGGTGTCATCAGCATACTAATGACATCCAATTCCAAAGCTATGAATTCCTCTAAAGGCTGTAGGAAAAGCTCCTGGTAATAGAATACTAGCATGCTACACAGGAACTTCTCATATTCCTGATGTACTTTTTTCCCTGTGGGAGGAGATTATTGGAAGAACATTCAAACAGATTCAGCAGTGCCAATTCATGTTGTTGCATTAGCAAAGTGTATTTTGTTGTTGTTGTTTGTTAACTCTCAACATTGGTGCAAAATTGTAGGATGGTGTAGTAAGCATTATAGCTCATCTTGACTTCAGTTTCGCTGTTGAGGTGACTGATGGGATCACACCATGGTTATAATTTCCAGAGCTGTTAAATATGTGGTATTTTACTTGCTCAGATGTACATGTAAATGCCCAGGAATTCTCATGTATATACCCATGTATATAGAGATAGGTAAGATTTCCAGTGTTCATATAGCAGGGTATGCACAAGTGCTATACGCTTATATATTTAATCTCTGCATAAACAATGAGGGATTTGACAGGTACACAATGAAACAGGATTTATTATGAGCCAAACCAAACCCTTCTACTTCAATCTTTAGATAATAATTTAACCAAAATGCACTAACATCTTCAATGTTAATGAAGATGATTAAGATTGGCCTTTTTCCATAGTTGTTTATTGCACATGGAAGAGATCTTTGACTCAGCACAGATGGTTAAAAGCATCATCTCAATGTGCTTAACTGCCCTCCCCCGTTGGAAGAAAACACGTTGACAGTGCAGTAAAGGAGGAATAAATTTTAAAAATTAGGTAAGAAGGTTTATTTGTTGCAATAACCAACAAGCCATAATGGATGTGACTTCACAAAAAGATACATCCTACACTGCTATCGCTAGAACAGTATCACAAGCCCAAAAGCACACGTTGCACCATTACTTAATAATAACACAGCTGAGGCTCTATCTGTGGACAGCCGGGGTCACTCATATTCATTTAGTTCTCCATATGAATGCATCCCCAGAGGTCTTCTGGGTACATCATGTGAGGAAGTTTTTTTGTGTGCAAATCATCCCTGAGAGGAACCTATGTAATGTATTCTTTGCTTGGAACCTACTCACTCATTCAACCACCTGATCCAAAAAACAGTCTCCTCGTCCTTTTTAATGCCTCATTGCCAAGAGCCGTGGTGGGCAACCTGAGGACTCCTACTGTGGCTCCAACAAGGCACAACTGGACCAGGATGCAGACCTTGGGAATTGTTTATCAGAACATATCAGGTTTATTTTTTTGTCTTTTCTATTTTTTTAAAACATCTTTTGACAAATTTAAACCCATTATAGCGAATCCTATCCTGTGCTGCTAACAGGAACAGCTCCCTGCTCTCCTCTAAGTAACAGCCTTTCGAATACTTAAAGAAAGCAATCATGTCCCCATTTCAATCTCCTCTTTTCCAGATGGAACAATCCCAAGTCCCTCAGCATTTCCTCGTAGGGCTTGGTCTCCAGGCCCCTGATCATCCTCGTGGCTCTCTTATGCACCATGCTCTGTTCTGTGCACATGCATTTTGAAGTGAGGCCTCCAGAATTGCACTCCAGGTGCAGCCTGACCAATGGGGTGTACAATGGAACTGTGACATGTTGTGATTTGGTTATGCCCCTTTTGATACACCCCAAAATCACATTAGCCTTTTTTGCCACTGCATCGCACTGACTGCTCATATCCAGCTTACAGTCCACCTGTACCTAGGGCTGTTGATTCGGTTCCATTTGACAAGAAAAACAGCCGAATTTTCCATGCTTCAGCGGTTTCTACTTCGGATAGAACCAAAGTCAAAAAAGGCGGGAAAACGATGAATCGAACTTGGCGAGTTCGGGCAGACGCCAGATAAATTTATACAAGTTTGGCGCCCCCAAAGCAGCATTCTCCTGCAGCAAATCGGTGGCCAAGCTGGGTCTTCTTCTGGCCAATCAGTCATGGATGAGTGCGTGACCCCGGCAGCTGCGTGGCCCGGGGAGAGAAAGAGAGACTGGGAGTGTCTGTTTGTGTGAGAGAAAGATGTGTGTGTGTGTGCACATTTGCGGCTTTCCACGGCTCCGGGGAGGAGGTAGAGGTCCCAAAATTTCAGTTTAGCTTCAGGGGACCCTTCTTGCAAGAACCCCCAAGTTTTGTAAAGATTGGGTCAGGAGGTCCCGAGATATGGGGCCCGGAAGGGGTCCCCCAAAAAAATTGTCCATTGGAATAAAGCGAATAAGAACACATTTGTGGCTTTCCACGGCTCTGGGGGGCATTTTGGGAGGTAGAGGTCCCAAAATTTCAGTGTAGCTTCAGGGGACCCTTCTTGCAAGAACCCCCAAGTTTGGTGACGATCGAGGCAGGGGGTCCCAAGTTATGCGTTCCCCCCCATCCACCCGCTGGAATGATTGGGAACAGGTGGTTCTGTGCATCTAGAGAGCGGCAAATCCAAGGCAAAACCTCCCTTGCATAAATGGAATCATTTTGGATTACTCCTGAGTCCTCCTGACTCCCAGTCCCTGCTCCTGATGGAACAGAAAAGTCAGAAGACATCCACAGTAAGACCCATTTGGGGGCTTTTCTCTATAATTTTTCCCTGTGTGTGTATGTGGGGGGGAGCAGTTTCTGTGGGTGGGGGTGGGGAAGCCAAAGGAGGCTTTCGCCCATTCTGCTGAGGGGTGTGTGCCCCCTCGCATCTGCAGGAGTGTGTGTTCTGCTTTTAAAGTTTAAAGTTGAGTCTGTGCAGCAGCTGGCGAGCCTCTCTCCGCTCAGCACCTGGGCCGCGCCTCCTCCTCCTTGGCTTTTTCTTGTTTGGGGTTGAGCCGATCCGTACTGGTTTGAGGGGGGGGGCTTCGCCCATTCTGCAGAGGGTGTGTGCCCGCTCGCCTCTGCGGGAGTGTGTGCTGTGCTCTGCTTTTGCCCCTAGCCTGGGGTTGAGTGCGACGGTGTGGCTTGCGTGAGTCTCTCCCCGGCGCCGCACGGCAACCGCGCCTCCTCCTCCTTGGTTTTTTTCCCATTTGGGGCCAAGCTGTACTGGTTTGAGGGGGGGTTTCACCCGTTCTGCCTGGGTGTGTGTGTGCCCACTCGCATCTCTCCCTCCCTGGTTTGAGGGGGGGGGCTTTAGTTGTGTGTCCTCAGGTTTCCCCTCATTCATAAGATCGGTTAGGTCTATTTGATGCTCACTCAAAACTGGTTTTCAAATTGTGACTTAAACAATGCATTTGCCCGGTCCCGAGACTCCCGACTTCCGAGTCCGATGCAAAAGGGGAAATTCCACCCCACCTGCTCCTTATGCATAGCTAGCGTGCCTCTGTCCCTTTCCATGGTTTGCAAACTCCCAAGGTCGCGTCATGTGTTGCTTTGCATGGTTTTGCAAACTCCAGGTCCAAACGATCTATTTATTTCTATTCATTCCAATGGGAAGAGGGGGGACCCCTTCCGGGCCCCATAAGTCAGGACCCCCTGTTCCAATCTTTACAAAAACTTGGGGGTTCTTGCAAGAAGGGTCCCCTGAAGCTACACTGAAATTTTGGGACCTCTATCTCCCAAAATGCCTCCCCAGAGCCGTGGAAAGCTGCGAACATGTTCTTATTTGCTTTATTCCAATGGGCAATTTTGGGGGGACCCCTTCCGAGCCCCATATCTCGGGACCCCCGATCCAATCTTTACAAAACTTGGGGGTTCTTGCAAGAAGGGTCCCCTGAAGCTACACTGAAACCTTGGGACCTCTACCTCCAAAAATGCCCCCCCCCGAGTTGTGGAATGCCGCAAATGTGTTTAGAATGACTTTATTCCAATGGGCAATTTTTTGAGGGGGACCCCTTCCGAGCCACATATCTCGGGACCCCCTGACCCAATCTTTACAAAACTTGGGGGTTCTTGCAAGAAGCGTCCCCTGAAGCTACGCTGAAAGTTTGGGATCTCTACCTCCAAACATGCCCCCCCAGAGCCGCGAAAATGCTCGAATGTGTTTTTAATGGCTTTAAACGGCCGAATTTTTCCACGAACTCCAAATCTCATGCCGAATTGCACTGATCCAAATCGGGGGAGTTTGGACTTCGGCATTTCCCGAATAAAAACGGGCTGAATTTTGCCGAATCCGAATTTTACCAATTTTTTTAACAGCCCTACCCTATCCCAAAATCATGTTCACACACACTGCTGCCCAGAAGTGTATTTCCCATCCAGTATGCATGCTTCTCATTTTTGTTACCCAAATGAATTAGTACTCAACTGAATAATGAATAAGTTACCCATATGAATAAATAGAGGTACAATTTGCAACCTTAATTTGTGGGATGTATGCTAAGAATTCAGAAACTTTAAGCTCAGTATTTGGACATTTACAAAAATCAAAGAAATTTTACTCACAATCTCCTTGTATGCATTTAAGTTGAAGAATAGGATACAAAGCAAGAAAACTTTATTTGCTGCTGTGACATGGGGAAAGAGAAAGAAGTCTACATTTACAATACATTCTTGGCTTTGACCTATGGCTCTGGAGCTCTGAGCATTTCATTACCCTTAATTGGCTCATCCTTCCAATGGGCACTTCATATAGTTCAATATACTTCCTAATGACTTGTAAGAGATGGTGAAGGCAGGGTTAGCCAGAGCATTGCCCATGGCATGGGTTATTAAAATCTGTAGAGGATTTCAGGGCAGTTTGGGGTTATCCCGCCTTATGACAGAGGGACATAAGCACATTGGGAAACTGGGCAGCACGACAATAAGTGACATTGATCATGGATAAATGCAAGGCCACCACACATTACATTTGTGAAAGAATCTGATGGCCTTTGAATGTTCAGAGCTCTCTGAGGATAACTGCTGGAGATATCATCAGCATTTCTTTCTTCAGAAAGTGTGAGTGTGGGTTTTAAAACAGCCATGAAAGGAATCATTCAGATACTTCAAAAGGGGGCTCTAAAGGAATGTAAAACAAGTCCCTGGAACAGAATTATGGCAGAGATTCCCCATCTATGCTGTATTCCATTTGGGTCACTTGCCCTTGTAAGGTATATTTATTGGCAGTCTGAAAAGCTCCTGGAAACAGTAATGAAAATGACTGATTATAGGTGTGATAAGATGAACGTACAAAGAAAGATGGTGAAGTCTAGAATTATTTTGCTTAGTATGGGTGAATTAGAGGAGCCCTGATGGTGGCAATCAGGCCTACGAAGCGTACATTGGACAGCGAACACTTCTTTTCTCCTTAATATAATACAGGAATAAATTCCAGTTTAAATTAAAAGGGAGTAAAATATACATTTTTTCATATACATGAAAAGAGGGTGCATTTCCATAGAACATATTATAGGATAGGCTGTGATTCTGAGATCCTGCTGGAACCATTAGGCTGGCATGATTTTGAAAACTTAGCTGCATAATGTCATGGTTGTTCTGTCAAGTGAGACATTGGTACCTATACATTAGAAATGATCATGCCATCATGTGCATAGAATAGAAAAAAAAAACAGTTTTCTGGCTAGCTGCATAATTAAGAGCTGAGCTATTGGTGCCATTTTTAAATATGAGATCCACTGACACGTTTTTTTCTGTGTGTGTTCAGAACTTCTCTGGCAGTCACATTGCCAAGGCCACCTATTGTCAGGTGCTGCCTCCCACCTGGATTCTTCCAATCTACACCAAATATTTGCATCTGGATTGTTGTAGGACCTCCTAGGTCTTAACTGGCTCCTAGTCTAGCTTGTTGATTTCCTGGGATGCCTATACGATTCTTCAAAATCAAGCAATTCTTCAAAATGGAAATATTGTCCATTCTCTGCAGCCGACAAGTAAGGATTTCCTTACCTCAGCTCACCTGATCCATTCCAACCTCCATTCTTTTATGCCTGCTTTGTGCTGTCTAACTACTGAGCCTGGTAACTGCCGGATTTGTCTCTTCTCTAATACAGACACGGAAGATGGTGTCCATGGAATCAATTTAGCAGTTAGGCTCTGAAGCACATGGCCGATCCAGCTTCTGCAACCCTTTCACAAATCACTTGACCTCCATTCCTGAGTCACAGTGGAAATCTGATGAGCTACCAAAGAGATTCTGTTGCAGCCCGCTGAGGAATGCAACATGCTCCTAGGTAAACAGTGGAACAGAGGAATTAAGGGTATTTGTTTGAACTATTTATATATTGCTTTTCTGACAAGTGTTCAAAGTGGTTCACTGAAATATAGGCTTTTGGATGCTGATGTCTCATTTATTACCTCTAAAAGAACATGCACTGCAAACGTATTCATCCCCTTTTGAAATAACCATGACCATATGTCTGCCTTCATCAGTTACATCTCCAAAGACGAGATCTTTAAGATTCTGAATCAAGATAACACCCCCCTCCTTTCTCAGGGACCAAACAGAGCAAAAAGTAGGATTGCCAGCCAAGTCCCTCTTCACCATCGGCGGGAGGTTTTTGGGACGGAGCCTGAGGAGGGCGTGGTTTGGGGAGGGGAGGGACTTCAATGTCATAGAGTCCAATTGCCAAAGAGGCCATTTTCTACAAGGGAACTGATCACTATTGGCTGGAGATCGGTTGTAACAGCAGGAGATCTCCAGCTAGTACCTGGAGGTTGGCAACCCTAGCAGAAAGTCCCACTTCCAGTATCTGATAACTATGAGCTAATATCAGGAGGTGGCTAAAGTCCATTATAAGAAGGGAGGAGAAACCAGAGGGAGGAGAAACTGGAGGGTGTGTCTATTTGCAGAAGGCTCTCTCTTCTCCTCACTGCAATATCGCTGGAAGTCCAGAAGCCTCAGGAGGCTGCTTCAGCTATCTCAGAGGAGTCAAGCCACTTGCCCATTGCTTCCTTCCTTTTCTGTCCCTTTCTTCTCCTCTGAGGCCCTCCCTGTGACTGGCCTGCGGTTACCTTTGTGCCTGGAGCCTATTTGGAACACTAACGTCTTGCTTATTTGGGGGCCACAGATGGGTGAGGAATACCAATTTGCTTCTTGCTTCAGCCAGAACCTCTCCCTTCCCCCAGAGCTGGAAATCCACATGCATTGTTGCCAGGTACACACTGTTATCACAGCCACACCTTGTGACAGGTTGCTGCTCAATTGTTTGGTAAAGTAAGGCAGTATTTGCTAGTGGACATGATAGAAGAGGGTTAGTTTGCTGTCGTACACGACAGGGCCTGAACATTCAGGCATCATGTTCTTTGCCTACACATCACTACTTTGGCCCATTTTACCTGGAGCGTTTCATCCCAGAATCCCTTGATTTATCCCTCTATGAAATAATCACAAGCGTCGCTCAGCAGAGGGTTTGCCCGGGTGGAATTCATTCTTCACTTCAGCTAAGTGTTGTTAACCTTCAGGGCACAGTGTTTTTCTCTCCCTTCTGTCTTGTGAAGGACAGGTTAGTTAGGTCAGGTGCTGGCTGAGGTTTTCATTTGTCCTTAAATTCTGGAGGGGGGGGGAAGGATTTATTTTTAAATAAGAACTACATTCCCAGCAGTATTCAGTTGGCACAATGTAGAAAAGTTTCAAGCTTTAAATGTACCAGTTTAGACTGCAGAAGAAAATCCCCTCCTCTGAACTGAAGCCAGTTTGAAAGAGGGACAACGACCTATGGCGTTTACACTCATCCCACTTCTATCTTTTGTAAATGGGTTTTGATTTTTTAAATTTTTTTTAAAATATATGTGAGTAGAGCTGACAGTGGGGCAGAAGTAATGTGTGTACACCACAGGAAATCATCCCTCCTTCAAACAACTTTCAGCTACTTAAAAAACAACAACTATTGCTTACCAAAGCCTAAAATAAAATTTATAGCATCTCAATGCAGGTAAGATTTTGTAGTAATCATCATTTGGATACACAAAGCATTTTAAAGCTTTCCTATAATTTATCTATGATTATACATGCTAGATTCCCATATAGTTTGCTTTATAATTTTAGCATTTGTTTTTTTAAATAATTTGTCTCCTCCCTTTAAAATCATTAAAAACCATACAATTCCACATAAAATATACCGTAAATAACAAAGACATGCCTCCGTTAAGAGCCAGCATGGTGCAGAGGTTAAGAGCGGTGGTTTGGAGTGGTGGACTCTGATCTGGAGAACCGGGTTTGATTCCCTACTCCTCCGTATGAGCAGCGGAGGCTAATCTGGTGAACTGGATTTATTTCCCCACTGCTACACATGAAGCCAGCTGGGTGACCTTGGGCTAGTCACAGTTCTTAGAGCTCTCTCAGCCCCACCTACCTCACAGGGTGTCTGTTGTGGGGAGGGGAAGGGAAGGTGATTGTAAGCCGGTGGTGAGTGGTAGAGAAAGTGGTAGAGAAAGTCAGCATATAAAAACCAACTCCTCCTCCTCCTCCTTCTAAAAGCCATCTTAAAAAGGTCAGCCTGGCACTGCTTCTGGGTTTATGCCAATGTGAAAATCTTCCTCATGTGGTCTGAAAGGCTGTTCCGCAAGGCAGAGGCCACTACAGAAAATACTCGAGAATGGTCAGAATCAGATCTTATCTGCCTACACGAAGGGAAAGCCAACAAACCCTGATTAGATAAGCACAGTTGCCATAGGAGCTCATAAAGAGAGGCTGCCCTTCAAGTGTGTGGATCTCAGGCCATGAAGGTCTTTGAAGGTAAATGATGACACCATGAATTGAACCTGAAAACATGGCAACCAATGCAATGTTCTTGGGACCGGCATTAATATATGCGTTACGGCTAGCACCAACCAACAAACAAGCCACTGCTTTTCCTACTAGTTGCAGTTTTTGGATTTTTAATGGCCATTTATGCATGGCTGTTTCCCCAATGTCATCCCCTTTGACTGCTCCAGTGCTTCATTTTGATTATGCATGCCTTTCCCGACTGTCAGAGGTCACCTCGCTCTCCCTGCATGTTTCTGCGCATTTGCCTGCCTTTTCTAGATTCTCGCTAAAACAGCATCTGGAAAAGAGCTACCAAGTAATTGTTTGTGGAACTCAACTTGCAGGTGTCCTACCTTGCAGTGCTGACTTCTCGATTAACATCTAGTAAGGGTGGAGACTTGGTCCCTTGGTCTCTCAGCTGAGGGTTAGCTTAGAGGGGCTGGTAGTGACTTGTTACCCTGATCAGTGAGGATTCAGTAACTTGACTAGGCCCAAATACCTGAACCAAAAATTGAAACGCAGAAAAAAAAAAGTATCACCGCTAATAGCCAATTCCTTTGACTCCTTGACCTTTTTCTTAGAGGAGAATGCTGATGTAGGGAGAATAATTTTGATCACAAAGACAGCCAGGCAGGCAGGTGAGGGTTCATCAGTTCTTCCCCAAGTACATTATTGCAACCAACTTCATAGCCACCCAGTCCTTAGCCTGCATTTTTAGAAGCCTTTTGGAAAATCAATCAAACATCCCCTGGCCAAATGTATCATTTGAGTCTGATTGTTGTACAAAAGGGTGGCTTTGGTATTAAATGTAGCTACATGCATACTAACATAGGATACATTGGAAAGTTGCCATAAGCCATTCTCTCAGCTTCATGCACACACACACACACACACACACACACACACACACACACACACACACAATATGCCGATGACAGCAAGAGACACCATTGCTGCATTGCTGTAAAGCTCTCTTGTCATCCACAACCTCCTTATCTACAATATGGGGAGCATATCGATGGCCTATATCTGGATGGGCATCGGCAGGCAATTTTTCTAAATCTTTAAAAACTCAGAGGTTCACATTTTTCTAAAATCTGGGTCAGAAGGGGAAAGATCTATCTTTGCCCAGGGGGAGAAGGTGATGACAACATATACTGTTGTCCAGTTGCACTAAAATCTTGTATAATTTCATTGTTTCTTACAACTGTCACCTTTGCCTTACAGGAGACAAACAAAAATAGGTCAAAATAACCAGCCAGGCTGGTGTACAAAGAGACCAGTGTAGGGTTCCACCCCAATATGTCTGTGATCATGAAGAGAGCAAGTATAGGCAACGTGATGTTCCCTGACCTCTGTAAAAACATCAGGGTCAGGCGTGTCCACCGACTGGGACATCAAGGCATTCTTCTGTTATATTATCTATGAGCGACCATCTTCATCAAAATCAAGATGGCATTGTTTTTAAAATAACGTCAGCACAGAACATTCCTTTCCATGAGAGAGATTCGAACACAATCTAATAACCACCCCCCACACACACACACACAATTTGAAGTGATGATTGTTTAGTCACACTAGTTAATGATTTTATTAATATGCACTTGGGTCACAATCCAGCAACAGCTAATGATAGGTTACTCATGTTTCCATGATTTCTAGCCATGACTAGAAATGCCCTTAATTCTGGAAACTCTCAATTTTTTCAGAAATATCCAAAAGGCTCCACTTTGTTCTTCTGAACTGAAACCCGAAGAGAACAAGCTACAGGAAATGGAGATGATCTAATCCACCTCTTAAACTTATGCATAATTCCAATGACAACTGGATATCCTTCAAAATTCAATAGAGGTACCCTTGTGCTTAAATTCTAAGCATTTACTTTAGTGCCCTGCTGGATTGGGACCTCTGATGATATGCCAGTGACAAAGTAGATCACTGAATGAATTAATGCAAACATCTAACACTCCCTTGTGATGCAGCAGAAGGTCTTTGTAATACTCTTGACATATGTCTGTACATTATTTACCGATGGAATGTAGTCCTCAGAGAAAATAATGACTCAATTAATTTAAAAAGGGGGGGGGGATGAATTAGAAGTGCACAAAGGCCTTGACACCGAAGTGAAGTAATCTCGTTGAGCAAATTAAAACGAAGCCATGTTAGATGTTGTGCAGCGATGGAGGCCACACAATGCACCTGAACTATTAGACTGGCTGTTCTCTAAATAAAAAGCCATTGTTCATATTCATCTAAGGGATGATCAGACATTTGCACAATGGCAAAACAAATGAATGGCACAATTGTAACAGTATAAAGACAATAAACCGATTGTTCTCGTGAAGATCAAGGCTGGGTCCTTACTCACAGCTACTACAGATACACCCACCTATTATGGCAGTGTTGAAGAGGTGGAACTAGGCTAGGGAATGGGACCTGAGAGATCACCCATCATTACGTGGCTTTGTCCTACGGTCCTTTGTTGAGAGCCCATGTTCTCACTTTACTCCCCACCCCGACAACTGCTCTTGAAAGGATGGGAAACACCTCCAAAATGTTTTGGGCTCTTTTCTAACTGGAAAAAGACAGCGGGGAAAGGGAGATGATATGGTATAATGCCAGCATTAGGTGGAGACTATAATGTCACTGGGTGAACATGGGCCAGTAGTGTCTCTCAGCCTAGCCTGGCCCACACAGTTGTTGTGAGGATAAACTGGAAGAAGGGATCATGCACAGTGTCCTGACTTCCTTGGAGAATGTGTAGGATAGAAATCATGTAAACAAACAAACAAATAAAGGGACTGCTGAGCCTACAGACAGTTTTTCCTATCAGTCCCTGCCTCTTGACTGAGAAGGGGGAGGAGGAGTTGGTTTTTATACCCTACTTTTCTCTACCTTAAGGAATCTCAAAGCAGCTTACAATCAATCACAATCCCTTCCTCTCCCCACAACAGACACCTTGTGAGGTAGGTGGGGCTGAGAGAGTTCAGAGAGAACTGTGACTTGCCCAAGGTCACCCAGCAGGCTTCATGTGGAGGAGTGGGGAAACCAACCTGGTTCTCCAGATTAGAGTCTGCCACTCTTAAGCACTACACCACACTGGCTCTTCCTCAGAGCTGCCCTTCCTCAAAGAGGAGAAGGGAGGAGTGCTGATGGTAAATGAAGGGAAACATTGGCAAAAACTGAGAGAGCAGGTCGGTGAGGGTGCTTGAGGGCATTCTGAGATCAGGAGTAGAAGATCACCATTGAAGGTAGAGGTAGTTCCGAGATTTGTTATACAAACTGACTGGGCTACAAAAACACTGAGCCAGGAGGTCCTGGTTTACTGCGTATAATTCTACTGAACTGGGAAACAAAGAAGGTTGATCAAACATTTGAATGATTAAAGTCTAAATGCAGTTATTATGTGCCAACCCCTAGCTGGCTGCACACTTTCCTGCTTTGTCCCCTTTATTGACCAACTGTTATCTGTTAGCCATGTAGTGATTGTTAGAACCCATTGGGGCTAGTATGGATAAAGCCAGCAAGCACTGGAATTTTTTCAGCAGTTGCCTCTAGTCAAGATATGCTACTGATTGAGGCTCACATAATGCTGCCTTATACTGAGTCAGACCCTTGGTCTATCAAAGTCAGTCTTGTCTACTCTGACTAGCAGCAACTCTCTAGGATCTCAAGCTTTACACATCACCTGCTCCCTTATCATTTAACTGGACTTGCTGGAGATTGAACCTGGGACCTTATGCATGCAAACCAAAGGCTCTACCACTGAGCCATGGCAGCTCCCTACCTCAATTTTTAAACCATGCTGGTTGTCAAGAAGAACATACCTGTATGCAGGGATGGTCAGCCATGGGACATCCAGGATAGCTGCCCTTGGGGGTAGTCAGGGAGCCTCCATAGCCCTGAAGCCTTCTGCCTGAGGCAGCATGAGAGAGGAGTGCCTTCAGTGGTGGGGCAGTGGCCCCCCTGCCCTACAGCTGATTCCCTGTGCTGCAGTGGGGGGGGGCATAAACTGTAACATGGTGGGAGCCTTCAAAACCCTAAAGCTCATTGCCCTCCTGATGCCTGAGTGATTCTGGAGCCCCAGAATCACTAAGATCACCCCAGCTTGTAGGATGTTGCATGTACCCGTAGTCTCCTTTAAACTGGGGCCTCAGCTGACATGCATGTGACATTAGCACACCAGGGACCTGTAGCCCAGAACAGCAGTGCCGGATTTATGTACAAGCTAAACAAGCTATAGCTTAGGGTCCCACTCTCTTGGGGGCCCAATTTTTTTTTAAGGACATAATAATTATTTCACTATTAATATACTTCTTCTTAATTGTATTTCAGTTCAACAATTACTTTGATAAAATACATATTTTGTTATGTGCAAATGGCTTTAGATACCTATTAGGTCCATAAATCACCATATAGCATATATTCAACACAAAAAACAGTGACAATTTGTTGTTGACAAAGGACAGCTGGACATATAAAGGGCCCCATTACCTTCAATAGCTTAGGGCCTCATCAAATCTAAATCCGGCCCTGCAGAACAGCATATGGAAAGGGCCATGGCCCAGTGGCAGAGCATTTACTTTGGGTGCAGAAGTCCCCAGGTTCAAGGCCCAACAATGCCAGTTAAAAGGATCTGCTAGTAGGTGACATGAAAGACCTCATCCTGAGACCCCAGAGAGCTGCTGTTTGTCAGAATAGACAATACTGACCTTGTTAGGCCAATGGTCTGACTCAGTTGAGGCAGCGTCATGTATTCATGTGGCATGCTACGTCTACATGCATAATGAAGTTGCACTCATAGCTGCCCAATTTAAGTGAGATACCAGATTCACACAAAGTTACATGGGCAAGTTGTTACACACCAGCATCATGTTTAACTTTGGCCTCTCGTTACAGAATTTAGGCCTAGCTCTTACTAATAGGGTTGCTAGGTCCCTCTTCGCCACCAGCGGGAGGTTTTTGGGGCGTAGCTTGAGGAGGGCAGGAATTGGGGAGGGAAGAGACTTCAATGCCATAGAGTCCAATTGCCAAAGCGGCCATTTTCTCCAGGTAAACTGATCTCTGTTGGCTGCAGATCAGTTGTAATAGCAGGAGATCTCCAACTAGTACCTGGAAGTTGGCAACCCTACTTACTAACAGCGTATGAGGCAGTAAATTGAATTATATAATTTTGACCAAATGCTTCTCCTTACGTGTTTCTTTGTGTGCTGAGATTTTTTTTATTGGCGGGGGGGGGGGGAGGTCTGGAAGAACATTCTATTTTGTATGAAGTCCCAAACTGAAAAGATAAGAGTCAAGGCCTAAGTTTCAGAAGATCCCGAAAATCCTATCTGTGAAGGATTTTATATAATTGCAAGGCTACTTCAAAATCAGCAAGTCCTACCAGGTGACTAACTACTGGGCAGGTCTAGTCAGGAGAGCCATCTTTACATTTTAGACCTGAATATTTGTTTAAATTAATGCTTCCATTTGCTGTGAATTCCAGGGAAGATGTTTCATGCATACACATCTCCTTTCTAGTGGTAAGATCCATTATTTAGTCGTGTATGGTTATCCTGTGTTTATAATTTATGAATATATTATGCATTGCTTGATTTTATTTTAAGGCTATAGTTGGAACTGAGGAAGCTATGTGAAATGACTGAATGTCGGCTTCAGCTTGTCTTCAACCCGTGACCTTCATCTACAATTCCAATTTTCAATCATGCACATTGGACTTGAATTCTGAATGGCATCAGCAGTGTTATTCTTAGTAGTAATTTTATAGAGTTGTGCACTGATATTTTGGGATTGTATTACAAAATTGTTATTTAGGATCTTCCATATACTTGGTGGCCTCGTGGTGCTGTTATTTCTTTTTCTGTTTGCTTTCAGGGACATAGGCTTGCAACTTGTCTGTGTCTTCAATGGAAAGTTAAAGTCTGCATCGCTGCGCTTGTCACCCACCTCCTTGAAGGAGTAAGAGATACAGATTACTGACTCACATTCTTAGATGTTAATGTAGCATGCACAGCATAACTCTAAAAAATCATTGGATTTACTCACCATGTATTTTTAGACCAGGCCAAGGTAAACTCTGTTCATTTATACAAAGGGCCTTAAACCTGCTCTTGGAACCAAAAGAACAAAAATACAATCCATCTGTTCCTTTTTCTTTGATCGATTACTTACTTGTTAGTTATACATCTGTATGTTCCTTTCTATCCCAAGATCTCAGAGTTGTTTACAATAATCCCCCCCCCCAAATGCATTTTGCAGAAAGACACAATGGTGATAGGATGAATGAGAAATTACCAAACGTTGTTTTTGCAAAACAAACCATCACACCGTGATGGTTGCGTGTGGTGTCATAGAGAATGGAAACCCTCTACAGTCCAAATCCTCTCATAGAAACTGTCAGACAAAAGTGGAGTGTAATGTTGCCATCATATAATGGTCTTAGACGGCTGTTAACTTAGTCAATGCACTGAAAAAAATATCAGGGCGAAGATCAACCAGTGATGTATTTTTAAAGGAGTAAACAGGGAACATCTGACAACCATCTGTTCCAGGGACTGCAAATTTTTGTACATAAATGAACATATAAAAATGATCAGCTCTCCTAATGTCAGATAGTTGTTATTTTGTATACAAACTGAACTGTACTGAACAAGGTCAAAGAAAGAAGAGAACAATAATGTATACCACAGTTGCTAGCAACTATTTTGTTGCTCAGTCCAAAGATAATGAAAGGTATATAATCTGCCTCGATGCAGGCTATTATTTCACACCCTTTTTACAGCACTATTCCATGGACAAAGTCCTTTACATTTCTTCTGTCATTTATACTCACCACAACCTTGAAAGACAGGGCACACTGAGGCAGTGTCCAAGGCCACCTATTATGTTTCGTGACTGAGCCAGAATTTGTCTAAATTCAACCATGTTAATATGCTCAAGATGGCTTCTGCTGGGGCATGCAGAATTGCAGATGATGATGCTGTTCATCAGAAACAAGAACTGCCACTGGTGTCTGGAGAAAATGGTGGTCACATCATGGGGTACACCAGCCCTGAATGACTGAGATTTCTCCTCACCTTCCCAAATTCGTTAAGTATAAAACTAGTCCTCTGATCTTTCCTCCTCCCCTTGTCAGGCAGTAGTAAGGCAGATGGACCTCTGGTCTGCTCCTTAAGAGACAGATTATGCTTTTATGAGTAACTGGATGGCTGCAGAAGAGTCCAATAAGGAAGCCAAGCCAACCTTTGTGTCATTGCCAGAAAATTGGGGAAAGCTCTATTGCCACATTGTTTTCAAAGTACCTCTGATGAAGTTCTTCTGGGCGAGGAATGACTGGATAAGCTGTTCAGGCATCAAGGGAGCCAGCGTGGTGTAGTGGTTAAGAGTGGTAGACTCTAATCTGGAGAACTGGGTTGGTTTCCCCACTCCTCCATATGAATCCAGCTGGGTGATCTTGGGCTAGTCACAGTTCTCTCTGAAGTCTCTCAGCCTCACCTACCTCACAAGGTGTCTGTCGTGGGGCGAGGAAGGGAAGGATATTGTAAAATGGTTTGATTCTCCTTAAAAGGTAGAGAAAGTTGGCATATAAAAACAACTCTTTATCATCATCATCATCATCTGTTTACTGTGATAAGTACACAACTTTTTTTGGCAAAGAAAATGATTTGTATCCATTCCATCTTGCAAGAAACCAGAAGGCTAATTTCAGAAGCTACATGTCTCTAGTTATCTCCTCCCTAACAGCAGTGTTCATTGGCTGAATGTGAGGTTAGTAAGGTTTCCCACCTTAGTAAGGTTCCCACTGCCTGTGTATGTGCATGCATACATGCCATCATGTTACAGCTGCCTTATAGCGACCCCGTAGGGTTTTCAAGGCAAGAGACATTTGGAGGTGGTTTGCCATTGCCTGCCTTCATGTGGGCTAGAACACGATGGGTGGGTAGCCGTGTTAGTCTGTCTGCAGCAGTAGAAGAGAGCAAGAGTCCAGTAGCACCTTAAAGATGGACAAAACGTCTGGTAGGGTATGAGCTTTCGTGAGTCACAGCTGAAGAAGTGAGCTGTGGCTCACGAAAGCTCATACCCTGCCAGAAATTTTGTCCGTCTTTAAGGTGCCACTGGACTCTTGCTCTTTCCATGTGGGCTGAGAGAGTTCTGAGAGAACAAGGTCATCCCACAGGCTTCATGTTGAGGCATGGGGAAGTGAACCTGGTTCTCCAGATTAGAGTCCTGCACTCTTAACCACTACACCACTCTGGCTCCCGCTGCCTGGTGATGTTGTTTATCTCCATGCTATGAAAAGTTTCAGCTGCCTATTTCCACACAGCCAGCCTCTGTTCAAGGGACAGGACAAATGAGTGGTAAATGGGGGTAAGCGGGTGGTAAATGGGTAGTGAACAAGTGGTAAATTGGTGGTAAATTGCTGGTAAACAAGCCATGTGGGTGGTAAGTGGGTGGTAGATGAGTGGTAGAAAGGTGGTAAATGGGTGGTAAACAAGTGGTAAATGGATGGTAAATAGGTGGTAAACATGGTAAATGGGTGGTACATGGATGGTAAACTGGAGTTAATGAGTGGTAAATAATTGGTAAACAGGTGGTTAACATGTGGTTAGCAAGTGGTAAACGGGTGGTGAATGGGTGGTGAATGGGTGGTAAACGTGTGGTAAGCGGGTGGTAAATGAGTGGTGAAAGGGTGGTAAACAGGTGGTAAATGGGTGGTAAACAGATGGTGAATGGGTTGTAAATGGTTGTTTAATGCTCGGAATGGGCATTAAATTTGTTTAATGCCCGCTCTGGGCCATTCCAGGGTGTTCCGGAGGCATTTTGGCCTGGAAAGGGTTCATAAATGTGTGCTGTCTCCATGTTTTGATTTCTAAAATATTGTTCTGGAGTATCTGCAACACATGCCACTGTCTTCTGTGGAACTATATTTTTTTAAATGCCTGTTCCGGGTCGTTGTGGCCTGTTCCAGCTTTTACCTTGTCCCGGTTTGAAGTTCTCAGTTGCCTCTGTCCCCAGGGAGAGACAGAGAGAGATATACACACACAGTGAGAGAGAGAGAAAGAGAGAGAGTCTGCTGGATGACCTTGGCCAAATCACACTTCCTCAGGCTGGCCTACTTCACAGGGTTATTGTTACCATATAATGGAAGAGAAGAAATGTGGGGTATAAATGAATTAAATAATGTGTCAATGGACTGCGTGAATTACGGAGCTTCCGATGCAAACCAGTGACAGATTCCTCAATCCGACATTATTGGGAAGCAGGTCCTTCGTGGGACTTTTTTCTTGTGTTCCAAGCGAAGGGATGCGTTTTGGACCAGCGGGCAACGCTCCGGAAGAGAGAGCAAGGGAAGGAGCTCCCATTCATGCCGACCCGAGCCCGCCTTCCTTGGCCCACGTGATGCTGATCTTCTACAGTGAAGGGTATGAGAAAACAGGATTCGAGTTGAAGGATGCTCTAACTTGGTTCTCATTATGAGAAGACAAGAGTCACTGGAGAAGACAGTCATGCTAGGAAAAGTTGAGGGCAGCAGGAAAAGAGGAAGACCCAACAAGAGATGGATTGACTCAATAAAGAAAGCCACAGCCCTCAATTTGCAAGACCTGAGCAAGGCTGTCAAAGATAGGACATTTTGGAGGACTTTCATTCATAGGGTCGCCATGAGTCGGAAGTGACTTGAGGGCACTTAACACACACACAACTTGGTTCAGAGGAATGTTTATGAAGTGCAACCCTAACCACCTATATACGCAGAAGCGATCCCCTCTGAATCCAGTAGGATTTACTCCCTAGTCACGATGTTTAGGAGTGCAGCCCTAAGCGGGTCTTCTCGGAAGTAAGCCCCATGCGCCTCAATGGTCTTGCTTCCAGGAAAGTGCGGGTAGGATTTCATCCTCACAGGGCGACCCTAAACAAAATCGCGCCCGTTCAAGCCTATGGACTTCAAAGGAAGAGCGTGAATCTGTCGGTTTTATTTGGATTTTGGGATTTTTCTCCCGTCCTCATCCCCGGGCCGGGATTTCACCGTGGGACGCCGGGGTTCGGGCGCGCCTCCGGCAGGCCCATCCATACATGAGGGCGCCGGGCTGAGCGAAAGGGGATGGATCATTCCCCAAAGCGGACATCGGGCCTTTCCATGGGCTGCCTGCTGTGATATTAACTTCTGCACGGCGCTTTTTTTTTTTGGAGGGGGGGGGGGTCAGATGGAAGGCGACCAGGCACAGATTTTTTGTGTCTTTGTATTGGGAATTGCCCCTTTAGAACTTCGATCTCCTTCCAGAAGAAGAAGAAGAGTTGGTTTTTATATGCCGACTTTCTCTGCCACTTAAGGGAGACTCAAATCTGCTTACAATCACCTTCCCTTCCCCTCCCCACAAGACACCCTGGGAGGTAGGTGGGGTTGAGAGAGTGTGACTGGCCCAAGGTCACCCAGCTGGCTTCACGTGTAGGAGTGGGGAAACAAATCCAGTTCACCAGATTAGCCTCCGCCGCTCATGTGGAGGAGTGGGGAATCCAGCCCGGTTCTCCAGGTCAGACTCTACCGCTCCAAACCACCGCTCTTAACCACTACACCACGCTGGCTCAGAAGCATCACTGACCATCAAGGTCTTGCTCCGCTCCCTCTGGAGTAGATCCCTTGTTCAAAGATACAGGCATCCGCTTTCTGAAAGCGTCCCCCTCTCCCCCAGTTCATAACATGTCCTCAAACGCAGAAGATCTTAGCCAAGGAGATGGGTGGGTGGAAGGAACCAGACTTCGCTGTGTAAAACCATTACTTTGGGCCAAGCGGCCGCCGAGGCACAGCTCGGTAACGAACACAAGAGCTTCTACCCAGATCTAGTCCGACCCGCAGGCTGAGCGGAGCTGAGACCAGACCTCGCCTGGGGCTGCCTTGAGGATGTGAAACGGAGGCCATCCGGCTGACCGAGGACCTCGGAGGGATGCGGACGGTCCCGCAGGCGCCGTTGAACCGGGCTGACCGGACCTGTCCAGGGTCGGGTTAGAAATATGTGGATCAGGAAGGACTTCCGACGGGAAGCCAGGGGACTTAACATTCAAGGCAACACCACTAGGCTCTCCTTTCAAGCCATGCTGGGGAGACTGTTTTGCGTTTTGAGGACGTTCCCGATGACGGTTACGATGTCAGGCTGTGGAGAACAGGTTTGCTCGAGGTTACAGCGTGGTGTGGTGGTTAAGAGCGGTGGCTTGGAGCGGGGGAGTCCGATCTGGAGAACCGGGTTTGATTCCCCACTCCTCCACATGAGCGGCAGACGCTAATCTGGTGAACTGGATTTGTTTCCCCACTCCTACACACAAAGCCAGCTGGGTGACCTTGGGCTAGTCACGCTCTCTCAGTCCCACCTACCTCCCAGGGTGTCTGTTGTGGGGAGGGGAAGGTGATTGTACGCCGGTCTTCCATAGGTGGTAGAGAAAATGGGCATATATCAAAACCAACTCTTCTTCTTCTGACAACACGACCCGAAGTTGCAACCGCCTGACGTTGCGCGCCAGCGGGGAACTCAGGCCGATTTCAAGATCTGCTTCTCTCCCACCAGATTCCTACCGTCTAGGCTTGGGACCCTTTTAGGCCTTTGAGCCACAGTCCCGAAGCGGGTCCCTGGGCGGAGGTCTGGCCGGCCGCCGTCCAAGAACCACGGGGATCTCGTCCCCCCGCCACCCCCCAAGCAGTGGGAAGATGCCATCGGAGCGCCAAGAGCTTCCTTTCCCCACCCCCAGATGCCCAGGCGCGGATCCTCTGGGTCTCTGGTCGAGTTTTCTCTGCCGGCGGGACGGGCGCGGGGCGGTTTGTGGCGACTGGACGGCAGCGAGCGAGGCGTCCCGCGGAACATCGCTGGGCGGGCGGCCAAAGGCTCCGCCGCCGCCCCCTCGGACCAGCTCCAGCGCGGCCCGTCTTCCCCAGCCGGAGGGAGCGCCTTCCAGACGAGAGACTCGTGCACGGGGGTCCCACCCTCGGCACGTCTGAATGCCCACACTCCCGTGTCGCTCACTCACCGCGACCCATTCCACCTTGGCCGTTTCTCCTGACCCCTCCACCGTCACGTCCAACAGCCCGGGTGAGATTGCCCGGCTCTCGGTCGGACCTCCCTCCCCAGGCCCGCCGCCGCCGGGATCCGAGTCCTCCGGAGCGGGCTCCGTTCTTTACCCTCACCCCATCCCCAGACCCTCGGTTGGCGAAGCTGTCCTGCGTAGCCGCGGGTGGCTTCTCCCCGTCCGTCTGCCTCGAGGGCGCGGCGATGCTCGGCTCTCTATTTCAGCAAAGGAACGAATCCGGTAGCTCTATCTGCAAACAGGCCAAGGGATCGGGTCGCCTCTATTCCTGTGTCTTTATCACGGCAATTTCCCCCCTGTTTGGTTGTAGCTGAGGGGGAGGGGGCGACGTGGAGAACACTGGAAGAGCCTCCCGCTCAGATTTCCTACCTTTATCACCAACACGGGTAGTATTAAGACGGCGTAGGGAATATGGGTATGTGTAAAATATGTTTATTCTAAGCTTTCTTTGATACCTGTTGCAGTACAATACAAGTCATCATCTCAGACAGTTGATTCTGAATGCTTCTTTTCACATAAACATCTGGCTATCCATATTTATAAAGTATGAGCTGGAGCTACATCTGTCTATCTATATAAATGCACGGTGCGTGTGCACAGTGCCACTTACAGAAACGTAAAGTGAGCCTGGCTGAATGTGGTGTGCCTCTGAGTGTGGCGTTTATATTCCACGCAGCCTCTCTCCCCCCCCCCCCACAGTTCATCCTTTGGGCCTTGAAATGATCAGGAAAACTGCTTTTTTCCCCTCATTTGCATCCCAGCAGTGTTATTTATGGCCTTCTCAGCCCTGGAGAACAAAGTTCCGAGAGTTTTGATTTCATCATGGTGTATGGGATAGGAAAACACAAAGGGGTGAGAGAACTTTTGAAAGTGGGAAGCGCCTCCCCTTCAAAATGATGAATAAGAAGAGTTGGTTTTTATATGCTGACTTTCTCTACTACTTAAGGAAGAATCAAACTGGCTTACAATCGCCTTCCCTTCCCCTCCCCACAACAGACACTCTGTGAGGTAGGTGGGGCTGAGAGAGTGTGACTGGCCCAAGGTCACCCAGCTGGCTTCCTGTTTAGGAGTGGGGAAACAAATCCAGTTCACCAGATTAGCCTCCGCCACTCATGCGGAGGAGTGGGGAATCAAACCCGGTTCTCCAGATCAGAGCACACCGCTCCAAACCACCACTCTTAACCACTACACCACGCCACCCCAGTCCCGGTGTAGGCCTGGATGAAGTGAAGTCTCCTCCCAGCAATGGCCAGCTCTGGCCCTCTGACAGCGGAGCTCCCCGGCGCTGGCCCCCTGCGGGAGCTCCGCTAGACTTTCTGGATGACTGGGCCATCCATTGGTTGAGGAAAGGGCATGGATGGGGAATAAGAGGTGGAGACGAAACCAGGATGCCAGTCAGGAATAAGCCCTGTGCGAGGCGCCTCTACATATCCCCAGTTGCTGAAGAGGATGGGGATTTCTATTACGACCACTGGGATGCATGAAAGGGTCGAAACCCTCAACACACATACTTGAACACAAGAAGCTGCCTTATACTGAACCAGACCCTTGGTCCATCAAAGTCAGTATTGTCTACTGTAACCAGCAGCAGCTTTCCAGGGTCTCAGGCAGAGATCTTTCACATCACCTACCTGCCTGGTCCCTTTAACTGGAGATGCCGGGGATTGAACATGGGACCTTCTGCCTGCCAAGCAGAGGCTCCACCACTGAGCCACAGCCCCTCCCCTTTCAGCACTTAGTGGTGATAGGTGACAAAGGGTAACCGCTGGTGCCCTTGTGCTCAGCTCCACAGGTCCTTTCATTCTGACACCATGCCCGGTCCCCAACCAGCCCTTCCTTTTGTTTTAAAGGGAGTCCTTGAAATCCAGAAGGCTTTCTTTCTTTCTTTCTTTCTTTCTTTCTTTCTTTCTTTCTTTCTTTCTTTCTTTCTTTCTTTCTTTCTTTCTTTCTTTCTTTCTTTCTTTCTTTCTTTCTTTCTTTCTTCTTCTCTCTCTCTCTCTCGCCCTTCCTTCCTTCCTTCCTTCCTTCCTTCCTTCCTTCCTTCCTTCCTTCCTTCCTTCCTTCCTTCCTTCCTTCCTTCCTTCCTTCCAAAATTTCCAGCAGCTCAGACTGGCCAAGTGAAGCGCCCCCGGCCAGCCCAGCAAATTGCAGCCGAGGGCATGGGAAGGGGCAGCCAGAGACAACGGGCGCAGTCAGGAAAATAGAGCCCAGCCAAGCAGGGCTTCTTGGATGGCGGGACTTGAGTCGGGACCCGTCCAAAGCCCTTGAAGGTGCGGATGAAGAGGTGAGGGTACACCTTGGTTGGTGCGTTCTGACCTCCTCACTGTATGCTGCGTGGCCTGTTCCGCTTCGTCAGGCTTCTCTGGTTCAGCAGCCCCCTCTGGCTTGACATCTGTGGCTTCTGCCTCTTGTGGGTTCACCAAAGGTCCCTCAGGCTCCTCAGTGTCCTCCTCTTTAGGGCTGAAGCTATCAGGGTATTTGAGCTCGGTGTTTACTTCAGCCTTTGCCCCCTCTGAAGCTGGCGGCGTTTGGCTCTCATCAAAGTAAATTGCTCAACTAATACAGATTCTTTTAGTAGTTGGGTCTATAATTCTGTAACCCTTGTTTTAGCTGAATACCCAACAAAAATTCCTTCATGTGCAGTGTCATCTAGTTTACTGCGTTTCTCTCTTGGAATATAGGCATAGGCCTTGCTCCCAAAAACGCGTAGATGCTTTATGGAAGGCTTGTGGCTGTGCCATAATTCGTAAGGAGTTCTCCCTGTTGCCTTTGTGGGCAATCTATTTCTGGTGTATGTAGCTGCCATGACAGCCTCTCCCCAGTAGCTGTGTGGAAGATGTGCGTCTTTAAGCATGCACCTTAACATTTCAACTAGTGTCCGGTTGCATCTCTCTGCAACACCATTCTGAGATGGATTATATGGCACTGTCATTTGATGCTGAATGCCTTCATCCTTCAGGAACTGTTGCATTGTCTTAGAGATGTACTCCCCACCTGAATCCTAGCGAAGGACCTGTATCTTCCATCCAAACTTGTTCTGCACAATGGCTGCATACTCTCTCAGCTTTTCAAAGACCTGAGATTTCTCAGAAAGCAAATACACAACAACATATTGTGAATAGTCATCAATCAGGGTAAGAAAATATTTGAAATTACCCAGTGTTGGTGGCAAGGCGCCACATAAGTCACTATGAATGAGCTGAAGCGGAGCTGTGGTCTTCTTCTCACTATTCTTTGGAAAAGGACTGTTTACAGCTTTGGACCTAATGCAACATACACAGTTAATTTCAGAATCACAGTCTGTAAAAACAAAATCTTGGGTTAGATTTCCCTTTGCCATCTCCTTGATCGTTTGAAGATTGGCATGGTCGAGGTGCCGATGCCACAATGTTGAACACTCTGTCTTCCCACAGCATCTTGCCATATTAACTTCATCTTGGGGAATATCAGTACACACTTCATGCAATTCATCCTTTTGGCTTTTGTCTGAAAATGCATCTTGTTCCTCTTGAACAATCAGTAACCCATTGCGTCGTTCAGCAATCATACAAAGTTTCCCATTCAATGAAACTGTACATCTAGTTCCCTTTGCATGAGATTCATAACCTTCTTCAGCAAGCTTACTCCAAGAAACTACATTACGTGTAAAATCAGGTATATATAAGACATTTTTCAATGGAAATTCACACATCTCACCATCTTGCAGCCGACAAATCAAAAAACCATCCCCTCTTTGCCTTTCAATGACACCTGTTCCATTTCCCATAATGACCTCTCATGGGGAAATATATTCTAATGTGGTAAAGAAATCTCTTTGTTTGGAGATGTGTTCAGAAGAACTGGAATTCAGAGGGTTCTCCCCCAATTGAGTAATTGAAATATCTGGGCATCCCATCATATTTTCGTTCATAAAAATCCTTATCTTTGTGGTGGGCATCTGGCCCTGAATCATGCTTGTTAGGACATTCTGACACCTTGTGGCCTTTTTTGGAACAGCCAAAACAAACAACTGTTGAATTTCTTGATCCCATCTGGGGAGAGGGGCTCCTTGCTCGAGCACCAAAACCGTTCCCTTTGAATTGGCCGTTTGCTTCCCTGTTCAGCCCCTCCCTTCTCCCCTCATGGATCATCCCTTTGTTTCGAAACTTGGGAGATGGGGCCCTTTGTGCAATATGGCATTCCCTCATTGTTAGTTTGTAAGCAACTTCTTTTGACAAAGGCTGGTCATTCCACATCCCCTTTCTCACAATTTCCATAGTAACTTCATGACATGCTTCTTTGAAAGTTAAATCAGGTTTACGTTCTAGTTGCCCAACAAGTGGAATGCACCATTCTGGCAAGCTTATAAACAGGGTGCATAGTTTTTCTGTTTCAGTGACTGGCATTCCCACCATATCAATTTGGGCTAGCAACTCTTTAACTTGGTAAACATGCTCTCTAATATTCTGTCCATCTCTGTACTTTAAAGAGTCCAATTTTCTTCTCAAGGCTAAGAAGTAGGGCCAACCCCTCTTGGTAAACATCCCATCAATGATTTTCATCATTTCTTTAGCTGTCTGTGCATCACGCAATTCACAAAGAACAGAGTCAGTTACATTAGTCAGGATAAGGTCCTGTGCCTTTCCATCCCACCTCAGCCAATCATTGCTAGGGGTTTCGGACAGTGGATTCTCACGGAGGTATTTTGTTAAACCTTCTGACTTCATCACCACTTCTATTCTCTTTTTCCAAGCATTATAATTATCATTATTCAAAAGCTCAATTCTGTGGCGGTCATCTTTCTGGCCAGCCATCGTAGCAGGGTGCATTACACATGCACACACAAAAGCAGTTTGAGCATGCCCTCGGGGCTTTTTGAGCTCACCTTTGTTCTTCAAAGAGTCGTTCTTCCTCCTCCGCTTGTAAGGGAACGATCGATTCCATCGGTCTTTCGTTGAGACGTTGTAGCAGCCCGTGGCAATAATTGGCTTGAGCATATGGTTTTCCTCTGGATCTAAATAATAAAAAGCATTCCTTGGGACCTAATGCAGTAATGTGGGGTAAACGTTATGCCACTTATAGCTGTTTTGAAATAACTACACGGCTACAAGGTTAAAGGCACTTCATGCTGCCTGCTTGATAGTTAAGTCTGAAAAGTCGGCATTTGCTTATCTGAGGTGCTTTTCCAGGCATAGAATGGAAGGTCATCTCTGTTTTGGGGTTTTTTCGTCTCTGTTCTGAGATACAGTGTAAAGGACGGAATTATGCCACTGTCGGACGGAATTATGCCGCTGTCCGATAAGACAGTGCAGCAGTACAATAAACCTTGTACTGGGGATTTTGCACTTGTAAACCTGGTGACTTAATATTTTCCCCATAGATGAGTGAAAATGATACTGCCATGGATCCTGATTTGGATCCATGACAGAGGCCTGAAGATTCCTGACTCAGCTCAGATAACCACTGATCTGAGAGGATATAAGGAAGCCTCAAACGGCCAAAAGGGGGGAGGACTGGTAGAGGACAGCTGAATGCTGTCTGGCTGCTAGATCTCCTGGACATCCTCCTAAGATGTTAAACTAGGAAAGCAGAGAGTTGATGGAAGTTGGCTGACGCTGACCGACCTCACTCCCTATACTTGTCTCTTGCGTGAGACACATGAAGTGAGTTACAGAGAGGGCAGCAAGTCTGTCTGGCCATAACTCATTTCCATTATATTCTATCATTTCATGTCTTGCGTGATATGAAACTATACCATTTCACAACATGGAAGTTGTGAAACCCAAACTACAGAACTGGTCCATACAGTTCTTAGAACCAGAAACAGGGAAGAAAGGAGTCAGAGGCTCCCCCAACATAATAGGGGAGGCTTCTGTACTCAGAATAAGAGGCAAGAGATGTTCCTGGGGGAAAAAGGAGAATCTCTTTTCTCTGTAATGAAGCTTAAGGCACATATGAAATGCTTACATAAAACATATACAAAATCTATTAAGCCTATTCATGGAGACTCTTAGTTCAGGAAACATATTCACTGAAATTGACAAAGCTAGAGAATAGCTGAGTCTTCCATATAAACACTAATACAGCCTTAAGCTTGCACATAATAAATAATATATAAGCTCTGCATTGCTGACTGTTAAGAGATACACATACCATCAGCATGTATGAAGCATTCCTGATCTTGAAAGTGATCAGACATCTATAAACATAGAATGGTTTAAATATAAAGATCATAGTATCTTATCCTCTGCACACTGCAATGGGTAAAGATACTACACTTAGCTGTAATAATTGACTATAGCTCAAATAGCTCTAATTTCAGCTTTCCCTGATAAATAGACTTCAGAACAGTATTTCAATGAACCTGAACTGGCATGAAATACTCAATGAGCTTTGGACTATAATTCTTAAATAAACTAAGAACCAGAGAATCAAAGATATGGTAAAGACATAGAAGCATGGGAAAAGTCTATGTCCTTACAGAAAAGGTTTGCAATATCTTAAATATCAGCTATGCATATGAGCTGGAGAGGTTTTAGAAATAATATAAGGTTGTACTTAATTTACTATAACTTATAGTTTATATTTCAGGTACTTTGGATAAAGAAGCTTTTTGCTATAACAAATCTTTTTCCCATTATATTTAACCATATCTTCTCTCTGTGAAACTAATCAGGTTTTTACAAGATTCTGTAACTGTAGTATTCTGAAAGAATCTAGAGATACTAGTTAGAATCTCATAAAGAGAAATGTATTAAAGGTTTAAGGTTAGGAAACCTTACATAGAGAAATTACTTATAAAGATTGTATGAAACTGCTTGCATATGTTAACATAACTGAACATGTTAAAGAATCATAATGTTTGTACTTTATGACATGTTTTGAGAATATGTATTCACATGCATATATATTTTATGTGAAATAAATGTTATTTAAAGGAAGTCCCTTGTTCATAAATTTTCTGGCACTTCTCAATAGAAAGCCTACAGTCCTTGTAGGAATTATCATTGACTTCTGGCTGTGAGGTCTCGCTGAATAGATAGCTCCATTTCTCAGTAAATGGTACATTCTAGGAGTGTAGACCCCTTAACGCCACAAGCCGTGACAACGTCCGGAACACGAATCTGTAACCCTTCGAGGTCAGGAAAATCTCTCAGCAGCAAATCTCTTTCGGAAAGGTGGCTGTTCAGGATCGGTCACCCAGCTCTCTTCTAGAATTCTGGGCTTTCAATAATCTGTTGCACTACTACTCTGGGCTGGGCCCATAACCTGTTGGAATGTACGTAGTTGCATATCCCTAATATTTAGCAGAGTGCCTTAAGCTTAGCAGCAACAGACGCTACATGTGTGTGCGTGTGTAAAAATAAAAGGAGCAGTCGTTTGTTCTAATCAAACTAAATACATTTTATTGTGAAAATACACTTTGGATAGGAAAGGACATACAGGGTCCCCTATCCTAATCTATCTAACTAATTCCTTAGATATAAAAGAAGTTACCTGCCTTCCACTCCATCTCTGGAGTGGTAAGGCCTGAGCTCATGAGGAGCCCAGCTCCTAGGTCTTGCTTCGATGAGGGTGACAGGGAAGAGAGAGAGAAGAGGATATTGTCCCTGACAATATAGCTCTAAACATCAAAGGGCAGGAAATGAGGGGAGAGGTGCAACTGCTAACAACCTCCCATCTATCTATCTGGTCAGTTTCCCCCCTTTGAGTGTGGAGGCAAGTGACACCACTAGGGAGAGCCCAATTTCCAACAAGGGGCTGTGGCTCGCAGGCTGAGCTCTTGGGATCCACCAAGAGAGCTGCCTTCCTCCCGCAAGATGCCCTGAGCCCAGCCTCTTTCTTGCCAAACACAGACCTGCCAGCGCTCCTTGCATTTGCCCGGCTAAGAGCACCCAGGCCCGGGGGCATGGTCTAGGCTGGCTGTTCGAGGTCACCGAATTCACTGAGTAAAAAACCTTGAGCAAGCTGAGGGCTGATTCTTCTCATATGTACTCTTATTAAGGGGAGGGGCCGTGGCTCAGTGGTGGAGCCTCGGCTTGGCATGCAGAAGGTCCCAAGTTCAATCCCCGGCATCTCCAGTGAAAGGGACTAGGCGAGTAGGTGATGTGAAAGACCTCAGCCTGAGACCCTGTAGAGCCGCTGCCGGTCTCAGTAGACAATATTGACTTTGTATTAGGGATTCAATGTGAGTTCCATTTCTGTCAGGGCAGTTAAAGAGTTAACTTGTTTGTATCAACAGTTTAGATAGTCTCAAGGTGATGATGAAATGACAAGATGTAAGTATTCTATTGGCTAGGGAATCACCATTGCAAACGTGCAGAAAGGCACCGAGTCAGAATCGTTTATTACCCTGTTCCTTTGTTAAAGGTGTGAAACTTTGGGGCAGGATGTGTTAGTTACTTTTGAATCTCACAGAAGCAAGATGCCTGTTCTTAGCTCTCCTGAGCTGGGACACAGACAAAGGGTTTTAAGCCTTAGTACCTGCCAGCATTCCTAGCACGATTTATAGGGAACTAGATAGAAAGATTGTTATTTGTTTTTACTCCATGTAACCCTCCCTATTTTAGGAAAGTAAAGGATTTTTGTTTGATTAATAGAAAAGTCTTTGACTCTGTTTCATTGTGTGTTTGACCTGATTCTCTCTAACCACAATCACGATCCATTGGGCCTGGATCAAATCCAACACTTTGATGGACCAAGGGTCTGATTCAGTGTAAGGCCGCTTCATGTGTTCATGTGTACCTCGATGACTGCAAAACCAATGGGTGACTTACATATACAGATGAGGTTGGGTAGCTGTGTTAGTCTGTCACTAGCAGTAGAAAAGAGCAAGAGTCCAGTAGCACCTTAAAGACAGACAAAATTTATGGCAGGGTAGGGTATGAGCTTTCGTGAGTCACAGCTCGCTTCTATTCCATATATAAGTGAGTCACCAGAGATTAATCACCAGAGAGACAGAGACTGTCCATTCACCCTTTTAATGTCCAGCTGTCGGCCGCAGAGTGATCAGGAACTAACAAGTCGCGGGCATGCATGCACGTGTGAACGAGCAGTCCTGCCTGTGCACAAAGACCTTTTCTTTAAAAGCGTTGAGTCACTCGCATGGACCGCAGCCAAGTCTGTTACTGTACTGATGCTGGTGAAGACATGTTTTCCTCCTTTGACAGCCTAGGCCACACAACGCAAAAGCCCTCCCAGCTGGAAGGACTCCAGAAAGTCCGAAGTTGCGGGGGGGGGGGGCTTCGTGATCCTCCCTCCGAGGCTGCTGTGGGCTGCCGCTGGGGGCCAAATGGCCAGAGCGGCAAAAGCCCCGAGGAACGCCCCCCAGCCCCTCAGTAGAATCCCCCCCCATCCGAAGAGGGTGATCTGGAGGAGACTGCAAAGAACTCACCCCATAACAGTCCCATTGAAACTCGCAGCCGCAGGGCAAGCCGTTGCAATAAGCCCCCCCCCTCCCTTCCTGGGACTTCTCGAAAAGACTTCTGGAAAAGGAGCGCCAAGCCTTTTGGGCAAATGGAGCCTTCACGGAAAGATTTCGATATTAAAAGCTGCCTCCGTTTCAAGAGACATTGGTTGGTCCTTTTCTGGGACATCTGGGGGGCACTTCTTCGAGGAAACGCTTCTGAAAACCACTCCAAATGACAGAGTGGAGAGCGATTCCCTGGTGACCTGGACAAGAATGAGTAGCAAAATGCAATGACACATGTAGGCACAGAGGGAAGACAAACTCAAGCCAAATGCAAGTAGTCAGAAGTCCAACTGTAGTTGACTGAAGGGAGATTGTTTAAGAGCCACAGAGTTAAATTTAATAATATTGATGATGGGATAATCCCAGAAAGTACAAGCTCCTGCTTGGTCTTCAATCAACATTTTGTTTTTGTAGATATACATTTTTGACAGACCATGAACTGATAGCAACTGAGATAATGTGTACTTATAGATGGAAAAAACCCGCACTTGTAACTTGTTCTTCAATAATGTCTTTGAAAATCCTTAAACAAGCCTGCTGTACCGGGAACAGGGATACATACCCCCTTTTACCGTAGACCATATCATTTCCTGTGACTTACTCCTTACTTCCATTGTTTCACAGTTGATGGTACTAAAAGATCCCTAACCGCCCACCTTCTCAAGTATTTCTCCCCCCCTACTTCTGAACCCTCAACCTAATTCCCCTTTCCTATGTTCTCTGCCTTTAAGGAGTCTCAAAACAGCTTACAATCTCCTTCCCTCCCCCTCCCCACAACAAACATCTTGTGAGGTAGGTGGGGCTGAGAGAGTTTGGAGAGAACTGTGACTTGCCCAAGGTCACCCAGCAGGCCTCATGGGGAGGAGTGAGGGAACACACCCAGTTCTCCAGATTAGAGTCCCTCGCTCTTAACCACCATACTGTGCTGGCTCTCCCCCCACCTCCCAAGAAGATTCCTGTGTCTTTAACAAGGGCCTGCTCTTTAGCAGTTTAACAGAGGACACTTTCTGTGCCAGACGTAGAGGTGAGATCTGCACCACAAACATCAAACCACTTCGTCTTCAGTACATTGTCCCCAAAATATTCAAGTACCACTCGAATTAATTTCCCACCCAAATCAATGAATGTGTTCCCCAAAGACTCATTTTCTCTCTGCCTCTTTCACTTCTGTCTTTGCCCTCCCGAATGCAGCCAAGCTCTCTGAGCCGTGACTCAGACAAGAACGGTCTGAGGGAGAGCTTCTGATCAGCAGCCAGCCACCAGCGCCCCCAACCTGACACCTCCATCAGCCTGCCTCTGCCTTAACCATGTGACAGGTGTCCATATGGTGCTAGGGAGAGACAGGCAATGGGGAGTCCTATGCTGTCTGCTTGCCAGGCATACCTTTGCTGGTGCTTTGGCACCAGCTCTCACTCACAGTCTGGGAAGGATGGTGGGGAGGGGAATTAAATGTTACCCAGAATGGTTGGTATTCACATGAACACATGAAACTGCCTTATACTGAATCAGACTCTTGGTCTATCAAAGTCAGTATTGTCCACTCAGACCGGCAGCAGCTCTCCAGGGTCTCAGAAGGAGGTCTTTCCCATCACCTACTTGCCTCGTCCCTTTAACGGGAGATGCCGGGGATAGAACCTGGGACCTTCTGCATGCCAAGCAGGTGCTCTACAAACTAAGTCACAGCTCCTCCCCTGTGAGCAGTGGCTCAAGAGCTGAAACCATCCCATATCATTTTGGAATCGATTTAACTAAAATAGCCAAATAATTTTTTAAAAAACCATGCATCTCAATCTGGTAGATGCATAGTCAATCAAAACATTTAAAGCCTGTTGATCTAGTGCTTCATCACTAAGCATTTCTGGTCAAGGCTTAGTAAATTCAAGGGTCCTGGGTACAATTCTGGTTCAACCATTTCCTGGGGTGGACTCGAATGATGACCTGGAGCACTCTGAGACAAGTAGGCCTTACAGCATATGGGCAACAGCATGATCAGGCCCACTCAGCTCAGTCTTTGGCAACAATGACAAGGTAAGCTTATGGATTGGCCTACCTCTGCTGTCATCATCCTCGAGAACAGCTTCCTGTGCTGCAGGGCCATCTGTTCCAGCTGGCTCCTGGCTGTTGGCGGCCCTGAGAGGGTTTCTGGTAAGCTAAAGAGCCAGTCCTTTCCTACTGCAAACTGAAATTCCAGAGGGCGTTTATAGGTATACCACAAGTCGAAATCTTGAGGACTCTAACACATGCATTGTGTAGCAAAATAATTCTTTGTCATCAACATCCTGTTGTGCTAAACTAGCTATGGGAAGCAAACTTTGGCCACCATCAGAGACACCCTTATCCTGAAGTTACTTACAGAGTTATCCCATACCCCACCTCTGATGGATGGAGGGGTATAGGCTGTGTCATCTAAGTTCCCTTGCCCCAGCAGATCCCAGAGATATGAGGTGTAGCACACCACTGTGCTGATGTCAGAAGTCAGTATTGTGGGGCCGTAGGCTGGCTTTGCCCATTAAAGAAGTGTGGAAGTGCAGATATTAAATGTATTATTCTGATTTTTTAAAAACCCAGGATAGATATATTTGTAAGATATGAGGCAAGTGACTGTTAAAAAAATGAGGTATGATGATGTAAGCACCTGATGTTGATGTTGTTCCTCAATGTCCTTTCTGTAGAACCCTGTGAAGCCAGGAAGCTTGCACGCACTCACACATGGAGTACAGTCCCTGCATAAATGTGATGTTTACATGGATGAACCCTTACCACAGAGTCTGATTGCTCCCTTTCTCTCTTCAGTGATGCATAACGTGTCCAAGCAAAAGGCATTCTGTACATGGGAGTAACCTAAGAGCCTGGATATATCATACCTGCATTGAGCAATGCCCCTTTTGAAACTTCACAGTTCTCACACTTTCTTGGCCATAAAGTGGCAAAACACACCCACCTACATGCAAAAAAAGGGCCTACAGCCTTGCTGTTTTGTCCTACACAATATTATTTCCCTCTGTTCTCCCTGATAAAAAAATACCAAGGCATCATCCAAATGCACTTACCTCCATTGAAATCAAGCTCATCACCCTGTGGTGAATTGTGGCTCTACAGTCCAAAGCTCTTTTTTTTGATGGAGATCACTTCCAAAGAAGTACATTTAGGATTTTCAACCTGCCTTTGAAAACACCTAACAGTAGCAATCTCTGTAAACAACAATGTCAACCACACATTTCACACGTCCAAAAGGCTTCACGCCTTTCCAGCTGTTCTCTAAGTTAAGCCAGTTTGAGTGTCCTTATATTGCAGGTGAGGAAGGCCTGAGATGAAAAGACTTTACCCCCAAGGCCACCCAAGTCATCTCTTAGGCTGTGCTTGCATTTTTCCCCAACCCAGCGCAAGTTCAGGAAAACAGGCCATGAATGCTGTAAGACCTCAGGATGGCTTCTTCTTGATTTCATGGTCACCTGCAGTTCATCTGGCTATGAACGGGGAAGAACACAAACACAGGTTAGTGGAAGTCAAGCACACTCTAAAGCACATTGCCCTTGATCCGCTAAATACATTTAGCACAATGAGCTAAATGATTTTATATGCACTATGTCAACTAATGTGTTCTTTGGGTAGGGGTCATAGCTCAGTGGCAGAGCTCATTCTGCGCATGCAAAATACCCCAGGTTCAGTCCCCGGCACCTTCTATTACAGGAGCTCAAGAGCCGATGCTGGGAATAACCTTTCTCTGCCAGAGAGCCACAGGCCCAGCAGAGTCAGACTGAGCCAGATGGACAAATAGTTTGACTTGATGTAAGGCAGCTTCATATATGTAGAACAGAAATGTCATTAAGTTAGGCATAGGAAGGAGGAATCATTATCCGGCAGGGGTAGCAGATTCCCCTGCCCTGAGCAGACCATCTTTTTCATTGATGGTAACAATGTTAAATTGTGGAACTCCCTGCCCCAGGATGTGGTGATAGCTGCCAACTTGGAAGGCTTTAAGAGGGGAGTGGACATGTTAATGGAAGAGAGGGCTATCCGTGGCTACTAGTTTAAATGGATACTAAAATGCATACCCATTCTCTCCAGGATCAGAGGAGCATGCCGAATATATTAGGTGCTGTGGAACCCAGGCAGGATAATGCTGCTGCAGTTGTCTTGTTTGGGGGCTTCCTAGAGGCACCTGGTTGGCCACTGTGTGAACAGACTGCTGGCCTCGATGGACCTTGGTCTGATCCAGCAGGGCCTTTCTTATATTCTTTTGTAACAAACCTGATTTTTACTCTCGAATTCACTCGACTGTATGATCTACTTTGTGATTCACTCTGCAGTTCCTTCTGCATCGTGGGGCGTATGTACTTCATAGTACATAAATGGTAAAGGTGTGAAATGCTGTCTTTTAACTGTTCCATGAATCTGGCACATTCGCTTTTAAAGCACTGGTTTTACAGCTTTTTAGGGGGGAAGTGTGGAGCAGGGAAAGTTAAGCCCTATCTAGGGCTGTTGAATTAAAAAAAATTCGGTATAGTTCGGATTCAGCTGAATTCGGCCCGTTTAGATTCAGGATATGCCGAAGTCCGAACTCCCCCACTTCGGGTCTGTGTAATTCGGCGGGAATTCAAAGTTCGGGAAAAAAAATTCGGCCGAATAAAGCCATTAAAAACACAACCGCGCCTTTCCGCGGCTCTGGGGGGGCATTTTTGGGGGTAGAGGTCCCAAACTTTCAGAGGAGCTTCAAAGGACCCTTCTTGCCAGACCCCCCCAAGTTTTGTAAAGATTGGGTCAGGGGGGGCTGGGATATGGGCCCCGAAAGGGGTCCCCCCACCCTTAATGTGCATCTCTGAGCAGAGCTTGCCGCCCACGCACAAAGCTCCCAGCCCCGACAAACAGCTGATGAGAGCAAGGGCGGGGCAGCTGCTAAGAACTTTGCAAAGCAACACAACTGCAAAGCAACACCTTTGCAAACATGCAAAGGGCGGGGCAGGTGTGAAGAATTTTGCAAAACAATACAACTGCAAAGCAACACAAGCACACAATGCAACACCTTTGCAACAGTCTTCTGTTCCATCAGGATGGGCTGGGAGGCAGGGTAATCCAATATGATTCCATTTGTATCCAATATGAGATCCATATGTATGCATCTCTCGAGGGTGATCCATTCATCCCAATAGGGGAAAGGGGAAAGCCCACATCTCGGGGGGCCCTGACCCAATGTTTACAAAACTTGGGTGGTCTCTTAAGAAGCCTTTTCTGAAGCTCCGCTGAAAGTTTGGGGTCGGCACACCCAAAAATGCGCCCCCTGCCGCCACGGAAAGAGAAAAGGGGGGGAGCCGATATTTCTGCCCCCACTGAACCCGTCTACAAAACTTGGGTGGTCTCTTAAGAAGTATTGTCTGAAGCTATGATAAAAGTTTTGGGGCTGCACCCCCAAAAAAGCGCCCCCTGCAGCCACGGAAATGGAAAAGGGGGGAGAGGAAAAAGGGGTGGAGCCCATATCTCGGGACCCCCTGACCCAATGTTTACAAAACCTGGGGGGTCTCTTAAGAAGCCTTGTCTGATGCTCCGCTGAAAGTTTGGGGTCGGCACACCCAAAAATGCGCCCCCTGCAGCCATGGAAAGAAAAAGGGGGGAGCCCATATCTCGGGACCCCCTGACCCAATGTTTACAAAACTTGGGTGGTCTCTTAAGAAGGCTTGTCTGAATATCCCCTGAAAGTTTGGGGTCTGTACCCCAAAAAATGCACCCCCTGAAGCCACAGAAAGGAGCGAATGTGCACAAGCACCCCCGCACACACACACGAGGATTTCCCTCTCTCTCTCTTTCCCCGGCGGGGCCGCACATCAGCTGATTCCTCCAGTACTCAATCCTGACTGATTGGCTAGAAGAAGACCCAGCTTGGCCACCAATTGGCCGGGGGAGGAGAATGCTGCTTACTGACGGCCCCGAATTGGCCGGATTTATTCGTGAACTCCCGAACTCGCTGAATTCGCCCCCCCCCCCGGTTGCCCACCATTTTGAGTTCGGTTTGTCCCGAACTAAAAACCACCGAATCAAGGGAAATTCGGCTGATTTTCAGTTCGGGCTGAACCGAATCAACAGCCCTAGCCCTATCCATTAATTTCTGTAGATCAATTGGTGTACTTAAGTTTTAAAAACCTTTTTCATAGGAAATGGAAGGGGACCCCCTTGAGTTTCCCCTCCTACTTCACACTATATCTGGCATTAGACACCTCTGCCCTGCCAAAACTGATCCACCATACTGTGATTATAGTGAAAATGGATGTAACCACTGTGAAGATCTTTATATACCCACCCTGCATTCAGAGGGCCCCTGAGTACCAGAATTTTCCGCTATTCTCAGGTAGAAATGTAGATGAGGGTACAAATAGGTTGAAGAAAGGATCCAGATTTTTCCCCATCATCCTGAAAGAGATCAGGCGCCCTCTTGTGTCAAAACTGGCACATATCACAAATTATTCCTGTTTGACATTCTTCACTGGCCACAAAGTGCTTTAAATTTCATCACAACAATCCAGATTCATTAAAATATAATACCTTAACCACTGAATTTTATAGCGAAGGATTTGTTCAAGACTCAAGACTCCCTTCAGATGTGAAGTTGCATTTGTAGGATAATGCTACTCAGAGCCTCACACAACAGACTCCTCACCAAATCAAAGATGGCCAATTGGCACCTTGGGTATTAAGCCCACAATGTGGTTTATTGGGCTCCAGCTATTACCTGTGCCCCACCAGGCTCAAAGGAGAGAGAGGAGGAAGTCAAGGCAGAAAAGTCTTGGCCTCTTTTCCCACCGTTTCCTTGCTTCTTTTGCCACCTTTGCATCAGGCCCTGCTCTAAGTAAGCACCCAAGAGCATCCAAGAAGGTGCAGAAAAGAGCAACCAAAATGATCAGGGGAATAGAGCAACTGCCCTACGAGGAGCGGTTAAAATGCTTAGGGTTGTTTAACTTGGAAAGAAAGCAGTTAAGGGCAGACATGATAGAGGTCTAAAAAATATGCATGGTATGGGGAGAGTGGAGAGGGAGAAGCTTTTCTCCCTCTCTCATAACACTAGAATGCGGGGTCATCTGTTGAAGCTGGAGGGTGAGAGATTCAAAACTGATAAAAGGAAGTACTTCACACAACACATAGTTAAATTGTGGAACTCCCTGCCACAGGATGTGGTGATGGCTGGTAATTTGGAAGGCTTTAAGAGGGGAGCGGACATGTTCATGGAGGAGAGGGCTATTCACGGCTACTAGGAAAAATGTATACTAGTCATGATGCATACCTATTTTCTCCAGGATCAGAGGAGCATGCCTATTATATTAGGTGCTTTGGAACACAGGCAGGACAATGATGCTGCAGTCATCTTGTTTGTGGGCTTCCTAGAGGCACCTGGTTGGCCACTGTGTGAACAGACTGCTGGACTTGATGGACCTTGGTCTGATCCAGCATGGCCTTTCTTATGTTCTTATGTTCAAGAGGAAGGCCATGGAAGAGGCATTTCTAGACCCTCTGGCTAATGGAGCATCTGTTGTGCAAGCCTGTGATGCCCTGTATATTCTAGCACCAGAATCTCCAAAGAAATGAGGCTCCCACTGATTACTAAATCTCAAACTATATATTACTAAATCTCAAACTATCTAACCTGAACCTGCCTTCACACATAAACATAATGCTTTCCCCCCAAAAAAACTAAGCATCAACAGGTAAAGAAATAAAACACGCAAGGTTGGTAAATTTATATATATAGATTTACCAACAACCCCCTTGTCAGGGATCAACAGGCTATAATTAGAATTTAATAATATGAGTGGAGGAGTGATCTGCATGCTGCTTGAAAAACTGGAGCCTTTTTTAAGCAGTTCTGAACATTCCGCTTCCTAGATTGGACTCCAACTTGTTTCACACAATGACTGTCCAACTGAGACAAACGTGATACAAATAAGAACAATGAGATCAGCAATCATCTAGCTGTAATACCATAAACAAAGGGACTAATTGGCGGCAACTCTAGGCCCAACGGAATCTGCTCAATTGGAGGCAAGAAAAATAAATCCGGTTTCCCAGATTTTTTGGAAAGATCTTATTTCCTAGTAAATATGCTATAGCCCTTGTCCAAGACAATACATGCTAGGTTCTGCCTGGCAATTGATTTACAATTGCCCCTTAAGCAAAGCATGGCAATGATGTTTTGAAAGCGACAAATGGAAGTGAAGAAATGGTACAATTGGGAAGACCTGCTCCTACTTACTGTAATTAAGGCCCTCTGAATTAATAATTGACCCATGCACCTATTTTAATATACATTAATTTATTAATCACTGCAAAAAACTTCTAAGAATTATCAATAATTTGTTAGTGTTAATAATTTGATCAATAATTTGTTAGTTATAATACTCTCCTATGGATGCTTTCTTACTAATCATGCTGGAATACAACATGTAACTATAGTACAACACAGATTGTTATTTTTTCAACTTATTAAGAATGGATAGAGTATTGGAAGAGTGATGTAGGAATAGGGTTGCCAGGTCCCTCTTTGCCACTGGTGGGAGGGTTTTGGGGCGGAGCCTGAGTGGGCATGGTTTGGGGAGGGGAGGGACTTCAATGCCTTAGAGTCCAATTGTCGAAGTGGCCATTTTCTCCAGGTGAACTGATCTCTTTCAGCTGGAGATCAGTTGTAATAGCAGGAGCAAGGTATCAAGCCAATTCATTGAGTATGGTTAAACATTCCGGTCATCAGTAACAAAAAGCCTGCTGACTTGGATTGTTTTCTGAATGAGCTGGGGAAAGACATATTTATCCAACTGGTTTTGGAAGGATACTCAGTGTTACCTGGTTGGGGAGGGACAGAGTTGGTGAGTCCCTGTCATTGCCAAGTCCACCATCCTTGCACCCTACACCACTATGGATTACAACTACAGGTTTTGAATATATATCTCTTGTCATTGGTCCCATAAAAAAATCTGATTATCTGGTCAAGGGGCAGATTACAGTATCTTTATTGGGGGGGGGGAGTCTGGTTTTAACAAATTACCCAGCCTAATGGAGAACATTTGTAAACTGACTTGGCTGGCTATTGTCTCTAGCCTGGTTGATTTATGGTACCAACCATTATCTCCAGCCATAGACATGAATGCTTTTGGGCAACCTCCCAGCACACAAATGGATTTCCTCATCTGAAAGAGGAATTGTGAGCAAAACAATTGCAGAACCGCCGGTGTGTGTCTTCTGAGCCTTGCTTTGTGGTTAGATTCTCAAGTGGCAGCAGGGGCCAGGAGTGTGTTTCATCACCTTCTGCTGATAAGCAGGTTGCCTCCCCTTGTGTCCCCTTGCTCAGTCCTGACTACTGCCATCCATGCTTTGGCAGCCTCCCAATGTGACTATAGTAATGTGGTCTCTGTGGGGCTGTTACTAGAATTAGAGTATCTCCGCTTTGGTTGGAGGAATTAGTGCGGAAACAGAGCTTTGCAAGAAGCTGGGTAACCAGGATCTTCATAGCCAGCATATACAGGGATAAGCCCTTGTGGAGAACTCCCCGTAAAGAAGCAGTTTGTTTCAAATTAAATGGAGTTTAGTACAAAATTATTTCAACCACATGAAATAACTCACACACAAAATTCATAAAAGAACTCAGAAGTAAAAGGGTGGAGGGGTGGGACTCTAGAGTTAGGGTTAGGGTGAAAATTACCCATCACGAAGGGCGACATCTGAGTGAAAGCAGCACAGTAGAGAAGAGGAAATGAACCAGCATCTCCGGAAAGCAAAGCGAGGGACTTTACACACAAGTAAGGGGTGAGGGTTTGGATCCAAAGACACACACACACACACACACACAGTATGAATGCCATGAGGGCTATATGAGAGCCAGCATGGTGTAGCATATAAAAACCAACTCTTCTTCTTTGTTCCTTTCCTCCACAACACAGCACCATTCTCCTCACAACCCAGACATGTAAGAAAGAACTTCCGGTCAGAAACAGCTCAGCTCTGCCCAGTGGCCCGCTGCCCCCAGCTAGTAGGTTTTGTGTGTGTGTGTGTGTGTGTGTGAAGTGCCATCAAGTTGCAGCTGACTTGTGGAGACCACTTATGGGGTTTTCAAGACAAGAGACTAACAGAGGTGGTTTGCCAGTGCCTTCCCCATTCCTCCACATGAGCGGTGGACTCTGGAGAACAGGGTTTGATTCCTCAGTCCTCCACATGAGCAGCAGACTCTAATCTGGTGAACTGGGTTGGTTTCCCCACTCCTACTCATAAAACCAGCTGGGTGACCTTGGGCTAGTCACAGCTCTCTTAGAGCTCTCTCAGCCTCACCTACTTCACAGGGGAGGGGAAGGGTAGGTCATTGTAAGCCAGTTTGATTCTTTCTTAAGTGGTAGAGAAAGTCAGCGTATAAAAACCAACTCTTCCTCCTCTGATAGCAACCCTAGACTTCCCTGGTGGTCTGAGGTCTCCCATCCAAATACTAACCAGAGCTGACTCTGCTTAGCTTCCGAGATCTGACAAGATCGGGCTATACCATGCTGGCTTTCCTTCCCAGCTAGGAGGTTAGCACTAATCAAATCAGCTCCTCTGACTTTTACTGGCTTTCCACGCCTTTTTGCAAAATGATAATCTACGTCACCTTTTTGTTAGAAACTAAAGGGACCACAGATACTAGGCACTGCCATGTAACAGTACTATAGAAGGGATCTCAGTGAGAGAATCAACTGGAAGAAAATAAAATACATTGTCTCTGCAATGGGACAGAAATGAGCACATTACTGCACAATTATCTATGGCACAAGCAACAGAGGACACATAGAAAGAGTATAAAAACCAAAGCAGAGGAGGCTTTTGCTGACCAAAGAAAGTATCAGTGCTAGAACACATGTAGGTTGGAAGTTTGGTCCCTGGGCATCTCTAGCTAAAGGATCTCAGGTAGCAGCACATCAGGAAAGGCCCAAAAGCTTCTATTAGTCAAAAGCAGAAAATCCTGAGGTCAGGGACAAGCTGTCTGATACAATATATGGCAGGTTCACCCAATCAGCTCTATGTTACAACAATCAGGGCAGAGGAGAGACAGGCTTGTGGCTTGCCACATGGGCCTGTCCAACAGGGATGGTGCGGGTGGACAGTCCGATTCCTGACACAACCCAAGGACTTTTGTGTAGCGGAACCTCTGAGCGCTGCTGTGCCCTGCTTAATAAATCATGTTCCTTGAGCGCCCTCTTGTGACCATTTATAATTAGCTTTTGTAAACGAGAGCTGCTTTATAATGTAATCCCCCCCTGCCCCCCCCATACTGACAGAGTAACTTGGCAGGACAGTGTCAAAAGATAAGGGAGGAACACTCTTTTTGGCAAATTATGATCAAAGAAGGAAATCATTCCTCTGTTTTATAAGGGTAGCTGGCTATTATGATTCCAAGAATGAGGGGTTTTAAGGAATTCCTGTCTAGGAAGTAGAAGTGATGTTGTTTTTCATATTATACAACTCAAGGTAATTATACTACATCAGGGATCTCAAGAGGAATGCTTCCTTGTTCTTCAGAGTGCTTAACAGAATCAATAATTTAGCCCTGATAAAATCCTTATATTATTTGACATTATTTCTGTGCATAACAGATTAGAAAAAAACTGTCAATTAGTGAAAAAATGCTGAATCATACATCGATCGATAACTGTTAGTCAATATTCCTTATACGTTATCCTGATTTTTCTTAGGGCAGAGGTTGCTGGAGTACAAACAAGATCAGAAGTTTTGACATAATTTTCCAGAAGAAGATGTTCAGTAGGAACACTTGACTTTAAATGGTTCCTGGGTCCCTCTTATTGGGAAGAAGAACTAAGAAGTTCTTCTGGTCTCAAAGGATGATGAAGCAATCAGGTGGATGAAATAGCTCTCTAATGGAATGGCTTGCTGAGCTAATCACTTTCATTCATTTAAACATCTAATGGCACTGAAAAATGTATTTTAGTGCAGCAAAGAAAAGCTTTGGACGAAACTGCAAACAAGGCTGATTTTCCTCCCAGGAAGAAAATACTGCAGAATCTCGTATCGGTCATAATTAAAGCTGATGGGTAGGAGATTCCACAACTTCCTGAGACTTTCCCTAAGACACCATTCACAGAGATCTGATGCTCTTTTATAAAATGAGGTGTTGCCCATGTCCATAGGACAGCAGCATGAACAGCGATGAGAGGAACCCCACCTTCATGGTTCCTTTCTACACAGAGCAGTACTGGGGCTTAAGCCTGTTTGGGAGTTTCACCCGTCACTCCAAGAGCCTGGTGTGACTCCTCAGTGAAAACAGAAATGCAGTCTGCACAAAAGGCAGTCCATTCATTTTACTTACAGCAGCGTTGAAAGAGGCATTCCATGTGATTTCAATGAGGCCCAGCTTATACGGAAGGCTCCAATGAAACCTTCAAAATGAGTAGGGAAGGAAGGAAGCACCGAAGCAAATCTTAGATCCTTTTATTGGGCTGGCAAACGCCATGTTATTCACAGCATATTACTAGTTGTGATTTCTTTGCACATTATTCTTAGTCCAACCATAAGATAAAACAGCAAAGGGGAAATGTTGTAAGCTACTTTGGGTCCCCTTTGCGGAGAAAAGCGGAGTATAAATTAAGTAAGCCAGTAAGTAAGTAAGTAAATAGGAGCCCCGTGGCGCAGAGTAGTAAGCTGCAGTACTGCAATCAAAGCTTTGCTCACAACCTGAGTTCGATCCATGCAGAAGTTGGTTTCAGGGCTCAAGGTTGACTCAGCCTTCCATCCTTCCGAGATCGGTAAAATGAGTTCCCAGCTTGCTGGGGTAAAGTGCAGATGACTAGGGAAGGCAATGGGAAACCACCCCGTAAACATAGTCTTCCTAGTAAATAGTGTGATGTGATGTCACCCCATGGGTCAGTAATGATGTGGTGCTTGCACAGGGAACTACCTTTACCTTTTTAAGTAAGTAAATGGTCACAGCAATTAGGTTTCTGAAACTATATGATATTGTGCCGGTAAGTTCCCCCTCCCCATAATGCAAATAGTATTCTGGAGAGAGGAAGGAATTTACATCAGGAGAACAGCATGGTGGGAGGGATGGGCTAACCCTCTATACTGCAGTCTTACTCAAAGTCAGTCTTATGCAAAGGCACTTATGCCATTAACATTAAACACAGGAAATCCCTTCACAGATCTCCCTCTACCACTTTTGGTTTAGCCTGTTGGTGCATGTCCCTCTTCAGCCACCCTTGTCTCTGTCATCCGTCATAAATACCAAAGAGTCCTGCTGAATCAGACCAGGGATCGATCTAGTCCAGCATTCAGTACCATACTGTGGCCAACCTGTTTCCCAGGAAGGTTAATAAACAGGGCACAGAGGCCAATGCATTCCCTTGATGATGTCTCCTAGCACCAGGTTTCAGAGATTTACTTCCTTTAAATATGGAGGTTCCCTTTATTAACCATGGCTAGTAGCCCCTGATAGACCTCTCCTCCATGAATCTGTCTAACCCCCTTTTAAAGCCATCTGTGCTCATAGTCATCACTACCTCCACTGGCAGTGAATTTCACCATTTAATTATTTGTTGAGTAAAGTATTATTTCCTTGTCTCTATGTTCTGTACCTAGTTCCCATTAATTTCATTGCATTCCCTCACTTCCTTCTGCTGCCTCCTCCTGCAGATTCCAAAGCAAACATGACACTGGGGAAGATCTGTGGATGGCTCATTCCCCACATTAAAAAAAATGTAGACTACAACAATTTTGAAATCGTATTATCATTCTGCATGGTTGTTAGGTATAATTTTGGGTCTGAGAGTTCCCTGGAACTGTCCTACCTTGCAGGGAGGGCATGCAGTGGGTGAACCTAACATGCTACCCAAGGGGAATTCTCCTGAGAGGTCAGGTTACACAGCTGCCTTTGTCCAAGAAGGGATGATCAGGCCCTTCTTGGAGAACCGCCAGATCATGCACTGCTAGGAAATTCCATTGAATGACAGAAGTAAGATGACAGTTAAGCACAGTTTATTCAGAGATAGAAAGACAGACACAGTACTGTCAGCAAGCCCTCCGCCACCTCCTCTTGAGGCAGGAGACAGACACCTTCCCAAAGGCTGGCTCCCTTCCACCTGCTGAGGTAGGAGTGCATCTACTACAGACTCCCACTCACACAGAGATAAGGTACACCTGACCTGTCACTGCGCCATCAGGCTCCTCTTATCCAGAGGAGGGTCAACCCCATTCGGTTGTAAAGACCCCATTCTGTTGTTTTATGGAGTATTCAAACTAATGGTTCTTTGCGCCTGCATTACATCTCCCTGAACATACGTAACCATGTTTGTGACTATATGTCCTGCATGTTCTGTCCATGTTGCAGGTGTTTTTAGTGGAGAGAACAGGGCAGACTATTCTCAGGTCCTATCTGGACCTTGGTCACTGTATGTGTTCATAGGGCCGGCCTCTGGTGGTCTTGTTCCTCTGTAACAAATAAGTGGCTGTCGAGGGCAATACGCCGGTCTCCTGGCTATCTGTTGCTGACAGAATAAGATACTTCTAAGAGAAACCAAAAAAAAACACCTCTGTACTCTTACCATAGGTTTAGAAATTAGTACAGGAAAATACTGATATCAACAATGCAAAACAATTTGTATTGAATGCTGCAGGACAAAAGATAATGAGGTGCTATATACAATAGGGGAGTAGTCAAAGACTGATGGAAAAATGTGCTCTTCTAGATGGTGTAACTTGACTGCACATTTAGAGGGGGGACTGACCAGAGAGACAGATAGATAGACAGGACACGGGAGGTCATCTCTAGTTGCACCTCAACCTCATTTCCTGTCCCCTTTGATGTTTAGAGATATATTGTCAGGGAAACTTCCCCTCTCTCTCTCTTCCCCTTTGCCCTTCATCCAAACAAGACCTAAAGCCGGGCGCTCCGCGCGTCCAGGCCTTCCCACCCCAAGATGGAGTGGAAGGCAGATACCTTTTTATACCTAGAGAATTAGCAAGGTAGATTAGGATGGGGGACCCTTGTTTGTCCTTTCCTATCCAAAGTGTATTTCTACAGTAAATGTTCTTTAGTTTGATTAGAGCAAAAGACTGATGCTCCTTTTATTTTCACACACGCACGCATGAGCAAACTTCTGCTGTTAACTAAGCTTAATGCACTAAATACTGGAAATATCACCACGACAGATATTTCCAACAAAGACAATATATGCAACAATAGGTAATAGTCCATAATATATGTCAAATGATGTCCAAGCTGGTAATCATCATGCTAAGGAATAAGATGGAAAGATGGGATACGATTGTTTCGGAGTCTTCTTCAGTCCCAATTATATCACCAAGAGTGTATGCACTCGTTTCAATCATGACTCATTGTCCTAACCCACAAGGGGAATTGAAAAGTTCCTCATCAGGATACAAGTTATTGCCACACAATAATTCTTTGCAATAATCAACGGTCCCAAAGGATTCAGATATTGCAGTGCAAGCTAAATATACAGCATCTTACAGTAAGTCTATCACGTTTCCACAAGGGAAACAACGTGTAGCAACCTTCTAAGAGAGACAGGCAGTCTCTTGTTTCTCTGAAACACAGAGAGGCCTGGGTGCTTCTTAAAATGGCTGCACTTTGGTCAATAAAAAGGCCTAACTGAAGTACAGAAAACAGCTCAGAAACTGCAGGAAAATGGCTCATAAATGCAGGGTTGGTTTTCATATCTGTCATAGTCTCCCCATTCATTGCAGTCAAGGAAGCATACACAGGGTTTCAAGAGGTCTCCTATCTAAATACCAGCAGCCAGACCATACCAGCTTAGTTGTATCAGATGCTTTCTTTCCTTCTTCTGGGGCCTTAGAATCATAGAATCATAGAGTTGGAAGGGACCACCAGGGTCATCTAGTCCAACCCCCTGCACGATGCAGGAACTTCACAACTCCCTCCCCCCCCAATGACCCCCTACTCCGTGCCCAGAGGATGGCCAAGATGCCCTCCCTCTCATCATCTGCTTATGGTCATAGAATCAGCATTGCTGACAGATGGTCATCTAACCCCTTCTTAAAAACCTCCAGGGAAGGAGAGCTTACCACCTTGAGCAATGCTTGTACACGTAACACCGCCATTTGTTTCTCTCTGTGTTTTGTTTTGTTTTGCAATGGTGGCTTTGGTCATAGGAATATAATAATATGCAGTCAGTCATCCTTTTAGATATCAGCAGATAAGGATCATATGGATTGGGTTTTCCGAGCTATTTGGTTGAAGTCTGTATGTTAACAAGAGGCACATTTTGGATGTTTTTTGTGCTACTGCTGAGCTCCCATTTCAAGTTGGGGATGCTGCTCTAGTGCTTCTAGATGTATGCAGAAGCCTTTTCTCTAAGTAGTTGTGGATGGGGATGTCAGAGCAGCCCCCTGTTAAAGTGTAGTAATGGCTTCCAACCCCCAGTTCCTCCCAGCCCTTTACAAAACCCAGCATACGGCGTTCCAGCTTTATGGTTTCCAATAGGAGCGTTTTAATGGCATCCGTCAATACGATGCGATTAATAATTTACCTAAGAATAATCTTTGTGGAGGTATTAAATTAATCAAAGGTACTACAGGGAATTCAAAGATCTCTCTCGAGCCAGGTCGAAAAGTAGAGGCATTCTTCCTGATGCAAGAAAGATTTGCTCTGGAAGCCAGCCGCAGCCCATCGGCACAGCCTTAAGCATTTGTGGACTGGCCACTCAATTTCAAGGCTTTGAGCCAAGCTGTGGTTATGGCACGGGAAGGTGCCCTTGGGGTCTGGGCAGACCTGTTTATTTACTTCATTTATATCACACTTTTCTCCCCAACGGGGAGATTGGCTTACAACATTCTCCCCTTCTCCACTTTATCCTCGCAGCGACCTTCTGAGGTGGGTTAGGCTGAGAGAGTGTGACTGGCCCAAGGTCACCCAACAAGCTTCCATGCCAGAGTGCGGATTTGAACCTGGGTCTCCCAGATCCTAGTCCAACATTCTAACCACTACACCAAGGGCACATTCACACATCCTGAATAATGCACTTTCAATCCACTTCCAATGCACTTTAATGATTCTATAACCTTAGGCAGATGATGAGAGGTAAGGCATCTTGTTCATCTTCTGGGCATGTAGTAGGGGTCACTGGGGGTGTGAGGGGAGGTGGTTGTGGATTTCCCACATTGTTCAGGGGGTTTGACTAGATGACCCTGGTGGTCCCTTCTAACTCTGTGATTCTATGATGGTTTGCAAGTGGATTTTACCATTTCACACAGTAATATCCAGCTGCAAAGTGCATTGAAAGTGGATTGAAAGTGCAATATTCAGGATGTGTGAAAGCAGCCCAATTTGGATCAAAGCAACTTTTCACTCTACAATAGTGTGATCAAAATTACCTTCTCGTCATGCTTCACAATATGGAGATGCAGCAGGCAGTTTACAATACAATACAATACAATACAATACAATACAATACAATACAATACAATACAATACAATACAATACAGGTATTCCTTTATTGGCATCTTGAAGTAATCATCAGGCAGTTGCTTTCTTGGTTTCTGTTCTGTGCCCATCCACATACTAACTATAATATTCCACATAGAGCAACATGGTCTACACAAGGACTCTAATGTTATGTACCAGAAACAGAGGAAAATTTTACATATCTGTTATTCATTTCCCCCTGGCAGAGGTCTTGAGGCTTTAATGTGTGCTTTACAGACATAAATTCAACAGATATAGCTTATCTTATAGCTGTAGCCTCAAGTCAACAGAAGGTGCCTTTTGCTCCTTGGATGAAAAGTGAGATGAAAATGTGATCAAGCTCCAGATATGTATATTTCAACCCTAAACACATTTTGCAGCCTAGGAAATCCTAGTGTTCAAGAGGGCTTACTCTAAAGTAAGCATGCTCAGGATTGCAGCCAAAAATTCCCATTGATTTCTGCAACTAAAGGGAAATGGAACCACCATTTCCCTCCTAATATTTAAATACACCTCCTTTGTGGAAACACAAACACATGCATGTCCATTGTTAGCTTAATAGCATTCAAGACTTCCATATAAAAATAAATGGAAAGAAACCTTTTGCCACCACTTTCATAATATATTTTTTCAGCCTCCATGAGAAGTCTAGCTAATGTATCTTCCTCATATAAAACATAATGTCTTATTTGAAAAAAAAGGGAGGAACTCAGGGGTAGCATGGACTGTAATTTTAAATTTGCTGTGAGAGATTTCAAAGAGACCAGATTGCTGAGTTAAGTCTTGTGTCAATCTGCACTACAAAAAAAAAAAATTTTTTTTTTTGAACAGACTTCACCAAAAAGACAAAAAAGGATCAAAGTAGAGGCATGGAAGAATAAACTTTGTGGCCATAATCCAGCACAGAGTTATATCCACTTGAACTCTGCTGATTTCAATGGGATTTAAGCATGCATAACTCTGTGATGGATTATGGTCCCTGGAATACCTTAAAGAGTTATTATCTTGGTCTAGAAATGAGTAATGGAAGATACGATAGTCCACCTATTAATATTTCAAGAGCAGAGTAAGCAAAGAAGACAAGATTATGACATGGAAATCAATATCCATATATCTGAAATGCTATTGTATTAGCTATTCCTGTCACATCCAGCCATAAAATCACAGTCAAAACCATGTGCACTGGTAAGAATAACAATAATCAAGTTAATAATTATTATATTACATTGTCAAATGTGGGTCGGTGTTCATGAATGCCGGGTTGAAACCCTTACACAATTTACAATGATAACAGTCTGGCTGCTGTACCATGGCGTCTGGAAACATGGAGATAATGAGATGAATTCCAGCTTCATTTGATTTTATAATCTGCATCTCAACAAAGGTTTCCAATGCAGCTTCCTCACAAACTCAACAGTTAAAAATATTCGCTCCCAATAAAATATTAAATTTAGAGTGTACGGTAGAGGTAAAGGTTACTGTCAGAAATCTTCTCTTTCTTTCACAGTCTGGAACAGTACTGAAGTGAATGTTAAAGGAAGAGGAACTCCTGAAGCAGCTCCACCCAAATGCAGTGTTTCATTGAGCCAGCCTGGTGTAGAGGTTAAGAGCAGTGGTTTGGAGCAGTGGACTCTGATCTGGAGAATCGGATTTGATTCCCCACTCCTCCACATGAGCGGCAGATGCAAATCTGGTGAGCCAGGTTGGTTTCCCCACTCCTACACATGAAGCCAGCTGGGTGACCTTGGGCTAGTCACAGTTCTATTAAGAGCTCTCTCAGCCCCACCTACCTCACAGGGTGTCTGTTGTGAGAGGGGAAGGGAAGGTGACTGTAAGCTGGTTTGATTCTGCCGTGAGTGTTAGAGAAAGTCGGCATATCAAAACCAACTCTTTTGGTTGTGGTGCGCCATCTTATATATCTATTGTGGATGCTTTATTGATTATGTTTATGGAACCGGTTTTATTTATTAGTGTTGTTTTAATATTATTTTATTGTATTTTTTGCTAATTTGGTTGTTTTGTTGAAATTAATGACATTGTGAGTTGCCCTGAGCCCAGCCTTGCTGGGGAGGGCGGGATATAAGATTAATAAAATAAATAAAATAATATTAAATAAAATATAATCAATACGGCATGCAGTAAGAATCCCCCTTTCTTTTCACTCTGTTGCTTAAGGAATAATTGGTAATTGAGGGAAGGGAAAACTTATACTGTATGTCTGGACCCCTGGCAAGATGAAGTTCAGGGACCTTCTTACAGAATCTTCTTTCTTTAATAGCTCTAGCTTCTGACATCAATATCCTCCATGAATTTATAAGAACTGGCCATTACAATACCCTGTGGCAAAGACTGTAGTGGAAGCGCAAAAACACCATGTGTTCGTACATAGATATGCCTGTCACAAGCATTTGAATGGCAATGTAAAAAAGATCAATTCTTCCATTATTTCTAAGGGTTTTTGGCCAATGATGAATTAATTTTGATTTACTTTCAGATTTACTTGAATGAGCAAATTCAGTCAAAGTTTTAAAATGCAAGCTTACTGTGCCCAGTAGGAAAATTCTCTTCCTGCCGAAGAAAGCGCAAATAATTAATAATCAAATCAATAATCAATCCATTTTTGCCAGTGCTTGGAAAGGATTCCTGTCATTTTCATTATATCCCGACTCTCTTTCCTTCTTCTGAAATATGCTTGACTGTAGTGCGTTTGGCAGTATTTCACACATGCATGTTCTCTGATGGGAGTCCTACTTTCCCCATCCTGCAGATTTCAGCTAGTGATTATAAATGCTGTAATCTGTTTTCTGCCAGTCTCATGTGTTTGTTAAATTTTCTGTAGTTTTCTGTTACATGTCATTTTGTTTTATGACCCTTTGGTAACCATTTATTGATAAATTTAACTTTAAAAAACACACCTGATTGTTTTTTATGACCTGACTGAAGCATCCATGAGCCTTGGGTAAAATTGATGTCACAAGGCAGAGCAGAGGCACCTAGTACAGGACGCTGCGGCTAGACTGCTTGTCAGGGCCAGCTATTGAGATCATATGTTCCCGCAGTATGGCAGCAATTATACTGGCTACCAATCTGCTCTTGAGCCTAGTTTAAAGTTAAATTGTGGAACTCCCTGCCCCAGGATATGGTGATGGCTGCCAACTTGGAAGGCTTTAAGAGGGGAATGGACATGTTCATGGAGGAGAGGGCTATCCGGGGTACTAGTTAAAATGGATACTACTCATGATGCATACCTATTCTCTCCATGATCAAAGGAGCATGCCGAATATATTAGGTTCTGTGGAACACAGGCAGGATAATGCTGCTGCAGTTGTCTTGTTTGTGGGCTTCATAGAGGGACCTGGTTGGCCACTGTGTGAGCTTGATGAGCTTGATGCTGCTGGACTTGATGAGCCTTGGTCTGATCCAGCATGGCTTTTTCTTATGTTCCTGAGGTGCCGGTTTTGTACTTTAAAGCCCTACATGGGTTGGGACCAGGGTATCTGAAGGATTGTCTTCTCCCATACATTCCTGCCTGGGAATTAAGATCATAGGGAGGCCCTCCTCACTTTCTACCAATTAAAGCCACTTGTTTGGTGGGTGCATGAGAGAGGGCCTTTTCCATGGCAGCCCCACAATTATGGAACAACCTCCCCAGGGAGATGTGCCTGGCACCCTTATTGTCGATCTTCAGGAGGAAGTTGAAGACAGTCTTATTTAGGACAGATCAAATCAAATGACCTTTATTGGCATATTTTATTTAGGACAGCATTTTGATTGATTTAGCTTTTATTATTGCCGATCCTAATTAGTGTTTTTAAACTGTGACTTTATAGGTTTTATAATTGCTGTTTTATTGTGTGTTTTTTATAATGTTTATTTATATTGTAAGCTGCCTTGAGTTCTGCAAGGGAGGAAGGCATTTAACAAATATTTTGAAGCTGTTGTGCAGCTGCAAAGGTGTTCTCGCAGCTGCTCCAGGCAGACGATGTTGAGGCAAAAAGATCTGAAGCTCAGCTCATGAGCAATCGTGGCGGTGGCGCAGTCAGTTTACCCGCTGAACCAGTTTGCTGTGAAGGTTGCAGCATCCAGAGCCAGCACTGCCCTCTGTTATATATGTTTTTTCAAGGCTGCTCCTTCTCAGTGTTGTATATTACTGACTGGGAAGAGAGAAGACAATAAATGGCTATGCATGGAACTAAATGGACTTTGAAATCTGAGCAGTTGGTGCTTGAAAGTACAGCAGCTGAATATAATGGATATTGGCGTAAGAGCCCCCAAACAGCAGGCCACTGATAAAATAATTCAAGGAGAGTTACTATTGATTACATAAAAACATTTCAGTGTTCAAAGAAAGTGCTTTATAATTTGATCTTGTGAGGTCTTTGTTTTTATCACCCCACACTGTTTAGAATATTTATTTAGTTGCTGTTTTAGTATTGGGGAGTCATGGATGTTGTTGTTTTTGCCTTCAAGTCACAGCTGGCTTATGGGGACACCATTGGGTTTTCAAGGCAAGAGATGTTCGGAGGTCGTTTGCCATTGCCTTCCTCTGCATCGTGACCCTGGTATTCCTTGGAGGTCTCCCATCCAAATACTAACCAGGGTCAGGGCTGTAAGTTTGTGACTGGCCCAAGGTCACCCAGCAAGCTTCCATGGCATGAATGGGGATTTGAGTTTGGGTTTCCCAGGTCCTACTCCGAAACCTTAACCAATACACCACGTTGGCTCTCGTGGTTGATTTAGGCACCATTATTTTAGATCTACGGCATGTTTTTATATAAGTATATTTTTACTATTATTCATACTGTAAATTGTCATATAGCTGTTTTTATTCTCATGTTGTACACTACCCTAAGCCTTGCCTTGTTGGGAGGGGGAGGATATAATTATAATAAATAAACAAAATTAGAAGTGCACACATTCTAGTTTGCACCTGTTTGCAGAATTAATTGAATTGACTTCATCCACAATATTTTTGCCATTTTATCTACATTATTGAACAATATAAACACTTTATTATAGAATTCCCCATTACTATGTATGGGTGTGAAAGTTGGTCAGTGAAGAAAGCTGTCAGGAAGAAAGTTGATCAATTTGAAATGTGGTGTTGGTGGAGAGTTTTATGGATACCATGGATTGCCAAAAAGACAAATCAGTGGGTTCTAGATCAAATCAAGCTGAATCCCTAGAAGCTAAAACGACTACACTGAGGCTATCATAATTTGAGTACATTATGAGAAAACGAGACCCACTCGAAAAGACAGTAGTGCTAGGAAAAGCTGGCAGCAGGAAAAGAGGAAGACCCAACAAGAGGTGAATTGATGCTGTAAAGGAAGCCATAGTCCTTAGTTTGCAAGACCAGAGCAGGGCTGTTGACAATAGGACCTTTTGGAGGCCATTCATTCATAGGGTCCCCCTCTTACTTTGTTTGGTTCTTTTGGAAGAGAGAGCACTGCGGACTAATTACATTTTTGTAGTATTTGTTTCATATATAAATAGATAAACAGAGTATGTATGAAGGCAAAGAAGCACTCCTTCAGGGCAGCAGATCCACTATCCCACATCAGTTCCCCACAGAGAGAGATAAATCCTGTAGCCCTGAGGTACTTCAGCTAACACTCAGCAATCTGTTTTTCTAACACAAAGCACATTTTTACACAGACCAACACAGACACAAACACCCCACCTGCACTCTCCCTTCAGCTAGAAGGGTTACTTTCCCCTGAGAAGTACTCTGATGAGTAACTTGAAGAAGGCTGTGAAGAACTATTTCCTAACAATTATCTGCCATTGAGGAAAATCCTCAGGATCGAAGGCCCCAGCTTCAGTTCCCTTGGCTACACCCAATCAAAATGTTGAGGTACCAATTTACAACAATACCCATGGGTGAAATGGGGCTATTTTTTTTTTACGTTGGGCTCAACATAAATTCTCACAGGAGGTTCATAATATAAATGTCCAAATGAAGTCCAGATGGAGAGAGAGAGAGAGAGAGAGAGAGAGAGAGAGAGAGAGAGAGAGAGAGAGAGAGAGAGAGAGAGAGAGAGAGAGAGAGAAGTGTTTTGAAATCCCTGAGGAACAGCCATTAGTCCACACAGTGGCAGAGGCATGGTAACCTGCTTGGAGAACTTAGAAGTTACTACTTCACTCCTTGGGGAATGTCCCTTATTACATACAAATCCATTATCGTAAAAAAAAAAAAATCCCATTAACTATACTTACTGGAAAATTTTCTTACAGGAAATTTTGTTTCTACTGTTGCCAAAGGGCAGGGCATAGAAAGCTATAACACCGTGCTAAAACAGCCCCTTCCTTTAAATTATCAAGTGACTACCCGAGATGCATACAGCAGCTGGTCCTCTGAAAGCATTACAGCATTGAACCAATCAATGCTCAGCACAATGTATTACCATCAGATAGGCATATATTTTAAGCCACAATTAGTTGCAAGCTGTATCCAGACTTCATTGGGGCCTGTAAGAAAGACTTAAATTATAAAATCAAGAGCTATTTCAGCTTGAAAGAGAGTATTTCTCGGCCTCAAGGGTGTTTTTTTTTTCTTTTCCGTATTGAAATCTTTTCACTCTTGAAAGCTTTTTCTGGCATTGCTGATGAGACAATGCCGCCCAAATCAGCTCCTCCCCGGCAACAGAAAAGGAGTTGTGCCCAGGTCTTTTGGGCCATCTTTCCTCACGCTTGCTTCAGCTGCAGCTTAGTGATCTATGCTTTGCTGGGAGCTCTTCTGTTTTCTCATGTGGAAGGCAACAACAAGAGTAACGAAAGTGAAGAATACAGGACTTTTATATGGAATCTTTCGATTCTCGCGAAGAACTTCTCAGGTATGTGTAGTGTCATGTTAGTTTCATAGGAGGGTTGCCAATTCTCCTGCCATTTTTTTTCAATGACTGCCTCAGGAGGCTAGTAGCATCCTTCTGCATTAGCTTTCCTTTACCACAATGCCATTTCTTTTACTCTGAGGAATCTCTGCTCCTAGATTCCTGAACAGGTCTATGTTTGGTTCAGAAAGAGAAAGGTGAGCAGTGGTCCTTCACACCTTTTGATTGTTGTCAAGGTAGTATGGAACATTGTCATGAATGAAAATGCTGATGCGTGGAGGGATTCTCCATGTTTCAGGTTTAGTCCATGGTTTTGAGGCTTCCTGAGGGTGAATCAAATGCTTCAAAGTGCTTAGCATAACACTGCAAAGCTAAAAGCAGATAAGTATCAATTTACAGTCCTCCTGCTGAGGAAATGGGATTATTCCAAGGTGTGACATTTTAGAATTAACTGCCTTTGGGATAATAATGTAATTATGATTTCTTAAATGGAGATATGCCATCTTCAGAAACCTGTTGTTAAACAAACTGATTTACTTCTCATATTTTAAAATTATTTTCTCATCTAATTTACCTTGTTTTATTGTGTTTGTTCTACCAACATGTTTTCATGTGGAGTTTTGGAAAGGATGTTGAGCTTAATATGTTTCAGTGCTCAGCCCCAGTATATATCTTCAGTGCTTGGGACTAACCTGACAATTTATGAATAGTTGGCATCTCGGCTGCCTCCCTTTTACTCCCCATATTTGGCAGCAACTAATGAGCATAAAGCATAGAGCTGAGACCTGAGGAATTTACTGCTAACCTTACAGATATATGGTGTCAGCTAGCCTTTTGGGCTGCTATTTCTATGGTTTTGTATATTTAGAGTATTACTTAAAGAGGCTTATTTTTATTCTCCAGCCCACTGAACTTTAGATTGATTGAACAGTTGAAGGGGTCCCTAAACCAGAATAGAATGCATTTTTCTCAGTTAGTACCCACATTAACAGGGGCTAGGGTGAAGGGATGCCTAATCACAGATAATGTTACAGTCAGACTTTCCAGCATCATTGTTCCACCCAGAAATGAAGCACTGAAAGGTATTTGCAAGTGTAATTAAAAAAAAAAGTATAATAAAGTGCAGATTTTCAGATGCCTCAACCTGGGAGAGTTCCACTGAAATCTGCAGCAAGGGTATGTGAAATTACACTATGGCAAATGTTTAAATTATTACCACTTCTTATTTTTTATGAACAGAAAATGAGACCTCATATGAGATGTTTGAGAAAAACGCACGAGAGCTGATACGTGAAATTAAATTGGAATGGTTTATTGACCCTAAAGAGAAATGGTCTTTTTTGGGGTCTCTGTTTTTCTGCTGCACTGTATTCACAACTGTTGGTAAGTATGATTTTTGCAAAGTATGTTGTGCTAGATTTGCTTAGGGGCTCGATATCATTAGGATATGAAAACAACAACAGAGGATCTTTGGAACTTTAAAGACTAGCATATATCACAAATACCTCCAAGTTATTCACATATTAATATGAATTGAGGAATCTCAGGCTGAACTTAATGATCTTTACTTCAGTGTAAATATACATAGAATCTGGCTGGAATGTTGTATTTCTATGTACACTTACTAGAGACAAAACCACATCGAACTCAGTGAGATTTACTTCTGAATAAACATGAATCATGCTGCAAGTTGCATCAAGGACTTCTCCGAGAAAATTATTAATGGATGTGAAAGTTACATTAACTATCATGCCCCACCAAAAGGGAAAAAACAATCAGGATTATTCATGATGATGCCACAATTCACTGATCTTTACCATTGTCTCTCCCTTCCTCCCTTTTACAACTGACATTGATTTCATCTGCCACATTGTTACCCACTCACCCAATTTGTGGAGATCCCCCTAGAGCTCTTCACAGTCATCCTTGGTTTTCACCATCCTGAATAATTTTGTGTCATCTACAAACTTGGCCACTACACTACTCACCCCTGGTTCCAGATCATTTATGAACAAATTGAATAGTACTTGCCCCAATACCGATCCTTGTGAGACCCCACTGCTTACTTCCCTCCATTGTGGGAACTGTCCATTTATTCCTACTCTTTGCTTCCTGTCATTTAACAAATTTTTAATCCATAAGAGAACCCCTCCTCTTGTCCCATAACTGCTAAATTTATTCCGGAGTCTTTGGTGACATTCCTTGTCAAAAGTCTTTTGAAAGTCCAAGTATATAATGCCTTCTGGGTCACCATTATCTACGTGCTTGTTTGCTTTCTTAAAGAACTCCAAAAGGTTGGTGAGGCCGGACTTCCCTTTGCATATGCCATGCCGATTTGCCTATAGCAGGCTTTGTGCCTAATAATTCTATATTGTGTTACAATTTCTACTAATTTGCCTGAAACAGATGTTAGGCTAAGTGGCCTGTAATTTCTTGGCTCCCCTCTGGACCCGTTTTTTAAAATAAGTGTAACATTTGCTACTCTGCAGTCTTCTGGTACAGTGGCTGAATTTAGTGATCAGTTATATGGGTTCATAGATCAACAAACTCACATTTTCCATAAGAATTCTTGAGTGTGTGCAGTCAGGACCCAGAAACTTACTGGTTTTTAATTTTCTCATTGAGTCTAGAATGTCATCTCTCATCACCTCAATTTGACTCAATTCTTCAGACTCCCTTCCTGAAAATGGTGGCTGTGGCATGAGTATGTGCTTCCCACTTTACACAGTGTCCACAGAAGCAAAAAATTCATTGAACTTCTACCTTTAGCTATCCCTTTATTCTTTGGTCATCCAAAGGCCCAACTGCTTCTCTGGGCAGTTTCCTGCTCTGGATATATTTAAGGAAATGTTTATTTGTCTTGATGCTTTTAGCAACCTGCTTCTCAAATTCTCTTTTTGCATGCCTAATTAGGACTTACATTTATTTTGCCATAGTTTGTGGTCCCTTCTGTTCAGTTCATTGAGGCAGACCATCCACTTTTTTAAAAAAGAAGCCATTTTACTTTTTATGACTTTGTTGACTTGCATTGTTAACCATGCGGGCATTCTAGATTTGACAGTGCCTTCCCTAACCGGGTGAATGCATTTTATCTGGGCTCCAATTCATGTGGTTTTAAGTAGCTTCCAAGCCTCCTCCAGGGATTTGACTCTCTTGTGTTTCCCTTTCAGCTTCCTTTTAACTACTCCTCTCATTTTTGTGACGTTCCCTCTTTTGAAACCAAATGGTACAGTTCTGGATGGTAGGGGTAACTTTCCAGTGACCAGAATGCTGAACTTAATATCACTGTGGTCACTGTTCTCACACCAAGCAGGCATGTCACCATGCGGTCAAAACGCTTGTTACAGATTAAGATTAGATTATTAGGAATATAGAAATGTAATGTCCGTACATCGGCCCTGCTCCACCGAACATTTAATAACGTCCCATATTTGGACAGGGTTTGTCCCTGCGGGGAGGACGTAATAGAATTAGTCCTCCACGTCCTACTTAACTGTTAGCTGTATGCTAGGGGTCGATCCCAATTAACAGACCCGATTTTTGCGGACAGGGAATGGTAATCCACCAAAATCAAGGAGTCCCATACAAGGCCCAATAAAAACTGAATTGGTGGCAAGGTTCTTACAGTATGCAATCAAAGAATGTGAACGCCTATGTATTAAATAAGGCCAGTTTAGGACCGCAAAATCAAGTAATCCACTTAGCCCTTTAAATTGATTTTATTGCAAAACCCATGGGGGTTAGAAGTACCTGTATAATATGGTTTTACTGTAATTGTTTTGTATGTTTTACTCCAATAAAGGCTTTCATTCATTAAAAAATAACTGAATCACCCACTACCAAAAGCCCACCTCCCTCCAACCCCAAAGAGGTATCCTCGGTATGAGAGGATATTGGTCTGTCACCCAAGGAAGGGGTCCCTTCTAAGGCATTGCATCCCTTTTCCTAAGATGGGTGCTCTCTGCTCTCAAGACTCTCACTCTCCACAACAGCAGAAGAGCTGTCAGCACAGGAGTGGGACTGTTTTGGTAAGTCCCTGAAGGTCTTGTCCCCAAATCTGTCTCTTTGCCTCACCTTCTCTACGTTGGCAACTCTACCCTCAATGGAACAAACTTGCTCCATGCATTGAACACACACCCATGATTTCTGCCCAGTGGGTAGGCAATTATATATGTGGCTCTCCCTCCAAACACTGGATAGCTCCTGCTCCTCTGCTGGCTTTCTAGCTGATTTAGTCATTTAAAGGTATTTTAGAGTGAAACAGAATGCTTACCTGAATTTGTATAGATGCACTTGTATAATTTGTTAACTTGTATAATTTGGTAAGAGAAGCCTTTCCCTAGATTGCATGGGACATACCTCCAAAAGGAAAGGAAATCCCCATTTATGCTTATTGCAAGCTGGCAGCTGTCCTCTTGCAATTGGCAGATGAGTGAAATGGCCCAGCTCCCTGCCTTCCTGCCTGAAATTCAACAAGAAGGAGGACTCCAGGATATTTCTCTGGGAAACAAAAGTAGCTTGGTTTACTAGAAGCGGCCTTTCTTACTGGACTCTGGATAGGCTGGGTCATGTCAACAGCTGTCCTTGTCAACTGTTCATAGGTTTCCCCCTGCATTTTGTCTACCATCTTGAATTTCACAGTTACCCTGAACGTAGTAGCTTTTTTATTTCCCACACCTTGCCAATCCATCCTTCATCACTGTATTTGGGAATCATGCCACTTTTTTGCAAATATCATTTCTGCAGTAGTCAATAAATCTGGCATTAAAGGGTAATGCAGGTTTAATACAAAGTTGTTCAAAAATCTGTAATAGAGCATTTGGAGTTAACGGTAAATTATTGTTAGTCATTCTATTGATCTTGATTATGATTCTTAAAAAAAAAACTTTGGACAATAGAACATGTATAAACAATCTACAGCCCCTGCTCAAATAAGTGAAGCTGTTGTGATAGAGCACAGGGGGAGAGATGGTCTCGCAGATATGAGGGTTATCACGATCCTTCTTACCTGGGTACTGAGGGAGAGAGAGCTTGCTTGTCTGTTTGCCTGAATGTTCATTTGGAGTTTTAATTTTCTCCTTCTTAGTCCCCTTTACTTATTTTACCTCAGAAGAAATGAAACATCAGAGGGTTTTTTTTTTAAAGTTAACACACAAATAACAGATGTATTAAACACTGTACAAGGGAGGGATTTGGAGGGTAAACAATAGATTAGGAAAATCATAGATCTTAGATGGCTTAGTTGGTACACAATTACAGTTCTTAAATTCAGTTCACAACTTCAGTTCAGTTCCCCGAACTTCTTATGGATGTTTCTATTCAGACTCTGCTGCCTAGCTATCAGGGAAGTTGGAGACCATACAATCTCTCTTTCCCAGAGAAACAGAAGTATGGCGATTTCTCCTCAAATCTCTCTTTCAGTTCTCACTAAAGATATACCTCACTTTTGTGGCAGTAATCCCTAAACAACACCCTGTATTTGGAATATCGACTTCCCAGAGCATATTCCCTTCCAGTGACCTGAGAAAGGGTCCTTTCCTCCCAGTCTCTGCTTGTAACTCTACAGGATTTGTTTTACACCAGCTTAGACAAATCTGAATTCTCAGGTTCCCAGAGTCAAACACAGCTACCGAACATGCAGGTTACCAATAGTCATTCTCCCGACAAAGGAACAAAACAATATAATAATGAGGCTAGGGAACCTTAAAGATAACCTTACCCAGATTAAGTCAGCACAGGCCCATTTACCCCCATCTAAACCAAGGGTACCTTCCCTTTCTACTAGAACTGAGCACCAACCAAATTCTAAACACAAGGTTGATATGACTCCTGACTTAGTAAACCAGCCAGCCCAAAAGTCTGACCTACTTCAAGGAACCAACCATAACAGTCTGACCTACCTCTGGAACCAACCATAACAGTGTGTCCTCCTTCAGCAAATCCTAACCTGCTTAGGGAGATGTCTCCTACAGATCTCCCTGATAAGGACTGACTCTCATCTTGCTGCAAATTTCTTAGCTGGAATGTTGCTGGATGGTCAGCTAAACTTACTGATTCTGATATACAGTTATTTCTTTAGACCTTTGATATCATCTTTGTTCAGGAAACTTGGGCTACAAATGAGATCTTTCTCCCAGGCTTTACCTCTTTTACCCAAAAAGCAATCAAAGGCTCTGTGGGCCGCCCTCGTGCAGGACTAGCATGCTTTATCTCCACTTCTTTAAGCATAAGCTCAATTGACCCTCTTTTGGCTGAAGAGTTGGTGCTAGCAGTTAGAGTAAACCTGACTTTTTTTCCACTTATTTTATTTTCTGTTTATATTCCTCCTGCTAGATCAAGTAATACTGCATGAAACTGGGCCTGTCTGGGAGAACTATTTGATGACATCAAAAACAACCATCCAACTACTCCAGTTCTTATGGCTGGTGATTTTAACGCACGAATAGGGCCGGATGATAATACTCTCTTACAAAATCTTATAGGGAATTTTGATGAATCTTTCTTGAGTTCCCTATGGTATACTAGAACTTCCAGGGACTTGGTAATTAATTCTTCTGGCTTAAGTCTGGCCCAATTCACTATTCAGAGGAACCTAATAATAGTAAATGGGTGATCGCGGATCGACCCTAATGGAGATTTTACTTTTTTTAGCCAAAAGGGTGTTATCGATTATTTTCTTGTTTCGTTAGATCTCTTACCTCTAATCAGTAATATGGAAGTCTGCGATTACATGGGCAGTGACCATCTCCCTATCTCTCTTTCGATCAACCAATTATGTGTTCAACACTTAATACCGTCCTACCATCAAATTTTGCACCAATCCCAAAAAGCCCTAGTTCGTGTTTACTGGAGACCTGAGCTTGATTCCTTGGTGCATGGCAAAATGCAGCTTTTGGAAGTGACTTCGTTGAAAGCTGCCCTCCTTGAGCAAGAGTCTGCAGCTACAGTCTTAAATGTTTTTTTCAGGTTAATTGATTTATTTAAACCTTTATTTACTAAAGAAATCACCTCAAGCTTGCACGCTTTATACAAACAAAATTCTTGGTTTAACCATGAGTGTAGACTACTCAAACGAGCAATAACCAGGAAACAGAGAATTCAGAAGGAACAATACTATTTCAGTATTGAAGGAATTGTTAACTATTAAAAAGAACTACAAGGACTTGGTAAACTGGAGGAAAAAAGAGGCCCTATATAAAAATTGGAGGAGCTTAATAACAGCTATAAACAACAATGATAATTCAACCTTCTGGCGGACTGTGAATTCTTTAAGTAATGGCTATGCCAGAGTCCCCTCATGTATCCCATCATCGGTCTGGGTAGCTTACTTCAAGAGCCTCTTCTCCTACTCTGTGGAAAACCAGGGACTTATACCTGTAGCACCTTCTATTTTGTTAAATTCCTGGCCAGATGCGTCTCCTAATGAAATTAAACCGCTCATTGATCGCTTACGCTCAGACAAAGCCCCAGGTCCTGATCTAATTCCCTACGAACTTTTTAAAGTCAACAGTAAATGGTGGGCCAACATTCTTGCTCCTGTATTTACACAAATTAATGCATCAGGAGCCATTCCAAAATCTTGGAGACATACTATTATCGTCCCAATCTTTAAAAAAGGTCAGCGCTCTGACCCAAGCTGTTATCGTCCAATCAGCCTTTTGTCTTGCTTAGGCAAATTGTATTCCTCCTACTTATTAAAGAGGCTGTTGGACTGGGTTGAGAGTAATGACATCCTTGGCTGGGAACAGATTGGCTTTAGAAGGGGTTGTCTGTCACGGACTACTGTTTAGTGCTCTCCCATCTAGCCGAGAAATATTCCTCCCCCTGAAATGGCTCCCTTTACGAGGGTTTTATGGAAAGGGAGCTTTTGATACCATCCCGAGGGAGAGGCTATGGTTGAAACTATCAAATTCTACTATGGATAGAAGGTTACTATGGCTTATTCAGCAATTTCATACTGACCTCACAGCTCAGGTTCGCTGTGGCAACCAAGGAGAACTAACCGAGCCCTTTGAACTGGTCAAGGGAGTTAGACAAGGTTGTCTCCTTGCTCCTCTCTTGTTTAATCTATACCTGAATGATATGGCAACCAATTTCTCAGAGTTTTGCCACCCCCCAAAGCTTGCAAGTCATCCCACCCCAATTCTACTCTATGCTGACGATGCAGTTCTCCTGTCCTGCACAAGAATTGGTTTGAAAAGGTCTTTGCAAACTTTTTTTGTGAGTACTGCTCTAGGGAAGGTCTTAAAATAAACCATCATCAATCTAAGATTATGATCTTCACTAAGAGGAGAAAAATGCCTCTTTTTCGCTGGGTATTAGATGGCTTTGAGGTTGAATAAGTCAAGGAGTTTGTTTACCTTGTCATTCTGTTTTCCCATAACCTAAATTGGAATGCCCATCAAAAAGCAGTGTCCAACAAAATTAAACCTGGGGTTGGTGCTATTGTCAACTTTTTTCACACCAAAAGTGGCAAATATATTCCAGGGGCTATTCAGGTTTTTAATCTGAAAATTATCCCAATTATCCTCTTTGGTGTTGCTATCTGGATAACAGTCATCAATGAATCTATAGATCGTCCACTGCTTCAGTTCTTACGAAAACTCCCAAATGCCCCTCGATGTGTTGCTGGCGTTACTCTTCATTCCGAGTTTGGCCAAATGTCACTTGAAGCTAGGGCGTGGTTGGCCGCCTTTAAACTACACCTTAAACTGTGCTTTAGCACTGAGGGGTTCCTAGCTTCTCTGAAGCATGACCCTTTTAAATCCTCATGGCAAAAAATCTTAGATGAGAAACTGTCGTTGTTGGGCTTCTCGCAGGATATGTTATTAGATCTTGGGAAAACTGAAGCTTTTACCAAAATTAAAAAGCGCATTAAAGAGCTTGATTATAACAGCACTACTTTTTGTGCTTGTCGCATCTTTTCATCCCAGTTCTTCGGAATACCCCCTCCACGTGGTCTGCCTGCCTATACATATTATCTGAAAACTCCACGTCTTTGTAGAGCTTTTTGCTTGGCTAGACTGAATGCTAACCCTTCTATGGTAATGCAGGGCAGAATTCTGAATGTACCATACTCAGACAGGATCTGCCCTTGCTCTTCTTGCTTATTGACTCATTAGCTCATGCCCTTTTGGAATGCCGCTTTTACGAGGAACTTCGATCGCACTATATTTCCCCCCTTTTAATATACAAATCCAATGCCTCTGTGACTGGCATAATGTCTTTTTTACTTAGTGATAGGGACCCCAAGGCTACATTGTCAGTGGCAAGATTTGTTTCAGTCCTTATATCACTCCAACACTAGCTATATGCTGCTCAAGATCAATTGATCAAGGAGCTTCTAAGGGATAAAAGGAAAGGAAAGGTTACCAATAGCAGAATAAATTCCTTTCCTCAGAGATGAGAGAGTGAATTCCTTAGCTCCGCCCACTCCCTTTCTCTGAGCTTCTCTCAAAGATTAACTCTTTGTTCATCACAAGGGTCCAAGGACATGAAGGGTTTGTATGTGATAGCCAATAAATTGAGGCTGGTAACTGATAGGCAGGCAGTGGAGTGATTGTAGAATGGGAGTAACATGCATGTGACATCTAGTTCCTGGTAATAGCCATGGCATTCTGCACCAACTGGAGTTTCTGAGTTGATTTAGAGGGGAGACCAATGTACAGTGCACTACTGTAGTCTAGTCTCGATGTTACTGTGGTGTGGATCCAGGTGGTGAGATCTGCTGTATCATGGTAAGGGGCCATTTTACAGACTAGGCTGAGTTGAAAAAAGACTTTTTTGCAGCTTCATTAACTTGCTTCTCCAATAATAATGTTGGGTCCAGTATAACTCCAAAGTTCTTAACTGGGTCAGCTGAACTCCATCAGAAATGGGGAGCAGAATGTCTTTCAAGATATCTGACTTCCCAACCAACATTACCGGTGTCTTTTCAGGGTTTAATTTCAATTGGTTCACTTTTAGCAACTTAACCACAGCAGCCAGGCTGTTATTCAGGACCTTTACTGCATCAACAGGAGATTTGGATAAGAATATATAGAACCGGGTATCATCTGCATATTGATAACAATCAACACCAAAAACTACAAATGATTTGTCCTAAGGATTTTACATAGAGATTGAAAAGCAAGGGGGATAGAATTGTACCCTGTCCACAGGATAGATAGGTCCCACACTGATATCTGGTTTCCAGTAGCAACTCTTTGAGTCCAGTCCATGAGGAATGGTTTGAACTAGTTCAATGCACATTCCTGATACCTACTTCTTCCTCCAAGTATCTCAACAAGATGGCTTGATCTACTATATTGAAGGCTGCAGGAAAATCCAATAAGAGTAGCAAAGAGGCAAGGCCTTTGTCTACACTCAGACAGAGGTCATTGACTAACGCTAGCAGAGCCATCTCTGCCCTAAAGCCTGCCCTGAAGCCAGACTGAAAAGTGTCTAAAGCAGATGAGTTATCCAAGAAAACTTGGAATTGGTTTGCTACTGCTCTCTCAATCACTTTGCCCAGAAAGAGGAGATTGGCCACAGAATTTTTCTGTAGGGTTTTTTTTTAACCACTTGTTTGAGTGGCCAAGGGAAGGTGCCCCGACTGAATGACCAATTTTTGATAGATATTAAGGGTTTGTTGATGTGGTCCTTATATGATTTCAGCAGCTAGGATGGCCAAGGATCCAAAGTACAAGTAGTGGTCTTCACTAGGATCTTGTCAACATTTGTCATAGAAACTTGGTCAAATGGCCATAAATAAACCAGGTGGTGTATTAGGCCTTTCTTCTGGTTTGCCTATGTTACAACTGGCATCCAGATCAAGGCATATTCTTTATATTCAGCAAAAGTATCACAGCTAATTGTCTCTTCCTGGGACAATAAAAATCTTTCAGATTTTGGTGTCAGCTGGTGCTGAGCTACCTTGAACAACTGGGATGGTTGTGAACTAGCTGATGCTATAGTAGCAGAGAAATAACATTTCTTTGCTGCCTCGAGTTCAGCACTCAGAACAGTCTAACTACAGTACAATCCTGACCAGAGTTACAACCCTCTAAGTCCATTGTAATCAGTGGGCTTAAAAGGGTATAATTTTGCTTAGTATTGCACTGTCTCCCCCTTTTCTGCATACTATGTTTTCAGGATCTTTTGCATTGTCTTGTAAATCTTTCTGTTTAAGAGGATTTTTTAGGGGTATGCATCTCCAACTTGTGTTTTATTTGATTTGTGATTTTGTTAAACATTTTTGTTCATTTTCTTTATTCTATTTGTTATTCATTTCCATTGATTTCAGTAGAATTTTTGGCTGAAACTTTTGTTTGACATCTATCTGGAATGATATTTTCTGGGGCTGTGACCCCCTCCCCCCCTTGAAGGGATCCTTCCTGCAAAATTGCAGACAGATTTTATAGGTAATTAAAATGCTTGCTGGACAGGCACAGGGAAGTGTTTGATAACCCCAGAAAACGGGTCGTGTTTATAATAAATACTCTACAATAGTGTACCTTTGTCTAAATGGGAGTGGAAGTCTGTTTTTAAACTAAAATGAGGTATGTGGGCAAGGGGAATGAAACCCTACCAATTCCTGTGCCTTGCTTTGCTTTGAATAAGTTGGAAGGAACCAGTTATCAATTTTCTCTCCATCTTCTAATGCACCTATGCAGTCCAAACCACAGCAGCCCACAACCTAAAAGGTGCTCATGAGGCAAATATCTCCAGATGTCCCAAGCAGTCAAGGCAAGCCAGTGGAATCCCACAGTGTAGGGCAAAGCAAAATAGTTCTGATTGTTCAGGGTTCTTAGGAGAAGCCAAAGTGTTTGAAAGAGGCGTATCCTATTTTGTTGTTGCCTGTAACCTCAGGCAGAATTGTTAGTGTTTGGGTGGACTTCATTGCTAAGGTCTTTCACAAGGACACAGACTCTGGGATAAGCCCTTTGGATGCCTATGATTAAGAGAGAACAAGAAAACAAAAATCATTCCATACGTTTCAATTATAGCAATTAACTTTACCCTTTTCTTTCTCTCCAAAACCTGCATTATTGGGCTCTTCTTTCAGGTGTGAAAAGAAGAGCAGGGGAAGGAATTAGGAGCTTAAGAGCCACACACCAAGTTGGAGGCAAAGTTGAGGATGGAATCTAAAGACTGTAGAAAGTTTTCATAGCAAGAATGCACACAGTTTTCATACCAAGAATGCACATATCCTATAAGCTGGAGGAAAGAATGTGCAATGGCTAAACACCCACTCTGCTTGTTCAATTGACTGACATGCCTCATGGCAAATCTCACTTCAAACCCTTGTCCCCACATCATACTTTGTACATACTGTAGAGTCAGACTGTTTCATCTAACTAATGCAACCATCTGCATTTGAGGGAAGAAGAAACAGAGCATTGTGTAATAGGTAGACAATGTGTATAGCAGAATGGCTGTCAGGTAGGCTAGGGATGTGTCATTTGTTCAACTATCCCAAGAGAGAAAGTATGCTTGCCTCTAACTAAATCTAAAATCACCCACTGATACTTAAAAATCAAATCAACTAGGGAATTAATAATGGTTAGTTGATAGCGGAGCAAATGATTCCAAGGCTGTAAGAATAAGAAAGTTGTAGACAATCATGTTGTAGACAATACCCCCTCACTGGCAGTCTTTAAGCAGAGGCTGGACAAGCACTTGTCAGGGATGCTCTAGGCTGATCCTACATTAAGCAGGGGGTTAGATTAGATGGCCTGTATGGCCCCTTCCAACTCTGATTCTATGTTGGTCCAAAGTAAAATCCCAAAACAAAACAAAAAGCCACGTACCTTTTTTGTCAAGACCAATTAAAATGGTGCAAAACAGTGCTTAAGCTCCACAATTACTTTTTCCTAGAAGACCAAGGATACAAGTTGGCATTAGCACCATTTTAAATCTGCCTGTCTGCTCAGCATTTTACAGAGGATACTGGCTGATAAGACAAGGTATCAAGATATCTCCCCCCCTTCTTTTTAACATCCAGCCTGATTGAGAACTGGAAAATTTGCAAGCTTGCACACTGTTTGGTGTCATTTTGGTTGGTCCTAGTAACAGTATTGCATTGCTTTTGTTTTTGGCTATAGTAAGAATGCCATATTTGCATATTAGAAGGACTGAGGATAAATGTCAAAAAACAGCTAACATTTTCAAAAGGAGGAAGCATTTTTGCATGAAGGGGAACAACGACATGGTGTTGTATTTGATAAGGAGGTTGAATGCCATATAAAATCTGACTGACTTACCTGAAGTACATGGATGTAGAGATATCTGTTTAGGTCAGGGGTAGGCAACCTTCAGGACACATGCCCTTTGGCAACTCATCAAGACTGTTTTGCTTAGCACCACATCTCTCTTTCTGTAACAAAAAGCAAGGGTGGAGTTGAGCTGTGACAGGCTCAGGTCATGGCTGGGAGGAGGAAGGGAAGGTCCAGCTGGAAGTCAGCAGGATCCCAAGGAAGGCTCCCCTCCTGTACAGCAGCAATTATTTACAATTAGAATTGGGAGTAGGGTTGTGAGGGGAAAAAAAGGTAAATTTCAGGTTTGGGTTTATTGGGCCCAGTTTTTTGGTAAACCTGTAAAAAGCCAAATACCCATACCGGTAAAGGGGTATTCGGCTTTATTTCTGGGTTTACTGAAAAATTCAGGCCCATTTTAGTCTATAGAGATCACCAAACTTCAGGGTTCATTCAAGGAGAGTTCCTTGAAGCTACCATGAAAATTTGGGAATTCTACCTCCATAAATGCCTCCCCCAGAGCTCATTAAAAAAATTCACACAGGGAAAAGCCGAATCTGAAAAAACCACATACCTATTCGGCTGATTCAGCGATTGGCTATCCGGCTTCGGCTTCATTCCCAGTTTTAATATTCGGGTTAAATTAAACCTGAAAGAAGCCGAAAAGGCCTTTCTGGGTTTATTTTTGGTTTATCGATATGCACAGCCCTAATTGGGAGTTCTGAGAATGAGCAGTTCTGAGAATGAAAGTTTGAGTGGAAACTCTTCCACTGGAGACCTCATGCCCCACTTGGCCTCTGTTCAAAAAGCATATTTTAGGACCAAACAGGTATTCTGGCAGGTGTTGTTTTCCACCACTGCAATCACATTCCTACACGTTTAAAGCAAAACCACTGATCGTTTTATATTGATACTCCTAAAGCAGTCTTATTGTACGTGTTACTCAAGCAATGAAAGAAAAAAATAGATTTGTATGCGTTGTTTCTTTCGTTTTGTTTGCTGGAGTGCCAATATCTTCCCAGGCTGAGTTTCTTTTTTTTTGGGGGGGGGGAGACTTGGGACTCAAAGTTTACCTATCCCTGGCCTAAACTTTACAGTATAAAAAAAGCAATAAGATAGGCTTAAGGCAAGGAATTTTGCATATATTTTCCCCGCTTTGCTTTCAGTGGAGTGCCATGGGAGACAAATAGGTCATGTGAAACTTAACTTGTATTTCTCTGGTTTTGTTTGATTTCAGGTTATGGTCACACATACCCCCGGACAAGGCTTGGGAAATACTTGTGTATGCTGTATGCTTTATTTGGCATACCTCTGATGTTCTTGGTTCTTACTGACTTGGGTGACATTCTGGCAGCTATACTTTCTGCATCTTACAACAAAGTTAGACAACTACAGTCAAACATAGTAACCAAATGGTGTCCTGTGTCCTTTTGTAAGAAAAACAAAGAATCAAAACCAGCAGCACTTAGGCAAAGCAAAATAGTCCTTCGCGAACCTTTACATATTGCACTAGTGTTAAGAAGCCAGTCTTCCCTGAAAAGTAAGCCTGGGCAACATCGGAATGCTGAAATATTTGAAAAACTCATTGCCAGGGAAAACCAGTTCCTTGCCCCACCTAAACCTATGGAACGATGGAGTTCATGTCCTCAACTAGATACAGGAAAAATGATGGATGAGATGATTGACAATATTGACAACATTGGGAAAGAAGTCGAAAAGCTGGATGTGCCCTTTCCATTGATGACTATCATTGTCTTTGCGTATATTTCCTGTGCCGCTGCTATTCTTCCACACTGGGAAAGTCACTTGGATTTTCAGGAAGCTTTCTACTTCTGCTTCATCACTTTAACAACCATCGGCTTTGGTGACATCGCACTGCAGCATCCCAACTTCTTCTTGTTTCTCTCGCTTTATATTGTGATTGGCATTGAAATAGTCATCATTGCTTTCAAGCTGGGACAGGACAGGCTCCTTAGTCTGTACAAGAAGATGATCTTCTGTTTTGGACCGAAAAAAGTTGCATACAAAGCTGTGTAAAGAAAATCCATCCTACCAAAGGATGGAGGTCACATCAGTTTCAAAATCATGGTCATGGTCATCTGCATCGAGTTTTATTATGTATTTACTTATTTCATTTTTATACTATCTCTTTGGCTAAGAGCTTGAAGCAGTTTCCACCAGTGAACAATTACATCAATTAAAACAGGTAAATCAATTAGTTAAAATAAAGACACAAGTAATATAATAAATATCCAATAATATAGAATCCTATAAAATAATACAAATACATAAAACCAATCTAACCCCCCCCCAAGACCATGGGAACCCCTGCCAGTAACATCAAAAGTTACCCACAAGCCAACTATACTTCACAATATGGAGCAATTATGAACAAAAAGCATGCAGGAATAATTTTGCCACAGTCTCTGAAATGTCAATACCTCCTGTTGTGCACAAATGTCTTCTGACAGTGCGTTCCAGAGGGAGGGTGCCTCAATCATGAAGGCTCTCCTTCGGTAGAAGAAAATCATGCTACCCTGGGACCCTGGACTACCAGCAAGCCCCCACATTGAGGTGTGACTCCTTGGGTGTGCACCAAGTATTCCTTGGCCAGGTGCAACACCTGAAGTTCTGTGAGAAGGCCCATTTGAGCATTGTGCTAAAATGTTCAAAGGCTGCACTGAATACAGCACCCCACACAGGCAGCACTTTGCCAAAATAATACTGGCCTTCGAACTGAAACCCAACAACTCAAAATCCCTTTGATGGGTTGTAAGCAGGCAGAAAGCACATTTTAGATTGCATTTTTTTTGCTAACATGCCTGCCTGCCTGCACAATGTCACCATATCTACCACTGAGTTGAATGATACACCCCAGACCAAGCACAGCTCCTCACTGATGCCCTTATCAACCTATTCCCCTTTGTAATGATAGGTGATGCATAATCCTATATTTCCCCTGAGCATTCTTGGGAACAACCTGATGAAGAAACTCTTAATGCCAGAAAACAGCCTCACACTCAGTATCTACCCTGTTCAGATCCGTACCTAACCATGCAAGCCAAGGCTTAAGCTGTGTCTGCCTGTCTCTTGACCACCCATGGCTCTAAAGCAGGTGAAACCAGCCTGCTTTTCTCCACATCTGCTACACCTCTATTACAAAATGGCACACCCTCCTACCGCAGCCTCCAACATTATAGAAATTCCACCCAGGAACCAGAGCTCAACCAACTGCCAAGAATGTACGTGTAGGGTTGGCTTCAATAGCCCTCACAATCATGTAGACATCATCGAAATATCATCTGATCAAGGGGCAGGCAGGGCCTAAGCACTGGGACCACAACTGCTGATTTTTTTTTCCTGTCCCATGGTAACCAGAGTCCAAAGAAGGACAAGAAGAACAAGGTGCAAGGTAGAGAGTTTATTTATCCCTTCTAGATCCCCATGCGTTCCGCATACAGCTTCAAGAGGTGATCTATAGAAATTTCTCGGCTGCCACCTTGAACAATTAAGTCAATTAATTAAGTCAAGTAATTGTTCAATCTTGGAGGCAGCAGGGAACCTCAATCTAAATTGCAGGTGGTACAGAACTGAACGCTGAGCTCTGCCCAGCCCAAGTTCAGCTTTGAGCCTCATATTTTTCAGGTTCAAGTTTATTAAATCTGAAAATTTTCAATTATTCAAAAAAGCTGGATCCTTTATATTTGGCTTTTTCAGATTTTTGAAAATTTATGGGTTTCATAAACCCAATCACAAAAAATACCAGGGGAAAAATGGTGTACAGTTCTAGCCAGCATATTCGACTGCACCCACATCATTATGGACATATAAATGTTGTACCACAGTAACCAATTGCCATTTGTCCCATCAGCTTACTTTTCCTGTTTTTTCTTAACCTTTTCCCCCTCCTTTACCTCGGTTTTCAAAACAGCAGTGAAACACCTTGACATACTCCCCTCACCAACTCTGAAACTTAGCCACAGGCAATAGATGGTCCCCTAGTGGCAATGATCTCTCTCCATAAGGAAAATGTTTCATGGGACCACCTGTTACCCCAACTTCACCAACAAACCTGCAATGAGCCTGGGCAGCCCTGCTTGCAATGTATCAGGAACAAGGCCTTGCAGTAATCCACTTAGAGCCATTGGCCACGCCTTTGGGTGCTGATGCATGACCACAGTGACTGGGTCCATGGTGGCACTAGCTCCACATGTACACCCATTTCGATGCCACCAAATTCCAGCCCACTTCCCTTGTTTTGATGCATTGGTCACAGGGGTGGGGATGAAATGGGATATGTATCTATATATCTATGGGATATAATTTTTTCTATTTCTATTCTCTTTTCACTGATAATATATTATTTAGTTCATATTTAACTTTTTGCAGTTCCTGATAAAGATCTGGTGTGGGAGACATAGCAAACTGGCTTAAAAGATATTTCAATCTGTCTTCCAATGTTATTTCTTCCATTTCTCTAGGCTTCTTCTTATGAGAAGCACATGCAATGATTTCCCCTCTAATAAAAGCTTTACAAGCTTCCCATTCAATAGAATGAGTACTAGCTGTTCCTTGATTTATATTAAAATATTCTGATAACTCAATCATCATCTGATTTTTAAAAGTCTCATCATTAAGAAGAGAAGCATTAAGACGCCATAAACCAGGCGCTCTAACCCAGTCTGGAAACCAAAGGACTAATTATATGGGGGTGTAATCAGAAATAACAATAACATCTATATCACAGGCAATGATCTGGGGCATCAGAAAAGCTGAAACAAGAAAGTAGTCTAACTTTAAACAATTCCAATGCACAGAAGAAATACAAATATAGTCTCTGTCGACTGGTGCAATATATGCCAGGGTTCAGTCAAAGCTAGCTCAGCCATACAGGCCTTAAGTATAGATCTCACCAAAGAATATTATTTGCATGGAGGTGTGCTTTGATCCAAACCTATATCTCATAATTAAAATCTCCCCCCACCAACATTCATATGTAAAATTTACTGAGTGGCTAAAACATTGATAAAATGTGTGTGGAGAATCTACATTTGGACCATACACATTAATCATAACAATAATTGAATCGGAGCTTTTCACTACCAAAGTAAGAAAGCAACCATTTGGATTTGTAATCACTTGCATGACCTGAAAAGAAACATGCTTGTGTATCAATACAGCGACACTTTTAGGTTGATTAGATGTATTAGTAACATATACCTCATCAACCCAATCCTTACAAAAATAATTCTTATCCTTTGCCATTATATGAGTTTCTTGTAAAACCACCACAGCAGATTTAAGATCTTTCAACTTGGAAATAACCTTTTTATTATAGGTTCTAATAAGCATATTTTAGAACCTCAGACCCTTAACATTCCATATCAGATTGAACATAACACTTGAAAATAATATACCCGATACACAATGCCCAATTCCCATCTACAGAAAAGTTACAAAGTATCATACAGAGAACCTTACTACCTATAAAGTATTTACTATAAAAATAATATAAAAATATATAAGAAGTAAAAATTACTAAGACGAGCAAAAAAGAGGAAAAACATCTTTATAAACTAATCACAAATTATTCAGAATGCCAGCAGTTTGAAGTAAAAGCAACCTCAACAACATTGTTCTGGAACTTTCTGAACTCTGCTATTCTATTATGTAATTATCTTAGTCTGTGTATGCAGGAGGATGTCAGTTCTTGTACCACATCCAGGCAATATGTATGAGTCTGATAAGAAGTGATCCCAAACCAATGGGATGATGGGGTTATTTTTTGTGAATTGAAAACTTGGATAGAGGATACTTAGAGGAGAGCTTCTAGCTCTCTGGTCTTGTCTATCATCTGGTATAGTGGGCTTGGCTTCCCTGCACATTATGCTACGCTGCTGAAAAGAGACGTGTTGAGTATTTTTTGTGTTACTAGTACATTGTATGTAACAGAAAATGAAGTTCTTTTTTGCCCCAGAAGTGAAGAAATGAAACAGGACCAAGAGCCCAAAATAATTGTTCTTTCTATTATTCTATTCTATTAGAAATGTTTCAAGTTTCTTTACTAAGGACAATGGATACAATTCTTCTGCTATCTGCCATACCATTAGATGATGTGCAGATCTCATTAGAAAGTTTCTCAGTGATATATTCTATCTATAAGTTATATAATAAAGCCTAATTGTTGTGTTTCACCCACACTCAACCAGTAGGGTTGTGCATATCGATATACCTGAACCAAAAATAAACCCAAAACTTGTCGTTTCGGCAATATTCAGGTTTCGGGTAGACTGGATACAAAAACCTGGGAATCTGCCCAAAGCCGAATAGGCAATTCCCCAAAAAGCTGAATATGTATTTGGCTATTTTTGGCTTCAGCTTTCCCCAGGCTTTTCCCTATGGGAATTTTTTTAATGAGCTCTGGGGGAGCTATTTTTGGAGGTAGAGTTCCCAAATTTTCAGGATAGCTTCAAGGGACTCTCCTTGCATGAACCCCAAAGTTTGGTATGGGTAGCAGTAGCTTTGTGTGGGTCCATTGCAAGCATTCATGGGAAACTGAGTTTTCCCACATTCTTGGGTGAGGAAGCAGGTGGCCATTACAGACTATGACAGGTAAGTACTTTTAACATTCTCCGAGGGGGCATTTTCTGATTTAGAGTCACCAAATTTGTAGTGCAACTGCAAGCAACCCTCCTTGCATGAACCCCAAAGTTTGGTAAATTTGGGACAGTGGGTCTGATTTTATTGGGTCCCGAAGGGGTAGCCCCCATTCCCCAAAGAAAAACATTGTAATCCTTACCATGCATTTCTATGGAGGAGGGGTGTGACCCCTTCCAGACCCCATAAAATTGGACCCCCTGTCTTCACCCATTTTCATGGACCTGAATTTTTTCGGTAAACCTAGAGATAAAGCTGAAATATTCCTTTACCAGTATGGGTAGTTGCCTTGTTTACAAAAAAAAAAAAAAAAAAAAAATTGGGCCCTATAAACCCAAACCCAATATTTACTGGGTTTTTTTTTTTTTTGCACAACCCTATCAGCCAGTGTTTGCATGGAACCAGATTTCAGAGTGTTAGAAAATCTTTGCCTTTTGTCTTAGCTGAATGGGCTGGCTTCTTGCCACTCACCTCTATTGCTCATTTTCATAGGAAATACTACCTCTCACCAGGATGTGATTGATTAAATAATCAATGCTTCTCTGTACCTTTGAAAATGAAATCATTAAATTCAATACAATCATATCCTTCAAATAATAATGACCTCTGTCATTTTTCTTTGGTTTTCAAAAACATTAATTTATTTAGGTTATTTATACAAATCCTGTATTAAAAGGGCATTTTTGTTCGTGTGCAAAACCCAAATACCTCTCAGAGCCATTAAAGTATTTCAGGCAGAGTCAGTACCCATTCTTAAGTCAACTAGCTGTTTGTTTGTTTTTATATATCCTAACCTCAGCATTAGCAGTGGGCAGTTTTAAAGGTACATTAATTGTTCTGAATTTCTCCTATACAGGATGCATTGGTGTAAGTTCATCTCCCCCCGGTGTGAGATGGGAAAGTAAAACCAATGATCAGTTATTGTTATATTTGCTATTAACAACTTTTGTCCAGTTAAACCATTGGATATATTTTGAGGAACTATTTTGAGGAAAAGCAGTCATAAATGGTCTTCTATTCTGTTGTGGTACATATGCCAAGTGTATATACACTGCCATCCTAAGCAGAGTTATACACTTCTAAGTCCATTGAAGTCTTAGAAGACTTAGAAAAGTGTCTCTGCTTTGGATTGCACTGATAGAGTATTCGTTGCTCACCTTTAATTATTTTGTAGCTATCTTACACACTATAAGAGAAGAATGCAATTTAGGGTGAAGGCAGATGGGACAATAAATTCATGTACAGAATAAAGATTCAAGTGGAAGAAGCAGTGACTCTGTGAATATTGTACATAGACACCCAGTAATTCCAACATTTATGATTAGCTACACCAAATGAATTAAACATTGAAGATGTACTATGCATGGTATTAAATAATACTAATAAAGTATATTTCTGCATCATGTCACTCTGGCTATTTAGTTTTTAGTATCAAACTACAGTTGGTATTCTTATTTCAGAAAGAACTATTTATTGTACAAACAACACAGCTTTATAATACTAATAAAGTATATTTCTGCATCATGTCACTCTGGCTATTTAGTTTTTAGTATCATACTACAGTTGGTATTCTTATTTCAGAAAGAACTATTTATTGTACAAACAACACAGCACACACACACACACACACACACACACTATTCTATAGAACCAGTGATGAATTCCTTTCAGAATGGTTAATACTTAAAGATGTTCAGCCTACAACTAGGGATATGGATACTAGAAGTTGAACTATTTACATTAGCAGAGAATAAGAATGTCAACTCTCTCCTCCACATGCATAATTTCATAAACTTCTATCATGTTCCCCCTTAGTAATCTATTTTCTAAACTGGAAAGTCCCAGACTCTTGAGTCTTTCCTCATGGGCCAAAAACGCATGGTCCCTTAACCCACTTTATTCCCCGTTTCAGCCAGGAACAAATTGACCCAGGCTGGGGGAAAACTGTATGCATTACCTTGAAACCAGGGATGAAACTGTGTGCAAATCCATCCATGTAAACAGAAAATGTGGGAGGCGTGCACAGTTCCTGTTTAGCTTGCAACATCTCCACCCCCCGGTGATTGGTCGTTTCCCGGGGCAGGGAAAGCCCTCATTGGTCAATTTGAAATGACCAATCACCGGGGGCATGGAACTTCATGTCTCCCGCACTTTCTGTTTACATGGATCGATTGGCACAGTTTTGTCCCTGCTTTTCAAGGTAATGTGTACAGTCCCCCCCCCCAGCCCGGGTAAATTTGATCCTGGCTGAAACGGGGAATAAGGGACCATGCGTTTTTGGCCATAGAGAAGGTGCTGCAATCATTCCCCACCCTCACGGCGCACAATGATTTGTGCAGTACAGTTTGCTCTTAATATACAGTGACTTTTATGGCTCTTTTAAGAAAGCATAAGATTCCCCCACCCCCAAAAGTAAACTATTTACTTAAGCAGCAAATAAGAATGAGATTTTTAAAAAAAAATTTTTTTTGTAAACATCAAGGCAAAAAAAGAAGAAGAACTGCAATACAAACATAATAAGCCAGATCCTTGATTATTTGAAATCAGTGCTCTCCTGATTTTAGCTGGCATGTTCAATTTGCCTAAGAAATGCCCCTAGGGTTGCCAACTGCCAGGTAGTAGCAGGAGATTTCCTGCTATTACAACTGATCTCCAGCTGATAGAGATCAGTTCACCTGCAGAAAATGGCTGCTTCGGCAATTAGACTCTATGGCATTGAAGCCACTCCCCTTCCCAAACTCCCCTCCCCTCAGGCTACGCCCCAAAAACCTCCAGCCAGTGGTGAAGAGGGACCTGGCAACCCTAGGTTGAAATGACATCACCTCTATTGCTTTCTTCTGACAACCCCCCCACCCCACAAAGATACCACATCCATTTGCCCCTTCAGTGGCGCTTGTTGGTGGGAGATGAAATCTTTCCTGTGAGTCTCTTCATGAGCCTCTGTTGATCCCAGGGAATGCTTGGAGAACAAAGGATACAGCAACTGTGCTCAAACTATGGGGGTCTGGGTCTAATCCCATCAGTTCCTCTGAGGATAAGAAACTTCCTGGGAATCCTATGCAAGTCACCTTGAGTTCCACGATGGAAGACAGGCAGGATGTACATTACATAAATAAGTTGGATTCCAGGATAAGAACCAGAAACTGCAACCTTGGTATCAGTAGCCATACCCCTTTAATAATATTTGTTTTATGGCCCAAATCAGGAGGTTGGGAGGAGGTACAGATTTATTTGAGTTTCCTGATGATTTTAAAATTTAAATTAAAAACCTTACATCAAAATTCAGTTTTCTGGAATTGAAATTTCATTTGGTTCCTACAGATTACTACTTAAAAGTGTATATTTCTATCTTTGTAAAACAGATTTTGTAATGTCCTTACTGGTAGAATGTAGATAATTACTCACATTTTCCTCACATCCAATCTGGCATACAGGATTTTATTCCTTTTATCCCTTAGAAGCTCCTTGATCCATTGATATTGAGCAGCATATATCTAATGTTTGAGGGATATAAGGACTGAAACAAATCTTGCCACTGACAATGTAGCCTTGGGGTCCCTGTCACTTAGTAAAAAAGGCATTATGTCAGACACAGAGGCATTAGATTTATATGTTAAAAGGGGAGAGATGTAACATGATCGAAGTTCCTCATAAAAGCAGCATTCCAAGAGGGCATGAGCTAATGAGTCAATAGAGCCAGAAGAGCAAGGACAGGTCCTGTCTGGGTATGGTATATTCAAAATCCTGCCCTGCATAACCATAGTGGGGTTAGCATTCAGTCTAGCTAAACAGAAGGCTCTAGAAAGACGAGGTGCTGTCAAATAATAAGTATAAGCAGGAAAACCACATGGTGGTGCAGGATTTTATTAGTGGTGGTGGTGTAATGGTTAAGAGCGGTGGTTTGGAGTGGTGGAGTCTGGTCTGGAGAACCAGGTTTGATTCCCCACTCTTCCACATGAGCGGTGGAGGCTAATCTGGTGAACTGGATTTGTTTCCCCACTTGTCCACATGAAGCCAGCTGGGTGACCTTGGGTAAGTCACACTCTCTCAGCCTCACCCACCTCACAGGGTGTCTGTTGTGGGGAGGGGAAGGGGAGGTGATTGTAAGCCGGTTTGAGTCTCCCTTAAGGGGTAGAGAAAGTCAGCATATAAAAACCAACTCTCCTCCTTCTTCTTCTATCATGCCCAAATTTTAGTTGTTTTTCTTTTCTTTAAATAGTGTATTCATTGCACTTTAACCAAGTTGAAAAGAAGCACATGATTGGCTTTCATGCATAGCTAGCTGTCCCTGAATAAACAGCACAATTGCATGAATACTTAAGACTAACAAAGCTGCTTTTCAAAACTCAGCACAAGGGGGGGGGGGGAGGAACCTAAGCTTGTGTTACCAAAATTGCTCTTTGGATGGGGAATTAGCTCGAGCAATTGGTAACTATGTATTTATTAATACAGGATCGCCCTATGTCTACGAGGGTTTTTCTCAGTGACTCCCCAAATAAAGACAGACTCAGGAATTCCAAATTAAAAGGTGTTTATATATATATATTCATTCATTCAATGTTACAAGTAACACACATACGAGAAACTAGGAATAAAGATAAAGGTAAGCTACAGACATTGAGGGAGTTATTAATTAGGATACTTTACCAATCTCTAGAAGTGGAGATGTTCCAACATCCGTGGCATAGAGGTAGACAGAATACAGCGGGGGGGGGAGGGGTGTATGGAACTTAACACACGAGGGAGACATGGCAGAGAGTGAAGGGGGAAGATCTGCACTGAGCCTTGTTGGGTAGGGCAAAATATACCCTTTTCTGGGGGTGGGGGGGGAGTGAGATTCTCCAGATGGCTCCTTCCAACAACAAAAAGAGATTAAAAAGACTTCAGGGTCAGAGATAGGGTGAGGTGGTAATTTGTTTACTAGGCTGGCATCCTTGATTTATACATCCTGAGATGGTCCTTCACGTTTGACCAAATGGGAGGTTGTAAAACTTCACATTCCAGGGAGGCGGCAGGGGGAATCCTTTAATGTAGATAGCTGAGGATGTTTTCCCACAAGATACAGGAAGAGGGGGGGGGGAATATGCAGAGAAGGGCTACGTGATGCTCTCGCCTTGCAATAATGGCTTCTCTTTGGCTTAGGCTTTTGGATCAAGAGGCAATCAGGGATCATGGCAATTGTTCTGCTGGTTCTGCAGAGGTGATCCGGCCTCTTGTCCCTGGAAAGTCTGGCTTGTACAAAGCTGGGGAGAGCTAGCCCAGAGCAGCAGGCTATTAAGGTGCAGGCAGCAATGTTTCAAACAGTTCAGTGAGTCTCTGTTATGGGTGCCATCTCCAGGGCTGGAGCTTTTAGGTATCAATTCCCCCCTTTGGTGGCTCCAGAACTTCGTGACGGAGCCACCACAAAAACTGGATCTTAGGAACTGCTGGAGGCAGGATAACAGGAGCTCTGAAGCAGGAATGCTGGAAACAGGAGGCAGCGGGTTAGAAACAGGAACGGACTGGAACACAGGAACTTGGAGTCGCTGGAACTTGCTTGTAGTGTTGATTGGAGACCCAGGAGATGTATAAATCAAAGGGAAGTGTAGGAGCCATTTTGCAATCTAAGCTAAAAACGGGCCAGATTAAAAAAGGTGACAGCCATGGGAATTGGAAACACCTGGGTGCTATATTGGTTTTGCTGTTACTACTCGTGAGAAGTAGATACATTGAATAGAGATGTGCTAGGAGGTATAGATATATATGTACAATTATTTACACTTGTTGATTTTCTAGCTAGTTTAAAGATAACAAGAAGGAAAGAGAGTAACTAAATAGGCTATCTGCTATTTACAATACATAGAAAACTGTACAGGGGAAAAAACTCTGGATGTTGCAGTTTGCAGAGAAAAAAACTGTCAGTCTTCTTTACAAGGTTACAGTTAGTAGGAAAGGAAAGTTTCCGCTGGCATCGCAATTAAGTTACAATGTAGGAAATAGGAAAGCACCCCCCTTAGAGCACTTCGTGAGCTCATATCTATATCAAGGAGAGGGTTAATTAGCTTAATTAGGTCGCTGCAGGCTGGTGACAGAGACGCTTGCAGGGCTTCAGGTGCTTAGAGGCTCGGTATCACTTTCACTTTTTGGTTACAAAAAATAATAATAATAACATTGCTGAAACAATTCCATAAATTACAGCTCTTTTACGGCTGTTCATGCTTCTTGCTTGGATGTATACCCGGAAGACTGTGGAAGGGGTTAATTGGTTCACAGTGAGCTGGAAATAGAGCGGGCTGCAAGGCTAACACAAAAGTGAGCTTTCTCATACACACTTATATCCTTATACAAAAGAGAAATTGGTGCAAAATCCCGTGCCCCAGAGGGCCTGGCACATGCAGATCTTCAAATGCTGGAGCATGATGGGTGCCTTACTGGTTTTCAGGGCAAAAGCAGGTGTCAGGGAATTGACACATGAAGAAGCAAAAACACATTTTCAGGGGCAAAAAGAGATTGACTGTCCAAGGGCAGGACCTTTTTAGAGGGGAAGGGGGGTCCCTCAGTCCCTCCCTTTAATTTTTGTCTAGGGGATGCCAAATGTTGTCCCCACCTTGGAAAGTCAAAAATAGAAAATAATAAAAACTTAAGAGCAAGCCTAGGGGTTACACAGGTCTCTATATTGCTTTTAGGAGAGCCGTGTAGCCTGGTAGGTGACTATCATTTTGCTGGGCCATTTTTGCATCCATCTACCCAAAACTCATAGATGTGTGAAAGCATAGGTAAAGGAAGAATGGCAGCTTGCACACACATATATATCCAATGGGATCAAATCATAACATTCATGTTTATACCCAATAAAAGGGACTACACATATAAATATCTAAAATCTATTCCATCAATGCAGTGGCTGAGATAGGTTGTTATCTTAATCTTTTCATCTTGGGCAATCAACTGTTTCAGAAAAATCCTAATGCTAACATACATAAAACTTGGCAAGTTTGTAAACATTACTAAACCATTAAGTCTAGGCATTGAACTAATATAAAACCTTGGAAGGTGAAGCAGGTACAGACAAGTAATGGATGTAGGATACCAATTCAATCTGGATTAGTATACTAAAGCTATCAGGATGGCTGTTTGCAGGGAAACCTAAGCATCTGTGCCTACAAAATAACAAGAAATCATAGGGCTATAAGTACTGGAAAGGGTTAAGTCAATTTGTTAATGAGTCCTTGTGAGAAAGGACAGTTGCTAGTGGAAGCGGTAGTTGGCAGTTGTCTGGATACCCAGTGTTTTGGTTGGGGGGGTGTTCCTTACACGGGAGGTTGGCACAAGGGGGGAGCCCTGGGTTTCAAATGTCAGCGCAGGGTCCCATCTGAACCAATCACATCCTTGCATTAATACATACATCATAGTAACCTGGGACTGAATGACTCATATATACCCAATAGCATTGTCAATGGTGCAATGTTTGTTTTGAGACAGGGATTCATTTCCTAAGTATGCCCCTACAGCAAGCTCCTTGTGACTCTCCTCCTTTCTCCCCGCAGGTGGGCTGAAGTAGCATTGCTTCAGGTCAGGAGTCTCCTGCCTGGGAGGTGATTATGGGGGGAGCACGCAGCAGGGAGTTCCACCAGTGACCGATAGCAGAGACCTGTATAGTTAGGGATGGAACTTATACACATTAGTGGTTGGAGGATCACTCCAAGGACCGCTGCTCCTTGAAGCGAAACGGAAAAAAAACTCATTAAGGTGGAGAGAAAGTTAAAACACTTCACACAAAACAAAACAAAAGTTGGTAGTGCGTTGCCTCTCTTCCCGGTTTCCTGGCTGGTTGGCATGGCTTTCAGGAGGGAGGGAAAACAGAAGGCAAGATTGTTAATGAATACCAGGCAATCTGCATTTCAAGAAGAAGAGGGGGGGAAGAGACCCTTCAAGTGAGGGGGTTCCCCCCTTTCATATTCCTGATAGCCATGTTTGTTGGCATGCCGCAAGGGGAATGAAAAAGCTAGGTTGAAGCATTTAAAACTCCTCAAAAATAAAATTCAGAAATGGAAGATGACCAAAATCATAATCACAAACTTAGGCTGGATTCTTAGAAGGCACAATGATTAAAATGGATCCATTGCAAATGATCAGGTATTGTTCAGGAACTTAAAAAAAAAATCCTTCAAATTCAAAGTCCAAAAGAAATAAAAAGTGGGTCATATCTCCCTTTCCTTTAAAAGTTTTCAGATAAAAAAACAAAAATGGACCGGACTGGACCGGGTGCCCTTCTCTCCCCACTTCCTTTCTTCTGATGCAATCAGATGAAAGTATAAATGGGGCTTTGTGGCAGCACTTGGGCATGTGCAAAGTGCTGCTTGGAAAAGTACAATGCAAGTCCTGAACATTGATTTAAATGGGACAGGACTGCTTTTAAGCGTTTTATACATACAAATAACAATACAATCTTGGGATGGGCAAGACCATTGTTTACATATAATATTACAATCTTGGGCTGTGACCATTATTTTGTGGGGAAAGTTTCCTTCCACTGCTGCATCAGTTCAGTGCAGCCCCTCTGAAACACATAGACACCTCTGTCAAATCCTTTCATTTCCATACCTTCAAAACCTTCCATTTACGAAAACACACCTTAACAGGCATCTGTTATGAGTAGCAGCCTCACAGTAGATGCCATGCCATCAACCATCACTTTCTATAAAAATCCTGTCTTTCTACATACTTTTACCATTCCTTTTTCCACCACAATAAATGACTACAAGACCCAGAAAATAACGAGTGTGGAGCTGAAAGGGGGGGGGGAACAAAGCATACTAAGCTCTCCCTTCCCTCATTCATTCCATAGGGTAAAAACAAACAAACAAGGAAACCTTTGCTCTGATGCACTCACACTGACTCTTCACTGGGTCACATATTCCTAACTGGCTGGAGAACACATCACATTTTATACATTACCACGGTCCACACATATATTCACATAAAAGAAAATTAAAAAAAAAAAGGCTTTCATTGCGCAATGAAATAGACACTCCATATTCACTGCATTCAATACACTCACAAAATATCTCATTCCAGTGCCTTCCCCTGGTACCGTGGGGTCGACACACACACACACACACACACATACAAATTTCAATATGAAGGAGGCAAGGGGGGGGCACATATACACATGTAATTTCACTTCATTTTCCTCTTTGCCAAATTGTGCGAAAACCGCCTTTATTTTGGAGAGGTGGACGGGGGTTGATGATATTCTTGAGAAAGGCTGGCCATACCTTTCTCAAGAAACAAGCCCCGGTAAAAATCTTTACTTAAAATCATCACAAGGGTGATGAGAGATACACAGAGACATGTCATTGTTTCCTGCAAATGAAAACAAGTTATTTGGTACTCTTTATGGTTCAGGTACACTTCCCTGCGCCAGGGAGGCTCTGCTATAATTTAGAGAACAGTGAGAGAGCTTTGCACGGATCTTCCCTCAAGATCCGCTCCCCCATGGCAATACAGCTTGACTTGTTAACTCTGTCGTTGCCGAAGAGGCTATACATCTTAACATTGAGTTGCAGAGATTTTAGTTCTTTCATTACATAGTTAAAACTAGGCACACACTTCTTCAACCATTTCCCTTCCTGCACTGAGGAGGCTTTTTGCATGTTCGTTCAGTTGACTAGGAATAGTACAGAATGAAGTTTAGAAAAGAGAGAGGGGGTGGGGATGCGCGCACACACACATTCACTCAAAAGGGGGAAAGAGGTGGGGCAGATTGCATGGCAAGAAGAGATGCACATTGCATGGGAAAAGCCCATAGGATCAAAAGAGATGGAAAAAAGGGGGGGAAGATGCACATTGCATGGTAATTTTCAGACAGAGGCTTGAAACGGCATCTTTCCTTCGTATTGAATCGAATCACAATGTTGGATTTTGATTATGAAGTTACTGCAATTTTCCTTCGTGTCTTGCCGCTCCCAAGGCGGGGGTAGGCAGGTCGCTGCGTTTATAGCTAGCTTTCCTCCGCGGGGGAGGAAGCCAATAGTTCCCTTTTGTCACTCGAGGGAATGAGCAGAGGCAGTTTTGCCTTGCTACAATCCCATGGGATCTTCTGCTGTTCCCTCATTTGGGAAGGGGCAGCAGAGTTTCTGCTCTTGTCTTGGGCCATGATTTGCTCTTGTAAATACTGGATTGTGGCCCTAGAATGGTCTAGTTCTTGCTGAAGTGAGGTGATCCTGCTCAAGGCAGCTTTCATTGCTCCTTTCCCTTGATTTAATTCCTTCTGTGTTTCAAGGAGAGCGTGGGACAAATCACTCCTATCCTTCATTAGTCCAGTATTAGTTGCCTGGGATCCAACAGGGTCGCGTTTGCCAATATTGTGCCTTGAAGGATCACCATGACTTAATTTTGGCAGCCATCTCTTTAGTTTGCTTAGGCTGGGGTCACTGTTCAATTTTCCTGCCATGATGAAAACTATAGCTCTGGGGGAAAGGGTGGATCGCTCTGGCTGATCCTGGTGAGGCAAAAGAAATCCGTTTCTCAGTAGAGAACCAGGGGAATGGGTTTGAGTCTGATCTGCACTCTTGGGATAAAAGCGCCACTTGCGGGTATTTCAAGGCAGCGGGGACAAAAATGTTTCACAGCAAGGGAGGGGTTGGAGTCGATCAGGGCTCTCTGGATTTTTAATCGCTGGCTGTTGGGGTGCAGCCCAGCGCGGAGAGAGGTGGAAGGTGGGGTCGCTCGGGTTGATTTTGGTAAGGCAAAATAAAAAGGTTTCCCAGTGGAGACCCAGGGAATGGGTTTGAGCCGGACCTGCACTCTTGGGATTGAAACGCCACCTGTGGGTATTTCAGGGTGGCGGGGGAAAACGTTCCATAGTCCACATCAAGGGAGGGGTTTGAGTCGATCCGGGCTCCTTGGATTATTAATCACTGGCTGTGGGGGTGCAGCCCAGCGTGGAAGAAAAGTTCAGGGATTCAAGTTGAGCTATAATTGCTACAATTTCTAATTAGATATTTTTGCAAGCACTCTTTTATTGCTCTGGGGGTGGTTTTAACCCAGGGTCCATTGCTTAAGGCAGGCTAGTGCAGTCTGCTGCAGCCAGACTACACAACCCATATTGTTTCAAGGGGATACTCCCCTCCAGGGTTCTCTATTGGAAATTCTGTGCATTCCACTCCAGACTTTCCAATGCTCTTGGATTGGGGCCTCGACGCACCTCGCTCTCGAGCCCATCCTATCAATTACTCAGTAGCAGACAGCCAGTGCCGTCGCTCCTGGGGTTCAGACTTTGCAGTTGCTCTTGGATTGGGGGGGCACCTCGCTCCCGGCCAATCTTTCAGTTTCACTCAGTAGCAGACAGCCAGTGCCGTCGCTCCTGGGGTTCAGACTTTGCAGTTGCTCTTGGATTGGGGGGGCACCTCGCTCCCGGCCAATCTTTCAGTTTCACTCAGTAGCAGACAGCCAGTGCCGTCGCTCCTGTTTGGGGGGGGGGCTTGAGCTCACCCCGGCTATGATCTGCGTCCAGATCGCAAGTTTTCAGGTACTCAATATTCAAATATGCAGTTACTCAAAAAAAATTCAGGTTCACAAAAAAGATTCAGGTTCACAATAAAGATTCAGGTTCACAATAAAGATTCAGTTTCACAAAAAAAATTCAGTTTCACAAAAAAAAAATTCAGTTTCACAAAAAAAATTCAGTTACTTAGCTCTGGTGGTGGCTGGAAAGTAAGCGCACCATAGAGAAATCTCAAGAAGAGAGGGACTAGTTACACAAAGAATCTCAAAAGGGCTCCCCTACAGAGAGTTTCCCAGATGGGGAGGGAAGCCAACCCACAAGATAGTGCTCTCTAGAGCCAAACACACAGTTTGCACACACACTCTGTTATTTTAATATGACAATTTTGTTCAGGTGATGCATTCAGTCAAGATTCAGAGAGTCACCGAGACTTCCCCTTACGTCTGCCATGGAAATGCTTGTGCGTCGACTTCACAAGGCATTCACAAGTGCAGGGGCTGCCCGCATTTTCTCCACCAATAAACTGTTACCAAAATTGCTCTTTGGATGGGGAATTAGCTCGAGCAATTGGTAACTATGTATTTATTAATACAGGATCGCCCTATGTCTACGAGGGTTTTTCTCAGTGACTCCCCAAATAAAGACAGACTCAGGAATTCCAAATTAAAAGGTGTTTATATATATATATTCATTCATTCAATGTTACAAGTAACACACATACGAGAAACTAGGAATAAAGATAAAGGTAAGCTACAGACATTGAGGGAGTTATTAATTAGGATACTTTACCAATCTCTAGAAGTGGAGATGTTCCAACATCCGTGGCATAGAGGTAGACAGAATACAGCGGGGGGGGGAGGGGTGTATGGAACTTAACACACGAGGGAGACATGGCAGAGAGTGAAGGGGGAAGATCTGCACTGAGCCTTGTTGGGTAGGGCAAAATATACCCTTTTCTGGGGGTGGGGGGGGAGTGAGATTCTCCAGATGGCTCCTTCCAACAACAAAAAGAGATTAAAAAGACTTCAGGGTCAGAGATAGGGTGAGGTGGTAATTTGTTTACTAGGCTGGCATCCTTGATTTATACATCCTGAGATGGTCCTTCACGTTTGACCAAATGGGAGGTTGTAAAACTTCACATTCCAGGGAGGCGGCAGGGGGAATCCTTTAATGTAGATAGCTGAGGATGTTTTCCCACAAGATACAGGAAGAGGGGGGGGGGAATATGCAGAGAAGGGCTACGTGATGCTCTCGCCTTGCAATAATGGCTTCTCTTTGGCTTAGGCTTTTGGATCAAGAGGCAATCAGGGATCATGGCAATTGTTCTGCTGGTTCTGCAGAGGTGATCCGGCCTCTTGTCCCTGGAAAGTCTGGCTTGTACAAAGCTGGGGAGAGCTAGCCCAGAGCAGCAGGCTATTAAGGTGCAGGCAGCAATGTTTCAAACAGTTCAGTGAGTCTCTGTTATGAGTGCCATCTCCAGGGCTGGAGCTTTTAGGTATCACTTGTGCCAAACCATTTTTACAGAATTGAAATGTGTGTTTAATAAGATAATAGAACTCTGTGAGGAAGTTACACACACACACAGAGAGACATTATTTCCTTTTTCATATCTCACAAACAATGAACTAAGACATAGTTCTTAACCTCACCAATTTCAGTTGTAAAATTTGAAGATGCAATATAGGATAAGAAGCATCGAAGAGATTCTTCATATCAAAGGGTGCATAACATACTATGGAGTTTTGTTCAGATCTGAAATACATTTTCCCCTCCTTTCACCATTATGCTTTTGTGGCTCCTATAAAATGCTCCTTATTCCCATTTAATAAACAGTAGCACAATCTAGGTGGTATCATCACAGTGGGCAAAGGTGGGCAAGCATCTCTACCCAAATTCCTTTTCCTCTTCCCCCCTCCCCACAGTGCTGAGCAATCTTTCTTTAACAGCTTGTGTGTGCAAAACTTAGCATATCCCTAATACTTTTTATAGTTCTGCTACTACATTATTTGTAAAATATATATCATATGAAACAAATATCTTGCAAATATTGTGCAGTTTGGCTTATTAAATATGCCTGTGTCAAGTTCTTGGATGCTCATATAATTTCCATTAATGTATTTCATGCTATTTTTATGTAACCACTTTAATATTGAGGGCCCCACAACCTATTCCCTGGCCTTTTACCAGTTATTTGTTTTTAATGTATGGAGGTGGTAAGATCTCCTTCCCTGGAGGTTTTTAAGAAGAGGTTAGATGGCCATCTGTCAGCAATGCTGATTCTGTGACCTTAGGCAGATGATGAGAGGGAGGGCATCTTGGCCTGAGGACAGTGGCTTCTGAGGGTAATGAGTGCTGCTTTGGGAGACAATTATCTGAAAAATAGGATATAGATAGCAATATGACAAACAAACAAATAAATTCTGGGCTTTGCTGATGTATATGGGAGTGGGAAGTAGGGCTGTCAATTCGGTTCGGCCCGAACTGAAAATCAGCCGAATTTCCCCTGATTCGGTGGTTTTTAGTTCGGGAGGAACCGAACTCAAAACTGGGGGGCAACCGGGGGGGCCGAATTCAGCGAGTTCGGAAGTTCGCGAATAAATTCGGCAAATTCGGCCGTCAGTAAGCAGCATAACCGTCAGTAAGCAGCATTCTCCTCCCCCGGCCAATCGGTGGCCAAGCTGGGTCTTCTTCTGGCCAATCAGTCAGGATTGAGTACTGGAGGAATCAGCTGATGTGCGGCTCAGCCAGGGAGAGAGAGAGAGAGAGCGAAATCCTCGTGTGTGTGTGGGGGGGTGCTTGTGCACATTCACTCCTTTCTGTGGCTGCAGGGGGCGTATTTTTGGGGTACAGACACAAAACTTTCACTGGAGCTTCAGATGAAGCTTCTTAAGATACCCCCCAAGTTTTGTAAACATTGGGTCAGGGGGTCCCGAGATATGGGCTCCCCCCTTTTTCTTTCCATGGCTGCAGGGGGTGCATTTTTGGGGGTACAGATCCCAAACTTTGAGCGGAGTTTCAGACCAGTGTTTTTAAGATACCCCCAAGTTTTGTAAACATTGGGTCAGGGGGTCTCAAGATATGGGCTCTCCCCCTTTTCCCTCTCCCCTTTTTCCATTTATGTGGCTGCAGGGGGCGCTTTTTTGGGGATATAGCCCCCAAACTTTTAGCATAGCTTCAGTCAATTATTCTTAAGATACTACCCAAGTTTTGTAAAGATGGGTTCAGTGGGGGCAGAAATATCGCCTCCCCCCTTTTCTCTTTCCATGGCTGCAGAGGGCGCATTTTTGGGGGTTCAGATCCCAAACTTTGAGTGGAGTTTCAGACCAGTGTTGTTAAGATACCCCCCAGGTTTTGTGAACATTGGGTCAGGGGGTCCAGAGATATGGGCTTTCCCCTTTCCCCTTTCCCCTTTTGGGATGAATGGATCAGCCGATCCTGTGCATCTTTTCCAGAGCAAAACGTTCCGTGCCTAATTGGAATCATCTTGGATTACAAGTCCTCTTCAGCCCCTCTTGATGGAACAGAAGACAGCCACAGTAAGACCCCTTTGGGGGCTTTAATCTATAATTGTTCTCCTGTGTATGTGTGTGTGTGGGCGGGGGGAAAGCAGAGTCTGTGTGTGTGTGGGGAGGGAGCAGTTTCTGTGGGTGAGGGGGAAGCCAAAGGGGGCTTTCGTCGGTTCTGCCTGGGGTGTGTGTTCCCCCTCGAGTCTCTCGCTCCCTGGTTTGAGGGGGGAGGTTTCAGTTGTGTGTCTTCTGGTTTTTCCCTGTTGCAAAGGTGTTGTTTTACAAGTTGAGTTGCTTTGCAAACTGTTGTCGGGGCTGGGAGCTTTGTGCGTGGGCGGCAAGCTCTGCTGAGAGATGCACATTAAGGGTGGGGGGACCCCTTTCAGGGCCCATATCTCAGCCCCCCCGACCCAATCTTTACAAAACTTGGGGAGTCTTTCAATATACGTCCTTTGAAGCTCTGCTGAAAGTTTGGGACCTCTAAGCCCAAAAATGCCCCCCCCCAGAACCGCGGAAAGGCGCGATTGTGTTTTTAATGGCTGTATTCGGCCGAATTTTTTTTCCAAACTTTGAATTCCCGCCGAATTGAACGGATCCGAAGTGGGGGAGTTCGGACTTTGGCACGTACCGAACCCACAAGGGCCAAATTCGGCCAAATCCGAACTGTACCGAATTTTTTTTTTTTGACAGCCCTAGTGGGAAGAATTCAAGCCTAAGTGAGGAAATACCAGACGAAAGTGTGGTCCCCATACAGTAATTTCTTCTTTTGTACAGACAGTCATGACCATTCCCAAGTAAACACTTGGTGACCATATGATAGATACCACCAACTTGGTATCAATGCCATGGAGGCAAGAACCAACACTGGCACAATTGTGGAAATTCCTGTTAGCTGTATCTGTGTAGTACACTTTTCACCATATGTGGGTATATATGTGGTAACAGATTGTTCAGAATTACTTGCTTGATGGAAACAACTGTGTGAACAACTTAGTTGTGCTGTCATCATATACATATAACTATTTTACATTTTTAAATTACAATTTTTTTTCAGACACACAAAGCTGTGCGCTGAACACACAAAGCTGCCTTATACTGAGTCAGACCTGCTGCAAATCAAGGTCAGTGTTGCCTACTCTGAATGGCAGCAGCTCTCCAGGGTCTCATGCAGAGGTCTTTCACATCAAATAATATTTTCCTTGGGAGGTGGTAAGCTCTCCTTCCATGGAGGTTTTTAAGAAGAGGTTAGATGGCCATCTGTCAGCAATGCTGATTTTATGACCTTAGGCCGATGGTGAGAGGGAAGGCATCTTGTCCATCATGGGGTGTGTGTGGGGGGGAGGTAGTTGTGAATTTCCTGCATTGTGCAGGGGGATGGACTTGATGACCCTGGTGGTCCCTTCCAACTCCATGATTCTATGATCTTCTGGTCACTGGGGGTGTGGGGGGAAGGTAGTTGTGAATTTCCTGCATTGTGCAGGGGGTTGGACTAGATGACCCTGGTGGTCCCTTCCAACTCTATGATTCTATGATTTTATTATGTTTTTGTAGTATGTTAACATGTAGTGCCCAATAAACTTAGCAATATGTTTTAAAGATTTTTTTTAAGTTCTTGGATGAAAGAGTTTCAGGCTCAAATGATACTACTGAAAAACACTGCAAATACAGGACGCACTGCATGCAGTTGTCCAAATGGAAAGCATTTCAGCTGTATTGCCTTGATGTCTCAAATTGCATCTTGGAGCATAGCCAGTTGACCTGATTTATGCAAAGGCCAAGGTGTTATAGGAGCGTTCATTTGGATGTGCATCCATTGATAAATACACATCATGATCTTCGTGCAAACATACTGGAGCATTCTGGTAAGCAACAAGGATAAGAATGCAAAGGTTTCACAATATGACGCTTTCCATTATGAGCCAGCTATCTTGATTACTACAGGAAGGTACAGATGGGTTATTTAAAAGATGCAAGAACTGAAAATATGATTACATTTTATGGGTTGTGTGTTTCTTTTCTGTAAAAAGGAATGAATGAATGACCCTAGTGAACCTAATTTCCCATAAAATACACTTTGTGGTATGTGCATAAAAACTGGATTTTTAAAAGTGTTTTCAAATATGTGCTTACTCTTACTCTTAAAAAAGAAGAAGTTAAAATCCTTTGTTATCAAGGAAAACCAAATCTGGTATATATGCTTCGTGTATTCTAGCTTTTACTAGACTACAACAGTTGTTCTACCATTGTACCTACGTCTTCCACACTTAAGTGATGAATTATACGAACAAACTATACCTAACATTGAGGGATTCCTGATCAGCATAAGTACAATTTATCTAAAATAAGCATACACCGTTACATTTTCAGAACTGTATTGACTATGTAGCCAAGTTTTTTCAGCAAGCGATGAGGATTCGTGAATGTTATTGTAAACAGAAACAGGTGAACTCTGTTGAGTGAAATTGTACGATCAATTCTCTGGGAATGTTGTTTATGCCAATAAAGGTTTTGACATCGGGATCAAATTGTAATAGGTGAGTCATACATTGCCAGAAAGAGGGGCAATTTAAGGACCTCAAGGCAAGGTGGTCAGCAGAACTTGACTAACATCACTAATTATACAAGTGGGGGGCACAGCAACTATGTGACACATGAGAAATTTGGTACTGGAGCAAAGTGTGACAAAGATTTTTTTTTTTTAAGAGCCTTAACACTGACATATTTATGGGCAGTCTCCACTCTTTTGTTATCTTCCCTTCACAATGTTTAAATGTAAGACCACAAGATTTTGAGTTCAAAGTATGATCAGTTCCATCTGTTTTTAACAATAGTCATCAAAGTGTTACAGCTAACTGGGCAATATTCAGTATCTGTACATTCATAAATCATACATTCAGCTACACTATACTGCTTGTACAAACTCTTGATGCTACATGAATGGGATCATAAATGTAAAAATGAATCCATCCTGGAAGAAGTTAAAATGCTTCTAAGACTGTGTTACATATAAGAACTGAAATATGCTGTACAATCCTGTTAAATAGATGTGCCTAGATGTGCCTGTGTTAATGGATTGAATAAATGTGCCTACACAGTACCTACAGAATGATAGAAATAAGAAGCATTCAATCCATTAAGAAACCACTTAAGGTTCCAGTAGCTCAATAAAGATTGAAAACATCCATGAGAAAAGGGGTCACAGATCAGACTTCAGTCACAATAATGAGCCGGATTTTGATCTGTTCCTGTGTGAATTAGAGATTGCATGAGAAGAGGTAAGAATGGCTGGGTATTCCTACAAACATTACTTATTCCCCCCTATATAAGATTCGACTACTAGGATTCAGGTCAAAGTAAAAGGGTACATTGCATATTGAACTAGATGATACTTTGGAGAATTGTGAGGGGCTTGCCACATGTTTTAAAGTTACAAGGAGCCCACGGGGGCAAGTTGTTTGGTGCCATGGCACTGGGAGAAGGGTAAGCCCCATACCATTTTCCCAATTTAGATTGCTCTTTCCCAGGGTGGAAAACATACAAGTACACTTGGGGAGGGGGGCAGGAAAGGCTTACAAATGTTTCTCTTGCAGACTTTTCTAGAAGTCATGTTCAGAATGTTCCTTAACCATTTTGGGGCACGCTTCTCACCTACTGTTTTGAGGGAAAGGGATACTCATGACCAATGTTCATTTTCCCCCCTGACAATCACAGTATATTGACTGTAGCTCATCAGAAAGTACCGAATAATTACCAATTTTCTTATCAAACATCTCACCAAATTTCTTACATATGGGAAGAAGGCATCAAAAAACAAAAGATCAAGAATAGACAAAGTAAACTGGACAGAATAAAATCAGGTGTTTTTTTTTTAAAAAAAATTTTAAATCCATTGAACAGGAGGAACACACTGAACACTGAAAAGTAAATCATAAACATAGTCTTCTTTGGCCCCAACTAGTGACAAAATGAAGGGAAGGGGAGAGATCAGGAGAAAGTATAGCAGCTACATAATTCTTTGTTATGTATGCTGTGGAAGCAAGGCTCCTGATGAGTTTGCTAGTCTCTCCAGGCTCCTTTGCCTGTATTTCGGATTGGACAATGGGCTATAGCCGTCCAATCAAGGACTTGGGTTATGCTCGGGTTCCCATTGGACAATGGACTTGCAACCGGCCAATCGTGGACTTGGGGGGCGTGGCTCCGGATGGTTGGGAACGGCATATAAGCCAGGGTGTTGTGAGAGTTCCACTAGAGTTCCAGAGTTACAGTTGACATCACTTCTAGTTGTTAATAAAGAAGTTGTGTTGGAACGCCATCTCCGGCCTTGTGCTTCACCCACACATATGTAACATTCTTCATAGCAGCTTGGCTATTAAGGAAACTAGGGCCATTAACATGTGGCTGATTTCACTTTTGTTTGTCCCTGTCCTATCTCATGCCTTTAAATCCCGCGTTCAAAAAATTGAACGCATGGGGAAAGGGGACAGGAACAAATAAAAAAAGGGGCAGCAGCAGCCCCCTGGGACCCACGCCTCCCTCTCCCCAATCCCACACCCTCCTCGGCCTCCCTCCAGCACCAGCCAGTTTTTCAGCCCACCTCACAGCCTGCAGCCTGGAGCCCGACAGTCAGAGGCGAAGTGGTGAAGCTGCGAAGGCTCCTTCCGACACCAACAACGCACACGTCCAGCTGCCACTGCCTCCCTCCACCCAGCAAACCCCAGATGCATCTGCTGGTAGTAAAACAGCGCTTATGCTATGCGCTTCCAGCCAATGCATATGGGGTTTGCTGGGTGGAGAGAGGCAGCGGCAGCTGGAAGTGCGCTGTGTTGGCACCGGAAGGAGCCTTCGCAGCTTCACCACTTCACCCCTGACTGTCAGGCTTCAGGCTGCAGGCTGTGAGGTGGGTTGAAAAGCCGGCTGGTGCTGGGGGGAGGGAGAGGAGGGCGTGGGAATGGGGGAGAGAGGTGTGTGTGGGGGGGGAAGGAGCCACAGCTGCTGTTCTTGGGGCCTGGGGAGTCAACTCTGGCTCCGAAAACGCACCGTCGAAGCCCAGTAACTGTTGCACACTTTCCATTTAAGTCGCAACAAACATGGACTTGGATGGTCCAGAAATGAAGCGAAAGGAGGTGAGCTGATCACGCGCGTGGGAGAAGGGCGTGTGTTTCAACTTCACCCTTTCGCTACATTTGCAGGAGAATTGGATGACTAAATGGCCATGCGTTTTCGGCCAAGATCTCCCAAGGTGCATTCTGTCTATCTTAATTGGTGAAGAAATAATGTAAAGTCCACACAATTATATCAAAAATGTGAAATAACTGGGCATATTTAAAGAAAGGAGAATTGGAAGAGGGATATGTATTGATACTTTTAAAGTATTTAAAAGAAAATATTTTTTTTTAAAGAAACAATAATATTGTGTAGAATATCCTTCCTGGGAAAAGTTGAAGGTGCTGGACAAACATCTGCTAATACTTTGACTGTAAGGTATACTTTCTTTAAAAAAGAGTCTGTGCTGGATGACTTGTGGAGCCCCTTCTGTCTAATGTCAGTGATTCTACAAGACACTGATCCGTGATGCTATTAATATATTTGGTACTCTTATCAGAAACAGAAGCAAGGACATTGTGTGCTTTTCTAAAGCAGAACAAGATGTCTGTCTCTCTGCTTGTTAGAGCACCTTTCCAGCACTTTGCAGCATGGTGAATTCATACAGACAGATAGCTTTCATTTTTAGGCAACAACAACCAGAAAACTGCCAAATCAAGTCAGACATAAGTGTTTTCTTCTGAACAAAATGAAAACCAGGTTCTGTCTCTCTGCTTGTTCAGCAGATACGTTAGAGTGCCTTTCTAGCACTTTGAAGCATGGCGAATTCATACAGAGACAGATAGCTTTCATTTTTAGGCAACAACAACCAGAATACTGCAGAATACAACCAGAATAAAGAAAATATAATGTTTTCTTCCGTACAAATTCCACATTTTTTGCTTGTAGAAGGGTATGTATCATGAAAGCTCAGACGTATATCTAAGCACAGAAGTATTGTGCATTACTTACAATAGAGAAGTCAAATCTAAAAACAAAACTGAAGGAAAGCATAAGTATTTAAAATATTTAATGACACATTAAATGATACAAAAAATACATAGTTGGAATCCTGGTTTCAGCAAGCTATACACAGTAGTATCGACCACAGTCCATAATAATTTTTTCAGGTAACTTTGTGAATCACTTGTGTGTATTTGTGTACACACCATCAAGTCACAGCTGACTTACAGTGACTTCATAGGGTTTTCAAGGCAAGAGACATTCAGAGGTGGTTTGCCATTGCCTGCCTCCTTGTGGGCTGAGGTAGTTCTGAGAGAACAGTGACTGGCCTGAGGTCACTCAGCAGTAGGGTTTACTGTTGATCCCTGTAGGATCCCTGTTGATCCCTGTAGGATACTGTTGATCCCTGTAGGATCATATATTCCTCCCTTCAGGGGCATGTTGAAACAAAGACATCACTTTAAAATTACCTTGCTGTATTTCATTTGCATCCTGCGTTTAAAGATTGCATGTTTGGCAGTTGTTGAAATCTTACTGTTTCTGCTGTTAATGTTATATTTCCTTGTTCTTCAGAACTGTTTTATGTGTAGAACAGCTGCTGTATGTTTAAACTGGTTCCTCGCTGAATTGTGTACAGGTCTGTCCGAATTCCCAAATGCAGCCGCCAGATGGCAAAGTCGTATTTGGTTTGTTTGCAACAGCAGCTGCCACCAGATGGCAACAATGAATCCTATAAATCGCTTTGCAAACACGAAGCAAGACTTCTTCTTTCTTTCTTTTTAAGGCAAGTCCTTGGACATAAATAGTCATTTTTAGCTCTGTAATAGGCATAGAATGTCATGCAGAGATTTTTTGTTGTGTGTGGGTCATTGTGGTTAAAGGACAATCCATGCAGAGGCATCTGTGTAAAAATTACAAGTTTTGATGATAAATGTATAAATGTTACTCTTCTAATGCTCTGAGGTAAACTAAAGGTTGCACATTATTTTTCGAATTAGCCTTCAGTCTCCCAGGTTAGCTGGATGTCAGTTCAGTTGTTGAGGTGAGATAGTCAAGAGAACAAAAGAACTTTTCCTGTGGCACCTCTGAATCTATAATCCAGGGGTCCCCAACATAGTGCCCCTGGGCACCGTTGATAGGGTTGCCAAGTGCCAAGTGGTGGCAGGCAAACCCCCGCCAATCTGCCTGGCTGCCCGTTGACCAGCTGAGGGTAAGCGAGCAATGCGTGCACATGTGCCTGCCCACCGTGACACGTCACTTCCGGTTTACAACTGGAAACACCGCATCGTAAGGGGTCATTTTCCACTCAAACCCCCAGTTTGAGTGGTAAAAGGCCCCTTGCGATACATTTACACCAGTTTACTATAGGTTGCCAATCTACATAGATCCAGCCGGCCTTGCTTTGCTTATCCATGTTTTGGAACTTGTAGGCTGGACTCGTATAAGACACTCTGTGTGGGGTCGTCCTTGAAGATAACCTGGAAGCTTCAACTAGTCCAAAATGTTAGTTTGTTAACAGGCAAGAGCTGCTTCCATCACATGTCACATCTTTTAAAGCAGCTTCATGAACTTCCTTAAAGCAGCTTCATTTGCTTCTTTTAAAACCCTTCATGACCTGGGATCCACATATCTGAAGAATCATCTTTCCCTGAATGAGCCTACAGGGAGCCAGCGTGGTATAGTGGTGAAGAGTGGTGGTTTGGAGCAGTGGACTCTGATCTGGAGTGATGAGTTTGATTCCACACTCCTCCACATGAATGGCTAATCTGGTGAACTGATTTGTTTCCCTACTCCTACACACAAAGCCAGCTGGGTGACCTTGGGCGAGTCACACTCTCTAAGCCCCACCTACCTCACAAGGTGTCTGTTGTGGGAAGGGGAAGGGAAAGTGATTGTAAGCTGGTTTGAGTCTCCCTTAAGTGGTAGAGAAAGTCAACATATAAAAACCGACTCTTCTTCTTCTACATGTCACCTGTACTTCTGTTTGTTACTTGTACCTCCTCTGAAAGTGGCACATTGGGTTACTAACCACTTGCGAGCCTTTTCCAGAACAGTGGCATGGAACGACCTGTGGGGATCTGTTGGATACCATTGTCATTAGTCTTTGGAAAGACAGCTAAGGCTTTTCTGTTTGAGAGTCCATGTTTATTAAATGTTTGTGGATATTTCTGTGCATCCTATGCATACTGGTTGCTTTTTATGCATTTTGTGACTCGATGGGTTTATTTAAAATATTTTAATGTTGTACTGTTATCTGCCTTGGATGCTTAGGAGGAGGGGCAGGGTATAAATATTTGGAAATAAATAATCATAATTGATGTTTTTTAAAAAAATGTGTCTCCCCCATTTTTTAGTCCAGCCTGCATTTGCTATGTTCACACATGGCACAAGAAGAAGAAAAAGTGCTTTTCATGTGAGAAGTCTTGCCAGTATTAAAACTGTCATCTCTAATATATTTAGTCCAGCTGTGCTGGGCTAAACAGGGATTCCTTTCAGACCTTTCACCGTGTCTCCCATCAACACTGAACAGGCAATGAAGGATTCACACAATTGTTAATCTTTGGTTTATACATTTTCTTTTAGTGATGAATCTCTGGATGCGTTTGTTGCCAGTTTCCTGGAGTTTAAGCCCCATACAGGCTTGAATTAGTCCATGTTTTGTCTCCCTCTCAAACACATGCTTCATTGTCCTGGCAGTGCTGCTGATTTTACCCGCACCAGGCATTTTTAGACTACACATGTAAAATGTCAGCTGTTGCACAAAGGTCTAATTGCTGACTGACAATTGCCTTCCCTCCCCTTTAAGTAGTACTGTGACCACTGAACTCTTCCTGCCCTAAATTCTCCAAGAAAATATAAGCACCAGCTATTTTGCACCTGTTACAAGCAGATTCTAGTTGTCATTCCCCTGGGGGGAAAAATGAAGCACTTCTAGCACTGGCAAATTTCTGTGAAAAACATTTCACAGGGGAAATAAATAAATATGTCTGTCTGCATCTTCATAGCTTTGATAAATCAGTTTACGTTGCTTATAACTTAACTGGAATCATTAGGTTCTGAAGGGCAGAATTCCAATTGTGCTTTCTTCGGGAATTAGATATTAAGTATGCCTTCGTATGTGGGTACTATATGATTGCTATATGGTATTGAATGGGTAACACAGATCTTTCACTCCCACTTGGGCTGTTTCCACATGGATGCTTTTCTTTGTCTTTGGTTTCAAACTGGAGCACCACCTTTTGGAGCACAAACACTGTCCTCCATTACCGTAATTCTTCACTTTCCAGGATTTTCCTGTCCTTGGCATGCTTTCTCAAACCTAGTTTACTATGATCTTTTCTGAAAGAACACAGCCCAAGAGACTTAACATGCTGTCTGGATGGGAACATACACGTTTTCAAAGGTACATCGGCACCATTTCCCTTCTGTTAGCCCCTTGTGGCCCCCATTTTCCCTGCTGCACCACCAGAAGACTTTTTAAAAATATCAGTAATTGCTACAACACTATAATGCTATAGCAATTACTTGATTAAAAGAAAAAGCCCTCCAGTGGGCATGGAGGGGGAAATTGCAGGGGAAATAAAATGGTAGGGGATGGCAGAAAATAGGCAAAGAAACTCCCATGTGGATGCTCCGTTGCCATTGCAAATACCAATGCAATGGCTACGGCAATGAATACACGGTGGATAATCCTCACGATGTGAAAGCAACCTTGATTGGGGCTGTCTGCTTCCTTCCACCACCACCCTTCCTGAAAGACAGCATGTCAATCCTAGCAATAACACATGACTTATGATCAGCTTCTCATTTCTATAACCTTCCATTCATCAGTCAAATCAGTTTACTTACAGTCTTTGTCCCAGGAGGAGGTTTTCTTTGAGAGAGAGACAGTTCAGCTGCCAGCCTCCTGACAGTAACAGTCCATCCAGGTTGAGTGTTGCCTAAGAGTTTCTTGTCCATGGGGCTGATGGTCTTTCCTATGCTGCAGCTGTTCAATGGCTATTTAATAAATAAAACAGCCACAAAAAAGCAGTGAGATATGATAGAGATACTTGAGAACAATATTTTAGACACAAACATTTGCAGTATGGTTCCTTAATTAATCCCTTACCAGCCAAAATACATCTGGGATAGGGCTCCAAGTTTTAGCAAATAGGAATATTTTTTTTATTTACATGTTGACTAATAATCCATAATATTTCTGCAGCCCAAACACTGATTGTTAGGAAATGGTACACATAAGATCTCACAATATGTAATAAATATATACAGGAGCACCCTGTGCAATTGTTTAATACACTTGCATAAATCTTTGCATGGCTCATGCTTGAATTACTGGCAGCTGTTCCTTTCTATCATTTCCTTTTCTGTAAAGCATCTCTAAAAATCCTTTGGTGGTGGAAAGCGCTATGAAGTCACATCTGACTTATGGTGACCCTGGTAGGTTTTCAAGGCAAGAGACATTTAGAGGCGGTTTGCCATTGCCTGCCTCTGCATAGAGACCCAGGCCTTCCTTGGAGGTCTCCCATCCAAATACTAACAAGGGCCAACCCTGCTTAGCTTCTGAGATCTGATGAGATCAGGCTAGCCTAGGCTATCACAGTCAAGGCAAGAAGTCCTTTAGTTCCATAAAAATATTTGCCTGCCATTTTCTTTTCATACTGGTTATTTTCACCTTCCACCTACTCTTCCAATACAGATTAACTTAAAGATTTGATTTTCTTATTTTAAAGAGCCACCGTTGGTTCCATAGTAGCCACATCTGGCTCTAGAGTCATATGTTGCAGACCTCTGATCTGTTTGATCCTCTACTGTCACCACTGATTGGCAGCTGCTTCCTAAGGTTAATTCTTTAGTGAATAGTTAGGGTGGAGAAGGATCATTCACAGGGTGCAATTTGCCCAGGCTACCTTTTAGTATGTCAGTGATGTTAACATGAAAGAAACTCGGGCCTGTGACTGTGGTTTCATATGGGTTCTGTGACTGTGGTTTCATATGAGCAGTTCCTCAGTGGAACAGGCTTCCTTGGGAGATGGGGGGGCTCTCCTTCCCTGGAGGTTTTTAAGCAGATGGCCATCTGTCAACAATGCTGATTCTGTGACCTTAGGCAGATCATGAGAGGGAGGGCAGGAAGGTTTGCTCATATGGCTCTTTCTTGCATGCCCAGGGTAGTGCTGATTGCCACTTTGGGGTCGGGAAGCAATTTTCCTCCAGAGATCCTGGAGGGTGTGTGTGTGTGTGTGTGTGTTTTTTTTTTTTGCCATCTTCTGGGCATGGAGTAGGGGTCACTGGGGGTGTGGGGAAGAGGTAGTTGTTAATTTCCTTCATTGTGCAGGGGGTTAGACTAGATGACCCTGGTGGTCCCTTCCAACGCCATGATTCTATGGGTCCTCTTTGGTTTTTCAAGAGCTCTAGAATATTCAGTTTAGTTGCTATGGATGTTGAAATGATTCACTGTTTAGGTTCAAACTTTGAAGCTTGCTGCCAAGAGAACAAAGGTGGACCATGAGTGGAGTGAGTATGCACTGCTTGCAAAGTAGTCCTTTTATCTCTAATTTGCCTTTTACGGCCTAGCCTTTCTAGTGTTTATTTACAAGGAGGGAATTCATGCTAATATTATGTGTTTGGGTGGCCTTTTGAAGCTTGCTTCTTTCTTTTAAAAATATATACCAAGGCTTTAACCCAGTCCAAGGATCCTAGGATTGGAGTACTTAAAACTGTCTCTACTTGTCAACTAGGAGAGCATCGATGTATTTGTAAGACATACAAATGTAATGAGCAAGGAAGGCAACAGAAAGTTATGCAAAGGTACTTAGCTCTCCCTTAAGGGAAAGTAATAATTTTAAAAGAGAAGTCCTTGTTCAAATTTGCTTGAAAGTCATCTCCTGTTGCTAACTCCATATGTGTGCAAGCTGACAGGGGATGACTCAGTGTTGTGGAAGAGTACTCAGCACATGCTCAAAGCTTCTACTAGCTTTCACATGCAAAAACACATGTTAATGCCAGAAATGAAGATGCTCAGTCTTGAAATGGACTTCAGAAATAGTCTTTGGATATGCTGGTGCAATTAACTTATTTGAAGAATTTATGACTTGGCCATCAGATCTCGTTGGTGGACATGCTATATTATCCTGAGTGAGAACTAACATGCAAAATGGAAGCAGCAGTGCTACCACTAAATTGTGTCTGGGAGAATTATTCTAACATTTGAGATATCAGTGCAAATTCGTCAATTTCCCCCCAGTAAGCCAGAGGAGAAAATGTATGATCCCTTTAATGCAGGGGTCTGCAAACTGCGTCTCCCGAGCCGCATGCGGCTCTTTGGCCCATTGAGCGGGGCTCTCCGAACTTGGTTCGGAGCCCCTGCTCTCGCGCCCGCTCGCACCGGCAGCCGGGCTACGGAGCAGGCGCGCCTGAGAGAGAGAGAGAGAGAGCAGGCGAGCGGGCGCGCTGTCTCTCCCCCCCCCCCCGCCATGGAGAATGGCCAGGTCCCCCTTTCCCTTGCCCTCAATGGTTGGGAGGCTAAAGCCTCCCCTCCCCTCTAGCCGTGCGATTGCTGGGCGGGCGGCTCGGCAGTTCCTGCCCCCCCCGCCTATCAGCTGTTGGGCGGGGCGGGCTTCCTTTGGTAAACCTGGCCTCCGGCTGACTCCCATTGGGAGGCCATGTCTACCCACTGGCTTTCTTGGCGGTAGACCTGGACTCCGAGGAGGGGAAAAAGTCCCCCTTCAGAGGCCAGGTCTACCAATTGGCTTCTATGGGCCTCCGGAGGCCAGGTCTACTGCCAAGAAAGCCAATGGGTAGACCTGCCCTCCTAATGAGACTCAGCCGGAGGCCAGGTCTACCAATAGGCTTTTATGGCGGTAGACCAGGCCTCCAGACGAGGACTCCAGATGGGGAGGGGGAAATGGCAGGGACTTACAATTTAATTTTTATCAATAAATAAGATCACTATTAAGTATGATATCAAGTTTTATTCAGTGTACCTATAGTTTAATTAAGACTTAAAACTTTAATTAAAGTTTATTAAGTTAATAAACAGTGTACCTACCTATATAGTTTAAGTTTAAGAAATTTGGCTCTCAAAAGAAATCTCAATCGTTGTACTGTTGATATTTGGCTCTTTTGACTAATGAGTTTGCTGACCCCTGCTCTAATGGATCCTCTGAGTGAAGCCACTTACTAGGATTGTCCGTTTATCCAGAAACTCACAGTAACATAAATGAGGCAGAAAGAATGAGAGAAAACCCAAGATTGTGCAGTGAACTTCTGGCTGAGCAGGAACTGAACCTGGTTTCTCACATCCAAATATAGCACTTAAGCCAGTTTCACCGCAACAAACCCAGGTTTTCTACTGAGTGTCACTCAACAAGGAGTCACAGCCAATTTCACCTCTTTGACTTTACCTGTATGGCACACATGTTGTCTAACATCAATTTATTGCACTCACTTTAGGTACTTGATCTTTTAAAAAATAATTTATTTAATGTTTGTTAACTTCAATTATACCCTGCCATTCTTCCCCATGGGGACTTAAAGCAACAATACCATTGTCGCCTCCATTGTCTCCTCACAACAATCCTGTGAGGTTAGGCTGAGACTGTGTGACTGGCCCAAGGTCACTCAGCAAGCTTCCATGGCAGAGTGGGGATTTGAACCTGGGTCTTCCCAGATCCTAGTTTGACATTCTAACCACTATACCACACTGGTTCTCTTAGGTATATAAATGTGTAAAGAGGTGCAGAGTGGCTCTTATCTAATACAATACATTGTTTGTATTAAATGGTTTGTGGTTGGTTTTAGAATGATGTGACTCCTAATCCTCTCTCCTGTATCTCTTTAAAAACCAAATTCATGTAAGATGTGTGTGTGTAAAGTGCCTTCAAGTCGCAGCCGACTTATGGCGACCCCTTTTGGGGTTTTCATGGCAGGAGACTAACAGAGGTGGTTTGCCAGTGCCTTCCTCTGCACAGCAACCCTGGTATTCCTTGGTGGTCTCCCATCCAAATACTAACCAGGCCCGACCCTGCTTAGCTTCTGAGATCTGACGAGATCAGGCTAGCCTGGGCCATCCAGGTCAGGGCTCATGTAAGATAAAGAACACCAAATAAATCTGCTAGAAAATCCAAAATATTGTACATTATTATGCTGTTGTACTTTGTCTCCCTCCCATTAATGGTCTACAAGCCTATTTTTATATTTTGAATTCCTTGTCCATCCTAAGAGGCAGTTCCCAATTTGTTACCTCTCAATGTGTTGGTAGAAGTGGGTTCTCCTGCTATTGGGGATAGATTGCATCGGGAAAGGGTGTTCAGTTTGGATTCTTCTATAGTTTTGCTTTTATGTAGAAAAAGAAATCCTATAGTTTCATGATAAAAATGACGTCATTGAATTAGCAGATCAGCATGTCACAATCAATGAACAATAATGTATGATGCCCTTTTGAGAGAACCATGTAGTAAAAGGGAACTGTCGTTTGTAAGTACAAAATAGATGCCTGGAGCTGGATTATTATTACTGAGTAGCTGGCAAACGCAATTGTTCTCTAGGCATAAGTGCCTGCTTTGAAAAAGGTTGAATCACAGGCTTCAAAGGGTAACAAACAAGTGTCATCTAGTTCAGTGTTCTGCAGCAAGAGAGTCCCCTAAATTGAACCCCTACTGAACAGATTCTTCTTCAGCACTGAGATCTTTCAGGGTCTATGCCCAGTTAGATTGGCCACATATTTGTTTTGGATGCAGGGGTTTTGGGATTTTTAGCACTTAAGGGAGCAATTTTAAGCACTTAAGGAAGCTATTTTTTCTACTATTAATTCCACTGCTTTAAAAAATATGGATGTATTGTAAATTGCCTTTTGTCAACATATTTCACCCACTGGAATCAGTTGGTATGAGCTATCAGTAGTCTGCAGTTTTATTTTTCTCACGGATACTCAGTGAAAATAATATGTGACGGTTTCTAAAAAGGCCTGTAAAGAATAATTGAAAGGGCAGAGTTGAATAGGATATTGATATTGAGTTTATATTCTTGATTTTTTTCTTTGTATACATTCTGTATGTGAATATGTATTCCTATGAAGGAATAGTGTATTTATGTGTTAGAGACAGCCGAAGAAGATTGTTTAGTCAAAACACATTTGGTCTTTTATGCATTTTCACAAGAAGGCTTTCTTATTGATAGTATTGATATATCTATTAAAGAATGATTGTTTTATTTGGGATCCATATGTTTTTGAAATAGATTCAATCTGTTCCTCAACTTTTTGTGGTTTACTGTTGGGTAGTTGGTTGTATGTTTAGCTTCCACTTTTTTTCCGTTGTACGTTTGTTTTATTGTCATATGGTGAGATCCCAGGTTGTACCCTGTCATTGTACCTAGTAATGAGCCCTGATTCAAATGAATGGTTTTTGAAATTCTCTGTGGTCTTGTTTGCACAACATTTTTGCCTAGTGAGTAACCAAAAGCTGAATAGCCTTTGCACCAACAGATGAGAATTTGTAAGTTGCAGCAGCTGCCGTTGATTCAACACCAGCAGAGTGGCTCAGTTGCTAAGATGTGGGCCTGAGATGCTAAAGATTTCTGTTTATCACACCTGAACATGCTACACATTTCCCACAGCTCTTTATATGGTTTAAAATCTCTCACATGAAGACTCTGAAAAGTCCTATCTTGTGTAGTATGAAACTCACTGCTTGGAATAAATGAAGAGTCAGACAAATTCCATGGTTCTACAGTAATGGATAGCTAATGATACATGTATATTACTAGACTGATGAACCAATTATCTGCCTTTTAATCTTTATAGCACAATCCTAGACGTGTCTACTTGGAAGTAAATCCAACTATGTTAAGTGAGGTTTCCACTAATGTGTTCATAGTATTTCAGCCCTTAATTGCTTCATCAAATGGCACCCTGGAGCAGCTATTTTCTCCGCTCTACATATATACCAAGGAGCCTGTGGCACAGAGTGGTAAGCTGCAGTACTGCAGTCCAAGCTCTGCTCACGACCTGAGTTTGATCCCGACAGAAGTTGGTTTCAGGTAGCTGGCTCAAGGCTGACTCAGCCTTCCATCCTTCTGAGGTCGGTAAAATGAGTACCCAGCTTGCTGGGGGTAAAGGGAAGATGACTGGGGAAGGCACTGGCAAACCACCCCATAAACAAAGATTGCCTAGAAAACGTCTGGATGTGACATCACTCCATGGGTCAGGAATGACCCGGTGCTTGCACAGGGGACCTTTACCTTTTTTTACCTTTTACATATATACCTGCTCTACATTCTCTAAAGACATGCAAGCCCAGGGTAATAGATAGAAATTCTGAGGGCCATTTCACATTGGAAAAATGACATATGGAAAAGGACTTTCTCTGTGCTTTCTCTAGTCCAAAATTGCGCCCTGTTGCTATTTACCAATAAAAATGTTCAGGAGATCCATTCATGCACAGTGTAGTTCCCATCTAGTTTGCTCTTAAATTATACCAGAATCAAAATAGCCTGAAAAAAATAAGGTGTGCCTAGCTAGTTGAATGCCAGAGTTGCCAAACTCCAGGTGGGGCCTGGAGATCTTGCAACTGAGGTCCCTCCTTCCCAAACCCTGCCCTCCTCAGGCTCACTCCTAGATCTCCAGGAATTTCCTAACCCAGAGCTGGCAAGCCTGTTAAACATACAACCCCGCCCATTAAAATTTACCTGATGCAGATTGACACCCATTAGTTGAATAGACTGACTGTTTAAGTGATTCCTGATGACATCCTTTAAAGGTTGCACCCCTAATTTATAACTTTCAGTTTGGGCATTTATTGTATGCATGATATAATTCCAGTTTACATTTCTGGCATCAAAAAGCCCTATTATCCATTTAAAGACTACACAATGTGGGATTTGTCTGTGTTCCTTGTAGTGCCTGGGTAAACTACAGGAATACAATAATTTTATCCTAAACAGTTGCTGGTTGGCTTAGAAAGGGATGGCCACTTTGCTCATTTCAAATAAACATGTTTAGGATTTTCTGATAGCATTTTAAACCTAATCTGAGAATGTCTGGAAGAGGAAAATGACTTTTACGTGCTGGGGACCGTGTTCCATTAGCAGTAATTTATTGTCCTTAAGAGCATCATAGGAACTTTTATTGACACAACAAAACACAGACATTTCCAGTTTCTTGTCACATCACCTTGCATTTGTCCATTATGAACCAGCATCAGATTGTTCCTTTTATTCCTAGAGAGATCTTTACATTTTTAAAGTCTGTTTAGAATTCATAGAACCCCTTGAAGGGAGAAGAAGATCCCATTCCGATGGTACTTCTGTTAATATGCAGAAATCACCATAATTCATAACTTATCACTGGTCTTCGGTCCCTAATTTATATGTAGTGTCCCAACTAATGGGGTGGGGACGGGGGAGAGATGGGTGCATTCCTATATTCCCACATTATTACTGTGGTTACTCTTTTACAGTTTCTCATTCTATGTTCGTGCACTGCCTTCTCTGTCCATTTAATGCCTCTGATAAAGCATCCTCTTGCCCACAGAAACCCATGACAGGATAAATCAGTTCATTTTAAAGTTGCCATAGCACTTTCTGCCTTTTTTAATGCTTGGGGAAAGTTTACTTTCTGTCTACTTTTGAGAACCGTTTATTGGCTAAAGGCAGGAGATGACATTTTCCTTTCAAAGTTCATCCCCCAGAAGAGTACAGATGATGGTTTCCCTTCCCCATCTTGCCCAATATGAAGTTAAGCCACACGCATCATAAAGGTACCTAAAGGGTGCTCACTAATATCTAACTCTGATGCAGCTTGTATTATTTTTGTAAAGGTGTATGTTCAAACACAGGTCAGATCTCATCATAATCATGCAGCTCTCATCATAATCACATGTGAAACATAGGTCTCTACTTACATCCGTCTGAACTTCTGCTATGCCTACGAGGTGGCATTTACTGCTTGGTGCTTAGTCGGTTAAATGCCAAAAGGTTTCAAGAGCAGTGTAAACAGTCAATATAAATACAATTTGCATGTAATGACTGGATTCCTCTAACCTCAAGGGATGGGGAAGATAATTTGTCAGATGCCTTTTAGTTAGAGACAAATTTCTAGAAAAAAAATAATTAGGTTTGTAACACCGCAGTCAGTGTGTCTCCTTATTGATCAGGGAGCTGAAGCAAAGTTGCCCTCAAGGCTGTGTCAAGTGCTAAAAGAATACTAGGCTTTGAAAAGACAGATAAAACAATGTGTGATTTAGCCTGGTCATTAGCTAGCTTTTATTTTGCTTGACAGAACCTCCCTTCTTGTTAGAGTAACACACAATATCGATACTAGTCTTTCCTTTTTGAGCCCACAGAGTAGCTCTCTTTCTTTCTCAGCCATTAATATTTGGCCATCTAATTTCCTTTGACAAAGATGACAGGTTATCTGTGTTTTAATACCATGGGCCCGGCTGCTAGAGCTTGATACTCTCACACTACAGAAGAAATGTTTCAGGATATCAAGAGAATGAAATGGAAAAAATATCGAGGTAGAACAAGAATGAGGTAAAGCAGAACATAAGAAAAAGTGGGGATGGGAATTCAGACATGACATGGAAAACAAACAAAATGGTTTAGAAAAAACTCTGCACAGGGTAAGAGTACATGAAGCTAGATGGAATTAGACAGATTGAAATAATATGTGTACAGGAACTGAATGGGGTTTATGTGTTGCTTTAAAGCCTTTTGGATACTTAGGGCACTTTCACTCAGCCCAAATAATGCACTTTCAGTGAACCTTAATAATCGTTTGCAAGTGGATTTTGCCAGTTCAAACAGTAAAATCCACCTTCAAAGTGCATTGACAGTGGATTGAAAGTGCACTATTTGGGCTGTGTGAAAGTGCCCTTAGACTATTTTAGAGTGAACAATGAAGCCTTCTACATATTGGATTGGAGTCAGCGCAACATGTCCATGGGTGCAAGGACATCCCACCTGAAAAGCTTGACTTTTCCAGCCTCCCTACTCCTGTGACAGCCTATAATTTGAAGTCCACTCTAATCAGGAACAGAATTTTGGGAGGCATTTCTGGCTGCTATGGGGGGGGGGGCAAGAACATTGTGTTCTGCAGGTGGAAGTCCTTGCACTTGCAAAAATGCTGTGCTGGATCCAACCTATTATGTAGAGTGGGTAGGGATGCCAGCCTCTGGGTACTAACTAAACAACCGCAGCACTAATGACTAAATAGACGCAAATATGCATAGTAGCGTACAATGCCATAACAAATGCAATGATAATATGTACACACTTCATATACAATAGAGAGATTGTTTCTCAAGCTTAGTGAATAAATTCTGTAATGTACTGAAGACTAATTAAGATAATGGTAGTTTATGAAAGCACGATGGAAACAGGAGCGAGTGGCGAAAGGGGTAAAATCCCATTTCATTAAAGCGTCTTCAATCGCATTTTCATCCGCTCAGAGAGTAACGTGAAATGAGGGCTTTACAGTGGTTTCCACAAACAACCTGGTCATACAGTAATGTGAATTCACATTAATTAGTTGAGGATAACACTAGTCACCTTCAGACAGATGGCATACTAGCTTGTATGAAATGGAAATCTTTATGGAGACCCCATAAAGTTTTCAAGGCAAGAGACATTCAGAGGTGGTTTGCCATTGCCTGCCTCTGCGTCACTACCCTGGTATTCCTCGGAGGTCTCCCATCCAGATACTAGCCAGGGCTGACCCTGCTTAGCTTCTGAGATCTGACGAGATCAGGCTAGCCTGAGGCAATTATCTCCATAATTATCAATATTAATAAACTATGTTTCTATGTGTTATTTTTTCAATACTGTCTGAAGAATTTCATAACACAGCATTTCTCCATTGTTCTCCAAAGTAGCCATCTTCCGAAGAAGAAACAATGTGCTGTATTAATATCAGGGCTGCTGACGTCATGAAAAAAGCTATTTAGAACATGGCCTTATAATCTCCACTTGCAATTATATTTTATTGTTGCTGTCCTTCTTTTGTTTGATTTTGTAGTAATATTTTTGACTGCTGTTGATTCATATACTTTTTTTTTAAGTGTGAACATAATTCCATGCTCTGCTGTGTAATATCCAGTGGAAACCTGACCACGGTGACCTTTAGATACTACCACACTGTAAGTATTATTAATAATATATCTGTGCACAAATAAGTACTCTCAGAAACAATTACAGCCATTTGTACCAAAGGTGCTGACAAGATCCCTTTTAATATATATTGGCTTTTTGTATCTGGCAGTGAGAATGTCAGCTCCTAGGAGGCAGAGAGAGCCTTAGAGATGATAAAAAACAATGATTTAAACTTGAGCACTACTAAATAGCCATTGTCAACATGAACTGAGCTGAGGAAAAGGCAGCAGAAAGGGGCAGAGGAAAGAATAATTCACCAAACAAGAGGTCTTTCATGTCAAGATGTTTACAATATAGTATACCTTGTCAGAAGCACACTTGTTCCTCTCCGTTCTGTGCACAAAACACGGAACATTTTCTATGGAAATAGGCTGCAATACAACTAAATGCTATTTCTCCTTTGATGTTTTCTGAAGATGCAATACTTTTTTTCTGATGCAGAATGTCTATTGATGTTTCACTAAGGCACTATTTAGTAATATTATTGGCTATTGATGAAGCATTACTAAAATAATTAGGTTTTTTCCCTGCTGAGACTTCAAAGATAAATTTATTTACATGTGTAAGATACACACTTGTTATTATTTTATTTTAAGGTTGAAATATATTACTGTTTCCTCTCTCCTCCAGTCTGTTGTATGCAGAAGAAAGCTTCGTGAGGTACTTACAAGGATTTGCAGGGAGGCATGTCATTTTCCTCTCCCCTACTAATTCCTGTTTCCCTTCCCTGAAAGCCCCTACAACCTCTCCCCTTTTCCTGCTTCCTTTTCACCCACCAGCCAACCTACCTTTATCTGCTCCTCCATCTTCAGTTTTCCCTCCTATCCCTGGTGGCCTCTTGCTGGGAAAACTCTGTGTGGTTCCAGGCACTTGGTCGGTGGTGGTGGGGGGGAGCTGTGCAATGCTGGCTGCTGGCCCAGTTGCATAGTGCGAATTGCTGGGCCGGGCTCAGTTTCAAACTGGGGGGGACCTTATAAGACTTGTAGGGGCACCTCACTTTCCCCTATATGCCCCTCCCTGCACTATTTCCTCTTTTCTCCTCCTGACAATTCCCATATCCTCACTTTTCCCTGCTTCCCTTTCTCCTTACCCACCAACCTTTTCCCTGCCCCCCCCATCTTCAACTATATTTCTTATTTACTTACTTCATTTATAACCCACCTTTTTCCACAATGGGGGCCCAAAGCAGTTTACAACATTCTCGCCTTCTCCATTTTATCCTCACATCAATCCTGTGAGGTAGGTTGGGTTATGAATGTGTAACTGGCTCAAAGTCACCCAGTGAATGAGCTACCATGGCAGAATGAGCATTTGAACCTGGGTCTCCTAGTTTAAAACTCTTACCACTACTCAGCAATTGTTTTCACAAGGGGTAGCTGCTGTTGAATAGTAGCAAGCAGCTGGACCTGGGTGAGTCATGCAAGTCAGGTGGTAGCATTGCCCAGTGGTTTCTGCCAGGCTCCATGAGTGCTTCCTCAAAGGCCAAAATAGCCCCAGAAAAGGCTATTCCCCCACCCAGCCCCGAATCTGGACAAGGAAAGAGACTGTAGTCTGTATTTAATTTTATTCTGCAGAGTTGTTAGCACTGAACCAGCTCTTTGTACCAGATTACTTTCTAAGCCTTGGTTAGTGTCACTGTGAGGGAGGGGGAGAGTAGAAGACTAAAAAATGTAGAAGATAACACAGAGGGGGAGCAAACAATAGTGAAAGGGAAAAGGGACAGCTGAAGGTAAGGAGGGGAACATAAACATTACTGAATGAACTAAGAATTAGCAGATAAAAAACTTTGCTATCCAAGTAACTAATGACTTCTACAAACCTTGAAGGGAGAGGTTTGCCTGAAACTTGGGAGGGGCTGTGGATCAGTGGTGGAGAATCTCCTCTATATGTAGAAGCTCCCATGTTCAATCCCTGGCATCTCCAATTAACCACTTAAAAGGATCAAATGGTACGTGATGAGAAACACCTTTACCCAAGGACCCTGGAGAGCTCCTGCCAGATTAGATATTACTGACCTTGATAAACCGACAGTATGACTCAATATAAAGTCGCTCCATGTGTTCAAATGGCAGGTGGTGTAGGGGAGAAAGAGACTGACACACTGTGCCAGGGTGAGAAGCAAAAGAGTTTAGGTAGGTGAATTGGAGAAAAGATAGGGGAGGGGCTGGCTGGCTGGGGGAATCTGAATGTGGGGGGAGAAAAAAGATAAGAGGTAGACTGCTGGCGCTGCTGGAGGAGGGAAGAGGACAAGGAAGAGGGAGAGAAAGAGTGGGGAAATGACACGCCATGTGTCCTTACAGGTCTCCCATTTGTACATATCATTATCTGTTGGCCCCAAGCAATCTATCCCAAATGTGAACTGTATATTCATTTCTGATCTTAGCCTGGTTTTCTTGCCACTCTATTACTTCTTGTGGCTAAACACCAATGCATATGACATCTCTTAATATGAATTAAGACTATTTCTGATTGACTAGAAGCCATGTGATCCTGTAGCTCCTCTGTACCTCTCCTTTTTGGAGGTTCTCTTAGTTAAGAGACAAGCCAGCCCTGGTTCTGAAAAAAGCATCCTTCATTTTCTTTTTAGTTAAGACCAGCAACTGCTCCCTTGCCACATCAGTGATATATTGTTACTAGATTTCATTTACTGAATTTAAGTCTGTGCCACTTTTGAGAATTTGGGTGGCAATTTTACTTCCCAAATTCATCTTAGCATTACACAACATATTGAAAGGGATGTTTGTCAAATCCTACTAAAAGTTATTGCCATTTCTACTTCATAAGAAAGAAATATGCATAACGGGACATTTCAAAACCTTTAGTGTTTTGCCTGATAGTTGACTACTTTGGTCACCAGCTTTTGAATACTGAAGGTTCATCAAGAGAAGATGCTCAATCAAAACTGCAAATTCACTCAGAGATTGTGATAGCCATCCTATCCACTCAGAGTTAAATCTCTATGGCCTTTTATGCAGTCACCCCCACCGACTGCTTCGGGGTTTCCTTTTGATTGTGCATGTCTTTTCTGCCTGTCAGAGGTCACCTCACTCTCCCTGTGTGTTTTGCCCACATTTCCCAGATTCTGGCTAAAACAGCATCTGGAAAACATGGGCCAAATGCACGGGGAAAGCGAGGTGAGCTCTGACGGGCGGAAAAGGCATGCATAATCAAAAGGATGCCCCGAAGAAGGTGACGGGGATGACCGCAGGGAAATGTCCCTGCATAAAAGCCCTTTGACTTCATGGGACTTCAGCTTCTGAGTAAACATGTACAGGATTGGGTCGCAAAACTCAGGCGATCATTCTGGAACTTCTGGTTGTGCTAACTGAAAAATCGGAAACTAAGATTTCCACATACAAATGAGAATTTATTCTCTTTTTCAGTTGGATGTTTTTTCAAATTAATGCATTCCAAATTAATTCCTTGTGAACTAGTGCTGTACTACTTGTGGTAGCCTGCAAATCACCCAAATTAATAATCTCCAGGCTAAACATGGTAACAATATCATTGTTAGGGCCTCACTACTTCATAGACAAAAAAGATTACTGCCCAGTGTTAATACTGTAGCTGTTCATGTTATACAGCATACGAACAAAAGAAGATCCCCACTGGATCAGATCAATGTCCATCTAGTCCACTATGGACAAATTCGTAGAGGATGGGGCTATCAATGGCTACTAGTGGCTACTCCCTCCAGTACCAAAGGCCTCCAGTACCTCTTCAGATCAGTTGCTGGGTAGCATGGGCAGGAGGATGCCATTGCCAACATCCTGCTAATGGGCTTCATAGAGGCAGCTGGTTGGCTGCTGTGTGAACAGAATGATGGGCCTCTGCTCTGACCCAGCAGGGCTCTTCTTACGTTTGTTTTTCACTGTGCCCAATCAAATACCCCACAGGCTGGGTCACAGAGGCCTGAAACGTCAAACAGTTGCTTTCAGATATCATAAAGGTATGCTTTTAACAGAAAAGGCCATCTTCCTCTGTGGAAGTATCTAAAAATACCTGTTTCATGTAGAGATTATCAAAGTAGGCTAAATCCACCACAAAATAATATAAGGAAGTGGATTAAAATAACCGTAAATTAAATGTTAACATGTGGAAGTTACTCGGTTACTTAGATTCTTACGAAGTCAGAATTGGGGGGGGGGGCTAACCCAATTTTCTCCCTTTCTGTCTCCTCACCCCATATTCCTTTTATTCTCAAGGTGAATGTTTTGCCTTTTGGATGAATCATGTTCTATCACTGTTCTTAATAGATCATGATGGGTAGCCGCGTTAGTCTGTCTGCAGCAGTAGAAAAGAGCAAGAGTCCAGTAGCACCTTAAAGGCTAACACAATTTCTGGCAGGGTATGAGCTTTCCTGAGTCACAGCTCACTCTAAAGAATGGACTTGTAAACACAGCCCATAATTTTCAAGCTGATTACTTTAGTAGCTGTGACTAAACAGATGGAATCCCATTGATATCTATGGTTATTACTTCCAGTCCAATCTATTTCAGCTAAACAGCAGCATGCAAGTAAATGTATCTGTTCCCATTTAGCTTACATAGGAGGGGAAAAGTTGATTTATTTTTTAAAAGCACATCCATTAGGGGAAAACCAGATTTAAACTTTAAAAAAAGGTTTTATTGCTTTTCTATAGGGTACAAAAAGGAAAGCAGGGGAAAAGGGTAAATTGGGAAAAATACATCATTTCATTTTTGTGCTCACGCAACCCACCTCCTACTTCTACCAATCTTTAATCAATACCATATTTTGTGTTCTACCTAATCACACTAAAACACACTGGCCATTTATGCATGGGAGGTTTTGCCTTAGATTTGCCGCTCTCTCGATGCACACTTTCCCCATCCGGACTCTCAAAACTCAACAATAAGCCCCCATGCAGAGTTTTGAGAATTTGGATAGGAAACATGTGCATCTAGAGAGCGGCAAATCCAAGGCCAAACCTCCCCTGCATAAGGGGCCCCTAACAAACCTGTTTTCCCCCGATTTGAACTTTTAACAATGACCAACCCTTGATTTGTTCAAACCGGCTTGTGGTTTAACGAGGACGCTAAATATTTGCAGTGGGTCGCCGTGTTAGTCTGTCTGCAGTAGTAGAAAAGGGCCAGAGTCCAGTAGCATCTTAAAGACTAACAAAAATATTTTCTGGTAGGGTAGGAGCTTTCGTGAGCCGCAGCTCACTTCTTCAGACATTCTAGCTGTATCTGAAGAAGGGAGCTGTGGCTCACGAAAGCTCCTACCCTACCAGAAAATATTTTTGTTAGTGTTTAAGGTGCTACTGGACTCTGGCCCTTTTCTACTGCTCAATATTTGCAGAGCGAGGCGCCGCTATGAACAGCCGAGCGTCAGCCGCAGATGGACAGGCCGGCCAAGGCAGCTGGCGGCCACGCGCCCTTTCCAGGCCGCCCTCCTAGCACTTATCCCTTGCACAGCTGTCGGTGCGGCAAGCAGCAGCGACGTCGAGGCCACCTGCAGTCCAGGCGACGCCTCGGCGCTTCCGCAAGCCCGGCGCGCGCCAAATGACCCCCCGGGGGCTCTGCAGAGGGGCTTCGCCTCCCTCCCAGCCGCCTGGGCGCAGCGCGCCTCGCCCGCTTTGCGCGCACGTCGCCGAGGGGCGAGCGCGCCCATTGGGAGTGGGAGTTGGGGCTGGAGGGGGGGGGGGAGCCAGGACCTGGAGCGAAGCGTGTCCGGAGAGGAGTCGTGGGGAGCGATAAGGATCAGGCGTGACGTCAAGGAGGAGTCTGGTCAGCGGAGGCGCCCAGCGGCGCCGGACTGCTGCTGGCTCGTGGCGGCTGGAGCCCAGGCAGAGGCGGACGGAGCAGCCCAGGGGACGGAGACGCGCCCGCAAAGGCGAGTGGAGCCTGGGCGCGCGGCGGCGCGGGGCAGAGAATGGGCGGGCGGGGGTGGGGCCGCGGGAGGAAGGGGGCCGGGGAGCCGAAGGGCCCAGGGGGGGAGGGCAGCCGCCGGGGGTCAAACCCAAAGCCGCGGAGTCCCTTTGAGCAGGACCAGCGGAAACAGCGCGCACGGTCCTGCTTGCAACTTTCCCACATCACCCTCCAGAGCCGGGCTGAGGAAGAGGTGTGTGGCTCAGCGGGAGAGCGTCTGCTTGGCACGCTGAAGGTCCCAGGTTCAATCCCCGGCATCTCCAGTTAAAGGGACTAGCCAAGTAGGTAATGTGAATGCCCTCTATCTGAGACCCTGGAGAGCCATGGAAGGGGGGCTGTGGCTCAGTGGCAGAGCGTCTGCTTCGCATGCAGACGGTCCCAGGTTCAATCCCCGGCATCTCCAGTTAAAGGGACTAGCCAAGTAGGTAATGTGAATGCCCTCTATCTGAGACCCTGGAGAGCCATGGAAGGGGGGCTGTGGCTCAGTGGCAGAGCGTCTGCTTCGCATGCAGAAGGTCCCAGGTTCAATCCCTGGCATCTCCAGTTAAAGGGACTAGGCGAGTAGGTAATGGGAAAGACCCCTGCCTGAGACCCTGGAGAGCTGCTGCCGGTCTGAGCAGAACAGATGTAAATACCTGTAGGGAGGGGCCGTGGCTCAGTGGTAGAGCCTCTGTTTGGCATGCAGAAGGTCCCAGGTTCAATCCCCGGCATCTCCAGTTAAAGGGACAAGGCAAGTAGGTGATGGGAAAGATCTCAGCCTGAGACTCTGGATTGCCGCTGCCCGTTTGAACAGACAATACTGACTTTGAAGGACCAAGGGTCTGATTCAGTACAAGGCGATTTCATCTGTTCACGTGAGCCCTGAGGCTAGAACAATGTTTTGTGCTCTTTTGGCTGGTCCCGATGATCTTATGTGACTGTGAGGGATGGTGCGAGGAGGGAAAGACTGTTTTGGAGGCGGAAGGAGAGATAACAGAAAAGGGGGGGTGTTCAGGGTACTGGGAAGGGAACAGTGCGGGCGCTTTCACACCTGCTGAATAATGCACTTTTCTTCCACTTTCAATGCACCTTAATGATTGTTTGCAAGTGGGTTTGCCAAAACTTACACATAGTAAAATCCAGCTGCAAAGTGCATTGAAAGTGCATGATTTGGCATGTGTGAAAGCGACCTGCAGGAGCCTGGCCAGAGGAAGAAGCAAGTGAAGAGCCATCTAGCCAAGGGCTCTAGTGGTTCAAGTGCCCCACTGAGATGGGGAGACCTGGGAACTCCCCCCCCCCCAAGTCTTGATGCTCAGCTTATGACCTTGGGCCAGACACCGTCTCTTAACATATCCCACAGGGTTCCTGTAAGGATGGAGGAGAGCATGAGAGCAACATCTATGGGGCTCTGAGCTCCCTGGAAGAGGGATGGGATACAAATGTGATATCTGTAGAGATAGAAAAATAGACTGGACCATGGCTCCAAAAATTGAAGCTAGCACTGAAGTCCCTGGTTGTCTGCATAAAATTGAAAATATCCATTCTTGAACAAGGGGGTTATCGGGTACGGCAGCAGTTGAATATGGGCTGATAGACGTGGGAGAAAGCAGGGGTACATTAATGAAAACAGTATGAGGGAAAACCAGTGCCTCGGATACTCCGTAGCATTTCTGTGGACCGCTGGATTTCCATAGGGGAGTGTGGTTCCCCTACCTCTGCCGTGCAAAATGCTTGCTGAAATGCTACTAGGAGAAAGGAGCAGCATTTCAGGTGCATTTGGGGCTGCAGTTGAAGGGGGGGGAGTGAAAAAGTAACACTCCGTGGACAGATACCCTTCCATTCACGGACACCCTCTGGTGGGTCCAAGGTAGGGATTGGTTTAATTTGAACAAAGGTGCAAATGTGGAGTCTGTTTTGGGTGCCAAGGCTGAGACTGGAGATGTGTGGAAATAAGAGAAGAGTGCCTCCAAACATGTACAGAGTGTTCTTAGTTCACAGTTGATATGTAAGATTTAGGAGGTAGAACTCGCAGGGCAGAGTGCAAGGTTTTGAAGAAAGCTTGATTTCCAGTACCCCTTCTTTAACCATCAGCGAGGACAGTGGGAGGAAAGGGGGGGGGGAAAGCTAGTGAGCTACAAGTGAGGAATGGTATGAGTTAGTTCATACACCAATGCCTCATCTTCTATTATGAGACACATTTTAGTCTGTGGCAAAGATCCATGCAGGACCAGTTCTGATGAAAGGGAGCGCCACTCCCCTACTGTTCCTCCATCTTATTCTGATGAAGTTTACAGTCAAGACTTACTTGGAAGGTGGTATCAAGGCAAACACATTTTTATGGATCTCTGCCATGCAGGAAAACCAAAATATGCTGGGAAAACAACCATGTTTACCTGCATTTGGGAATTTGTGGCCAACAGTGTACCAACTGCGTATCCTTTGTTTAGGAGATAACGTCCTACATCTTGAGTAGGAAAGGGTTATTAAACCAGTACACATTTGTCCTATTTGTAGATGTAACAGGAGGGACAATCTGTAGTCATTGGCATAGTAAATGCTTTGCACACCTATCACCTTCTTGGGGGAGGTCAGGGTTGCATCTTCTTTGAGGTGTGGTCTTCATCTTTCTGTTGACTCTCTTTCCTTCTTTTCTTATGTGAGTTGTCTTTGCTGTGCAGCTTGACTTCCAGCAGTGGAGTTAGCATTGTTGGGGGGGGGGGTATTTGTTTCTGGGGTTCTTTAGGTAAGGGGCTCTGAGAAGAAATGTGTTAGTAATCTGACACTCCTGTAGTTGTCTCTCAGTTATCATGAAGAGTTGCTAAAAAGAGTGAGCGATAACAAATTAGAGCAAGAATTTATTGGGAGTACGGGGTGTACTCAGCCATGATCAAGAGCAACTGACTCCATCCTTGCATGCTGCAAATTTAAGTTGTAATATTTAGGATATTGAATATTGGATCAGGAATGAATGAGGATTCAGTTTTGAGCAAGTGGAAAAGATTTGTATGAGTTTGATATCTGCTGACCACAGTTCATACTGGAGACTTTTTTTAATTCAGTGCTGAGCGCTCAGTATTCTTTGCCTAAGGGAATATGTGCAGAGAGATTAACATAGAAGTGAAATGGCAAACAATACAAGCAAGAGGTATCTGGCATTTACACCAGTCCAGGCAACATTTATCTCTGTATTTCTATTCTTCCTCTATTTTAGTACGCTTATTTTAGTAGCAGACTCCTGTCCCTTCTAGTGTCATTTTTGTTGAGATAATTTGGAAGGGTAATATCGAGGAGTATCACTGAAAGCTTAACCATTTGATTTTCATTGCCGATCACAGAAAAATACTACTTTAGCCAGAGATTATGAGTAAGTCTCAAATGTAGAAGCAGCGCCTGACATCTTATGCCTGAGCATGGAGTAAACACAGGTACCTTTAGTGGCTGTAGATCAGGAATTGTGCTTTCCCTTAAAAAGAATGCCATGAAAACAGCACGAGATTATGCTTCTTTATTTTGAATTTGCATTAAATATCCTTTTTGTTTGCAGTATAAGCCATTACTCAAGGGAAGATAAACAATGGCTTGGCGTGAATTCAGTGTCCTCAGCTGGCTCAGAGAGAGTCGTCAATCTCGGAAACTAATCTTGTTGATTGTCTTCATTGCGTTGCTCTTGGACAACATGTTGCTTACTGTAGTTGGTATGTAGAATATTTTAAATTTTACATCCTATTTAACATACATGAAAGCACACAGATTATACTGAATGTAATTGCTCTAGTCTTTAAAGCCATATTCCCAGAATACATGCATTTTCCCCCTTCTACACAACTATTATGCTATTTTGCTTTTATTTCTATTTGCAAAAATTACAGCCTTTTTTTTTTTTTTTTTTTTTGGCAAAAAGTTATTTATAAGCCCAAAATAATACCGGTCCATTGTTATCTCTACCACATTTTATTTCCTTTGTAGTCTTACAAACCAAAATGACAGGGAAGATAAAACTTAAGATGTATGTTTCCTCTTGATAGTTTTCTTTGGTTTTATGAGTTTGCAAAGCCACAGTATTCAGTCAACATTTAATTAACTTGTAGAACTTCTCTCTCTCTCTCTCTTTTTGATCCATTGTCAGTGAGCAAAATAAATTCTGCTAACACATTTGAACTCAATGGGGGACACTATTGACTTCAGAGCAGTATGATCAGTATCAAAATATAAACATTTAGGGTTACCCACAGTGATGTCACCTTAAATCAACATGTCCCTGTATTTGCTTGAGTACTCATACAAGCAAAGTTGAAACAAGTGTTATTAACTTTGGATAACAAGTATCCTGCTTTAACTGTGCTGTGGCAAGCTAACTGCTTTACGTAGTTGCTCATGTAGCCATTGCTACTTCTTGAGAATGCAAAAGTAAGGACATGTTCACAATATAGTAAACGTAAACATGAAGAAACATGAGAAAAGTGAAACTGTTACCATGTAGTAGTTGCTGAACTTGATATTCTCAGGTGTATTACAGACAAACTATTAACTTCTTACATATGTATATAAGTATTTAAACAGTGGTTGAAATAATTTTATTTAAAAGCTAAGCAAGGTGCTTAATAAACTATTGTATGCAATTGTCAGTTTTCAATTAAATTAAGATTTCATTTTAAACAAACATGTTAAAGTCTTACAGACCTGGTCTCTTAAAACTGAATCCACGATCCAGTATCAAACGCTATCTGGAAAAGAAAGCACCAGAGCAGAAAATATGAGGCTGGGCATTGTAAACAGGGTACAATGAGTCTGTTGTTTTATTTATTATTGTGAAAATTATAAATATTTATACAATATTGTCATTTTTATGGCCACTGTTTATATATAACTTAGTTGGTGTTTTAAGTGATTTGTTGTCCACTTTACAGCTCTTTTGGGAGAAAGGCAAACTAGAAATAGTAAATAAACAAGAAAAGAGCATGGAGGTTTACTTTCCATCTCACAAAAGAATGGGGTGCTGTCTAATTTGTAGCAAGCACCTCTTGTTTCTAGAATATCCTGAGTGTTAACTTTGAAGACATTGGCTCAATTCCGAACCTTCGTTTGGAAAGTTTGTCTGGTTTGTTGTGACTTTAGATGGGCAATAATACCTTGACATGCAAACCAGAATCTAAAAGCGTGGTTTGAAGTGGGTTTGCAAGGCTTTGTTTATTTCAAGTTCTGGTTAGCTGCGAATTGACAGTCTGTGATCTTTTTTGCAAACAGAAATCCTTAATTACTCCCCAGTCTTCTAGTGGTACAAAAGGCATGTGGGCTGTGTCACCAGAGGTCATGAATTATTTCCTTTGGTAGTACAAAACCTTCAATTTAGCTGCATACTTATATTGTTATGGCAATTTAAGTAGTATGCATACTTGCCCAGAAAATACATGAAAGAAACAATTAGAAATGTTTTTCTTGGTGATTTAAATCCATCTGTCATACTCTAAAATATATTTCTTCAGTGTTTCAAAATGCTGCTAATGAAACATTGATTCTCATTGAAGCATACAGTTTGTAAAGTGAAATTGACATCCATTAACTTGTGAATGTTTCAATGCTAGGTTTCATATACACCCTTGCACACTTAAGTGACAATTCAGGATGCATTTTCCTATCATGTCACTTTTATAATGAATGTTATTGAAAAAGTTTGCTGTAACAAATAACACAGTCTGCCACATAGGGATATCTAGAATATATCATTTTTCAAAGTAAAACTTTAGGTTAATATGGAATAGGAGTGTTTTTTAAACAAGAGGTTCTGAATTATTGTTTTGAAAGTTAACAACCACTATTTCTTGGTTAATGTATCACCATACCATTTGTTTGTAATATACATGGTATGTCTATCAATATATAGGTTTTCTGAATAAATAGAACTTTAACCTTGGTAAACAGATGTATCTTGCAAAAGATCTGATATACAGGAATGGCTATTCATTTTGAAAAACATGTTGCCTCAACTGTTTTTTTACTATTTTTGACATTTTTGTTTTTTCCTTTGGGTAATAATATGCTTAGGATGCATTTAACATTTTAACCATGCAACTGACAACAGAATTACACCGTTTCTAAGCCAATTGATTTCAATGAATTTAGAAGACTGTAACTGTTTAGGATTGCACTGCAAATCACATACTCTGTTGACTCTTCAAATTATGAATAGCTTGAGCATCAGTCTTTACTCACAGGATGATTAACTTGAAATGAAATAAACTGTTAAGCTTGGCTTAATAAATTTAATATAACAGAATTTTATTAGCACATCTTCCTTTTCATTTATAACTTTTTTTGCATTTATACCTGATAAAATAATTATAACAATGTAGTACAAGTCTATAAACATGTATTTTTCCTTTAAAATATTATCATTTTATAGTCTATGAGAATGAGCATAAATCAAACAACTTGGAAAAATGGACTTTAGTCAGTTGAGGAATGCTGTTGTTAATGAAAGCTGACTACAAACTGTGGTGTTTTAACTACCAAAGCATGGCTTCTGCTTCTCATTTTCCAGCTCCTTCGTGGGTATTCGAAGTACTATCTATTTAACATGCAGGCTCCTGGCATCAGCCTACTTAATCTCTGACTATCTTATGAGTGTTTGTGAGAGTATGTGGCAGGATATGGCTTTCTTCTCTGTAGTTCTAACCCCATCCCACATTCAGTGCTTAATGTTTACAAAAGCTGATGCTGGGACTCATGTCTGTTTGCGACTAGGCACTTTCTCTAATCCCAGATGTGGGGACGTGTCTCTGTTTACTCAATGGCAAGGGACACTTAAGTCTGTTTTTAATGTGTTCCAAGCCCCTTTGCATGGAAAGATGGTGACTGAAGTCTGGAAAACCCTGGCAGAGATTAAACCCTATTTACATGGCATGTGAAATGTAAACAGCCCAGTTTATGAAATAGCTGTGAATTAGCTATTGTTCCACACAAAGTTACCAGAAAGCCTGCATAATCTCTACTCATGTGTTTTGTCTAATACAGTAAAACATGACCTTGTATTTATGTTGAAAACAGAAAATGCCATGTGTATGTCCCCTCTACATGATAGTTACATGTTTATTTGGTTGATTTCCCCCCCCCCCACAGTGCCAATTATTCCCAGTTACTTGTATAGCATGGAACACCAGAAAAATGCAACAGAAGTCCAAACCATTAAGCCAGAGACAGCTTCATTTAACTTGGACAGTTTTCAAAGTATCTTCTCCTATTATGACAACTCTACAATGGTTACTGGAAATCATTCTGAAGGGACAAGGCCGGGAGATTTTTATCATGCTCAGACCCAGCAAATGGCAGTAAATATGACTAAGACATCCTCTGACTGCCCCAAGGAAGACAAAAACCTGCTGAATGAAAATGTTCAAGTCGGCTTGTTGTTTGCCTCCAAAGCAACGGTGCAGCTCATCACTAACCCTTTCATAGGGCCAATGACAAATAGGTATGCTTTTTCTGTTACACAGAAAGGTAGTATTTAATTCTGATGTGTCATTTAATATATCTGCATTTCAAACTGGGAATCTGTCTTCTTCCCTTAATTATTCCCATTGCCTTTATGTTCCTGTGCACTTTAACGGCAGCTTTCACATATGTATTTGAGTAGTACATGTATCATATCGTACACTATTTTTTAAATAACAGGGGCTTCTAAGAAGTAGCTTTCCTTTCCTTTTTATGAGTTCATTTGATTCCTTCTCTGCATGAACTGCATTTATTCGTGCAAAGTGTGCCCACCTTTTGGGAACTGACAATATAAATAGTAGACGTTGTGAACCAGAAATAAAATATATAGAAATGACACACTAGTGAAATGTATCAATATCAATTAATGTGAAAACAAAATATAGGAACATAGGACTGCAGAGTCTCTGAATGACATCAAACATTAGAAACTTCTTCCTTTCTGTCTTATACTCTTGTCTGAGTCTTGCTATAAGTTAGAAACTAATTTAATGGATAATTGAGTAATTGAATGCTGGTTGGATATGTTAATAAGAGGCCTGCACAGTGGTGATCATTTGATCTTTTTGGTCAAGAAATACTCCCAGATAGAACTGGCAATGTTGACTTTGGGGCAGAGCATGGGATTTGCATCATGAGGTGACCAAAACAGGAGCAGAAGTGTATGTGGGCAATGTGCAGGTGGGTATCTGATCTGACTGACAAGTGAAAATGTAGTTGACTTCATTTGGAAAAACTCCATCAAAACAGATCATGCAGGACAATCCAATGATGTTGCTACATGAGCTGTCATTGCAATTCTGTTTTTATATATATGAGGTTGCCAACTGGCCTGGAGAAGAATGCCCTGTCTTTTAATAAAGGCTTAATGTGTGGAAATGGGCAGCTGAAGCTGTTAATGGCACGGAAGTAAATACCATCACCTAGTAAATAACATCTCATTAAGCCTCTATTAAAGGGATAAGACATTTTTCTCCAGGCAAGTTGGAAACCCTAAATCAACAAAGCCAAGAGCATAAGAATATTAGTGAAAACAAGAGCTAGCTTAACAACACTCACAGCAACTCGGCTACAATCTGCAAATCAAAACTAAATTTGATGATAAACAGTTGCCTTTCCACATTGCAAGTGTGGGGACATTCACCCATCTGCTATGGGGAATTTGCACTGGAACTCTGTCTGTAGTTTATTGCTTATTCTGGTAATACATAGTGAGGTTGATTTGGTTAAGATTGTGCAAGGAAATATTTGGTTAGCTTCACTAGCAATGAGTAGAGTGGAATGCACGTTATTCACCAAGGATGGCGGTTGAGCTCCCCATTTCCTTTCTTAGTGCAGGGAGCTCATCAGCATTTGAATGTATCAAGCAGGGATTTTGATCAAGCAAGGAGTATACTTGCTCTTTCTACTTGGGAGAGTAGAGAGTGGGGTATAAATACAGTTAATAAATATGTGTTTTACCTTCCCTGAGCTTTCTGAATTCTAAAAAGTTTCCTTTTAGGAAGGAACAAGCAGGAGACCTGGAAAAACTTGTGTGTGTATGCATGTGGGGTATTATTTCTTTTGTCTCTCTTAGCCCACTGTTTCCTCTTCCCCTCCCACATTTAACCTCAGTTTCCCATTGCACATTGTTGTTCCTACAAACAGCTCTGCAAGCGCCTAAAAGGTCATTATGAGGGTGCCCTTGCACTTCTGAAATACAGAAAGGAATCTAATGAAGGGATCCTTGACTCTCAAAAGCTTATACCCTGAATAGTTTGTTGGTCTCTTAAGATGCTACTGGACTCCAATGTAACTGTTCGGAATAGCTGTCCACTTTCAAACATGGCAGTACATTGGATAAAAATTCTGGAGGAAAGGGTTGTTTTTAGCAGTTTTGATTTGGTATCTGGATATAATAAAATTCAGGTGGTCCCAGAAGACAAGGAACAAAGTGCCTTCATTACATCCTATGGACTTCTTCAGTACTACAGAATGCCTTTTGGGATTTTGAATGCCTCCAGTACCTTTCAAAGGTTGAAGACCTTACTAGGGTGTTGAAACTGACGACATTTTTACCTACCTAGATTACTTCAGCTGTTTTTGTAAAACATGGCAGGAAATATTGGTTGGGCCTGGAAAGTATTCTGAAACTATTACAAAGAGTCTGGATTTAAACTGGCCAGGAATGTGTCAGTTTGCAATAAATCTCATCATATTACTGGAAATATTGTTAATAAGAGTGGTCTGGAGACAAAAACTAAATTTGGGGGGGGGGGAATGGAAGATGCCATGCTGCCAGCTGTGGAGGAGTTGCAAAGATTCCTCAGGTTCTGTGGTTTCTACAGAAGATTTATAAAAGATTTCTCATGGAGGGCTACATCGCTGTTCCAGCTAACAAAGAACAACTTTATGTGGGGCCAGAGCACCAGGCAGCTTTTGAGTCACTGAAGGAGGGTCTGCTGAATTATTCAATCCTTAAAGTCCCAGAATTCCTGCCCATTTATTGTAACCCATTGCACTTAAGAAGAAAGAACTTTCAATGACTACCTCTGTCAACTTTTAGTCAGTTCGCTCCGCCCCAGTTTATTTTAGCTAGGAATTTTATCTATTAATTTAATATTGTCTTATGTTTGCTATGTTTATTACGTTTTATGTTTCCTATCCTTCTTTTGTGTTTCCCTCCCTCCCTCTTTCCTTGGTCCAAGACTGCGGTCATAAACCTAATAAATTATTATTATTGTAACCCATGATGCCTCAAAGATTGCTGTAGGATTTCTTCTAGAACAAATGAACTGGGAAGATGCATATCAGTAGCTTTTGGTGGCTGGAAATTGAATGAGAGAGAAACTAAGTATTCAGCAGCAGAACTGGAATGTTTAGCTATACTGGAGGTTCTCAAAGATTATCATCCCTATTTACCAGGCAGGGAACTCACCATAGTACTTTGGACCATAGTACTTTGCAGTGCCTGCTTACAAATCACAATCCAGATGGTCATCTATTGAGTGGATTCACAAACTGACTATACATTCACAATTCATCACAAACTTGGAAGTAGAATGTGGTTGCAGATGCCATCAGCAGCATAGGAGCAGTGAAAATAATTCAAGCCTAGTCCCAAGAGGTCATGGTCCAAGAACAATGCAAGGATGCTGAATATGAGTGTTGTGTATCAACAGATACATAAACAGAAACCTAAAATGGGGAGATTTGGCACAATTCAGGGCAAAATTAACACTGCTTCTCTTTCAAACCTACTTGTTCATGAGAGTCACAAGATTGTTATACCACCATCCTTACAAAGAAGAGTACTAGAATGTTTACATGATAACGAACATCAGGTCACTGGGGATATGGAAAACATTTCACCAGGTTTCTGAAAGTTTGTTTATTGGTATGGCAAAAGATGTGGAAGAATAGGTGCAGTCTTGTCTCATCTGCCAACCAAAGAAAGCAAGATGAGAGAGAACCCCAATGGGGGACATGCTAGAACTTAAAAAACCATGGGAATTCATTCAAATTGATCTGAAAGGCCACTACTAGAAGCACCAGCTGGGAAATAGTATTTGCTTGTAGTGTATGATACATTTTTGAAGTATATGGTGGCAGAACAACTAGGACTGTTGATTCGGTAAAAACCGAACTGAAAAAATACCAAATGAATGCCATTTCGGTAAATTTATGGTTCGGATTTACCAAATCAGCAAAATCCGGGAGGTTGGCAAAGCCGAATTTGCCATTCCTTAAAATTTGGCTTTATCGGGAATGTCTTTCCGCGGCTCCTGCGGGGACATTTTTGCAGGTAGAAGTCCCACATTTTCAGGGTAGCTAGAAGGGACTCTTCTTGCAAGACCCCCCAAGTTTGGAGAAGATTGGGTTAAGGGGTTCAAAGTTATGGGGTCTGGAAGTGGTCGTCCCCATCCTCCTCCATTAAAACCAATACAAACGGTTTTGAATGCATTTCTATGGAGAAAGTATGAAAGTATGAGAAACATTGAATCAGTATGAGGCCAGAACTGACACAGTAATGCTGTGAGGGAAACCCCAATACTGACCTGTCTGACTCAGCATAAGGCAGCTTCATGTGTTCAATGTTAGACAGTGAGATGCTTATCAGGCTTGGAGGGAAAGCCACTGAGATATCCTAGTAAACTGGTCTGAATTTGCTAAATGAAGAAATAAATAATATTTATTTTAAATATTTTTTTATTCAAAGGTATAAATAGTAGGATTAAATATTGTATTTGTTTTGTTTTCCAGAATAGGCTATCAGATTCCCATGTTTGCTGGCTTTTGCATAATGTTTGTCTCAACAATTAGTAAGTGCTGTTTTTCTCCTTTCTTTATGCCAAATACTGTAAAAGAAGAGATGATTAGAAAGGAAATATACTTTTCTGTAATGTTGCAGGGTCTACAGTTATAAAGTAATTAGATATCCCTTTGCTGCGTGGATACTTCAAACCTTCATCAGGTTAATGGGACTATTAGCTAGAAAAAACAGAAATTGATTTAGAAATGCTTCTTACCCTATTGGACGTAACAGTCCCATATAACTTTAGTGTAGAAGTAGATACTTTGTGGCTTGGGTCCTGAAAGCAGCTAGTGGAAGACACTGACAGTCCGTATCTTCCCTGCCATCCCCCCCCCCCCCCAGCCATTTCCAATTCCAGGAAAATATATTCCTGGGGCACAGGGATTTGCATGAGGTAATGGGCTGCTGCAGTGGGGAGGGGGACAAAAACAAGATTGCTCTTTTTGTGTCTTGCATGAGCAGAGCTCTGCTTACAGAAGGGAGAGAAAGGGGCAACTTTGGCCTCTCGCCTTCTAATTGTAGATGCCTGGCCTGCACAGTTATTAGCAAGTCCCTGCACCCTGGGAATAAACTTTCTTGGGGTGGAAAGGGTAATGGGAGGGAGGGGAAAGTGGTAGAAATCCTGTGATCCTTGCACCCATGGATTGTGGAATCCAATCCTACATCTTTGGGCATGCTTGCAACTTGAAATAGTTTCTCTTTTTGTCTAGTTCAAAAAGTTGGACATGCAGTAGAGTAGGATAGGTGGGGGAAATCCTGCCGCTTCCTCCTTTCCTTCCTTCTCTAAGTAACTATATATAAAGTGGTGGTGAGGGGATACAAGTGGAATTCCTCCCTGTCATTCAACAGTATGTCTCCTTGGGTTGTGACTTTCTCCTGGTATGTTGAGTAAGTGTCCCCTTTAGGGGGCTTCAAACGAGCTTGGTTCTTCCTTTCTATTTTCAACACAGAATTTCCACTATAGAATTTGAATTTTGTCTTGATTGGCACACTTCTTGAGATATCTTTCATGGTAAATGTGTTGTAATATACCTGTACAAACGCAGCCTCAATAAAGATGTCACCTAATACTTGCTTTTCTGTATAATTGCCTTAGCAGGTGGTTGATAAAGACAAAACAGTTTTGAAGGGGTGGGTGGCATTTTTTCCTGTGTTTGGAAAATTAATATTTTGTCTGCACTATACACAGGAATTATCATTCTCCAAAGATGTAGATTGTCATACAAAAATCTCTATATTATGCATGTTGACTGAGTTAAACCTTGTCTTAAACATTTCACTCATTCCTAAAGAGAAAACATTTCATTAGGTTATTTTCAGCACTTCCTAAAATTGTCGATTTTTCCATTGGAAGGAACTGAAAAACAGTCTTCAGGAAATAAAAATTATGTGTCCCCCCTCTCGAATGTTTGCAATAATTCCAGGCCTTCACACCTCAGACAGCCCTGAAAGTGACATAACTTTGACAGAGTAACCTTGTTTAAATTCAGTTAATTCTGATATTAGTCAAAGCGCCTTTGATGTTTAAATCTGGTTAGATTTTATCTGAGGTTTTTTTAAAAAAATCCCTGTCTTTTCCACAGTGTTTGCCTTTTCAGAAAGCTACAAGTTACTGTTTATAGCAAGATCACTTCAAGGAGTAGGTTCCTCTTGTTCTTCAGTAGCTGGTAAGTACTGACAAGTGCATTTTTATATAGATTAATAATTATCAGAACTGTCACGTTCAGCAACAATCATATTCTTAACTGTGTTTTCATTATCATTTTTTACTTATGGGGAAACCATTCACTTACAATCAGTATGACGTGATCAGCATCATCTTTATTGTAACTAGCTGTAATGTCAGATAACTAGCTGTATATTTCATAATTTTACGATCTCTGTAAAATAACCCCCATCCCGCTGAAACCCTTTTTGAAAACTATTGCAGCAATTTATTTTTGCTTTTAAAAATTATTTGATCAATTGTATAGGTCCAGTAGAATTGCTATGCAGTGGGAGGTATACAGAATTTTATCATCCATCCAGATACAAGGGAACCCTTTTATATTCATTGTGAGTTCTGAGTTCAAGACACTTGTAAATCTCAGCATATTGGGAGTGTGCAGACATGAAACACATTCATCTGTGTCTAACTGTTGATGTTTCTGTAATTTCCTGCTTCTTTGGTCTTTGTCACTTCTGCACTGAAAAGATGATATTATCAGCCTTTCGTTTTACACATTTTCATCCAGGGATGGGTATGCTGGCCAGTGTATATACTGATGATGAAGAAAGAGGCAATGCAATGGGAATTGCCTTAGGAGGAATGGCTATGGGAGTATTAGGTCAGTATGGTGAAATTCACTGGGACAAAATGGGTACTGATTTAGAAAATGTTCTGCATGCCTTGTTCATACAAAGATAAGTTTTATATATGTTAAATGTTGTCAATATCTGGTTTAAAAATCATAATACGTAATGGGCCCTAAGGCGCTCAGGAGAAAGATGGGCATAGAAATATTTTAATACATGTTTTAAATAAATACAAATTATGATTCTATACATTTGGGACAGGGTATGTGGAATGACATGATGTAGCTTTTCATTCTTTTACATTTATGACATTTAAGTGAGTTCTTTGATTCAGATTTGTTGGTTTTTCTGGTCTCAGATCACTTCAAGGATTACGGTTGCTGGCGTGCCGGGGGCAGAGCTACCTGTAGGCAGCTTCCTGTCCCCATTCGGCCTGGAACACCGGCATTGAGAGCGGCATTGCCGCATCTGCTTTTTAGTAGGCGCAGCATCGCTGTTCTCTATGGGGCAAAAAGCCCCATTTTTACAAAAAAAAGTGCCTTTAAAAGTCTTTTTTTTTTACCTATCGGCTGCCATGAAATGGCTTTGGAGGCACTGTGGCAACGCCTCAGCCATGCCTTTTCCAGCCGCTGAAAGGTGAGGAATGGGCAATTAATAAGAGGTGATTGTTTACCTGCCAGGCAGACATAGTTCCATCATATGTGTGTTTACTCAGATGTAAGTCCCATTGAGATCAGTGACTGTCCAGTAAGTGTGTATAGAGATGTAGCACTAGAAGGTTTGAACTGATAAACAATAACTAACTATTAAAAAGGTTCTTGACTTTAGTTGGACACCAAACTGACTCTGAATGATGATTTTTCACTTATAGTGGGCCCACCTTTTGGAAGTGTGATGTATGAATTTGTTGGGAAAGCATCACCTTTCCTGGTGTTAGCAGCATTAGCTCTTTTTGATGGAGGTAAGAAGACTAACTATTTATGATATAACAAATAATTTTGAATTCTGAAATTAAAAACTGCATTAAAAAAAATAAAGCATCCTATTTTTGATTTCTTCTCTTGGCAGCCATACAGTTGTTAATTCTACAACCATCCAGTATACAACCAGAAGTAAGAACTTTAACAAAACGTTTCCAAAAACTGCTTATATCTTCCTTTTCCTAACCCTGTGCCTCCTTTGTCTGTTGGTAGAGCCAGAAAGGAGCATCATTACTGACACTCTTGAGAGATCCCTACATCATTATAGCTGCAGGTAATAGCAATTATTATACAGCTTCATTTTGCTTAATTGTGGCCATTTTTGTTCTGTGACAGATATTATCTCAATGCTTTCATAGTAGGATGCTAAAGGGAAGCTGTACAGCATAATTCATGAACTCTTTGCCTGACTGGGGTTGTCAGAATTAATGTTTTCCTGAGATATTTATGAGAAGTTCCTGAGTGAGAAGTTCAGTAATGATGCATGATTTCCTGAAAGACAGTGGTCTTCCTCTTCTCCTCTGCAATGTGCAGTGGTGAGAGGATTCTTAATTGCAGTCTGTGCATATTAACTGCAGTGGTGATCTCCTCAAATCCCACTGTTATTCCATGCCCTCTCAGTTCCCTACCCACATCCCTTCAGGCTTCATTATCGCCTACCCTTTCTTCAGATTCCCCTTTCTTGCTCTGTTGCCTGCACTGCAATCTCCTTATGCCTGGGCTCTCTATTTACCAGCTTCTCTGTGTCTTGGAACTTATTCCTAGTTCTCAGCCTGGGAAACTGCAAAGTTTTATTCCCAGCTAAACTATGTCCCTTTCCCTCACAAGTGCTGGACTGTACACTGCTTTGTTCCCCGAGCAGCTGCATGTTCCAGGCAATCCACCAACTCAGTTAATCAGTGTGAAAGGTTTCACTGCTACAAACACAATACAAAATAGATTATCTTTTCAAAGAATAGTACTTACATGGATAGTAATAAAGAAGAAGAAGAAGAAGAGTTGGTTTTTATATGCCGACTTTCTCTACCACTTAAGGAAAAATCAAACCGGCTTACAATCACCTTCCCTTTGGAAGTATAAATGGCTTTTGGCATTTGCCAGATCCCCCAGAGAAGATGTTAAGTGAGTAATGCCAAATGCTGATTCACGGATGCAGTCATCATGTTGGCCAATACATGATTGTTTGAGACTGGAGGAACATTGAAATGAACAATTCTAAGAGTGGAAACTGTCATACTCTGAAAAGAAGGCTCCAGTCTAAAGAACGATAGTCATTTTAAAGTACAATTGGAATTAATGATAGAGTCTTTTGACATTTTAAATACTAACACATTTATTGTGTCATAAACTTTTGTGAATCAGTGTACAAGAAATGTAAGGTATTTTGAAGGTAAAATAAAAGATTCTGTAGATACATCTTTAGGGCTGATTGAAGTGGAAAGAAAAACTGGCGATATTGGCCACCCATCAGACTGTTTTCTGTAGTCATTCTACATTATTGTATGTGCATGGTCCAGATTTTCACCAGATTAAGTCACATCTTTGTCTGTAGGGACTGTAACAGAGAGAAGCAGGTTATGTTTGTTTGTAAGGACTGTAACAGAGAGAAGCAGGTTATGTTTGTTTGCCTTGTAGCTGGTAAACATTTATTTGTATTTGGAATAAAAAATGCATATGATGAGTAAAGTCAAGACGTAATTTACTACTTCGATCTTGAATTGCATCTAAAGAACATTGGATCAGTAGCAGCAGTTGGTTTACATGGTGGGATGCAGGAACAATTCCATGTCCCATCACTAAGCGTTGCTAGAAGAGGAGGGAGATGTGGTTCCCTTACTGAAGGGTGTCAGGAGGCAGAGACAGGTGCTGGGGCTGCAGCAACAGGCAGACACACAGCGACTGAATGGATAGTGGTCATCTCATTGTGGGTTCTGCTATCCATTCATTGGCTCTGTGTCCCTGTAGAGTACTGCAGCTGCAGCCATTGGGCCTATGGCCCCACCTCTCAGTGCCTTCCAGTAAGGGCATCACATCTCCCTTGCCCCTTTCCTGCCTCCTCCCTCCCAGTGCAGCCCTCTATGGTCCCCAAAATGCTGCCTTTGGGGGACAGGGGGACCTTGGGAACAGCATGAGGGACAAATTGGTGAGTTGGTGGTGGGCGGGGCCATTGGCCAAAACTGCAACTGTTCCCGCCCCCCTGCCCATTAGCAGGAAGTTTCTACTAGATTCAATCTACTGTTGTCATGAGTTTATAGAGAATATGTTAAAATATTATTCCTTTTGCTGTCACTCATTATACAATCACGTATCCATTCAGTTTCATGACAGTTGAAACTTTTAAATATTTTTTCTCACTTACCTTGACTAATTTTTTAATTCATAAATGTGTAAAAATCTGGGAACTATTGGTATCCTGCTTTACATGGCATGATATAACTTATTTAAATTGACAGTGGTTCTGTGCTTTTAGTGGCATGCTGAAATGGTACAAGTGTACTTGTTCCTATCACTTGTATCTCCATGCTGGGAACAGTTTCACCTAAAGCATTCCTTCTTATAATGCTTAAAAAGATATAAATCCTATTGAAGTTTGCCATTGGAAAAAGGATTTCACCAGTTCTGATTTATATCACTCCCCAAACAATGTGTTTGTACAGTGTCTTTGATATTTTTAAAATTGTAGATTTCATCGGCATCAGTTAGGCTTTTAATTTGTTACTGATTTTTATAGTACTAGACTATCATACATGTCCTGGAAATCCCTTTCCTTGTTTCTTGCTTTTGCAACTTCTTGTGCTTTAAAACCAAATAATGAAGCCATGGGGGAAGGAAGAATGGTATAGCTTGATCTCGTCAGATCTTGGAAGCTAAGCAGGGTTGATACCTGGAAGGGAGTCCGCTAAGGAAGATTCTGCAGAAGAAGGCAATGGCAAACCACCTCTGCTTCTCACTTGCCTTGAAAGCCCCTTGCTGGTGATGCCATAAATCAGCCTCGACTTGATGGCACTTTACACACACAAAATGAAGCAATGTAATTGAGTGACTCGTGGTTGGTGTCAGGCACTTGGTGGCATCAAACAGTGTTTTGTGCTGATATACGTGCTTATGTTCTTTTTTGTTATTAATCAAATTAAATGTAAACTTGCAGGTTGTATCCCCGTATCTGTGGCTAATTTTTAAAAAGCATTTCTTTTGCAGATTTTTTTGTATGCTTCAAATTATATTTTTTCCCCTTGCAAAATGTTGTCAGGTTCAGATATAGAGTTGCTTTGGACAGGGCAACATTATCTAGTTCATTGTTCTCATAGATGTATGAGTACTTTATGTATAGGTCATAGTGGAAAGTTTTCATTGGACATTACATTTGATCCTTCTTGTTTTGCCCCTAGTATTTGCCCCCAGGAGCACAGTGCTAGTAAGGCCACAATATTGTTGTAGATATTCTAGATTCAGAGTCTAATATGTCTTGGCGTATTTGGACAAAGAATGACAGCAATGCTCATTTTGTGCTGAACTGTATTGTGATGAGAAGATTTTTCCAGGGCAAATTATATTTGATTTTTAAAGATAAAATGATCCTTGAGCTATAAATAGCCTCAACCTGGTTCTGTTGTGCAGTATGGATATAAAAACACTTTAAAAGTACATTCAGCATTAAGTGCGTTATAAGACTAATTATAGCAGCAGTTACAGATTCGGGGCTTCTTCAAATAGAACAAAATTCCTACAAAGAATTGTTTCCCACTAGGAACCTGCATATGTGCAGTGTGCAGGCCATCACACAAGATTACAATGGTGTATCCACAAATAAATGTGCTTTTGTTTTATGTGACCATATTTATTTATTTATGTAGAAACTTTCAGCCCAATCAAGGCCACACCACCAAGGCAGCTAACAGCTAAAAACAGGGTGCTTTCACACATGTTGCATAATGCACTTTCAGTCCACTTTCAATGCATTTTAATGATCATTTGCAAGGGAATTTTGCTGTATCACAAAGTAAAATCCATCCACAAAGTGCACTGAAAGTGGATTGAAAGTGCATTATTTTGCATGTATGAAAGTGCCCAGAGATGCCAAAAAACATATTATAAAACAAATTAAAAACCAGAACTAAAATACACACACACACACATATGTGAACAGAGAGATATCAAATGAAAACCTAGACATCAATTTAAAATATAGGGCAGGGAGGGGGGATTATTGAGGAAATGGGGAGGGGTCTGGAGACTAAGTTCTATGAGGAAAAGTTGCAGGAGCTGCGTATGTTTAGCCTGGAGAGGAGACAACAGAGAGGTGACGTGATAACTATATTCAGGTATTTCTAGGGCTGTCATATAGAGGATGGTGCAGATTTGTTTCCTGTTGCCCCAGAAGGTCAGACCTGAACTAATGGGTTGAAATTAAATCAAAGGAGTTTTCAGCTAAACATTAGGAAGAACTTCCTGACAGAGCAGTTCCTCAGTGGAGCAGGCTTCCTCAGGAGGTGGTAAGCTCTCCTTTGGAGGGTTTTAAGCAGAGGCTAAATGGCCATTTGACAGCAAGGCTGACTTTGTGAACTTAGGCAGATCATGAGAGGGAGGACAGGAAGGGTTGACTCAGTGCTCAGCTCTTGTGGCCCTTTCTTACATGCCCAGGACAATGCTTATCGCCACTGAGGTCAGCAAGGAGTTTTCCTCCAGGCTAGATTGGCCAGGGATCCTGGACGGTTTTTGCCTTCCTCTGGGCAAAGAGCAGAAGTCACTGGGGGAGTGGTGGGGGGAGGTAGTTCTCAAATTGGGTAGGGGTCTGACTAACTGACGTTGAGGTCCCTTCCAGCTCTATGTTTCTGTGAATGGCAGACAAAACAAAAAAGGCTTCACCTGCTGGTGGAAGACAGTGATAGAAGGGAAGAGACTAACATTTCTGGGAGGGGAGTTCCACAGTCTTGGTACCATGACCATAAAGTCCTTCTCTTGGGTAGCCACTTGCCTAATCTCAGAATGTAGGGGTACCTAAAGCAGGGCCTTGGAAGATGACTGTAGTGGTTGGATAGGTTAATATGAGAGTGGGTGGTCCTTAAGGTATGCTGGTTCCAGATGGTATAAAGCTTTAAAGGGCAATACCGGCATTTTGGATTGGGCCCAGAAGCAGTCACACAGTGTCACAGCTGTAAAGCTGTCCACACAATTTTTGAGCATCACGCATACTGGCAGCAAGCCAAATGAATGGGGTTGCTAACTTCCTTGTCTCAGCAAGATACCCGTGTCTTTTCAAAGCTGCACTATCAAACCCTAGGACAACAAGTACAGCTGCCCGTATCACTGCATGCCCATATTAGGGACAACTGTCCTGATTATATAATTGTTAGAAAGCATGCAGTGGTGCAGGGGTACTCCTAGAACAAAAGCGGTTGGTAACTCCATGGCAGGGGAGCTGAAAGCATGCCAATCACTGTGGCCATTGGTTATATTGTAGGCTTGGCTGATGATTGTCACTGTGATATGGAGTCCATTGTGGCTTCTCTCCTTATTGGATGACATCCTACAAACAGCCAAAAAAGACATTAATGAGTAATGTTCTGCAATAGCAGCTTAAAAATGTGGACATGATACTCTCTCAGATTCCTCAGGGCCTTTCCCTTCTACTGTGGAGGTTCCCACATGGTGGGATGAAGCTGTTGGTTGACAGAATGTAACCACTGAGCCAATACTTAGGGCCAAACTATATTTTTACCTGTGACAAGAGTTAGGTTGGGGGAACCGATGTCTTTTTTACTTGGGTTTTTTGCCTCATTTTGTTATGAGTGGTCAATTAGCTTTCAGGGTCCAGGTTTTAAATTTCCTTCCAGTACTCATCCTTAAGTGTCCAAAAAGTGTTGTAACAAACTGTACCAATGCACACCCAAGTAAAGATTGTTTGAAATACTAGAATTCAAAACTGTGATGTAGATGCAGCTCATCGTTAGAGCTAGAGTTTGCTAATCAGTTTCCATGCAGTCCACCAGATCTGCCACTGATGTTAAAAGCTGTCTATTGTTCACATTAGAATTTCGTGTACTTTTTGAATGTCACCACGCTCAATGAATCTATCTTGTTTCCACTTTGAATTGTGCTAAGTTTTTGGACAACTGGAATATAGGGATTAAATTACTTTTCTTCTCCCCCTGTCTTTTAAAAATAATCAATGATATATATTTGACAAGCAAGTCTTTGAAGCACATATTATTTCTGTCAATGCTGTCCTTTCCATCTGTTGATTAGAAGTTAAGTGAAATAATTCCAGCAATCTATTTTCCATCTCTCTTCAAGGATCAATATGTTTTTCAAATATGGCTATTGCTATGCTGGAACCAGCATTACCCATCTGGATGATGGAGACAATGTGCTCAAGAAAATGGCAGCTTGGTAAGGTGTAACAAATTGTTTTCGTTTGATTCCTGTATTTTTGATCCTGAGAATGTTTTAACGGTCACGTTAAACTTTTAGTGATAGATTGTAATGGTTTTGTTTCTAGAACTTGCTTCTGGCAAGTTGCAGATAAAATACGTTGGCTCTAGCCTGATTTTTCATTCTGTTTTGCCCAATTCTCCTACTTTCTACAGCCCCTGTCCCACAAGGCTTTTATACATTCAAGGCTCCTGATCCTCAGCATAGCCTTTTTGGGTGGACAAAGTGGCCTCTGCATTTCCTTCCCACCAGCAGAAAACTGATCAGATTTAATCCAATGTGAGCACACATTTGTTCAAACTGCTGGTATGCCTTCATACTCTTTTTGCTATTCATAGTCAAGGGCAGCATGTGAACAGCTTCATATTGTGCCTACATAATGACCGGGCTCAGCAGGAGGCTGTAGAGCAAGAGATGGAGGAGAATCCTTTTTATTTTCGTCGTCTCTTCCTTTTTCCACTTCTTGCTCAAAGAATGAAAACACAAAATGGATAAATTCTAGATATATGGGAGAAAGGACATTTCTGTTTGCAGTAGCCATTTTTTTTGCTCTATAAGGCTTATTAACCAGGGTGGTCCTAACTCCAGTGACTTCTATGTGTATGCAAAGGGATTCCATGTGAATTAAAGTTGCTCCTATTTCTTCTGTACTGCGGAATGTCCATATACGTAGTTCTTGCCGGATGATGGGGAATGGCTGTTCAAAGAATTCAGTTATTGTGTATAGCATAGTTTAAGAAGCAGTAGAAAATTCTTTCTCCATTCCTCACAACAGGACTAAAATAAGTGAAACTAGAAATTGATTTAAAACACCCCAAACACTGCATTTAGTTTCAAACAATTGGGAATTAAGACTGAATTTGCAGATAATATGTATAATTAATCCACTGTTCATTTTAGTTTTTGAGCATGAAACAGTGTCATCCTTAGAAGAGTCACACCCTTCTAAGCCCATTGAAGTTACTGGATTTATAAGGTTGTAATTTTCGAGGAGAGTTGTACAGATACTGTGGACTGCCAACAAGACAAATAAGTAGGTTCAAGATCAAATCAAGCTGAACTCTCCCTAGAAGCTAAAATGACTAAACTGAGGCTATCATACTTGGGTCACATTATGAGAAGACAAAGGTTACTGGAAAAGACAATAGTGCTAGGAAAAGTTGAAGGCAGCAGGAGAAGAGGAAGCCCCAGCATGAGATGGATTGACTCTGTAAAGGAAGCCATGGCCCTCAGTTTGCAAGACCTGAGCAAAGCTGTTAATTATAGGACTTTTTGGAGGACATTGATTCATAGCGTTGCAATAAGTCGGAAATGACTTCATGGGACTTAACACATGAGTTATTCTATAAATATGTTAAATAAATTCTGAGATTCTACAAATATAATAATTTCACAATGAAATCAATAAATCATAACTCTAGCATTTTGGTCCCTTTTCCTGGCCTTTTCATGCTTCCTGAGCCCTTTCAGCCTGGGAATGCCCCCTGACACAGGTGCAGAGTTGGGCCAACAAAAACCATGATGTAGCTCATTGTTGCCAATTGTACGCAAAAATCTAGTGCCCCCCCACTGCCATGTCCATGAGGCCCGTAGCAGCTCAGGATGCCGACTATGGGTGTGATCAATCATCTCCCTCCCCTGCAGCGGCCAAGCCCCTACTCAGCATCTGGTCACGGCCCCTCCAGCACTACAGAAACTCTGGCCAGGACATCCCACAACTCACGAGGTAGGGCACATGGCACAGGACTGTGTCTGACAGCTCGCTGCCATGCGGAGTTAGAGTGAGCAGCGAGGCACTTTGGTGGTGGGGAAAGCACAGAAAGGGCACAGTACTACTGGATGAGCGGTTTATTCCAACACCCAAAAGGGAGAGCAAAATCCATACTCTGTGGCTGACTTTTCCCATTCTAGAATCCTAACAGGTACCCATGTCCGGAGGCAGGACCCAAAGGGGCAGCCACACCCTGACAGATAAACAGGGGCCTCTTTCCCAAACCTCCTTCCCTGTTCCCCTTGCTGTGGCCATTGCCAACTCTGTCAGCTGCCCAGTCACTTGTGACAGGACCAGTCCTCTTAAGGGGATGAGGGGTGTGCCACAGACATGGAGCCAGCTTCCCTGGCCACGCCCCTTCCTGCCTCTGGGCAGTGGTGAGTGCTAGCCTCGGCCTCTGTGCCTGCTGGCCCCTGATTGGTTCTGCTGGCCATGTCTGTCATGGCCCTGCCGCCGCAGCGCTACACCTGGTTGGAACATTATGGAACAGTCACTGGGGATGCTGATGTGATAGCGGGCACGAAAACCCATCTATGGCCTCTTTTTCCTACCTGCCGCTGCCTAACCAAACCCTTTAGGGAGCAGACTAGCGGTGCCACAGTTACTCTGCAGCCAGCTACTGTGGCACGGGCAGCCCTCAGGATTGCTCTGCTAGTCATTAATTTTTAATAAGGAGTAGTCACCAGACATACTTTTAGCAATAGTCTCCTGAGAACAGATGACTGATTTAATTTTCTGGAGTTCTGTGACTCCCTTATGCACTTTTTGCTAAGTGATCCTTCAAGTAGAGGTAAGAAAAAGTATAATTGCATTGCCCTGGTTCTGTAGTTCAGAGCAAACATATTTTAATCAAAATTTATTTTAAATATATTTTTACTTTTGTTTTTATTAAAATGTATTTTGTACTTATTACCTTTGTCCCCCACATTTTGTTGAAGTAGTTCAGGACAATATATTCGAGGGTTTTCCTATCTCATTTTCATAACAACCCTGTGAGGTAATTACTGGCCCATCATTACCTAATGAATATCTTGATTAGTTGTGATTTGAAAATGGGACTATCAACTATTTCATGTTGGCTTTCAGGAAAGTGACAGTAGAATTAGAACTCAACCTCTAGCTCATGGACCAATGGTTTAATCCTAACGGTAACCACTCCAGATGTTTCAAGTGATATGAATGTTGTGGAATATTATCCAATTGGGAAAATGGGTGACCATGCACTTATTCTGATGTAATCATGTCATAAGCAGCATGGATAGAATCAACCATATATAGCTTGGCTGAAATCCCACCATTCTCCAACATTTTTTTTTGATGGTTGTAAAAGGGAGAGAGGTCAATATTAAATTGAAGGATGACATTAATTATGAATCACTGTGGATGGTTAACTAAATTTTTGAAAGATGTAAAAATACTACCTCCCACATTTTGAAATTATCAGTATTTTTTCTCATTAAATTATTGTCTAGTTTCCATTTTAATTCTTCTATTTTGTACAGCAATTATTATTATATTTCATTTGTAATATTGTTCTCTTTGTTTCATTTTGTCTTCTACACACCCTCACATTCTTGTATCTGATGGTAAATATTCTCTTTCAAGCATAACAGAGGTTTAAATTTGATGGATAATCTTGTTAGATCCCACAAAACAAACCGGATATTAGATTTTCTGGTTCAGACTGCAAACGTCCATTAGATATGTTCTAATCAAAAATGCTGTGTCTGAAATTATTAGTTTTTCTAATGCTTCACTGAAAATCTTATTGATATAATCTCCCATTCATATTTTTCAGGCGTTGCTTTCATTCCAGCTAGTGTCTCTTATCTGATTGGAACTAATATTTTTGGAGTCCTTGCACACAAAATGGGACGGTATGCTGAATTTGAACACATCTAATTCCTTGGCACAATTATATATTTCCTAGTTTTTCATTACTCCTTAAGTTAGTTAATGAAAAATATGCTTTCATGATAAAATAGATTAAGCCACTAGATTAAGTCATTTTATTAATTTAATGATTAATTACAACCCCATGTCTTATGCCTACATTTTTGTTGTCTAATTTTTGGTGTCTAAAATATGTTTTTCCTTTGATAGGTGGCTTTGTGCTCTAATTGGTATGGTATTAGTGGGAATAAGCATTTTGTGTGTGAGTAAAAATTGTTATTTCTCTAATTTGAAAAACAAGCTATGTCTTTTTACCTTCATTAAAATCTCTCTCTCTCTTTCTGCTGATTTTTCTTGTGTAGTGATCAAGATGACATGGTATTTAGAGTTAAGTCAGGCAACAAATTTTATTCAAAGTGGAAGGGAAATGTGAGGCTCCTTCTCCATAGTTCCTGCACCTCTGCCATCAGTTGTCTTGTCCTTGAGTGGGGCAGGCTTCTTCAGGCCTCAGAAAGGAGAGGAGGCACTCTGCTTGCTCTGTCTCTTTCCTGAGATAGCCCTTCCCTCAGGAAATGACTATTTCCTGCTTCCTCCCTGGTCTGGCTGACAAATCTCCCTTTTAAGGACCTGGCCAGCCTCCCCCTGTCCCCAGGAATCAGTCCTGACCCTCTCCTTGTCCTAGCTGCTTGGCCTGACTGGCCAACCTCTGGCCAATTGCTGAATTGGCACCCTCCTGCCTTAGCTACCCCTTCCTCCCCCATTGGCTTCTCCCTCATCCTCTTGACCAGTGGCTAGGCCCTGGCCCTGCCTGTGACTGGGTCTGTCCTATCCCTGCTCCTGGCTTTTTGGGGCTGTCCAGGGGAGAGATCATGAGGATCTCCTGTGGTGGTGCAACCTCCCTAGGGGCCACGTTGAGAGCCGAGGCCTGTTTTTGGCTGCCACAAGCGTCCCCCAACTGCCGCTGCCTGCCACCATTGGTGGCATTAGTGAGGTTGCACATCTTTCCTTGTCACTGGGCAAGTCCCAGGGTCTTTCCTCTACCTGCCTAGCCTCCTTTCCTGTCTTTGGTTGCTGTTGCAGGGCTTCTGTCAGGCCCAAGTAAGGGGCTGATAGTTCCCATGTCAGGTTGAGGATTCCCAGGGTGGTCCAAGTGCATGCTGGGTGTTGGCCATGGACAGGAAATTTCTTTATCTAGATTTAACTCCGTGTACTCCAAGCTATTTTATTAACTGGATTTCCTGCAGAAGAGTATGGATGAGATGGTTGAAGCATCCTTTCTTACGTGTATATATGAAGAATGATAATGTTATCCTCCTGATTATTAAAGGTGTTTTCCAAGTTTATAGTCTCCCCCAGTTGCCATAGCACCTAAGTTGCAGGACCACTGCTGTATGACTTAACACTATACTGAGCATTAATGTTTCTCTGTCTTTTATCTATCTGTTGGAATTCCACAGATCCACTTCTAAAGAATTATTAACTTTTTCTTATTGGACAGTAACAGTGCAGCCTACCTGTATTTTATGGAATCTAACAAAGCCAGAAGGGTGTTAACGCTAGCCAGAAGCCATACCTTACTCTCTGCTGTACTGGAGGGGAAATAGTCTCTGTTCATAGGGTTTTTTCTTCTATGTGCTTGCCCACAAAGAGCGATTAAATCAACTGAGCACATATTGCTGGAATGTGCCTTATACAACAAAATCCACAGTGAAACTATTGGGCCATTGTTGAAAAGATTCCCAGGGAGATCTAAAAAAATCAAAATAGAATATCTCCTATCGGATAAAAACCATCAAATGACATGTAGGGTTGCCAGGTTTTGTGCCCAGGTCTATAACCTCAAAAAAACTAAGAAGTGTTCTTAAATTAAAGAGTGGTACAGATTTTAAATCCCTGGGGTGATTTTATTTTTAGTATTTATTAAGGAGTGTTAATACGTTAAATAGACTACGTTTATCTGTATTCGTGGTTGATGTGTACCATGATTATTTTTGTTCCCATTTTTTGTATTTTTGCTGTATTTGCTGGTCATGGAGCGTAATAAATACCTTTGACTTTGACATTAACAGTGCATCTGCACCATTCTAAACCCATTGATTTCTACAAGGGAGTAAGAAAATGGAAATCACTTCCAAGTAAATGCACTGGATCCAGCCACCTTTTACACTGGTGGAAAAAGGGAGAAAGGGGCCCCTCAGACAACCAAAAATACTGAATTGAGGATCATGGGATGTCCGTGGACAAAAGCCATGTGGGATGGGGACCACAGTAAGGAGAGAAAATAGGTGAGACTGAGTGAAAAATCTGGCTGGATCCAATCCATTATGTCTGAGATTAGACTTCCAAAGCACATTTGAGCTTTTCAGTGTTATTTGAGTCTCTTTTGTGTGTTACACAAAAGGCTAGTGTGCCATAGTGGTTAGATTGTAGGACTAGGAACAATGACAACCGGTTTTGAATCCCTAGTTCAACCATGGAAACCTCACCACGTGACCTTGGGCCCATCACAATTTCTCAGCTTAAGCTACTCTTACAAAGTCATTGTTGTAAGGACTGAGTGGAGAAGAGGGGAAAGATGGGTAAAGTTGCTTTGGGTCCCTGATGACGGAGAGAAGCGGAATATAAAGAAAAAATGATTTGTTTTACATAGTACATTTTTATCCCATCCTTCCTCTAAGGAGCTTAGGGTGATGTACATCAATCTCCCTGCCTCCATTTTATCCTTGTCACTTTAAGCCTTATGTCAGGGGTGTCGAACTCAATTGTTACGAGGGCTGGATATGACATACATGTCACTTGATCAGGCCGGGCCATGCCTTGCCAGCCCAGATTGAGAGTGAGGGGGGGTGTGGCTGCCTCGGCTGGCTCACGGGCCAGATGAGAGCTCTTAAGGGGCCGGATCCGGCCCACGGACCTTTTGTTTGACACCCCTGCCTTATGTGAAAATAAGCTGTTACAGAAAAGGAGAGGGATTACAATATTGGTAGTATCAAAAGAACTTCATAGAATTACTTAAGAAAATCAAATGGGCTTTGAATTAGTTCCTGTCTTTTGATACCCATGATTTCATGGTAAGAAAGTACAGTAATGCACTCAATGGCAGGCTTATAAGTCAATATCAGAATCAAAGTGCCTGAACTCATGGCCATAGTTTAATGTAATGTAGTTTAATTGTAAGTCACCATGAGCAGGGCTCTGATGAAACAACATGGATATTTCCTAAATAAATAACTAATATTGGCTTATAAAGTTAAGGTCCTCATCTGTATTTGAAAACTTCTTAAATATGATTGACAGAAAGAGATAAAGCAGGATTAAGGTATAAAATATTGTTTGTTTAAAATTGTATAATATGTGCTAGTTAAAAACTATTTCTGCACTATCTGACCCATTTTGCCAGATGTAGGAAGTTAGTGGATTAGTTCAGATAAACATTAGCCAGTAGACTAATTAAAAATGTATGATAGGCTCTAGCTAACATTTTGGTATTTAATTTTTTGCCAGGTACCTCTTGCGAAAAACATATATGGACTTATAGCACCAAATTTTGGAGTTGGTTTTGCCATTGGTAAGGAAAGTGTATCATATTTAGCTGGAAAAAGTGTAATTGCAAATTGCCTCCAATAGTTACACTGATAGGGCTATTCCGAACCCCCTAATTCAGTTTGTCAGCAAAGTGGTACAGCTGGAAAAAACATATTTATTTAACAACTTCATCAGCCAGATGCCATAGTTGAAAGTCAGTAGTGATTGTGGTTTTGCTGGTATGGAAGTCACTGATTTTGGCCAAACCAGCTTCCACTGAAGTTAATGACAAAATTTAGAACATGATCCTTCCTCCGTTGTGCAGAAAAGATGGCTGTGCCATGTCCATCTAGGTTGGTGTTGTCTACTGTGGTTGGTGGTTATTCTCCAGAAGGAGAGGGAGGAGTCTTTCCCAGCACTACATACCTCTAGAGGCATGTGATATTGAGAGCAACTGAGAGTCAGTTAAAGGAAAAATAGACAACAAGGTGATATTAGTTGTCTTAAATCTCGGAGAGATTACCGAATCTTGGAGAGAGAGATTTTGAAGAGGGGGGATATTTCCAAATTGTTTCACCCTTGGTGTGATTGTATGGTCCCTGCTTGTAATGACCATAAAAATGAACTCTTATTTCAGTATTACCAGATCATTCCATCTCCATGCCTTTAAATTATCCTTAGAGGAAGTGGAAAGAGAAAAAAAAATCTTTAATTATGTTTTTCTTTTTTCCCCTTACCATTAGGGATGGTGGATTCTTCAATGATGCCTATTATGGGTTACCTTGTTGATCTGCGTCATGTGTCAGTCTATGGGAGTGTGTATGCAATAGCAGATGTTGCATTTTGCATGGGGTTTGCTATAGGTAATGGATTCATTTGGTTCTTAGACCAAAAACGTGTAACTCGACTCAAAAGGAAATTGCTAACATTTGCTCAAAGGAATTTATAATGTAGTCTAGCAGACTACAGAATAAATGTAGTATGTAACACTAGCCATACCAGTAAGATGGGGAGAACAAAGGAAGAAATACTCCATTCTAGTTGCAGAATGAGCTGTCCTGCACCAAAACTAAAATCATGCTATTGAGGACTTTTGAGGAACCAACAATTTGCATGTGTGCATAAGTCAGCCATTATTTTTTTCAATAATTTATGTCCATGTGTATTTTTAAGTATGTATTATTTCTGTTTGAGGCCAGGTCTTTGTTTATTTTGTGGGTGCCTTCAGCACTATTAAAAATAACTTATATTTCCCAAAGGTCCTTCTCTTGGTGGTGCCATTGCAAAGGCAATTGGGTTCCCATGGCTCATGACCATAATAGGAATTATTGACATCCTCTTTGCTCCTTTGTGTTTGTTCCTACGTAGTCCACCTGCCAAAGAAGAAAAAATGGTAAGCATGCTTATTTTCTTTTGGATCTGGTCCACTACATCTCAGTTAAGGCACTCTCCGTTTGTTTTTCTTATAGCAAGACTTCTAAAAGATTTGTTCTCTACCCAGTTTTATCTAGTTTAAATTACTCTCTTCTCCTCCATTACCTCTTCCCAATGCCTTGTTGTCTAGTATCCTTCCTTCTAAATATGCTTAGGCAGCATGTTTAAGTTCCATGATATTCTTACAAAGGTTCTTTCTGTTTCACTTAGGCAAGAAAGCAGGGTGGGTTTGCTTCCCAGAAGTTCCATACGGGACTGTTGAGAGACTGAATGCAAACATGACCCTAGAGCACACTGAAAAATGTAAAAGGGCAACCGGCATCACTCCTGTCTAGTAGAGGAATAAAAGAATTAATTTTTTACATTAAAAATACAGCTCATAAGAGAATTTGCAGCTGCTTCAAGATTTTTTTTAATTGATGCAGGTATTCCAAATACATTTTAAATAAGTAGGAATCAAATTTGGTCATAAATTATTGGCCAGTTGGTAAACATTCTATCCCCTCTCACTGGTATGTAACTAAGAACCAATGAGCTGGTGGTCTGAGATATGGAGAAAGTTAATTGGTTGAAGGAGTGTAACCAGGGATAATAAACAGACAGATACAGGTCGCTTAAAGGGTATGCTGGCAATAGTTTGTGGTGTGGGTTAGTAGCAAAAAGAGACAAAGAAGGCAGAAAAGGATTGTGCTTCTAAGAAGAGCTGGCTGAAGAAAAGGAACCTGGCAGTGGGACTGAAAGACAAAACTGGAGGGGAGAGGAATCTGAAGATCAGCTGAGGGAGTAGTGGAGACTTGCAGGAGCTGCACCTTGGTGGCTTAGTCTTCAGAGCGCGGTCCTGATGGGGAGGAAATCACTAGTGGTGATTGACATCAGCATCAAGGATGGCAAAGAAAGAGCCTGACCAGAAAGAAGTCTTTAGACCAAAGAAAGCAGTGCTCTAAGTGCTAGCTTGGGGTGGAAGCTAAATGGAAGGAAATTGGCTATCTGAATTTAATTAGAGGGATGAATTATCACAGAGATTGCCTGTTAAATAACCATATTATCCATATACATTTCACAATTAATTAATAAACATATTTTGTTATCCTATGGTTTCTTTCTAACTGGTGCCTAACAAACACCAAGCTACTTAGATATAATAAGTGTTTGACTTTCAGCAGTCAGTGTTGGCAGTAAAATACAAAAGGGTAATAAACTGAGTTCCAACATATAAGTTATAATAACATCTTCCAGTATCTACATTTTGATGGCAGGAGGCTGAGACCCCACTGGAAAACTGCAATTGTTGCCCTTTTCAGCTGCACCCGCTCTCCTACCACAACTAATGCTAAGAAGGGGTTGTATGAAAATGTCCTAAAGTTCATCAGAATGTGGACTGGGTGTCTTGATATTTCAGTACTTAGAAAATGTTCAGCAACTTATCCCTGTCAAGAGATCTGTGAAATCCTAGTAAGGTCCCCACAGTGCAATTTTAAGCAGAGTTATACGCTTCTAAATCCATTGCAGTCAGTAGGTGTAATTCTGTTTAGGACTGCACTGCTGATAACTGTAACAAGAGAACACATCTGTGCATAAAAAGCCATGAATGTTTGTATTGGATGTTGTATTTTTCAGTGGAGAAACATGGGGAAATCAATCCCAAGTGTGTGTGAACCTTTGCCAGAAAAAATTGTAAGATCACACTGTAAGAGTATATGTGCATCATAACTTGATTTAAGTAGCACCCTTCTAGTCTAAGTTAACAAAAAAAATAAAAATACTTGAGATCCATTTTCAGGAGAACTATTTTATATAAAGTGTTATTCAAGTACTGCGTATATACTTTTCGTTGTAGGTAAACTAAGTGTGGTATCCCAGCTGTCCGTTCAAAATGAGATATGAGAACACTGAGGATAAATAACCAATTCTATATTTCATTTAAGTCTTTCCTCGTGGTTTATGTTAACTTTGTATATAAGCAGTTAATAATAATGTGGCTTATATGGTCTGATTCATTACCTGCTAAGATAATGAATTATTTATAGAATGATTTTTTGCAAGCTTGAATTAGAATATTCTTCTAGAAATGTTACATCCAATGTTAATATTCTACCTGGTTAAAATGGAAAATCATGAAACAATTCAGTAGCTACATTTCTGCATTCAATATTTTGTTACCCAGAGTAATTTTGTTTCATGTCCAGGGTAAAAATATGAAGAAGGAATCCAGCATAAAGTATTTTTTCTCTGTTTTGGTGTGTTCTGAATACACTCTTGATTTCGGTCATCCTAATTTTCTCTTATTGTATGGGTAATTTGCCACTATTTAAAGAAGCAGATCCAAAGAGGCCTACATCTCTTCATCAAAATATGCCCCCGTGCTACTTAATAAATGCTCCCAAAACTTGAGGAAATGACTGGAGCAGCATCTGATGTAGTGTAGAAAGCCTCAGGGAACCCCTGCTGCATTTACATAAGCTTTTTGTTCCTGGCTGAAATCTGAAAGCGTCTTCTGTTGTTACAGACAGTAATAAAATGGAAGATATACTAAAATGGAAGATATACTAATAGGACACTCTATTTTTTTTTATAGGCAATACTCATGGACCACAACTGTCACTATAAAACCAAAATGTATACACAGAACAATGTCCAGTCCTATCCAATAGGTGACGATGATGAAGAATCAGAAAGCGATGAGTAATATCTAAAAGCCATAAAAATAGCCTGGTGTATACAACAGTGTTTCCTGTGAAACATCTCATCAAAATTTTAGTTGTACTGTAGTCTTATTGGTGAATTAGTAACAAAACCAAACCAAAGGTAGATTATCTGTTGCCCATTATTATGAAGCAGAATACCCACTGCCTTATAAAGGAAAATAAGCTTTTTAAGGACTTTGTATAGTGTTAAAAATTGTGCATTTACTTTTAATATTATATGATATATTTTTGATTACACGAATGGTGGAAATGTCTATAAATATCTAAATCAAGATCCATGCCTTTTAAAATGTTCACTCATGAACAGTTCCTATTCCACATTTTTATTTGATTTACAAAGGAGCAATGAGTGCCTGAAACTAGCAGCTATAAACTGATTGTGTATTAAAATATGATCCAGTATTTTGTGGACAGATTGTATTACTTGGCAACATAAAGTTTAACATGAGTCCTCTTCCTAGATTAACCATGCAGTCCTGAAAGGGGGGGGGGCAAAGTGCCATAGGAGCTGGTGCAATCCTGTGCTGGCATCTGTGCCATTTTGTGCCATGATAAAGTAGCATGGACGCTGGCGCAGGAACACTTATGCCAGTGCTGTGGAGCACTGCAGCAGTGCAAGCAGCAAAAACCAGGAAGCAGGTGCCCGCACTGGCATTGAGGGGGGGGGATTCCCAGGGTGTTTCCAGGGGCAGAGCTGACATTAGTCAGCTTCCAAGCCCCTTTCGGCCTGGGAATGCCCCTCTATGCTGCATCACCATGGAGGAGTTTCACTGGTTTCTATTTTTAAATATCTTTAATTTGTGTATTTTCCAGCCTTCAGGAATAGGCTGCCCAAGTCATCTTGCAGTGAAAAAACAGCTGCTTGATGTTTGTGGAGAAAAACTACATTGTTATAACTGAACATAGTATTTGAAACATGAGCATAACTTATTGGTTCACCTGTTGTTGGTATTAGTACTCTTGCTTATAGAAGGATAACAGCATTATACACATAAATTGCTGTTACCATATTTTATCCATCATAATTCATTTGTGTAACTTCAATGAATGTTTTTACACTTAAGCACAGTACATTATGGAATGATGAAAGTTTTTAGCAGTTGTTAAAATGGCTGCATGCCATGCATTAAACACAAAATAATGTAGGAAGAATAAAATTAATAGAAACATGAGCCCTGCTGGATCAGGTCCTTCTAGTCTAGCATACTGTGTCCCATAGTGGGAACACATCCAGATCCTTATTTCAAACTATTCCTGCTTATTCAAGGAATGGATGCTATTGACAGATGGACTTCACCTAATCTGAGTTAAAACCATTCAGAAAATTGTGTTCTTATTTATACCTGAAGAGTTGCCAAACTTGAGCCATTTTCAGTACAATACTTACGTGTATCGTTTATTTAATGCTCATAGACCAATTAGTCGTGAGCATTGGAAAAAGGTACACAATACTATGTGTCTACCTTTTTTTGTGAGGGCATTTAGGGTTGCCTGAGGATTCAAATAAACAAATCAAACCCTGTTACATTTCAGGCAGTATTGGTAGGAAGCAGTTCTGATATTTGTACATTTTATGTTTAGATTTTTGACATAGCTGAAGCTTATTTTTAATTACAAGATTGTAGTGTTGTCATGTTTAATACTACTTATGGGACTGTAGTATTTTTTTCATTCCGCAATGTAAGATAAATTCATTCCTGATCCCTGCATGAGCACAGCATCATGCAAGGAGGAGATAGCTAGAGAGATCAAATGCAGTTACTCCGAACAGGAGTAATTTGCAAGTTAAATGTCTGGGGAGGAGAGTCAGATAGATTACTATATGGGAGGTGTATATCCTTCCTCCAGGTGAATAATGGCCAGCAAATGTCGATCCACTTACTGCTATGGCAATCCTCTTCCCACATATGAACTCAAAGACAGATGGATTAAGTTAAGAACATAAACATTCAACAACATGCCAAACCCTGTTTAAATATCAAATCTGCATTTTGTGTTTGTATACATTCCATGTTGTTTGTAAAACATGATCTCTGTGCCTTCTCTCATATGTATCATTAGATGGTTTGTGTCTTACAGCAGATCCCGTTTACACATAGTTTTGTAAAGTGTGTACATATATACATACATATATATATATTTTGGTTGAAAGTCTGAAAATGCTGTAGATCAATTGTGTTTTGTTGATAATTATGCACTCAATATATAGAAAGATGAGAACCCAAAATGTCATTTCTGGAAAAAATAATAAAAGAAATAATTTAATGTTTTGATGCAGTTTATGTTCTAATTAGTAGAAGGCCTCTTCATTTTCTATTGGGAAAAAGGATTATGATTCATAAGTGTCATAAACTGGTGCTGTGACAGCAGCAGCTGTTGATATCACTATGCTAGGGGAAACTCCTATAAATTCACACTTGTGAACCTCATGAGGTTTGAGGGGTGGGGCCACACCCACATACTTAAAAGCCATCAGAACAGACTCGACCTTCCATTGCTGGGTCACTTTCACACTGGAAAAACACGTTTCATAAATGGTACTTTTAACCCGTGTTTTTCTCTGGTCAGTACAGGCTCAAAGTTGCATGCAGTGTGAAAAGATAAAATGTAACAAAACTTTGCATATTTAAATATTTGTAGAATGTGAGCCAACAGAAGTATTATTCCTTGTAGCAATTACTTCTTCATGCAGTGCCTCAGAAACGGGGATGCTGTTAATTTGGCCAGAGTTTTGCATATTTCACAAGGATAAGATAGGTTTGAGGACAGACCTAACTTTCATGCTGGAGAAAATGCAGTTGTCATTGACCACAGGAGACACATCTATCAATTATCTATTAAAACCAATATACACAGATCTCACAACACTGTGGCTTCCAGGATTTATATCTCTAAGACCTCTGCCACTGGGAAATTGAGTTCCATTGTTTATTGCCTTCCCTCCAGCCATCAGAAAGGAAGAAGGTAACTTAGTCAACCTTAAGGAGATGGTTTTGAAAGGGCAGAGACCAGGATTATAGTGCTCGAGAGCAACAGGTTCCAAAAAGAACCATAGCACAATCGATATGGGGTGCAGCTACATCAGTGGTTTTTGACCCCATTAAAGGCATTCATTAAAGGCACGTGTAAGGCTACACCATGGATACTAGTGTCAACTTTTGACAGGCACTACATGATAGGCTCCTTCAGTTTTGCCAATCCTACTGTGGATAAAAGATACTTTTTAAAAAACTTCTCATCACTCAGAATCGCCTTCTTTGTTGAATGAGAATGGAATGGACTTACCATGAGCATTCTATTTGGCAGAAAGTAGGACACCTTGCACCACTGAATTAAGCAAGGGCATGTTTTGGCTGTCACTAAAGGGCTATATTTGCTCTCTGTCCATCTTCTTTTACTATTGCAAGCATTTGACTATGAGAAGAGAATCATAGTCAGCCTTATCAGCAAATGTTATTTTTCTGCAATATTGACTTACATAAAGTTCTGAAAGAAAGTTACTGTAGTGTAAGAGTGCAGGACTAGGACAAAGGAAACCTGGGTTCAAATCTACCTCTAAGGTTTTTTTAAAAAAATGAGGAAGGGACAAACATGTACACCTCGCCGAATTTCTTGGAAGAATGGTGGGATTTAAATGTGACAGAACATGTGAAATTCCTCAGCTTTTAAAATCTTGAACTGAAGTACAATGTCCTCCTACAGAGGAGACAAGAATTCAGCCCAGACTCTGGACCCAATAGGAGGAATCACCTAATTACGATGCTTATCTTGCCTTCAACTAGAAGGTACACTCATAAGTCCAGTGTTCCAGTCTTGCACACTGATTGCCATTTATTTTCTCTTCTGAGAAGGGCTACATGTAAGTATTTTGTCTCTAGATGTGTATCTGGAAGTAGTAATACATTTTTTGTACAATAGCATTGCTTCCACCAATAAAAAGACACTTCCTTGGTCATTCTCACATAAGAGAATACATGTATCTTCATACTAGAATTAATCCATTTGTATTACTATGCAAAAGAGCCCTGATATTAACTAAGGGATCTGGTTCTGAAATTAGGGTGCTCCCTAGCTATATTTCCCAAATCTTCTGCAACACACAATTATTCTGAAGTAAATATACAGCAATTTCTCAACAAACTGATGTATGGAAAGTATTCTTTAAAGCGTTTGAAAAACACTACTATTCTAGATATACCTTTGCTTGTACAGAATGACAAGATCTCATCTCCAGTTATGTAGTGGAAATATCCTGTATTAATACCTTGCAACAGAGAAACTGAGAATTTATTAAAAAGTTTTTATTAAAGCTTGTTTTCATGATAAAATCATATCTGACAATCATCTCAGCAGACTTCCCATAAATATGTGCAACTGTCAAATAGTTACCACTACATCAAGATACTCTTGCTCTCAGTGGTATTTTTAAATTTTTAGCTATGTACAGTAAAGCACAGAAGCAAAGAATATACTAGGAATGTGTTAATACAGCTTGCCTCTCAAGATCAGTGTTATTATAATGTTTTGTATGTATTTTCCTTAATGCTACCAAACAATTATTTTGCCCCCATTCCCACGCAACATTTAGAATATTGCACTACATTTAATTTATATTATACAATCATAGTACAGCTCGATACCCAACCTTTCTTACCCATTTCATTAACTTATAAACTATAGGATGTCATTTTGGAAAACCTAACACCTACATTATTTTTGCAGTTGCTTCTTCACATCAAGAAGTGTTTAAAGACCTGGGAACAAGCTAAACACTGATGAAGATTTTATCCCAGATCACCTCTGCTGGTAAGCAACTTAGAATATAAATTCATAGATGGAGAGTCATTACACATTGTGTTGACCCCCCACACACACACACACAATGTTGGAAAATATTATCTATGTTACAAAGCAGAATTTTTAAAAAGTGTAGTATTGTTATCAATTTTAACATGGGCTATGGTCCCTATTTAGCTATTATTCTGCTAGGTTATGTAAAAATGAGAAAAAAAGTTATTTCTAAGTTTAAAAACATTTTTTGTATCTCACAGTGAACGAAAACCAGATTTACCACTATAGCATGAGCTTGCCAATCAAAGTAAGACTGATTTAATTGTGCTAGCATTACCCATTTCTACATGGGCATTTTTGCTTCATTCAGTAATATTGTACAATATCTAAAATGGTGAAAATGCTCTTGGAAGTTGAAGCCTTAAGATATAGATTGTAAACCCAAAACAATTTCACATCAGAGAAGCTGGGGCTTGTTCAAATAAAGCTGGTAAAGTTATTAATTTATGTTGAGCTTGTTATTCAAGGAAAAGCACTGCATGCTGTATAAAAATGTTGATCACTTCGCCACAATTTTTCCTGTGCATGATGGCATTACAACTGTTGGAAAGTGAATGAATTTAAACAGTCCTGTTTAAAACATTATCCTCTTTGAAGTCATAGATTCTGTGGCAAACTCAATGCTTAAGTAAACAGAAAAAGTACAACTCAAATTGCAATTTCTCTAAAAGTATATAAGCATTAATAGGGTTGATATTTTCTACAGTATAAGGCTTCCATCTGTTTTACATCTCCACAAATCATTTGCTGGCACATTCCCAATAAATTGCTAAGCAACATTGGTAAAAATTACATTTCGGCAAAACTAATATCCATGGGCTGTAAGAGATAAAAATACATGAGTACATTGAAAGGGCTATTTCAAGAATGTTGAACTAGATGTGCATTAGAAGTCCATCCCACTTCATTACCCTACTAGGCATTAAAAACAAAAAGTAGTTTGAGCATGATTCTTTTCAAAATATGTGATTGGGAAAAAAACTTACAGAATGCAAGCATCTTGATATGTAATAATGTTTCTAAATAACTGAAAATGAAGTCAAGTTGCTTCCACAGTGCATGATTGGCAAAAGAACAAAACAAAAAAAGAAACCTTTTACCACTACCCCTAAAAAAAAACCCTATGTCAAACAATAATAAAATACAATCAAAGCAGAGCATGGTTTCTCAGTTGCTGCTATGAGAATATTCATTTAGGCAGACAGAATAAATTCAAAGCATTTTACTTTATAATGACATAACAAGAACAAAAACAACAAAAACCTTAATCCCACAAAAGCATGAAATGTTAGAAATATATAACTAGAAAAAGTTCAAGTAAGTTAAAAATAATCTCCCAGTATAAATTTCTCTAAGGTTTGCTTAACACAATTTGGACCAGCTAATAGAACAAAAGCAGTAGTGGTTCTTGCAGCTCAAAATAACACTCTTGACCATACTCTTTACACAGGTTAAAAAAAAACTGTGGAGAAATAGTCCGTGTACATTATACCCAGTTTTTAATTATATTTTGATGAATTTGATGTGATTTTGATTAAGTGCAAAGTATTTTCCCAGCTTTTCATTCCCAATGTCAAATGTGCAAATTTCAGTCTACAGATTCATGAGGTTTATCAACTGTTTCCTGGTCTTTTAATAGGGTTTCAAGTATTGGCGACATCACTTCACTGCTTTCATCTTCATGATCGATTTCTTCTGTTAAAATATTGTCATTTTCATACTTATCTACTTTTGTAGATTCCAGCTCTAAGCTTGTATTTTCCAAGGCTTCTGTATCTTCAATGCCAGCTCTGTAGTGAATCATAAGGAGAGTTAGGGCTTGTAGTCGTTCACCAGATTTAGCCAATGCAGCAGAAAACAGCATTTTCTTCCTTGTATCTGTTGATTCTTTCTCTTCTCTAATGAGGGAATTATTGTTCTCCAGTTCCTGGTCTATTTCATTTTGCAGTTTTTCCAACATAACTTCTAATTTTTGAATTCTTTCTTCTGTGGGCAAGCTTCTATAGAGGTCTCGGCCAATTTCTTTAACAGCAATGAAAACACTATCATCTAGTCCTCCTTCTTTTCTTGCTAATTTTATCCCAGTACCAGCAGCTTGTTTGGAAGGGCTACTTGGACCACCAATTTCTGTGTCACTACCTTCATTATCAGAAGTATGTGGTGTGTGTTTTGGTGAAGGTTCAATTGTATCTACTCCTGGCTCTGTAAATCGTGTTTTAGGAACTTGACGAAGATTTAACAAACGAGTGCTTGTATTGATGATATGTCTTGTTAAGCCTGTTGGTTTGTTTGCAGATTTCAGTTCTGCATCAGTACGTGTTGATGGTTGCATGGACGGAGAATCGTGACTTTCAATTTTAAAAGAACGCCCCTCAAGTCGTCTGGAAGGTCCTAAACAATACGGGGTGTCAGTTAGACATTTTTCTTGACATTTTTTGTGGCATACATATGCACAAATTCTGCACTGTGATGCTGCTTTTGTCCAAACTTTCTTTTTGCAGTAGTCACACCAAGTTGGATTCTGAAACTGGGTATCTTGAAACTGATGCCTGTTTTCAATGTACGTTATGTGCCCCAAATAAGGATCATCTTTTAGGAGAATAGGAGCAGCTGCTGTTTCTGAAACATATTCCCTTTCTTTCTCCATTAGAAAACTTGAGTCTTCTGGTTCACCCTCTCTTAAATATTTAAAATGCACAGTAATATCACCATAACAAAACTTCTCATTAAAACCTTTGTGCGAAGTCAAATTACGCAATGCAGTTCTACTCACTGTGGCTTTCGGTGCAGGAGGATTAAATCTAATTGTCCTAATGAATTCCATAGAGGATGTAGCTATACAATCTAGAGCTATTTCTTCAAGTTTCATGCTTTCATGTCCTAGACAGAGAAGTCCACCTAATTTAAAGGGATCTCTACACCAAATGGCAACATTTAGATATTTATGGTGTTTTTCTACTTCAAATATGCAAGAAGAGGCCTTTGTCCTTGCCCATTTACCTAATCGATTACGATAAGGGATTTCTGATGATTCCCATGAATTATGGTTTTCTGTGTTTTCCTTAGGACTCTGTAAATCGTCTGAAGATTCCCGTGCTACTTCTTGTTTGTTTGTAACTACTTTGGCTCCTGTAACTTCTTCTACTATATCAGTATTTTTTGTTAGCTTTTCAGAGAATTTGTCTCCATTATTTGCAGGAGGTGGTGGCCTCTCGGGTTTTTCAGAAGGCAAATCACCAGTTTCTAGCGTATTTTGATTTTCAGTAGGAAATATTGTTTTAATCTGTGGTCTTGGTGGTACAGGAGGTTTTGCTGTACCTGACTGAGAATGTCTATTCGTTTGCAGGCTTCCATCCACAGTTTCAGGATTCTTCGGTGTCACTTGTTTGGTTCCATCCTTGAAAGCTACTTTTCCAGAAGACTGGCCTCCTGAACATATCTTGCGATTTAGTATCGGAGATACAGTCCCAGTAGATTTAGCAGCAGCTGATACTGATGTATGTTTGGGACTTGTTGAAGTATCCTCTCTGGATTCATCAGATCTTAGCACAATTGCCAGCTCCTCATACTGTAAATCCAACTCTGCAATCTCAGATTCTGTTGATGTGCCACTTGGGTCATCATCTGGAAATGCTGTGTCTTCCAACTGTACAAAATTATCTTGTGCTGATGGATTCTGCTGACTACAGCCAACAGGCCTTTCATAACATATTACTACTCTCTCACCAGCCTGTTTGATAAGCTTTAGCACTTGAATTGATGATGTAATCTTCACTCCTGTTAAAAAAACAAACCAAGAATCGATAATCATGAAAGAATACTACAAAACTGCAGAAAGTAATGGAAACATTCACACCCTATGTCAGCAAGGCAGAGCATATGTAGAACATCCAATTCTCTGTTTTAAAGCTCTGACTAACTAGGTATTGTGCACAGAAGAGTGCTACATGTCAGGATCCTACCAACAGTTCTCTGCTTGCAGCACTCAAGGCTGTGCGCAGCTTTTACCTCTGGACTGGCAACTGAGCAATCCAGAACAAAAAGCTGACAATCATCTTTGACAGAATGTATTTTGGAAGGTGTGGGAGACTGAATCCAAGCGCTTTTCACTGTAAGAGCCTGAATCCAAATCCTTAACCCTCAAATCAAGTGTTCGGTAACTGTACTAGTGCACATATCTGGATCAATGCTATTATGCTCAGTTAATGTATTATTCTTACAGGAACAAACACCAGCTTTAACACAAAATTAAACAAGAACGATTATTTTAATTGTTGTTAATTCATCAATATAGGACCTCTACAGTCCCACATGGGTTCAGCATGTGTGCAGGCCAACCATGAAGAAGTTTTGGCAGTTCTAGAGAAGCAGGGGGTACTCCTTACTTCTCCACCATGATGCTTTCCTGCCTTTTTTCAGTGTGAAAAGGAGGGGGAGGAGAGCCCTACCCTCGGTTTTCTGCTGCCTTTGAGGGAAGCTGTTTCTACTAGAAACTCCTTCTTTGAGAAAATCTTTAAAGAACCTAGTTTTGGAGTGGATGAAGGCTAATTAAACTGAAGCAAACTACAGGTGTATTGGGGCCTGTTACTGTTTCCTTGGGGTAGCATTGCCCCCTATTTAACAGTTTCTTCCTCAGGATAAGTGGAAGTTCTTCAAACTTTTACAACTTGAGTCCTCAAAGCAGTACGTTTCTTCTGCTAAACATTACGTTTCTTCTAAGCAGTACGCTTCTTCTGCTAAACATGTGGCAGATTTTTTGCTCAGCTTGCTGGCTCAAGAAAGCCATCTCCCGGAGACCTTACTCATGGTTACATTCCACAGCCTTATCTAACAATACACACTCCAGAACTGAAGATCTCTGAAGAAGGAATAGATCTTTTTAGTACTAAGAGATGAGGCCCTTTACCATATGAGAGGGAAAAAAACAAAGTACAACAATAACCTTGGCAGTTTCTGTCCCACCATCCCAAAGGTCTAGGCCTTATTTTAGGCCCTACCACCCAAACTAAGAGGTAGGGGATATCAGTTCCTTCATGCACCCTTCTCGTTTGGAGCCTCCTTTTCCTACTTAGTCAGCCTCCTCTCAATCAAGAAGATATCCTTCCCAGAAAGGGAAGTCTAGGTTGCCCTCGCCCAAGTCACTGCATCCCCTAAGCAGGATTTTTGATAACCACAGCTTATGCCCAGGATTTCCCAATTCGGATGGTCTCACTTGGCAGGGCATTTGTAAGGACCAGCAGGTCCTTTCTATAATTTCACGAAGGTATGACATAGAATTCAAGACAACCCCTGCCAGTCTACCTCTCTAACCAATCCACCCATCCCTCCCCCTCTTGCATAAGTTGTGCAAGAATATGTTGTGCAAGGTGTTCTCACCTTCTGTGGGAAAAATGCTATATTAAAGGTGCCTGTGATGGAACAGCACCTACAGCTGTACTCAAGGTATTTCCTGGAGGAGGAAGGCAGACCAATTGTTGATTTGAGAAAGCTGAACAGGTTCTTGCTAATAAAGAAATTCAGAATGGCTTCTATTTCTGGTGTATTCCCTCTTTCACACCCAGAGATCTGGTTTGTGACTCGAGACCCGCTCAATGCCTATTTTCACATCACTTTCCAGGCCCAATTCAAGGTTCTCGTATTGACCTTTGAAACCTTATATGGTTTGTAGCCAGAATATCTTTTAAGGGCTGCCTTCTCCCATATGAACTTACCCATCCACACAGAAAATATTTGGAGGCCCTGCTTTGGGTGCCCCTCCCATATGAGGCTATCCAGGTGGCAACCCAAGAAAGGGCCATCTTGGTCATGGTGTCAAAACTCTGGATCTCCCTTGATTATTGTCTTCTGCCAGTGGGTGAAGACTTCTGTTGTTGTTTGGCATATTCCCAATAACTGTTATTGGCCTCCTCCTTGGTTTTTAGTGTTACGTCTGTTCGTATCTTTTTATTGCATTATTGTATGTATAATTTAGTTTAAATGTTTTTTAATGTTGAAATGTTTTAATGTTTGATATTCACCACATTGGGGACCTTATTTGGGTGGAAAGGTGGCCTGGCCCCCTCATTTTTATATTTAGGAGGCAATTTTATTTATGACTGCATTTGACTGACTTAGTTTTCTATTTGTTGGCAGTCCTAATCATGATTTTAAATTGTGGTCTTCTGTGTATTTTTATAATTGCCATTTTATTTACATTGTAAGTTGTTTTGAGTTCCACAAAGAAGAAAGGCAGCTAAAAATGTTTTAAATAAACAAATAAATAAATAGAAATGTTCTAAATAAATAAAAAAGTCTTGAACTCTTCCTTAACAAGGGCCTTGCCACCCTAAGAAAGAATCCTGGTAATTCGGCTGGGGATTCTTCATTTTCAACTGCACAGATACCAACCAGCCATGTCCATTCACAGGCTGCTGGGCCTCATGACTTCAACCACAGCTGTAGTCTCTCTGGGGAGAGAGTTCCAGAGCTTTGATGCCATGACCAAGAAGGCCCTCTCCTGGCTTGCCACCTGATGCAGGGGCCCTGAAGATGACCATCTCGGTTGGGCAGGTTCATAAAGGATTAGGTGGTCTTTCAGGTATGTTGGTCCCAAACCATATAGGGCTTTAAAGGTCAAGAACAGCACCTTGGATTGTGCCTGGAAACAAACAGGAAGCCAGTGTAGGTGGACCAAGACTGGAGTGATATGGTCCCTACAACACACTCAAGTCAACATCCTGGCTGCAGCATTCTGTACCAATTGAAGTTTCCAAATACTTTTTAAGGGCAGCCCCCACATACAGCACACGGAAGTAATCTAATCTTGATGTAACTGGGAAATTCACCACACTGGCCAGATCTTTTCTATCCTGGAAAGGCCACAGCTGGCTAACCAGTCAAAGCTGGTAAAAGGCAGTCTTGGCCACAGCTAACACCTGCTTATCTAGCAGTAGGCCTGGGTCCAAGAGCACCCCCAGATTATGGATTTATTCCTTCAAGGTGAGTGCAACCCCATCCAGAATGGGTGACACTTTACATCCCGGGTCAGACCTTCTGCCCATCAGTAGCGCCTCCATCTTGTTGGGATTAAGCTTCAATTTATTAGCCTGCATCCATGCCAAAACTGCCTCCAGGCACTGGTTCAGGGTTTCTACAGCCACTCTGGGATCAGTTGAGTATCATCTACATATTGCTGACACAGCCCAGCCCAAATCTCTGACAACCTCACCCAGCCATTTCAGACAGTGTTAAAGAGCACAGAGACAAGATGGAATTTTGTGGGACCCCATAGGCCAAAGGGCTGAACAGCAGCCCCCAGCACCGCACTCTGAAACCTACCCTCCAGGTAGGAATGGAACCACCGCAGAATGGTGCCTCCCAATCCCAGTCCAGACAGGTAGTCCAAAAAGATACCAGGAGTGATGGTATCGAAAGCCACCGAGCAGTCCAGGAGAATCAACAAAGTTGCACTCCCTCTGTCCATCTCCGGGAGCAAGTCATCCACCAGGGCAACCAAGGCTACTTCACTCCCATAACCAGGCATGAAACCAGATTGAAAGGGCTCTAAACAATCTGCCTTATCCAGGTTGCCTTCCTGTACAAAATGAGGGCAGAACATACCAAAGCTATCTGATCACTCCCTTCTGGCCATGGCAAGCTTGGTTCCCCACACTGTAAGCAACGGCTCATGGCTGCTACGTTTCCTCCAGAGGGCAACATCCCCTCTCAGGGACATTTCCAAATTTTCCAGCCTTCATTTGACCCAATCATTTTTGAACCAATCCATCCTTTTTCAGATTTAGTGAAGCAAGTCATTCTAAATGCTAAGAAAGCTTCTATCTGGCATTCTTTTAAATGGAAGTGTTTTTCCATCTGGCCTGAACAAGAGGGTATTTCTGTCCCTTGGGAGGTATCTTTGATTACCTTCTGCACTTTGTTCATGGAGGGCTTTCATCTTCCTCCATCAGAGTACACTTAGCAACCATAACCTCCATCCATATTCATATTAAAGGAAGTTCAGTTTTCACCCAAAGGGAATCAAAGTTTTTCTTAACAGGTCTACTTAATACTTCTGTACCTTCTCCTGTCCCACAAAGGAGACTCTCCTTAGTGTTGGCTAAATTAATGGGTAAGCCTTTGGAGCCCCTGGCTATTTGCCTTTTCTGGCTACTCAAAATGACAGCTATATTTCTCGTAGCAAGAACATCTGTTTATAGGGTCACTGAACTTCAGGCCGTCTATAACTCCCCATTTTCTTAAGATTTTTGAGTCCAGAGTTGTTTTAGGCCCAACTCTTCAATTTCTGTCTGAGGTGGTCTCCACCTTTCATGTCAATCAAGACATTACCATACTGCTATTTTTTCTGCATCCCCAGGATAAACAGCATATCTTTCATCCACTTCATGTATTCAGAACTTTATTGTTCTGCCTGGTCAGAACTAAACCTTTAAGAAAAGACCCCAACTGGTTTATTTCTTGTTCAGGCCACAACCTTTCAGTACAATCCCAGTCCCTGGGGGATTGTCTCCGGCATCTGCATCCTGTACTGCTCAATGCTTATTTGACTAAAGTGCATGCGACTTCTGCAGCACTTCGCCGTGGTCTCTCTGGTGATGCAGTCTGCAAGGCAGCAAACTGGTCCTCCGCCTATACCTCCGCCTATACATTCACAAAGCACTACTCCATGGATGTAGATGCCACAAAAGATTCAGCAGTTGGCAGAACAATGCTCCAATCCTTATTCAACTGGAGCTCACACCCATCTTCCATGACCTGGTGAGTCAGCTTGCTGTTCTCCCATGTGGGACTCCACAGGTACCACAATGATGAAAACAAGGTTGCAGTTATCTGTAACTGTTGTTCATTGAGTGGTCACCTGTGCAGGCTCACATCCCTCCCGCCTGCTCAGCCATGAGCTCTTTTTTTCTGCAAATTTCTTCCCTCTCTTTCATGCTGAAAAAAGTGGGAAACCAGCATGGGGGAAGGAAAAAGAGAACCCTTTGCTCTAAAATTTCTCCGTGGTTGGCCTGAACATATACATAGCCCATATATGGCTGCCCAGTTAACCATAACAGTCGAACAACAGTTACAGGTAAGCCTAACCATGTTTTTCTCCTTCAAGTGCTGGAGCAGTTTGCCAGGTAACAGTGGGTACAATTATGCTGAAATACATGAAAACAAATATGTAGGCAAACAAATATGTGAGGGTGATCAAGTAGGCGTTTATATGCTTAGATTTTTAACAAAGCTCTTTACCAAAAAATAGCAGTTATGAGATAGGTCTTCTAATGGATAACTGGTTAAAAAACAAGGTGCAAAGGATAGAAGTAAACTGACTGAATATGCAATTCATGGAAAGAAGCAGTGTAATCCTCCAAAGATCCATACTGAGACAAGTGATATTTAACTGGTTCATAAATTATCTTAAGTCAGGGATAAACAGCAAAGTAGCTAATTTTGCAAATGTCACCACATTATTTATGAAGGAAAATTAAATGCAAAGTGCTTTGACAGGAATTCTTTAAATTGTGTGAATGGGCAACACAGTGACCAATGATATTCATTTTAATTCTCAACATATGCACAGGGCAAAAAATCCTAACCATATTTACAATGATGGGGTCTGAACTTGTCAGCAAACAACCCGGAAAAGGATCTTGGGGTCATGGTACGCAGTGGAAGTATTAAATCAGTGCTCAGGAGTGAAAACAAGGCTACAGGTTTAGAAAAGGGATTGAAAAGAAATGTACTAATAATGACCTTTTTTTTATACTGTGTACTGTATTCATTCCAAGGATTTAGAGATGGAAATGATGAGCTGGAAATGATGCAGAAAAGAACAGTCAAAATGATAAAGGGTTGAAGCATCTTTCCCTATGAGAACAGGCTAAAATGTGTGTGTGGTTTTTTTTTAGAAAAACAACAACCAAAGATGGACTTGATAAAGGGTAATTTATGTTTGGTACATTGAAAGCTTATAGAGAACCTTTTCCCTATCCCCCATAATAATTGAATTTGGGACTGACAGGCAATAGATTCATAGACGCAGAGAATCATAGAGTTGGAAGGGACCATCAGTGTCATCTAGTCCAACCCTCTGCAAAATGCAGGAAATTCACAACTACCTCCCCCCCACACCCCCAGTGACCCCTACTCCATGCCCAGAAGAGTCAGGAAAAAAAACAAGGAAGTACTTCTTCACAGAATGCATAATTGCCTTATGGAATTTACTGCCTTAACATATGATGAAAGTTCCTTTAAAAGGAAACTAGAGAAATTCACTGGAGAGCGTTAGCAATGTCTATTACTCATGATATCTAAATTAAACCTATATGTTCAGAAGCTGTATAACTCTGTATATCTGTTGCTAGGGGACAATGGTAGGGAAGGATCCTCCTTGTGGAATTTCCCGAGGAACATGTAGGAAACAGGATGTTGGACTAGTTTGATCTCTTCCTATATTCTTAAGCATATATGCATAAGACTTAACATTTCATTGGGAGAAGCCCAAAGTGAAATAAAAGGAAAATTATATTTCTTCCTATCTTTAAAGTGGCAGCAAGATTACAGATGCCCAGGCTAGCCTGATCTCATCAGATCTCAGAAGGTAAGTAGGGTTAGCCCTGGTTAGTATTTGGATAGAAGACTACCAAGGAATACCAGGGTTGCTACATAGAGGCAGGCAATGGCAAACCACCTCTGAATGCCTCTTGCCTTGAAAACCATGTGGGGTGACTATAAGATGGCTGTGACTTGATGAAGGAAGGAATGTTGGAAGTCATGTTGGAAGCCTCAGTGTAATACAGCATGCATTTCTAAAGATAGATGTAGTTCTTTCTTCCTTTCTTCCTTGACTGGCTGATTGGCTGAGCTGAGGTGGTATCATAGAATGTTGCTCAGAAATTTAAACGATTGCAGTATAGTTTCTGTGATGGAAGTGAAAGTGGTAAAGTGAAGGGGCAGGGATCCAGAAGAAAGGAGGTTAAAGGAAGAATGTAGAGTAAGGACTGAAAAAACAATAGTCTGAAAGACTGGTGCATGGAAAATAATGCTTGGAGTGAAGGGCAGTGAAAAAAAGGCAATAAAGACAAGGAAGGACTCATAAAAAGGAAGGTCTGAGGACATCTTAAAGCACTTACATTGACTGACTGATGAGTACTAGGGAGGTGGGTTGAGACAGGACAGTTAAAAGATAAGGGACAAAACAGGCAGCAATAGGAAGAAATTGGTGGCAGAGACAGAGAACTGAAGAAAGGGGGGAAACTGGAAATTGGACTGAAGACAGGCAATAAGGAAATGGGCAAGTAAAGCAGGGTGTGGATTATAGACCTGGGAGCCAAGGAAGCAAGAGGCAGCAAGTCTAGAATCTGGATCTTGAAAATGAGTTCTTTTAGATATGGCACTGTAGTATTGTGGCTCAAGAACAATGAAGGTTAAAGCAGAAGGGTGGTCTTAATGGCTGAATTTCACATATTTATTTGAACTGCATTATTTGGCTGCAGATTCCTAGTTACATAGAGCACTACAGAATTTGTGACCCATAAAATTGAACACAATGCACCAACCACAAACTGTGGCCTACCTGTCCTCCCATCTACAAAAAAATGGGGGATATTAAGCCCTAGGTGAACCACCACATGGAGCTGGTAAACCGAGTTTGTTATAGTGGGTCACATCAGGAAATGTAAGTAGTTTAGCAGCTTACCTCCAATAGATATGAGCCTATCTCCTCTTTGCAGATCAGCAGCTGCAGCAGGTGAGTTTGGAGTGACACTCTCAATAACAACATGTCCTGCTTCTCCTTCCTTAGCGTGTACTTGGCGGAGAGTGAGCCCAACACTTGGCATATTTCCTTTAATTAGTTCTGCCTAAGAAGACAAGTAATGTATTTAGAATACAACATTAAGGTCAAGATATTGCTAACATTTGTTTATATAATTTACAGAACTAAACACATCACATGAAGTATAACATGCACCAACCTTGTAGAAAGCTATGTAGTCCATGCCTTTAACAAATTAATTTTTCCCCACAGACTTCATGTGATGTATTAAAAGACAAATGCCTTTCTACTCCAGTCCACAGCCTTGACAGGCAGTATGGCTCAAACAGAGGTCAGTGTCTCAGATAGAAGGAAATGCTGGAACTGTACATAACTTAAAAAATGAAAAAGATACTGGGGTATGAACAAGCTTGCACTATTTTTTCTCTATGTGTTTTCAAAGAACCTGTTATGTACTTGTGAATGCATTCATCCTTTTTACCTTACTAAAAATCCGCAAGCACCTCTGGGGACAGAGTGCAGGAATATGTACTGCTTGGTGTAATTATGTGATAGACATAGTGTTAGCTTGTCTCTCAGGATTTACCCATCAGCCCGTTCACAAGTCACTAACACGCTATTTCTCTGAGTTAACCTAACTTGCCTATCACAGAAAATCAAATGCTAAATCTCTATAGGAGCTTGAGTCTTAACTACTTAGCTCTACCAACGCCTGAGCCCTATCTGGGCGAAAACGCACGGTCGCTTTATCCTCCTTTAATCCCTGTTTCAGCCAGGATTCAGCCAGGATAGAACACATGCGTTTCACTTAATGTGCGTTCGATCCTGGCTAAAACAGGGATTAAAGGAGGATAAAGCAACCATGCGTTTTCGCCCTCTGAGATTCCACCCCCACTGTCCATTTTCCACTCACTTTCCCCCTCCCTTCTCACTCTCTGACAAATACACAGAGTCCCATTGGTTGGAAACTCTAGAGATTTGCATACACAGCAGGGAATCAGTGATTGGCTGTGACACATGGCAGGTGGAACTAGAAGCCATCTGTCACAGTTGTCACCTTTGTGAACGACACAAAGAAAAAGCAGAGCTGTGTATCTCCATAATAATACTTGCTTTAACTGCACTTACCACTTTCACACAGAATTTAACCTCTTTACTAAATGTAAAATACAGAAACACACACAGCTGGATGAAGATAACAAGAAACAGTGAACCTGCACTATGACAATCAAATATAGGAATCAAACATACACACTCGAGCATTACTTCATAAATGAGAACAAGAAAGTAAATAAGCACAGACCAAAGCTTTCTGCTGTCCAGCGAGGCACAGTACAAGTAGGCTTGGCACATGACAGGGGCTCAAGTCATAATTTACTTTTGAAATGGAAGATGTCATTTTCAAGAATGAACAGTCATGCAAATGGAGGCATTAGATGCAATATGTGCAGGATTATGAGAGTTAATAACAGCAATGTACTAATTAGTCACAAAGGACAACATTCAAGACAATTATTTTTAAAGCAACATAGGAGTGGTTCAGCTGTTGAATTTGTTAACTTAGTAAAAAAAAACACTCCACTTTCAGAAATGCAACACTCTTAATATTTCTGTCTTTTATAAATTTGATTACCACTTGGTAAATAGGACTTTTTAATAGAGAAGTCAATTAAATAATTTCCAAGGATTCTGAAGTTAGTATAATTACGAATAATTTTAAGTTTAGCATACTTGTCATTACTTAGAGTGCCAAATGGATTTTTTTTTTTGCTGTCAAGTCGCAGCTGACTTATGGCGACCCAGTAGGGTTTTCAAGGCAAGAGACGTTCAGAGGCAGTTTGCCATTGCCTGCCTCTACATAGTGACCCTGGTATTCCTTGGTGGTCTCCCATCCAAATACTGACCACAGCTGACCCTGCTTAGCTTCTGAGATCTGGCTAGCCTAAATGCAACTGTCTAAACACAAGTATTGTTACTTCCTGGAAATTAAATGTTCATTAATATTATAAAGCAAGTTTGCAGTGCAATCCAAAGCAGAATTATACTTTCTAAATCCACTGACTTCAATTAATTGAGAATGATGTGGCTCTGCTTAGGACTATACTGTCAAATTAGTTAAGAGTAAACTAAGTACTCTTTTATAAGATTCGGCTTACACATATCTAAAAATGATTTGTCAAACCAATTAGTGAGGACTTCTTAAAAATATCAACTAGTGGTGATGTTCCATGGACAAACTGTGTAACCCTGAAGGGGGGTGAAGCCACATAGGAGCCGGTGTGACCCCTACACCAGCGCCTGTGCCACTTGCGTGTGCAAAGTGCAAAATAGCACAATGCTGGTGCTGGCGCTGCCTCCCGGCGGCGTTTTCCAGTGTATCTCCTCATGCTGGTATCCTGGGGAGGCATTCCAGGGGTGTTCCCAGGGGCCGAACTCTCTTTAGGCAGCTTCCTAAACCCTTTTGGGCTGAAAACACACCATTCTGCTGGTGTCCAGTTACACCCAAAATGGTGGCATAGCCCCATGTGGAGTTCCACAGGGCTTTCCCCGGAAAATCCTTTTAAATTCTTTTTTCGGCTTGCTGGGCTGGAAGCAAGCTGCTCTGGAGGCAGCACGGCTGCACCACCTCCAGACACTGTCTACCCCCCCCCCCTTATGAATGGGCTTAAAGTGTCTGAAGCAGCCCTGTATAGTTTCAGAAACCTGTTTATGCGGGACTTGAAAATATTTGATTTTTCAATTTTTATTTTATCAGACATTGGCTACTGGATACATCATGAAATGTAGCTCAGAAAGCTGAAACCTTTTGGCAATCATGAATAGGTTATTTTACTGATTTTGTGTTCTTCATGTTTCTGTTTGAACCCACTCCTGATACAGGCTTCCATAATCCTTTTTTACTTTTGGTTAACCCTAAATGGAAGGCATTTTCCCCTCCATTTTATACCTTCCTTGTTGAACTTCATCTTGTTGTGATCTGCCCAGCATTCCAGTTAAGTACATTCCAGGAAAGCAGTAGGACTTTGTACCGAACACTTGGAATGGGGGCAGGCTCTTCAGTTAAACAAATGTCATTTATGTAAGAAAGCAAATCCTCTGAAGCAAATTTAGTTTTTTCATGAGGGTACATACGAGCAACAATTTAAGCAAATATTTATATGAGACAGGTTAATTAAGCAAGAAATATCCTATTTACTTTGTCACTATTTTGAACATACTTAATTAGCTCTGCTTACGTTAAGGCAGCAAAGCAGTTTTCAGAACACAAAGAAATAACCAGTTTCTGTGACATGCAAGAAGGACACTCTTCAGCAATTAGAAAAAATTGCCCAGGTATTCCAAGTAAATGGCAATTAAAAGAGCAGAACAGAGAATGTACAACCAACCGCAACACTAGGCAATCAGCATTTAGCAGGACAATGTTTGCATTGCGTTAAAAAAGGTCATTAGGTTTATATGTGACTCTGCCAAATAAAGCAATTTAGTGGAAACACCAGTGTGGCTCATCTTGAATTGTTGTTATGCATTGAATTTTAGTCCTTACTAGATGCAAGTGTGATGTTCTCTCAACCTTGAAAAAAGGGAAAATATTGATTTTTACCCTTCAATTCTGGTAAGTACTGGATAGAAAAGATTCTTCTAATCTGGGACTTGAACATGGACCAGTTATTGGAAGCTTCATAATATCAAGGAGAAAAGTCTCACATAGGACATTAATTCTATTTTGATGGAAAGGGAAAAGGTGGAGGGACTTTGTAAATGATAGCAATAAACAATATATAAATTTTGTTCTCCTATTACATTTTTCAAAAATTCTGCGGCATCATTAATTATAGAAGACATTTAAGTGGGAAGTATGTAAAGCATGGAATTAGTTTAACTGAAATAAGTTAGAACCAATTCCATTTAATGGCAATTCTATAATCTGTTAGTATTTGATCATTCATGGAAATTTAATTGTCTATAAACAACTGTAAACATGAGAAAAATTTCTGGCAATCCCGTGTTGCCTGGCTGAGGGGGGACATATGCATGCACAGTTGCATATGGCTTCCGTGGTCATTGGCACAACGTGCGGTTTCCTTCCCCTCCATGCCCTCCGTCAGGCTCCTGCAGCCAGGCTGTGGGGGTGTCAAGCTGAGTACTTATGAATGGCAAAGGAGCCCATAACAACAGTCCTCCCTGCATCTGGAGACTATGACTCTTTATCTTGGGTGCTACATGGGGTTGGGCATGCTAACAGGCAATGGGAATGGGGCTGCAGGTTGGCGGGGTTTCCCGAGGAGCAGTGTAAGCACAACAGGGCTCCACCGATCTCATGCCTACTGCCTGCCCTACTGCCTATTGGTTCTGCCTGCCCTATTGGTCATGCCCCCATTCCCTCACCACAACACCTGTATGGGATGCTATGGCATGGTTGCTGGGGACACTGATGGGGTTGCAGCCAGAGAAGCCCAGCTACTGACTCTTTGTCATGTTGGCCATCCTGTAACCAAACCTTTTAGGGAGGACTAGTGGTGACACATTTACGCCTCAGCTGGCCACTGCTGTGCAAGCGCCCCACAGGATTGCTCTGCCCAAGTAATATACAGCTTCCTGGATTCTAATAATACTAGTACATTGACTGATGCAATGGAACAGGTTGAATATCTTCTTAAATACTGTTTTCACAACAAAAGTAATTAGGCAGGAATTAAGAGCAGTAATGAAGAAGAAGCAGGTTGAATATGGTTAAAGTTGTATTTATTTGTTTATTTATTGCCTGTGTTCCTCCCCTACGGGGGCTCAAAGCAGCTCACATTGTTCTCTTCACAACAACCCTGGGAGGTAGGTTAGGCTGAAAGTGTGGGTGACTTGCTCAAGGTCACCTAGCAAGCTTCCAAGACAGCATGGGGTTTCAAACCTGGGTCATCCAGACACTCGTCTGACTACTCCACACTGGCTGTTTATTATAACATTTATAAATTGCTATTGATATACCACTTTTTCCCCAACGGGAAACTAAAGCAGCTTGTAATACAAAAAATACAGCAAAAACAAACAAACTGGGGGTGGGGGCTTCTGAATACACAGCAGGTCTTCCTCCCAGTTTTAGACTGGTATTTGATTAGAAAGTTTTGTTTTTTAGAACAGTAACAAAGCTGCTTTATACTGAAGCAGACCATCAAGGTCAGCATTGTCTACTTAGACTGGCAGCAGCTCTCCAGGGTCTCAAGTAGAGGAGTCTTTTGTATCACCCACTGCCTGGTCCTCTGAACTGGAGGTGCCGGAGCTGGAACCTGGGACCTTCCACATGCAAAGCAGAGGCTCTTCCACTGAGCCCCAAACCACTCCCCAAATAATAACCCTCAATTTATGAATTCCACAGATTATGGTTTTCCTACTTTTTGCTGAATTTTCCTACATCTTATACCTTTTCATTCACCCCAGTCACTGACAAGAGGATGGGCACCTTGCAACATCTTTAAAGCTCCAGTTAACTCAGGTGTAAAGTTTCTGGATTCATTCACTGGCCATTGCTGCTTCTGACTGGATGTGCCCTCACACTAGGGCCTGCTAGTTGGATCTGAAGGAAGGGTAAAGAAGCCTAGGTAAGTTAATTGTGTTGGATAATTCTCATTTCATTTTTTCTGGTGCTTTCAACTATTTTGAGAGAGCTAGCATGGTGTAATGGTTTGGAGCGGAGGACTCTAATCTGGAGAACCATGTTTGATTCCCCACTCTTCCACTTGAGCAGTAGACGCTAATCTGTTGAACTGGGTTGGTTTCCCCACTCCTACACATGAAGCCAGCTGGGTGACCCTGGGCTAGTCATGGCTCTCTTAGAGCTCTCTCAGCCTCACCTACCTCATAGGGTGTCTGTTGTGGGGAGGGGAAGGGAAATTAATTGTAAGCCAGCTTGATTCTTCCTTAAATGGTAGAGAAAGTCAGCATATAAAAATCAACCAAATCCACTGTGTTTCTTTTTGTGTGTGCAGTTTAAATTCCATTATTACAACTGTTCCAACTGCGCAACCCAATCTGCCTCTCTATGCCTCTTCTTCAGTTTAGGACTCTCAACTGTTTCACACTGACCTCTTAGTAAACTTCCAGTCACTTTTATGCAAACTTCATTGATTCATACTGTTTCTCTATGCATGTTACCAGTAACTGTTCCACCTTTTGTTTTTGTGTTTTTTTTGTAAAGTCTTACACTAAAAGCTTTAAAACTCCACTGGTGTGTTTACATGTCTCAAACTTGCATGCCATCCTATGTAGCTCTGTCTTTGTTGATAAAGGATGTATTGCTAGGGCTAACAAAAGGGAGGGGGAAGATTATCTCTGGCTTTGTCCAAGTTGTTAACTTACTAATTACTGAGGGTGGTGACAGTGTTTACTGTATGCATCCTGTCCTGGAGTAAAAATAGGACAGATGGAAGGGGAGGTAAAAGAAGGCGAGGGAATGTAGGTCTGTCTGTCATCCCATGGTGGGGCCCTTGGCCAACCCCTCCACTGCTACAAGTCAGACAGACATTTAGGGATCAGAAAATAGCACAGATTAGAAATTCTAAATCCTTAATACGTACACCAACTTCCATCCACAGAAGACTCTAAACATGGAGCATATTATCCTAGTCATTTTAAATTATTCTCTGTTCTTCGAAGAGCTAGATTCCAGTCCAGTAGCACCTTAAAGATCAACAAGATTTCTAGAGATCTGTTTCTGAGAGTCAAAGCTCCCTTTTGCAAAGAACTTTGACTTTGGAAGGCTTGAACCCAAAAAAATCCTGTCTCTAAAGTGCTACTAGACTCAAATTTAACTCCTCTACCAACACAGCTATTTGAAATTGTCCTCTGAGTATTTTGTTAGATGGTTATTAATTCAATGGTTTACAATTCTGTACTGAAGAAAGAGCTATAGGTAGCTGTTTATTATTGGCATTCACCACTCTGTATTTCTGGATGGTATTTATATAAGAAAGATAAACAAATGAGTATTCCTTAATATTATTTTCATGTCAAGGGTTCATATCATTTTATTCTAAAGCTAGGGTGTCTTGTCACAGACTGACATTTAAAAAGGAATGTACAATGTCAAACAAATCTCCAATAAACTCACTTTTTCATCATGAGCTTAAATGTTATCACCTTGTATATACCAAGCTTATAACTTACAAGTAAACTTTCTTTCAATGCAGGAAACCTTTTAGTCATCATCCTATTTGAGAGAAATAATTCAGTCTTCGATCAATAGAGTATGATTTTAAAAAAATCTTAAAAACTACAAATATTTGGGATCAAAATATATTATATAATGGTAAGAAAAGCACCATGTGGGATGATTCAAGGGAATAACAGGAACAGATTATTCAAAGAAACTTACTATTTCCTGGGGTGCCCTATGAACAAATCTAAATACTCTGTCTTGTCCAGTATTTTCTTATGTTGAGGCAAATGACTCTGGATTCCATTATGGCACCATATCCAAGGCTCACAAGTATTTACTCTAACCGTGCAATCCTGAAGAGAGGGTTGAAGCTCCATAGGAGCTGGCATGACCCCACACCAGCACAGGTGCCACCTTATCATGGAATAAAGTGGGACCTACACTGGTGAGGGGGCAAACATGTCGGCACCTGAGAGTTGTGCCAGCCTCTGCCATCAGTGCAGCCACACTGGGAGCAAAATGCTGGAAGAGGCAGCAGGCGCCAGCGTGGGGGGGGGGTGTTCCTGGGGGCGTAGATGATGTTAGTCAGCTTCCAAACCCTTTTGCCCTGGGAACACCTCCTTGAGCTGCAGCATGGCTGCGCCTTTTTTGGTGGCACAGCTTTGCTTTTTGCAATGGGGCATTTTCCCCCTTTTCCATTTTCTTTTATATTAAATACCTTTATTTTCTCCATGGTGGCCGGGGAGGCTCTGAGGCAATCTACGTAACCAAAGTTGATGGATTATTGTGCAGTTTTTAATATTTATAATATGATTAAAGATTCTGGTATTAAAGATTCTGGTATTTAATACAATTTTAGCTTTTTTGGAATTGACCTTGATATTTCCATATACAAGGTTTTATGTTTTTTCAATCTCTTTGGTTACCTACCCTATTAGTCGAATAGAGTCAAACAGGTGATAAATGTGTTTAATTTATGTATTGTTTTGTTTAATGTATATCAACTTGTTCAAATAAATAAAAACATTAAATAAATTCTTATATACTATACTAACTTGCAAGGAAGCCTACCCTGAATGTCAGATGACTCCAACTTTCACACCCATACAGAGTAATAGGGAATACTACAGCATGAATTAATTTAATTTTGGTCTCCAGTGACACATCCTTACACTTGACAATCTTTTCTAGCTCCTTCATGGCTGCCCTTCTCAGCTTCAATCTCCTTCTGATTTCTCAGTTGCAGTCTCCCTTTGGTTGATGATGGAGCCAAGGAATAGAAAAACTTGAACAATTTCAATCCCTTCATTATCAACTTTAAAGTTGTATAATTCTCAGTAGTCATCACTTTTGTCTACTTGAATTTTCAGCTGTAGTCCTACTTTGGCACTTTCTGCTTCAACCATCAGTAGTCATTTCAAGCCTTCACTATATCAGCTTGTTACAACTATACATTTATGTATATATGTGCTATGTTTATGTTATATATGTGCAAGTTAACTACAACCCCTTTAAAAAATGACATTCCTGTTGGGGGGTATATTCTCATACTGCTACTCTTTGGAAAACTAAAAACAAATGAAATGTTGATTTTACTTAATGTACTTCACCTTGGCTTAAATAATTCTTATGCAAAAATCTCATTAAACCACTAATTAGCATTCACTAATATAGCCAGTAATAAAATATCTAATGTTAGCCAGAAATACACAAGAACTACAAAGGATGGATGGCACGGAGCATTGTGTTAAGTCATATACAAGGATAAATTCAATTCTTTTTACTATAAAGCGATGGTTTAAAAATATGACTTTATAGATACAAATTATTGCCCTGCCATTTAATAAATGGATGTTTCATCTTTGTAACTGTACTGGATATTGACTGTGTCTTTCATTTGTAGGTAAATTTATTTTTATGAGAACTTTTGAAACAGTAAGGAAAAGCTTTTCTGGAAGAGCTGTAGGTCATGGGTTGTTATGGAGACACTGAAAAACCACCACAGTTTTGCTCTTCTTGCAGACAGAAAACCGTTCATGTTTCCTTATAATTCCAAGACAAGAACTGAGTGATCTCACAGAACTGTCAGTTACCATAATGCATCAATGTGGAACTTTTATTTCCTGCTGAGGAAATGTGTTCGCCTTCAAATGTCAGCAGAAGATCATGAAGAGTAAACTTCTATTGTCATCAGGTCAAGCTTGGCCTTCTCCCTGAATTGTTGTGTTTGACTGTATGCTTTAATATCCTCAAAACAGCAGTGTGGTAATACAATTAAAAGTGGAAAGGCTACATTGGCATTTAAATTATTTGATAGCTCAGAAATGCAAAAGCAAAGACAGAATTATATTTCTATGCTATTACATCAACCAATACTGTTTAATTATATAAAATTGGTTTATAGTCTTTTCTAGATGGCAGGTTCCCTTATGGAAGCCTCTACTACACATTATGGCTTAGAATAAGATGAGCAAGCTGTCCCCAAGTTCATTTTGGATTCCTGCAGAAACAATAAAGGGACTTCTAGAGAATGGGTTTTTATAGCCAGCAGTGTTTCCTTTCAACTCTCCAGTAAAAAACCTGACAGGAGCTAGAGGATAACAGTGGATTATCTTCAGTTAAATAAATAGGCCTTGCCTCTTGCAGCAGCTGTGCCAGACATGGTTACTATTTTATAGAGAAAAATGCTGGGAAGTGGCATGTGGTGCTGGATTGGTTAATATATTCTTTTCCATTTCCGTATATAAGTCATCTCGGGACCACTTTGCTTTTACTTGACAGGGGCAACAATACATGTCAGGTTTTGCCCCAGGGGTACCTATATAGTACAACATTGTATCATGGGCTTGTGGTTAGAGATTTAAAGCAAGTTACTCTGAACCCTAGCAGCCCCGTGGCGCAGAGTGGTAAGCTGCAGTACTGCAGTCCAAGCTCTGCTCACGACCTGAGTTCGATCCCAACGGAAGTCGGTTTTAGGGAGTCACCTCAAGGTTGACTCAGCCTTCCATCCTTCCAAGGTCAGTAAAATGAGTACCCAGCTTGCTGGGGGTAAAGGGAAGATGATTGGGGAAGGCACTGGCAAACCACCCTGTAAACAAAGTCTGCCTTGTAAATGTCAGGATGTGACGTCACCCCATGGGACAGGAATGACCTGGTGCTTGCACAGGGGACCTTTACGTTTTTACCCTGAGCCCTGCTCTGTCCACTGCTCATTATACTGATGACATTATGATCTCGGGCCCTACAGAAAAGGAGGTACAGCAAGGGTTAACTACTGTAGTGGAGTACATACAGTCCCAGGAGTGGGAGTTCTACACCAAGAAAATCCAGGGTCCAGCTCGACAGATGCAGTTCCTTGGGGTGGCATGAACTGGACATGTCCAACTCATACCTCAGAAGCCGGTGAATGTGATAGCCACTTTAAAGCCTCCAACATCTAATAGTGAAGCCAAGTGCATTGTGTACATGATGGGTTTCTGGAGGCAGCATATAGTGCACTTTGCTCAAATTCTGCACCCAATTTAACAGTTCACCAGAAAGAAAGCTCAATTAAAATAGGAGGAGCATCAGCATACAGCTTTGGCAGATTCTAAGGCAGCTGTAGAAGCTGCAATGCTGTAAGTGTGGCCAGGTTAGATGAATCTACAATAGGAGTTGTCTTAAGTTCCAAATGAAGCTGGAAAAGACACTTTTGCCACCACACTAACATGTCTCTAATACCACAGAAGGGTCCAACACTACACCTGAAACCTGTCATTGTGTCTGGAAAAAAAAAAGACAAGTTCACTCCAGCAAGGGTCAGAAGCATAACATCTTCCATAATATGTTCCTACCTATATTTCTCACTATAATCTTATTTCAACACAAGCATGATTCTGAGGTACAATAAAGAAGAGTATACAATTAATACTCATCCTCCTCTTCACCTTCAACATGAACATATCCAGCCTATTATTAGAACCCTGTAACTAGGCCGCAACACTTTACAGCCAAACATCATGCATGTTTTAGTAATTCATCCATAACCCTGAAACCACCATGTTTACTTGGGTCAAGAAAAACAAGCACAGTTATCTCTCTTCCAAACAAGGCATGTTGGTATATATAAATTAATAGCTTTTGTACTGATGCCACCTCTATATCCAAAAGCAGTGGTCACTGTAAATTTATTTCTTTGCAATTGGGAAACATAGCTGTCTGCAAATAATATTTTAAACCATCTTCTGTCCAATATTTATACAAGCAACAGAGAAGATTACCACATGAATAAAAGACAGATTGTCAGTACAGTGCATCTGTGAAAAATAAATACTAGCCCTGTTTCTGGGGGGGATTTACAACTGTTTTACCAGGAGAAAGTAGGCTAAATTTATCTCCTAGGACACCTTATTTTGTTACAGAGCATTCCTCACAATATTCTGAACACTTAGCAACCATCCTAAAAAGCCAGTATAATGGAGTGCATTTTCTGCTGATCTATGGAACAAGAGGCAATGATGTGTTCGGAACAACAAATGAATGATGTGTATGGATGAGATTTTCAGAGACCTGCAGATAGAAGCCTTCTCCTCTTATGACAGCTCTTTTGCTGTAGCAGAGCATGAGGGTGTCAGGCCAACAAGCGATCTCCAGAAAGGACCTGTTGCTTTGATGATGAACTGACACCCTCTGGTCCCAGGGACACATCAGTGGGGGTGGTGGGTGGTACTGAGGTATCTGCCCAGATCCTATCTTTCTTCCAAAGGTCCTAACCTTGTTCCACTTTAATCAAGACATAATCCTATTGGTCTTCAAGAATTGTTATGCTATGGACTCAAAGAATCCTCTCAATGTTTAAGCTAATGGATATCCTCCACTAACTTGCTTTGCTACCTAGCAAATTGCCCACTGTTGAGCTCCACAGCCTTTGCTCATTGCACACCCATTCCAGGAGTCTGCAGAACAGCAACCTGGTCACAAACCTTGATCTTCATATGGCATTATGCCTCAAGATGTTCAAGCTAGGAAAGATGTAGTGTTTGATTTCACTTATTCCATAACTGTTTCCACTGGCAGGTAGGTCAGCTTGCTTGTCTTATCCCATTAGTGTGAAGCACAGGAACAATGAAGAAGAATACCTTGATTGCCTGTAATTGATTTTCTTTGAATGGAAGAACTGTGTGGGAAGCACAGCTCCAGCCATGCATGTTGCTACAGGGTGCTTGGGATGGGTGAAGCAAGCACTATGGATTTTTTTTCCTGCTTCCCTCTAGAAGTCTCTCTAGCTGTATTCTGCACATGCTTGAGTTCCTATCATTGTGACTGTACAGATGACCACTCAAAGAACATCAGTTACAGGTAAGCAACCTGTTCTGTCCAGTCAAAAATGAGAATAACCATATATGACTGACGAGATAAATTTGAAGTAATGGTGAAATAATACATTTTACATTGATTCAGCCAAATATCTCACATTTAGCATTTTAATGGACTTACTGAAGTCTGCCATTTCAGCTTTTAATCCTGTTAAAGAAGAGAAGGAAGATTAAGGCAAAAAGCCTTTCTGAAAATGTCATTTTTTTACGAAAACAAAACCTTTGTATTTGCTAATAAGGTAGGGCATAGTTTTTCCTTAACTTTAGATTTTTTTTTAAAAAATAAAGCTTTTGAAATTTAATTAAAAACCATTAAAAAAACATACAAGGCAAACCTTTCTAATTCATAGTAAAAAAAATAATGGTTTGAATCCCCTGGATCTGTTCCCCTAACAAAGGTGCTTTCTTTGATAACAACAAGCCTTCTGCTGACACAAGAAGGTCTTCTGGTTGGCAGAAATATCTCCTCTCTCAGAGAAAGACTTTTTGTGCCAGAAATCCTCATCTTAGCAAAACAGATCAACGGTCTGTGTTCATGTCACCTTCTTTAGAGCACTCAAGATCCTGTCATGATACCAAGCACAAGCTATAGTGGTGTGTGTGTGGAGACTGAAACCAGCTTATAATCTCCTTCCCTTCCTCTCAACACAACACACACCTTGTGAGGTAGGTGGGGCTGAGAAAGTTCTGAGTCATCCTAAGCAAGTCTAAGATTCCTACTCAGGTTTATTCAACAAGGATTATTCCCAGGAAAGGTTTTTGTTGTTGTTGTTGTTAAGGATTGCACTAGAACACAAGGAGAGCTAGCATATCAGGGTTAGGTTCAAGCTCCTCTCTCTACTTTGTTTTCTACTTGCAAAGTTAAAGATGGGGAAGAAATCTGGCTCCAAATGCCAATACTGAGCTCAAGTGCAACATTTTATTTAAATTACAACATAATGGACTGAATTCTTAGTTACTTTGGGGGGGGGCATCCAGTCTCATCTGAAATGTTCAGATGTTCAGAGATGTTCAGAGATTATTTGCCATTGACTGCCTCTGTGTCATGACCCTGGTATTTCTTGGTGGTCTCCCATCCAAATACTGACCAGGGTCAACCCTGCTTAGCTTCCAAGATCTAACAAGATCAGGCTTGCCTGGGCTATTCAGTAGTTACTAAACTTCAAAAATCTCTAAAATCCCTACTGGCTCACATAATGCAGTTTCTCATTAAGATCTGTGCTATCTTGAGGTGAAAAAAAATTGCAACTCAAACAGCAACACTCTGCAGCCAACTGTTTATCCCATAGAAGTCATGTTAATTCAGATTTCCAACTGGATAAAGCACCCACTATTAGATGACCTCTAGGCATAAAAGCTATATAATAAGACTAACTAAAACAACATAAGGTTTCTATCAGGCTGGTTGTTAAGGGGGGGGGAAGTGTTCAGGGGGGAAGTGTTCAGGAAGTGTCTCAAGGCCCCTTGCCTGAAACACTTGGCAGGTTTGAATGGGTACAATGGTGCTGGATGAAGCTGGAACACGTTTGCATGCTTGCAACTTGCGCTAGGTAATATGACCCAATTTGGCTTCCACTTACTATTTAACCAATATTGCTAATATAACGTCTACCATGTTTTTCCCTGCTAAGAGGCCTGTGTATTTTGTCTGGTATTACAGCAACATATGGTCAACTACATCTAATTTTATATTTACAGTGGGAAACTCCCATAATCCCACCCTTCCTACTCCCATAGGGCCAAAGGTGCAGCCTGAAACCAGCTCCATTACATCAATTCAAACCCACCTGCCAAGCAGAATGCAGACAAGGAGCCCTTCTGCATGCAAAGCAGAAGCTCTTCCATTAATCCATTGCCCTGCCCCAAGCATGAAGCATGACTACTTCCCATGAATGTATTTTTGCACACAAAACATGTTTCTTTATAACGGTATATATTATTTAGGAACCTTTACTGCCCTTTATCATACTGAGCCAGGTACAGAAAATTATGAATTTACTTGAACTAGATTTGTTTGGATTGTAGCTGACATTTTAAGTGATGTACTAGGCAGGTTTAATAACTTAGAATTTTGTTTATCGTAGTGTACCAGGAATTCATAAGAGTTGTGATCAGATTAAATCCTTCCTACAATTTGTTACTGTGCATTAAAGCTGCCTGAGCTTCACTTTGAACATAAGAATGAAAATGCCAACTAAGACAAATATTAGTATTTTCCCAAAGAACTGAACAGTTTATATGAAATAATAATCACAAGCTACATTTTAGTATACTTCTAAATATGCTTAGTGTTTCTCAAAATCTCAGAAACAGTGCACAGACCTATTTGACAATTGAATTTTAGGCTGGTGATGATTATTCTGAATCATTCTTCTTGGCCTAGAGTACAGCCCTTTCGGTTGAATTTGAAATGAGTGGACTAGGTCTTCTGCTATGTAGACTAGGATCTTTGATCTTGGCAATGGTAGGAATATGTTTCTGGATACCAGGCATCTTCCCTCACAACTTCTTTGAACCACTGACCCAGGATTGTCTTCTAGACTGCAGAAGAGCCCTGCACACAAACACCAGAAGGCAGGGAGGCCTGGGAATCATCAGCTGGAAGGTTTCTTGGGATGTCTGGCAGGGACCTAAGAAGAGTGTGACTTTAATACCCAGAGTTACTGTAGCTGTGGTGACCGGAAGAGGAGTCTCAAGATCTTGAACTTTCTAAGGGAAACATTGTAAACTTTCATATTTTTCTTGAATTCTATGTGTTTCAATGACTTGCTAAAAACTTTGACAAACCCAAAGCAGATACTTCTGGCTATTGGCATGCAGTTAGAGACTAGAGCAAAAGCATTCATAGTGGACGTTGGCCTTTCTTCGCAACAACCTTTATTGCAAAGCCATTCTGGTAAGGCATAACCCTAGAATATGAAGAAGTTGACTAGCACAGTCATACTTGCTTTATCTGGAAGCCCCATTTTTCACTTGATGGAGCAAGCTTCAGAATGATAAAAGGTTGCTGTAAAAGGAATTCCTATAGAAGGCTGGCTGAAGAGAAGCTTATGCAAACCCACTTTGTTATGAGGACTGTAGTTCCCCATTTTCTTCCTTCTGAAGGGTAAGATGCAGGATTTTATTTATTTTACTTATTTACAATATTTATTAACTGTCTTTCTTCCTTGTGGAGCTCAAGGCAGCTTACAGCATAGATAACGCATAAAATAGATGACATTAAAAACATATAACCAAAACTTAAAATAACAATTTAGGACTTCTTAAATCAAAAGCAGACCTAAATACCACTGTCTTCAGTTGCCTCCTAAAGATTGAAAGTGAGGGAGCCAGGCATACCTCCCTGGGGAAAATGTTCCATAATCGGGGAGATGCCACTGAAAAGGCCCTCTTTCATGTACCTACCAAACGAGCCTCTTTGATTAATGGGACAGTCATGAAGGCTTCTCCCTATGATCTTAATTCCCAAAGAGGAACTTATGGGAGAAGACAGTCCTTCATATATTCTGGTCACAAGCCATGTAGGCTTTTAAAGGCCTGCTCCGGAAGCTTTAGCTGGTCTGGAATGCAGGAATCCCTTGAAGAGCCCATATTCGACCAGTGCTCTGCCAGCTGCACTGGCTCCAAATCGAATGCCGGATCAGGTTTAAGGTTCTGGTTTTGCCCTTTAAGGTCCAAAACGGTCTGCAGGACCGCATCTCCAGATAAACCCCTTAGAGGGCCCAAGAAGTATCCGGCTGTCCTCAACCAGGACCAGAGCCTTCTTGGCTCTGGCTCCGGCCTAATGGAACTCTCTGTCTAGTGAGACTTAGCTCACATCCGCAGGGCCTTCAAGACACCGGGCCTATGGCTGAGGGCAGCAACGGTCTCCATCAAAACTGGCCTTCCAGTTCCTGCTTTTGTAAAGACAATACTGACCTCAATAGATCAAGGGTCTGACTCAGTCTAAGGCAAATTCATGCATACCTTGTGCAGCTAGCTTTAGAAACCCCAGTGTGAATAGCTATCCCATGCCTTGATAATTTTTTTTTGGCTCTAAGAGCCAGCCTCATTTTCCAGCCGCCAGGGTTTTGCATTTTAATGACCTTATTTTCTATTTCTCACACTTTTATTAAAGCAATGACAAAAGTACTGTAGTGTTTAAATAAATGGGGGGGGGGATTATGATTATCATCACAACAAAAAGTTAACATCTAATCCTAACCTAACTTCTCCCTAATTTCTCATAACGTCCTTATTGCTTCAAACAGTTCTGTTTAAACAGAGGGACTGAATAGACTAGCCTATCTTGAAATCGGAATACTTTCCATAGTACGTTGAGGTGCTTTAAGTATTCTATTGATTTAAGTGGGGTGAATATAATAGATCTATCACCACATTTCTAAGGAAATGATTCTTACTATAAATACTAACTCATTTAAAAGCGCTCATTTATTTCCTGCAGTCCACTCCTACCACAGGCATTCTGTCACTGAATCTATGCATATGAATAGCAATGCTGCCACCTGCTGTTAAAATATGTAACTACCCAGAATGGGAAAATGAACTAATATTTAGATGTCCAAACTGTTAAATTTCATTGGACTTTCCTTTCCAGAAAGAGTTAGTTGATCATTTTGAGTATGTCAGCATTTAAACACTTTTATTAACTATAGTTAAAGTATAGAGATTTAGGTGTTTTAAATGTATTCTTTGCTAATGCTGTATAGTAACAAATTGTGTACAGGTGTGTCTGATGAGTATGTCAGCACAGCAACACAAAACCTGAATGTCAAAAAGGGATTGAAATTCCACCCAAATCTCTGTTAAAGGACTTTTTTTTGCTGTCAAGTCACAGCTGACTTTCGGCAATCCCGTAGGGTTTTCAAAACAAGAGACATTTGAAAGTGGTTTGGAATTGCCTGCCACCACATAATGACCCTGGTATTCCTTGGCGGTCTCCCATCCAAATACTAGCAAGGGTCAGGGCTGAGAGAATGTGACTGGCCCAAGGTCACCCAGCAAGCTTCCATGGCATGAGTGGGGATTTGAACCTGGGTTTCCCTAGTCTGACACCTCAACCACTACACCATGCTGGTTCTCTGTTAAAGAACTAAATTCTGTCTATTCTCAATTTAACTAGAGAGACATGCACACATGAACACACATTCATAGGAAGCATACTAGAATCTAGTGGGGTGGCCAAGTGTCACCATGGGCCCCCTAAAGCACATCACTCAGACTCAAACCTGACAATGCATGAAGTCAGATCACTTGCTGTTAGGATGAACAGGATAGCTGATTATTTCTTGGTGTGTTATACTTCTTTCCTATTCTATTCCTCATATTTATATCCTGCCCTTCTTCCAAGAAACTCAGAGTGGTATACATGTCCCACCACCCTCATTTTATCCTCACAACAACAATGCAAGACAAATGAGGCTGAAAGATAGTGACTGGCCCAAGGTCACACTTCAATCAAAAGTCTACACACTGCTCAAACTTGCCTAGTTGCCCTTTTTATTACAGCCCCCATCACATGTTAGTTTTTTGTGCATGCAGGTCCCATGATTCCCAGCACAGCTGCTTCGGGTGATCAAGGGGACTTTTTCTTCCTTTTCAACAGCAGAAATGCTTGTTGGATCCAATCTATTATTTAAGCACAGTAGCCTTGTACAGATGACCCATCTGCGTGTTGACTCACCACAGAGGTCAGGAGAGCGTGCACGAGCATGTCCACATGATCACAGGGCCATCCACACATTGAGAATGTGTGGAGTAAGTGTCTGTGCATATCCTCCCTCCCCATGAGCCAGAACTTTTGGAAAGCAGAGTCATGGGAAGCGTAGACACAGACAATGCTGAAAGATAATGACTGGCCCAAGGTTACACTTCACCGGTTCCTCTCCTTCAATAATGAGCTGCAAACCCACATACCAACAGCGCCTTGTGAAGGACAACCACACTCCCCCAGAATTTGTCCCTCTAGCGCTACTCTCTCAGCAACCCTGGTAACTTGTAAAAAAAAAGTATTCTAAAACAGCTGTGGTGCCAAAAATGCAACCCCCCCTAAACAAATAAGTAGAGTAGGGTTGCAAATTTTAACCAATCAATAGATTACATCAGTTACAACTGACAGAGCTATAAGACTAAAAAATGTTGTCACTGTATTACAGCAGAAAAATGAAAACAATAAAAAACCCTGTCTTTAGGAAGCAGTAACACTTGCTTTTATTTATACCAAGATTTTTGAATAGTATGATTTTTGTTTTAAAGGTAAAGGTCCCCTGTGCAAGCACCGGGTCATTCCTGATGATGTCACATCCTGATGTTTTCTAGGAAGACTTTACGGCGTGGTTTGCCAGTGCCTTCCCGAGTTTTGTTTACATGCACATTAATAACTTTATTAAAGTTACTAAAATAGATTATTCTTAGTCGATCATCACTCAACAGCCTAAAAAGTCTTTTCTTAGAGATTTAGTTCTGTCCAGGTAGACCAGTAAAGTTCTGCTTACATGAAGCATATGAAAGGCACATTCTTTATCATCCTGGGGATGTGGAAAAAACACTAATAGGGTAATGTCTTGATTGACATGGAAGTGGAGACCATCTTAGGCAGAAATGGATCAGAAGGGCATAGCACCACTCTGGACACCAAAAGCTTAAGGAAAGGGGAAGGTTATGCAGAGGGACTAAAGCTCACTGACCGTATGGGCAGATATTACTGCTATGAACAATACAGCTCTTATGTTAAGGAGCAGGAAAAGGCCAGGTAGCTAGTGGCTCAAAAGGCTTCCCTGTTACTTTAGCCAATACTATGGAGAGACTCCACTGTGCAACAGAACAACAGACAGGAGGAAACTGATTAAGTAAACTCCATAGGAAATACTTAGACTTTTTCTGGGTGAAAACTGACCTTCCCTTCATTTGGATATGCGAGGAGGCTAAGGCTGTGAAATGTACCCTGATGGAGGAGGATGAAAGTCTTCTGTGCGGAAGATAATCAATGCTTTGATTGTGGGATCCTACATGGTGGGGGGAGGGTTGGGGTCACTGGGGATGTGGGGGGGAGGTAGTTGTTAGTTTCCTGCATTGGGCAGGGGGTTGGACTAGATGACCCTGGTGGCCCCTTCCAACTCTATGATTCTATAATGATATCTCCCGGGGGACAATAAATAGGTTAATACCCTTTTGTTCAGACCCGATGGACACCATAGAAGCTAACATAACCTCAGATAGCAATGTTTATGAAAGAATTATAAAACAGTTAACCTACAAAATATATACTCTAAGTAAGGAATACAATAGTATTCACTGATGAAGTAATCCAATGAGACAAGTGCAACCTGGGAATTTGTTTTCTGAACTTTACCTGAAGAATGAACTACCTGATGACTCCAGTGAACAAGATTTCAATTTAAAGAGAAATTTCAAACCATTATAGAAAATATTCCTGGTTGTACCTATTGGATATAGTACTTTATTATGTAAGAAACTATAATACTTTGATCCTTTTGAACTTTACCTAATGAATTAACTAGCTGATATTTCAACTTGTAGAGAACTCTCAAAAACAGTTAAAGGAAACATTTCTTGTTGAACTTATGTGTTATTGGACTTTACTCTGTATTTTACATCTTTTTGAGTAACTATCAAAAATGTTGTATAATTGACTTAAAGAAATACTATGTATATACATTTACAACCTGTTGTGGACATTCGAAATGGTTAAACTGTGACAATCAATAGTAAATTTTTGAAGCTAATTTTTGAATAATGTATTCTAGTAAAAATCGGATATATATTAGAAACCTATAGACTATTATGAATCAACTGCTATTTATGATTATATACACATACATTATAGGTACTACTACTCTATTTTTATATCTTATGTGTTCAAATACTGACAGAGTTCTAAGGTCTTCAATCCACTGATTTACTGGAGGTGGGCTTTTATCTTTCCAGTGTTGTAATATGAGTCTTTTAGCTGTAGTAAGGGCATGGAGGGTCCATTTTCGTTGACCATCGGTTAGCCTCCAAGAGACAGACAAATAGTTTAAAAGTATATATGCACCCTCAAAAATCAATTAATATTTTAATACAAAATCGATATGAGTAAGGAGTGCAAGGTAGAAGATTTCTTAGCATTTAGAATCACCTGCTTCACTAGATCTGAAAAACTTTGGTTCAAATCTGAAAGCACCACATGGGTCAAATGAAGGTTTCAAATGTTTGGGTGCAGGAACTGACTCTGAAAAAGAAGATTGTCCTCTGAATGAAAAATGTGGTAGCAACCTTGAAACATCGCTAGTAGGGTGGGAAACCAAGCTTGCCTCAGGCAGAAGGGAGCTGTCAGAATGGCTTTACTGCATTCTGCTCTCAGTTGCACCAACCCACTGAATCAGTGGGAAGAGAGGGAAAGCGTAATATAGGACCTGTGCCCATCAGTGTTGAAAAGTGTCCCCTAGAGATGATGGGTCCCAGGCTGCCTGGGAGCAAAAGTACCTGCACTTTGTGTTTGTGGCAAACAGGTCAATGACAGGAGTCCCCCACCATTGTAAGACTGGAAGAAGGTAATCCGCATGCAACTCCTATTTTTGAGGAGCAGCTGAGGAATTCTGAAAAGTGGTTGCTGGAACCTGTTATATGAACAGCCTGTATAAAAGTCTGGTTGGAAAGGCACTAATTCCATATTTGGATAACTAGGTGGCATAAAGCCACAGAGTCTGTTCCCCTTTGTTTGTCCAGGTAACACATTGACATTGTCAGTAGACACCTAAATGGCCTTCCCTGTCACATGAGAGTGAAGGGCAAGCAACACACTGTAGACTGCTTTAAGCCCAAGAACATTTATGTGGAGTAAGCTCTCAGTGGGACCAGGTATCGCAGATTGAGGTAGCTCCAACATAATCCCCCCCAACTTAGAAGGAAGGCATTGGTGGCTAGGGTAACCTCTGGAAAGGAGGACTGAAAAGCACCCCTATCAGGGGACTGTTCTGCAGTGTCGGTCAACAAAGTATGTTTCCAAAGGAGTTTGACCTTTGGAAGGTTAAACCTTTTGGACTGGAAATGGCAGAAGGCACTGAACACCTTTAGGAGCCAAAACTGTAGCATTTGCATCTTTGCAAAGGGGACTACAGCCTTGGTAGAAGCGAGGAGGTCCTGCAGTCTCTGAATGGAAATGGCCTGCTGGAGAGTCTGTCATTGGAATGGAAGAATCCCCAGGCAAATTGCCAAGATTCTTTCTTGGGGTAGGAAAGCCTTGCTAAGGAGGAATCCAAGACAGTGTTTATGAAAGTCACCTTCTGCATGGGCTCTTGATTGGAGTTGTCAAAATTTACCTGTAAAGCAGTGTTTTTAGGATGTTTAAGTGAATGTCTGCCTGTAGTTTGTCTTTGTGTCGGCCACAACTAACCAGTTGTTGCGATATGGGTAAATCTCATACACCGGTCTGCGTAAATAAACTACAACAACAGCTACAACCTTGGGGGTTGTTGCTAATCTGAAAGGGAGGATTGTGTACTGTAAGTATAGTGCACCACATTGGAAATGGAGATATTTTTGAAAACAGTCTGATCTTGATTTGAAACTAGTCATCGAGCAGGTCTACATTCACAAACCACATGCCTGGGCATAGCAGATGGAGAACATCAGAAATAGACACTATTCTGAATTTATTTATTAGCGGAAACTTGTTTAGGTTTCTCAATTCAGAGACAGTGAATGGGCAGCTAAGAAGAGGCTGGAACCAATGTTGTGGGCTCGAGTTCAAGGAGCTCGACCTCCGACACAGAACACACAGACACGGGAGCATTGCCCAAAGGTGAAGGCATCCTCGGAACTAGTATGGCTTCCTTTACAGCAGTGATTCCCAAACTTTTTGGGCCACCGCCCCCTTGGTTCCACAAACTTAACCTCAGCGCCCCCTATCCTATAAAAAACATTATTCAAAATAGGGGTTTGCATGAGTCACTAAAGAAGATAATAACAATAAAATTTCAAAGCAGTAACAGTTAATTGCATATCTTTTCAAAAGCAAATCAAAACTTTACAGTTGAAATTTATTCAACAAAATTGATGAACTTGATCCAGTGGTACCAGCTTTTCAAAGTCTGGAAAAAAATTCTGATAGTTTCCACCAAATTTTCCAGCATGGTGCCACAGCTTGTAAACTATTGTAAACTAGTGAACAGCACAGTTAGGGGCCAACTGCTAGCGCCCCCCTTGCTGTCCCCTTGCCTTTTAGTGCCCACCTAGGTAATCCCTCCCCCACTCCCCAGGGGGTGGTACTGCCCACTTTGGGAACCACTGCTTTACAGGATCAATCTGGAGTCATGTCCTGGGACTCAGAAGGAGTAGGAATCAACAATGACTTGGTCAGGTTTCATGTGCCTAGCTTATCATGAAGTTTGTGCTTATGGTAAGCTTTCTTTGGAGGCAGCTCTGAAGCAGTGCAAATAGTCAGAGCTGAATGCAAGGTCTCAGCTAGAACTGAAGATGCACATGATGATGCCAAACAGGTTTCATAATGAAAAAGATGGGAAAACAGCATAGAAGAGGGAGTGCCCTTTGCTTCTTTAGAGCTTCTAAAACCTACCTGCAGTTGGCCAGTGCACTTTCAGAACCCATGTGGGACCGCACAGGTACCATGACTATGAACTGGTATGATTCAATATGCAAAAGGGGAGATGTGAATTTACTCAAAAGACCAATTTTAGATTATCTGAAAGCATGATTTCAAGTTCTGGGTATTTGGGTACCATGAAATACAATGACTGCCACCACAAAAAGAACTGTGGGACACTGAAATTTGGCTTTGGGTTAAAATATACCCCACAATCCAAATTGTGTAAGGTTTCTTTTTTAAAAAAATGAAATACAGTGAGGAGATTAAATGGTAGAGAAAGAAAACATGGGTCCAGCAAATAACAGTAACGCAAAACAGTACATGCAATTTACCATCTTGATGGAAGTTCTTTGTTTTTCTTCCCAGACATTGCTGCTCAGTTCAATTGTGCAATGAACTGTTGTTTCCCGCTCATAAGATCCAAAAATAAGCAATCTGAAATACAGAAACATTCCTTGCATTAACATAGGCATATTTTTAATTGGATGCACAATTTAATGTAGTGAGGGGTTTGTGTGTGTCGGTGAAGCTGAGAGCAATACCATTAGGAGTCTAGACTCTGAAAAGTGGTGGAAGGAAGATGAAGAGTTGGGTTTTATACCCTGATTTTCTCTACCGAAAGGAGTCTCAAATCAGTTTACAATCATCTTCCCCTCCTCTCCCCACAACAGACACCTTGTGAGGTAGGTAGGGCTGAGAGATTTTAGAAAGAACTGTGACTAGCCCAAGGTCACCCAGCAGGCATCATGCGTAGGAGTGGGGAAACCAACCCGGTTCACCAGATTTTAGTCCGCCGCTCATGTAGAGGAGTGGGGAATCAAATCTCCAGATTAGAGACCACTGCTCCTAATCACTATACCATGCTGGAACATGAACAATTTGAGATATGCAGAGGACATCGAATTACTGGCAGAAAATCGTGAAGACTTGAAATGACTATTGATAAAAGCATAAAGTGCCAAAGCAGGATTACAGCTGAACATCAAGAAACAAAAGTAATGACTACTGAAGAATTATATAAATTCCCTGACCTGGGTGGCCCAGGCTAGCCTGATCTCGTCAGATCTCAGAAGCTAAGCAGGGTCAGCCCTGGTTAGTATTTGGATGGGAGACCACCAAGGAATATCAGGGTTGCTGTGCAGAGGAAGGCACTGGCAAACCACCTCTTTTAGTCTCTTGCCATGAAAACCCCAAAAAGGGGTCACCATAAGTCGGCTGCGACTTAACGGCACTTCACACACACATATAAATTCCACCGATTCCAATGAAATGGCAAACTATGGTGTGATGCAAACCAGGAAGGAAGGTAAGAAGCCATAGCAATTGAAAGAAGGAGGAGAGAAAGCATGCAAGCCCAAAGTTCATTTGATAGCTCTGCATTACTTCTGAATCAAATGTACCTCCTTTTATTCTGATTATCAAAGTTTGAGGGAAGGCTTGCCATCCTCAGCTAAGAAAATTCTACTGGCTTATATCCAACTAAATTCTACTTAAGGTTACTTAAGTTTTCTTTAAAAGGGGGCAGAGATTTCTACTGTTTCTCTCCCTACCTCATACTCCCTCTATGCTATTCATGAGGGTCACCTGACATCAAGGTACAATTTTTCAAGGGGCTCAGCAGTCTACAGGAAGAGGTTTAGTGGAAATTAGTGGAAATTGCCATCTCCACCAAAGCGCCCTTATGTTTTCTCAAGCATGTGGCTGGATAAGGCCCACAAAATATTTATTTAAATCATTTATAAATAAATAAACACATAAATACATAAATAAATATTGGATTTAGGAGCCCTGTGGTGCAGAGTGGTAAGCTGCAGTACTGCAGTCCAAGCTCTGCTGATGACCTGAGTTCGATCCCGACGGAAGTCAGTTTCAGGTAGCTGGCTCATGGTTGACTCATCCTTCCATCCTTCCGAGGTCGGTAAAATGAGTACCCAGCTTGCTGGGGGGAAAGGGAAGATGACTGGGGAAGGCACTGGCAAAGCACGCCATAAACGAAGTCTGCCTAGTAAACGTCGGGATGTGACGTCACCCCATGGGTCAGGAATGACCCGGTGCTTGCACAAGGGACCTTTACCTTACCTTTATCCCTGATAGGGAAACAAACACCCCTGAAAATAGTGAACTTCCATCTAAATGCATTTAGGTTTTGAATAAATATCATAGGTTGCAATGTTTTAGTGCTCCATGTGTACCTAAAACCAGGGATTCTTCATAACCTACAATAATATGCAAGGGGCACTCTGAAAACTCTGGCAATGGCTGGTTCTGTCATCCAGACTATGTTTTCATCTGTAGAAGTACTGAATCTCGCTGAAGAAAGCTTTTTGACTTCCAGTGGGATCATTAAAGAGAAAGAAATTATCAGTCTTTGAGGTAGCATTTCAGAATTACTATATTTTAACCACAGTTGAGGTTTAATCAATATACAGAATGTTATACTGGGGCAAGCTTCAAACATATATAGTTCTTGAACATCTTTGGCTGTGCTGCTTTTAAATATCCTGGAATTATAGTCTGTGCATACCAGCCTTGGTATTCTGAACAGTTAAGTTTGAATGACTAAATGGGGGAAATATGAGGTATTTCAAAACTGAGAGGCAAGATAATATTAATTTTACATGCCCTGATGCTTAATCCCAACTAAATGGAAATGTAACTGGTGATCAGAAGGTCTGACCTAGAATTTAAGGTGTCACTTGTTTTGCATCAAGTTGCATTCCTCTTGAAGGAACAGGCTTGTAGTTTGGGAGTGCTCTTGGACCCAGCCCTTCTTGCTGGATAAGATCTCCCTGAATATACATCAATACTAAAATGTCTAAGGTGTAGGCATCGCAGCCAATAAGTGATCCGATACTTGTTCTTTTGAGCTCATGATTACAAAGGAGGATTCCTCAGCCATGGCTACATTGATGACATATTTTAAATTTGAACCGTATTGCATCAGACTTCTTGACCATTATAAATTATCATGATTTAGTTGCCAAAGTGGTTTAATATCTAAAATTAGCAATGTTATTTTTGTGTTTTGTGAACTTCCTTTCTAATTCCAAACTATTTAAAACAGCAGTAAAATAAAGAGTTTGTTCTTGTTTTCCACTGAAATTTGACAGGATATTGAAGCAGACTGAAGCAGAAATACAGATTGCAAAAGTCCCTCCACTCACAAAGAGAGAGTACAAAGGAAAAATATTTAACAAGAACCAGTGTTTCTTGCATGCAATATTTAGCAAAATGTTTAGTTTAAGACAACAGCCCCAGTTCTCAATTATTTTCAATCCAGTTAAACCTGAGTACCTCAAGTTAGGACACTCAAACGAAACTAGAAGTGCAGACATACCTTGAACATTCTATTAAGGAAACTTTCAGTCGGCCTTCCGTCAATGAGAAATTTTGTATATTGAGATTACGGTCTCTATATTCTTCTGGTGGCACAACTTGAAATGGAAAGAATGGCTTGAATCTAGTCAAAAGAAGTACAAATCACTTTGTCAGAACTGTATTTCTGTTAGTATTCAATATGCAGTTGCAGCTGAGAGGCAACAATTATAAACTCAAGTAAAGGCATGGAATAATTCACAATGTAGAGACCCTGGTGTGGCTTTAGAGGAGCAGTTCCTCGTGCCTTCCTCGTCCAAGGAAAAAGAGAATACAGGGAGAAAACCACGGAAGAATAAAGACCAGGAAACACTCCCCTTGACATCCATCCACTGTTTTTAGTATACCATATTGATCCAAATGGAAGGCAACCCTGAATGCAAGATGATTCCCTAAAAAAAATTATACACAAAAGTGTCTTTAATTACTGAACATCACTATAATCTGTTTGTGAATTTAAGACAGTCCCTTCTTTTTCTTGACACTGCATGCAGGGGGGAAAACTCAGCGTTCCTTGATGCTTTATTGATTCATTATCTCTAAAGACCTTGGTACACCTGGGTGAAGTTCACATTTACCCACATGACAAAAGGGAACCTGGATATATTCTGACATAGTATGCAGGCTTCACAATGGGTGGAAATTCTAAGAGGCAGGGAAAAAATGAAACCTTGAAAACTATTATAAGATCTTCCCAAAAGCATGATGAAGAGGACATCAATCATGAAAACAAACACAATGGCTGCAATTTTGAAGACTATAGAACTTCTGCATGCTACATTGGGTCATTACAGAACACATACCGTATATACTCGTGTATAAGCCGAGTTTTTCAGCCCAAAAAAAGGGCTGAGAAAACCCAACTTGGCTTATACGCAGGTCGGTAGGTGGAGGGAGGGGGGGAACTTGCCGCCGCCTGCCCGCGCGCCTCCTCTGCAGGCCAGGAGCGGCCCACGGGGCCTCCTGGGCGCAGGGAGGGGGCCGCCGCCACCACCTGCCAGCGCGCCTTCTCTGCAGGTGGGAGGCACAGATCTGTTTAAAGACCCCCCGCCTGGCTTCACGGGGCTTCCCTGAAGCAGGGCGGGGGGGGGTGTCTTTAAACAGATCTGTCCCCCCCTGCCCGGCTTCAGGGAAGCCCCGTGAAGCCGGGCGGGGGGGTCTTTAAACAGATCTGTTCCCCCCTGCCCGGCTTCAGGGAAGCCCCGTGAAGGTGCGCAGGGGTCTTTAAACAGATCTGTGCCTCCCACCTGGGAAAGCCCCGTGAAGCAGGGCGGGGGGGGGGGAACAGATCTGCGCCTTCCACCTGGGAGGCTGGGAGGCCCCGCGGGCCGCTCCTGGCCCACAGGGAAGGCGCGCAGGCAGGCGGCGGCGGCCTGGTAAGGTAAGCCTGCGGGGGGGGGGGAAGGGCCTCCTTTCCCACCCTCGGCTTATACACGGGTGCCTAATTTTTTCCCATTTTTGGGGTGAAATTAGGCACCTCGGCTTATACTCGGGTCGGCTTATACCCGAGTATATACGGTACATAATTTTGGCAGCAGTGGGGTATGGGGTCACAGATACCTTGTGTGGCATCTTAAGGTCAACTGAAATGATTGCATAATCACACACCCCCCACACACACACACCCTCTTGAGAAACTGAATGACATTAGGTTTATGGCCAGCCATTAAATCTACTTTAGTTGCAGCAGGAAGTCTCTGCCCCGTTGCAGCTAAAATCAATCTGTAGCTCAGTCTGTGCAATATATATTTTTTAAAAGGTAAATATCTATTCCTGCAAGTGAACATGGCTCTACTACCAAAACCCTTTTATTCAAACTTCAGTTCCTGTGTACTCTTAAGACTGGTAGATCAGCAGGTTCTAGAGGGGCTTGCAAGCAACCTTTAGCAGCTACCACACTAAATGACAAGTTGCCAAGGAGCCAGGCCAAAGAAGGAAATTGTGTAAGGTCAGACAGGACCCTATCAGGTCTTCAGTCATATGATCTTATTGTACTGAAAGCTGCAGTACACCCTCTAATCGCTTCCAGACTAGCAGTCACCAGACCAGCAGTGCCCTCTGCCTGAATAGTGCTGCAGTGATACAGAGAGTAGGACACCTAGACCACTACCAGAATTTCTACTTTGTGACCTCAAGCAACTTACATACACTCCCTGCCCAAGTCAACATTAAAATATTTTCAGTCACATTCAAAATTCAGTAATAAGCATAGAAAGGTCTTGATTTCATTCTACTTTACCTGTGTGGGTCAGTGACTGCTGTCACAGCAAACCCATAAAACAATATAGTACTAGCATTTGAACTGGAATCCCATTGATTACATTGTCAATTAGATCTTCTGGATCTAATTATCACTATCCTTTGTGTAAGATACAATTTTTTCAAAGTGTAAAATTGTGTAATTAATATCCAATACTGAAATACTTCTAAGCATTGTGAAAACGAATCCTTCACTCTGAAGTAATTCATATTGGAACATATGAACCTTCCAACTACAGTAGAAAATATTAGTAAATGGTTATCCCTATTTTATATTCAGTAAAAGCTTTGTTATACTCATGGGGAATGAGGACTGCTGGTTAATCAAGTGGACCAGATACTCAAGCTTATTGCTCAGTTGTGGTCCGTTCCCCCTGCTTCCGCTCACCCAGAGAAATCCACAGTGACCAAACCCCCACCTTGTTGGGAATGTCATGACAACAGCACCAATGCCTAGCAGGATCCTTCTCTCCTCCCCTCCCCACCAAAGCCATGGTGCTATTCAACACAGCAAACATGGCTCCTGGCAGCTCAAGGCAGACTGAGGGGGAAGAAGGCACCCAAAAATGGCATCAGCTGGCAGCCCTGGCTGTCAGAAGCTCAGCAATGGCCACAAGCATTGAGATAGCCAGCTGGAGAGGCAAGAGTAGAGCATGCACACACCCAAAGTACATGGATATGGTAGCTGAGGAGAAGGAGCTTGCACTTTAGGCAATGCTGGTTAACAGAGCATTCTGGACAATCAAGTGCCATATAAAAAAGCTTTTATGTACATTTACTTGACTATATTAACTCCCAGAGATAACTATCAGAGACTGTTTGCTCTACAAAATTTTGCTGATACATTGCATATGGCAAACCGAAACTCATTCCACTATTAATTATTGATTCTGTCTGTGCAGATTGTAAAACCATTTCCTTGCTCTATAGCATATGTGGTCTTGGGGTAACTGTTAACAGTGGAGTCCCAAAGCAATGAAAAGCAATTTAACCACAGTTCTGTATCCAGTGATACTGGATTCAGACACAAAAAAATAGGTTAATGGCTTGATTTTTTTCCTAACCATTGCGCTACAAAATAAGGATACAGCCCTTAAAGGGCTACTACAATAGGATGAGAAGATAATCTAATAACTGCGAAAGAGAAATAAACTTGCTAGATTTATGCAGCATGACATTGCTAAGAAGATCAAGTCCCTTGAAAGTGAGGCTCTGTATTTGAAATCTGTTTATTTGTTAAAGCCAAAGATCAGCAAATCATAAGATATTTACTTTAAAAAGTTTGAGGTGGCTGCCCCCTTCCCCTGGGCTGGAACATCAAAAAAGAACAAGATCTGTGAAGTACAGAGATTTGCAAAAGACAAAACACCAAGATGCAGTTATGTCATATTTCTATCCCTCTGTGCCTTGACTACATCGGTAAACTGCTGGTGAGCGGCTAGTAATTTGGACACCTTTGCAAAGGTTCTAAATAACTTTTACAGATACATACATATGTCCAAAATACTGTACATTTATCCATTACTTAAATCAAACAGTAGTATTGAAACAACTGTTGAACAATTCACTCAACAGTAAAAGCACAAAAACTACACTTTAACGAAATCCCTCCTTACATTTTGTAATCTTAATAGTATGTTAGCCATCATATCAATCAAGTCATCACATGATACATGTATTTTCACTGACTTCCATTTCAAGGGATATAGTGACAGGATTGCACAACAAATCTTTAATATTGCATATAGAACATATTCACACTACTTTCTCCTCTCACCTAGGTAGTGTTTCATCAAATACTATTTGGACAAATAGAGCCTTGGCTACTTACTGTGAAGGCTTCTTCTGCTCAGAGGGACGAAGGGCATCTTCATTATGGGTGTTTCCTTTTCCTCTTATCTCGGGAGGCAGGAACCAAATATTTAAATTTTTCTGACCTCTGAGGGTAAACGCCCCCTTGTGATCAGTTAAAGACTTTCCGAGCCTTATATATTTAAGATAGACTGAAGAAACATGTTAGTTATAATTCTATACAAGAAATAAGTTCCTAATAAACATTAACGATGAACCTTTAGGAAAACTATAAGTCATGAACCAACAAACAGCGTTTAACTTGAATTGAATGTCAACTGGAAGTTAGATGTAACCATGATTACCTGTAATTTTATTTTATTTGTTTTATTTATATTTTACTGACGTCTGGGCGGGCAAGATGCCCTTCGTCCCTCTGAGCAGAAGAAGCCTTCACAGTAAGTAGCCAAGGCTCTTTCTCGCTCAGAGGGAGAAGGGCATCTTCATTATGGGACATACAAGAGCTGTCCCCCGCCCTTGGGAGGGTTAGATGTCCTGAAGTATACTTTGCAGTACTCGTCTGCCTAAGTCGGCATCTGCTGACAAGTATAGATCTAATTTGTAGTGTCTCACAAATGTGGACACCGAGGACCAAGTTGCGGCCTTACATATCTCTTCCATAAAGCACGGCAGTCGAAGGCTGCTGAAGTAGCCGCACTTCTTCCCAAGTGGGCAGTAACGCCCGCAGGAGCAGGTAGGTTACTTATTCTATAAGCCTGTGTTATGTATAAGGTGATGGTCCTACTAATGGATGCCTTGGACATATGCTTGCCCTTGTCAGGTGGTGAGATATGAACGAATAAGGAGTCAGAGTTCCTAATAATTTTAGTAAGGTAAATGTAAACAGGTAGTGCCCTTCTTAGGCCTAGCTAGTGCCAGGCCTTCTCCTTAGGATTCTTGGGGTTAGTGCAGAAGATGTAAGCACTATGTCTTGCTCCCTGTGAAACTTGCAGCTACATTTTGTCCTATCTCAGTGATTGGTTCGAATGGTAGTTGTGTGAGTGCTGTCAAAGCTGTGTGCAGGCTCTAGTTGTGAACCTGTGTCTAACAGGAAGAGCTAAATAACTGACGCCCCTTAAAAAGGCTTTTATGTGATGGTGTTTGGTTAAGCGGTATCCAGATACCTTGGGTACTATGGTAGCTATAGATGCCAGTTGCCTTTGTAGAGTGCAGGTAGCTAGCCCTAAGCTCTGTCCCTCCTGGTGGCTTCCTTGTTGTCAATATGGTAGTGACGGCCACCGGGCTATAACCTAGGGCTATAAGTCATCTCCTTTCAGTGCCCATGCGGTCAGTTTGTACCACCCTGGATTGGGATGGCATATTGGGTCTTGTAGAGGGAGATCTTGTCTGTCTGGAAGTCTCCAATGGTTCTGTATGGACATCTGAATTATAGATGGGAACCACGGTCGTCGCAGCCAATATGGAGCTATGAATCTGACTGATGCTTTTTGAAGTCGTACCTTTCTCAATACCCTTGGAGGGAGGGGGGAAACCCGTACAGTAGGTCGTGTGGCCCTGGTGACATTAAGAGGCCCATTTGTTCCGCCCCCTGTTGACGGTACATGGAATAGTATCTTGGCAGCTGGTGGATGATGCTGGATGCAAACAGATGAATCTGTGGCGTGCCGAATCTCTGAGTAATAAGTTGAAAGACCTCTGGATGTAGAGACCATTCTGCCTCGCTGATGTCCTGTCTGCTGAGCCAGTCTGCTTGTATGCTGACTGTGCCCTGAATATGTTCCGCTGATTTTGATGAGAGGTTGGACTCGGCCCAAGGAAAAATGGAGTCGCTTCTGAGGATCGTCCTGATTTCTAGGGCACTGATGTGAAGATTTTGTTCTTGATGGTCCATGTTGCTTGAGCCATTGTCCCTTGAGTGTGGCTTCCCAACCTGATAGACACGAGTCCGTGAAGATTTGAATTGGTGTTGGACGGAGATACCAACTTCCTTTCGTCAAATTCTGAGACTGAAACCATCATACTAGTCTTGATCTGACTTCCTCGGTCAAGATGAGATTTCTGTCACTTCTTCCTTGGTATATCTCTTTGGTACGGCCTTAAGAACCATTGAAGAGGTCTTGCTCGTAAGCGTGCCCCTTGAACTGCGGGAATGCATGCAGACATGTGACCCTTCAGTTTGGTCAGGGACATTAGAGAAGGCGACCGGGAATTAATCGCTTTCTTTGCTAGAGATGAAATGTTGTGGATTTTTTTTTTCACTGGAAGGTATAAGGAGTTTGTCAGTGTGTCTATGTCCATCCCCCATCTCTCTCAATCGTTGGGATGGAACTAAGTGGGTCTTTCTGAAGTTGATTATGACCCGTGTTCTGTTAACCTCTTCAGAACTCTCTCTGAATGATCTATGCTCTGCTAGTTTGAGCTTGCGCAAATCAGAATGTCGTCTGAGAAGGGTGCATTCTCACGCCCTCCTTGCGCAGAGATGTGACTGGTGTGTCCAGAACTTTGGTGAATACTCGAGGAGGGGCGATGATAACCCGAATCGTAAGGCCCTGAATTGGAAGAGGTGTCCCTTGCACGGGAACCGAAGGAAACAACAATGTGCCGGGTGTATTAGAATGTAAGAAAATGCTTTTCCCTGAGGACCTGTGTGACTGACTTTAGTGTCTCCATCCTGAAGTGCTTTAATGGGATAATCTGTTCCGAAACTTGAGGTCTAGGATGGCTTTCCATCCGCCGCCTTTGTTGGGAACAGTAAAGAATACTGAATAGACTCCCAATGTATGCTCTAATGGTGAGACTGGCTCCATCGCCTTGATGTCTAAGAGGCCTCTAAAGTTCTATGGGTTTTGTTTTTTGTTTTTTTTTTTTTTGGGTGGGGGAATGTTGGAGATATTACTAGTCGATGTGAAGGAGTGTAAGAAAAACTCTATCTGATAGCCTTGTGAGATAATGTTTGTGACCCAGAGGCCTGGTTGGGAGGTGACCACTGACGGTGTAATAGGCTGAGCCTGCCTTCCACTGACTGGTGGCTGGCGTCACTGTTTGGTTGGGCGGTCGGGTTTATCCCCTTTATTGCCTTGGAAGGTGGAGGATTTTGGAGATTTATTGAATTGTCCTCCTTTACTAAAGGAGCTGCGATTCTGGTTCCGGTGGTTTCTAGGTTGATCAGGTCTGTATCTTTGAAGTATGTGGTATGCACGAAAGGACATAGAGGGAGTGATCCCTTGGATTCCTTGTGTAGAAACTTGTCTTTGGTCTCCACTGATATGGGGACCAAATTGTCTCCAAGCAAGGTCTTTCCCTGATACAGGAAGCCCATAATAATCAATTTTGATCTATATACTCCGCTTGCCAGGGGCGTACCCAGAGAGCCTTTCTGGCAGCTGAGGCTGTGGCTAGTGTTCTAGCTGCATATGACATGTTATCTAAGGAGGAATCAGCTAGAAAGAATACCACTCTCGAAAACATGGATGACATGGTATCTAAGGTAGAATCAGCTGGAAGGATACCACTCTAAAAAAAAAAAAACATGGATGCCCTTCTGGCATCTGATGCTGCGGCTAGTGTCCTAGCTGCATATGGCATGGTATCGAAGTTCGAATCAGTTAGAAAGAATACCACTCTCAAAAAACATGGGTACTCCTGTAAAGGTGTTTCTTTCTTCCTGTGGAAAAAGTTGATATAACTTCCTAGTCCAAATTATTGCCGCTCTGTATACTAGGGCAGATGTGATAGAAGCGCTTGATAGTGAGTGCCAAGGCCTCTGAGCATTTATGCCTGCTAACTCTGCCTTCCTATCTGTAGGGTCCCAAATCATGGCAAGGCCATGTAACAAGGTTGAAGGAGTGAAGGCAGTGACAGGTGATTCTACTGAAGGCACTTTTAGAATTTTAGAAGCACCGATAAACCAAATATAAAGGCTTCCTAGAGGCTGTGGAGCATTGTATGGGTGCCATTGGTTTCTCCCGCTCTGCTTTCAACAGAGTTAGAAATAATCAAGCGCTGGCACAAACCTATCTGGAGTCTTTTCTCCCACTCTGAGTCCTCTGAGAGATCAAGAGTAGCTAGGTTTTTATGCCAATGCAGAAGGAAATCTTCTGCGTTAAATACTATAGACAGTCTGGGTACCAATTGGCAATTTTGTGACCGTGAATTAGCTTTCAGCGCTGCTTAGGCTGGCCAGCACGTACTCTCTTGGTACTACTTGGACTGGTGATCAGCTCACCAGGATCTCAGGCAGAGGTCTTCCACATCACCTACTACCAGAATTGGCCCTCTGCATGCCAATCCGACGCTCTGCCACTGAGCCACAGCCGTTCCCCTGCTTTGGCTGATATTCTGCCCTTTTAGCAATCAGATTACTGTTTGTGGTGCTGGAGGGTGTGATCCCTACGATCCCTGTATGGATGGGGCAGGATAAGGAGGTTGTACTGCCCTTAAGCCATCTGAGAAGGCGTTTTTAATCAGGGCGGAGAGCTCTGCTCTTACAGGAGTAAAACAGGCTGCATCTATGGGGGGGGGGGCGAAGTCACCTTACCGGCAGTCGTTGTCTCCGTTGATGCTTCCCGTCCTTGAATAATAATAGGCGAGCCGCCTGAGGACGGAGCATTGCGAGGCAAAAAGGCGAGCCGCCAGCCTCCTTCATTTCCCCCGTTTGTGCAGTGTGGGAGAAGTGGCTATAGCCGCTGTGTTCTCCTGGCTGCTTCCCGCTGCTTCCCGTCCTTGAATAGCAATAGGCGAGCCGCCTAAGGACGGAGCACGGCGGGCAAGGCAAAAAGGCGAGCCGCCAGCCTCCTTCATTTCCCCCGTTCATGCTGTGTGGGAGGAGCGGCTACTGCCGCTGTTTTCTCCCGGCCGCTTTCTGTTGCGATCTGGCAGTCGCGTCTTTCAGGCGCAGCAGAGCAGCGTGCGTTTTGCAGCAGGCATTTGGCGCGCTTGTTAGCGGTCAAGCCAAGCCGTTTGTACTTGCCTGCGCCGTTCTTGCCGCTTTTGCCTTTCCCTTTTGAGTTTTGGTCCTCAGGTCACCAGAGTGACTGTCCGAGGGTTCATCTAATTGTAGTGGTAAGGCCACTAGCAGGCTAGGGTCTAAATTGGCAGGCGCTATATAGCTGTCCTGATGCCGATCCGCCATTTTTTATTTTTTTTTTGGCGGGAAAAGACCCTTCTGAGGAGAATAGGCAGAAAATTAAGACAGTAAATAGAATTGAGTAGTAGATTAGTTAGGTTAAGTTTAGGTTTGTTAAAATAAGAATATGTTTAGGTCTAATAAGTAAGGTTAAGGTTTCTCTATTATTTCTGTAGCAGAGAGCTGCTAGAAGGCTGCTCTCCCGTTCAAGGCAGGAAATAGAACTGATCACAAGGGGGCGTTTACCCTCAGAGGTCAGAAAAATTTAAATATTTGGTTCCTGCCTCCCGAGATAAGAGGAAAAGGAAACACCCATAATGAAGATGCCCTTCTCCCTCTGAGCGAGAAACAGTGAATCCATTACTCATAGTAAGTTTTCAAAAGGCAAAGCCAGTAATATGGAGCAGAAAATTTTCCAAGGGCTTATTCCCCCCCCCCCACAAAAGTACATATAGTCTGTTCATCTATATTTGTCAGGGCTGTTGTGCTGCAAATCAATCATGCTAAATGTAGGATATGAAATATGGACAAACCACAGTGGTTGTAAATGGTACAGGCTTGTACATGGCATATTTACTTTGTTAATTGTATTTTCCTTCACCTGGATAGCCCAGGCTAGCCCAAACTCATCAGATCTCAGAAACTAACAGAGTCATCCCTGGTTAGTACTTTGGATTGGCAACCACCAAGAATGTCCACAGTTGTTAGAGCATAAGAAAAGCCATGCTGGATCAGACCAAGGTCCATCAAGTCCAGCAGTCTGTGCACACAGTTATAGGGAGGCAGGCAATGGCAAACCACCTCTGTTCATCTCTCACCTTGGAAACCCTGCAGGGTTGCCATAAGTCAACTGCGACTTGACCGCACTTTCCACCAACAACTTTATTTAAATTAGAATTGAATTATTTTCTGATTCAAATATATTTAAATTAGTCTGTTTACTGAAGCTGAGACCTGTTTGAGGAGCATCATTTAGTGAAGCAACCAAGTGGTTCAAATCTAAATCAAGATACACTCTGGCAACTAACAGTCTCAGCACCTTGTCTTTTGAGAAATACAGAAACGCAAGAGACACCTAGTGGGCACAGTTCTTTGTGTGTGGATGTCAAGCTAGCATCAGAACTTGAACAGATTGAACATTGCTGCCAGCAAAAACAATTCTTGGTTGAGGCCAGATGTTGGGGAAAAAAGAAAAATCTTATCCATCACATTTCTGTTATCATGCACATCTAAAAGCCCTTGATTTTAGGAAATAAGGCAATGAGAGCTAGTTGAAGCCTGGTGCTCCAGCCAATATACATTGTGACAACATCTTTCAATGTAACTATAATCTGAATGAAGTTCCTGCTGTAGAAGGTAATATCATCAAGAGCACAATGCTTGAATCCTACATGCCATGTCGAGTCTTAGAAAAATGGGATGAATGATCCAAGTCAACCTTTTTATTAGTACGTTATCCTGGAAAGGAAGTCATGTCCACTACAAATAGGTGCAGAACCACAACCAAGACATGTAATCCATGCATGGTATCATGGACCTCTAAGGGAACCAAAAACATCAAATGGGCTGATCTAGAGTCTAATGCTTGAGTTGTAGCTTCTCCTTCCATGCTTGGGGAGAGAACTTGTCACTAGCCCAGCCAATGTTGACTTCCTTATGATGATGGACACACTGAGGCTGTATAAGGAGTTATTCTCTCGGTCAAGTTGCTTTCTATACCAAAGTCCATTCTCAGATGACTGGAGCTTTATAATCCAATAATGGAATTATGAGAAATTTGAACTGGGTCACAGAGTGTGGATCAAAAAATCCATACAAAGGGTAACAGACAGACTTGTTCTTCCAGCCAGAGGAAAGCTGCTGGTTTCCAGGGGGGGGAAAATGAAAAGTAAAAAAATGAAAAAATGGGAGCTGGAAAACCCCGAACATTACAGAAACAATGTCTGCTTCTTTAAGGAAAGTGTGACATTGAAATCTAATGAAAGTACATTGTGAGAGCTCAGTGTTCATTGGGGGGTTGCTAGGTAACTCACAACCAATATCGCTGAGGATTCCAACCTTCAGCATTGAGGAGGGGGAAGATAAAAGGTAAAAAATACAAAGGACAAAATGAAAAGATGTTAGGGTAAAGAGCAGAAAATGTAAAAAGGGGAAAACTGTTGATGGGGTGGGTGAGTGATGGTCCCCAAATAGGTATTTCTGGAAGGGACCACAACATGCAAAGTGTCCTTTACAAATGTAAAATTCAACACGTGTCACCTGGGCAATAAACATTGGGATTTTCTGCCTGTATATACCAGGCTCCCAATTTGGGGCAGCACTCCAAAAGAATGAAGGAGGAAATAGTTCTTAAACAAACAAACAAACAAAAAACCCTTATTCCCTTAACAGTATATGGAATAGAAAAAGGAGTGGTGAGTAGCAAAAAAGAGACAGTAAGCAACTACATTCAATAAAAATACAAAACCTTTGAATAAACCTTCCTGCCTATGAGCTATTGTATATTGGGGAAAAGGGGACTGGCCAGCAGTAAGCCTAACCAGGAGCACTATGGAAAATAAAAGGGGGATAACATATTATCCTGATTCTAAAGGGAAGAAAACAGGGAAGAATCCAGTCTGGGGATGAAGCTCCACAGTCCAAAAGGGGGAAGGTTCATTGATTTCAGCAAGAAGCTAACAGTGAGGCTGGAGGAGCAGGCTTGGATCCTAGCAAACGTAGGAGGTCAAAGATCTGGAGGGTGATCACATATCCATAAATTCATTATCCATGAAGGAGTCTGGAGCCTTGGGCAAAGTCAAGCTAGGGTGTGGAATTTGGGAATTTCCAAGTGAATTTTGAATAATGATCACTAAGAAAGTTGATAAGGGGATAAAAATATGAATTATGTCAAAGAAATGTACCTAAGCATATAAAGGGTAGGACAAGGCAGAAGGTCACATAACTGAATTATGCGGTAGCGGGCCAGTTCCTGAAGATCATTGGACTTGCTTCTTGTTCCACACCCTGGATTGTTAATCATGGCCAAAAAAGGTCAAGGGACAGCTCCAGAACAGGAACAGGACTGATAGCTCCATAGAGAACTCAAGCAGGTGGGTTACTCTTAGCCAAGAATGCCCTGGGACTTCTCTGCTGTTTCTAGGAATGCCAGTTTGATATAGAGCTGAATATTTTATCCATGCATCTGCGAGCCAGGTCAGAGGTATTTAGCATATAAAAGAGGTCCGGGGGGGGGGTGTTTTGCTATCCTGCTAGCTATCACTGAATGGGACAGAGGCTGCAAGAACTGCTGGGGGAGCAAAGAAGAAAAGCAAGCGGGTTCCCCCAGTGAGACCTCACACATATCCCCCACTTGTTTATTTGTATACTTCAGCACATCATTATAGCTTTAATAAAATTACAAGAAACTGTGAAGATTTAGGTTTTATGGTAGCAATAACTAGAAGATATGGTCACTAAAATAAAGAACCCTGAAGGCTGAAAAATTAGTCTGGCACCAAAGCCTGATGAAGGAGATGGCCTTATTCCATGATGCTAACCTATGAAGGCTGCATCTTACCTCATTTTTGCTTGCCTTGATTAGGCTGCAAGACCCTACTTGTGCTTTTTTCGTGCTCGTAAGAACTGGGGCTCCCAAAGAAGATTTTGGCAGTTTGAAGCCTCTCACTGGCCTCCAAATCAGAAGGAGGCATACCCTCTGGGACTCTGCAACTCCTATGCATTAAGGTATAATCTGATATTATAACCACTACACCATGCCAACTCTTACCAATAGTTCCTTGTTAATGTTAACTTTGTTAACAATGCTATAGATATGATGACACCAATCACTCTTAAAATGAGATTCTACCTTGTTTGGTGTTTATTTTCAAACTAATCTGGTGTTTATTTCCAAATTAGAAGCTGTAACTAAGCTCAGAACCAACTACACATCCAAGAAAGCAAAATGCTCCTTTAAATAGCCTAGCAAAATGATTTTCCAGTAAAAAAAAATGTTGCCACCTAACATTTCATTTATAAGTCGGACCATGTGGTGATAACCAAAAAATAAACAGCCATGAATAGCATAGGCTATCCAATTTTCTAATATTGCTTAAAGATACAACATCTATGTTCAAGAATAAATAATAAATTTTTGTATAATTACAATGATCCAGCCTCGAAGTAACCATAGCATGGATCCAGATGGCCAGATCAGCCAAGTCAAAGTAGGAGGCCATCTTCTGGTTTAAGTTAAATGAAGCTGGAATAATGCATTTTGTGCAGTTGCATTTTGTGGACCTGCATTTTGTGGACCTGCTTCTCCTATAATAGTGCTGGATCCAGTATAACTCCTAGACTGAGACCATGAACATCAGCTGGACCCCAACAACGTGGGAAGCAGAATGTCCTTCAAGACCATAGCCTTCCTCTCCATCTTGTAAGGATTCAATTTCAATTTGATTGTCCTTAGCCACTTACATCCAGCAGGTTCAGGGCCTTTATACCATCGCCAGGAGATGTGTTGAAAGAAACACAGAGCTGAGTGTCATCAGCATATTGATGACAGCCTACTCCAAAACCACAAATAATTTCTCCCTAAGGGCTTTACATAGAGATGGAATAGCATGCAGGGGAAAGGGTAAGACTTAGCCCTGAGGAACACTGAAAGATAGATCCCATACTAATGACGGTCTCCAACAGCAACCAGAGCTTAATGGAGAAGGACCAGGACTTAAGGAGGGTTTGACCTGGACCATTCTAACAATAATTCTTTTAAAACTGGATTATTCAACTCTAATCTCCTTTGCTGGAAACCGATTAGATCTTTTAATTGAAAAAATAAATTGGTACAAAAGATTCCAAAACAAAATGCCTTTATCAGGAAAATACCATTCTTTCATATCTGCCAGTCCAGTAGCTCATTAATATAGTTTTATATTTATATAAAATTAATATAGTTTTATATTTACATTCTTCCTCTTCAGGAGAGACAAATGTACTAACAGCTTCCTGCCAGTTCCACATTCCTTTCCAGAACTTCCAACTCGGAAGCTATTAAATGTCAGCCATTTAAAACAAATGAATTTAAGTGCTGTTTTGTGAATAACTAATAACTTTCCTCCTTTCTACAGCTTTCACTGTCTTAATTTAAGTATCTACTGTTACATGGTTCCTCTTCAATCTTACTGACGTATAAACAGGTAAATATCTGTTTTTAGGCCATACATTTGTATCAAGTACTATACTTAAATATCTGAAAATTACTTGGCACTGAGTGGACACTGCATGAAAGAGGGGAAGAAGTATCTGGGCAAATTCTATAAACTTGAGGAGTGATCCAGTTAAGCCAGTACAACTTCTCACACTAAGATCTAATTCTAACTAATTCTGGTGAACCCATACCTGTGCTATATCACTTCAGACTACAGCTGGATGCTCCAATGAATGAATCGAAAATATCAGGGTTTCCCATCGAAAATAAGGTATCAGGGTTAGTGAGGCAGCATTCCATCTTGTAAGCCATCACCTATGCAGTTATAATTTGTGAAAATTAGATTTCAGACCAAATTTTGGGCTAACCACACAGAGCAATAAGAGCTGCATCAGTTCTCACTGATGGGAGCTGCTGCCATATCTTTTATTTTAGGAGGTACTGTCTGACTATATCCAGGCAGGGGAATCTACAACACAAGTTGTTGCACCTGACATGTTTATGCGTTGCATTCTTATTGCCCTTTCCAACCAGAGGTTATTATTAAAGCTAAAATGTTTATACAATAACATCGGGAAAAAAGGTATACCCATGTAACAGGTCTGTATTTTAAGTTATTTAATGCAATCCTCCAAACACACCCCTACAGACAGTAAGCATCTTCTTAATAGACATTCCCTGCCATATAAGAGACAAGGGAGAGTACCTGTTCTAAAAGAATGCTGGCTGCAACACATGGGTGAATTTAGTAACAGTATGGTGTAAAAAACCCTGCTTCTCTTCATATGCAAATTAATTAAGATTTAAATCAATTAACTAGTTATTTAAATCATGTGGCAGCTTCTGAATTTATGAAGAAAAAGAGGAATGTTTTAAACAAAGAAAAGGATGGACAACAAATTCAAGCACAAAACACAAAAATATATTTGAGTTTCAATGTATGTTGTTTTGGTTGAAAGAAAGCATCAAACAAAGAACAGTTGACTTCAGAATACAAAACTGAACCCCTTATAAAGAAACAGATTTCAACAACAACCTCACAACTTATACAATTTAAAACCAAAGCTTTGGGATTATACTTAGCATTAAACAAGTTTTGGATAAGCGTTTCTTTAGAAGGACTGAATAAAACCAGTCTAATAGGAGTTAATATGTCAGAATGTGTCTGGAGGACTGCTTTGCCTACAGCAGATTTCATTAGATACAGAATCGAAATAGGAAAAAATAAAGATACCTAGATATGACAAACTGACTTCCTGATCCTTGGTTCTGGCAGGATTGATATTACAGGGGCCATAAACACTACTATTAACAAATAAGCATAAATCAATTTAGTCCACAGCTGCCACTCAAAAATAGCTTTCAAATGCAAATTGCAAAGCAACTAATAGTGCAGAAGGATACACAACTCAAACAGTTATGTGGGCCATAAGGGATTTTTAGTGGAGTTAAGTGGGCCATCCAGTAATGGTGCCTGACTCTATAATGGCTCCCGTAATTGCTGGGGTGTGTGTGTGTGTCAGAAAGCTGCCTCTCAGATGTTCTCAGGGTGGTGCTCTGAGTCCCTAGAACAGGAAATTAATCAGTTGCATCTCAGGGGCTTGAGAGAATGTTTGGATCTGCAAGCACCTGGGAATTTTTTGTCCAAGACATCGAAGTTATCTGCAAGCCCCCTGGTATCCAAACAGAAAAACTTATTTTAATAAGGACCAACAGCATGTTTTTGGTTTATAAAGCAAAAGTGCATAGTACTACTGAACAGTTAAGACAAAGACAAACCACCCCATAAAACAAAAGTCTGCCTAGTAAACGTCAGGATGTGACGTCACCCCATGGGTCAGGAATGACCTGGTGATTGCACAGGGGACCTTTACCTTACCTAATATATTGCCATCTTATGTATACACTCTCACTTGAGAGGAGAAGAGGTGCCTAACAGGATTAGATCAAGATATACACTTAATAGAACACTTTGCAGGAATCCCAGCAACAGCAAGTAACTTTAGGGTCCATCAGTTCTTAAATTAAAATAATGTTTTATATATGAACAAAATTAGACCTAAAACAATTATAACCTAGGGTGACTCCTCATACTATGGGGGTGGGAGGACACTAAAAATGTGAAGGCCTGAAAAAAAACACAGAATTTTTTTGGGGGAATTTTTTTCCATCCCCCCCCCCAATGTTTTTCCAAGAGTAAGAACATAAGAAAGGCCCTGCTGGATCAGACCAAGGCCCATCAAGTCCAGCATTCTGTTCACACAGTGGCAAACCAGGTGCCTCTAGGAAGCCAATAACAAGACGAGTGCAGCAGCACCATCCTGCCTGTGTTCCACCGCACCCAAAATAATAGGCATGCTCCTCTGATACTAGAGAGAATAGGTATGCAGCATGACTAATATCCATTCTAACTAACAGCCATGAATACCCCTCTCCTCCATGAATATGTCCACGCTCCTCTTAAAGCCCTCCAAGCTGGCAGCCATCACCACATCCTGGGGCAGGGAGTTCCACAATTTAACTATGCGTTGTGTGAAAAAATACTTCATCTGTTTTGAATCTCTCACCCTCCAGCTTTAGCAGATAATCCCGTGTTCTAGTATTATGGGAGAGGGAGAAAAACTTCTCCCTGTCCACTCTCTCCAAACCATGCATAATTTTATAGACCTCTTATCATGTCTCCCCTCAGCCGCCTTCTTTCCAAGCTAAACAGCCCTAACCGTCTTAACCGCTCCCCATAGGACAGTTGCTCTAGTCCCCTAATCATTTTGGTTGTTCTTTTCTGCACCTTCTCAAGCTCTGTAATATCCTTTTTTAGGTGTGGTGACCAGAACTGTACACAGTATTCCAAGTGTGGTCTCACCATAGATTTGTACAAGGGCAGTATGATATCAGCAGTTTTATTCTCTATTCCTCGTCTAATTATAGCCAGCATGGAATTTGCCTTTTTTACAGCAGCCGCACACTGGGTTGACATCTTCATTGAGCTATCTACTACCACCCCAAGATCCCTTTCTTGGTCTGTCGCTGCCAGCACAGATCCAATCAGTGTAGATGTGAAGTTGGGATTTTTTGTCCCAATATGCATCACTTTACACTTACTCACATTGAATCTCATTTGCCATTTTAATGCCCATTCTTCCAGTATGCAGAGATCCTTCTGGAGCTCTTCCCAGTCCGATTTTGTTTTAACCACCCTAAATAATTTGGTGTCATCTGCAAACTTGGCTACTTCACTGTTTAACCCCAACTCCAGGTCACTGATGAATAGGTTGAAAAGCACCGGTCCCAACACAGATCCCTGAGGCACCCCACTGCTCACATCCCGCCATTGGGAGAACTGACCATTGATTCCTACTCTCTGCTTCCTATTTTTCAGCCAGCTCTCAATCCGTAAGAGGACTTGTCCTCTTATCCCATGACTATGAAGTTTGCTTAGAAGTCTTTGGTGGGGGACTTCGTCAAAAGCTTTTTGGAAATCCAAATACACAATATCCACAGGCTCATTCCTGTCCACATGCTTATTGACGCTTTCAAAAAACTCTAATAGGTTAGTGAGACAGGACCTACCCTTACAGAAACCATGTTGGGTTTTGCCCAGCAGACCCGTGCTTCTATATGCTTGACCTATCTTTAATAATGTTTTCCACTAATTTACCTGGGACAGACATTAAGCTAACTGGCCTGTAATTTCCTGGGTCCCCCCTGGAGCCTTTTTATAAATGGGTGTTACATTGGCCATTCTCCAGTACTTAAAAGATCTCCTATGAAATATTTTCTCTTCTGCAATGAGAGACATACTTTTAAAGACAATGTGGGCAGGCTGTAGACATACCCAACTCTTAAATTCAAGATGCATTTCTGCAACTAGAAGGGTATCTACTCATCATAAAGGGAGCATGCACAGCTTTCATTGCTTCTCAACTGTTGCATGCTTTACGTTGTCCTTTTGACCTGACTCTTCTCAACCTCTTCATCTCTCCCTCAAACAATTGTGACACATACACCCACAGACTGGTTAACAAGTAGCATATTGCTCTACCACACTGGAGGGAAAAAAATCAGAAGGAGGTGGAGCATAGCCTCAGAGGAAACCTCTGAACGGTTCATTGAGAACTGATCTCTTTCTAACCAGTAACCACTGAAAGAAGAAGACAGTATCTAGCTGGAACTGAAATACATGTGCTAAGGTAGTATAGAGTGCAGCAGCTTGCAGTTTTCTCTCAAGCAATGAGTACTACTGTATTTGCAATTTTGATTGTAGAAAACTAAGCATTTATAGCTTTTTAATTCCATAAATTTGACAAATATTGCAATTTCAAATATTGCAAATAAATTATAAATGATGGGCTTTATGTCGTTAAAAAAAGCAAAATTAGTTTAGGTTTAATAGTACAGTAAATATTTCAATTTATATATTTCAATTTCCCCCAAAATTTCATTTTTCCCCAAAGTTTTTTTCCCATAGGTTCAAAATTTCTGGAAGTTTTATATCTCTGATAGACATCAAGTAATAAGTGCTGCTGGAACCCCAGCAGGCTCCAAAGAATACACAAAGTGTATTTAAATAGTTTTAGAATTCTGAAGTCCTTTTCACATCCACAATATTTGCTAACAGTGGCAGGAACATAAACAGGCCTGTGTGCACATGCTCATTACTTCCATACACACACATAGGAATAGCAAATTTTTACTTCTCGCAAAAATATTTCGCATTCCACGGGGCGTTCCTCTACAGGATTTGTAACATACAAGAACCATTATAGAGGAAACGAAGTGCTACCAGGATGAAAAACTGAAAAGCTTTGGAGTCCCAGCCAATATCAAGAGGAGTTTAGACAGGGTAAAATAATCCCTGTCTCGATTGATTCTTAATTTAAGAAGTGTAAAAATTATACCTGAATGTGATTCACCATACTAGTAAAGCTAAATCCATTCTGAGGATGTAAATCAGAATATACTTATTCTAAAGTTGTCTAGAAAAATAAGAACATTGTGATTGTAATGGGATTTCAACTATACCAGCCCATTCCTGAGCTGAGGCGTACGGGGACGGTGGGGAAGAGGCATAGCGGTGCCTCTTCCTAAGCTGATCCCCGTCCTCCTTGTGGTACTGCAGCTTTGCCACATGTTTAATAAAGAAAGGAAAGAAACTGGAGCAATCAATGAGATGGAGAATGTCTACTCATTCCAATTACAGAGAAGAAACTGAACAAAAATAAATTAGAACTTCACATGCTCTCTTAATCATTCTCTTTCCAGCCTCAGCTTTCCTGAGCCAGCACAGAAAGTTGGGAGGGAATTAAAAAAACCTAAGCTCAGAGCCATCAAAAGAAAAGGGTACACCGTTCTATCACTCATATGACCAAGCCGTTCTACTTTCTCGGCTTGTTTGGAAACAGACTACTTTCCTAATCCTCTGCTCTTGGGAATACCTGCATTTTCCAGGGATCTCCTAGGATGTGTCAGTGCTTGTGCCAGAGATAAGCAAACTCAAGATCTAAGTACACAGTCAAAATGCAAAGCAAGCACACTTTAAGCACAGGACAATCTCTCCCGTGCCTAGTTATACACTGCAAGACATTCTCACCACTGAGCAAGAGTCTGTTTTGCTACCAGGATATGAATATTAGTCAACATCTTCAGAGGCTTAGGCTACTAGAAGCCAAATTTTCTGGGGCTCAGGATCACACACTACAAGACATGCAACTCTTCACTTCAAGCCACTTCCAACTGGCCAGACAAAGTTATCCTTGCAGCACTATGATACCTGGCCCTCAGAATATCAATACTCTGTGAAAGAGCTCAGACGTTGGCGTAGAGACCCGCTGGGGTTCTAGAAAGGGTGTCATCAGCATACAGTAAGGTTGAAATAGGAGTTTGTGCCAATACAGGGGGGTGGAACTGTTGGTTATTTAATCTGAGGGCCATGTCATTAATACAGATGTTAAACAGAATGGGAGCCAGCAAACTCCCATCTTACACCCTTCTGTAAAGAAAAGGAATTGGACAGATGCCCTTCAGAACTACAGTGTTACTGGGCAGCCAAGTGTTCATAACGTCTTTACATTAACCACAAAAGTCTCTGATCGATCAATTTCCTCCCTACTTTTTCCCATAAGCACTTCCTTGGTACTGAATCAAAGAGTGTTTGTAGATCTACAAAGGCCATATAAAGGCATCATTTTGTAACAGATGTATATTTCTTAGCCAAATGATAGAATAACATAAAATGATCAATTGTTAATTGGCCTGTAATGAAGCCTGCCTGCTCAAGACCAATAATAGTCTCTATGGAAATCCAATCAAGTAGACAACGTAACAGGACAGAGGTATACATTCTCCCCAATACAGATAGTAAACTAATAGGATGATAGTTACTTGGATCATTTTTATCCCCTTTCTTATGGATAGGGACAATTATTGCCCTTTGCCATATATTAGGGATTTAACCTGTCTAGTTAATTGCAGTAAAAATGGGTGCTGATATATCACACCACCAACTGAGATTAACCAAGGAAAATTCAAGTGGAACTAGATTCGGCCCAGGTGCTCTACATGTTTTCAGCTTACTGAGGATTTCCATAACTTCTTCTTTTGTTATTTCTGGCAATGATGGTAAATTCTCAGGCTGTTCCAGAGTAATGCCCACTGGAGGCATATAATGCTGAGAAATACTGTTCCCATGCCACTGGAGGAATACAGAAAGTGATTAATTTATCATTACACTGAGAGGAAGAAATGCCCAAATTGTTTGGAATTACTATTCCTTGAGGCATTTATTAAAGCACTCCATTCATTATAAATTGCCTTATGTTTCTACCCTATGGATCATAACTTTATATTTTTCTTTTGACTGGAGAAGATCCCAAAGTAATAAGGAATTACGGCACTTCCTAAAACTTCAATGTTTAATTTGTATGAGTTTTTTCATAGTCCTGCATTCCTTATCAAACCATGGGCTGTAGAATTTCCAGGTAAAGGCTGACATTAATAATTCTAATAATTTAACCAGTTACAGAAGCACTTTCCATATTCTGCCTTTTTTCCAATTCATTGACACGTATCTGGGCTTCAGGAGTTTCAAGAGCAGCAGCAGCTCTAGCTTCCACGTGGGTAGACTAACAGGTTGGCCTCAGTAAATTTTCCTCTTGATAAAGGAGGACTTCATGGGTCAGTGGAAAGATCCCAAAGTTTCCTTTGATTACAAGAGGTAGATGATCACTTCCATGTTAAGTTTCAACTTGCAATTTCATATTGCATGAAGTTAATACTAAAAGGCCCATACTACTCAATGTCTTGGAGATCAGCTAGAAGAAACATTAAGCCTTTTCAACACAAGCTTACATAGCATGACAGCCTGTGCTAGAAATTGTGAATACAAAACAGGAGTGAGAGGCAGGTGATCCAAACTAAATACTAATGCAGAATACAAGAATGTGCCTTTTAGGAAAAAATAGCTTAATCATACAACTAGAGAATGTAAGAGTTTTGGAAATATTGATGAAGCCAAAAAACAATGGTTTCTCCCCCCCACCCCTCACTGAGTAGGACAGGTTTCCCCCTCTAAGGAAGCAAGCAAACAAACAGAAATTTTACTAAAACAATTGAAATGTGCCTTAAGAACACAAATGCATAATGTACAACATATAGAACTGCACTGTTTGTTTAAATAATTAAGACGTTGTACTTTTAAATTTAATAACTTAATCTGCTCAATAAAGACAACACTGCACAGAAACAATATAAAGATATGCAGTACCTGTTTACCAGAGGCAACAGTGGGATTAGTTTACACACCACAGGCAACAATCCCTCACTGAAAAGGTTTTTATCCCTCTGAAAAAGAATAGTGTCTGCCTCCAGCTTAACAGAAAGGCACCAGTAAATCTAGATACTGAATAGCCAAGAACCTGCCTTTCTTTAGCTACTGTAAAGTGGGGGAAGGCAACCCCTAGCATGTGTGCCAAAAAACAGGATATAGTCAGACTGGGATGTGCTTATGTCAGTGACATTTCTAAAGCAATTTTATTTTCGTTCCTTACTCCCATACGCGCCCCCCCCCAAGATAAATATACAGTATATCCAGTGTGTGGCCAAGTATACCCCTCATTGCCCCTCCCACCTTTTTCCTCCTGCACACCAACATCTTCCCAGGTGAGCGTTGCATTTTTTCCAGCATTCGGGCACAGAAATGTTGACCATTCCACTATAAAGCACCAATAGGTACTGTATACAGCCAGTATCATAATCCTTCCTGTTGGAAATTCTAATTAGCTCCTAATATTTACGAAGACTATTTCACCCAAACATTTTGTACCAGAGGATCCATGAGACTATTTGCTTGCTTTCCTGTAGCATGCAGTCCTATCCCATACACCAGTACAGATATAATTCAGTCTTTTCAAAAGTTCTCCATAAACAAGAGGTCTCAGGGAAGACCACACAAAGGCAAAGACTGTGCTCACCACCAGCGTTGGGGGAGAGGGACACACACATGCATCTGCAGTTCACACAGAACTTGAGGTAACAGAGAGCTTCTTTTTCCACTGGTCTTTGCAAGAGGTAGCAATAGCAGTGAGGTGCTCTTGGTGTCTCCCGCAAAACCAACTACAGAGAAAATACTATTTCTTTCTTCTACAGTGAACTTAGGCACAGAAAAGGGAAGCGGTTTTTCTGTTTTTCATTGGGCCATCACAGGAAAACAGCAGGATGGTGCTGCTTACTTTCTTCAAAAGCTCACCACAAGGGCAAGAAAAAATCTCTCTCCTTCTCTGCAAATGCTTCATAACTTGGAAAGCCAGTGGCAATCAAAACCAAATTAGCCAGCCAAGCCAAAATCTGTTGGCCTTCCTGCCTTAACACTTTGCAGAGGCATTTCTGTGTTTACTTCAACTCTCCCTACTATACTTCTTAAGTAAAAAATAAGCTCCTTTGCAGCTTAAGCCCAAAGCACCTCACCTGATTTTATAGTGAGGCAAGGTATGCTTGCGCCTAATAACCTTCTTGAACTGATTGACAATGATGGAAGTAAGTTGTGGCAGGGGCCGTCCTTCAAACTGGGACTTGACATCAAAGCCGATGACAGGCTCATCCACAAAGGTGAAGGACCAGTGCGTGAAAGGCAAGCGGGTAAAGACCAGTCTTAACCGTCCCAGTATTCTGGAGATCTTGACAAAGAGATAGGCCGACTTGCCAAAGACCAGGTCGGCATCGATGGCCAGGTGGAAGCCCCCGCTATACTCGATGTCGACCTCAAAGTCCAGCTCCTCGGGGCAGCCTTCCTCGTTGCAGATCACCGGCCGCAGGAGCTTGATGTTCTTGAAGAGGGGCACCACGTCGCCCAGCGAGACGTCCCGCAGGCTGAGCCCTTCCAGCACCTTGCCCGTCATCTTCGTCTGGAGCAGCTCCTCGAACTCCACCTTGATCTTCCTGGTGACCCAGTGCCGGACCAGGGAGGTGTCCCTGAGCTCCCTGAAGAGGAAAAGGCAGATGGCGTTGAGCCAGTAGAGGGTCTCCTCGGTGGACTCCACAGCGGACTCCTGGGGCTGGGCGGGCAGGGGCTGCCGGGAGCCCTGCTCGGACCGCGAAGGGGACTGGTTGGGGGGCGAGCCGCCCGCCGAAGGGGCCTCGGCCCCCACGCCGCCGGCGAAGTACTCCTTGAGGCTGGCGTCCGGCAGCACCCTGGTGGTGAAGGGGCTGGGGCCCGGCGGCTGGGACGAGCCCTCGGGGGGCTCGGGCTTCTTCCGGTACAGCAGCAGGAGCTGCAGCAGCAGCGTGAGGCACGAGCCCAGCAGCGCCGACAGCAGCACGCCGTACACCGACATCATCGCGCCCCAGCCAAACGCGCCGGCTCGCGGCCCCTCACGCCGCACCCGACGGCGACGCGGCCGGCCCCTCCGCCTCCATCTTGCGGGTCGCGGCTCCCCCGCCGCCGCCTCTCTCAAGCCGTCCCGGCCAGCCGCCGCCGCCGCGCGCAGCAACGCCTCCCCTCTCCGGCCCGCTCCGCCTCACACAGCGGCGGCATCCGGGTCTTTCCTCCCGTCTTCTTCCCTTTCCCCCTCCTCCCGGACATGAGAGACCAACTGCCAGTTCCCCCGCCGGGCCGCTCCCCCCTCCCCCCTCCCTCGCCTGATGCCTAGATTGGAGGAAACTGGAGCGAGCCGGAGAGTGACGTCACAGAACACGTCCTCCCGCGCGCTGACCTCATAATACTGCGGAGGGAAGGAAAGGGGGGAGGGATCGGCGGATGTGCGCGTGCGCGTCCCTCGCGCGTTTTTTTTTTTGGCCGGTTGTCCCTGGCTGGTTCGCCTTGTGTTGTTGGTCGGGCGCGCGTGGCGGGCGAGAGCGGTCTTCGCCCGCGGACGGAGGCGCGCGCTTGCCTGGGTTTCGAACGTCATGACTGGTTCGAATGGCGGCTCGAGAGGATTCTGCTCTCGAGGCAGCGTGTCCAAAAGCGTCGGGCTCGGTTAAAAGCTAATTCGCAGTGGGTCGCCGTGTTAGTCTGTCTGCAGTAGTAGAAAAGGGTAAGAGTCCAGGAGCGCCTTAAAGACGAACAAGAATAGTTAAAAAATAGTTTAAAAAAATAGTTAAAAGCTAACTTCGTTGCATTCCGTCTCAAGGACGGGGATTCCGAGTGCCTCGCCAAAGTACGTGGGCTGCACTGCAGTCCGAAACAGTTCTGGCTGTCTGAAACAGTTCTAGACCCCCTCACCTCTGCAGGAGTATATCGTATACCTTGCAGCTGTGGAGAAGTTTACATCGGGACCACAAAACGCAGCACACAAACAAGGATAAAAGAACATGAAAGATACTGCAGACTGGGCCAACCTGAGAAATCGGCAGTGGCTGAACATGGACTGACACAAACAGGACACAGGGTCTTATTCCGAGACACTGAAAGACTGGACAATTCTACCAACTATTTTGTCAGATTGCACAGAGAAGCCGTTGAAATTCATAAACATCAGCACAACTTTAACAGAAAAGAGAGTTTAAGAATGAATAAGGCTTGGCTTCCTGTCCTGAAAACCTCCAGACTAACAAAGACTACAGTCCACAATAGCCATGCAGATTAGCTTTGGATTTCACACATTAACAGATCACTTCAGGATACAATGGTTCTATATTAACATACCACACCCTCATTAGCACATTATCTTGATACTTACAGGACAATGATTAGCACATTACCTTTGATACTTTTTGCAGGACAATGATTCAGCTCAACCCAACCCCTTTCTGACTATATATTACTCTTCCTACACACTTGACACTGAGAGAGACCGTCCTTCAGTGTTACTCCTCTGAAGATGCCTGCCACAGCTGCTGGCGAAACGTCAGGAAAGAAAATACCAAGACCACGGTTACACAGCCCGGATAACCCACAAGAACCAATGAACTCTGACCGTGAAAGCCTTCGACAATAGTTCTAGCTTTCTAAGACCAATGGCTTTGGACATGTAAACTGTGCAATTGTTTAGGGTTGCGCTGTTGTTTGAGAGGGAGTAGCATTTTCTTGAACATCATGAAATGCAGAAGACTCATGGAAGTCACTGCACGCATTCCAAAATACTCCATCGCGTTTCTTTGAGCCATGGCTTCGCCCCAGCAAACCCCTCTAATTGCAAGAACCCTCGGCTCGCATGCTCTGGTTTTCCTACCTGCATTGCTACCCCATCACATTGAAAATTACCCCTCCTCCCCACCCCCCGACAGACTTCCTCTGTAGTATAGATTATGCAGTTGGCTGACCGGGGTTACTGCCAGGAAAATAAATTGAGAAGTTCTACGTGTGCATAGAATTAAAAATTGACAAAATAAAAAGGAATGCCACGTGAAACTTTTTATCGGGACCAAGGTTAATATCACAAAATTCTGCACAAGTGTTTCCGTTTTCTAGCATGCTTCGTCAAACTAGGTGTTGAATATAATAAGAACAAAGGAAAACCGCAATTCACACTTCACTGAGCATAGCTATTGCCAGCAAAAAGATAGATGGACTCAGAAGGGCCGTAAGGTCTTGCATCTCATCAACAGAAGCGATGAGGTTTCTGATGCAAAGAACCAGCAATCTGAAAGTGACAACCATTTTTCTATGAAATAACAAATTTAAAAATTAAAGGGAAGATTTATTGGACATTCCAGTAGGCCATTGTGAGCAACAGAAAAAGGCCTAATCAGAGTTGTGTGGATTTGAAAAATAGGCATTTATTTATTCTTTTAAAAGAAAATAAGAAAGAAGAAGCACATGGTTCCTCATAAATGCAGAACTGGCAAGAAAAAAACATGTTGCAGACAGAAACAGTAAAATAACTGGATTTGGTGTATTCTATTAATGTTATTAAATGGCTTTGGAGCTAGATGGGAATATAAATTATTCACAGTCACTGGTACCATATTTCTTTTAAATAGTTATTATTGGCTGGTATAAAATAATTGTATTTTTACTGATTAATTGCCAGCATAACACCTCCTTAAGCCTCATTTTAACCAGTGGGACATACTTTGGGGGAAATGTAAGAGTATCCTTCAGAGGTTTCATGAGGTTTTCTAATATGCAGGTCTGACACGCTGAAACCAAGTTAGGGACTACTTTCTACAGTTACTGAAGTTGAAGTTTATTCCTATTAACCATTGGCCATAATGAGAAGAACAAACAGAAAAATATATACTCTTCAACAGAAGTAGAGCAGTGGACTAGTATTCATCATATCAATTATAAAAACAGTTGACAACATGGGATTTGTCAGTTTTCTACATTTGCTCTGTTACTGAACTGTATTTTTTTAATTGCATGACTTCTAGCATGAGGGATAGGAGTAGCAGAGAAAAAACAGTGTGTGCTTGATCCCGTGTTCTAAATATAGCTTACAGCAAGCAGTAAGCTGCAGGATATAACAAATATAGCTATAAGCCAGCAGAATGGGACTCAGGATTTGGTATAGCTTCAAGGACAATTATGTTGACACATCTCTAGGACCAGACGTGTTTGCAGAGCTTCCCTCTGGAGCTAGACTACTGGGAATAAGCTCTATGTGGGGCAGCCTTTTCAGATAATTTGAAGGCTCCAGAGAACTAGAACCTGGTGGCACATCCGAGTGGAAGAGGTTGCAGAAGCTTTGCTTAGGTTGCTGACATGTTGAGGAGAAACAGTGGCAGAGGCTAAGGTTGCCAGGTCCCTCTTCACCACTGGCAGGAGGATTTGGGGGCGGAGCCTGAGGAGGGCAGAGTTTGGGGAGGGGAAGGTCGTCAATGCCATAGAGTCCTATTGCCAAAGCAACCATTTTCTCCAGGTGAACTGATCTCTTTCGACTGGAGATCAGTTGTAGTAGCAGGAGATCATCTTGTACCTAGAAGTTGGCAACCCTAGCAGAGGTCCATCCTGTGATTTCAGTACTTGGAGATTTTTTTTGGGGGGTGGAGCCTGAGGAGATTGGAGACTGGAATTCTGGGAGGCCACACCTGGAGGCTGGCAAACCTACCCAACTGTAAAGACCCCCCCCCCCCCGCAAAAAAACCTGAAAACATTTAAGGTTCAGTGATGAAGAAGGATTTTTCTATAAAAACATTTCTATGCCACCTATTGACCCGACTCAGGGTCCCCAAGGCAGCAAACATTAAAACATGTCAGACATGAAAGCATTTCAAACATTAAGAGCAGTTAAAATACAAATATATAAAAAGATTTAAAACAAAATACATAACACATACAAACATACAAATGAGGAGGGCTAATGAGAGTTATTTCTATAAAATATATTTCTATAAAAGCAGTTACACTTCCCCCTGATATAATTCACCCCACACGTAGTACTAACCCCACTAGAGAAAATAAGACAGGATATGTTCTTTTTACAATGATCCTTTGTTCTGAATTCAGCAAAGTATCAAAGTCTACTCAGTTCTGTCCTGGATGTTTTCTAATCTTTTCTGAAATAGGTGCACTAAAATCATAAAAGAATGTAAGTTTACCTCCCTAAGGGCATTTCCTTAGATCGCCTTTATTTCAGTCAAAATTGTTATTTCCTGTAGTACATTTAAAGTGCAATTATGCTGTGATCAATAAGTCTTAGATGTTCAATATCCTCAGATGTGTTTTCCATATTTGGCTGACTTCCTGGCATGGCACTGAACAGTCTCTGACATTAGTTGTCCTGCAAACTAAACACACACAAACGCACAGTGAAATTGCTTTTTCACCACAGGATCTCCCTCAAGCAAATGATTCTTCCTTACAACAAGGACAAATCATGACATTTAACACAGATTTAAAATAAACCCCAGGAAAAACAAGGGCTCATTAAAAACATACAAAAATGAGTAAATCAAAATGTATTTTATTAAGACATTAGTACCATGCCTTTCCTGTAGCTCAGAGTGGCCAGACCTACCTGGAACCATCTGTAGGATGCTGGTGTCTTTTTTAAAAAAATAATGCAGTTTTCTACCACACAGGGTGAGTTTACCCTGGAGCAGAGGTTCCCAAACCTTTTGAGTCATGGAGCACTTTTCAGGAGAGAAATTCATCACAGAGCACTAATTTTCACCTAGCACCTATATACTAAATTGAATGACAGTAGTATTTTTCTTTCCAATCTCTTTATGGAGCACTAGGAGATGCTTCGTGGAGCACCAAGTGCTCCTTGGAGCAGTTTGGGAACCTCTGCCCTAGAGCACAACAGGTTGGAAGCGAATATATGAAACTATTGTGGAAGTACGCAAGACTGCTGTTCCATTTAGACAAGATTTTTAAAAACCTACTGAGAAATGTTGCTAAACTCTGGGTTGGATCCCATCAGAAAGAGCCATGCCACGAGGGGTTACTTCTTCCTCCAATTTCTCCCTCCTGTGGCAAACCCTAGCTTCTCCCAGATGTTGCTGCTCCTGGGGAGGGTTGCCTGTTTCATAGGAGCACTGTTGGGGGGGGGGCATTTGGGGCTGCAGTGGGAGGGAGGAGACAAGGAAATTTGTTCCCTTTGATGATTACGTCACTGACAAGCATAAGATGGTGTTCAGGAAGTTTCAGTAGAAGTCAGGATATCTGGCCTGAAAGATGTCTCACACTCATCCACAAGGAACTGGTATGATGCATTACATACTGGTTCATAAAAATATTTGAAGGCACTTTGAATTAATATTAATGTGTTTTTTTAGCAATCATTCAACAACCTCAGCTAGTATAAATATACAGTTCAGAAGTCCAGCTGAGGCACAATTTATTTCTATTGTATTGCCTTGCTATTACATGAAATAGCCATCCTTATTATTGAAAAATCCATATCTGTTTGTGCTGTTAACACTTACTAATCCCCTTGTTCCTGTTGATTTAATCATCCTTGCTTCTGCTGTCTGCCAAATGCCCTGTACATCAGAGCACCCTTGTTAAAAACTGGCAGGAATCACAGCACATACTTTGTATATTGTCTGCTACACTCAGTCACGAGACTAACAGTAACTTTGTACACAGCCCAGTTTCTGGACTTTTCCATTAAATATTTGATGCTAACCAACAAGGCTTCAGCAGAAGTATATCATAAACTGTGTTCTAGATCTAGTTTTACAAGTGCATAATTGTATAATCATACAAGAAATGTATTTGTTGCTTATTTATGAATCCAATCCTGCTTTCAGCTGGCCAAAAACCTAAGTGAAGTACATGAAAGCAATTACCCTGTTCCATTGATTGTCCCCAGAAGCTGGGATTCAGAGGCATACTACTTCTGAATATGGAAGTTGTTTAACTATCAAGGTTAATTACCATTAATAGATCTATCCTCCATGGACTAATCCCCTTTAAAACCATCTTAAGCCAGTGGCTACAACCATATTTTGAATTTTGTTTGGGGATCCCAGACGTGCCCTGTTTTAAGGAACGTCTTTTAATTTAATTGCAAACCTGAAACCGTAAAGAATCTTCTTTATTTGAAAGGATTACCTCTAAGTTCACAACATTACAGACCTATGTAACATGAAGTTCATTATTTTAAAGGACAGTGAATGGAAAATGTTTTTTTTTAATGGGAACTGGCAAACCGACCTTTGCCAAAACACTTTAAGGAAGGAGCTGACAGGTACAGATGTCTGGCCCTTTTGAAATCACATGAGACAACTGGATATAATGACCATCATGGAATATGGCACAGAGAAGGAGGTTAAGAGATATGAATGGATCCATCCTGGCCAGGTATGCAAGGCATACTGCAGCTGGAAGTGTGTGTGTGTGTGTTGGGTGGGGGAAGAGAATGATCTTTGGTGCTGGTCCACTCTGTTAAAATAATTAAGTGCCTTGAAGTTGCTACTGACAAATGATGACCCCTCGTGGGGTTTTCAAGGCAGATGTAGTATGCCATTGCCTTCCTCTGCATAGCAACCCTACATCTTCCTTGGTGGTATCCCATCCAAGTACTAACCGTGGCCATCCCTGCTTAGGTTTCAGGCTCTAAAAAGCTCAGACTAGTCTGGGCTATCTGAGCTGCTCCCAATCTGTTACTCTCTATTTTTCAAAGGAGAAAGTCACTGGCTGTTAGTTTTAATTCCAAACAATTTATTTGATGGATTAGGTAGTTCTTATTCTCAAAATGTGTAAGATCTCTTTGTACCATTAACTGTGCAACCCTCAATGGGGGGCAGAGCCACATAGGAGCCAGCATAACCCCCACGCTAGCATCTGTGCCACTTGCACCGCGCAAAGTAGCTTGGACGCCAGTGCAGGAAACTTGTGGCGTGGACCTCAGGCGCCAGCGCTGCCTCCCCAGCAGCTTTGTCCCAGCCGCACCGGCATCCAGGAGATGTTCCCAGAAGCGAAGCTGACGTTAGTCAGCCTCCAAACTGCTTTTGGCCCAGGAACGCCTGTTTACACTGAAGAGGAGCTGGCATAGCTCCATGAAACCCAATGGACGACTTTCACAAGGTTTAAATTTAAATGCTTAAAAAAATAATATTTTCCGACTGGGAAGACTCTCAGGAGGCAGTGCGGCGACGCCATTCCCGGCTGTGACAAAACTATCCTTTCAGGAATGGGCTGCCTGTCTGAAAGATTCCAGCCATGCATATCCAAGCAAACTGGCCTTCTTTTCATTATTAGGGTCACCAACCAGCTTGGAGAGCCAGCTTGGTGTAGTGGTTAAGAGCGGTGGTTTGGAGCGGTGGACTCTGATCTGGAGAACCGGGTTTGATGCCCCACTCCTCCACATGAGCGGTGGACGCTAATCTGGTGAACTGGATTTGTTTCCCCACTCCTACATACGAAGCCAGCTGGGTGACCTTGGGCTAGTCACACTCTCTCGGCCGCACCTACCTCACAGGGTGTCTGTTGTGGGGAGGGGAAGGGAAGGTGATTGTAAGCCGGTTTGAGTCTCCCTTAAGTGGTAGAGAAAGTCGGCATATAAAAACCAACTCTTCTTCTTCTTCTTCAACCTCCAGGTAGTAGCTGGAGATCTTCTGCTATTACAACTGATCTCCAGCCAATAGAGATCAGTTCACCTGGAGAAAATGGCCGCTGTGGGAATTGGATTCTATGGCACTGAAGTCCCTCCCCAAACCCCACCCTCCTCAGGCTCCGCTCCAAAAACCTCCCCCCCCCCAGTGTCAAAGAGGGACCTGGCAACCCTATTCATTATTGTTCCTTTGGATGATCACATATAATGATAGTTAAGGCACCATGAAGAAAGGTAGAATGTAAATTCCAGTTAGTCAAAATGTGTAGAACATAACTAAGTAAACAGCCATGTTGACTATAGCAGCCACAATTTGATGACTTACCAAAAGGAACATATAAGCTTTTGATTTCACAGTTGTATGAGATTAAAGTTCAAGGCTCATGTTTGTACAGTGTTTAGGAGTTGCATGGGCATAAATACCACACAAGGCAACCAGGTATCCCTCCGTATTAATAATATATAAATACAAGTTAATGAAAGGAGGATAAGGCAGCCATATTAATTGACTTTCTGATATGCTAATCTGTGGCTCATTAGCTTTAAGCATAGGTCTAGCAACACTGTGCCATGTAGAAATAATCTATATTAGCTGGGTTCACAGCTCAGTAAATGCAGTGCTGCGTTCATCCATTATTCACTCTATAAATATACACACCCCTTTATTTGTTCTCCAGAGAGTTTTGGGAAGCAGGGTGATTAAAGGCAAAGGAAGAGAGGTTTGTAGATAAACACGCATAATAAGAGGCTGGAGAGGAAGAAAGCCAGCACAAAAGGAAAGAGTCAGAATCGAGGCTGGAGGCACATTCTGTGCCTGTAATAAAAAAGCAGCTTCTAAAGCACAAAGGCCTAGACCTCACTGAAGACTGCAGTGGGGATCATGCCATAAAACGCTGCTATATACAAAAGGATCCTTTCCTTGACAAACTAGTTTTCTAGATTCAGGAAGCTTTTTTCCCCTGTATGGAAGGGGTATTCAGTCACGTGAGCTTCCACCGACATAATCCTACCAAGGGTAAAGGTGGCGGGAGGAGGTGCTGGAAGGAAGAGCTAACCCCCTCCTCCTTTGCACTGTGGCCCTGAGCTGTATTGTGCTGACATGGGGATGCTTGGGTGGGGGGGTAGGGTTAAATTATCTTGAGTTTGAATCCCAGAACTCCAGTACCCTGGGTAGTTTGAAGAGATAAAGGTCGAGAACAGGTTAACCACTCCCCTTTAGGCATACATATCAAAGAACTTCACAAGTACTTTTTCATATTTATTTTCATGTTGGGCTACCGTTCCTAGACTCCCACACTAGCCAGCAACGCCTAAACATATTCTGTCCACAGCCTTCCTCCCTTCATCTATTTCCAGTCAATGTTATCCTTCCCCTCAGAACTTGCTTCACCGTCAGCTAGGAAGTGGTTACAGCAATTATCTAAGAACTATCCTTCCTCATTCTGGTAAAGCAGCTAGACAAGCCAGTCTAAGATAACATAACAAGGGTGGGGTAGGGATTCAGACAGAAGAGAAAGAAGATCCATCCATAAAATGTAAATTACAACTGATCTCCCAAACACAGAGATCAGTTCCCCTGGAGAAAATGGCAGGTATGGGGGGTGGACTTCATGGCATCCCATCCTTGCTGAACTCCCTCCTCTCCCCAAACCCTGTCATTCCCAGGCTCCACTCCCAAATCTCCAGGAATCTCCCAGGCCAGACTTGGTAATCCTATGTATGGGAGACACTTAGGGTTGCCAACCTCCAGGTACTAGCTGGAGATCTGCTATTACAATTGATCTCCAGCCAATAGAGATCAGTTCACCTCGAGAAAATGGCCGCTTTGGCAATTGGACTCTATGGCATTGACCCCGCCCTCCTCAGGCTCCACCCCCAAAACCTCCCGCCAGTGGCAAAGAGGGACCTGGCAACCCTGGGGTTTACCGCACTTTCGTTTGCACCAACCCACCTGTAATCATGTTCTATCAATGGAGTTAAATGCCAGGGTGAGATCTACAAAGTCTTCAACTATAGGCTGGTTATGATAAACTGAGTATTTTTGGATCAAATGATGGGGAACAAAGAAACTCGGCGGTTGCATAACTAACATTTTTTGCTAGGTAGTTTGCTATAAAAACATTATGCAATTGCTAAGTGTTGCTATTACTAACATCTCCAAATGGTAAATCAGAGGGCAGATAATGTTTCTCACGAACGTCTATATTTAGAGTTACTGCAACCTTTTTCCAGTTTAAAACTCCAGTGCTTAACTTGATTAAGAGGTGTCTGTCTGGAAGTCGTATCCGTGGCCTTCAAAGTATTCATCCTACTACAGATGTGTAGTAATTTAGGGTTACTTCTTATGAAACATTTGGAATCATGGACGTGTGTCTGACTATAAAATGATACATATCACAATGAAGGTCATTGATGTGTTTAAGGCTTGGTTGTTCCCTTTAAAAATACATACAAGGAATCATTTTCCTTAAAGGGGAAACCTGCACTGGAAACAGATATGCATTCATCATCACTGATATAGCAGGTGCATTGTTTTTCCTGCTCAGGTATGCCAGGAGAATCCAGCTATCCCCTTATACCAGGTTCTTTTACTGATATCTATACAAGAAGCAGCCAGAGGAGTACAATATTTTTTCTTCTTCTCCAGCCTTCGCTGTAAAGCTAACAGAGAAGGATATGCACCAGCCAGCCCAGAGGTCATCCAGGACAACAGCCGGTGTAACCACACGAACAGTTCTGCAGCAGAGTGGCTATCAAGAAGGCAGTCTAGCATTGCTTTCCTGATGACTGCATTTCTCTCTCTTCCCCCCCCCCCTTGCTTTGCATGACATTCTCTCTGTCCCAACTTTCCCCACCCCCATTTTTATCACTTACACAGCATACAGGGAAATCCTCTAGGGTGGCCAGAGCTGTCATCAACTAGTCTAATCCACTCCTGCCTATGTACCTGCCTCCCTTTAAAGCTTGTTCATGGACTCACCTACACTGTCAGTGTCAATTTGGCTGAAAATGGTTTCTGCATCAGCCCAGAAGGCAGCCATAAGCTCCTGTGTAGTGCCTCATAGCAATAATGCATGGCTGCTTCCAAATGGAGAAAAACAAAATAAAAGGAGCTGCATTTTGCTTTAGTATAATCCCAATCTCCTCTGCAGCAATCCTGGAATCCTAGATAGAGTTTGGGGAGCTACTAAGAAGATAAGATAGCTGTCTCTCTGCCCTCCCCCATATGCTATAGGTTGCTGCTAATCTTAAGATAATTGTCTGTTTAATTTAATATACTAGGGATTTATAAACCCTTAATACCATCTCTTCACCAGCTGTTCAGTGCATCTGATGCTATAATGTGAACTCTCGTCCACTTTCTGACTGACATAAAAGGCCTCTATGAAATATAAATAATCTCAGAAGTGTATACTATCCTTAGCAGCAAGGTGAACTTTATACTTCTCCCCTTTCAAAAACTGGCCTCACTAATACTAGTGCATGTCAAGAGCACATATCCAGCCAGTCTGATTCAGTAGAAGGCAGCTTCATGTGTTCATGTGTGACAGTAGCTAAGTCTACTTTCTAAAGGGGAGAGGCTGTGGCTCAGTGGTAGAGCATCTTCTTGGCATGCAGAAGGTCCCAGGTTCAACCCCTGGCATCTCCAGTTAAAGGGCCCAGGCAAGTAGGTGATGGGAAAGACCCCTGCCTGAGGCCCTGGAGAACCGCTGCTGGTCTGAGTGGACAATACTGATTTCGATGGACCAAGGGTCTGATTCAGTAGAAGGCAGCTTCATGTGTTCATGTGTTCAGTGCTCCGGCAACTGCACTGGATCCCGGTGGAGTACCGGATCAAGTTCAGGGTGCTGGTATTGACCTTTAAATCCCTTCACGGTCTGGGACCTGAGGGACCATCTCTCCTGGTATGCCCTCCAAAGACCATTACGCTTGGCAAATAACAACTGGTTATCCCTGGCCCGAGAAATGTCCGGCTGCCCTCAACCAGGGCCAGGGATTTTTTGGCCCTGGGCTCGTGGAACTGTCTGTCTAGTGAGACCAGGGCTCTGTGGGATCTAGCGCAGTTCCGCAGGGCCTGAAAGACCAAGATGTTCCACCAGGCCTATGGTTGAGGGCAGCAACGGTTTCCATCATGACTGGCATCCCTTCTCCTCCCTTTTATGCCATCTAAGCTGGTATAGATTTGGGAACCTTGACTCCTATTCCCTGGGCTGGCCGTAGACAGGTGTGTTGATCAATGGCACTAAATAGATTTTAGATAGATTTAATGTTATGGAATGCTGTTTTTCAATTGACTGAAATTCTTTTATATTATGTATTTATACTATATGTATGATTTTAATTGATGTTGGCCACTCTGAGCCTGGCCTTGGGCTGGGATATAAATCTAAATACATAAAAAAATAAGAGTTCAGAAGGCTTCTTCAAGATTATCAGCATTCCTAAAACAGTCTTGTAAGGGAGGACAGTACTCCTAATCCCATATCGCAGACTGGGGTCTGAGACCAAGGCAACAGTAGCTATTGCCTATGTGTTGTAATGTGAATCTATTCCGCTTTCTGACTAAAAGGCCTCTGTGGAAGGTTGTTGGAAAATGTATAATTTTAAAAGTGTTTACAGCCCAGTACTTAGTCACTACACGTCAAAGTAGACAACACGGCTAATCCTAATTTGCATGTTTGTACATCAATTTATTTAAATATGACTGTGCTGCTGAATCTAAAGAAAGAAAAGGGGAGGGGCCAAAAGGCTGGTGGCAACCACCAATTTCACAGCAGCCACTTCCTTGGTAGCCCTGACCTAGATGGTCCAGACTAGCCCAATCTCATCAGATCTTTGAAACTAAGCAGGGTCAGCCCTGGTTAGTACTTGGATGGGAGACCGCCACGGATGTCCAGGGTCACTACTGTACTAGAACTGGGAATTCAGGTTCATGTGGAGAGGGGCTGTGGCTCAGTGGTAGAGCATCTGCTTGGCATGCAGAAGGTCCCAGGTTCAATCTCCGGCATCTCCAGTTTAAGGGACTAGGCAAGTAGGTGATGTGTAAGGACCCCGGAGAGCAACTCTTTTTGTTTACTTCTCCCTTAGAGTAATACCTGCCTTCTTAAATTTACTTGTTTTGTTATCATCTGCTTTCTAAGTGTTGTTTGTTTTAAGACTTGGTAACATATACTGGTTACTCTCCAGGAACCTAGAGATTCTATAGCATAATATTTACGGAATAGCTGATGAATTCTTGAGTTTCATCGTGGTGGTAAGCCAAGAAGAGCTGCCTGCCGCTTCAAAGAACTGGACTCAGATACAGAACCAGGGAGGTTCACTTCTATCAATTTCAGGGTCCTGCATAGCTTGCAGGCCACTGGAAAGCCGTCAAAGCAAGATTATATTTGAAAGGGTGATCTGTTTTCTATCCTTCCAAACAATGAAGAAGCCTGTGCCTTGTGACACATCATGGGTTTGTCAGCCTGAGGTTAAAAGATGGTATCAGAGTGTTCTGATATAGAATTTTCCTCTCAGCTGACAAAATTCAAATGCGAAAACACACTCCTCACAGATGCTGGGGTACTTGGAAGTTAGACCCATCATTTTTAACATTAAATATTCATATCTTCACATAGTGAAACATAATGTCTGCCTGGAGTTTTGGAATAGAATATTTTGTAATGCATCAACAAGGAAGAATTAGAGGAAGTGAAGTGTGTTGTGTTTACTTACATATTTCCTTTCTTTGTGGTTTCCTTACACAATTTCAGTAATTTTTGTAACCATATTTACTAACAAATCCAGGCTGCATTCACTATTCCAAAATAACAGAGTGATATTTTAATAAATTAGCTTTCGCTCCATAAAAATGAATGGCTTTAGTATGGAGTAGGAGCCCCTTGGCACAGAGGGGTAAGCTGCAGTACTGTAGTCCAAGCTCTGCTCACGACCTGAGTTCAATCCCAACGGAAGTTGGTTTCAGGTAGCCGGCTCAAGGTTGACTCAGCCTTCCATCCTTCCGAGGTTGGTAAAATGAGTACCCAGCTTACTGGGGGTAAAGGGAAGATGACTGGGGAAGGCACTGGCAAACCACGCCATAGACAAAGTCTGCCTAGGAAACGTTGGGATGTGACGTCACCCCATGGGTCAGGAATGACCCAGTGCTTGCACAGGGGACCTTTACCTTTTTAGTATGGAGTAGAACCTCAAGTTACAAAACTTCCTTCTCCCTAAATTCATACTCTTACATACCTCAGACACACCTCCACTTTCAGGTATATATTTCCCAAAACTGGCCCAGTAATTGTTTCTTTTGTAAATGAGATATTGCACTGTCCTACTAGAATTGTGCGATAAGTGAAACTAGCCCTGAGAGGAGGGATTGAACTGGTAACCCAGTTACCTTATTTACAAAAGAGACTTGTGGTAGCACACCTGATTTTCAGACAGCAAGTCCTTCAGTTAAAAACATCTTAAGTAGATGAACAGAAAATGCTGAGCAAGATGGACAACAGTCTGAACAGAAAATACTGAGCAAGATGGACCAGTGTAGTGCCTGTATTATACATGCAGCTCATATAAAATCATACAGTTGAAAGGGACCACCGGGGTCATCTAGTCCAATCCCTTGCACAATGCAGGGAATTCACAACTACCTCCCCCTCCATACCCCCAGTGAGCTCTACTCCATGCTGGGAAGATGGCCAAAAGAACCCCTCCAGGATCCTTAGCCAATCTGGCCAGGAGAACAATTGCTTTCTGACCCCAAAGTGGCATTTGGCATTACCCTGGGCATGTAAGAAAGGGCATGTAAGAAAGGGCCACGAGAGCCAAGCACTGATGCAACCCTTCCTGCCCTCTCTCTCATGATCACGATATGTTCACATTCAATAAACGATTACAGAAGGAATCAGGAGAGTGAATGGCCTCGTATTTGATTTCATGGCACCTCCGATTCCAACACTTTGCAAAGCATTTTGTGATACAGGAACCACAGTCCTGAATTTCATTAGCTGTTTGCATACCTAGCAGAGTATTGTAAGAAGTTCACCAGGCTTTGCAGCAGGGAGGGGCAGCCCCCCCCCCACTCGCATCCTAAGGGGAATTTGCTTGATTTGTCCTGCAGGGCATATCTATTTACAAGGCCAAGGGAAGGTGAACATGTATCTTTATTTGCTGCTGTCATGCCATCCACCAGTGGGGGATGGGTGCTCCCAGGAGAGTCTCTCTGCTAATATTCACTCTCCGTTTATGGAGGTAAGGTTACTGTATTCAATGAACCATGCACCCAGCTCATCACAACAATCCCTTTGCTTTGTTCCTCTGACTAACAGCCAGGACTGTATGCAGGCTGGTTACAAAATACCTGGTTTTGCATCCAGAAATGCTTAACAGCTGTACCTAAAATATATTTTCAGATTTCTAAAGTGCAGCAACCCTTGGTTTGTTAAAACATTTTCCAATTTGTATTTTCACAGCATTTGGAATTCTGGGTAGAGAAGAGGGATGAGTCTGAGTGGAGTGACAATTTCCATGACTTTATTTTGCACAATCCAATTTTATACTACAAGTGCACATTTGTGGCGCTCATTTTACATAAATCCACTCGAAGCAGCACTTCTGCTGTGGGAATATCATATTTCTTGAACGATATTTTTTTCAGAGTACGGCATTTATTTATTTTTACTGGGAAGGTGTATATTTATTATTTTTTTATCCTACTTCCTGGCCCAAATGAGTGTCTGAAGTGGCTCACAGTAATCCAAACTCCTATAAGTGACAATTAACATTCAACAGCAATTCCGCTTGGGGAAGAAATTCTTTGATGAGCCAGACTCCCACCCTCCTTCTCATGGCCACCTTAAAGGCAACTGGAAGCTAGAGAGATAGGGTTGCCAACCTCCAGGTACTAGCTGGAGATCTCCTGCTATTACGACTGATCTCCAGCTGACAGAGATCAGTTCACCTGGAGAAAATGGCCGCTTTGGAAAATTGGACTCTATGGCATTGCAATCCCTCCCCTCCCCTAACCCTGCTCTCCTCAGGCTCTGCCCCAAAAACCTCCCGCCGGTGGCAAAGAGGGACCTGGCATGCCCATGGAGAGAGGAGGCTGCCAGTTGGGACCTTGACCCAGTACTGTGTAGAAGTAGCTGGCTGAATGCCTTTACTCCCTCTCGTGGGCTCAAGAATGGAACTGTTGGACCCGGGCCTGAGAAAGGTGTGCCTGGCTGCTTCTTGCCTCAAGAATGATGGCCGCCATTCATTACTTTTGTGATAGGCATCGTGTACCAGTGTCACAGCCCCAGCCCCTGGACATGACAGACCTTGGCTGTCAGAGCCATCAAGTGATAGCTCCATAGCCTTCTGATCTCCACTTCTAGACTCTACTCAGTAAATATCAATATTAAAAATGTACTCATTTGTAATAATGGCTTGGTTGAATTTATAAATGCCTTCTTATTATTATTGAGGTAGTTGAGCGGGGAAGGGGGGAAAAATAAAATCAGTTAAAAATCTCCTAAAAGAAGCACTGGCTCAGGAATTACCCTGTGCCACATTTTGCTGACCCTCGTGGGGGGTGGCTGGAGTGGGTGGCAGGGTAGAGTTTCCAGCTCCCCAGGATCCGGGTGGGCACTCCTGGCAATGGCGGCGGCCGTCTGGGAAGCCTGCTGCATCTGTGCAGGCTTGCTAGCTAACTTTCCCGCCCAGCCGTTTGCTTCTTTGTAAGGGCCCTGATTCAAAGGGGGCCAATCAGGGAGGGCCAGCAGATCGCGGGCTTGTGGGCTTCACGTGGGTCCACCAGTCAGATATAAATGCAGCCCTCACTCGCCTCAGTTTTTCGGCCCTCGCTCGCCTCGCCACTCATTCATCCTCCTGGCTTGTCCCACCCTCCCTCCCTCCCTTTACTTGGCATTGCAGTTTGTTCTATCTTGTTTTATTTCATGTCACAACTTATTGGTGGTGTTTGCATGGGGCAGGATCCAGTTTGGGGGGAAAGATGGCCGGCGTGCACCCTTTCCCCCACTCTGGGGATCCCAATAAGGGGATTTTGGGGGAGGCCTGGCAGGAGACATGCCCAGATCGGGGGGCTGTCAGGGTGGCCTCCCTTCAAGTGGCAGGGGATTCCCAGAGTGGCTCATGTCCAAGTGATATCCTGCATACTGCCATCCCAGGCTACTCCCAGCAGGTGGGCTGGGAGTAGGAGGTACATCATCGGCTGGCAGTCGGTATGCTATGCCAATGCCCTTACGCTGTAACCAATAAATGTTGTGGCCATTTTTATCCCAGCAATGTGTCTGTGCTTTTATTTGCATGCTACAGTTTTGTTGTGGGGTTAGGTTCAGTGTAGCCAGCTCCAGCCACTCCCCAATTAAATGCTGTGTCGACAATTTTAAAAGGTTAGCAGCTCACTATGTGTGCATGGTGGGAAGCATAGGGGGGAGTATGTGTGTGTGGGGAGACTGATGGCTTAATCAGCATTTGATTTGTTGGTAGGCAGCCAGAGTCAACGTTGAGACTGGGCAGGCGTTCTTTTCAGTAATGCCTGTATGTTCCCCACAAGACGAGTTGGGACAAGTCAGCCTTCCTCTACTCGTGCAAAGGTCTTACTGATTCTGAAGACAGTGTCAGAACTGGTTTGGCCAGTGGAAATCAACCTGGGTGTGTCAGGAAAGCTTAAAAAGGTGCAGCTTGGAGTGAGCGAGTTTTTGGAACTAGGTGAAGAGGCGGAATTTAAGGAGCTAGGGCTGTCGCTTTGGCAAATGCCATTTGTCTGTTTGATTCTCAGTTCTGCAGGATATATACTTTTGAATAAAAGTGTTACCGAAGACTAGAGATTGGTTGATGGTGAATGAATGAATAAATGTATTTGCGGTCAAAGACCAATAAATACATATTGCATGTAATAACAACACACAGCATAATATCATATAAAATAAAATATAAAAAGTGATCAGACAAAACAGATCACAGCATGGTAGTTTAACTATAAACTCTTACACATAAAAAAGTCATCAGAATCATCTGCTAGTAGGCTTCAGTAGACCAAGATCGTTATTACCTATGTCTTTAGTTTTTATCCTACTTTGAGCTTTAATCGCCGCAACACAGTATTTAGCAACCTGTCTTGTAATTAAAGGGTTTTCGCCTGTCAATACTTTTTCAAGTCTATATTTATTGGAACGGCCAGGTAAATTAACTAATAATGGGGCTAGAATAACGAGCCAAAGCTGATTATATATAGGACATTTAAAGAGAATGTGCTCCCTAGTCTCGACCTCTTCGAGTTCACATGGATAAATCCTATTGTATTTTCCTTCAATTACGGCGGACGGTAGTACTGTGCATCTAGCTAGCGTAAAGGATCTGTGTAATTTGTTTACATTTAAATCCGTGAGGTACGAGAGGGGCGCCAATATATATCTGTTTTTTAAGGACGACAGGAAGCCAAGTGTCCTCGCTATATCATATTGCCATCCAGTGTCCTCTACCCTTTGTCTTACTGTTTGTTTTATGTGGGCTTTATCCAGTTTCAATGGGTCCTGTGGGCACAGGCCCAATCTCTCTAAATCATGGCGTACCGCTATCTACCATTTAGATTTAAAATGGTCTTGTTCAATCAGCAGTAAAAGACCTTGCTGGTATTGCTTTATTTTAAACCTGGTTGATGGTGTCTCATCACAAGAGATTGCATTTATCAGAAGAGAGGATGGCTGGCATTTGTAGCAGGGCTTCCTCAATAGTGGCCCCCTCCACATTGTAGAACTCTCTTGTGGCAGAGAACCAGGCTCTGGGGGCATGTATAATGTTTTGCAGCCACGGATGCCTGCACTCATAGGTAGACCATCCCTCCGGCATTCAACCAAGAGACCAAATCTTTTATAAAAAGATAAATTGCCATCCCCTCAGCTTTTAAATAACAAACTGAGGACATTTAAGACTTCAACTTCTCTAATTCTTAGAAGCTGCTCCAGCCACCTGCTGGGTACTTTATCGAAGAGTCAACAAACCCCAGCATTAAGAGACCAATAACACGGCAGACATAATCAAAGTTTGGCAAAAGTAGGCCAGCCGAGAAGAAAATCACAGTTTTATACTCAAAATAGTAACAGCTATTATGGAAGACACATAACAAAAAATACAAAGCATTTTATAAACACAGAAGACTGATGAAAATGGCAAAAAATTATTTTAAAAAAATCAGAGAATGCAAACATTTCTGTACCACCAGCTATATCTCCAATAATGCTTATTTACAAAAAGTTCTTTGTTCTCGGTTCATGACCCAAGTCTTGTGACTTCTTAAACTTGGGGAAAGAAGTTCAAACATGCTAGTCGACTTCCAAAAGCACATCCATTATAAAAAGAAGTTACTCCCACTCAGCTCTTCTTCATCACACACTAGAGAGCCAGAAGATCAGTTTCAGGTGGATTAAAAGCTTACATTTTGATCGGCTGTTAAGAGTGTCATTTTAGCTGCGAAAAAGAGTTCAGGCAGCCAAAGAAAGAGAGGTAGCACAGCCTCCCAGGCTACAAGCCACTGACTAAGGGCTTATTGCCTCTGGCCATTCTCAGCACTTATACATACAAGAACGCAGGTGACAAAAACACAGCTGAAACAAAAGCATCCGCCTCATGAGAACCTTTAAATGACAAACGTGATGAATCTAGAACTTTATGCATGAAATGGTTCCATTGGGGGTAAGTTTACCAACCTCCAGGTGGGGCCAGGTCTTCTCCAAGAATTGTTTCCCCAGAGGAAATGCAGCTTTGGAGGGCAGATTGTTATGACACCACATCATGGCAGAGCTCCCTCCCCCACAAAAATACTCTGCCCTCTCCAGGCACTGCCCCCTCCAAAGTCTAGAAATTTCCAAAACTGGAGTTGGCAACTCCAATTGTGGGTGAGACTGGCCTTTATAAAGAACATGATAGGGACAGATGCCAAAAACAGCAGCCTGGTGTCAAGATCCCCCAAATACATTGATGGGTTTGTTTCTTATAGGACTCCCTTGAATGCTCTAGTGGCAAAAAAATAAGGTCCAATATGGTTGCTAAGAGAGCTGAACCTTCAGGTTGATTTCAGTGGTTGCTAGGGCCCATTGGCCAATTGGGACACCACCACAATTTTTAGTTATTATTTATCTGAATTCATTGAGTTTAGCATAGTTTTATTATGTATATTTTAGCATAGTTTTATTATATTTATTATCAGTCCAGAATGTTATTAATCTTATATTTCCCTTATTATGTATCTGTGGTATCCTTGACATGTTTGCAATGGCCTATGGCTAAATGCAAATAAAACCATTCATTCATTCATATGGACATACATCTTGAATATACTGGCTCAGCAATGAGGCAAGGTCGGGCTACAGGCATCAGGTTTCGGAGAACAGCTTCTGCTCCCACCCAAAAGCCATTTCACCGTACTCTCCTTCCTTCCTCATGCCACCACCATCTTTGAACACAACAGGGTAAGTTGCATATGCCCCATGAGGCTTCCTGATTTCTCACATCTCAGGAGAGTTCAGAAAACCCTATTAGGCATGCAAGGCTTGCCACACTGTATTTAAAGATGCTTGAGTAATGAGAAGGGAAGGCACACTGGGTGCTTTGGCTCCTGGGCAATGGTGGCAAGAGGCAGTGGTGAGAGGTGAATGGTTCTGGCAGGCTGAAGAAAAGGCGGTGGTGGTCTCAAGCAGCACACCTTGTCAAGCCACAATGGTGTGTTCCCAGCTATGTACAAAAACAGGGACTAGCCTTTTGCAGACCTACCTTCTCCTGCCAACAGAAAATACCTGAGCTTCAGTGACTTTGGAAGTTTGTTCGTCTGCTTTGAAAGGTGTGACTGTTGATCTACAGTGTGTTTGGCACTCAAGATATGTCTCCCTCCATGCTGCCCAACTGATTTTTCTTCATGGTGTTATTTTCACGAGCTTGCCTGCCAATCTGTCAATCATTCAAGGGCCATTAATAAAATATGATTTTGTCACAGTATGGTTCTCGGGTTCTAAAAGCATCACGCTCAAAAAGGGGGAAAGGCTTCACGTACTTCACCATTTTCTTTATTTGGCAATGCATCACAAATTCGGAACTAGTGTATTAATGAGTTCATCTGCCTGCACAAGGTTGAGCAAAAGACAGTTCGAAAATAAATGCAAAATGCCTTAGCACTTCCTACATTGATTACCAGGAAAACAGTGACATCAGGATGAGCAATATTAAAGAAAATGCACTTCACTTCAGAAGATGGGGGGTACCCCTGCTCTCTGGTCTTAAAATAAACGTCTTATTGATCTGGATAAGTTTGCTTTGTCTTCAGGTTTCTAGTAAGCCTGGAAAAATACTCTAAGGCATTACAAAGTGCCTCCGTATTTAACCACAGAATAATATAGTTTCAGTACAAAGCTTCCTGTTATTATGGTGTCAATAACATTAATAGCCACAGGCTAACAATTGCAACAAAAAGTATATTCTCCAATTGGCTTTTTTTCTTTACAGGCACAGTGGAAGTATCGAAATGTCTTTAGATGATATTTTTGATAGCCAAATGCCTTCACAACACTGAGCAGATGAGGCACTTCTATAGTTTTAGACAGAAAATCTATTTGATGCAGGGAGGACAAAGATGATCTTAGAATTCCATTCCTCTATGATGCATACACATTGTTATGTATGCAGTGGAAGCAAGGCTCATGTTGAGCTTGCTATTCTCTCCAGGCTCTTTCGCCTGCAATTCTGATTGGACAATGGGCTATAGCTGCCCAATCACGGACTTGGGTTACGCCTGTGCTCCCATTGGACTATGGACCACAACTAGCCAATCGTGGACTTGGGGGCGTGGCTCCGGGTGGTTGGGATTGACATAAAAGACGGGGTGTTGTGCACTTGCAGTTCAGTTCGGTTCAATTCAAGAGAGTTCAGTTCTAGGTTGTTAATGAAGTGGTTGATGTTGGAACTCCGTCTCCGGGCTCATGTATCACCCACGCATACATAATATGCATAATGCAGTGATGATGGTTGTTTACAGGGCCACTGGCTGCCCTGTTGTACCTGGATATCATGCAAGTGCAATAGTGGAGTGGACTGGGTTCATGGGCCTAGTGGAAGAGCAGAAACTGCAAAACCAATTTTGTCAGATGCTGCATTTGCAAAAGGGCTTCTTCAGAAATGTCAGTTTCCCACAAATTATCTTCATGCAAGTAAACCAAATATGGGAAACTGTCCACCATCATAAGCAAAGAACAGGGAAATGATTACTGCACTGTGATGTCACGTATTAAGCAGCAGATTGTGCAGGTACTACCAGCACAAGCAGTAGCACAAACATTATTCACACAGGATACCACCATACATAAGTGTACATCCATATTCCTTCAAATAGATTTTCTCCTTGAAGGGGAAAAATGTAATTTATGAACAGTGTACTCTAGAAGCCATCACAGAAGCAGGTCAACATTTTTAGACACAAAGGAACAGCCGGTCCGTTGAGCAGAATGTTGTGCTGGACCTGTGGTAAATCCCTCTTGCATTCTCAGAATTCTGAGAATACGGGAGCTGAAAGTACACTCTAGAGTAAATAGTGCCTTAGCAAAGTACCTCGGGGTCATTTGTCTGCCCTGTGCAAATTAACCTTTGGTGAGAAAAACAGATAGAATGTCAGGAACCACCCTATCCTCTGTTCCTAAGCCAGGTCAGGATAGCATCTGATTGCAGGCATCTTTGATAGGAAACAAATGAATGGGCTGCTACTCCTGAGAGTATAAATAAAAGCAAGCAGCAGTTATCAGTCCAGTTCCCTTTGATGACAAGAAGAGCACACAAAGCTGAAGCTTGACCCTCATGAGACAGAAGATGCAGTGTAATAAGCCATTGGTTAGATATGGGCATCTGTGTAGCAAACATACACTAAGCTGTACTAGAAATGGTATCACAGAGTCAATAATGACATGGCCATAGGAAAACTGGGTCGCAAACCATGAAGTTTTCTATTGTCACAGTAAACTAGATTTGAATGAACAACTGAATGCAGTTGTAGAGGGGTATGACCATCAATGAGCTTTTGGAGGTATGCTGCCTTTCCTCTCCCGATATGGCACAAGTCTTTGAAAACTCCAGCATGTTACAAAGCCAAAGAATGGTGTGGTCAACAGAAGATTGCTCTCCCTGCTCAGGAGTAAGGTAACAGGACTGGCACAAATATTTTGGTGGCATTCAGTAAAAAAATGCACATGCATACCGTATACTGTTAAAATCATAATAATGAATTAAATTATATATATATATATCCCAAGCGTGCCCGCCCCATCTGCGGATACCTAAATCCATGGGTCAGGGCCACACAGAAAGACAACAGATATTTCTACACAGGTGGGGAGTCCCCCAAATTTGCAGAAAAATCTGAAATCCATAACAATTATATTGGGGGGTGTAAATGCCCCCCCAAACCAAAGTGTTATCTGAGCATGTGCAGACAACAGTTAGATTTACCACCTCTTCACCAGCGGAAGCCTGGTGAGGACTGGAATCAGCAACAGCTGGTGGGGGGAAGGCAGCTGCAGTGTGGATATGCGATCCCCCCCCCCTCCAGCCTCACCGGCCCAGCATCAGTGGGCATTGGAGGAGAGGGGAGCAAGCTGCAGCGAGCTCGGCAGTAGAGGCTGGGAGGCTCGCCAGTGTGGGATCAGTGGCACGGGGTTGGGGGAGGGGAAGCCACAGCGTGGATATGGGATCCCCCTCCCTACCCGAAGTCTCATGCTCCTAACTAAGCCAGCAAGGATGGTGCCAGGTGGGATGTGGGGTGTCTTCGCTCCCCGCCCCCGCCGAGCCGGCAATGAAGGGTTTGGGCAGCAGAGGGCGGGGGTGGCCTCACTGCTCCCTGCCAAGCCCCCTCCGACCGCTGAACCAGCAATCGAGTGGATGGTGGGGTGGGGTTGCGAGTCCTCGCTGCCCCAGTCCGATCAGCAACCAGGGAGTCGGGTGGTGGTGTAGCAGTCCTCTCCACTCCCCCAGCTGGCAATGAGGAAGCTGGATGGTGGCAGCGGCAATACCCAGGGGGCTGGCTGGGAGATTAGGGTTGCCAACCTCCAGGTACCAGCTGGAGATCTCCTGCTATTACAACTGATCTCCAGCCGACAGAGATCAGTTCCCCTGGAGACAATGGCTGCTTTGGCCATTGGATTCTATGGCATTGAAGTCCCTCCCCAAACCCCGCCCTCCTCAGGACCCGCCATCAAAATCTCCCGCCGGTGGCGAAGAGGGACCTAGCAACCCTATGGGAGATGCAGTTCATAGTGGGGGAGAGGGATCCCCCCCACGAGTATCACAAGTCCCCACGTGGGAGGCAGGCAGAACTGGCGAGAAAGTGAGGGGGAGAGGGGATTCCACCCACCTCCTGTGATTCTCGTAGCCCCCCCCCAACTGAGCCAGGAAGAAAGTCTCCCCCCCCCCCAGCCAGCAAGCCCGCTGCTCGCCTGCTGGAAGGTAGGTGGGGAGAGCAGTAAGGGTAAGGTAGATTGATGGAGATAATGTGTGTGGGGGGGAGAGAGATGGGGGTAGGTTGACAGATAAGGGGACTGGGAGAAGGGGGGAAATAGGGGGTAGGTTGACAGAGAAGGAGAGGGATCACAGTAGGTAGCTGTGTTTGTCTGTAGACTAGAAAAGAGCAAGAGTCCAGTAACACTTTAAGGAGAAGGAGAGGGGTAGATTGATGGAGAAGGGGGGCAAAAGGAGAGGATGTAGGTTGACATAAAGAGAAGGGAAGAAATAGGGGGTAGGTTGACAGAGAAGAGATGGGGGGGCAAAAGTTAGAGAAGGGTAGGCTGACAGATAAGGGGAAGAGAGAAAGGGGGGAGATTGTTAGAAAAGGGGGAAGGAAGCAAAATGAGGGGGAAGGATTGCACCCTCTCCGCGAGTTTCTTGCAGGTCCCCACTTGTACACCTATAATGGTACCACAAATCTGTTGCAGGAGACTAGTTGTGGGCAAACCCATCACTTTTATCCAGAATCAGTTCAGTGTTTATAAGCTTTCTTGGGGAGGTCGGGGGGGGGGGGGAACTTATCTCAGGTAAACACAGAAAGAATAATGAGGAGGAGCATACAGCTCCTGTTGAGTAATGCAAGGGGATCATTACACATTTTTCAAGTCAAGTAGCATTTATTGTATGAGGCCAAGGGCCATTACACACATTTTTCAAACACCTCAGCATGTTTTGCTGGAAATTACTCTAAATTTGATAGGTGTGGATGGAATGTTTTGCCACTGTTTTTTAACCTTTTGCACATATTGCATACGTGTCTGTCCCTGAATGCTTCCTTTCAACACTGGTGTCCAGGCATCAATACACCATGTATTACACTTCCAATCTTCAGCTCTGTCACAGGCTTACAACGTAGCGGGCAAACCAGTTTAAACATGGTGCTGGGCACATGGAAACCCAGCTGGCACAAACTTTAAACTAGCTCTTAAACACATCACTTTGCATTAATGCTAATTCCAGCACTACATTATTAGTGTGTGTGCGTGTAAAGTGCTGTCACAGCCAACTTATGGCAACCCCATAGGGTTTTCAAGGCAAGTCATCAAACAGAGGTGGATTGCCATTGCCTTCCTTTACAAGGTCTTCCTTTGTGGTCTCTCATCCAAATACCAAACCTGCTTAGCTTCTGAGATCTCATGAGATCGAGCTATACCCGTGTTGGTGAACCTATGGCACACGTGCTGGACTTGGCACACCGAGCCCTCTCTGTGGGCACGCGTGGGGGCGGCGGGGGCTTTGAGGGGCTCTGCGCTGCCTACAGGTAGCGCAGAGCCGTTCAAAGCCCCCCCCCTTCCCTGGACTCCCCGCCAGGCTTTGAAGGGCTCTGAGCCGTTCAAACCCCCCCCCTTCCCTGGACTCCCCGCCGCCGAGCTGGGAGGAAACCTCAGTATTCAGGTTAAATTGCCATGTTGGCACTTGCGATAAATAAGTGGGTTTTGGGTTGCAGTTTGGGCACTCGGTCTCTAAAAGGTTCGCCATCACTGAGCTATACTATACCATTCCACATCCCTGCTACATTATTAGTAGGCATTACAAATGCAAGAATGTCTCACAACTGTTTATCCTCCCTGATAAAATTACCACCAGAATTGTTGGCATAAAGAAGTTGCTCGAGATGTTGCCATTATTCAGATTTATTTCCACTAATGAGCTCTGTGCACATATTTCTGACTGGGAGTAACATCCACATGCTAGGATTGGGGTGGTATAGTAATGCAAAAATCTAAGCATATGTCAACAATGTCAGCTAATAATATAACATCCAGATTGGCCCTAGGATCCATTGGCATTGGCATTCACATTTTCAGAATGGGAAGGGTATAATAACTCACTTCAGACATACTCAAAGGCTTCTCCCATTCCTGCTCTTCCCCACAATTATGCATCTTGTGCTATAGTGGAGGATGTCATTGATGAAACTGACTCGAATTTCAGGGGAAGTTTGTTGGATCATGCAGGATATGTGTGTTGCTGCAAGAAGAGAGGACTTCAAAGCCCTGCTAGTTTGCATGGTTCTTTGGATACCAGACAATAAATGTTAGGACTGCCTGTGCCTCAATATAAGAATGCTGAAGTAATTTACAACCCTTTGTTTTGCATAACCACCCACAAGCAGATTCTCATTAATGATGAGCTCCTTGGCCTTGTAGTTTAACCCTTGGGGAATGAGTCTATTCAAGAAAGATGAACGACACAGTTTTTATTGCCCATCAAACTCCATGAATGTTTGTCTATAGATTAGGAGGCTGAGCCAAGCATAGCGAGAGTCCTTGACTGTTACACTTAGCTCCCTTGAGCTAAATACAAACTGTAGGCTCAGCCAGGAGTGGAGCAAAGGAGCATGTGAGTCAGAGCCAAGAGAGAACCTTTCATCAGGCCAACCACGTAGCCCAGCCAAAAGATCTGAGGCTTGAAGTATTGCTAGATTGGCTGCTAGACATGAGACTAGGGAACTAGGGAGAGGCTATGCCAACTGTCCTTGGGCGGAGGCTGTTCCTATAATGTGCCAGCTCCAAAACCCAATAATAAAACAGTTACTGCCTCAGTAATCAGGGGACTTGTTGGTTAAGCAGAGAACAACACAGCTCCAAAATCTGAGAGGGGGAATCATATTTGTGCTTGGGCCCGAAAGTCTTTACTTTAACCCAGGGGTGAAGAACCTCAGGCCCGGGGGCCGTATAAGGCCCGCGAAATCATTTGGTCTGGCCCTTCATGGGTCCTGGCAGATCTCTAGCTCAGAAGGATGCTGCCCTGCCTGAATATCTTGGGCCCAGCTGGGGACGGCGGAGCTCAAAAGCAAGTCGCTCTACGTGGCAGACACTCGGAGCCGTCTCCTGTCGTGCCTCTTGGGTAAATGTTTGACCAAATATAGCAGGCTAATTTTTAAGTTGATAATTTTGTATGGCCCGCGGATGATGTTATAAATATCCAAATGGCCCTTGGCAGAAAAAAGGTTCCCCACCCCTGCTTTAACCCCTCTGCTTAGTAGGAGAAGCACAGCTTTGAATGTTCTAAAGGTTTGGGAAATCTGCATATGCTGTCAGAATATGGGAGTTGAGTTCTCAAATGCCAGTGTATGGTTCTGACAAGCACAGAAACTTGTATTGGTCATTTTAGCTGCCTATTGTCAGACTCTATGACCCCGTTGCTTCTCAGGAATTATCAACTTCACTCCAGACGTTTGCAGAGAGTTTAAAAGGCTTTATTCCATAAGTAATGAATACAGAAGTCTTAGGGAGCATAAGGTTAGAATGACCTAATACATTTAGAGGCCAGTTTTATAGGATGCACACACTAGAATGTTTACATGTAAAAGCTTTGAAATGCAAAACATCAGAGGTCTCTCAACATCAAGGGATAGAGGGTTCCGGTGAAATCACACCTTGAGATCAGAGCAGAATTACAATAGGGAAGTTACTTTGAAATGGGGATCTAAAGGGCCTCTGGCTATCGCAACTCTCTCCCAAACTGAAGAGACTTTCTCACGGGAAGAAAAGGTGAAGGGGGATTCACGGAGCTTGCTATCCCGGGCTCGACTGCATGCCCTCGCTGACACTCCGCCTCCCCAAAGACCGCCCCCAGGTTTCTCAGTTTGACGGGATAGTGACGATGGAACTCCGCTACTAGGGTGGGAGCTTGAACGTGTTCAGTGGACACCCACTCATCGTGACTGGAATTCAGATGTTTCCAATGCACGAGATATTCCAGCTGCCCCCTCCGCATCCGAGAATCTAACACCTTGGAGATCTCAAAGTGCTGTTCTCCTTGCACCATGATGGGGTTTGCAGCTTCGGGCTCAGGGTGCCATTCGGGTGCCGGTAGAAAAGGTTTTAACAGACTCACATGAAACACCGGGTGCACCCCTTGTAAGGTTTTGGGTAGTTCCAACTCCACAGTAACCTCATTGATAACTTGGGAGATTGGGAACGGTCCCACAAACTTTTGACACAGTTTTCTGCACGGGCGTAAAGACCTGAGATTCTTGGTGGAGAGGTACACCTTCTCTCCGACCTTCAATTCCCACTGGGGTGCCCTATGTTTGTCTGCTTGTGCCTTGTACCTGTTTTTTGCCTGTTCCAAGTTCTTTACAAGCCAGGGCCAAGTGTTCCTCACTGTGTTAGCCCATTTAGACACCTCGGGAGGATCACCTTCTGGCGGGGAGGGTACGGCCCCCAAGGGTCCAAAATCCATCCCGTAGACTGCTTTGAATGGGCTTATACCGGTTGCAGAGTGTACCGAGTTATTGTAGGCATATTCTGCCAGAGGCAGCAGGTCAACCCAATTGTCTTGGTGGTAATTAACAAAACATCGCAAGTAACATTCAACCACCGCATTAACCCTTTCGGTCTGCCCATCCGTCTGAGGGTAATAGGCAGAAGACAAACCCAGTTGTACACCCACAAGTCCTAAAAACGCTCTCCAGAATTTAGACACAAACACGGAGCCCCTGTCACTCACCACCTTCCGCGGAAATCCGTGCAGTTTGAATATGTGGTGCACAAACAAGCGAGCCAGTTTGTGCGCAGATGGCATTCCTTCGCACGGCACGAGATGAACTTTCTTAGAGAAGAGGTCCGTGATTACCCACAGAACTGTCTTTCCCTGGCTGGACGGGAGATCGGTTATAAAATCCATCCCAATCACCCGCCAGGGTGCCTCTGGAGTTTCCAGGGGCTTTAGTAATCCCGGGGGCTTTCCCATCAAGCGTTTGCTTATCGCGCACACAGGACAGGATTTTTGAACACCTCAATGTCTTGGCGCATCCCCGGCCACCAAAACTGCCTTCTTATTAGGTGCAAAGATTTCACAAACCCGAAATGTCCCCCCGTAGCTCATTTCCAATACCACTCGCCGCAGTTCCATGGGCACGTAATGTTTGTCCTTGCGGGTAACATTCTCGTCCCTCACCTTGCTACTTTTCAACAGCAGCCACCCCTTGAAAGCCAGTGTGGTGTAGTGGTTACAGTTTCAGATTAGAATCTGGGGGACCTAGATTAGAATCCCCATTCCACCATGAAAGCTCACGGGGTGTCCTGTTCTCAGCATAGCCTACCTTACAGGATTGCTGTAAGGATAGAATGGAGAAAAGGAGAATGGTGTAGGCTGCTTGGATCCCCATTATGGAGAAAAGCAGAGTGTAAGAAAGTAAATAAATAATAAATATAGCTAAAGATGGGGGCACATCAAAGGTAGGTTAGTGGGTGAGTGACAGAAGCATGGAGGGAAAGTATATGGGTGTTGCCAGATGAAGGAAGGAAATAGTGTGGGGAGGTAGATACAGAGGAAAGGGGGGTGCCTTACACAAGTCTTTGTGGGTTTCCCCCTGTACAACTAGGCCCAACAGCCAGGGCCATGCAACTCCTACTCAGCCATAGTTTTCCTGGGCTGAGGCTGCCAGGAGGAGGGAAAGCTGAAGGCGGGGGTGGGGGAAGGGAATAACAGTAGGTTGGCTGGTGAGTGAGAAGGAGAGCAGGAAGCAGGACAAGGGGAAAGGCTATGGGGGCTTTCAGAAATCAGAAAGAGGAAATAGAGGGGAGGAATAAGATGCCCACCACAAGTCTTTTTATAAATCTCTAGGCTGTTTTGCTATCTCTTTATTTAACTGAAGTCAACTGAGGTGGGTGTTGCAGATCAAGTAATATCACATTCCATGATCTTTATCAGGGCTCCAGACAGCTGAACACTCTGACCTTGAGGCAATGAACTGTTTATGTATATTAGGAAGTAAAAGTTACCCAAAGCATAGCATTTGCTAAAACATGTTACTGGAGTTTTCATTATCTGCATCAGGAAGATGCCGGAGACACCAGGGGCAATAGATTACTATGCCTCCCTGCTTCCCCAGCATTTCCTCTCTTTATTGCAAAGTGTTTTCCCACCCCCTCTCCACCCTCCTTCTACTCAGCATATACAGTAAAACGTATATTCTCAACATTTTAGTTCAAAGTCTGAGTTTATTTCAATATGTCCAGTTTAAGCAGGTTTGTTGTTTAGTCTTTATGTGTTTTGTGGATTTTGTACAAGTGCCAACCTCCAGGTACTAGCTGGAGATCTCCAGCTATTACAACTGATCTCCAGCCAATAGAGATCAGTTCACCTTGAGAAAATGGCCACTTTGGCAATTGGACTCTATGGCATTGAAGTCCCTCCCCTCCCCAAATCCCACCCTCTTCAGGCTCCACCCTAAAAACCTCCTGCCAGTGGTGAAGAGGAACCTGGCAACCCTAATGAAGAAGGTAAAGTTATCGTGATCACTGACAAGCACTTGGTTCTTATTCTCTTTAATTGCATTCAAATTAAATTTTATTAAATTTATTTACCAAACGCAATAACTTTCATTTCAATGTATTAGGGTAGTTTTGTTTTCTTTCTCCATCTCCCCTGCCCCAGATTTCTGCCTATGGCCCCCCTGGCTTCAGTGCAATGAAGAAAGCAGATCCCTGCAGATCCTTTGCAAATGCAGCTCTGCCCACTTGCATAAGAGCTCCATATACGGCTCAGAGTATACAGGGACTCTGGATCAAATCATTTGTATTTTGGAAGCAAGACTTTTCTGGGCCATAGATGAAAGCACTTGCTACCATTTGAGATGCTGTTGAATTTCCTTGCTATGTGAAAAGTTAATACGATTCTAATTTTTTTTCAAGAATACGTTACAACCAGTAGTGCTATAGGAATAGTAGAGAAATACTAAATACATTACAGACTATTGTAGAAGATAGAATGTTACTCTTTTTTTCCTTTTCCTTTTTTGCTAAAGGCATGCTAAATTGGAACAATATTTATGTTACCTTTGGTACCACAGGGTGTCACTGTTGATCCATGTCAAGCAGGTTTCAAGTTTATAAAAGAAAGAAAAACTTCAGAAATAAAAGACTGAGATTTGTCACCAACCTGAAGAAAATGTGCTGTTTCTTTAACGGGGCTTAATGGGATGTTATTTATCAGGTGATGCTATTTACTTCCAAGCCATGAAAAACTTCACCTGCACATTTCCACACCTTAGGCCTCTATTTTTTTCTTCCAGGTTGGGAAATACCTGGAGATTCTGGGGGTGGAGCCTGAGGAGGGTGGGGTTTGGAGAGGGGAGGGATTTCAATGCCATAGAGTCCAATTGCCAAAGTGACCATTTTCTCCAGGTAAACTGATCTCTATCGGCTGGAGATCAGTTGTAATAGTGGGAGATCTCCAGCCACCACCTGGAGGTTGGCAACCCTAACCCTAGACATACTGCTTCATTAATGACATTGCTCCTAAGGTCTTTGCAATGCTTGTTTCAAGCCCCCGTATCCGCCTCTTTGTCATTCAAAATTTCAATTAGGGCATATGAACAAATATTTAATCACTGATACAAGGTCACTGATTCTCAGGAACAGTTTTTTGTTAGACACATTTTTATTTCACCATGAAGAGACACCTAACCTACAGATAATAAAACCTTGTTGATTAAAATACAGTTGCCCGCTAACAATATGAACAGTGATGGTCTGGTACCAGGGACCGACTAGGAAGTTAAAATGGGCCCAGGAGCAAGCCAAGCTGAGCACTGAAGGAATCATTCAGCTCCCATCCATCCAGCAGCACTAACAAAGGCTGAGGCTCACCCATGGCCTCCTCCCTCCGTGCTGCCAACCAGCAGGGCTGTAAGAAGAGACAGCTGCTGAATTGACACAGATCATTGTTGCCGCTGAAGGCTCTGAGCCAAGTAGCCTGCACAGTGCTGACAGAGCAGCCAGCATTTGGATCCTCTTGCTGTTAGTCTCCAGGTGCACCCCAGGTCAGTGGCCCACTGGGGACTTTCCCAGTGAGTTACATGCCCACACCACCCATGGCTAGTACTTTGCACTAGACTTGCCATCCACCCAGTTTTGAAAGTTCTGCAGATATCCCATAATCTGCTGCGCTTCCAACAAATCCACTCAGAAGGCACCGTTATTTGAATGAATGATTGTTATTTATTCTTGTGATGTCCATGTGCTTGTCAGGAGCCAGGACTGCCTGTGGGACACAGCTACAGTCAAGGGCAGAGCTGCTATCATATGCTCTGCCCCTGCTCTCTAACTCCTGGAAGCATAGAGGGAGGCTGCCTTCTGGGATGAAGATAGTAAGTGCCTGCCTGGGGAGAGGCTCTTACCACCTGCTCTGTCGCACTCATCACCCTGTGGACTGTTGATAGCAGATAGATTGCTCCAGGCAACCTGATTTGTTTGTTTACTTGATTTATACCCCTTTCCCCCCAAATGGGGACCAGAAGCTGTTTACATTGTTCTCCTCTCACCCATTGTATCCTCATAACAACCCTATGAGGTAGGTTAGGCTGAGAGTTTGTGACTGGCCCAAGGTCACCCAGCAAGATTCCATGCCGGAGTGAGGATTTGAACCTGGGTCTCTCAGGTCCTAGTCTGGCACTCTAACCACTGTGTTGCACTTGGGCAGGGTTTTATTCTTGTGAATGAAACACACATGCCCAAGAACTATTTATGCAACCACAGGATCTCAAAACCCAAAATGCAGTACACCAACAAGCAAAACACATATGCATAAAACCATATGGAGTCTTTAACAGAAGTGAGCAGTTGACATTTGCAAGGCATGGCAGCACGAATGGAAAAATTAAAATGGGCAGGTAGATTCTCCATAGAAATCTGCCACTCAGCTACATGAAAATGGAGTTCAACTTGCAGGTTCTATAATGCTTACCTTGAAGAATAAAATCCCCTGTAAGACATAAACTCACTGTGGACAAATCACTGCATCTCCGTCTCAATCTTAATCTTCTGTTCCATAAAATAGTAGCTACAGGGTTGTTACAAAGATGAATGGTATAATGGGTGTAATGTACTTTGCAATTAAACGTCTTTAATAAATTTTAAAACAAATGATAAAATGAAATTACAAGCAATAAAACATTATTAGTAATCTAACCTTCTCTTATTAGAGTTATGTTGCTCATTCTTAACAAACTGTTACTCATTCACAAAGAAAAGGCACACGTATTGGGTCAAAAACTAGTTAGTCTTCACATTTTATAAGTGAAATAGTTTTTAGTGTTCTTTTTTCTGCATGCTTTTATGCTTGGCAGGAAATGAAATTTGTAACTGGCAAGATTTGGCAATGTTCCTTAGTGAGGTCTTCATTATGGGTGGAGGGGAGAATCAGCATATAGATGTCTCGTCTTGACCATTGGTCACAGTGTCCTGTCAACCCCTGGGGGAGGTCAGTGGAGGCTTTTCTCAGTTTGACAACTAATTCCTTCCTCTTTGCACCCCCACACTATGTGTTGCACACTGGGGGGAATACACAAAACTGGATCTGGAGGGGAAACGTTATTTGCCAAAGCCTCCTTCAGCATGAAATTTGAACCGGCACACCACTATTTGATTGGTGCAAAATGGGAACAGCCTTCCCCTGAGGATCCCTAGAAATATGGGTCAGGACGAAGCAAGTCTTTGTTAAGTTTTGCTAAGCCCTGCTGCCTGCTTAGGGGAGGTGGTATAAACCTGATCCGATATCTGTAGATTGTGTTTAGTAAGCTAGAAATTGTGTTTTCCTTTTGTTTTGTTTTTGTGTGCTGTAGTTCATCTTTGTACATTTTCTATTTGTATGTGCTTAGAATCAAAACTTTTAAAATATAATTTGGTACTTTGAGTGGGAGAGACTTTCTCCATTATCTTCTCCAGGAACCAGCCATTATTAAAGTGCAAACTACTGCACAGACAGAGTAAAAGAAGTTGGAGGCACTGACTTTTTTTGTCACAGACGCGCACACAGAGATACATTTAATGAGTGACTTATAGGCTGATGTGGGGCAGCCTGACTCGAGAATCAATTTCTCTAGGTGGTGGCAAGAGAACTACCAAGAGTGTAACTCTGGGGTCCAAGAGGGTTGAGGCATGTCAGGAATGCTCAGCTGGGGGCCCAAGAAACAGAGGGATCTCCCTAAAGTAGATCCATTACATGGTGCTGGGATCTATGACATCTTTGCTGGATCAGGCCAAGGTCCATCTAGTTCAGCATTTTATTTTCTAGCACTTTCCAACCAGACCCTGAGTAGCTTACAAGCAGGTCAATAGTAATTCCTTGTTTGCCAGCAGCAACTGGTAATCGTAGATATAATGCCTCTGAATACAGAGGCCCTTTTCAAGTTGTTTATGTTTTGACCTGACCTGGATGGCTGAGGTTAGCCCAATCATCATCAGATTTCAGAAGCTAAGCAGGGTTGACCCTAGTTAGTATTTGGATAGGAGACCACCAAGGCAATCCAGGGTTGTTATGCAGAGGCAGGCAATGGCAAACCACCTCTGAATGCCTCTTGCCTTGAAAATTCTATGGAGTGGTCATAGGTTGGCTGCAACTTGACAGCAAAACGATATGTTTTGCAGGACAACAGGGAAAAATGAACTGGCATAAAAATCAAAACTAACTCAAAAGCCCTAGGGAAGAAAAAGGGTTATTGGCCATATGAGATCTGGTGCAGTGTAGTATCTAAGTATGTGAACTGTCACACTTCCTGATTGCTGTAGCCATGTGAACTTACTAGGTTGCCTTAGGGAATTCACTATCCATCTATGCCAGATCTTCAGTATAGAAGTAATGATACATGCTTATTTTACAGGTTTGTTGACAGGATTACTGAGGTAATGTATATGACAGGTTCTGAACAATCCGGGCCTAACTGCATGATACGTTGGGCAAAAATGCACGGTCGCATTATCCTCCTTTAATCCCTGTTTCAGCCAGGATTCAGCCAGGATTTAACGCATGCGTTTCGCCTAATGTGCGTTCGATCCTGGCTAAAACAGGGATTGAAGGAGGATAAAATGACCATGCGTTTTCGAAGATTGTCCTTGTGTCCCTCCCCCTCCCCAACGTCTGCTCCAAGTCCTGTCAACCAGCCTTGCACTAAGAGTTTCATGCTCAGAACTTAATTCCCAAGTGAGGTAGCCCAGTTTGGATCATGCAGGGAGAGGACACTTAAAATTTCTTGACTGCATCATTTTCCCAACCTATTTATTATTCCCAACCTATTTACTATTTACTCCATAAATAAAATGTGTGTGTAACCCACGAGTACGTGTGTAGATGATTACACATATGTTCCCAATAGGGTAAATAGGGGGTCACTGGGAACATCAAGTTAGGAATATGGTGGAGGGGGAAGGCTTAAATCCTCGCTCCCTGCATGTTGCAGTCCTATTCTGAATCAGGCCCCATATACCTGGGAACTAAGTTCTGATCATGGAACCCCCAGTGTGTGTCAATGCAATGGGATCCAGTACAGACATGGGCTGGGTGGACATAAGGACATTGTACCATGTAGTTAGGCCCTCAGTAAGTGTCTAGTAAATGCTAAACATTATTATATAATCCAATACTCTGCCTAAAGCAGTATATACCTGAAAACGTCCCTGACAGAGGAGGGTCAACCCTTTCCTTCACAATGTACAAGAGGAGATATTCCATTGAGCTATACAAGTAGGGCTCACCAACATTTTTCTTTAACGAGAACTACTTTTGAGTAATGAAAAATATTCCGAGCAAATTACCTAGATTTGTTCTGTCCTAGAAAGAGAACATGGAATGGAAGAGCATCAGGAAGCACAGAGAGAAATCCTATGAAACACAAGCTTTTAAAAAATGCCTAGAGAGGACGTTTTTGTGATATTTTCCTGGGTCTTTGTGGGGTTTCATGTGTTACTCTGCAGCAGCCAGTATGCTACAAGTAACTTTCAAGCGACCTTTTGGGGACCCCCTATTCTACAAGAAGCTTATTCTATTGATGAATTGTTGTTATCTGAGAGCTATTTCCAATATTTCATCTGTTTTAGCTGTACTCTTGACATCACCTACTAGCATGTAACTTCCCAAGGTCAATAGAGTTGCCTAGTTATTGAGGCATTTAGGATTTTAGTGTTTGGTTCTCTTCTTCTCTGAGTTTAGATTGGTAATAACATTCCAAACAAGCTCAAAGATGCCTATTTTAACAGAAGTAAAAGCCACAGCAGCAAATCAAAGTGTAGATGTTTTAACATTGTTTGTGCCTCGTGATCATAATCTCATAACTTAATTGTGCTTGCTCAGAAATGGAAACAAGGGGATATAAAGGTGTGGAGTTGATGGCAAGTGTATACTTAATCAACCACAAAGGGGTAGAAAGCAGACAGAGTATTTGGATGGGGAAGAAGACAGAGAACGGATCTTAGAATGGGCTGGAAAGAATAGGAAAATACCCATGGTCAACAATTACAAGAGCCAGCCTCACTCAGTCATAGATGGAGAGCCACTGTAGTGTAGTAGTTAGAGAGTTGCACTAAGACCTAGGTGACCTGTGCTCAAACCCCTACTCAACTATGAAGCTCACCAGGCGACCTCTCTCTCAGCCTGACCTGCCTCAAAGGTCCTTTATGCATGGGAGTTTTATCTGAGGTTCGTTGCTCGCTGGACCACCCTTTCCTGTTGGAAGTCTATGCATCAGCAGTCTCCAAGCTCAAATCAAGTCCCCAACCCTTTAAATGCTGCTTTGTAATTGGCTTACCTTTTAGAGCTTACTGTGAGAGAAAATTCCCCCCAAACCCAAATGCTACATTAAAAAGCATTTTAAGAACAACAACAACAACAACAACAACAACAACAACAACAACAACAACAACGGAACAATCTGAAAGGGGGGGGGAATACAAGCCTCAGTTTTAAAAAAGCCTTTCTTTTGCTCAGAAAGAGCTCAGGGGAAGCAGGAAGCATTTGAATCCCTGCCTCTTTACACTCTGCTTTGTAATTGGGTGTGAGAGAGATCAAGCTTGTGTGTCCCACACTTTGCCTTATGCATGGGGATTTCACCCAGGCTGACCTCAAGGGAGAGGGAAGAATTGGGTTAACAGAGGAACAGAAAGTCCCGGGATTTGTGAGGGCTGGCAATGAGGTCATCTCTAATGGACGGAAAACTCATGCAGAACTCCAACGAACGACTGAGACAGACTGGGGGCAAACATGAGTGAAAGTACCCATGCATAAACGTCCAAAGTGCTGTTTTGCGGATAAAAGAGAGTTGGAGGCAACCACCTACTCTAGAGGAAGGGTAGCATAAAAATAGATTCAAATTTCAAATACCTTTATTGGCATAGTACAATCTGCAGTATATAAAAGGATAAAAGTTAGAGTAAAATAAAATTAATGTTAATCATTCCTTAATGTTGTGATTCTACTTCCGACTAGATTCCCATCGGTTGACTACTATCGTCAAAAATTTTGCCACGTTTTTGGTTATCTCAGGATCCTTATCAGCTAATAGTTTGTAAAGTATTGTCGTATTATTTGATGAGAAGTTCAAAACTATAGGTTTTATTAGGTTTCCTCTTGGGGAATCATAAAGATGGCAGTCCAAAAGAATATGAGACAGGGAGTCAGGACATCCTGCACCACATCCGCAGACCCTTTCAGCGTAAGGCGTTTTCAGGAATCTGCCATGAAGGATCACTGAAGGCAATGAATTAGTCCTAGCCTGCATAAAGACTTTCCTGAGTTTAGGATTTTTAAGACGGTCCAGGTAGTTTAAATGGAAATTAGGTGGAAGTCCAAAGTATTGAGGTGAGCAAATTGGCGGCGTTGAAGGAAATTTGCGCTGGAACTCGTGATCAACTAGTCTTTGTTTTATTAGACTTAGGATATAACTCTCTGATGAGGCAACCACACCCATACTGAGGCCATTTAGAGGTGGTAGGTACATACTACCAAGGGAAATATAGGTGTGGGTCTTCCCATTATATGGGATACCAGAGAGATGTGCATCTATCATATATCTAGATAATGGGCAGGGAGAAGGCAAAGCCAGGAACAACTTACCTAAACATTATGCCACAACAGCCTTTCATGTGTAATGCCTCAACTAGCAGATGGCACAGAATAGTGGTTCTGTTGCCTATGCCGGGCAATGGGTTGATATTGCTAGTTTCAGATGTTGTAAAGTACATTTTTATTACAGCTTCTTGATTTCTTAGATTCTGGGATATACTGTGAATTGTAATTTGTTTGTGGGAAAGTTCTTATTGGTATTATAAATCAAATCCCCCCCCCCAATAGCAAAACTCCTGTATGCAAATAGCAGAAAATAAAAGTTCAGGGCCCCCATGTTCTTACCAGTAGACAAATGTAAACATGACCCTTCCTAGCAAGCCTGCAGACACCTTTGGAATTCTGACCCAGCATGGTGGACACAGCCACATTGGGGACCTCTGGTATAGGGTTACTGCTGCTTAGGCAAGGCGTCTGAAGGCAAGGTATAGGGCACTGAATTCACCATCGTCAGTCAGATGAAGAAGGAGAAGAAGAAGAGTTGATTTTTATATGCCAACTGTCTCTACCACTTAAGGAAGAATCAAACTGGCTTACAATCACCTTCCCCTCCCCACAACAGGCACCCTGTGAAGTAGGCGGGGCTGTGAGAGCTCTAAGAGAGCGGTGACTAGCCCAAGGTCACCCAGCTGGCTTCATGTGTAGGAGTGGGGAAACCAACCCAGTTCACCAGATTAGCCTCCACCGCTCATGTGGAGGAGTGGGGAATCAAACCTGGTTCTCCAGATCCGAGTCCACCGACCACCACTCTTAACCACTACACCATGCTGGCTCTCCAGTACTCATTAAGAAAGATCACTCATCCCTTAAATCGCTTTCATTTTCCTTTCCTTTTTTTTTTTTAAAGTAAAGGATTTCTGTAAATGCTGAAATGGGACAGTATGAGACCTTTGCCAAGGAAGCAGGACTATTGTGAAGCCCACTGCATCTGCTCTGGGACAATTCGTCCCCATGTAAACTGGCATAATGCTCTGCAAATGTTTTTGGAGGGACTGGACTCAAGAGTCTTTATATTCATCGCCATGGTTTCTGTGTAGTCCCACATGCATTCAGGCTTGCCACAGAGATTTTTCTAGAAAGCTCTTCTAAAGTGCTAGGAGCCCCATCTTTCCCCTACTGGGCCAGTCATTCCTGCCTCTCTTTCTAACATTATCCTTTGACCTTGGAGTAGGGTTGCCAGGTCCATCTTCGCCACCAGCGGGAGATTTTGGGGGCAGAGCCTGAGGAGGGAGGAGTTTGGGGAGGGGAGGGACTTCGATGCCATAGAGTCCAATTGCCAAAGCAGCCATTTTCTCCAGGTGAACAGATCTCTATCAGCTGGAGATCAATCATAATAACAGGAGATCTCCAGCTTGTATCTGGAGGTTGGCAACCCTACCTGGGAGCCATAGAACATTCCTGAGATGCACATCACAATATCAGTTGGACCTCTGTGGTTGAGCCTGAAACCAGGCTTTAGGAACATCAAATGTGCCCTGTAATAGGATTTTCTGTACACTCCAGTAATTTGATGCAACTGCATTTCAGCACCAAATAGATGAAAGAACCCCTGAGCTATTTAGTCCCTCTCACGGTGCTGTTAATATATAATCCATGAACAGACCCCTTCAGCTCCAGGCGCCCTGGCTGTGGCCACTTTTCATTACATGTCTCCCAATAACCCTGCAGACAAAATTATTCTGACTTTAAAGGCTGAGCAGGTTATCCTTTTTTCATGCAGGGCACCACAAACCATCTGATACTTTAGCATTTGGGAAGATTTCGGCCCATAGAGATTCAATTAATTTTTCATATGCCCAGAAACAGATTCAAGATGTTCTCTCTCAACTCGGACCAAAAGATCTCGGCGCCTATCTAAGTTCTAGATCAGCAAGCAGCTGACTTCAAATGTGCCAAAGGCATAATTGCCATCATATGTGTTCACTAACACAGATGTGTTGGAATCCAGCAAAACAATCCCTGGAACACTCAGTGTGTGAGTTTCACGTCCACATTGACCTGTCCTCGGAAAGGGTCTTCAGAACATTCCTGCATCCTTCTTACAATGTCTGGTAAAAGAAACAGGGTTGGAGCTGTTTTGTTTTGTATGACCCAAGATGTTGCAATCTCTGACATCCTTTTTAATTGCAGGTATAGGTGTAAAGTACACCAACTATTAATGAGGGTTGGCTGGTTTACAGTGCAAGCCAAGTGACACCCTCCTAAGTCCATTGAAGTCAATGAGGTTAGAAGGATGTAAATGTGCTTAGGACTGCACTGTCTTTTACCACAGTCGTTGAGATCAAGAAAGCTGCATTGGGAACTTCTACATGGACTAGATGGTTTCAAAGGACCCCTTTCTAATTGTAGCCCCCCTTTCCACATGGTCCTGTAAACCATTCCTAAAATATATATTTTTAAGGAAGCAGTTTCATTGTAACATGGTCAGGAAAGACATCAAGGGAGGCCTGCTCTAGGGTTGCCAACCTCCAGGTACTAGCTGGCGATCTCCTGCTATTACAACTGATCTCCATCTGACAGAGATCAGTTCACCTGGAGAAAATGGCCACTTTGGCCATTGGACTCCATGACATTGAAGTCCCTCCCCTCCCCAAACCCCACCTTCCTCAGGCTCTGCCCCAAAAACCTCCCGCCGATGGTGAAGAGGGACCTGACAACCCTAGCCTGCACACATGAGGGCATGAGGGCAGTGTGGCTTTTTGGTAGAGCACAGGCTTGATCCCTGGGCGACAGGGGTTGGGGAAAATGTTTCTCTGCCTCAAACTGTGAAGAGCTGTGCCATTCAAAATAGAAATATCAAGCTAGGTGGACCAACGATCAGACCTGGTACAAGGCAGCTTCACATATTCATGCATATGTTCAGTCTTGATGAAGGCATCATAAACTCATGTGCCATGAATTTCAGCTGATAAACCCAATGGCCTATGAACAACAGATAGGCTGTATGCATGCTCCCAGGTTTTTTGTGTTTTTATTTAGTCTTGCTGGTAGTTTATTAAAATATCAGTTTATAATGTTAACACTTTTTATTTTGTTATGTTTTCTTTTCCTCTCTCTTTTCGTTTCTCACATCCAGTCTAGATGTTCTTAGGAGATGCTCAGTGGTGGTGTCTGGTTACCAGGTGCTTTCCATGGAACCCTCTGTCTACGGTTGCCAGGTGCCTGCTGGTGGCGGGCCAACCCCAGTAATGTGCCCCTCTGCCCACCAACCATCTGAGTGCCGGCGGGCAATCGTGCATGTGTGTGCCGACGCGGCACTTCCAGTTTACAACCAGAAGTTTACAACTTCTGGTTGTAAACCGGAAGTGCTGCGTCGGCTCACACGTGCATGATTTCTGGTTTACAACCAGAAGTGCCGCCTCGCGAGGAGCCTTAGACCACTCAAACTCTTAGTATTTTTGCCCCAGTTCTTATTTTGAGTTTTTCATGATTTTTCCATCCTTAGGGAACACCATGCAGCAACCCCGAAAGGAGATTTTTGGGGCAGATCCTGAGGAGGGCTGGGTTTAGTGAGGGGAGGGACGCCAATGCCATGGAGTCCAATGGCCAAAGCAGCCATTTTCTCCAGGTGAACTGATCTCTATCAGCTGGAGATCAGTTGTAATAGCAGGAGATCTCCAGCTACTACCTGGAGGTTTAATTCACAAATAAGAGAACCTATGCTGAAACTAAACTAAGTTAATTAAAGAACCAGCATGAAAGCTCAAGAATTTTCTTGAGCTTTTGTGCTGGTTCTTTAATTAACTACCTGGAGGATGGCAACCGTAGGAAGGCCCCAAATAAAAATCTAGTTCAGCATCCTAGTTCAAAGTACTGAGTTAAATCATTTGATATGAAAGTTGTTCCTAGAATCATTTGAGCAAAATGCATTAAATCAGTGTTTTAACCCATCTTTTAATGTGCATGTATTTCTGTCAATAAAACCAGACCATTTTCTCAACTGGAAGCTTATCTGTTTATTTCTTCTAATGGTCTGCCCTCAAACTCTGATGCACGAGAAACAAATGTAGACCTCTGAGGGGTAATTAGTGAACCATAGATGAGAGATCAATGGTGGGTTCTAATTTGAGTCACTGTCAGAAGAATGCATTGGTAACCTGACCTCAAAGCCAGGAAACTGAAGATCTTGCAATTAACATCCTTATCCCATTATGCAAAAAATAATTTCCATGGCAGTCAATGAACCTGTACGTGCAAAAAGAAAAAAGAAAGAAAGAAAAGCTCTTGGCTTCAGGTGTGAGCAAGTTTGCTTCCTTAATTTGGGGAAAGCAATTACTTTGGTTTGCACCGGAAGAATAGAACCCAGTTCTACATTTCAAGCTTCAAATTTGCAGCCTTCATCTGCTCTCCTACTGCAGGATCTGAAGAAATCCCTCTCACTCTCTGTGTTTGTTTGGACTGTACATTCCATCAGCAAATGTTTCACAAGCTGGATTGCCCACTGTTTCTCTCTTGCTGAAGCAGCTGAAAGCAGTACATGCCCAAGGCGATGACCTTCTGCCTCCAGGAAATCCTGGTGTAGAGGAATAGAAGGAGGAAAAACTGTCGTTTTACAGTTTGTGAGAGACTGGCATGACTCTGTTGGGGAAGCAAATTGAGTCTGTTAATAATGCTGATCGAAAGCAAAAGCATACATGCACCATGGCGTTTGAACGTATAAAGTTGTCTTACAACAGGCGCAACTAGCTCTGTATCTTGGAGCAGTAGCTTTCCAGGGCTGCAGTCAGAGAAAGGCCTTTCCAAACACCTGCTGCGTGGAAATCCTTTAACTGGAGATCAGGGATTGAACTTGACACCTTCTACATGAAAAGCATATGCTCTACCATTGAGTCCCTGTAAAATGTTCCCCCAGATTACACTGTAGAAGTGGAATTTTAGGATTGGTGTGCTACTGGGTTAAGTACATTTAGGATGTTGGCATGAAAAATCTCTGTAGAATATACTTTTAAAAAGACAGGCTTCTTGTATGTCTGGATAAGTATTTAGAGGATGTGACATGGATCAGTGGTGAAACATATTTTGTACACAGAAGGTCTCAGGTTCAGTTCCCAGCATCTCCAATTAAAAGGATCGGATAGCACATGATGTGAAAGACAAAGACCTGAGACTTGGGAGAGCTGCTGTCAATCAAAGTAGACAGCAATGACCTTGACAGACCAGTGGTCTGACTCTAGGGTTGTCAGGTCCCTCTTTGCCTCTGGCAGGAGATTTTGGGGGCAGAGCCTGAGGAGGGTGGGGTTTGGGAAGGGGAGGGACTTCAATGCCATAAAGTCCAATTGCCAAAGGGGCCATTTTCTCCAGGTGAACTGATCTCTATCAGCTGGAGATAAGTTGTAATAGAGGAGATCTCCAGCTATTACCTGGAGGTTAAACTGGAGAAAGAGGGAACCTATGCTGAAAATAGTGGTAACTGTACAAAGAGGCAGCACGTGGCTCAAAATAATAAACATCAATATAAAAAACAACAATTGTGTTTGAAATCTTTGAAATCTGAGGCCGGATTGAAAATTTTCATAAAAAAACCTTAACATCTTGTAGTATCAGATGGGGTTATACATGTGATGAACCATTCTACTAAGTTCTAATTCCTTCTCTAAGAGTGGTTGGGTCGGCAAACTGAAGAAGATTCAAAACTCGTCTTTGCGACGGACCCACCTTGGACCGCATTTTTGTTTTGTTACTATTGTGATTGTAATACCACCATTGTTGTGTATTGCTTACAACCACCACTATTGTTGTGTATTGCTTATAACCATATCTTTTTTGGTCTATATTCAGCCCGGGAGGCTTCATTTTTGTTTAGCTGTTCGGCTTTCCTATATTTTCAGCCTTTTGGCACTGCCTTAAGCCCTGTGAGACTAGCCCTGCGAGGCTATTGTGTGTGTGTGTTTTTTGACACACTTTTCATTTGTTTGGGTGGTCTATTTTCAATACATTTGACAGTAAGACAAACACAATTGTTGTTTTTTAGATTGATGTTTATTATTTTGAGCCACGTGCTGCCTCTTTGTACAATTACCTGGAGGTTGGCAACCCTATCTGACTCAGTACAAGGCCACTTCATATGTCATATGTGTGTTCTCACTGAAGAATGGCTGTTGTATACCCTTGTGGGAAGAGCACTACTACAGGCATTCTACAGAATGTCATCAGCCAGAAGTCATCAGCCTATCACCACACTGACAAGTCAAGAATTTAGCAGCTAAACAAACAAACACAAACAAACAAACACAAAACCTTCCTGTGCAACAGATTTAGGTATTTTATTTATTTATTTAAATTTTTATCCTGCCCTTTCCCAACTGAGGTTGGACTCAGGGCGACTTACATCAATAATATCATCCACAACATTCCAGTTAAAATACAATTCATCATGATAAATAATAATAAATAGTTTCAAATTAAAAACATATAGTATCCCAGAGTTTTAACAGTTAAAATCAGAGAGTCTAGATGGTGCTTTTCATACCAGTACTGCTAGCAAAGCAGTCAGGGGAGAAGGTGAGGCAGCCCAAGTAAGGATAGAGCAGGGGGGCAGCTATGATGGAACCGTCACTGCCCTCAACCACAGGCCTGGTGGAACTTCTCCATCTTGCAGGCCCTGTGGAATTGAGCCAAATCCTGCAGGGCCTGAGTCACATTAGACAGCGAGTTCCACCAGGCCAAAGCCAAAACAGCTCTGGCCCTGCTTGAGGACAGCTGGATACTTCTCAGGCCAGGGACCACTAATGAGTTATTGCTAGATGAGTGTAATGCTTTTGAGGGGTGTATTGGGAGAGATGGCTCCATAGGTATGATTATTTAGGGCTTTGAAGGTCAATACCACACCCTTAAACCTGATCCAGAACTCAACCTGGAACCAATGCAGCTGGCGGAGCACCAGTTGAATATGTGCTTGGCACGGGGTCTCCATAAGAAGAAGAGTTGGTTTTTATATGGCAACTTTCTCTACCACTTAAGGGAGAATCAAACCGGCTTACAATCACCTTCCCTTCCCCTCCCCACCACAGACACCCTGTGAGGTAGGTGGGGCTGAGAGAGTGACTTGCCCAAGGTCACCCAGCTGGCTTCATGTGCAGGAGTGGGGAAACAAATCCAGTTCACCAGATGAGCCTCTGCCGCTCATGTGGAGGAGTGGGGAATCAAACCCGGTTCTCCAGATCAGAGCCCACTGCTCCTAACCACTGCTCTTAACCACTACACCAAGCTGGCTCTCGCCGCCACATTCTGGACTAGTTGAAGTTTCTGGAGAAGTCTTAAAGGCAGCGCTGTGTAGAGCGAGTTACAGTAGTCTAGCCTGGAGGTGACCATTGCATGGATTACCGTAGTTTGCTCAGGATGGGACAGGAAGGGCACCAGCTGCTTAGCCTGGCGGAGATGGAAAAATGCCACTCTAGCTACGTTTGTGACCTGTGCCTTCATTGATAAGGAGGCATCCAGTATCACATCCAGACTCTTAATGGTGGTGCAGGTCTTTTGCACCCCGTCAAGAGTCGGGAGCAGATGCCCTATCTCCACCCCTCCCCGGCCCAGCCACAGGACCTCTGTCTTTGATGGATTTAGTTTAAGCCAGCTTTGCTTCAACCATACCATAGTCTCCAGCCACCTGGCCATAGTATCTCAGATGGCATCTGGCCGGCCACCCATCAGCAGATATAGCTGGGTATCATCCTCATACTGGTGACAACCCAGCCCCAAACTCCGGACTAGCAGTCATACTAGTACACCCATTAGTATGCCATACCAGTGGGTTTACTACCCTATCTGGAGCAGTGATTTACTGCACCTAAGAATTTGTGAAAATCAGTTTCTGCTCTTCCTTCCTATCAGAGTCATGACTGTGACTTGATGGCTTCCGTTTCAAGAAATCAAGCAAGCTTATTTTTAGAACAGAAAAAATATTTTCAAAAAACTAATAAACCTATGCCAGAGGGTAGCCCTGCCTACCCCCGGAAGTGGTACTTCTTGCACTCCAGTATCCTGATGCTCCCAGCTCTATCCACCCAAGTTTCTACCAGGCTCAGGGTAGATTTTTCAAGATTGTTATAATCCAGGTGATCCTAAAAATAAAAAAATAAAAAGCCCCTTTAACTACAATAACCCTAAACTTGGAAAAGTGCTTGAAAAAGGGGTATGGGTAAAGAAGTTATCATACATTCTTGGACACAAGTAAAGGCTTCTATTTTTGTTTTGTTTTTTTAAACATACTTATTCATTGTCCGTGTTTCTGATGCGAACAATCCACAAAGACTAAAATAACACATAGACATTTGGGCATTGTTAAACGGATTCTGTTTGTAATGAAGAAATCAGCAGTTCTCCCTTCATTTCTTTGATGCCCCAACTGGAAATATGGAAGCACCACCTATATATCATATTCTCCTGAGAAGACCAAGAAATACTTTTCAGATCATGAGCAAAGGGCTTGGGGTGTCAACAGCTATGGAACATTCCTTTGTTGCTGAACAGCAGCAGACTGTCAACTGATAAAACAATTGATTCATTTATCATCTACCTTTTAGCTAACCATTCCCTTATTAAGTTCAAATACATTTTCAGATGAGTAGACCCTCAATATTAAATGATGTGTAAAATAAGTTTTATTTTTAACAAATCTTCTGATAATCACTAGACGGAAAGATGGTGATTAATATTTAACTTTTCACTAGTTTTTTGGTCTCCTAATGATTATTAAACTGAAGCTTCAGTGTCTTACTAATATAATTTTGCAGCCTGTTTGCAGAGTAGAAAAGGCTGAGTATTGACTATAGATGGGGTAGAAATACAGTCTACTATTTATGTAGTAAAAATATGAAAAATAAGCCAAATCTGCCAGTGCAGAAGAGACGGCTCTAAATTTTCTTTAATGTCTTTATGCTGTAAAAGGTAATGGAAACCAGCCACACTGATAAAATCTGGAACTATCATTTTAAGAAGAAGGAATTTTTGGTTTCTCTTGACAGAAATAAATAACATAATTTAAATTCTTCAGATTACCCTCTTTGCTTATGAGCTTTTTTTGGTTTTGTTAATAACGACTGTAGAAAAAGTTGGAGAATCCACATTTCAATGAAACAAAACCTGAAGACAAAACAGCATATTGAATTTAGTTCAGAAAGAAACATCCACGGAGCAAAACCAGAAGGCAAGGGAAACCTACTGAGAGAAAGGCCAAAGCAGCATGCTTTCAGTTAAACAAAAATCCTTCCTGCTATTTGCAGCTGAATATAGGAGAAAACATCCAAAAGAAAAGTTCAAAGTTAGATGTAATAGCAGAGAAGAAAAAGAAAAAATGGAGGGCAAGTGGGAGAATAAAAGAGATCCTAACTTGGGACAACAGATGCACCAAATGATAGGAAAGGGATATTCTGCGAAATTAACAAAAAAATGTAAAATGAAACTTTGAATATTACAAAATATTGTCGAAGGCTTTCACGGTCAGAGTTCATTGGTTCTTGTGGGTTATCCGGGCTGTGTAACCGTGGTCTTGGTATTTTCTTTTCTGACGTTTCGCCAGCAGCTGTGGCAGGCATCTTCAGAGGAGTAACACTGAAGGACAGTGTCTCTCAGTGTCAAGTGTGTAGGAAGAGTAATATATAGTCAGAAAGGGGTTGGGTTGAGCTGAATCATTGTCCTGCAAAAAGTGATAATGTGATAATGTGCTAATGATTAGCACATTATCTTGATACTTACAGGACAATGATTAGCACATTACCTTTGATACTTTTTGCAGGACAATGATTCAGCTCAACCCAACCCCTTTCTGACTATATATTACTCTTCCTACACACTTGACACTGAGAGACACTGTCCTTCAGTGTTACTCCTTTGAATATTACCTTTCTGTAGATCGAACCCATTTTAAGTTAAAGCAGAACATGGACACACTAATAAAAGGAGATGAAATTTCCATTTAGAATAAGCTGATCTTTTGGGAAACCTTCACATATCTAGGGTTTCCAATAGACCTTGAGAAAAAAGTCTTGTCCCTTTAACAGCAGCTTAATGTATAGAACCAGCCAGTTGAAGCTTTTCATGGCATAGAGGTAAACAGCATAATCCGGTAAATAACGTTCTATTATGTCTCCATTAAAGGAACAGGATAGCTTTTCTCTGAGCCTGTTGCCATCCCGACATGACTCTCTGTGATCACCTCAATTTCCAGTGGGGGTATGGAACGAGAGAGGAGGACTTGTACAGAAAGAATGAGCATATATAGTGGGCATTCACATTTGGAGGCTGTGCAGAAGATGGTCATGAATTCCATGATTTTTTAAAAAATTAGGTCAGTCTACTGGCAGTCTGATTCCTTGTTGAATTTTGTGACTCTACATTAGCTCTATCTTGGCCAGGGGTGAGCTAATACAGGCCAATATGCAGTACCAGTAAGAAAGTGGCCAGAGTGGTACCTCACATTTTCTGCTTCAAGCCCCCAACAGAGACAGTACCTGTAGGAAATCTGAGTTACTCTTGCTGCTGGCCCTCCTGATCAGATATTAAAGGAAATCAGAAGAGATAAAATGCCAAAGTGCCTGGTGGAGCCAAACCATTGTACATTTGGGGCTTGCTATTTTATCTTTAGTTTCAGCGAGGGATGTTTTCACTTGTACTTTAAGCGTTATTTCCTTCAAACAAATTCCAAATGATAACAAATACTAATAAAATATTGTCACACATGAACATTTCCATGAGCAGTGAAAATTTCCTGGGGTAATGCTTATCTGGGTTGGTTCTTTTTGGAGGGGAGACCACAGTAGACATGATATTTTTTCAGCATTTGCTTTATTTACAAATATATAAGTACGGCATAGTTTGAGGCAAAGAAGCCCTTCTACAGGGTATCAGATCTGCAACCTCACATCAGAACCCCAGAGAGATACTCCATCCACTCCCCAGGTACTTCAGCCAACTCACAGCAGAGTCTGTAATCTTCTCTCTGTGTCTCTTCCAGAATCTAAAATGGTACTTTCTTTTTCACACAGACACACACCCTCAGCTACAGGGCGGGGCTGGGAAGGGTTCACCTCAAGTCCTGTTGGGCGCTTGGTCAGAACCAATTCCTAACTCTTAAAGCCCATTTTGGAGATGTCGACAATTATTAAGACACAGTAACATTCCTTGTGTAATGTAACATATAATAATCAGAATCCAAGCCTGTAACAATACGCACAGTGTGGTCAATCTGATTATGCACAAAAATATTTTCAGTGACCTGATATAATACTACTGAGATTCTTTTTGGTACTACTGCCTTTTCCCCCTTCTTATGACAGAAAGACTAATTTCTAAATTTAAAAATGCAAACCTCCACATTCAGCAGAAAGAAGAGAGGGTCCTAGTGGGGGCATGGTCTTTTACTCAACCGAATAAGTTTAATCTTTGCAGCATGTGTTCATGTCTTTCTTTGTTAATTTACCCAATGGTGTTGAAATAAATGCATCCGTCTTGCTCTAAATTAAAGCCATAGTAAATGCTTTTCTATCCCAACTGCCTGCTGATTCACTGAGTGAGATCATTGGAGATGGTTTAATCTGAAAAGGAAAATCCTCTTAGCTATTTTCCTAAAGACTTGCTGAGTGGGCTAAGAGCAGGCATTCACATAGGAAGGGATGGAGGGCATGGCCACAGGTTTTACCCAAGCAATAATTTGCTAGAGAACCACATTTTTAATACTATCTTGAGAGGCCTTTTAGAGCTGTTCCCTGCTGTTCCAGCAATGTTAATCATACTGTATTCAAGCAAGGAAGTTATCCATCGGGACACTCCCAAGATGGCAGCCTCCTTTTGCTGGGCCCATGAATCTCAAAGTACAGGACAAGGATGGATTAGCTGCTACTTAAGTAATGAGGAATACTGCAGAATGCAATCCTATGCGGTTACTTCGGTCTAAATCTATTGGTTTATACTCTACATGGGATTGCATTGGACGTTATCTGGTGTTTAACAAAATAAATACTGAGGTCATAATGTTCCTTCGATTAGTTTTCTCCAAACATCCCTGAAGGGAAGTAGTAAGAGTCCTCTGCGTGTTCTGTAAGGTGGAATGGTTGGTATGTATTAATAAATCATAGTTAGTGATATCAAGTAATAATGGGATTCCTCCAAAAATAGAGTTCAGTGGCTGGAGATGTGTGTCTACAGGAATTCTTCAGGTATAGATGGTCTTTTCTGCCTCTCTAGTTGGTCTGTCAGTCTTTGTACTTTTAAATATTAGTATTAATTGAACATTTTTCTATACCCGTGGTTACTGTGGGCAATGGGCAAGATAAAATAGGGCCAAAATTGTTTGGTGGAGGTGTGTGGGAATGTCATGCAGCTGTTCTTAGTGTACTTTTTAAAATAGAGGTTGTTCACAGTTGTTGTTCCCTTTTTTAAAATGTCACAGAGATGCACATAAATACCTAATTGAAAAAGAAAACTAGAATGTACTTAATGCAAGATGCTGACTCACACTGGCACACAGCCAGTGTGAGTCAGCGTCTTGCATTAAGTACATTCTAGTTTTCTTTTTCAATTAGATGTTTATGTGCATCTCTGTGACACACTGGCACACAGCCAGTGTGGCTTAAACCATTTTTCCACATTGCAATTTACCAAACGTCTTTACAAACATTTGAAGGAAATTGAGAGAAAAAAAGCATCTTAACAATGTGTGTATCACACAAGAAAGTATTAATCAAAATGACAAATGAGCTGAAATAATTAAAAGCTATATCAAATCATGGCCTCCTGAAAAGAAATGACAAGAAAGGCTTTATTAGGAACATTATATATTTATTTTGAAACCAATTCATATATTATTTTACAAGCAACACCATTTGTGACAAAAGCTGTCTTTTATACTACAGCAACACACTGGACTATCTACTTCCCTAAAAGAAATGCCAGGAAATAGTGGCCAATCACCGAAGCAATGTATTGTGGGATATATAGAACAAACAAAATCACTGTGTAGTAACACAACAGGTCAGTAACTATGGTCAGTGCAACAACAGGCATGCACAAGGAAAAAAATACCAGCCACAGCCAGCGGCGCTACAACACTTGAGCGTACATTTGAGGAAGAAGCAAACATACAAGCATTTCCCATGTGCTAAGCTGTCCACAGGAGGCCCGTGGCGCAGAGCGTTAAGCTGCAGTACTGCAGTCAAAAGCTCTGCTCACGACCTGAGTTCGATCCCGATGGAAGTCGGTTTCAGGTAGCCGGCTCAAGGTCAACTCAGCCTTCCATCCTTCTGAGGTCGGTAAAATAAGTACCCAGCTTGCTGGGGGTAAAGGGAAGATGACTGGGGAAGGCCCTGGCAAACCACCCCGCAAACAAAGTCTGCCTAGGAAACATTGGGATGTGATGTCACCCCATGGGTCAGGAATGACCCGGTGCTTGCACAGGGGACCCTTACCTTTTTAAGCTGACCACAGGTCTTAATTACAAGGTTATTCTAAAATGAAGTTGTGTTTCTTTATGATGATGCTATTCTCTACAGAAAGCAATCTTCTAGTTTCATGAATACATGGAGAAGAATGGGAGTTTTCATAATTTAAATCAAATATTTTCCTTAATATTCTATCATAATATAGAATTAGTGGGACTGATATACACCTGTGCATTGCAATGGCAGGATTCTTTAGGCTTAGCTCATGATTAGCACATGCTGTTCCAGTTTCCTTGTGATTGGGCAGCATGGGCAGTGGCTCTGTTCAAAATTTCTTTCTTTCTTTCTTTCTTTCTTTCTTTCTTTCTTTCTTTCTTTCTTTCTTTCTTTCTTTCTTTCTTTCTTTCTTTCTTCCTTCCTTCCTTCCTTCCTTCCTTCCTTCCTTCCTTCCTTCCTTCCTTCCTTCCTCTCTCTCTCTCTCTCTCTCTCTCTCTCTCTCTCTCTCTCTCTCTCTCTCTCTCTCTCTCTCTCTCTCTCATGCTTAAGAAACAGAATGCACCTAATTGCCCAGACTTCTGTTCTCTGTAATTCATGTATTCCCAAAAGTCCATTCCTCATTTTATGGTATATTCTCCATTCTGTCTCTCACACTTTTTTTTATGATCATGTTGTGCAAGGTCTCATTAGATTATCTATGTAATTTGGAGTGGAAGCTCCTTAGGGTAGAGACCTCATATTTGGCCTAATACATAATACTTCATCATGCTGTTAAAGGTGTCTTCTGGGACTGCATTAAAGAGGAATGGTATATCATTAAGGGGAAGCATCTGGTGGCTTCTGACACCTGGGGTCTCTTCTGCCATCAACAAAACACAGTAAAGTGCATTAGTCAGGTTTTTGTTACTTTAAAGTAACAGGATTTGAATCAGAGAGACTCAATAGAGCAGTCAAAATTCTCCTGTATAGCAAGACATAAAGCAACAGACTTCTGATTAAGCTGATATGCGAAACAAGGATAAATCGCAAAATCTTGTATAGTTTGCTTTGTTTTGACAGAAGTGTTTTGGAAATTATAAGTTGATATTTAAAATTATAAATCACCTTTCTGAAAATTATATAATTTATTCCATTTGGGTGTATAGTGGTATTTTTTCCTCTATATATAAATATGTGCTTTGGGTACCACTTCCCTATTGATATTTAACCTCCAGGTATTAGCTGGAGATCTCCTGCTATTACAACTGATCTCCAGGTGATACAGATCAGTTCACCTGGAGAAAATGACAGCTTTGGCAATTGAACTCTATGGCATTGAAGCCCCTCCCCAAACTCCGCCTTCCTCAGACTCCACCCCAAAAACCTCTCGCTCGTGGCGAAGAGGGACCTGGCAACCCTAGCAGTATCTCATGTTCAATGCAGTGGCTAAAATCCTACATTTTTTAACTTATTGGTTAAAAAGAATCCATTTTTAACATGCAACATGTCTAAGTAAATATATCAACAAGGTAGATCTTCCAAAAGATCCCTGTAAAATTATAATGCATTCATTCCAAACTATATTTCAGATTACAACAAATGACATATACAAAATAGCTCACCATTTTAAATGTTCAAATCACTTAAAATAGTTTAACTTGGGTTGCTGTTTTTCTGTTCTAGCCAGTTGCCAAATGAGGGATTACTTTTACTAAGGAAAGGAATGGGAAGAGTTTATGTTTTTCATTTGTGAATGGAAGTCCACCACACACATACATCCTATAAGGAGGGAGCCCCTCCCCTATGGAGGATGTATAACTGCATATATGATGAACAAAGAGTTAACCTTTAAGAGATTCTCAGGGGAAAAAAAACTGGCAGGGAGTGGGCGGATCTAAGGAGCTCACTCTTTTCTGAAAAAAAAGAGAGAGAATATGTTTTTGTTAGCTGTTTTTGACTTGGAAGTTGAGGGTTCAAATTTGCCTAAGTGGTTGTGAAACAACTCCTGTGGAGTGACAGGCAGAGATTGGGGTAGACCTATAGAGAGAACTGGAAGAGAGATTTGAGGAACAATCTCCATACTTCTTTGTTCTCTGGGGGAGAGATATTGTATAATCTCCACACTTCCCTGTTAGCTAGGCAGCAGTCTGAATAGGAACATCTATAGGAAGCTCTGTGAACAGAATTTAGGAACTTAATTTAAGAATTGGAATTCTGTACTAACTAAGCCATCTAAGATCTATGCCTTCTCTGTAGTAAAACTTATAAACTAGCTCTGGTTCTATGCCTTCCCTACATACCATTTTCCCTCCAAGTCCATCCCTTATACAGTGTTTAATAAATCTCTGTTACTTGGTTGTTAACTTGATAAAGCCTCTGGTGTCTCATTTCTACTGAGATAAAATAAGTAAAGGGATTAGGGAGAAAAAATAAAATTCCAATCGAACATTTTGGAAAGCGGTCTCTTGCTTGGTATGCACAGATCGTGATAGCACACCATTGTACATATGCACAAAAGGGGCAGGGTAGGCTTCAGTCAACAGATCATATGAACATATGAAGCTTCCTTACACTAAGTCAGGCAGTTCTATCTGGGCCCACAGGATAGTGGTGGCAGTGGGCGTTCTGTCCAGCTAACCCAGCCCACCTGGTAGTTTTGCTGTTACCACCCACCCTTATTTTTGGCTGAGGGGGTCACTCCACATGGACTGATAAAGTCATGATCAATTCAGGGAAGTGCCTATGTGTAATCTACCCATCCATCTATCAGCTGTGGGACCACCATGGCTCTTCTTTTCGGGTCTACTAGAGAGTGTCCACATATGGGTTGATTGATTGGCAGCTCTAGTGCTGCTGTCACCATTCTACTTGGCTCACCTTCTCACTCAGTGGCACTTGCGGAAGAGGGAGGAGTACCGATTTTACCCCCTTGTCCTTCCTCACTCATGTCCTCCTATCTGAAGACCCATTCCTCTCTCCAGGCCCCGTGATCTTAGAATAATTTTTCTAGGGGTGAAAAGGGATAGCAGGAATGGGGGGAAATTGTGGGGAAACTCTGCATTCCATGCATGGATGGTTGGATATGGGCCAGTGGGAACAGATGGTGCCATCTGCACTTCAACCTGACTGATGTCCACCATATGAGCTCTATAACTGGATTTTGTACGAACAATGTCTGGAGTTGAATGGAACTTTCTATAATAATGCTTATGTGTAAGGCAGCAGTCAAGCATCACCTTCCTGAGATGATGGATTGAAAACACAAGGGTTTTTCTGTCATTTTGACACTAACTCTTGTATACTATTTCAATGAAAAACCAGAAGGCGGTTGTGTTTTGTTGAGATATAGGTTGGGATGGAATCTGTCTGTTGGTTCATATCATCTGTCAAACAAGAAATAATGCTTCTTAAAGGATGTGATTTAGACACCAAGCAGATGTCATAGATGTGTATCTGACTGCATTGTATTGCTAGCCACAATAATGAGACTAAGTATGTGTGGTGGTATTTGTTAAGATTCATCTCTTGTTACAGTGTTGTGCCTCTCCCATGCCTCCTCCTGTGGCCTCTCCTCCTGTTGGACTACAGATTATAAACTGCCTGGGGTGGTGACTTGGACTTTTTTTGCTTGAACTATGAACATACTGTTGTTGTTGTTGTTGTTAGTAGTAGTTGCATCTTCACCATCGTCTTATGTAATATAAATGATACTGGTTGTGAGCAAGTTCCTTGTAAAAGGGAAATCTACTCCTGTTTTACCTAATGCTTGCAAACAGAATACAGCAGTGGTCACTGCTTGCATTGGTTCTGTGATTACTTCCTCAAATTCCTTGCTGATATATCCCAGGCTTCGCACCTTGACAGCTAAATAGGATAACATTTTCTCAGTAAGCTTAACTCAACAGACCCATAAACCCTAGGACCCTTTGACAGTTGGGTGCTTCGAACACTTAATCAGATAACCACTTGAGGCCATGCTTTCACCCTCTGCTAAACATCAGAAGTACCCAGGAAGCCATATTGGATGGGAACAGATTTGATTAGTCAGCAAGCCTGTAGATTCTGGAAGATAAAAAGGAACGTTTTTTCTAACATGCAGTTATGCACCCTGAGTAATCCTTTGTTATGTTGATGACTCTGAATATTGGCTAAAGTTTTCTCAGTAGGTGGTGATTGTTAGGAGACAAACCTCTGATAGCACTCCTTCCCTCATAAGGAAGCTAATGCGATTTGTATATGACTGGAATCACTAAAAATGACAGGAGAAAACCAGTCATAAAACAGTCAACTAAAATGCAGCAATGAGTACCCGGCTTGCTGGGGGTAAAGGGAAGCTGACTGGGGAAGGCACTGGCAAACCACCCCTTAAACAAAGTCTGCCTGGAAAACGTCGGGATGTGACGTCACCCCATGGGTCAGAAATGACCCGGTGCTTGCACAGGGGACCTTTACCTTTAAAATGCAGCAAAACCAAATCATCCAGACAGAAAAAATTTATTGAATATAGGCGAAAGCTAAAAAAACACTGACACCTTACAAGTTCAACTGATAAACTAAATTTACATTCCTTGAAAAAGGGAAAGCAATTGTAAATTTTGTTAACATCCCTTTAAACATAGTAAAGCTAGACATTTATATTTGCTATTTAGCTGGATTGAAAGAACACTTTCTGGAAATTACCAAATGCATCCCTCAATTATTCAGGCACCAAATTACAGAGAAATTTTCAGATGTATATATTGACTTACAAAACTATATTTTAAGATATCTGAATGGATAAGATCTAACTGTAGATAAGAACTGTATGGATCAGAGCTAAGGAAAAAATGAGTTTGAACTATTATTTTACATATTTTAATTTCAAATACGCTGACTGCTTTTGAGTTTCTTTGGCATTTGGAATCCCGTCCAAGGTAAACATGCCTTGGCCTTCGGACATCTCGTGCAGTGAAGATTTAAAAGGTACTTCACTGAAGGGGAAGCTGTGTTTACTGGAGCTAGGAGTACCTACATCAGGGGGGAATTTGTGAAAAATTGGGCTTCAGAGATGGGATTATTTTATTTTACTATTTATTTATCATACTCATCATATTACCTCCCCACTCTTTCTCTAAGGGCCTCAGAAAAGCTTAGACTTGGTTTCCAGGTGGTCTCCCACACAGGCAGCTTCCACCGCTAGACCTGCTTATCTTCAGCAGTAGAATTTATCCTCAGACTTTTCCCTGAGATTAATTTGCTTGCAACTTCTTTTACTCACAGAAGATGGCAGCATACGAACATAGAAGGCTGACTATTGCAAGGGAGCTGCAAATTAAAAAAAGAGACAGGTTGAAATATGGAACACATTTGGAGTAAGCATACTTGGGTCTGACAGGATAAAAGGAGGATGAATAGATAGTCTGATAAAACATCTGAAATTACCAAACTACACAGCAATAGCCATATGAGCAAATAAACTAAATATGCTTTCACACTGGTGATCACACCCACAAGGAATAATATGCTGGAAACCATAAGCCTATTGCTTTTATTCCTTGAGAGCAGGGGTGGGCCAATATCGAGCTCAGGGCATCTGCATTTTAAAAAAAGAAAACCAGAGCCCCACGATCTATCAGCTGGAGCCAGTTACAAAATGGATGCTCTTGGATGGAAGAAAAAAAAAGGAAAAGGTAGTCCGCTGTGCAAGCACCGGGTCATTACTGACCCATGGGGTGACGTCACATCCCAACGTTTGCTAGGCCAACTATGTTTATGGGGTGGTTTGCTATTGCCTCCCCCAGTCATCTACTCTTTACCCCCAGCAAGATGGCTCTTGGATGGAGCCAGTTATAAAATGAAATGGTACTTTGGGGGTGGAGCCAGTTATAAATTAGCAGCTGGGGGTGGAGTCGGGCACAGTTAGCTGCTGTACCTGGTGAGCCACACATTGGAGTGCTCTACCTATTGAAGTATGTCTGAATGATTATAGATCAGGAAATTAAACAGCAAATCCCGAAACCTTACTGTGGCTAGGAATGCTGCACACATACTGGATCACAGCCAGCTAGGGAATACTACCAACAAATTCTATCATACACTAAGACCTGGAGACTTGTTCTGTTGTGCTTTTAAATTCTATCCTTTAATTCATGTTATACAGAGACAGCCTCTTGCAAAGTGTAAGTGGCAAAATTGCATAGGACTGAGCCATAGTCCTTTCACAGGACTTTCAGTTAGGTCTGGATGCTCAGCGTTATTTTAGTTAGGAGGATTCAGCAGAGGCAAGGGCATAGACTTTCCAGTTTCCCAGGGGGCACTGGGGCTGGGCCAGAGGCATTGCTATGACATCGCAGGGAGGGGCCAGTGACATCACAGGGAGGGGCTTCCTTTGCCACTATCTATGGAGGCAGGGCCATGGGGGATTTAGGAAGGGGTTCCCCAGAAATTTAGGGGGGCTTCCCAGAAATTTAGGGAAGCTTCAACAAATGATCTTCAGACAGCTGAAATGCAACTTTAACTTTTAATTAACAATGTAAACTGTTTCTTTATTTACATTTTAAAAATTACAGTACAATCAAACATACTCCTAATCCCCTATTACCCCTCCTGCAGCTCCCACAAGCATCCTCTCCTGCCATATTCCACCTATCCTTCCCAATTTCCCTTCACCTCCCCACCACAATAAGTGGTAAACCTATACAAATTGCATCATCTAGGCACAACCGACTTGTTAAGATGTAGCAAATCAAAATACGCTATACTTAAATGACACATAAGAACATAGGAAAGACCATGCTGGATCAGACCAAGAGGAACCGGCAGATAGGCTTGCCAAAAGGTCCCCACTCTCACCCCCACAGGACTTCTGTGCTTTTGACTTTTGCATGATAAAAAGAGATTTAGGAGTGAAATTTTCCCCACTATGCAGATCAATTGACTGGGAATACTTCACCTCTCCAGTGTTTAACCTGCAGTTGTCAGAGAATTTCTTATTTAAAATTGTTAGTGGTTAGTGTTAGATTAGGATCTGGGAGACTACGGTTCAAACCCCCATAATGCCATGGAAAACATAAGTTGTTTTGTGTCACCCTTGGGAAAACCAAGAGCGTATAAATGAAGTAAACAAATAGAAAAGTGTTTATTCCCAAGGAAGCACTTTGAGAAAGCCACATCACCCCATTTATCCTAACATTTCAGGCTGCTGCTGAGAGAAACGTAAATGTTAAAATGAAAATTGGACGGTTTCTGTGCACCTTTAGAAATTTGCAAATGTATTGCAATCTCACATCTTGAGAGAGAAAATAGATTTTTAGAAAATAAAGAACAAATTTTGGAGGACAAGCAGAAATAGAATTTTTTTTTTCATGTTTAAATGCATTGAAGATTTTCTCCATCGGTGGCTACCAAGAAGTCCATTTTTTTTTAAATCAATGGCTTACTCTGAGATGGGGCTTGGTTGACCCACTGGTCATCCTACAGTGAAGGAGACAGGATGCATGGTAGCAGCACGCCACCAGACCCTGCGGCTGTTGTCCAGCCCACCATTCTCATCTCTGTGCTCTGCTTCAACCATCCTGTGGATTGTGCACAATGATCTGCCTCTCTCAGCTCTAGATTCTGCATTTAGGAGTGCAGGCATTTGTCCCCCCCATCTTATATGGAAAAGGAAATGGTAGGGATCCTGGTATTCGAAGATCTCCATCATTCAAGACTAGAAAACGAAGAAAGGCAAAAGTTCTGGGGCCTGGAAGAACCCTCTTCCCAGAAGGATCGGATGTCCCATTCTTGATTATTTTTCCATGATGTACTTTTTGATTTTAAAAGAATCCCTGGTTTGATTGCAGGATTATGGGCCAAACCCTGAAAAAGCAAGGCCCTTGTAAATTTGAAAACAGCAAAATGTTACCTTGATTCTCTTAGGGGACATGTAGATTGGAATATGTTATTCAGCCTTGTTTGTACAGAGGTGTTCGAGATCCGACAACAATGAAACGGAACTCATTTGTTCAGGTACTATGTAAAACTCCAGTAGAGGAAAAAGACACTTGGCTGGTGGGAACAAACAACTGGTTCTTCCCCCTAGAAACAGTTGTTCTTCTTGGTCAAGACCAAGGTCATTGGCGGGGCAGTTGAAGAGAAAATATGCAGAAGCTGTATTGGAATGGCAATTAAATAATATTTTTGAAAGGCCTTTCCTATCCCTTCCTTTTTATTAGTTTCACATATTATAACACCCCCACACAATATTATAACATATTATATATAATGTATTATATATAAATGATAATTATTACAGATTACAAATAAGAAGGACAGTAAAGTATTTATAGTTGCCTGTATCAATGACTAGGGATGGAGTAGAGTAGAAATCTTTTGTCAGTTTACTGGGGCTTGCTCAGTAGTTTAGTTAAATGCTTATATTGATATAACAGTTGATGCCAAATTCCAGAAAAATAACTGGAATTCTGTTGCAGATTTGTGTGTGCGGGGGTGGTGGTGGTGGTGGTGTCTAGTTGGACAGTATCTATTATGGAATATGGAGGACTCACTGTGGGTTGTATCTGGAATCCCCCTACCACCACCCCATCCTGCCAGAGGGCATAAACCTACCTGGAAGCTTTGTGGACCTGGTGTGCACCAATATTGATGTGTGTCAGGTCTAGAAACTGCCAGGTGGGCCTTGTGGACCCAAGGGCTATGTAGAGTCCTACAACTTCTGAGAAAACATACCTTTGCCAGCTTCCTCCGACTTCATGGAATAATCCGCTCCAAAACTTTGATCTGAATTATCCCATGGAATTATCCCATGTAGGATCACCCATCTCTAGTAAATATGTGTGGCGTGAATTAGTGTTCAGGTGATCTTAGGAAGGAACTGTGGCTGAGTGACAGAGTACATGCAGAAGGTCCCAGGTTCAGTCCCCTGCACCTTCAATTGAAGGGTCTCAGGCAGCAGTTGTCAGGAAAGACCCTTGAGAGCAAGTGTGGTGTAGTGGTTAAGAGTGGTGGTTTGGAGTGGTGGACTCTAATCTGGAGAACAGGGTTTGATTCCTCCAAATCTGGTGAACCAGGTTGGTTACCCACTCCTACACATGAAACCAGCTGGGTGACATTGGGCTAGTCACAGTTCTCTTAGAGTTCTCTCAGCCCCACCTACCTCACAGGGTGGCTCTTGTGGGAAGGGGAAGGGAAGGTGATTGTAAGACGGTTTGATTCCCCCTTAAGTGGTAGAGAAAGTCGGCCTATAAAAACCAACTTCTTCTTCTTCTTCTTCTTCTTCTTCTTCTTCTTCTTCTTCTTCTTCTTCTTCTTCTTCTTCTTCTTCTATGCAGACGGTCAGAGAGGACAGCACCAGAGGCCCAGTATAAGGCAGCTTTTTAATGTGAGACCTGAAATCAAATTCTATCATGGAAAATAAAAATTTATTTTCAGTGGGGTGATTATAAACTGAGAGGTGTTTTGAGCTCCAGGATGTGGTTTAACATAGAATCCATCCTAAGAACCATTTAACAATTCTATTCTACAACAGGTTGCCCCACATGTCTGCACCCGATGTGTAGTAAAATCCTAACCCTCCGTGAAAAAGCTTGGCCCTGGGTAGAATGGTCATCTGTACAGATTTGATGCCAGTCCACAATTTCCCTTAAATTCATCTTTAAGAATCTCCGTGAATAATTCATCCTTAATTGCCTTTGTGCCCTGGGACTACGTTCTCAGTTGGCAGACTCACTGTAGCTTCATAGATTCTGGCTGATGCAAAAAAAGAAAGTGCAGTGAGCTTATTAACTTTGGGAGAGCCAGGTCAGTTTACATTGGCTGAAAACCGGGTTCCTCGCAGTCGCTTCCAGATAGACGATACTATAATGATAATATTTTAGCTGTTGCATCTCTGAAACCAGATGATTCTGCCCAGCCCAGGCATACTTTGCATGTATAAACAATAACAGACGCAGAGTTTTCTTGCCTTGTAAAAACACACCATTTGTATATTTCAGTTTAACGAGCAAGGAAAGGGTTGCAAGGTGCAATTATACAAAATATATACTGTGCTGATTAGGGATTCTTTTCTCTTTAATGTTCAGAAGAAGGCTTTGAGTTTATGTTAAATCTTTCTCTTTCTTTCTCTAATGAGATATGGCTTATCTGACTCAGGCCACAGAAAAGATACAATTAGCCTGACAAAAACAGCTACCGTTTAATCAGTACGGGAAGAATTTTCTTTACAAAGGCATGAAATGAAGTCTTGGTTGTACTAAAGTTCCCCCAAAGGGAGTTACCTTACTTTGGTGAGAAACCTTGCAGTGAACAAAGTTAATCACTTGAAGGGTCTCAGGCAGGATCCTGCAATGTCATGGGCATAGTGTGCCATCTGTTCCCTGGTGGTACATGGACCCTTATGTGAGATGCACATGGGAAGAAGGTTTGATCGGATAATAACACATTGGGGGGGGTGAGTGTCTTGCCAAGTCTGGTTGGGTGCCTTGGTGCTGGCTTGCCAGGTTGGTTTGACTTGGATTCTCTGGTTTGATGTTGGTTCCGTTGCGCTTGCCACATTAGCCCTGGGTTCTACTTGGCTTCTGTGGTTTGACTCTGGTTTTGTGAGACCTGCACAGTGCGCCTTGCTTAAGTTGGAATCTCTGGTTTGACATTGATTGTGTTGGACTTACCACATTGGCCCTTGTTCTGTTGGGATTCTGTGGTTTGACGTTGGTCCTGTTGGACTTGTTGGTTATGCTTGCATTTGGAGGCTTATGGCTAGTGTTTGCTGTTGTAAAGCTATCCCTAACCTGGAGCCCATGAATGCCATGGTGCTTGCCAGCACAACTCCTGGTTCCCACCATGTGTTTCAGCCAAGTGGGCAGGGTCAATATGAAGGCGGGACCTGCGATTGGCTGATTTCTCACAAATAAAGGGGCCCTTCCTCCTCTCTCCTTATTGGTCTTCTGGGTGTGTGTTATTCTTCTTCGTATGTGTTATTCCCCATCTCCTTTTCTCTAGTGTGGGTATGTGCATAGGTATGCTTGGCTCTGCCTTGTGCAATAGCCATTTTGTGGTGGTAGCCACCACCCTCTTTCAAAATGCCAAAATATTGCAGGCCCAAAAAGGTTGGAGACCCCTGCTCTGGGGACCGGAATGATCATGAATACCATTATTTATACCCTTCCAGAAACCAGAATCCAAAAACCACTGGGGGTTTTTTAGGCGTGCATTCCTAAATGAGTCTGAACTGAGGTTGAAAGGGGATTTTATCATATGACAGAGAAGCCATGGCCATGCATTAAGCTGTAGGGCCACTTAAGCTTTTTCTGAATGGGACAATACCCGCCACATTTGGGAAAAGAACTGACAGGGCTACTTTTGGGGTAATTCCGTTTTTTTCCGTCAGACTCAACTCTGTATTTCATGGAGAGCAGATGGTATTCATGCTTAAGCAGTGTCATTTTGCCTGCCTTTTAGAGACCTTTTTTGGGTTCGCAGATTTGTGCTGCTTCCTAATCCATCCCCAGACTGCTTAATGTCGCACTATGGTGATATGTTTGGCTTGCTTGGCAAATGTTAAATTGGTAGCTCTGTCAGCTAACACTAACAAAGAAGAACGTTGCTTGCTATGCCATGGAAAGCAAGAGAGTCAATAATCAGGGTTGTCAGGGGGAAAATTGCAATACAGCCATTAAGTGAAAGAGAAACCAAGTAAGTTTTTACAAACCACTTGTGTTCCCAGAAACTTCTAGCCTGGTGGAACTATTTCTCCAGTGCCCACCACTAATGGTTTGATGATTTTGTGCAGAGAGTACTTTTCTGCATATAACAAAACCCCTGACCTTTTTATGGATCACAGGGTGATTATAATGAAAGATTGTCTCTAACCAGAGAGCCTGAGATTGATCACTTTTAATATGGTAAAGTGGAGGGTTTTTAAACAGCAGCTGAAAGAAGTGCTGAATATGATCAGCATGTGGAAATTTTTGAAAGTGGACATTTTGAACCGACACAAGAATGGCACATACAAACTGAATTTCTCTTATAACCCCACCAGTATTTTGATAATGCTTTTTGCACTGTGGAAATACTTTATTTGATGCATATCTAGCTACCCAGAAACAGCTAGAAAAGAAATTGACCAGGAGCTGATAGTAGGAGTAGTCTAGAACAAGTGGGGGGCCTGCAAGGGCTTGCAGTGGGCATCTCATTTCCCAACCTCCACTGTTTTCTCTTTTCCTTTCCTGAAAGCCCCCATTGGATGAAAACACATGGCTGTTTTGTCCAGAGAATCTGCCGGGCATGTTATAGAATCATAGAGTTGGAAGGGACCACCAGGGTCATCTAGTCCAACCACCTGCACAATGCAGGAAATTCACAACTACCTCCCCCACCACCACACCCCCAGTGACCCCAGTGTCGCGAATCTTCCCAGTCAACATGCATGGTCATCTCCAGCCTGCGTATTCAGCCCCCCAATTCTGGAACTTCCCCATGTTTTCCACTTCTTGGTTTGTTGCGATTTTAATTTAAGCCTCGCAGCAAACACAAGACCTTGTGACTCCCCACCTGAAGAAGCCACTGTCTAGCCCAACAGCAGCAGCAGCACCTTTCCACCCCCCGGACCCTGCTCCCTCACACTCCCCCTCCCCCTTTCCCCCCCACTCCCATGCCTCCCTCCACCCACTGCTGGCTTCCCTTCACCTCACCTGGGGGATGGCAGAGTGACAGAGGCTCCTTCTGCCAGTCACTGCCTCCACCCACAGCTGGCTTCCCTTCGCCTCCACCCAGGGGATGGCATGGTGGAGGAGCGCAGAGTCCTTGCAATGCGTTTAATTTTCTGAATGCAGGATCATCATACGTGCGACAACGCAGGGACAAGTAGGACTGAACCATGCGTTAATGGCCATAGACTCTCTCCTACACCTCCTTTCTTCTCTCCTTTCCACCCACCAGCCAACCTGCCTTTATCTGCTCTTCTGTCTTCAGCTCTGCTCCTTTCCTCTCCCTGGGAAACTCTGGTAGATTTGTATGGTGCCAGTCACCTGGCCAGGGCCCAGTTGCATGGTGGTGGCTGAGCTGGGCCCAGTTGTGTGGCGCTGGCCAGGCGAGGTCCAGTTGCATAGTGGGGAACCTGCAAGAACTTGATGGGGGCATCTTCTTTCCCCTGTACCCCCTCCCCACACTATTGCTCTTTCCCTCATCCTGGCAATCCCCATATCCTCAACTTTCCCTGCTTCCTTCTCTTTTCTTCACCTACCAACCCACCTACCATTTATCTGCCCCACTTTCAGTTATATTTATCATGTACTTACTCTCCTTTCCCTGCCTCCTCTCCTTCCTATCCATCATCCAACCTACCTTTATCCCCCCCCCCCCCGTCTTCAGTTTTCCCTAATTCCCTACCCCAGCAGCCTTTCCCTGGGAAAAGTCTGACTGAGTTGTGCAGTGCTGGCCTCCAGGCCAGGACTATTTGCATGGTGGGAACCTGCAAGCACTTGTGTAGGGCACCTCATGTTCCCCTTTACCATACTCCCCACCCTATTTCCTCTTCCCCTCCTCCTGGCAACCCTCATACCTATTCCTACTTCCTCTCCTCCTTCACACCCATCCACCAACCTACTTGTATCTGCCCCTCTTCAGATATATTTATTATTTCTTCATTTCATTTATACCCCTCTTTTCCATTCTCCTCTTTTTCCATTTTATCATCACTACAACCCTGTGAGGTAGATTAGGCTGAGTATGTGTGACTGGTCCAGGGTCATCCAGCAAGCTTTCATACAGAGTAAAAATTTGAACCCAAGTCTCCCAGGTCCTAGTCAGAAACTCTAACTTCTATACCACACTGGCTTTTGTGAGGTGGCTGCTGTTGAACTATAGCAAGGAGATGGGCTTGGGTGAGTTACGCAAGTCCAGTGGTAGCAAGTTACCTGGTGGTTGCTGCTGGGCCTTGCCTTGATAAATTCTTACTGGAAAAACCAAAACCGCTCTGGAAAGTTCCCTCCCCCCACCCCCTTTTACTGACAGAAACCAAGTCTTGAAGGCTGGAAATACTGTTGTAGTTGCCCAAGAATAGCCACAGAGTGCAATTTTCTTAAAGCTACAGGTACTGCTTCTATTATTTGAGGTGGGTTAACACCCCCCCCAGTAGTTGGTGTGTTTTTTTAAGACTCCTGATTTTTATGCAAACCTGAGGCTTTTCTCATGCTTGTGGAAAGATCTGACTTGTCTGTTCATGGCTCCAGTCTCCAGATTTAAGTTCCATAGATCTGACAATGTTAAAGATTAGATATATTGATAGTGTACGAGAAACCAGATCTATGAAACATGCTTATGATACAGGGATTTTAAAAGTTTTTGTTTCAGTGAAGAAACATTATTGTTCATGAGGCAGGAAAAATTAAGGTTGCAATTCTGCACCTCACATACAAATTCTATGAGAGTCAATGGGACTTTGCTGAAAAACAGACTTATGCTTTTAAACACATATTTGTTGTAATGAATCAATTACTCTACTAATTGCAAAGGTAAAACCGAACACATCGAGCAAAATATGTTTATTCAGAAGTAAATCCCATTGATTTCAGTAGGATTTCAGTCAGCTTTTTAAATTGCAGCTATTATTATACTCGAGCTGTCCATATTCGGGACACAAAAAACATTTTAAGGTGACCCCCCACCCCCCCAGCAACACACCATTTGTTTTTCCAATCAATATAATTTTGATCTTAATTACATATCACTGAAATATTGCTTAGCATTGTGGTACGTTAGTATTAATTTTAAGTAGTCGTTTAACTGATTAATCGTTGATTAAAACCTGAAATTGGTTGAATGATGGGAAATGGTTCTGAGAATTTGAGAGTATGGAAAATGATGCTCTGGAGAGTTCTTTTTGCCAGTCAGCTGCACCAACAGGATAGCCCACTGGGGAATCTTAATGATCGTATATAGAGTCAACCAGAGCCACAATTCCTACCGCATTTCAGTATCACATAATTGGTTTTTTTGGGGGTGGGGGGGAGAACTAGAGAAAACTTTTGCATTTCAAGATTGGTTATAAGCCAAGAGCATGGAGGATAAATCTGGATCCATTTTTAAAAGCCTGGCTTTTGTGCAGTTAAGTAGTGAAATGCAGTATATAGGCAATTAAGAACACACATATCTTAGATGACAATATCAGTGACCGCTTTTCTTTTTTCCCCATCTTTAATCCCCTTACATTCCTCTCTTTGCTTGCTTATCTAGTTGGTCATCTGTGCAGAGACAGCCATTTTGGTGATGCCCTTATTCCGTTCTTTGTTGGAAAGCATGGATGTTATTCTTTTTACCTAAGGAAAGAGAGAAGGTTGCATATAACCTGATGCAGGTGCTTTGGTTGTCTTTTTTACGTGAGTACTATCCCCATTTGCTTTTGATTCAAAATTTTCCTCCCCTCTTCTCCCCCTGTTTTGTCTTGCTGTGTCTGTTACATCCATTTTTTTCTTTCTACAAGCAGGCAGCTTATATTTGCTGACTTTTCTTCCCATGCAAAGAATGAATTGCCAATCTCCACAATGTTGCGAATGGGTTCATAAGTGCACAGCTTTAAAACTTCCCTTGAGGAGAAGTGCCTTCTTGAAAATGCACTCAATGGCTAGTTACACTGATGGATATCAGCTTTTTCATGTAAATCATATCAAATGTCAATAAGAATTGTGTGGCCTGATTTGGCCCTGTATTGCTCACCAGAAAGATGTGTTATGCTTAAGAAACTGGTGGGATCAGTGATATTTTGATGTCTGAAAAGTCAGAATTCCATGCCTGCTTGGACAGAAATCACAGGAGATTTTACTTGTTTAGTTTTTTTTAAGCAGTACACTTCCCCAGTTAATTTCCTTTCCACCTTTTTGAGTTCCAATAAAGAAATCAAAATCTGAAATAAAAAAACAAGACACTCACTAAAACACAACAGTCATAATACAAATGTGTAGCGATGTTATTCTTCTTTCGTGCTGTTGTCTCGTTCACTAGAGGGTGGTAGCAACAATCAAGGTAAGACTAGTGCCTGTAGGTCTTGGTGAAATGTGGCTTCTCTGACATTTTTAATAGTAACAGTCTCATCTCTTTGAACTGAACATGCCTTCCTTTCAGGCCCATTGCACATGCGATGAAAACTCCTGAGAAAACTTGAGACAACAAAAGGAAACATTCCTACTGCAAAAGCTCCGTTCTTTTCCTTCTCAGTGGGAAAAAAGAAACTTGCTTTAAACAGATGCTCCTCACGAAGTAGGAATAGAAATGAATCTGCTAAAGGAAATCATCTTGGGATGTAAAAGCTAGTGGACTGCATGATTTTAACGGTCATTAGGAATAGTAATAAATACTTCCGACTGAAAACAGCAGCCAAAGGGAACAGCCCATGCAGACATCCTGCCTCAGCAAGAAGAACAGCATTCTGACAGCCAGCATGATATAATGGCCAGAATGTCAGTCCATGACTGGGAAGGTCTGGATTCAAATCCTCACTTATGGACAATCTGTATCTGTCAGCGGAGTTCCTTGACTGGACCTGCAGACATGTTATTTGGCCCTAAAAATCTGCCAAAGGGGAGCCTAATATGAAACAGGGCTGGGGAAGGAGAGCAGGTTTTAGCTTCCCTCTCCATGTCCTTTCACTGTTCTAAATTGATACAGGATGTTTTAACTTTGAGTAGGGAAAAAGACCTGCATAACATGGAGTCCTGTCTTTTTTCCTGAACATAGGCTTAAAGCAACCCAGGGAAACATATTTGATGGCACAGGGGAAGCATTTATCTTACCTTCTCCAGACCTATTGTTATCTGGGAAGCAGGGGGGCTGTACCCCTTTGGCCTTCAGACAAGGGTTTCTGAGTCCCAGGATGACCTTTGAGAGATTTGTAAGTCTAGTCCAAAGTTGGAACCAACTCTTTGTTTTGTTAGTTGTACAGTGTTCCCAGAGAGGAAGAGGAGGGGAGGGGGAGAAGGAGGGAGAAGGGAGGGCTGGGGTTTTTCCCTAGTAGTAAATCAAAGAGGAGGAGGGGAAGGGATAAGTCCTGGGAGCAGGGAGGCTAGTATCAGGAGTAGGGTTGCCAGGTCCCTCTTCACAGCCAGTGGGAGGTTTTTGGGGTAGAGCCTGAGAAGGGGAGGGTTTGGGGAGGGGAGGGACTTCAATGCCATAGAGTCCAATTGCCAAAGCAGCCATTTTCTCCAGGTGAACTGATCTCTATTGGCTGGAGATCAGTTGTAATAGCAGGAGATCTCCAGCCATTACCTGGACGTTGGCAATCTAATCAGGAGGTAAGGGAGAGAGGTTTAAAGAAGCGGGGCAGAAAATGTCATACATTACCTGATCCTGTAGCATGAATGTCCAAAGCAGCAATAGAATAATTCAAACTGGAGGGTAGATTGTCTTACCTGAAGTGTTGGCAGCAGAGGAGCAATCTTGGGAATTAAATTGAATCTATTTTTGCCCATTCTGGGATGCCATATTATATAGTTTTAACCTGGGTCTTTACTATTGAGTTCAAAAGTAATTAATTCTGGATCCCTTTGCTATTGGACCAAATTTCAGGATCTTTGTAGCCAATGGTGAATTTGGGGTCGCTCTGTGATTGGAGCAATGTTAGAATCCATTTTTCTGTTGGGAGAAATGTCAGGATGTGAGCTGTCGTACAAAGAGTGGAACGTTTTGTTGTGTGAGATGCTAATAAGGGGTCTAGTTGAGGTAACCCAGTCATCAGTGTGTCAGGTAGGTGCTAATGGGCCTGAAGATGGGTAGATGGTCCTAATTATGCACTTGACTAAATTTCCAGATGAGTAATGAGCCATAAGATGGCTACAGGATATATTTATGGCAGAATCTGCATTGTAAGGGAAGCAGGGAGGTGCTAATGAGCCAGGAGATGGGTTTCTGGAGGAAGCTAAATAATAAGGGAGATTCCTGAATAACCCAAAAGGATATGTTGTTATCTCGCAAGACCTGATCATTACTTATAGTCAAAAGTTGATGAGCCTCAGAGGGGCACAGAATGGACCAACTGAACAGTATGGTTTAGGGTTCCCACAGGAACTAGGGTATTTCCTCTTGCGGCAGAATTTGCCTGATCTTAATCCCTTCACTTAATATAAAAACATAGCCCTGTACTGCAGCTCAAACATTGCAGCATCTGAGAAAACAGTGGTGTTCAAAAGCAAGCTTCCTGGCCATGGCTCCAATCCGTATCGCCCCTTTTGGCATTTTTAGAGCCAATTAATGTGTTGGTAGTTCGAATCCCAGAACTCCAGTGTCATCTGGGTGACCCTAGGCAATTACTTCCTCCCAGCCTAACCTACTTTGAAAGATGTTGTGAGGATAAACTGGGAGGGGTGCTGATATCCTTTGGAAGAATGTTGAGATAAAAATGAATTTGGCCTGTTTTGTGTGGATCCAATTCAAAGGACCTTATTTCCCTACTTTCACATACTGGGGCTCAGTTTGTAGAGCATCTGCTTGGAATGCAGAAGGCCCCAGGTTCAATCCCTGGCATCTCCAGTTAATAGGACTAGGCAAGTAGGTGATGTGAAAGACCTCGGCCTGAGACCCTGGAGAGCCGCTGCCAGTCTGAGTAGACAATACTGACTTTGATGGACCGAGGGTCTGATTCAGTATAAGGCAGCTTCATGTGTTCATGTGTTCACTTTTAGTGATGATGGTGACCTGTTCTCATCAGTCACTGGAGACTGAACAGATGTGGTAGACATACATTCCTCATACCATATTGAGATTGATTGGTCTTGTTTTTGGTAATCAAAATTACTCCATAAACATCCTACACCGGTGTCAAGTCTGACCCTGCCTCGGTGCAGTAATGTAACCATTAAGGCTAGAGTAGTTGGTTCATCAAGCAAAGCATTCCAGAGCATAATATAAACATCTTCTTGGCAGAAAGGGTGAAGGAATAAGGATTCTTCTTTCTAACCATACATACAGAAAAACACTGGCCATAACTTCCTGGCCTCCTCAACCAATCACAGTGTACTATCCATGGAGCTTTCCAGGGTGAGAGTGAGTTCCCCCTCCCATACCACATTCACAACTGAATTGTGGGAGCTAATTAACACACCTGAGTAGATTACCTTGATGAATACCCACCAGTGTGTTTGAGTGTGTGGCTAACACCAGGAGAGAATCAGAGAACAGTGAATTTAGCTGGAACTGACTAGACAATTCTTGTAAGATGGCTTCCCTTTTGACAGCCACTGACCTGTCTGAATCTCAATGGCTTTGGCCAAAAACAGATAAAAATGCCTGCAGCTTTTATGTTCTGCTGCTATATTATTTATTGCAGTTATTATGGTTGTTATTTCCACCATTCATATTAGTTATAATAGCTATATTGAATAATGAGGTCTTCATTAGCTACTGTATGAGTGCACATACCTAGTTATTTTTGCCATTGTGGTTAATATTAACATTTGCAATGTAGACTGTGTTTTACATTTCTTATTGTGTTTATAACAACCTTTTGGGGTAGGTTGAAACTAGTTACTACCTTTACTCTCATAGAGTAGGAATTTCAATCTGGGTCCCACATACCTACCAAACACTGTAATTTACTCCACAGTGCAGATCTTTGACTGTTTTACTTCTCCACATTGTATCCTTTGCTCTGAAAACGAAACGCAGGGTGGTGGATGGGGGGTTGGAAAGCAGAATGAAGGAGACTTTGGGTTTGGTGATCTGCCTCCCTTTTCCTCTCCCCTCCAGATAATTCAAGTGTACCCTCATAGCTTAGAAATATTGCTACTCAGCACAATTTTAAGGGAAAGCCAGAGGGAAAGCTTCACTACTGAGCAAACCTTTTAAGGAGACAAAAGAAGATCTGATCTGTCATCAGTAGGAATTAGTTTTAGGAATGAGCCCCAATTTCTCAGTTCAATACACACTGAAACATTAAAGAAGTGGGACTAATTTCTGCCATTAACCACCAGAATTCCTTGTGCTATGAAAAGCTCCCAGCTGCTCCCTCCAATCAGCACAAGCTGAGCAAAGCAAACAGCCTCCATTTGTCTGTACTCCAGTTTCCTTTTTTGTCTCTCCTGCTGGAAGGAACTGGAAAAGCGGGCCTTGCTGGTAATTTCTTCATAAATAGTTTGTCTTTTTTTTTTTTTTTTGCTGAATAATTTTGAATTCCCTGTTTCCATGGATAGGAGTGGTCCTACCCTGCTCTCCTGGGTATTTGACTTCCTTCATAGTACTGAGGATGTGCTCTCATTTCAGCCTACCAGTTGCCACAATCACACAGTTATAATGATCACGTGCAACCCTCCACTTGATAATGTGAACAGTCTGTTCTACAATCCACAACATGTGTTGAAGCTGCGGCTTTAATCCCATAATTTTCTAGGCCAAAGGAAAGATGAATTTATCGCCTACATTACATTAATCTTCCGTTACAAGGCCATCATTTACATGTTTCAAATTATGCTCTCAAAATCACTCTTTTAATCTGGATTAAGCATCTGAAAAGGAAATCCTCCGATTCTGTTCTCACAATCAAAAACTCAGACTGTACTCCATACCAATACTCTGGGGCACATCCTCAAACCCACTTAACATGGATTAATTAGCCTATAACATGTTTTAACACCTTTTTTAAAAAAATCACTCTTAGGGTAGTAAATATATAGCAAAAGTGGGACTTCATCAGCACTCTGGGATGCTTTCAGAATCCCATGTTGATCCGTGTTTTTTTTTAATCCTAATCAATTAACCTGCAAATCTTCACAATCACTAATGCGGTCTAGAAGCATAGCATAATGGCATGGAAAGTACCTTGAGAATTATTTAGTTTAACCTTCTGTATTAGCAGGATCCTCTTGCATTCGCCATTCTGTGTTTAAATGAATGGAAGCTGCCTCTTTTTATCAAGTTCTCAACAGCCTGGCATAAGAATGAAAGGCAAGCTGCAGGTTAAGTAGTCTGTGCTGGGGGACATGTTCATGAAAGGCCAGACATGCTAACTGTTGACCACTCCTATGCATAGCACTGTAGTTACTATTCCACATCTGTTGAGAGGTACTGCAAAAGTCAGTCACTCCAGCATGTTCCTGTGTGTTTTGTTTTCTGCCATGCTTCAATACAGAATGCAGCCAGTAGAAAGAAAGAAAGAAAGAAAGAAAGAAAGAAAGAAAGAAAGAAAGAAAGAAAGAAAGAAAGAAAGAAAGAAAGAAAGAAAGAAAGAAAGAAAGAAAGAAAGAAAGAACCCCTGCAACATAAATTGGACACAGGAGGACAGCTGTAGACTGAACAGGAAGTGCTGGCCCAAGGCTAAATGAAACAGCTGTTGCCATTGTTCTGGATAGAAAGTGCCTTTGTAAATTCCACACAGCCCAGGATCAGAAAGCAGATGTTAGTAATTACAACACATGAAAAGAAGGGCACTGGATCAGGCAAGTGACGAAAAAGCAACGGGACCAATAGATTTATAACTCATTGCTGCAGACCAGCAACTACCAAGGCGAGTGTAACAAGTGTCAGCGTTTACTTCTTCTTCCTGTAAAGTTCACACTAGGGGTGTCATCACTCATTGTCTTCCCACGTTGAACTTGCAAACCAATAACCAAATGATGTGAGCATTATAAGGTGAAGCTGAAAGAGCTCTGTCATGTATCAAAACAAAGCCTACTGTATTCCACTTCCCAGTTGATATAAATGGCCTATCTCCTAACATTTGTGGAGAGTACTGTGGGAACTGCTCGTCTTCCAACATTAGCAATTAGACTTTTTTTGTACTATAATTTGACTCCTTGAAAATCAAACTGTTGGTACAAGTGATGCCTGTTATGTCTGTAATGGAAACCACTAATATTGCATGATGTTTTTTTTTTAAAAACCCACTAATAATGAGAGCTTTCATTCATACACTTAAATAAGGGCTGGTCAGTGGAGAACATCAGGATAAGAACCCAGCTATAATCACAGTCAGTACACCCTTGGGGGGGCTGGAGTCTTTGGAGGTCTTTAAGCAGAGGTTGGATGGCCATCTGTTGGGAGAGCTTTGATTGTGGGATCCTGCGTGGCAGGGGGTTGGACTTGATGGCCCTTGTGGTCTCTTCCAACCTTGTGGGATTTTGTGATATATATATTTTTTTTGTACAGTCTTTGGATATACACAGTATACAATACATATCCACATTACCAGTCTGGTTCAGAACTGGCTTATCCACTAGATCCCAGGGGTATTTCATGGTGTTTAAAAGTAATAATCAAGAAACAATGATGTAATTCATTCTAATGCTAGATCTTCCCCTTTGGAACAAACATAGCCTTACTCACAAAGTACCAGAGTAAAGAGCAGATCAAGATCAGGCTCCTTCTGCTCAGGTGGCTGTTACACAAGAGTTAACATTATGTAACATAGCTGTGATACTATGCCAGTAACAAAGTACATGAAGGGAAGGTGGTGTGGTATAGCCTGATCTCGTCAGATCTCAGAAGTTTAGCAGGGCTGGTTCTTGGATGAGATACCACCTCGGACAGCTCTTTAGAGGATTGCAATGGCAAACCACCTCTGCTTCTCACTTACCTTGAAAGCCTCTTGCTGGGGTCACTATACGTCGGTTGCAACTTGACAGCACTTATGTATGTAACAAAGTACAAAAGAACTTAAGAAGAGCACTGCTGGATCCGACCAGTGGTCCATTTAGTCCAGCATCCTATTTCACCCAACAACCAACCAGTTCACCCGGAGGACCAACAAACATGGCATAGAAGCCAAGGCCTGCTCTTGATGCTACTGCCCAGCACTAGTATTCAGCTGCTTGCTGCCTCTGTACATGAACATTTCCTGTGGTCACAATGGCTAGTAGCCATTGATGCTTGTGGCCATCACTACATCCACTGGCAGGGAAACTGACAATTTAATTACTCATTGAGTAAAGAAATTTAATTACTCAGTGATTAAAGGTTACTCTTTTTCCCCATCAACTTCATTGGTTGCCCCCAAGTTCTAGTATTATGGGAGAGGGAGAAATAGCTCTCTCAATCCACTTTTTCCACCCTATGCATAATTTTATAAATTTTTATCATGTCTTCACATAGCCATCAGCTTTTTGTCACAGAAAAGGCACTCCCACCCATTCATTGTCTTGGTTGCCCTCTTCTGTGCTTTTTATGCAATATCCTTCCCCCCCCCCCAAGATATGATGACCAGAACTGTACACAGTATTCCAAATGAAGCCGTACTGTAGCTTTATAATAGGCATCACAATATTGGCCATTTTATTTTCAATCCTTTTACTAATAATCCACAACATGGAGTTTGCTGCCATTGACTAAGTAAACACATTCACTGAATTATCAACTATAGCCTTGCGATCTCTTTCAATCTTAAACCCTGATCAAGTATATATTTAAAGGTAGGGTTTTTTGTTTTGGTGTGCATCACCTTACACTTGTGTGTATGTTAAGTGACATCAAGTCACTTCCGACTCATGGTGACCCTATGAATCAATGTCCTCCAAAATGTCCTATCCTTAACAGCCTATCTCAGATCTTGCAAACTGAGGGCCATGGCTTCCTTTATAGAATCAATCCATCTCTTGGGTCTTCCTCTTTTCCTGCTGCCTTCAACTTTTCCTAGCATGATTGTCTTTTCCAGTGACTCTTGTCTTCTCATAATGTGACCAAAGTACGACAGCCTCAGTTTAGTCATTTCAGTTTCTAGGGTAAGTTCAGGCTTAATTTGATTTATAACCCACTGATTTGTTGTTGTTGTTTTGGCAGTATCCGTAACACTCTCCTCCGACACCTCATTTCAAATTAATCTACTTTCTCCCTATTAGCTTTCTTCATTGTCCAGCTTTCACACCCATATTTAGTAATAGGGAATATGATAGCATGAATTAACTTGATCTTGGTTGCCAGTGACACATCCTTACACTTAAGAATCTTCACCTTACACTTACCAACAGTGAAATTCGTTTGCCACATTGTCGCCCAGGCATCCAGTTTAGATCGATCATCCTGGAGCTCTTCACAATCCACCTTGGTTTTCACCATCCCAAATAATACTCAGCAGCCTTTGATGAGGTACCTTGTCAAAATCCTTTTCGAAGTCCAAGTATTGTAATGCCTACTGGATCACCTTTCTCCACATGCTTGTTAACCCGCTCAAAGAACTCCAAAAGGTTGGTGAAGCCTTGCTGATTTTCCCTCAGTAGGTTTTTGTTCCTTGATGTGCTTAATAATTCTATGTTAAATAGTTTCTACTAACTTCCCTAGAGCAGATGTTAGAGTGACTGGTATGTAATTCCCCAGATCCCCTCTGGATTCCTTTTCTAAATTGGTACAATGTGCATGGAGGTCAATTTTAGCTACAAGTTACATATATTGGTAAATAAACCAACAATTTCACATGTAGGTATATTTCATCTGGACCTGGAGATTTATTAATTTTCAGTTTGCTTAGTAGTCCTAGAACTTCATCATTTGTCACCTCAGTTTGGCCCAGTTCTCCAGACATTCTTCCTGAAAACAGTGGCTCCAGTCTCACACTTTCCAGAGTAAAAACATGGAAAGGCTTGGATCATGTGACACTGTTCCCCTGTACTGACCAGAGAGGAGGGCAAGGAGAACAGTGCCATAGGACCCAAGCCAATGAATTCATTCCATTTCCCTGCCATCTTCCTTAAGTAATTCTTTCATTCCCTTGTCATCTAAAGGCTCAACTGCCTCCCTAGCTGGTTTCTTGCTCTCATCATATTTGAAGAAATGCTTATTTTTTGTCTGAGGCCTTTTATGCAGGGACGTTTCCCTGCGGTCACCCCCCGCCGACTGCTTCAGGGCTTCCTTTTGATTATGCATGTATTTTCTGCCTGTCAGAAGTCGCCACGCTCTCCCCGCGCGTTTTGCCCATGTTTTCCAGATGTGTTTTAGCCAGAATCAGAAAAAGGTGGGCAAAATGCACAGGGAGAGCGAGGTGACCTCTGAGGGACGGAAAAGGCATACATAATCAAAAGGAAGCCCCAAAGCAGTCGGCGGGGGTGACCATGGGGAAATGTCCCTGTATAAAAGGCCTTAATATTTTTACCAGTCTGCTCCTCAAATTCTTTTTTGCTCATTTTATTGTCAGCTTACTTTTCTTTTTCTTTTCTTTTTTTTGCCAGAACCTGTGCTCCTTTCTGTTCACCTCATTTAGGGAAATTTTCCACTTTTAAAGGAAGAGTTTTGCCAGAAATCCCACACAGGCAATGTTCAGAAGATGGGACACATTTCACCTTTGGAATATAGTGCTAGCAATGAGAAAATGGAGAGCAGGAGTAGAATGAACCCAGGGCTTCTGCTCGAGAGAACTATATCACACAGCCTCAGTAACAGGCAAAAGAGAGAGACAGGACAGGGCCTAGCCTAGCCCTTGAGACATCTCTTCCCATACCCTTTGCCCCATATGGATCCAGCCATACAGGATTATTGGACTGTGTCTGGAGAATGCTCAGTGGAACTTCCAACACACCAAAGATCTGAGGTTCAGTGCCTACTAGGGTTGCCAACCTCCAGGTACTAGCTGAAGATCCCTGCTATTACAACTGATCTCCAGCCGATAGAGATCAGTTCACCTGGAGAAAATGGCAGCTTGGCAATTGGACTGTATGGCATTGAAGTCCCTTCCCGCCCTCCTCAGGCTCCACCCAAAAAACCTCCCACCGGTGTAATGCCCAGATATAAGGGCTGGTATAGAACACTATGCATTCATATGCACACACATGGAAGCTTTGGGAACTTTGGCATCCACAACTATAAGAGGCCAACAGATTACATTGCTTGCCTGGTAAGGCCTTTCACCAGTAGAGAGCTCTGAATTATCTCAAACCTCAGGAATGTGTTTTCTACTTCCTAGATCACAAGACAGCACTTGCTTAGAGACGCCTTCGGGCAATATCTATAGGCTATGCTAATTAATGTGGAGTAGACACCAAACATGTATTGGTGCTTTTGTGTATCAATCTGCTTGTCAGCAGATTGGGCCTGCCCCATCCGAATGCATAAATGATACTGAGCTTCCTTTGGTGAATAACCCTGCATCTTATCTTTGGTTATTTCACCCCAGGTCTGTGTTTAGCTAAATAAAGAACTGTTGCTTTTAACCTCCTCCTTGTTGTCTATCATTGGACTATGTAAGACAACCAGGCACTTCACCGGTGGCGAAGAGGGACCTGGCAACCCTGATGCCTACTTACTGACTCCCAAGAGCAAGTGCTGGGAACATAAATGTAGACCAGAGGCAGTGTAATGTGATAGCCAGGCAGGGAGAGTGATACAGCCAGTGGCCTCAACTCATCAACATTTTATTCCTCCCCCTCTAATATATCAAGCCATGTGTCTCGTGGGTGTTTTGGTCTTGCCTATAACTGCTGGTTATTTTCCCAGGTGATGATCAAGTCATCTGTTTCCACCATCACCACTCCACCTCCATTTCATGGAGATCGACTGCCTGGTTTGTCACACCAGCAGTTCCTGGAAGGGGGGATATCATGAGAAGATGAGCTGTTTGGGCATACCCCATTAGAAGGGCTGCCAACCTCCAGGTACTATTACAACTGATCTCCAGCCGATAGAGATCAGTTCACCTGGAGAACATGGCCGCTTTGGCAATTGGACTCTATGGCAATGAAGTCCCTCCCCTCCCCAATTCCCACCCTCCTCAGGCTCCCCCCCCCCAAAAAAAAACCTCCTGCCTCTGGTGAAGAGGGACCTGGAAACCCTACCCAATAGTCTTGCTGGTGCTCAGGATGCTGTCTCTCAGACATGGTAGGTAAAGAACAATCTACTACTTTCCCATTTGGTGTCCCATCATGAAGACAGCTGAGACACTTTGTAGAAATTCTTTTGTAAAAAAAATTAATACCACTTTCAGTGTATATTTATTCTGGCCTTGAGACACAACTCCGGACCAGGATGTATACCAATGTGATATAAGTTGCCTTGAGTCATTACTTTGAAAGTATACTTTGAAAGTATTGCTGAAACCATCTGTCAAAGAATCAAAGAGTATTTGGGGTTGGATGAATGAGATGGGCATGGGGCCCTTCCATTGGGAAAAGGGGTTTGAGGGTGCTGGGCATTCTGCTTCTGTCTCGAGTCCGGGAAGTCACACAGGGAGTGTGTTGGTCTTCTTGTCCAAATGGTACACTGCAGAGACAAACAATGTCAATGTGAGTATAACACACCAAATGAGAGACTGTTAGGAAACATCCTGTGGTGTAAATCTTGCCGTGAGCCTTTCCTTACAAAATAGGACTGCTTCCTGCACTTCTGCTTTAGGGTAAAATCATGCAATGAGAAGTGAAATGGACATCGAGGCATACCCAGGATTTCAATGGTTGGCCCTTTTTGAATAAGTAGAAATAAGGCAGATTAAGCAGCGGTGCAGACTGTTATTTTGTAGAAGAATTGTTTTGGGGGCTTGACATCCTTTGAAAAGCTGCTTCATCGCTTTTGAAAAATATGATAAAAAAAGAGTAACCCCCGCCCCATAGCAAGGAGCAGAGATTATAAGAAAGGTTAGTCCAAAGGCAAGCCATGTGTTTGCCATCTTGGCTCCTGATATGGAAACCATATGCTTAAGTACACCAGGCAACCATACTTAATATAACACTCTTTTTTATTAAACCTGGTTTTATAAAAGCGATCCTCCACTCTCTCCGTTAGTGACTTCCAGATAGGTCACATATTCTTCACTGCAACTATCATTACGTATTTGGAGTAAATTAGGCTGCCAGATAGACTGGTTCTGATTATTACTGCAAAGGAGCAAGAGGGCATCTTATTTTTCTCCTGTGCCTCTGATAAATTAAAATAACTGTAATGGGTGATTTCTGCAACCTCCAAAAGGGCAAGCCCATCTGTGACTCATTTAGCATTGCTTTAAAGAAGATTTATTTGATTAATTCAGGCAGAATATCGAGAGAATATAGGTGCACCTCCCACTTCTCTTTAGTCCTACTGCTCAGGAGTGGAAGAAGAAAAGAAAACCCAACCTAGCGCAGACATTTCAAAAATGAAAAATTGCCAGCGTGTTTGCTGTAAGAGCAGAGGGTTTTTGTTTTGTTTTGTTTTGTTTGCTGCCTTGGTGGTGAGATAGTGGATTGCTGCCTGGCCAACTGGAAGAATTTGACTCAGAAACGGCTTTAATATCCTATAGGCCCTGTGCCACTATAAAGTGCTGTACAGAAGGTGCATGAGAAAATGGGCAGGTACAGCTGTCCAATGACCCTGCAACTATAAAGGAGCAACTGGGGGGGGGGCATTTTGAAAATACCAACCCTTTATCTCAGATGAAATCTTATGAAATCAATAAAATGCCCAGTTATGTTTTCAAAACCACTAATAAGGATTACAAAATTCTCTGTCTCCCCATTTCATATGGTCATTGAATAAAGGCAATAAACATTTTATGCATACTTTAGTTATCTTTTTGGTCATAGTATTAGAACGGTTAAAGCACACTAATGGGTTTCATCCCCCCCCTTCCCACACATTTACAATGCAGGACCTGCAAACTTGTAAAGGCACCTCATTTTCCCCTTTATCCTTCTTCCCACACTGTTTCCTCTTTTCCTCCTCTTCCTGGAAGCCCCCATATCCTCACCTTTCCCTGCTTCCTTTCTCCTTCCCACCTTTCAACCAACCAACCTTTTATCTGTATCCCCATCTTCAGCTACATTTATTAATTTTTGTACTTCATTTATGCCCCACGTTTCTCCCCAACGGGGACCCAAAGCAGCTTACAGCAGTCTCCTCCAGTTTATCCTCTCAACAACCTTGTGAAGTAGATTAGGCTGTCTCACAACTTGCCCATGGTAACCTGTTGAGCACCATGGGAGAGTGGGAGTCTCCCAGATTGTAGTCTGAAATTCTTACCATTACACCACACTGGTCTTCATGGGGTGGCTGATGTTGAACAATAACAAGCAGCAGGGCCTGGGTGAGTCATGCAAGATACATGGTAGTAAGTTGCCTGGTGGTTACTGGTGGGCCTAGCCAAACGAATCCTCCCTCCAAAACCAAAACAGCCCTGGAAATGGCCCTGTCCCCTCCCCCTGCCTTTTACTCACAGCAACCAAGCCCTGAAGGCTGGCAATAATTCTGTGGTTGCCTAGCAATCCTCACAACAGCCAGAGGGAGCATTCATTGCTTAAAGCTGTAGGTGCTGCTCCTATTATTTTAGAGGTTTTAACTCTAGGGTTGCCTGGTCCCTCTTCGCTATCTGCGGGAGATTTTTGGGGCGGAGCCTGAGGAGGGCGGGGTTTGGGAGGGGAGGGACTTCAACACCATAAAGTCCAATTGCCAAAGCGGCCATTTTCTCCAGGTGAACTGATCTCTATCGGCTGGAGATCAGTTGTAATAGCAGGAGATCTCCAGCTAGTACCTGGAGGTTGGCAACCCTAGTGAGAGAGGCCACTGCTAATGGCAGCCAAGGAAGCAGATGTTCAGTAGGCTGGTTAGAAATGGCTGGTGGGTGTGATGGAGAATCACTGAGAAGCAGGACTGAATATCTTTCTGTTATTCAAATACATCTTTTGCTTAAGGGTATGGGCTGTAGAGGACTTTCTGGGGAAATGATTCAAAACTTGCTTTGTAGTTAAAAAAAGAAGAAAGAAAGTGAAGTTTCTTATGATTTCCTTGTTACTGATGGCCACTAGTGTCTTGATCCTGAATCTCAGGTGCTTATGTATCTCAGAATGGTATGTATGGCAGCCAGGACTGTGGGATGGGTACACACTAAGAGGAAAAGGTACAAAGAGACAGTCTTAGGCAAAGTAAAGCCATAATTGAGTGGCATTTTGCAGTTCAGGGGCTTGCTAAGTTATGTGGATGAGATGCAAGAAATCAGACAGACAGCAGAATAAACTGAAATCCTGAGAGGGAGGGGGAGGGACTTCAATGCCACAGAGTCCAATGGCCAAAGCGGCCATTTTCTCCAGGGGAACTGATCTCTATCGGCTGGAGATCAGTTGGAATAGAAGGAGAACTCCAGCTAGTACCTGGAGGTTGGCAACCCTAACAATAACAAGTGTAACTTAGAGCCTGCATTTCTTTTACTGAGTCCTGAGCCACCTTTGGCCATGACCCTCTGTGGATTGTAGGTAGAGCATCCCTTTATTCTTGCATTCCCATGACAAATAGCCCTGCATATGTGGGCAATATCAATTAGAGTCACCGCTTAACCAATTTCACAGTGAAAGTTCCAGTAAAGACTGGCATCCCAACATTTCTTACAGGCCCAACTGGACATTTTGCTTCCCTTTTGCTAGGACTCGGTGGTGGTGCACCGGCTGAATCCCTGTTTTGCAGACCCCAGGTTCAGGACCCCATTACCAGGCTGCAGTCTGACATACAATATGTTTCCTGGAGGAATGGTATGAGGGGAATGGAGGTAATATTTTCCACTGCTTAAGAGGAGCTTTCTGTGCACCAATGAGTGGAGTTAGCTCCAAACGCCAGTGCCTTTATCTTGCCTGACAAGCAAAAAGAATGAAGATCAAAAGCAAATGAAAATCAATAGGATTAAGGTATTGAAATTCTTCTGTTTTGCCACAGGCTGTCACTCTAACGCCACTTACTTTGCAGCTGGAGAAAATTTCTCTCTGGAAGAAAATAGATAAAACCAAAGGAATGGGCTCGAGCAGTTCAGGAGTTTGCTCCTCCCTTTTTGGTTGCCCATTCTGAAAACCCAGAAGATTCCTTGAAATCTGAAGTAACACATGTGTAGTTAAAAAAAGACAAACAAATCATAATCTTGATAATATTTGTGCTGTGCTACAGGAAAAAAGCTTGATTGTCTGGTTGGGTGTGACAAAGAAGGTGCATTTAATGGTGGGTTTAATGTTGGTTGGCTTTGCATACATAGGTCATTTGCATGCCTGCGCAAATGTGCCTTACACAGATGTGGAAAAACCAATAGGAAATGTATGAGGATGTTAAGTGTTGCTGGACGTCTGTGGTTCAAAGGCAAACTCAACTAAGTTCAGTGGATGTCTGTTCTGTGGGTGAATCTTTTCTTCTCTTTTCTTTCTTTCTTTCTTTCTTTTTTAAAGAAAGTGGGATTTTCAGTCCTGGTCTCCACGGTCCTGGTCCAACCATCTAATCACCACACCACACTGGCTGTCTTGGTGAGTCTTCAAATATTTCCATCCATCCTGACTAGAGACCCTTATCTGTCCTTCAAGAGTCATTGCATAGTGGGAAAAGTGAGTATGCCCCCTCCTTTGCTCCATCGGATATTGCCCTATATGGCCCAGTTCAAAGACCTATGCAATGAGAGCCTTATGAGATGGAGGAATGAGAACAAACTCTAGCTGGGATCCACTGGAGCTTTTCCATGAGCAGAAGGATTTCCACCCAAGGAGTGTGAGTTTCTCACCTCCCCCTGCAGCCCAAATTCTACTTTCAAAGTGCTGTTCTTGAAGGTCCTTTGTTCCACAGGAGCAGCATTTCAGGAGACATATTGGGCTACAGCAGAAGGGGGAGGCAAGAATGTCACGCACTGTGGGCTGAAATCCTTCCACCCAGGGAGAACCTCTGGTGGATCCAAACCTGTCTCCTTCACCATGCAGATAGCTTCAGATAACATTGTGTATACTCCATGCAAAGTCCTAAAGGTGTAAATATCTGATTCACATGATTATATGCATGGTAGATTTGTCAGCTCCTCCACAATGTGAAGACCAGCTGCCTTGGAATATATTTGAACCAGGTAATATTGGAACCTACATTCTATGCAAGTTAGGGCGTGGCATGGGTGAGACACTTGACAAATGCATTATTCTACTGGTATTTGAAAAGTTATTTCCATTTCTGAACCAGGTTTTCAGGTCAAAGCACAACAAAGAAGAAAGACGGAGTGGTAGTGAGGCAACAGATAAAGGTTGGATGTAGACATCATAATAAACCAAAGTTGTGGTTACTGGGTTTTTTTTAATCAGGATGTCTGAGTGAGGGCTGTCCAAATAAGATTTGCTGGTAGGGGCTATACTGTCAGCCTAAGCAGAATTACACCTTTCTAATCCATTGGCTTCAATAGACTTAGAAGGTATAAACTGTTTAGGATGGCACTGTAAACCACAGTTTGCACCTAGTTTGTTAACTGCGGTTTGTACTAATTGTGGTTTGTTTTTACATATGAATTCAGAAATCCCACTTTGTTCAGTAGCAACCTCCCACCAAAGAATCTTGTCAGTGAGTCAGACAGGTTCAGAGCCTCTGAACAAGAATAAGCTAATATTTTACCCACTAGACGAAATATTTAGATTTTCAAAGCCCTGATACTCAGCTAGCAGACAGGTATAAACAACTGTAGTTTTAAGTAAATAAAAATGGGTAGCTGTGTTAGTCTGTCTGTAGCAGTAGAAAAGAGCAAGAGTCCAGTAGCACCTTACAGACTAACAAAATTTCTGACAGGGTATATGAGCTTCCTTGAGTCACAACTCACTTCTTCAGATACAGCTAGAATGTAGTTTTAAGTGTTAGGCAGTACATCTACATATATTACCTGCCTCCATATCTGTGCCATTTTTAGGATCACGCAACCAATGAATGTTCGGTCAGGGAATTAATATTGGGAGTTCAAGAGCCATTCTTCAACTGGACAAGGCTCCCCTCATGGCTCTTTAGTTTCCGCCCAGTGCCACCTCCCTCCCTCCCAGGTTTCACCCTGGCTTCTCTGAGGAAGCTCTACCTTCTGGGTTTCACATGCATTGATCCCACTGCAGAGGAGGTCCGGCCTACTCACCAGCAAGCCGGCTCCTCTTTGGGTCAAAAGTTGCCAAATGTTTTCCTTAAGAAAACCCGAATCACCCACGCAATGTAGGTAGTTCTGCCACCAGCTCTCAGTTCCAAAAGGGTTAGCCTTAACAGAGAGGAGCTGAGAGCAACTCTTCCCCACCTAGTTCCCAAACGACCGTGCCAGCCCTGCAGAGTAGAGATTCTGTCAGGGGAGGGTAGCTGTCAGCAACTGTTACAAAAGGTAGGTGGTTTCCACACACACACACACACACACACACACACTTAGGCACTTAGATTTAGCCATGAGGCCCAAAAAGGTTTCACAGACTCCAAAGTAAAGTCAAAGATTTATTCTAAAGAAATGTGCTCATTACAGAAAGTAAAATATTCGTGGAAGCAAAATAGCATGAAAACAAGAAAGTCTAACAACTGCTAACTACACATTAATTCTTAAGCAATAGGCGAGGCTTGCAAGAGGTTACAACGACAAAAGGATTTGCTTCAAAGTTATTACCAGATTTCCAAACGCAAGGCTTGTTTCCATCTTGCAGAGTGTCAGTCCCACAGGGAGTCCCCCTGGGGCAAAAGAGATCGCAAAGTGATGCAGAATGAGGACACGCCAGCGCGTCCCCAAAACTCCATAGTTCTATATCAGAAGAGGTTCATTCTTATACCTTCCGAATTCATCAGCTGGTGATCAGTCAGCCAATGTAGTCGTCAGGAAAACAATAAACCACATTAATATTGGCCATGTCGCCGCTAGCTCTTTGAAGACATGAGGTAATCTGCATCCCTGCAGTGAATGCAAATCACCAGGAGTTTCTCAGAGTCAGAGACAACTAAGGTGTGACAGATGTGTCACCTTGGAAACAAATGGGCGGTTATGGCCTACAATCAGTGAGGAAGCTTCAGAGGAAAGGTAGCTGTGAATGAGCTCTTCCCCCCCCCCCGCCCCGCTCTCACAGTCTTCAAACAGAAACCAACTTCGCTTTGAAATGCATTTGCTAGGGGCTGGTCTTTGTCCCTAGCCCTCAAAGGATTGATATTAAATTCTGCTAGCTAGGCCGAAGCCTGAGCCAATGTTTTTGAGAGCCAATGTTGTGTAGTATTGCAGTAAAAGGAGCGCTTTTCCTTTACACCCACTCCCAGCAAAATCTACCCACTCTTAGACTTCTATGTATTGACACAAAGACTGAGCACATCAGTAGACTGTTCCAGTGAAAGTGTTCATATAGATTTTTAAAACTGGGAATGTCTGTTGAGATTCAGATAGCTTACATTCTTTCTTAAAATGCCAACAGGCCTATGTTATATGTGTGGAGACAGGTTTTGTGCTATTGGCATTGGATTTGGCCTAGGACTACTGCAGCACAAAAATTAAAAACCTGATTTGTGTTGTTTTCTAGAAGGGTTCATAGAATTGCTCAACCAAAACACATATCCAGAAACTTATTAAGCTAGCTTGTTTGATCTCAGTGTTATCAATGCTATCTTAACAACTTATTTATTTTTAAAACATTATCCTGCATTTTTATTTTTAATTTCACTCAGTGCAAAGGCAGATAGGGCAAAAAAGCAAATGCTTTTCAATGAAATATAAGCACAATTTGCAAGGTTTTGGGAGTTCTAACACAGAAAATAAACTCCTCTGAACTCTACAGCACAAACCATATCTATGATTATCTTTATAGTTCACCTTGGGAGCAAAAAATGTGCCCAGGTGGTAGGTGATTTTTTTTAGGTTATAGCCAGCTGCATCTCACCCAGATCTGCATCTCACCACCACAACCTTCAGCATTCTCACAGATGTTTCTTGTTTGTCAAGAGGAAGTTACCCTAATTAAGGTCACAGTGTTTTATCTTTTTTTAATTATGAAAATAAAGTGTGAAATTAATTTGTGTTAAATACTCCTGTGCGCCATGTGAAGGAGAAGATTTGTTCAAGCAAACATACTCAAGATCAGGAGGGCAAAAAAAGGGAAAGCAATTGAAACCGGAATTATTAGATCCAAATGCTACAGGGAAAGGAAGCAAGAAGACTCAGCTCTCATTCTCCCCTATAAATGACCAGGAGCAGGAACCAGGAGCATCTGCTGCAATTTGCTCCATTTTAAAAAGGGGTCTGTCCTCCTAATGTGATAGAAGATGCTTCAATGGAATTGATTTACCTAACTCAATATCAGATTTTTAGTTCTTGTTCTGGGAATCATTCATGCTGAGAACTTGCTCGGCTAGAATTTCCTGTCGTGTTTTTGGTTGGGCAGGCACCCTACAGGATATCCAAAACGCACCCTGTTGCTTTCAAGCTTCTAGTTGGTTAGCTTCTCCCCCTACCGTCTTTGCCTACGTTTTAATAGCCAAAACCAGCTCTTCTCTGCCAGTCACATGAGGCCCATGGAGGCTGAATGCCAGGAAAAGAGGGGCTTATCATCATGCTCACTGGAAAGAAAGGCTGCCTTATTTTGATTTAATTTGTGTGTGTTAAGTGCTGTTAAGTCGCTTCCGACTCATGGCGACCCTATAAATGAAAGTCCTCCAAAATGTCCTATCTTTGACAGCCTTGCTCAGATCTTGCAAACTGAAGGCTGTGGCTTCCTTTATTGAGTCAGTCCATCTCTTGTTGGGTCTTCCTCTTTTCCTGCTGCCCTCAACTTTTCCTAGCATGATGGTCTTTTCCAGTGACTCTTGTCTTCTCATAATGTGACCAAAATACAATAGCCTCAGTTTAGTCATTTGAGCTTCTAGGGTCAGTTCAGGCTTGATTTGATCTATAACCCACTGATTTGTTTTTTTGGCCGTCCACGGTATCCGTAACACTCTCCTCCAACACCACATTTCAAAGGAGTCTACTTCCTTCCTATCAGCTTTCTTCACTGTCCAGCTTTCACACCAGTACATAGTAATAGTAATAGGGAATACGATGGCATGAATTAATCTAGTCTTGGTGGCCAGTAACACATCCTTACACTTCAAAATATTTTCTAGCTCCTTCATGGCTGCCCTTCCCAGTCTCAATCTCCTTCTGATTTCTTGGCTGCAGTCTCCCATTTGGTTGATGGTGGAGCCAAGGAATAAAAAGTCTTGAACAATTTCAATTTCCTCATTGTCAGTGTTAAAGTTGTGTAATTCTCCTGTAGCCACTACTTTTGTTTTCTTGATGTTCAGCTGTAGTCCTGCTTTGGCACTTTCTCTTTTAACTTTCAGCAGTAGTTGTTTCAAATCTTCACTATTTTCTGCCAATAATGTAGTGTCATCAGCATATCTCAAATTATTAATGTTCCTCCCTCCAATTTTCACTCCACCTTCATCTAAATCTAATCCAGCTTTCCTAATTATATGATCTGCATATAGATTGAATTTATTTGATTTAAAACATAAGAGCATAAGAAAAGCCCTGCTGGACCAGACCAAGGCCCATCAAGTCCTGCAGTTTGTTCACACAGTGGCCAGCCAGGTGCCTTTAGGAAGCCCTCAAACAAGAAAACTGCAGCTGCATCCTGTCTGTGCTCCATGGCACTTAATATAACAATATAATAGGCATGCTCCTCTGATACTGGAGAGAATAGGTATGTTGCGCTTCCCCTGCGCCTCCGTGTTCCGTGGGGTCTCTGCCCTAGGGAGGGTCTGGGCCAAGGGAGCCTCCTCAGCCTCAGACCAGTCTGAGGGAGAGTCAGAGCTTTCCCGCTCCTCAGATGCAGCCAGGTTGTCATGGGCTAAGCCCTGTATACAGCCTACTGCCTTACTCCCCGGCTGTGGCTCTTCTCTGGCATTATATCTCCTCCATGCTAGAGAAGCCCCACCCTCACCCCACCCCCAACCCGCCCTTCAGAAGTCCATAAAAGGGCCTGGGGGCACAGGCCTCCAACAGGCACGCTGCAGCTGGCCTATGCGCTCTTCTTTGCCCTGCCCACGATCTCCCAATGCTCAGTTGTTTGTCGGGGCGGGGCACTTCTGTGCACATTTTCCTGGCTAGGGCTGGGTCCGGGAGCTTTGCATTGCGGCAGCCATGGTGCTGGGCCTGCTGACTCTTCCCACTCCTTGGGAGGTGCCTGAGGAAAGAAAAGCAGGAGTTGCAGCCGCCCGATCTTCAGCCTGTGCCTTGCTGTTGTCCCCAGCAACCCCCACCTTCTTCTGCTGGGTAAGTGACTCAGCCTCAGGCAGGCCCGGGTAGGCAGTGGGGAGGCCCATCCCAGGACAAGGTATATATCATGACTAGTATTCATTTTGACTAGTATTCATTTTAACTAGTAGTCATGGATAGCCTTATCTGCCATGAACATGTCCACACCCCTCTTAAAGCCTCCTAACTTGGCAGCCATCACCACATCCTGGGGCATGGAGTTCCACAGTTTAATTTGATTTATACCCCACCCTTTGCCTCACAACAAGATAATTATACATAGCAATCTGTATATATAAAACATTGCAACATATACAATCGTAACTATTAAAACCTTAAAATCTATCCTAGCTAAAAAAAGATGGTGCCCTAACTGTGATTCCCTCTACATACACTTTAAAATCAACATAAAAAGAAGGAATCACCATTTCTACACAGTGGCATTAATTTTCGGGAGCAGTAAGTGGAGACCCAAAAGAGGGATGGGGAAAGATTTGGTCCAGTCCAGCAGGAAACAAAGGAGGAAGTGTGGAAAGGAAGGGAAAAGGGAGAGAAAGGGAGGGAAGTCAGCTGGGGTATATGCTGTCTCTGCCATCAACCGTAGGCCTGGTGGAACATATCTCCCTTTGCTTCACTTCAGACATTAACCAGATCATCTCAGTAACTGAAATGTCCTCTGAAAATCCCAGTTTAATGAGGTAATTAGGAGTGCTTTTATAGAGACCTCTTTCCTTACTTGGAAATATTTTCTGGACCTGGGAACTCCCTCCTTCTTACTTTCTACCTGCTAAGGTTAGTGGTTAACAGACCTGGATTTTTCTTTCTCCAAGCCTTGGACAAAAATAAATAGTTTGCTTTCATTCCAGTCCCAAGTCCTATAACTGAAGCTAGAATCTATCCCTAAATGGTGAATTCCATTATGTGTTCTACTAAAGTGTCACATTATGTTTCTCCCTACTTCTTTTCTTCTTTGGATATCCATGTACTACTGTTTGGGTTGTTGCCCTGGACTCTGGCAGCATGCACTGCTGATCTACTCCACCCTAGCCACATCTGTCATGATTGTACATCAGTCTGTTCTCTTGCCCTTAGATTATTGGCTCCCTGAATGTTACAAGAACTCTGCTTTGAATTTGGATCTTTTGCTAGTACATAAAGGTAGTTATTGGTAGCCCTGCTTTGCCCTCTTGTTCCGTCTCTCTGACTTTTTGCTTGAGTGATATACATTGCACACAATGTGTGTATGGGGGGTGAGAATATTTGCATCTTAATGAGAGACTTCTGCCATTAAATGTATTGCTGTATGCCTTATATTACCATCACTGCTCAAATGTTCTAATTATTCTCCTCTATAAAGTTACCTCTGGTTTGACCACACTCAAGATTCATCTTCCAAACTTGTATTAAAAAACTGCAGCAATTTGTCAAAGATCTTTTTATAGCACTTGGTGTGTGCCATTGCCCAAATAAGGTACACTCCCTAAACCTGGGTATAATAAAGCCTAAGCCAGCAGCTCCTAGTAGTGAGATGTAAAGGAAGGGTTTCCTTCTTACTATCAGGCTACTGTAGGGTAAAATTAGAACAAAATTGAAAACTGTACCTAATTCCATGGTACATGTCTACCTATGTCTTCCTAATCACACATGGTAACAAACCTATAGCCCTGTGAGGTTGCCAAGTATTCCAAAATATATTCTGCATTTCTGTGAAATGCTAGCCTAGACAACAGCAGTACACAAACTGAAATTGCATACCAGAATCCTCTGACCATAGCAGAGGTTTGTGCGATGTACTCACAGCTTGCATAAAGTGGTGTCAGATTAGAAGGCACATGCAAGACTCATACGCTCCTCCTGCCATGCCTGAGATCCTCCATGAATTGAGAATATACCTCATAAATTCAGAGTTATTTGAAATACTGAAATATATGTGGGGCCCAATGGTTTGAGCATGGTTCTTTACTCTAGGTTGAACCCATGTGTGAGATCATGGAGGAATTTCCTACTCTCCTTCATGCTGAGGGATGGCAGGGCCTATGCCTTTAAACAGAAAAAGGCTGTCTCTCACTTCATGTACGTTTATGGGATGCATTCTCAGTTCACTCTCAATTGAGAGGGAGTGTGGTGTAATGGTTAGAGTATCGGAATAGGATCTAGGAGACCCAGGTATGAATCTCCACTCTACCATTGAAGCATGCTGGCAGGCCTTGGGCCAGTCCATATACCCTCAGCCTAATCTACTTCACAGGAGGAGAGGATAGCAATATAAGCTGCCTTGGGTTCCTGTTAGGCAGAAAGGCAGAGTATAAAAGAAGTGAATAAATAAATTCACATAGGATATGGGCCAAACCATGAACATGCAAGATGCAAACATAATACATTGTCATGCATCTATTTCTTTGGTGATGTTTTTGTTTTCCTGGGTGGGGGATACAGATGCTGTAGCTAAATCCATTCTTCACATTCTCACCAAAAACCCAGGTCTCAGAGCCAAATAGATCACTAAGTCTATCCAACCTACTGTGGGTATCAAGGCTGGATGTCAAGGGCCATTCTGCAATCATTTCCTGCATGATGGCAAACACTGACCACCGTCAAGCTAATTTGATCATTTGAATCATACACCATTCTGAAAATCTAGGAAAATCTAGCTACATACTTCCATGCTGATTTAAGTGTGGGGAGTGACTTATAAGGTATTTGGTTTAGTTCTCTGGATTGCTAAAATGAAAAGCTGGCCAGTACGATGAGGAAATATGAATTCTCTGATGCAGCTGGTGAAATTCTGCATTACGTGGGATTAGGAAGATATTTTGCCATGCTTTAAATTGTGTCTATTAGTCAACACGGATCCTCTTCCAGCAAAAACTGCAGGAGGCAGCAAGCAGGTCAGGAAAGCATCAAGATAAGAGCGCACAACCAGTGTTTTCACTCCAGAAGAGTAAGCCATCAAGAATTTGCACAACATTACATGTGCTATTGCAAATACTAGACAGTGGGAAAACCTTTTCTATTTTTCCATGGTATCTCTCCAACACAGACTGATTTGGGGTTATTTCATTTTACAGACTTGCCATTTAAAGCCAAATCCCACATTTTGGAAGATTCATTCATAAACATCTGTATGGCAAGAAGCCAGAAGAGCTCCTTCATCTGTTTAAGTTCACTGGAACATCCAACTTGGAATGTTTCTTTTTTTTTATCCCCCTTGTGTATTGCTAGCCAGAACAAATGTGATCATATTTTAAACCTTCCGTGTGCTTTCATGTGGTATTTTGGCATATTGGTGCCTGAAGTGTCCTTAATTGTTGCTGTAATAATAAAACCGGCATCCTTTGGCTTGAAATAGCATTCTCTAGCTTACGCTGCTACAATTCCCATTACTAGCGGGATAACTGAAATTCTTTAGCAATCCCAAATTTGCAGCAATTTATTCTAAATCGTATTACTCAAGGGAGAATGCTGTACAAGAGTTTAGAATAATTATTATCTTGCTGGAAATGTGCTGAGATTTATTCCAAAGTGATTCTTGAAAAAGAAATCCTTAATGAAATATATAGTGTTGACATTCTGGACCATTAGTTATTTTCCAGAAGACTTTGACTCTTTAATATTGAGAAAAAGAATGGGCACAGTTCTACCTTAATGCCCCTGCTTATGTATTCAAGGACCCCCTTGTTGTGTTTCAAGTGCAGCGAATTCTTACCTGTTGTCTTGGATCAGTAAATAGTAAGGGATGATGGGAATCAATGTAACTGAGATAGTCCAGTGGGTTCAAATGTAAACCAGAACAGGTGTTCTGAGGTCCTGGTCTTGGGGAAACCTCTCTTCGCTGTGAATTACTCGTCTATAGAAACTTTTCAAAATGAATAATTTGTTTTTAGCCCACAGGTGTAGAAGTTCATTTAAAATGTTTAAATAACCTTATAAAAGTGTGTTATTTTCATCATGAACATTTCTTTTTAGCTAATCTATCTTGCTGGAAATGTGTATGTGTAATACACATATATAAAAGATCTGATCTGGAATCCAAAATGTGTCCTTCCCATATAAATCAGTTCATGTTGATTCATTAATGTTTTTCACATGTAACTGCCCAATATGACCATATACTACATTTTTCAGTAAGATCCCACGCTCATGGTGTGTGCAAGATAGTCCAAGCTTGATGAAAGAGGCAGCTGTTCACTATTTATTTTTATCCTCTTTGTTAGATGTATGGCCACGTACCCCATACATTACATACCATCCTTCCTCTGCAGTTAATCAGGCAGAGCTCTTCAGTTAACTATAATTCATTCATCCTGACTGCACAGTGCCGTTCTTTCATCAGACATATGTGATCTTGTAATTAGATACTGTACTGGACAGTAATCTTAACGTTGTTGTTTCCAGTTTCAGTCTTCAGTTTTACCAGTGTAGTTTTTGTATAGGATTTTATAATGTATTAGTCTGGAATAGCAGAAGACTAGCACAGTGTAAACACCGTTACAATAGCCATATCAGGCCATACAAACATAACTAAGGTGTGTCCAGAGTAGAGAGTTGTGAGTAATCTCCTACTCAGCATTGCACAAAGAGATGATACTGTCCAGTCATACTCAGTGACTGTTCTGTGTTCCACCTCTTGCTGTTTTTCCACAGACAGTCTTGCATTTCAACAAAAAGATACAAATTTTCCAGCAATTGGTCTAACTTTAAATCAGGGATGGGCAACTGTTGTCCTGTAGACCACATGTGCCTCCTAGTATCATTTTCACAAGCTTTCTCCACCTTTAAGGAATCTCAATCACCTTCCCTTCCCCTCCCTACAACAGCGGTAGGTGGGGCTGAGAGAGTCCTGAGAGAATTGTAACTGGCCCTAGGTCACCCAGCAGGCTTCATGTGGAGGAGTGGGGAAACCAACCTGGTTCTCCAGATTAGAGTCCACCGTTCTTAACCACTGCACCATACTGGCCTTATGCACAAAAACCTGTCAGTGCTATCCTCTTAGTGGCATGGGGTCAATATACCCTCTGCTGGCTAGTCATGGTATCAGCCATACTAACTGCTGAATCATCCCTTCTCTTCCTCCTGCTTCCAGTGTCAAACTGAAACAGGGTCAGTAAGATGTCAGAATATGGAGTAATGACAACATTTCCATATTATTCCAAATACAGTGAAACACTCAGTTCAGATAGTAATTACTAATACAGCAATAACTATATTACACTGAGAGCCAATGTGGTGTAATGGTTAGAATTTCATGTGAGGCCATGAAGTGCAAATTCCCGTTCAGCAGTGAAAGCTTCTGGGTGACCTTGGGCCAACCATTCTCTCTTGGCCTAATCTACCTCACAGTGTTTTTGCAGATCTATTTGTTTATTTGTGGTGTAGTGTTTAAGAGCGGTGGTGTGGAGTGGTGGACTCTGATCTGGAGAACCAGGTTTGATTCCCCACTCCTCCACATGAGCAGCAGAGACAAAACTGGTGAACTGGATTTGTTTTCCCACTCCTACACACGAAGCCAGCTGGGTGACCTTGGGCAAGTTACAGCTCTGTTAGAGTTCTCTCTCAGCCCCACCTACCTCACAGGGTGTCTGTTGTGGGGAGGGGAAGGGAAGGTGATTGTAAGCCAGTTGGAGCCTCCCTTAAGTGGTAGAGAAAGTTGGCATATAAAACCAGCACTTTGAATTTGCACCAGAAGCTAACCAGAACCCAGTGCAGGTGCTGAAGTATTGGTATTACATGTGCAGAGCAGGGGGACCCAGTCAACAGTCTAGCAGCCACATTCTGGACTGCCTGAAGCTTCTGAAGCATCTTCAAAGGCAGTCCTCCTCTTTAGAGCACATTGCAGTAGTCTAATCTGGAGGTGACCATTGCAGGGTGATCTTGACAGGCTGGAGAATTGGTCTAAAACCAATAAAATGCATTTCAACAGAGATAAATGTAACGTTCTGCATTTAGGTAGGAAAAATCAAATACATAATTATAGGATGGGGGAGACTTGTCTTAGCAGTAGTGTGTGCCAAAAGGATCTTGGGGTCTTAGTAGACCAAACACTGAACATGAGTCAGCAGTGTGATGCGGTAGCTAAAAAGGCAAATGCGATCTTGGGCTGCATCAACAGAAGTATAGTGTCTAGATCACGTAAAGTGATTGTACCACTTTACTCTGCTCTGGTTAGACCTCATCTAGAGTATTGTGTTCTGTTTTGGGCACCACAATTTAAGAAAGATGTAGACAAGCTGGAACGTGTCCAGAGGAGGGCAACAAAGATGGCGAGGGGTCTGGAGACCAAGTCCTATGAGGAAAGATTGAAGGAGCTGGGTATGTTTAGCCTGAAGAGGAGAAGACTGAGAGGGGATATGATAACCATCTTCAAGTACTTGAAGGGCTGTCATATAGAGGATGGTGTTGAGTTGTTTTCTATTGCCCCAGAAGGTCGGACCAGAACCAACGGGTTAAAATTAAATGAAAAGAGTTTCCATCTAGACATTAGGAAGAATTTTCTAACAGTTAGAGCAGTTCTTCAGTTGAACAGGCTTCCTCGGGAGGTGGTAAGTGCTCCTTCCCTGGAGGTTTTTAAGCAGAGGCTAGATGTCCATCTGTCAGCAATGCTGATTCTATGACCTTAGGCAGTTCATGAGAGGGAGGGCATTTTGGCCATCTTCTGGGCATGGAGTAGGGGTCGCTGGGGGTGTGTGGGGGAGGTAGTTGTGAATTTCCTGCATTATGCAGGGGGTTGGACTAGATGATCCTGGTGGTCCCTTCCAACTCTATGATTCTATTATTCTATTCTATGAATCTATTGCATGGATCATAGTGGCAAGGTCAGAGTGGGGCAGATAGAGAGCCAGCTGGTGGGTTTGGCTTAGGTGATAAAACCCTGTCTTTGCCACCCTGGACACATGTTTGTCCAGGATAAGGGAAGAATTAAGTCACATCTCTAAGTTCCTAACAGAGTTTGCAGGCTGGTAAAGTCAGCCACCCCTGAACCCTGCATCTACCCAAGCACGTGATCTCCATTTTTGAAGGATTTAACTTCAGCCAGCATTCATCTAATCAATCCACAATGGCATCCGTGCACAAGGCTAGGGCTGAGATCCCAGCTGTTGGCTGCTTGTCAAGCATGAGGTAGAACTGGGTGTCACCTGCATGTTGGTAGCACCCAACTCCAAAAGTCCTGATGATGCCAGAGGATGCATATAGATATTAAACAACATCAGCGAGAGAATCAACCCCTGTGGGACTCCATAGGTAGGGTTGCTAGCTCTAGGTTGGGAAATACGTGGAGATTTTGGAGATGTAGCCTAAGGAGGGCAGGGTTTGGGAGGGGAGGGACTTCAATGCCATAGAATCTAATTGCCAAAGCAGCCATTTTTCTCTTTGTCTCCTGGAGATCAGTTGTAATAGCAGGAGATCTCCAGCCACCACCTGGAGGTTATAAAGAAAAAATCAGCACTTGGCTCATATCTAAACACATATATTGTAAGGAGAGACACAAATAACAACAAGGCTGTGCAAATATCTACAAGTGAACCGTCATCTAAACAGGAAACAAATACCTAACAACAGTACAAGAAATATGTACAAGAAATCTATGTCCAGGTTTCCCTCAGAGTCCAAAAGGCACTTCATATGACTGAAAAGTCCTTGTAAAGGCAAGCCCTCGAAAACATGGGCTATAAAAGCAGGTCTGGTGGTTCCCAGACCAAGTGTTTGTGAGAGTTTGGTGGCATAGCTTGGTTTTAGCTCCTGCTGCTTGATTCTTCCTCTGCAATCCTGGATCCTGGTGCCTCATCCTGACCTGCTGGATTACAACCTGCTGCTTGGATTGGATTCTTTCCTGCCTGCTGTCTGGAAGAGAAGACATCGAAGGGTTTGAGATATCACTGTTTTCCTTTTTAAACAAGTTGTTGTATTTGGGGCTTATTTTCTACATTTTGCTAGTAGTAAGGTTGGGCAAAAAAAAAACAACGGTAAATTTTGGGTTCAGGTTTATTGGGCCTGATTTTTTGGGTAAACCTAGATAAGTCAAATACCCATACTGGTAAATATTGGTATTCGGCTTATTTCTGGGTTTACTGAAAAATTTGGGTCCATTATAATCTATGGGCATTTTTGGAGGTAAAGTCCCCAGTTTTGCAGTGTGGCTGCAACAGACTCTCCTTAGATTGTCACCAAACCTTGGTGAACTTTGGGATGGGGGGGCAATTTTATGGGCCTGCAAAGGGGTCACCTCCATTCTCCAGGCATTTGCAAGTTAAACTGTCCATCGTTTTCAGGTTCAGAAGTTCAGCATTGCCAAGGACTGGCAGAAAGTATGGGTATTTGGCTTATTTCGGATTTACTGAAAAAAATGGGCCCAATACACCCGAACCCGAAATTTACCGATTTTATTTTTTGCACAACCCTACTCATTCTAGGGCTGTCGATTTGGTTCATCCCAAATCGAAAAACAGCCAAATTTTCCCCGATTTGGTGGTTTCTAGTTCGGATGGAACCAAATTTTTAAAAAGGTGGGAAAACAACGAGCCGAATTCAGCGAGTTCGGGGCGATTGCCGAATAAATTCAGCAAATTCAGGGGCTCCGAATCAGAAGCATAACCATAAAGGCATTAAAAACACATTTGCACCTTTCCACGGCTCTGGGGGAGTATGTTTGGAGGTAGAGGCCCCAAACCTTCAGCGTAGCTTGAGATGACCCTTCTTGCAAGAACATCCAAGTTTGGTGACGATTGGGGCAGGGGGTCCCAAGTTATGGGGCCCGGAAGGGGTCCCCCCCAAAATCGCCCACAGGAATAAAGGCATTAAAAACACATTCGCACCTTTCCGCGGCTCCGGGGGGCATTTTGGGAGGTAGAGGCCCCAAACTTTCAGCTTAGCTTGAGGTGACCCTTCTTGCAAGAACCCCCAAGTTTGGTGACGATTGGGGCAGGGGGTCCCGAGTTATGGGCCCCCGGAAGGGGTCCCCCATCCATCTGCCCATTACAGCCTTTAAAAACACATTCGAGTTGGGCCGTACCATTACCCTGGCCTGGGGGTCTGGACTTGTGGTTGCCTCGGAAGTTGGGCTGTACCATTACCCCTGCCTGGGGGTCGGTTTGCCTCAGCAGTTAGGCCGTACCCTTACCCCGGCCCGAGGGTCTGACTAAAAGAAAATTAATCCCGAGTTATGGGGTCCCCCTATCCACCCATTGGAATGAATGGGAGCAGGCAATCCTTAATGCGCATCTAGAGAGTGGCAAATGCAAAGCAAAACCTCCCGTTCCAGAGAGTATGTGTGTGAGAGTCTGCTAGAATCGTATTTGGATTACTCCTGAGTCCTCCCAATCCCTGCTCCTGATAAAAGAGAAGAAGACATCCACAGTAAGACCCATTTGGGGGCTTTTCTCTATAATTCTTTATATATTTTTTCCTGTGTGTATGTGGGGGGGAGATCCTGTGTGTGTGTGTGTGTGTGTGTGTGTGTGTGAGAGAGAGAGAGAGAGAGAGAGAGAGAAGCCAAAGGGGGGTGGGTTTACCTGTTCTGCTGGGCGGTGGGCTTAATTACCTCTGTGTGGGACTGTGCTTTCTACTGTTTTCACCGGTTGCCAACTTCATGTGGAGTTAACTGTGGGTCAGTGAGTCTCTCTTTGGCTGGTTCCTACTGTTTCCAATGGGCTGTGCAGCCGCTCCTGTTGTTTCGAATGGGCTAGCCTGTCATTCGTTTTAGTGAATCCCCTTTAATGTATTTCAGTGGAGTCAATGCAAGTCAACTGACATTCCCCTCTCCCATTATCTTCAATGGGCTGGGCAGCCTCTCCCATTGCTTCCAATGGGCTGACTTGTCATTCGTTTTAGTACATCCCTTTTAATGGCTGTATTCCAATGGGCAGATGGGGGGACCCCTTATGGGCCCCATAACTCTGGGGCCCCTGACCCAATCTTCACAAAACTTGGGGGTTCTTGCCAGAAGGGTCCCCTCAAGGTATGCTGAGATTTTGGGACCTCTACCTCCAAACATGCCCCCCCAGAGCCGCAGAAAGGCGCAAATGTGTTTTTAATGCCTTTATTCCTGTGGGCGATTTTGGGGGGGGACCCCTTCCGGGCCCCAAATCTCGGGACCCCCTGACCCAATCTTTACAAAGCTTGGGAGTTCTTGCAAGAAGGATCCCCTCAAGCTACGCTGAAAATGTGGGACCTCTACCTCCAAAAATGCTCCCCCGGAGCCGCAGAAAGGTGCAAATGTGTTTTTAATGGCTTTATTCGGCCAAATTTTTCCCCGAACTCGGAACTTGGCACCGAATTCCACGGATCCGAAATGGGGGAGTTCAGACTTCGGCATTTCCTGAATCAAAATGGGCCAAATTTTGCCGAATCTGAATTTTACCAAAAAAAAATTTCAACAGCCCTAACTCATTCCCCCAAGCTTTTGTGGACCAAATTTGCCTTATGCATGATTATTTCGCCAGGGATGATCTCAGGAGAGATCAAAGAATTGAGTTAATAGAGGAACAGGAAGTCCTGGGATTTGTGAAGGCTGGAAGCAAGGTCATATCTAATGGACGGAAAACTCATGCAGAACTCCAAGGAACAACTGAGACAGACGGGGGTCAAACGTGAGTGAAAGTTCCTATACATAAAGGACCCAAGGCTCCAATCCTATATTTCTGTACGTAGAAGTAAATATAACGGACCTCAATGGGGCGTTACTTCAAACAAGCACAGGGCTGCATAAACAACATGTTTTCAAATCAATATTCCAAAATTCAGAGTTAAAATAAGGGAATATAAAACAAAACTCGCAGGCATCATTGGTCACCATAACTATGTGACACCCACTCTGTCCATATTCAGTGCTTCTAGTCTTGTGCTCTCTCATACCGTCAACTTATTCCAGTATTAATTTATCTGTTGAAAGTTTCTTTCCCTCACCCAAAAAGGGAGGAAGAAGTAGAGACAATGTTGCTTTCTCAGTTCACCAGCAACTAAAAGAGAATTGACAAATTGTGGGGTTTGTGTGAGTTAACACTTTAGCAATGATAACGGGCATGGGTGTTCTTTTAAATTTTTTTCCAAGAACAGAGATGCTTGTAAAACCAAATCAAACATATATATGAAAGAGGACAGTACTTTTGATCCAACTTACTGTAGACTTCTATAGAGAAAAACAAATTCTGCTCTGACAGCCCTTTATCTTACTTCAGTCTGTGTTCTACAATGAAAGGCTCCTGCCTATTTCCATATTGTTTGGGGACGAGTGACTATCTAGACAATATTTTTCAGATTAAGCACACACAGAGACCTGAGAATGATTCAAGATAATACTTAGCAATGTGTAGCTCATGAAGACATGAAGCTGCCTTATCCTGAACCATCAGTGGATCAAGGTCAGTATTGTCTGCTCTGCATGGTAGCAGGATCTTGGGTCATCACCTTCTAGATCACTTCTTACCTGATCCATTTTTTTATAGAAAACTGGAGATGTCAGAGGTTGAACCTGAGACCTTCTGCATCCAAAGCAGATGCTGTACCACTGAGCCATGGCCCCTGTTATATATCAATACAGTGGCAAATATTTGGAATGCAGATAGTGACTAAGGACAAGAAACACCATTCCCTTCCACAATGTTTGCATATCATCTTCCTAGGAAATGGGCAAAATCGAGGCCTGTCAGTTCTAGAACTGATATCTATTACAAGAATTGTTGTTTCATAGTGGCAACATATGCCTAGATATCTGATAAAAAAGGACAGATCACATAAATAACTTTGGTAGATCTCTGAATTGGGGTCTATTTATTTTCACTGAGTCCAGTTTTCTCAACAGAACATTAACTCCTTCATTTTGCTATACAGAGAATTGCATCAATAAACCCCACTTGCTGACCAGTCTCCTTGATAGCGCTGTCCACTTGCCCAGGCCTAACTGTTTTGCTGGATTGAGGCCTACATAAATTGGGCTGCAAAAAAATTTTTTTTACACACCAGTGATACACATTTTATGCCTCCAAACCACCAAAAGCATTTTGGAGACAATAGCAGTTTCTTGCTGTGGTCTGGTAGAAATGCAGCCGGCCAATTTTGTATTTTATTGGAGTAATTTACCAAGAAAGAAAGAAAGAAAGAAAGAAAGAAAGAAAGAAAGAAAGAAAGAAAGAAAGAAAGAAAGAAAGAAAGAAAGAAAGAAAGAAAGAAAGAAAGAAAGAAAGAAAGAAAGAAAGAAAGAAAGAAATCTTAAATTTTACACTCACAGAGAATTATAGTATGCAAAGAAAAAAAGGCACTAATAATGTAGGCTAGTAGACAGTATTCATTTCCACTCCCTGTCCAGCCATATGCTTAGTGGATGGCTCACACATGAGCCCAAGAATGCGCCCTTACATGGTGAGAAGCCTCTGGGTGCCTGTCATGGTGCTTGGGTCAAATTCTGCACCAAACTGCAGCTGCTCAACATCACTGAATATTTTGGTGAACAAAGAAAGCAACCACATATAATCGTTAACATTGCTCATGAGGATAAAGAGATTTTCATATCTTGTGTAACGATTGAAAACTGGCTCTTGACATTAAGCTTCATGACAATTGTGTCAACAGCATGCCTGAAAAAGTGGAGGGAAAGAAGGGAGGAGGAAACTTTAATATTTCCCTCTGAAAGTGGGAATATTTATACATAAGATGTATACATTAAATTTGAACTTTCTTACTTGCTTTCATTATTTCTTTCTGTAGCTGCAATTCACTAGATAGACAGGTTTTAATAACTCATTCATTTATTATTCCCTAGAAAGTTTAGTGTGAAGAGAAAGCTGTCAGGAAACAAAGTGGATTCCCCACGCATATCCCTGCTCGAAGATTCTCTGTTTTGTATTTGCATGTATGTCCCAAGATTGCTTTGGCAAGGGGATCGGTTAGCAATTGTGAAAGTAAAGAAATTGCCATCTCGAAGATCAGCTCTTCAATTGACACCTCTTCACATCATTTAGGACCCAATGCCTTTGCACAACTTCTGTTCTTTTCAGTGCTACTTGGACGGAAGAATAAACCAATCAGTTGCACCCTTATTTTGTCTGTGTCACTGTAATCTTTTACAAACTTTCCTGATTTCATAAACATCTGATTGATCATCCAGTTATTCCAGACCTTCTTCAGACAAAGAGAGTTTGTAGAGAATTGTTCCCCCCCCCACACATGTCCACATCTGATTTCCATGCTTTTGCACCTTTGATTTGAACCCACTTCCTCTCTGGCACTTTGCACTGGTTACATTCAACACTGCATTTCCCACTTCTTTCCACAGGCTGAAATACTTTCCTTGAAAGAGAATTTCCTGTTTCCTGACAGTATAACTTTTTTACCTTTGGACATTTCAGATCAAGGAAGGTCGCAAACTAGAACTTAGAAAAACCCCCGATGAATTTCAGCATGGCATCAGTAAGTTTGTGTGGAATTAGGACACTCTTGAGCTGAGCACAAAGAATGGGACAGCCGATATTGTAGACAAGTTCCCATTTGCGAACTGATAGAAACGAAGGCAATATAAAGCTGAACATAAATTTTCCAGTTGCAGTTAAGATGTACATTATAAAATCCCTGATGTGTTTAGAGATTTTTTCATTGTTGGGGGGGGGGGTTCTATATAAATGTGTATAATTTATCCTGGAAATACAGCGGAACAGTATTACCTTGCACAAGTAGTAGGGTTTTTTTTAATTCCCTGAGGAAGAATCTCAAACCATATTGGGAATTTTACAATATTCTTCTTGCTGCAAAGAACTGTCTACAAAACATGTGCTTGAAACATTTACCTTTGGATTCTTCCCTAGGGAAGATCAAATGTTTCCTTTTTCCTTTTGTCTTCTATTCATTTAGGTTTTATCAACAGATTAGGTCCTCTGCTTTTTTTGCTGTGGTTCTAGAGATGCATTTGTGTCTTGTATGCCTGCTGTACAGTTTTTAGATGCACAGTGTACCTCATTTATACGGCTAATATACTATAATGCTGATTTATCGATGCTCAAATAGTGTTGGAAAATGCATGCTTTCTTTGAGGAAACTTTGGTATGAAGTCACAGAAGAAAAACAAAGAATCATGATTTCAAAATATTGTCGAAGGTTTTCACGGTCAGAGTTCATTGGTTCTTGTGGGTTATCCGGGCTGTGTAACCGTGGTCTTGGTATTTTCTTTCCTGACGTTTCGCCAGCAGCTGTGGCAGGCATCTTCAGAGGAGTAACACTGAAGGACAGTGTCCTTCAGTGTTACTCCTCTGAAGATGCCTGCCACAGCTGCTGGCGAAACGTCAGGAAAGAAAATACCAGGACCACGGATACACAGCCCGAATAACCCACAAGAACCAATCATGATTTCAATTTGCACAATGGAGAAGTGAAATCAAGACTGGGATTTTTGGGACAAAACCAATAAGCATGAGTCATTTGGGGTGATTCCTAAGGAATACCAGGGTTGCTATGCAGAGGAAGACACTGGCAAACCACAGCTGTTAGTCTCTTGCCTTGAAAACCCCATAAAGAGTCACCATAAGTCAGCTGCAACTTGATGGCACTTTACACACACACACACTCATTTTCTGGCATTTGGTGCATAAACACACACATACACACCACCCTCTGATTTTAAATTGACAGCATATTTCCTAAAGAATTAGTAAGTTTTATTTCATACTCTTCCAGCATAGAATTCTGGCTTGTCTGGTATTATAATTCTCAGTTATCAAGAATCAGACACATGGGTCAGTTTCCTTCTACTTCTCATCAGCTACTTCCAGATAATAAAAGCAACTATGGAAGTCGTCAGACTCTTTTTGCGGAGTTTATACACTCCCTGTGCATGCAACCTTCTTATGAGTAGCTGCTTATATTGAATGAAGGTTTTCATTCACATCCCACTTGAGGGAATGGCAAAACTGCCAGTGATTTTGATGGAGTCAGAGCGCATGCAAAATCTGGCAATCATTTGCCATTCATAATGATGACGCCTGCTTATGCTGTCCATCTCTTCTGTTGGACAAAGTTGGTTGCCACCTAGATCGCCAATTTAAGAGGAATTTAAGAGGCCAAAAGACAAATGGCAGGAATAATGTAGCAATCTTAGCAATGTGTTCCATAATATACGTTCATTTTAATCAATGGTGCCTTTTTTAGGGCCAGCATAAATATTTGAGCATATATATGTGAACTGGTAGGTGAGCATAAACAGAACTTTCACATATCCTGTATTGTTCTGTATAGAACTGGGAGGGGGCACAGGGAGAATCTTACTCTGGTGGACCATGGGGCCTTTTGAATGTCCTGTATAGTCCATTGCAAGATTCTCTCTGTACCCCCCAAGCCAACCCAAGAAACATATCAACACAAATTGCAGCCTCATGGGCCCCCAAGGTGACCAAGACCCCTAACACTGTGTCCTCCCAGTGAGCAACACGTTTGAAAATAACTACACCAAATATATACATTCCCCTTAGGTACTATCAGAAGCAAGAACAGTAAATTTTTGCAAAAAAGGCATTGCTAGCAGTTTATTAGAACTATCTTTATTCACTATGTGATCACAAGTGTCAGGGGCCTCCAGCATTATTAAAAGCAGCTTCCTTTCCGGGAATTCAGCAATGTTCAGTATAGACGGTGAAAGATGAAGCCTTTATACAAGTTTTTTTAAAATCTTTTTGGGCCTGGATAGAAAAGTAAATCCATTATGACAGCGAAAGCTTAGAATAAATCCCCTTGCTCCCACATCAAAATAAATAACTAGACACAATCAGATTTCACTGTTTTAAACAAACAAAAAAGATATGTAGGGCTTCAATTTTTGTTTTGCTGTTTTTGAGCCAATAGCAGTTGGATTTCATAGGTGTAGGCAGACCTGCATCAGAGCTGGATACAGGGGTGGGGCTGGGAAAAGTTGGCATGGACATTTCCAGAGAGCTTGAGGAGTGATAGGTCATCTGCTTGGCCCAGGTTCAGTCCCCAACACCTCCAGTTAGTAGGTGATGTGAAAGACCTCCACCTGAAACCCTGGACATCCACTGCCAGCCTGAAGAGACAATACTGATTTTGTGGGACCAAAGGTCTTATTCAATATAAGGCAGCCTCGTATGTTCATAGAGAGAATTGCTATAACTAGCAGCTATAGTAACCTTTCCATTTATTGCACCAAAATAATGCTGCCACAAATATAGCCAAGGGCTGATTTGCTTGAGCTCATTTATACATGTGGTACTGCTGCTTTCTTGACTCTTGGTACAGAATTAGTTTCAAATGCATCTATTTAATAAACCCCAAATATCCGGGCTGTGTAACTGTGGTCTTGGAATTTTCTTTCCTGACGTTTCGCCAGCAACTGTGGCAGGCATCTTCAGAGTAGTAACACTGAAGGACAGTGTCTCTTCAGTGTTACTACTCTGAAGATGCCTGCCACAGTTGCTGGCGAAACGTCAGGAAAGAAAATTCCAAGACCACAGTTACACAGCCCGGATAACCCACAAGAACCAATGAACTCTGACCGTGAAAGCCTTCGACAAAACCCCAAATAGTTTAACCAAAGACTTGAGGGGGTAGGAATCAACCTTCCTCTCTCTGACCAGTTTTGTTGGTCGATCTGATGTGCATTGACCAGTTTTCTACATTTCTGTTGAAAGGGAATAGGAGAAAAAGAGGTGAGTTACAAATGCCTTTGTGCTTTGCAGACCCGTGAGAATTCCTCCAAAGAGTTTGAAGGGAGTTTCTACATCTAGAGAACAGCTGGATGAGCCTAAAGCTCAGGTTTTTAAAAAATCCTACACAGAAGACACTCCCATGCGGGAATGAAGGCAGGATGCAGATTGTCATGTATCACAGTCATCCCACACAACCGTTTCTCATGGTGAGTAATGAGTATAGGCACACAGCCCCATTGTACACAGCCAGTTATGCAACCCAAAGTCACTGCCTGTCAGAGGTTTTCAGTGGAAGTACATGATACAGGGTTAGATCCAGACTAAACTGGACTAAATTTCGACCGATTCTCCCTACCTGATGTAACCCCCCCTTTCAGGGTCTCCTATCTGTGAGAACAGAAATCGAACACATCAGTGAAATGGGTTATATTCTAGCCTCTGACATGCTCTCTTTCCACTTGTAGGAAGTTTGGGGAGCGGGAAAGTATCCGAAGATGTCGTTTCTGTTCTGCATTCTGAACGGAGGGACCCAAAAGAACATTACTTTAATCAAGGACCTTTTCCTGGAAAAGGCTTGTTTTCTGGTCATGAAGCCCCTATGGAAAATGGGAGAAATGATCAGGGATCAGCCAAGAACAAGGGAACTCGGGACTCCGTTCCTCCCCTCGCACGCACACCCATGGTAGATACAGGCACAGTGTATCAGCTTCCGGTATTTTAAAGCAGGCAGACACCAGACGGATTTGTGCATGCACACCTCTGTGGGGATCAAAGTTTGGGGCGCCTGGAAAAAAAAGTTTGGAGCGTCTGCCTCGCTTACTTTCCCGCATAACCTGTTGATATGCGTCCAGGATCAAAGATATGCGCAAGTGACCCTCGGGCGTCCGCTCTCTGCAACGCAACCCAGGGAAATGGCTTCTCTCCCCCCCGGGTTTCTAAGGGCGCGACGGTGGGTCGGTTCCCAGCCTTTGAATCGTCTTCGCTCGCCCTTTCGGCGAATTCCACCGACCGCAATGCGACTTTTGACCCGCTGGTAGTTTATGGCGGACGGGTCTCCGGCTCAGCTAAGGGGGAGCCCCATTGGGTCTGGGACTCAAGGGCCCGCCTGCGGAACTAACCGCTCCGTTTCCTCGGGAGCCAGTCCCATCGCTTTCTAGCGCGCCTTCGGAGTAAAGGAGCTCCCCGCCGCGGCTTAGGCGCTCGCTCCGAAGTCAGCGCGGGGCTTCCTTCCCAAGCAAGCGGGACGCGCCGTCTCCGGCCGCGATTCGCCTAAACCCCTAAGCCTTTCCCAGCCTCGCTTGGCGTCCAGCCCGTGCTTGGGATCTCGCCTCCTAGCCCGGGCTGATTCGGATGCTGTTGGCGAGCGGATTGGGAGCTCCGCAGAGAAAGCGGCGTCTTCCCCAGGCCCTCCGCGGGCAGTCACCGCCCGGATCCCTTCCCCGTCCTCCGCGCCCCAAAAGCTCTCTCTTTCGTTCCCGAAATCCCGGCCAACAAAGCAGGTTGCCTGGGGCGACGTTAGCGCCGCCGCCCTCCCCCGACCCCAATGTGCCACGAACAAGCAACAGCACGATCGTGGGAACACGCCTCGCCTCTTCGCTCGGACCCGACGGCGCGTCCTCCCTTCCCGTCGGTTGCGTGGCGGGGCGGGCGCAGACGGGGCGGCTCGTCCTTCTGCCGCGCTCCAGGCCGGCTGGGGCTGGCCTGGCCGTCGCGCTCCGGACTCTCTGAGTCGAGGATCTGTCGGGAGATCTCCCTCCCGCAGACTCGGAGGGCGCGGGATCCAGCAGGCGACCCGCTCTGCATCACCGACCCTTTCCTTTCATTTCATGGCGCGTTGAAGTGTCTTTGGGGGGGGGGTGGGCATAGAGGACGAACGCATCACGCAAAGCAGAGCTGCAACGGTCCAACCGAGATCCTCGCTCAGTCATCAACCCGTACACTAGATCCACTGAGTTCAGTTAAAAGCAAAAACAAAAAACTTCTTTGCTGTGCAATCCTAAACAGGCTTTAAGCAGGGGTTCTCTTTCCCTCTCCCCCCTCACCCCCCTCTCTGACACACATACAAGACCCTTTTCTTAAAGAAGCCAAGGGACCCAGCAGTCCCATTCTAAAGACGTGGCGAATTAAGTTCAGGGGAACTTGCTCCTTGAAAAGGGTAGCTTTAAACCGGTTTGGTAAAGTTGAATATAACTGCGCAGGAAATTGAAAGGGGGAAAACACAGCGTTATTTTCAGAAGGGGGGAGTGTGAAAGACTGAGGATCCCTCCCCTCCGAAAACTCCTTTGCAGGATAGTGTTAAGGGGGTAGCCATATTGGCCTGCAACAGAATAGTTAGATTCAAGTCCAGTCGGGGTATAAGTTTTCAAGAGTCACAGCTCCCTTCTTCAGATACCTTGGGGGACACTCACTGGGGGTGTGGGGTGGGGGAACGAGATGATTCCGAGGGCGTTGCCATTCGCGGGGATCCTACTATCCGCACTTCGCTGAAACAACTGCTCGGCCTGAGATCTGTGAAACTCGCTTCCTTCAAGCCAACGTGGGGAAGGGCGTGCGTGCCAAGCAAAACACGCAAATAAAACTCCGTGGGCGCCCAAGAAAATAAAAGCAAGTAACTCTGGGAGATCGGATTTGTTTTTCCATTTCAAAACTTCCCTTTTGTTTACCTTTGGTGATTCCGCAAAAGTTTAAATTGATGTCTGTGACCATAAAGTAGACTCCTTTCACTTAAAAAAACAACAAAGAAGATATTCCCCGCAAAGAATCTATGGCAACATAAAGCTAAGAATACCTCACAGTCTGGGCCCCGATGTATCGCTCCACATTTCCCGGCATATTTAGGGTCGGGATCTCGGCTCCAGAAGCTGCCTTAACGTATGGCCATTTATGCATGGGAGGTTTTACCCTGGATTTGCTGCTCTGCAGATACACATTTTCCCCATCTGAGTTCTCAAAACTCAAAAATAAGCCCCCATGCAGAGTTTTGAGAATTCAGATGTGTATCTACAGAGCAGCAAATCCAAGGCAAAACCTCCCAGGCATAAATGGCCTATGTGTATTGGGGGGGGGGGAGGAGTGAGGTTTCCTTGACTCACAACCACCCTGAGGTTTTGTGTATTCTATAAACACTTACAGCAGGACTCCAAATGTATAATATCTGGATGCGAACTTCACAGAAATAAATGGGTTTATTTCCAGGTGCGCAATGAGTTGCAGAGTGACTGCGCTTTAAGCCTTCTGCCATAACTCTGTAGGGTTGCTTTGTTAGGGTCCAGGTGTCGGAGGCTGGAGCTTCAACGCCCATCACGACATCGGGAAGTAGACCCGGTGACATTCCAGGGCCTTAGGATAAGGGAACCAGCATAGCGACAGGGAACAGAGCGCCCCGTGGGTTTTGGATGGAGCCTGCCCCTGGATAAGCAGGATAGAAGGTACCTGGGAAGATGTTAGGGCCCCAGTTCTAAAGAATGATCTCCTAGAATACCCTCCCCCTCAAAGGGCAATTTTGGAACCCTAGGGTAGCAGACCTAGGCCATTTACTCATGAGTAACCGCACTCAAAAACAAAGGGGTAGCCTGGTAGGTCCGAATAAAGCCCGCGGGCCTCTTTTGTAGGCCATTTACGCATGGGAAGTTTTGCCTTGGATTCGCCGCTCTGTAGACGCACATTTCCCCCCTTCGAATTCCCCAAACTCAAAAATAAGAGTTTTGAGAATCTGGATGGGGAAAATGTGCATCTAGAGAGTAGCGAATCCAAGGCCAAACCTCCCACGCATGTGACTGGATCCCCCACCGGCCCCGCCTTCTCTACTGACTCCATCTGCAGCCGAGGGGGTGGGAAACTCGGGCGAGGCCGCGGGTTCGAATTCCCTCCGCGACACCAGCCCAACTGGGAGAACGGGTCCCGATCTCGCCTTGGCAAAGGGCCGCTCCTCAGACGTCAGAGGAAGGAGGGCCCGAGCAGACCACGGCAGGCCCCGTCGAAATTCCTGCACCTGGGAGATCTACGATAGAGCAATACGCGGCCCCGGGGGCTGCGGGGGGTTCTCCTCTTTGGGAAACGCATGTGGGCCGGGGACCGGCGAGCGGGAGGCGATCCGCCAGCGTTGCGCTTTCAGCTCTGCGCACTTATGCGTCTAGCCAGAAGACGCCACTGCAAGCAATTATGCACTCGAAGCCCTTGAAAAAAATGCATGATTTAAAACGAAATGCAGATTAATTAGTAGCCTAAATGACACTTTAATGTGCTAATATTGAATCTCTGCTTTAGAAGCGGGTTGACTTATTATTTGAATGTGTTTCTCCCTCCTTGGCTGAACAGGCCTCCTCTGCTATAGGCGCTGGAGGTGGCTGGAAAGGGACGAGAGGGAGGAGGAGGGAGAAGCCAGCAACGCCAGGCGCAAGTCCGTCCGAGAGGCCCCGATGCTTGTCCAACTTCGACCCAGAGGGTGTGATTTCCACACCACGTCCCCGAGTCTCATATTGGCGCCCGATTGGATTACATCTGGGGGACGGACACATAGGCCATTTATTCATGGGAGGTTTTGCCTTGGGTTTGCCGCTCTCTAGATGCACATTTTCCCCATCCAAATTCCCAAAACTCAACAATAAGCCCCCATGCAGAGTTTTGAGAATTCGGATGGGGAAAATGTGCACCTAGGGAGCGGCAAATCCAGGGCAAAACCTCCTATGCGCAAATGGCCTCTGAGATTGACAGGGCCCATCGACTTCAATGGGTTTCGCATCTCTTGTTTAGGGCGGCGCGGATCTTTCACCCGAAAGAATGGGACCTGGAAGGAGGGAGAGGGCATGAAAAACAAGGGAACGAGGAAACCTCCTGGCACTTCGGTTCTAGGCGGAGTTCCTGTCCATTCTAAACCCACCGAAGCAAACGGGTTTAGAAGGGATGTCACTGGGTGTAGGATTGCTCGGTTGAGTCTACTGGGGTTGATTTATTGCATGGGAAATAAAGATACTGGAAATTATGCCACAGGGGCAGTGGCGGACTGGGTCTAAAAATATTGGTTGCCAGGAGACAAAGGGCAGACCACCCACAACTACAAGGCTGTCATTTATTCATTTTTATTATTTTTTATTTTTAACATATTGTCCAATGTTTAAGGGGGCTCACTTCACCGAGGCCCACAGGGCCCACTTGCCATCAGGCAAGCTGACACAAAGGCCAGTCCGCCACTGCAGGGGCTCCCTGCCCTAAGAAAGATTGCAGGGAGCCCTGCTGGTACCCAGAATTTTTAAAAAGAAGCAGTTGTGCCGTGGGATTGTATAGGATCGTGGGTGAGCACCCGGGTTCCCCCTCTTCTGCCTTTGCCCAGCTGAGTGCCAGAGACCTCCAGCCTCTGTCCTTGATTAACTGAAAGTTCTCCAAAGGCCACACCAACAATTTAGAGCACTTTAGAGCTAGTTTAATTTCTATGGCTTTCCTCAAGGAACACGTTTTATTTATTTATTTTTTAATCTGTTGCTGACAACCTCTGTCCCTTTCACAGAACTTCAGATCCCACGAGACCTGGGCTAGGAACAGTCAGAGGGGCTTGAACCCCGTTTATCTTTCGTTTAGGGCTCGGACTCCGCGGCCTCGGTTGGCCATCTCACTAGCCTGTGACATTTAGAGAGCCTTGCAAGTACTTAACAAGCAGAACCGTCCGGGGCAAGCCAAGAAAGCGGTCCTTATCCGTTAAATCAATGGGATTTGTGCCATCGACTCCAACCAGCTGAAGTTCCTGGGCCTCTGGCCACTGCAGATTATAATAAGACATCCGGGATACAGAGCCTTAGAGCGTTCAGAAAGCCTTGCAAACGTTCTGTCAGTAATCGTCACAACAACCCTGTGGGGTCGACCAATATTATTTTCATACAGCAATGGGGGGGTAGGGCTGAGGTTGAGAGATGTAAATAAATAAAGTATATCAATAAGCCACCGAGCAAAACCACAAGAAGGCATCCTTCACATGCTACCATAAGGATAGGTTGTAGAAAGAAGACATCCTCACGTGCACATTCTGATCTAATAATGAAATGCAAGCCCTCTAGATAACAGGGAGATCCCCCCCCCCCAAGGAGAGGGGGTGAAATATAACTCAGCAATATACTGAACCAAGGAAAATCTGCCAGCATTTCGGTGGCTGGTGACCTTTTCAGCTGATAAATGGGTTCAATCCATACCCCCGGAAGATAATGGGAAACACAACCCTTGCTGACGTCAGTTATTCTGGACTGTCCCCACGTTCCCCAAGTTCTTCCCAACCACGAGGACTAGAAACTTCAAATATTCATCTAAAGGGAAATCTCTGGGATCAAGAACCTCAACAGAATATATACAAGGACTAAATTATGTTCGAACCAATTACAAAGCTTCCCGGTTATGTTAATTGTATTATGAGACCCCCAAATACCAGCTGAGCAGCAAACCGCAGAGATTTTGGTAGACACCAATGCAGTTAGACGCGCCAATCCCCGCGTTTCCTTGCGAATTTTCATGGACCTTTTCCCGGATTTCTCCCCTCTGGCGTGAAATAAGGACCAGTTTCCAACAAACAAGCCCTCGAAAGCTCCTAGGAGAAGTGAATGGAGGACTCCGAGGTCTGGAAAACCTGGACGGAAACGCTTACTTGCAAAGGAAACATACTGGGGCAAAGTGAAAAGTCACACAAGGGAAGGGAAAAACCTGTCCCCGACGGCCTTTCTCGAAAGCATCCGGGCCATGCAAGGCAAAGCCGAGCAAGAACCGACAGGAGGCAAGGAAACTTGAAACCGAGACGCCGGGAAAGAGGGATGGGAATTGGGAAGGGCTTAGCCGCATCTGGCGAAAGTCAAGGCTAGAGAGCATAAGCGGATCGGGGCTTCGAAATCCCGGGCCCGTCCAGGATGCCAGCAGAAGCGCGGGGCTGCCGTCGGCTAAAGAGCAGGGCAGAAATCCGGCACCCCACAAGCCGTCCCTTGGGGAAGGACTCCCTGCTCCGGCGACAGGAGTTCTTCCAGGGCCCGTCTGGGGCACCAGGTTTTGGGGTCGCGGCGAGATTTCGGGGAAGGAAAAAGGTAACGCAGGACTGGGGGGGGAGGAATGTGAGTGGACCCCCTCAGGCCTCTTAGCCCAGCTGGTTTTTGAAGGGGGAGGGGGGGATCGGACGTGCCCCAAGGAGGCAGCACGTTGAAGCGAAGTCTGTCTGAGAATTCGCACTGATGACTTTGGCAGCGCGGGTCTCTTCAGAGCCGTACAGAAGCCTGCCTTCGACGGGATTTATGCCCGGGACAGGGCTTTTAGGATCGCACTGCTCATCCGAGGGAGGAAGCGGATCTCCTCTCCCCGAAAAGATTCCCTGGACCCTGTGTCTTGTCCTGGGACTGACCTGCAAGTTAGTGGGTTCACTGTGTTCAGATCAATGCAAGGGCTTAATTCGAAGTAAAGACGGATGGTGGGGTTTTGTTGTTGCTGTCCATGTTGTTGAGGAAAACTTTTCAGGCAGTTTGAAAGGCCGGGGCCTATAAAATACCATCTCTGAGAGCCAAGTAGTAAGCAGATAACGAAAGTATACTCCATCGGTGACGTGTGCCTTTAAATGTATTCTATTATTTCAAATACCCATAATTTATAAATAAGAGTACAAGTATGAATTCGTAATGGCTACGATTTTGGAAACCCTCCCGGGAAACGTCTGGAATTCTCTACTTCTGGGGCAATGTGGGAATGGAGACGGAAGGTGTTACCGAACCATAAAACAACTTTAAACATGTTGTTTGAATGAAATGGCCAATTTTATTGGCAAAAGTTGAAGATACCTTGGCGTAGCATGGAAGCAGGTAAGGGAACATCTACCGGCCCAAATGCGGTAGATGTGACGCACATACTCCCAAGTATCACACATGAGGACAAATGAAGGGGAGAACCAATATAAAAGGATCAGTCTATCCTACTAGAGCCTGGGAGCCTGGACTTATACGGAGATAGTTTCCATTGGAAATCATTTTCAGTTGCCTGTTGGGATGGGGTATTAAATGTCCCTCACATATTCTAAAATTGAGAGCTCTGCGCTGAAATCTATGAACATACGATCAAGGGGACTTTTTCAAAAATGGCATCTTTGTAAAATGAAGTTTATAATTTTCCTCCAGATTCTGAATTGTGACATCACGCTTCCATTAATAACATCTCGATATTATAAAATGGAAGGCTTTCGACTGGTGAGCAGGTTAGGAGGCGCGAGGGTCTACGCAAGGGGAACAAAATATACACAGGAAATAATTGGCTGTTTTGTTTTTTCCTCAATCTCTTGTCTACTGCAATTAAAGAGATTTATGATCGAATTTTCCAGACATTGTCCACTAGGCGGCACTGCATACACATAGATTTAGTGAAAGGCTGAAAGACGTATTGGTCAGAAAATACTTTTATAAAGTCTCCTATTTAATGTTACATCTTTAAAAATAAAAGCATTTTCTAATGAACACACGTGTTGAAAATATGTAACTTCTAATTTCATCCATAAAAGCATATGAATTAGCGACGGCATAGTTTTCTTAAAAAAAAATAGACATCACAAAAGGGATATTTTATCCAGCCTGTCAGAACTGGATATATTAATACGTAGGGTGTGTCTTTTCGAAATGATGTGAATGAAGAATTTCCATACAAAATTTGAAGGAGATGATTTATAAATAGAGCCGTCTGTTCTTAAAGTGATTCGAACCACATTTGCAACTCTGGATCAAAATAATACCAAGGCCAAAGCTAATTCGGAAAAATGGTTTGAAACATCTTAAACGCGCTGGGCAGACATGCAGCGCCAGCCCAGGCTAAAGTTTCAACAAATGGCTGATTAAAGCCTAAAAGACTCCGGGGTTTGGCCCGTCTAATGTTCAACCATCATCTGAAGTTTTGCTTCCTAGGGTGTTATGACAGGAAATCACAAGGCCAGTGAATCCAAGCCTTTACATCACCCTTCAGAACCTAGAGGGATGCAGTTGAAGGCGATTGACCGATTCTGTTTCTATGCCGGATTCATCACGGGCTAAAATCCAAGGCTCGCGGGGAAGGAAATAAACTGACTGTACAACTGTGAAAATGGGTGGGGGGGGGAGAGAGAGAGAGAGAGAGAGAGACGTGTGGAAGACCCGTCCCCCAACCGATTCCAGCGCTTGTGGTTTGACTCCGAAGAAAATCAGGAGTAAGTGCGGCCAGTGGAAAAGCCCCCAGACCTGATCCGAAGTAAGCTCCTTTGAAATCAGCGGGGCTGCCCTCCGAATCAGTATTCTGCTTAGGCTCCGAAACCAACAGACCACTTCATAACTCAGTCAGAATACAATCCGCAAACGGGCCGGGACTGACCACTCCCCCATCCCCCCCAGGCCGGGCAACCCCCCCCCCCCCTTGATTCAGACTAGCTGGAGCTCGCCCTGGTGTCTTGCATGTCGGTCATCTCTTGGGCCTTTTTACGGCTCATTGACTTTAACAAAGGCCAAATTTGCTAAACCCCCAGTACTGCGCTTCAGCGGTGCAATCCTGAGCAAAGTTGCACTCTTCTAAATCCGTTGGGGAGCGTTACTCTTAGGGTAGCACTGTATGGATCCAGCCTCCTTGCAGCAAAACTGGGGTCTCCAAAGGTCACCAGGCTCCCCCAGCCCCTCTCCCCACAGGATCCCCCTTAGATTGACTCTCCCTTATTCTGGTCCCTCATTGAGGGGAGGGGGCGAAAGGAAACCATCTCCTTCGCAGCTGTTTGTGACCGTCCCCTTCCGAACGGGCTGCCTGAAACGCTGGGGTGTGTCTCCGTTCAAATTAATGCGGAGATGAACCCCGAACCCCCACGGGGGGGGGTTGGCAGGGCCCGCATTCCCGGACACCCAGGAGGGGAGAACAGTTCTGAATGCAACCTGGATCTAGAGCGGGGACGCTCTGGATCCAGAGGTTTGGACTGGGTGGGCTTTAATAGACGGCGGCTCGGCCCTACCCTGGCGGAATGCCCCCGACGCCAAATCGCAGTGACTTCGGGATTCAGTGCACCCCCTCCTCCTCCTGACCAAAAGAGTTCTTTCCAGCGAGCCCCTGGACGTTCATTCCCCCCTCAGGCTCTGCGGATCGGTTTAGGGGAGACCAAGCGTGCGATCCCAACGCGTTTTAGCAGGGGCTGCGGGTAAGGCTAGGCCCCGTCCACCTGCGTGGGGCGAATGGAGAAAGCGGCTTGCCTTGCAGAAGGGAGGGGCTGTGGCTCCGTGGTAGAGCCTCTGCTTGGCATGGAGAAGGTCCCAGGTTCAATCTGGTATCTCCAGTTAAAGGGACCAGGCAAGTGGGTGATGTGAAAGACCTCTGCCTGAGACCCTGGAGAGCCGCTGCCGGTCTGAGTAGACAATACTGACTTGGATGGACCCAGGGTCTGGTTCAGTATAAATTCATGTGTTCATGTGGCCGCCGGAGCGGACCTTGCCTGGCTTTCGACGGGCGCTGCACCTCCATCTCCCCGCCCCGCTCTCCCCTTCCCTTCCCGTAATGAGTAACCCGTCCCTTTTATTCCCGGGCACGGCCCAGGTCCGGCTGGCCACTGATCTGCCTCCCAGTCGCCGCGGCCAGGCCCGGCCGCACGAACCCCTCTCGCTCCTGCCGCCAGAGATGCTTCCCGAGGGTGCTGGAAGCACGCCTCAGTCGCTTGGCCGCCGGTGCCGAGCTCGCCTGTGCATTTCAGCCACTTCATTATTCCACCCGACCCAACCAGACACCCGGAGCCTCTCTGGTGGGCGCAATTCGGAGCTGCTCCAGTCAATGGAGCCGACTGGGGGGCGGAGAGTTTCACCCCATTGAAAAAAAAAAAACTGCCGAGCGTTTGGAGCCCAGCGGACAGGTCTGGGGCAGAGGGCAGGCGGGCAGAGTCATTTATACACGGGAGGGTTTGCCTTGGATTTGCTGCTGTCTCGATGCACATTTTCCCCATCCAGATTCTCAAAACTCTACATGGGGGCTTACTGTTGAGTTTCCCATGCTTAAATGGCCAGAAAGGATTGGGCTTGGATCTGGGCCCGGGCGTCGGGGGAAGCATTAGGAGATCCGCAAATACACACAGGGGGTGTGGTGGGAGCGGGGTCCAGACGTGGCCTTGGGTTGCTGACCCAGCCAGAAAGCTTTGCTGGAATCCAGCTGGCCCTGCCGGCTGCTCCAGAACGGCCCAGCCAGGAATTCGGGGTGTGTGTGTGCAGAAGCGACCTCCTTGCCGCGGCAGATTGGGGGGGGGGGGGAGGCTTGGCCCCTGTTCCCTTCTCAGCAGAGAAAAGTCCCAGGAAGAGTTTCCTAAAGGGTCGGAGCCACCCTCTTGCTTTCTAGTCCCATTCCCCAGCATTGGGGCGGGCGGGGAGCACAACCAGGAGGCCCTTTCTGACGGCCCCGATCCGCCCGGAAAGAGAGTCTCTTCTACCGAAACCGGTTTCTCCCCCTAAAGAGAGGGCGACGGCTGAGGCTTTCGGCTCGCAGCGGCGATCCGGTTAGAAACAATGCCCCCTTTAGGCGGAGACTGGTCCCAGGCCGACAGACCAGCCGGGGCTATTGGGGTCGGGTGCCTTTTCTAATCGGGGAGTCGAGACTTCCACCCCTTTGTTCATCCCAGGGGTCCACCCTTTTGCCCGAGTCTTCAAAGAACTTGGAGGAGGACACGCGAGCGGGGATCCCTGGAATGGCGCTCTTGAAACATTGGAGATTCGTTGCCAGGAGCCAGTTAAAATAATAATAAAAAAGGCTTCTTCCCCTTTCTCCTCGCTAGCCTGACATTGCATTTCGCTCTGGGCGCTACTAGTTGGGAGCCTTAACAGGCAGCAAATGGGTCGCGGTTGTTACTTTGCCCCCGCACCTTAAACCATATTGCAAAATTAACCTGCCAGAATATCTCCCAGATTTCAATTAAGAAAGGTATCCAAGTAAAGCGTGCTTAGATCTGTGGCTTGGCGATTAGTTTGAATGTAAATCCCACTATTCTCCGTGGAACTCTAGTATAAATGATCGCACGCACACGAACAGCCTCATCCACGCTCCTGGTTAGGATCGCGTGCAAGAAAGGGGACACCCCCCCCCCCAAGGGAATCCAGGACTCGGCGAAACCGAATGAATTGGAATGAAGGATATTCGAGCACCTAGACGTGACCCCGGTTTAACTGAACTAGGGATCAGGGAACAGTGTTTTCCATTGTCGACATGTCGAACGATTTTATACCCCCAAAGCATCTCTCTTTTACTTTTCCAGAAAAGTTAAGGCTGAGAAAAGGAGAGGAAATGTTTGACTGCAACTTAATTCTTTAAGACGAACGTAAAGAGTCTTTGGGGGGGGGGGATTCAGTTGGTGGACCTGAGAAATATTATTGGGAAATAGAGAAGGAGACAGTCCTTTTCTTTAAAAATGTCCGCTTAAATAAAATATCCAGTTAAAAGCAAAATAAAAGCTCCGTTATGGCCAACCGCTCTGAACCTTGTCGTTTAGGGCTGGAGGGAGGGGGACCGTTTGTTTTCTTGCATGATATGGTGGTAGTAGCAGTAGTAATAATAATAATAATAGCAAGTGACAGTAATCTGGGACAATAGAAGGTTGGAAATCAAGGCAAATTTTAGAACGCCATCATGCACAGGTGCATAGCTCTTACCTTCCTATATACATTTAAATGGATCTGAAAGATCTCCTTACACTTCCATCTCCGTGGACTTGAAGGAGATACAGATAGGATTTTTGCATAATTAATGTAAAACCTCACACAAATTAAAGGAATGTGCAAAATCCATGCTCCTGCGTGTGTGTAAGCACACATATATTTGTAGCCTGTGTGTGATATGATTACGTACTCAAAATCTCCACTTTATGCAGAAAATGTGATATTTTCTGAATATGAGGAGAAAATGGATGGAGTCACCCACCACCAAGTTTTCAGCGGCGCCAGCTAGGCCCTGGCTTTCGCTTTCCTACGGCTGCTAGTTTAACACTTTCAAACAAACAGACAAATCGGAGACACCGTATCAGCTGTTAAGGAAAATGCAAGTATATTATATTTATATGAATGCGTTATTATATTTCCCCCCTTTTAAAAAACACCGCTAGACTAGGATTCTTTATTGATGGTAAAGGGGGAGGGACGAAGAAGAGAAAAAGTTAAAATATTTTGAAGTGAGGGGTTTCCCCTTCCCTTGAATCAAGCAAATACGCATTGACAGGAGCAGTTCTGCATCTTTCAAAATAAATCACGCCGCCGCGTAATAGATTTAAAATACGCCAGGTTGTGTGTGTGTGTGTGTGTGTTTTAATCATTAATTGTAAACGTGAAAAAAATACCTGCTGGTACTTCACTTTAGAAGCGTGTAATTGGTAAAAATAGGAGGCTGATGAATAGATAATAGATCCTTAACTACCAATAAACAGTAAGCAGCAGCCAGAAGTATTAGGATGCGATCATAATTATTCGACCGCGGCAGCCAATGGGAGCCGGAGGACGCGGCCCTAAAAAATCGTGTCCCCCGAACTCCACGGTGATCTGGAAAACGCGGACAAGGCCGGATCCGCGGATGCGCCGCCCGTCCCCTCGCAAGAGCCTCGGCGGCGCGAGTCTCGCGTCGCTGCTGGGAGGAGGGGACACCCCCCCCAATTCGCGCTCGTCGGAACAGCGCAAGGAAGCCTTGAAAAGCCCCCCCCCCTCAAGTCGAGTTCTGCTGAGAAAAGTCTTTGGGGCCAGAGATCGCGGCCCAATCCCGGCCCGAGGAGGATCTTTTGGGGAAGGCGAGCGACCCCCTGGACGACTGAGACTCGCTTCGGGGGATGCCGGCCGCCAGGAGGGCGGGCTTGAGAGAGGCGTCCGGAGGGGGGCTCGATCACGACGGCTCCGCTCGGAGAGCCAGATTTCCTCTGTAGCCCAGGCGATCCAGTCTCTCTCTCTCTCTCTCTCTCTCTCTCTCCACCCCCCCAGCCCCAGCACGAGTCTCCCCCCTCGCAGCTCCTCCCCCGCCCCTCAGGACCCTTCCCCGCTCCTACCTGCATCCCGGGGGGGGGGGAGTCGGCTCGGCGGCTCTCGGGACCGCCGCCCGCCGCCGCCTCTTTCCGCGCCCGCCTCCGCCGAGTCGCCAGCCCGCCTCGCCTCGCCTCGCCTCGCCTCGCCTGGCCCGGCGCGGCAGGCGGCGGCCGAGTCCGTTCCAGTGCGGGCCCGGATCCATCCCTCCAGGATCGCGCCGGCCAGAAGTTCGCCTCTCCCCTCTGACGCACTTTAAAGAGTCTCCCCCCTTCCCACCTCCGGGCGAGGCAGCGCGGCCGAGCGCCCAGCCAGTCGCCGGGGCTTCGCAGGCAGCCGCCGAGGGGGCAGCTCGTCAGGCGCCCGGGACCGACGGCTGGCTTGCGCCACTTCGGGGCCGAAGGGAGCCGCGCCGCCGCCCGCCATGGACCGCCGCGGGAGCTAGCGGGGGCCGCCGGGGGCGCGGCGCCCAGGAGGACAGCGCCAGCGGAGCGCCCGGGCGGCAGAGGCCAGGGACGGCGGAGCGGCGGCCGCCCCCGCGCAACTTCTCGCCCCAGCCCGGCCGGCGGCGGATGAAGTGAGCGGGAGCCGAGCCGGAGCGCCCCCCCTTTCCGCGGCTGCCCCCCCCCGGCCCGGCTCTGCCCCGTGGATCTAGGCGGCCCCCGTCGGTGGGTCGGCCGGCCGGGCGGCCGGGAGGATGTTCCAGCCCACCCCCAAGCGCTGCTTCACCATCGAGTCGCTGGTGGCCAAGGAGAGCCCCGCCTTGCCCGCCTCCCGCGCCGAGGAGCCCCTCCGGCCGGCGGCGCTGAGCTACGCCGGCTCCGGGCCCGTCAACCCCTTCCTCAACGGCTTCCACGCCGGTGGCCGCGGCGTCTACTCCAACCCGGACCTGGTCTTCGCCGAGGCCGTCGCCCACCCGCCCAACCCGGCCGCCGTGCCCGTCCACCCCGTGCCCCCGCCCCACGCCCTGGCCGCCCACCCGCTGCCCTCCTCGCACTCGCCGCACCCGCTCTTCGCCTCGCAGCAACGGGACCCCTCCACCTTCTACCCCTGGCTCATCCACAGGTACCGGTACCTGGGCCACCGGTTCCAAGGTAAGGGAGCGGCGAGGGGCACCCCCGGGGGGGAGGGGACGCGACGCCGGGAAGCTTCACGTCTGGGCAGCCAAACGCCCCCACCCCCAGTTCACAAACAAGGGATCCCCTCCCCAATAAAAAGCCGTTTGTAAGAGAGAACGAAAATAGGATCGGGGGAGGGCCTGGAGCCAGGGGGCAGCTGTCCTCCCCCCCGTCGCCGAAGCCTCTTACTTCAATAGAGAATTAATCGACGGGGCTACTCCAGAGTAAGGGAATGCTACCTTACCGCTTGGAGAGGGGTGTCTTTTCCCATGGGTTAACTAGTTTCAGTGTGAGAAACTGCGTGTATGGGGAGGGGGGAGAGAACGTTTTTGTTTAAAAGCTTTTTTGGTCACGATTCGTTTGCTCAAGAGCCCCCCCCCTTTCGGGAACTCCCTGTCGGGAGAGCAGTACGGAGCAGCTGGATTTGGGGCTGGGGTCTTCCCTTGCCAGGAAACCAAATCCTCTGTCCGCGCTAGGGGTTCAACGGGATGTCAGCGCTAGACAGCCAGCAGCCACATTTCTTGCCGGGAAAAGTTCAAACAAACAAAAGATCAGACCCTCTCGGCCAGGACAGAAATACGTTTATTGTAAATATATAGACCCGTTTCTTTTTAAACAAAAATTATCTCGGGTGAATTTCGCCTTTAAAAATCCTCCCGATTTGTTTGAAATTTTAATTTTTTTTCTCCAGCGGGAAAAATGTACAACCAAAGATCTCCGCTCTCTCTGGGAGGCTACGAGTTCGCCCAGGGAACAAGGCTGAAGGGCATTGCTAATATTTTCCGTTTTTTAAAAAAACAATTTTTTTAGCACGCTTTGCCGCCTGAAACAAAAATACCTTGGATGTAAATCTGATTGCAAGGGAAGGGATGGCTACCTTTCCAAAACTGGGCTCCTCTTTTCAGTTCAATGAGAATTTACTGGAGAGTAATTCCATTGAAGAGTGTGGGATTTAGTGCTTGGGTCGGGTTGCAGGTAATGGTCCGATCTGCTACCCCTAATAGTGTTCTTCCTCCCCCTCCCCTCTAAATCTGGAAGGTCTCCAGAAAGCGTTGGAAAATGATTTTTTTTTTTTTTTTTAATGGGGGGGACTTTCTCAATTTCACTTTCCCGGCTTCTATGCGGGCGAAAGGGCCATAGGAGAGAGGGACGAGCTGAGGTGCTTCCTATACACAGACTTTCCAGAGCAGGTGTGAGGGAAAGCAATTTGGCGAGGGAGAATTTACAGGCTTTCCCTGCCTCTGGGAGGCCAAACGTCGAAAAAGCCATTTGAAGGATGATAGGGAGAAATACGGCCAACGATCAATCAAGGGGGTCGCCTCCCTGCCAATCAATCGTGGGACATTTGTCTTCCTGCGTGTGTGAGAGTGAACGTGAGAGAGAGACTAACACCATTTATGCACAGGAGGCTTTACCACTCTCTAGATGCACATTTTTCCCATCCAAATTCTCAAAACTCTGCAGGGGGGGGGGTTATTTTTGATTTTTTTGAATTCGGAATCGGATGGGGAAAATGTGCACCTAGAGAATAGCAAATCCAAGGCAAAACCTCCCATGCATAAAAGGCCATGTGTAGACATGTTGACGTTTCAATCCCGAGCATTTTAAAACCGACGAAGAATTCCTTACTCTCAGGTTAACACGACGTTTCAGGAAAAGTATTGTGGCAGGACCGGGCCAACGCACGCACCCGTTCGTGATTCTTCGTTTCTTTTCACTTGGACCCTAGGCATGGTTTCCAAGGAAGAGGGAGAAGGTGGTGAGGAGGTTATTGTTGTTGTTAGTATTATTATTAGGCACTCGATGGATAATGGCGGGTTTCGTTGGCTCAGTCATGCCCCCCCCCCAACAGCTTGTTGAAGGGCACCGGAGCAAAGAAGGACTTTGCCTGCTGCAGTTGCCCCCCCCCCCCCCGCCCTGTCTGATTGAAATAACAGCCTCTTGGTGAATGAACTAAAGCACGAAAATAGGCAGAGCGATTCCGGGGAATGTGGGGGGGGGGGGAGTTGGAAGGCCTTCGTTTGCAAAGCTCCCAGTAATTGACAAATTACCAGGGCAGAGGAGGGCTTTCTCTCTCTCTCTCGTTCTCTGTTTGTGTGTGTGACCTGAAGAGTCTCTCTCTCTCTCTCTCTCAAGTTCAAATTCCAAATTATTGGAGAAGGCTTCCTTCCGGTCCGCTGGTTGCTTCTTGTTAAAATTATTTCGTGGAACCCAGCAGGGCTTCAATTGCAAACGTCACTATAGCCCTACGTTGGGTTTTGTTTTGTTTTCGTATTTTCTGGCTGCCTTGTTCTGGTTTTCTTGCAAGGAGAAGGGTCATGTCAGGGTGGGAAGGAGAGATAGGGTAGGAAGTGGATTGGGAGGGATCTCTGTTGCCACAGCGATCTCCTCCGAAGTCAACCCGCTCCTCCAAGACTGGGATAAATTCCCTGGTGCACCCCCCCTCCCCCAATAGTGATGGGATTGAGTTGCTTGGGCTGTCGGTGAATTATTTCGTTGCTTTCCTTATTGAAGCGTTCCACCCCACCCCCCAAAAATAATCCGGAGTGGGCTTCATTCAGTGCACACCTAATTTTAATTGTACACACTCAGGTATCCCTACACACACTTCACCCCAAAAGCCACAATTGAAAAGTAACAACCGACGTGTCAATTTACTGGTGCACCATTATGCCAGCGAATCTCATTCGTTTCGTTCTGTCCTCGCTGGGAGCACGTTTCCTGCACCCCCCTCTCTTTTGGAGAGAAAGTTAGCAGCACACCGTTGACACCGACTGGCTCTGATCCTCCCCCCCCCCCATTTAAGGGGACGGAGAGGAGCTCACAATAACGGGGAAGTCCCTTTATGCCCCCTTCCCCCCCCCCTTCGGCAGGCTGGGTTCAGTCGTTGATCTCCATGCGTGTCTGTCTTCTGTCTCGCCGTCCAGGCAACGAAACCAGCCCGGAGAGCTTCCTTTTGCACAATGCACTCGCCAGGAAACCGAAGCGGATCCGCACCGCCTTCTCCCCGTCCCAGCTGCTGCGGCTGGAGCACGCTTTCGAGAAGAATCACTACGTCGTGGGGGCCGAGAGGAAGCAGCTGGCGCACAGCCTCAGCCTCACAGAAACTCAGGTAAGGAGAAGCGAGTGCTGCGGTGCCGCTCCGGAGCCATGAGCAAGGCCGCGGCCTCCCCAAACCTGTTTGGGGCCGGATCGTTGAGATTCCGGTTCACCCGGGAAACGTGGGAACGCCAGGTGGGTTCCTGGTGCCACTTTCTTTTGGGCAGAGTCAAAAGCATGGGGCTATTGATCGCAAAGACAGGCCCTTCTTAGGAAAGCCCCTGGACTCGTTTATTCCCTGCGCTTCACGGTCAATCTTTTGAAATGTGGTTTGACAAATGTCATCTCCACCCGTTTTCACCCACCGACTCCGTTCCTAGGGTCAGGTCATCTTAAAGAGAGGGATCTCGGCCGAACGGACTTCCGGATCGGGCTGCTTGCCTCCCTGGCCAAACACCAAGACGAACGAAAAGGCCATCCGGGTGGAAGTTTTGTTTCGTTTTCCTTTTGAACGAACTCCATTTTGAGTCGAGGAGTTTTAAAATAATAAATTGTTGTTTTTTGGGGCGGCGAAGCGATCGGTTCGATTTCTGGGGATGTCCCCCCCTCCGCCAGTTTCGAAAGGGGGGGATGCAAAAGAGCGGTTTGCTTTCATTCGGGGTCAGATGTGGCTTGGGAAAGGGAGAGGCTGCTGAATGTCTTTTGCCGAGCGCTTAGGACCCTAGGCAGTTAAGGGAAAGATTTCCAACGAAAGACAATGAGGAAGCCAGGAGCGAAGCTGGGAGACCCCCTCCCCCGTTTAGTTTAGAGATTTTTAATTTGAAAAGCTCTATCCCTTTCCCCCTTGACATACGCACAGCTCCATCGCATTACACGTTGACACCAAACGCGATTGTTATTTAAGCCGTTTCCACACCGTGATCCCGAATACGTTTGCTTGGAAGCGAGCCCCCGTTGATTTCCTCGGGAACTTGGCTGTAAGCGAAAGTCTGTCGAAACCCGCCGTCCGGTTCCGCGGAGGTCCGCGCGAGGCTTTCCCCTGGAATTTCAGCGCGGCGGGAAGCCGCCTTGAATCCGGTTGGACCGAGAGTTGTGGATCGGGTCGCTCGTCTACTTCCTGAAAGGCTGCAAAAAGCTTGCTGTTTTTTTTGTTTTTGATGCGCTGCTGGTGTCCCAGGGACCCTCTGGCAAATCGTGCCAGTGAAATGCAATGATAAGGGATGGGGGTGGAAGGAGGGGGGCGGCGTCCAAAAGATGGCGAGGAAGACAACCCGGTGGAAAGAATGGCGTGGTTTGATGGTCGTGCGGAGGGGAGACCGCGCTTGGTGTCTTGAAGAGTGTGCCAGAGAGAGAGTGGTGGGGGTGGGGGGTGGGAACCAAATTCGTCTTCAAGCGACGTCTGTTAGATCGCCCAGCTGCTCTCCGTGCGCGCGCCCGCGAGTTTAGATCCAGATGGTCCCTTTGGCTGCAGATTTTCAGATTGGGGTTCTTGGGAGGACTTCTTGCTCCCATCTGAAAACGTATTGCGTTTGCTTCCAAGAAACCGGGGAGGTTAGGGGATGGCTTGCGTTTCGGGATCTGGCTCTATCTTGGAGGGGGGGCAGATAAGCAAGGCTTGGTTCAAAGTTCCCCGTAAACAGTAACGTTCTTTGGTCGGATTAAGTTGTAACACTTTCCCCCCGTTCCCCCCCTCCTTCCCTGTCTTTCTTTGGGGCGGAGGGAGTTGGGGGGGGGCGCTGCATTAAAGAGGCAGGGCCTTTTATTTTAAAATGTCTCCTTCACACAAAAAAATCAACAACCCGTCAAAGGATCGCCGCTTTGATGGGGTCCGCCGAACGAGGCGCTGGGCGCAGGCTGGTTTCCACCCGTCCAAAAGCGGTATTTAAGGTGGTCTTTGTGCCGCTTGATTCCGAAGCTGGCCGGGGTCTATTGTGGCGGTGTCAGGCCCCCGGCTCCCCTTTGGAGATCGGCGGGGAGAAGTGAACCGTCCTCCCCCCTCAATTAGCGAGCTGAAAAGCGAATTAAACTCCCCCCCTTGTTCCCTGCCCGGCGCTTTAAATGGGAAGCTTGGAGGTGAATGCGAAAATGCGGCCGGGATGGGGGTGGGGAGGGGGCGTTTGGCAGCGAACGGCTTCTGAAGGGGCAGCGAAGCGGGTGAAAGTAGCTGATTAAGCCAGTCCCGTTTTCGGATTTGCGCTCCCCTCCCCTTCCCCTTCGGTGCAAGGCCCTTTATCAGGCCCTTTCAGGCCGAATCGGAGCAGAAACTCTTTTTTGGGGGGGGGGGCTGTGTTTACCTTTGGTCACAACAAGGGGTGCGTGCGTGCTTCTCTCTTTGGAGATAATTTTTGGATCAATAAGATCTGTAATTAAATGACTGACAGGGTCAGCTGGTGGTTATGTTTAATTCAGATTTAGCCTGACCCAAAGCAAATGCACCGGGACTCCCCCCCCCCCCATCTCCTGGCCATTTATGCACGGGAGGTTTTGCCTTGGATTTGCCGCTCTGTAGATGCACATTTTCCCCATCTGAATTCTCAAAACTCTGCATGGGGGCTTATTGTGGAGTTTTGAGAATTTGGATGTGGAAAATGTGCATCGAGAGAGCGGCAAATCCAAGGCAAACCCTCCCATGCATAAATGGGGTCCCCTCTCTCCCTTTCCCTGCCCAAAAGTACTTGAAGGGTTTCCCCATTTGGAATGTCCGGCCGCCCCATCTCTGGGAAAATGTCTCTTTCGGGTTCCTTTGGTAAGAAAGAGGCTCTCGGGTACAAAGGAAGTTGGAGCCTGCAGAATTCGAACCTGATACTTAATTAACGGAGTGATTCGCCCCTCCCCACACGCCATGTTAGAGCTCTTCAATATATAGTCTTTGATTATTTTTAATTATGAAGAGTTCCCTCCTCCATCCTGAAAAAGATTTTTTTTCTAAATTAACCTGAAACCAGGAAGAGGAAAACGTAGAAGCCCCCGCCCCCTTCTGAATTGTTTAAGCGGCTTAAAAAATATATCGGTGCAGAAGATCTGAGTTTTGCACCCGGAGGATCAACAATCTAGATGCTGAATTATATTAAACTGATCGTGTGAAAAAGAGTCAGGGTTTAACGCGCAACCGCAACGTCTGAATTCTATGGGTGATTGTTTTTATTTTTAAAAAATAAGTATGATCGATATGTAACAGGTACAGAAAATTGAAATTGACTGTAGAATTCATAATGATTCTGGTATATATGCGAAAGCCAGGGTTTTTCACCCCCACATGATATAGGTTATAATTAATATGAAAATCAGATATTTGCTAAAAGAATAAATATGTGTGCAAGCTGATGCAAGATATTAGAGAGAACAGACTGATACAGCTGTATGCATAATCGGACGGCACACACGATTCATACATGCGTGAGTTATAGGATAACGTATATCTCTACACGTGTAGGCAGAGAGCGAAGCAGAAGGTATTCACTTTTATGGTGGAATATAAACAGCATACGTTGTTATGCATAACTGCATATTAATCGTGTGAGCACGTTTGCCACAGAAGAATCCTTCCCGTGAGGCATAGGCAAACCACACATATAAGCCTATTTCTTTCAAAATATACAGGTAAACAGAGGTACACTCAAGGTTGGGGATTCAGGGACAGGGATAACTTGCACACCAATAGGAGAAAAAAAAGCAGTCACATATCCCGCTTCTAATAACATTTTATGGAGAAATTAAGTCTCACCGCAATCAACGGGCCTTATTTGCAAGCCAACGCGCCCAAGATCAGAATAAAAAGCTATGATGCTAAGCAAACTTACTTGGGAGTAACTTCAATTTAAATCAACAGGGCTTGCTCCTAATGAAAGGTGTTTTGGACACCTTAAACTGGCAAGAGGTACAGCCATTTCCTCTCAAGCATTCACACCGATCTTAATAGGACTACTCTGGAGTAAATGGGATGTGACTCTCACCTCTATATGGCGCATGGCTACTATACTTCAGAGTAAGTCTATGGCTATTTATGCACGGGAGGTTTTGCCTTGGATTTGCTGCTCTCTAGATGCACATTTTCCCCATCCAAATTCTCAAAACTCTGCATGGGGGCTTATTTTTGAGTTTGGGGACTTTGGATGGGGAAAATGTGCATCTAGAGAGTGGCAAATCCAAGGCAAGATCTCCTATGCATAAATGGCCTTTGTGGGCTGACCAGATCCTCACTTCAGTTTCCATGTGTTTACAATCCGCTTTCCCGGGCGATCCGCAGCAGCTCTGAGCCTAGGTGCTTGGATTTAAATAGACTGACACTGTGATCCGGAACAGGTTTCTTCGGATTGGACAGTATTGATTTCCTACCGACTCTCCTGCCGCAAATGACTTTAGAGTCGGGGGGTGAAAAGCTGCAGGTCGTCAGTGGAAATCAATGGGGACATATTTCGAAGGACTGTGCTTAAAAATCGAGGATTAGACGTAAACCCCAAATTACTGCGGTTTAACGGAGTTGTAGAGTAACCAGGCAGTTAGACCCCCTAAAGTCAATGAGACGGCCTTTGATCATGGCATCGGTTCTCCCAGAGGACTGGAAATCGCATTGATTTCTATAGAGCTGGCTTCCAAGCAAGCGTGCAGGCGATCGTGATTCGTGACCCTAATTGTCTTCAATCCAAGTTCGTTCTCTTTCTCTCTCCCTCTCTCTCTCCACCTACACAAGCACACGCTGTGCTCAAAAGACTGCGATTCTTAGACTTCAGTTCTATGTTGTATACACATTTACCTCAGAGTAAGCCCCCTTGAACTCAATGGGGCGACTCCTGAGTAAACATATGTCCCAGCTTGGTGTAGTGGTTAAGAGCGGTGGGCTCTGATCTGGATTCCCCACTCCTCTACATGAGCGGTGGAGGCTAATCTGGTGAACTGGATTTGTTTCCCCACTCCTACACACAAAGCCAGCTGGGTGACCTTGGGCCAGTCACACTCTCTCAGCCCCACCTACCTCCCAGGGTGTCTGTTGTGGGGAGGGGAAGGGAAGGTGATTGTAAGCCGGTTTGAGTCTCCCTTAAATGGCGGAGAAAGTCGGCATATAAAAACCAACTCTTCTTCAAATGAACGGGAGGTTTTGCCTTGGATTTGCTGCTGTCTAGGTGCACATTTTTCCCCCACCCCAATTCTCAAAACTCAAAAATAAGCCCCCCCCCCTGCAGAGTTTTGAGAATTGGGGTGGGGAAAATGTGCACCTAGAGAGCGGCAAATCCAAGGCAAAGACTCGCACGTGCAAATGGTCATAGAGTCGGGCTACATAGCCCCCTATTCAGTAAGTTCCAAAAATGGTACTGACAAAGGAATGTGTACAACGTATATACGGGGAAGCAGGGAAATTCATCAGCTATCAATAACCAAATCTAAATACCTCCACCCGCCAAAGTATGTTACCATGAACCTTTACTTTAAAAGGTTGTAAAGAATTCATTGTGATTTACTTTCCCAAGCAGGCGCGCGGTAAGATCGCGGCCTGACTTTCAGCTTGTTTTAGGATTGTAGCCATGGTAAAAAATAATGGATGAAATGCCCGGTGTAAGAGCCTGAGCTCGAGGTGTGTTTGCATGTCTCTTTCTCTCTCTGTAATCCAGATGTGTATCAATTGCATAAGGCATTTTATGAGAGGAAAGAAACCCACCTCGGGAAGAGATCTCTTCTGAAACGGTGTTCTTCACCTCTCTGAGCCAATCACATCTCCAAATCAGACACCCCCCCCCCTTAAAAGCCGTCGGATGGGAGGGGGCTAGAGATCAGTCCAGGCAGGTTTTCCTGTGAGCCGCGCGGGGCTAATGGCAGCCTCTATTTCCCCTCCCCAGGTAAAAGTTTGGTTTCAGAACCGACGGACAAAGTTCAAGCGGCAGAAGTTGGAAGAAGAAGGCTCAGACTCCCAACAGAAGAAAAAGGGGACTCATCACATTAACCGGTGGAGAATCGCCACCAAACAAGCCAGCCCGGAAGAGATCGACGTCACGTCAGACGATTAAACCCCCCCCCCATCCTTCGCCGCAAGAAGCAGCGGTAGCAGCAGCGACCCCCCCGCTGGCACTTACAGACTCCCCCCCCCCCACGAACAGCGCGAGTGTGACCAGGCTCCTGACAAGCCCAGGAAAGTGAGTGGCGCGGCAGAGCGAAGGGACAGAGCCGGCCGCCCTCCTTTAGAGGGGGCGGGAGCCGGCCGGCCGGCCGACCAGCCTGAAGTCAGCCCCGACGGTGGCCTTGCTGGTCCAGCACTGGTGCAAAAGGGCGGGGGAGGGGGACTCTGTCAATCAAAGCCAAACCACCGAGACGGGATGATTGACAGGTTCCCAAACCGAACGGCTCCAAATTTTAAAAGGAGAAAAAAAAAAAAGAGACACGCAGGCACGCACCACATTACACAGACTACCTTAACGGGACGTTTTGCATTTCGTAAAGGGGATTTATTCTTATTAAGAATGACTCTCGTTTTCTCTTGGTCGTTAAGAGAGAAAGTTCCACAACCTAGCCAAAATCTACAGACCTGTTTCAGAAACTTGAATTGCATGCTTTTTAAAAAGAACTTACGGGAGGGGGGAGAAGGGGGGGGAGAGGGGTTTTTGGTTGTTTTTTTTTTTTAACCCGGTTGCTAAAGACAGGCAGGCATAAATTGTTTTTTTGTTCGGTTTTCCTCTCTGAGACAGGTTCTGTGTGCTTTTTAAATTTATTTTAAGAGAAACTGTGCAGTCTGTAAACCTTTTTATGATAACTTCTGGCGTCAACGTGGTTGTGAACACTCGATGAAGTAGCGGTAACAAAAATTCTCTCTCTATATATATATATTTGCTTCCCCAAATGGAAAACCTTTGAAGAAAAAGGATTGGGCTAGGGTGGGGGCGGGAACCCTTATCACTTTACTGCGGAAAAAAAAGAGGAGGTTAAAGAAGCTAGTCCTCATTGTGACACTTCGGTTCTTGCTTCACCCCTCCCCCTGGCCCCCTTCGTTGGGGCTCTTCCCAGACAGGATTTCAGAAGGATCGGGGATCTTGAAGATCCCTTGTTCCAGGAAGGACCGCGACCCAGGCCCGTTTTCATGGGGGACAAATTTCAAGCACTGATCGTGATGTTTCAGATTATAGAGCTACTAAAAAAAAATGGCAAAGGTTTCCTTAATGTCTTCTTTACCAGAATGTAAATATTTTTGTGTTTTGTGTTTTAATTTGTTAGAATTCTAACACACTATATACTTCCAAGAAGTATCTCAATGTCAATATTTTGTCAATAAAGATTTATCATTATGGCCTAAAGATTTTAAGCAAGGTTTTTCTCCCCCAAGGGTTACTCTACCCTCCTGTCCCCCCAACCCGACTTCAAGGGTCAGGATGACCCGTATTTAGTTCCGACATAATCGGCTGTCTCGGAGTAGGCGTCCAATTAACGCGGAATAAAATATTCCTAGTGAGAATGGCCCCGCTCTCCTCCCCGCCCCCCCAGGCCTTTCACCAACAAGCCAGGACTTTTCTGATATCATGTTTGTACCTAGACCTAACTTTTGAAGGGTATGCCTAAACGGATTTTTGAAAACACTCGTATTTTATAAGTCAAGTGACACTTTTGGAGAACCGAAATTGGTTCTCACCCTCACCCGTAGCGGATGGCAAACCTGGGTTTGTTGCTGCGGATTGGCAAAAACGGTCCCTTAGATCAGAGTTAGATCTAAACCGGAGTAAAACTACAGACGTAGGCCATTTATGCACGGGAGGTTTTGTTTTGGATTTGCCCCTCTCTAGATGCACATTTTCCCAATCCAAATTCTCAAAACTCAACAATAAGCCTCCGCTCCAAGCAGAGTTTTGAGAATTTGGATGGGGAAAATGTGCATTTGGAGAGTGGCAAATCTAAGGCAAAACCTCCCGTGCATAAATGGCCGTAATGTGATTTACCTCATAGCGTGTGTTTGGGCCTTGGTGAGGTTTTGGAGGGTAGGCATCTTCTTAATCCAAATTCCCTATACTGTTGTACTGTCAACACTTCCTCTTGAAATCGAAGTAAGGCTGCCGGTCTAGGAATGAAGACCTGCTGAAACCCACCAGCCTTTTCTCCCCAGTCAAATTGTTTTTAAAATACATCCAGGGCTCTTAAATTTATCCCAGTCTGGCATCTCTGAACACATGTTTACTTGGAAGTAAAGCCCCGCCAGCGGGGAAAGTCCTTGAGTTCCGCGTGTAAGAATAACAGCAAAGGAAGTCATTTGCGTTGGGGCGGGTTCTAAAATCTGAGTCCAGGATTGCATTTTTTCCCCGCTAGCATGATTGTTTATGCTTTCCAAGAGGAGAGACTTTCTAAAAGGTAAGGGGGTGCCGACTTTAGTAGTTAATGGGGGAACGTTTCCCCTAATCCTCCAGAACCCTAGCTGGCTTTCTGGGGGTACCCCAGGTCGTGGTGGGTTTTTTTAAAAAAAGTTTTTTTAAATTCATGCTTCATTTGCTCTTTAGGCTGCATTAATCAGTTTTCTTCCCATTGACAGCGCAAAACCTCGTCTGCAGTGTTCAAGCTACAAAGACTTTTTTGTGGAAGTGCAAATCAGTTTAGGCAATTATCATACCAGGAATATGAAGGGGGGGAAAGAGGAGCCCTGGCCCAGTGGTCTCCTTTAATCTCTTAATCCGAGGATCCAGGGGGGCTGGTTGGACATAATTTAGGACAATCTGACTACCCTTTACGCTGCGATAAGGCGAAGTTACAATGCCGTCGCGAAAATAACCCGCTTTGTTAAAACATCAGTAGTTGAAAAGTTCAGTTTAAGCATTCAGCGCACGTGCGGTCACTATAGGGCCCGGTGGAAATTCGGTTTTCAAAGGTCCGGCCGGGCGCTTTCTTTTATGAATATTTTGTTTTTTACCCCTCTTTTCTCCTTTCGATCTTAATGAGTGACTTTCCACTCCGAGCAGTTTAGAAAGAGTAAAGGAGGCTCCGTTTGCCAGATACGCCCCTCCTCCCTCCCTCCCTCCCGCCTCTTTCCACTTCAACTCTACCGGTCTTACTCCTTAGGTAAACTTTCTATTCCCCCCTTCATCTCCCCCCTCCCCTTTGAAAACGTCGCTTGAAAGAAATCAGGCAGAGCATTTGTTCGGGCATCTTCAAATCTCCTCCCAGCCTTACTTAAAAAAGAAAAGAAAAGAAAAAGTCACATATCATCCAATTCCTGGACTGGTTCTTTCTTCCTAGAAATTGTTCCCCATCTTGATTTTTAAGCTTTTTTCCTCTCCCTTGCAGGATGCAGGAGCGATCTCTTTTTTATTATTATTATCCCCCCCTTAAACCGCAAAGGGGGGAGGGAGAAAAGAGACGGAAGGGGGGGGGAGGAATTAAGCGTCCTATGTAGCGTAACAGCAATAAAATCTTCAGAGAATGCTATTAGCTTTGGGGGGGGGGGAGAGAGCCCTAAAAGCTTTATTACAAACCGAGCTTTGAAAATAGGGGGGATTAGGCGTCTGAAAGAGTCCCACAATGGCGAGAAGAAAAGGTTTCATGCTAATGAGGTTAATGCCCTTTGTATCTGAGGACTCCACAACTTCATTACCCGCTATCTCAGGCTCCACCAAGCGGCTCAGAACACCGCAGCCCCACTCCAGCTTCCCCCTTCCCTGCCGCAAGAAGGATTTGATAGCAGCTCTGTTCAAACTAGATAATTATATCTTTTCAAGTCGGAATTAAGATAAAGAAAGTGAAGCAAAAGGCGGCTCGCCTTGATCCGCTGCAAACAATTTGGGCGCACTTTTCTCCTCTCGCTGGCTCTCCCCCCTTTCCCCCCCCCATAGGCAGGACGCTCGGAATTATTAAGTCCTCATTTGCTTTATTAATTCGTCTCTTTTAAAGTGGGGCCCGGATTACCCGGGGGCTGCGGGCGCTGGCGGGATAGCGGCGAACTTTGCTCCCCCCATCTGTATGCAGCCGGGCCAAGAATCGGGTCCCGAACCGATTGGGAGACTTGAAAGGAGCTGGGGGGACGGGACGGAGGGGGGTTCCTTGAGGATCCGGCTTGCCCAGGAGGTGGGAGGAAAACGTGGTTTGTTTGTTTTTGCGTTTGCTCCCGAACTTCAAGAAATGGAGGCATTTGGGAGTGGCTTTGCTTCCCCCACCCCGCCACACACCCGACCGGGTTTGATGTCTGTTTACTCCGAAAAAACTCCCAAGGAGCTCAGTGGAGTTTTGACTCTAAACAGGGCTCCTTCCTCCCTGGAGGGGAACGATTCTGGCCGCCCTGGGGCTGCAAAAGCGCACGCCTTCTCTTCCCCCGGCAGCCCCGCGAGCCAAATCCAGAGGCGAACCAAAAGGGAAGCAATATCACCGCGGGTAGCCGTGTTAGTCTGTCTGCAGCAGTAGAAAAGAGCAAGAGTCCGGTAGCACCTTAAAGATGAACAACATTTCTGGCAGGGTATGAGCTTTCCTGAGCCACAGCTCACTTCTTCAGATACATCTTGAAAAGGGGAGGTGTTCTTCCGCTGGAGCTTCACCCTTCACTTTGTCCCTGGAAAGAGTAAGGAGCTGGGAAACATAAGAAAAGCCATGATGGATCAGACCAAGGCCCATCAGGTCCGGCAGTCTGTTCACACAGGGGCCAACCAGGCTTTACAGTGCATTCCTAAGGAAAGTTACTCCAGTCTAAGCCCATTCGTTTCAATGGGCTTAGACTGGAGTAACTCTTCTTAGGAATGCACTGTTAGACTCTTTAGCCGCTTGTGGCTACCCTGCCCAGATGGGATTTCCTTCTCAGGTAGAGCTGTGGGGTCTCCCGTCCCAGCAGGTATTTCTCCTTAGAAGTCCAGATGTGAAGGCGGTGTGATAGATTAATCGGTGCCCATCGGCCAGACATGCGTTTCTCCTGTCCTACACGTGGGGCAGAGTGGTCAGCTGCAGTCTTGCAGTCAAAAACTCTGCTCACCACCTGAGTTGGATCCCCACGGAAGTCGGTTTTAGGTAGCAGGCTCAAGGTTGACTCAGCCTTCCATCCTGCCCAGGTCGGTAAAATGAGCACCCAGCTTGCTGGGGGTAAAGGGAAGATGACTGGAGAAGGCACTGGCAAACCACCCCCTAAACAAAGTCTGCCTAGAAAACATCGGGATGTGACGTCACCCACGGGTCAGGAATGACCCGGTGCTTGCACAGGGGACTACCTTTACCTTTTACCTAGCAGGCTGGCCGGAACGGCAGCAGAAGTAAGCATATATTCAAGCACATTTGCCCCTGTGGGCTAACTGTTCCCAGTAAGCCCTACCTCCCTGCTGGGAGGATAAACTGGTCTAGTGTAGCTATGTTGGACTGGGAGCCCCGCTGACACAATAATACGGGGGGAAAAGAAAGAAAACGGCAGCGCCACCCTTCATGTAGAAAACTAGCACCTCAGGGTGAAAGTAACCTTCTCCCTCGGGTCCAAGTTTCTGTGTTCCAGAGGCAGTTTTAAGTAAGCCGGAGCATTCTGCCACGAGACCTCTCACCTGCAGTCGGAAACGGTGCCGTCCAGACACAAATGGAGCTCCGGGGTGAAAACTTGGCCTGCGGTGAAATGCAGGGGGGCGTTTTCCAAAGCCATTCAGGCTGGCCGGATGTCCGCATCCGACACCGAAGGGGCGCTTCTCCTTTTGAACGATGGCTTCCCCATTTGCATTCGGATGCGAACGAATGTCTGAAGAGCAGTAGTCACGCAGGGCAAAGGCTCGGAGGCCCTGGTAGCCCAGCCGGACATTCGCTCAGGCCTGGATCTGGATCGCCCAGGCGCTCCACGGGTTTCGAGGGTGCCGCTTTTGGGAGCTTGGCGGTGATCTCCCCACTTGGGCTGGCTGTCATTCTGAACGCGAGCGAGGCGACCTTGTAGATGAACCCCGTGGGACACATCGAGGCTTACTTTTGAGCAAACACGCACAGCATCTAGCCACACATGGCTCGTGGTTTTCCACGGCTGGTCTTAGCATATAAAGGTAAGGATCCCCTGCGCAAGCACCAGCTCATGACCCGGTGACCCATGAGGTGGTGTCACATCCCGACATTTCCTACGCAGACTTTGTTTATGGGGTGGTTTGCCGGTGCCTTCCCCAGTCATCTTCCCTTTACCCCCAGCGAGCTGGGTCCTCATTTTACCGTCCTCGGAAGGATGGAAGGCTAAGTCGACCTTGAGCCGGCTGCCTGAAACCAACTTCCTTCGGGATCGAACTCAGGTCGTGAGCAGAGCTTGGACTGCAGTACTGCAGCTTACCACTCTGCGCCACGGGTCTTTGCATATGGTTCCCTATAAAACTTGCTTACCAAGGTGGACTCTGGAATTACCTGGTTTGAAGTTCAATTGTACGTTTGTGAGATAAATTCTGTGGCTGTGTACCTTCTCTCCCCCTCCCCCACCCCCCACAAAGAATATGAACAACTGGCATAAAGAAGGAGGCGAGATTCCAGTTTCTCTGGGGTGTGCCTGTGCGTGTCTGGAGATGAACGGATACGGGGGCTGTGACTCCCAAACCACTTTCGTTTGATAGTAAGACTACATTCTTGTGTAGATAATTCACAGTGGGTAGCCGTGTTAGTCTGTCTGCAGTAGTAGAAAAGGGCAAGAGTCCAGTAGCACCTTAAAGACTAACAAAAATATTTTCTGGTAGCTTTCGTGAGCCACAGCTCACTTCTTCAGACATTCTAGCTGTATCTGAAGAAGTGAGCTGTGGCTCACGAAAGCTCCTACCCTACCAGAAAATATTTTTGTTAGTCTTTAAGGTGCTACTGGACTCTTGCCCTTTTCTACTACTACATTATTGTGTGTGAGAGGGGCCGTCGCCTAGTGGTAGAGCATCTGCTTGGCATGCAGAAGGTCCCAGATTCAGTCCCCGGCATCTCCAGTTAAAGGGACTAGGCAAGTAGGTGATGTGAAAGACCTCTGTCTGAGACCCTGGAGAGCCACTGCTGGTCTGAGTAGACAATGCTGACTTTGAAGGACCAAGGGTCTGATTCAGTATGAGGCAGCTTCATGTGTGACCTGCAACTCCCGTGAAAACGTGCTCGGGTGTAAATAGCCTGTCTACACTGCAATGGGGGGGGGGAGATGGGTTTGCAGCTTGCCTGGGTGTGTGTCTGAGCCGGAGTTCGTTTGGAAGTGGCCTAACTCCGGATTGTAACCAGCGGCGCGCGAACAGCGTTTATCTCGCCATTCCCGTGCGAGATACCCGAACGGAATATCCCTGAACCCTCGGCCGGACTTTCTCCGTCTGTCTGGAGCTCTCCGGAAACGAGTGATCTTCCCGATTAGACCAGGGAACCGCTTGGGCTCGAGGAGAGGAAATGAGCGGCGGCGGCGACTGCTCCTCCAGCGCTCTGCCCGGCCCCCCCCCCCTCTCCTCTCCTCTACAGCGTTTCATAACGACTCAGAGCTAATAATAAATCAATTGATTTACTTCTCCAAATAGCCCCCGCTGCGCCGTGGAAGTGGCAGTTTAGAGAACCTACTGACCCTTAGCGGTAACCTTGCTCCTTGGCCAGGGCTTGTCCTGGCAGGACGCTCTCCGCCATTGGGGGTGGGGGTGGGAGAGGGAGGGAAGCGGCCCTTGGAAGCGCGAGGTTGTATGAATCGGAGCCGCTCGGCTTTTAATTGGCCTTTTGTGATTAGGGCCAGGAAGCCAGATGTCAAACGGCATCCCTTTGCTTACAGATGCTGCCGAAGGACTCATTCTGCTTTTCTAGCGCTTGTCATTCGCTGGTCGATCTTCTGTTTGCTGCCCTCTCTTTCCTTACCCCAGGAGCGTGAGCATACCAAAGGATCGTACCTTTAGGATCTTGCTGCCTTAGATCCGCGTGAGCATACCAAAGGATCGTACCTTTAGGATCTTGGTGCCTTAGATCCGCGTGAGCATACCAAAGGATCGTCCCTTTGGGATCTTGGTACCTTAGATCCCCGAGCTTCGGTGTAAGGATCTTGAAAATCGCAGACAGGCACCCCCCCCCCCCATCCCCAGTTTAAAAAACATATTTACTTATTCGGTGAAACCCAAGACGTGTTTGCTCAAGAAAGAAACCCAAGGCTCTATATTCCTAAAAGATCGATCCTCAGATCCCTCCAACTGCGAAAGTTTAACAAACCCATTGGCTGCAGTTCTGTGTAGACGTTATTGCTTTCTAGTCTTTAACTGGATCCAAGGTCTTATTCAAAATCACACTGATTTTAATTGACAAGTTTACCAGTAGGGATTTGGGAAGGACCGTGGAATTCCCTTTTGAGTAATTATGGGCAACGGCTGTGATCGTACTTCGATTTCTGCTGAACTTACTTCCAGGTAGATCTACATAGGATCGTATTCGACCATTAGGTTCCTTTGACTTCCAACTAAATGTGTTTAGGCTAGAAGTGTATACATATACATGCGAGCCTGATGGGAAATGAGTGGCGGTGAAATCCAGGAGACCGGTGTCTAAATAGGTGTGCTCGGGGTCGCCAAAGCCTTAAAACCTAAACCCTTCTGGCTTACCTGGGTGCTACCGCCACCCTGGAAAATTCTAACCTTCGGCGTGGAGGAGAGAGTGTCAAAGCGGCGGCTGTCATTTGACGCCTCGCCTGAATTCAATACGCCCTGCCTGGCAGGTGTCTCGGTGACCTGCGAGCTCACAAAAGCCTTTTCTTTTCCAAACTGACACGGCTCGGACAAGAGTCTGGTCCATGCCAGGCTCCCACCTGGCCTTGGTGCCCATGCCCACCATTCAGGGGCTTTTGGGACCATAGCTCAGTGGTAGAGCATCTGCTTGGCATGCAGAAGGTCCCAGGTTCAATCCCCAGCTCCTCCAGTTAAAGGGACTAGGCAGGTAGGTGATGTGAAAGACCTCTGCTTGAGACTCTGGAGAGCCGCTCCCGGTCTGAGTAGACAATACTGACTTCGATGGACCAAGGGTCTGATTCAGTAGAAGACTGCTTCATGTGTACCCCCCACACCTCATGCAGGTTTAAAGCGATAGCTGGAAAGGCCGGCTTCTTGCCCCTTTCATCACTCAGGTGAATCGGGTCCTATAAGATCTCTCGCACCTGCACACGCATCTGATCCCCCAGCATCCTTCCTGTTAGAAGCACAGTCTGGAGGACCCTGCCATAGATGGCTGTTTCCTCGTAGGAGATCTTCCATATTGCATCCAGCGTGGTGTAGTGGTTAAGAGTGGTGATCTGGAACGGTGGACTCTGATCTGGAGAACCTGGTTTGATTCCCCTCTCCTCCACATGAGCGGCAGAGGCTAATCTGGTGCACTGGATCTGTTTCCCCACTCCAACACATGAAGCCAGCTGGGTGACCTTGGGCTAGTCACAGCTCTTAGAGCTCTCTCAGCCCCACCTACCTCACAGGGTGTCTGTTGTGGGGAGAGGAAGGTAAGGTGATTGTAAGCCGGTTTGAGTCTCCCTTAAGTGGTAGAGAAAGTTGGCATATAAAAACCAACCCTTCTTCTTCATCATCATCCTCAGCCTGCTTTCTCACCTGTTTTATTAGGAGTTTCGTTAAAAGCAATGAGACTCTCATTCATGCAAACCCAAACAGGCAAGTTTATCCTTGGGGTCCTCCTCATGGCCCTCGCCTCTCCGGGAGGACAAGTCCCCCTTCCCAGCTGCCCCTTTCACCTGGTCCCTGCCACCTCACCCTCCAGCACCAACTATTACTTCTCTAAACCAACCCCACCCCAAATAAAATAACCCGAACGAACAGCTCCTGCATTGGTCTCCATCGCAATGCCTTTTGGAGCAGTCGACGGCTATCAGGTACCCGTTTGAAGTGACCCCCGCGTCTCCCTCTCTCTCTTCCTTCCCCTTCATGCAGGGGGAAGGCGGCTAATATTTATAGCTCCGCTCTCCATTGCACTGGCTGGACCTGACGTCAAGAAGAAGGAAAAAAAAACACCCACTTGATCCAGCCTGCTTCTGAAACTGATCTTGAAATGAGAGAACAGACTCTACACAATTCCCATGGCCTTGACATAAGGTACAGCGATAAATATACACCACTAATGAGCAATTACCATATAATCACCTTCCAATTAGTTCGCATAATGATGAATTAAACATTCTAGCCGGCTGGATTAGGTTTCTTACTTTGTATATTATTTACGAAGGCTAGCTTCTGCCTAGCACCAAATATCAAATGAGATAGGAGATTTTTTTTCTCTCTCTCTCCGGTTAGGGGGATTATACATTCATATCAGGTCCTCCTTGGGGCTTTAAAAATAATTATTTACTTCTTCTTGTTGTCCTTACCACTAGCCTAGGGAAGTCCGCCGAAAGGTATTGGCCGTCCCATCCTTCCGCCTTTAGCTTTTGATGCTTTCACTGAAAGAAAAACAAAACAAAACACAAGAAGTCTTCCATACCGCGAGGCACAACCCATCAGAAACTTTCCATTCATTTTAATGGGGGGAGAAAAAAAGAAATTGCGAACGAGCAGGGAGCCAAATGTCTTCTACGCGTCCCACCCCCGCCCTTATGCTATTATTTGTTTTGTTGAAAAGCATTATTCCACATCAAAGTCCGGAGGTACAAGGACCTCCCCCCTCGGAATGTGTGTGTGTTTTCTATCAGCACAATGAAGGATCGACCACGTTTCTTTGAAATGGGAAGGCATAAAGAACTTCTAAACGTCCGCCGAAGGCGCATTCAGGGCTTGTTCCGCGGGCCAAATTGCCCCTCTGCAGAAGAACTGGGGAGTCAGGTGGTAAGAGGCTGGCTGCCAGGGATCAATCGGCTTGGAAATTTGGGAAAGAGAAAGGATTACGCTCTCTTCTGTTCCTCTCTCTCTCTCCCCTCCACTTTTCCGAACTTTTTTATTCTAAATGAGGCAGGGAAGGAGGGGGAGGGGGGGTCATGGAGGTTTCTTTAGATTGAGATTTAGAAGCCAAGCAAAAGTAGGGCTTTTGATGGTATTCTGGGAGTTGTTATGGGAGACTTGGGTGCCTTGTTTTTTTTAGAACCACCCCAAATGGAATCAAACGTTATCACGCCCGAAGATCTTAGAGAACCGCTCTAGATCTGGGGGTTTGGTCAAAAGCAGACTCTATGGCCATTTATGCTTGGGAGGTTTTGCCTTGGATTTGCCGCTCTCTAGATGCACATCCCCCCCCCCATCCGAATTGTCAAAACTCTGCACGGGGGCTTATTTTTGAGCTTTGAGAATTCGGATGGGAAAAAATGTGCATCTAGAGAGCGGCAAATCCAAGGGAAAACCTTCCATGCATAAATGGCCTATGAGTGCAATCCGAAGAAGATCTGCTCAGACTCCTACTCAGGTCTATTCAGATGGGCTCGTCCCAAGAAAGCGTTCTTAAGAGCGCCCTGTGAAAGACTGAACTGGGACGGGCTGTGTGCAAATACGGTCGGCATAGCACGCACGAATTACTTCCTACTACTAGGATCGGGCGGTAAGCCTTCAGATCCTGAGAGTCTATACTCTTTCCCAGTGGAGGAAATGGGCCCGATCCAGCGAAAGCAAACCACTCGTAGATCCAACGGGCTCCAGCGGGGAAGGTTGAGGCAGGCGCTCCGTTCCCCCGGTGGAACCAGCGGAGCTTTGCTGCTTCACCTTGGCTGGCTCGAGGTCGGTTTCCGTGTTCAGGGTTTCTCCTCCGCGCACAATGTGAAATGCAAGCGCTAAACGGTCAGCTCCGAAGTCGCGGGTGTTTCCTGCCGTTTGTTAGTTGTAAGGCTGACCTTTCACATGTTCCCAATTAGTCATTGGTGTGCGAAAGAAGCCTCTTCCCCGTCAAGAGTTTACAACCTGGCTGTCAAGCGATCCAGGCAACTATTTGGCGCTAAAAGAACCGCCTTCAGAAATCAGACTCGGACTGCCTCTTCCATTTGCTGTCGCCATCTGAATTATCAGGCCATTTATGCACGGGAGGTTTTGCCTTGGATTTGCTGCTCTCTAGATGCACATTTTCCCCATCCACATTCTTAAAACTCAAAAATAAGCCCCCGTGTAGAGTTTTGAGAATCCGGATGGGGAAAATGTGCATCTAGAGAGCGGCAAACCCAAGGCAAAACCTCGCGTGCATCAATGGCCTCAAACTTTCTGACAAGTCGTTGAGTGCCCTCCTTGCTGAAAAATCAGTCCAGAACCGCATAGCCTCACTCGCCCAATGAGTCTGAGGAGGGGAAATAGACCAGCCTCTCCTCTAATGGCAAATGCATCGAAGAGAAAAGCGGGCCGGTTTCAGCCTAGACTTAAAATACTGGGAAGAGCAAAAATCAGACGCCAGGCTGGAAGGAAAAAAAAGGGGGGGGGCCGGACGGGTTGAGATCCCGAAGTTTACAAGCTTGGTCTTTGCATCTTTTTAGTGGGAAAGGAGATCCACTGGATTCCATGGGACTGGTTTTCTAGGGTTGGGGCAGGACAGGTTGGAAAGTTCCACCGAAGTTGTTGAGACTTCGGGGTACATCTATGGTGCGACTGGTTGGGAAACGCTGTAGATACGCAAGGCATAACTGCCTGTTTCCTTGTTGTTGTTTTAAAGACATCACTTAATTTTGTTGTTTAAGTAAACTCAGCCTTCGACACACGACAGCCCCCTCCCATCTACAGTCCCTTGGCAGGAAATCCCACTGGATTTCAAAGAGACTTGCTCCTAGGTACAGGGGCATAGAATTTATGCTTTCCCTAAAAGTTCCTTCTCTGGATAGCTGCGAAACTTATATTCCCCCCTCCCCCCCCGTGGAGGAGACGATCCCTTCAAACAACCGAAACTCATCCTGTCAATATCCCGCGCTGTGAAATTGACTGCTGGGGAACGAGCGCCCGTGTCAAGCCGTGCAGTGTGGTGGGAAGGGGCCCCACGCGGTCGTGCCTAACTCCCCAGAGCATTTCCAAGCGGCCTTGGGATGTGTGTGAGTCTGGTGCCATTTATGCATGGGAGCTTTTGCCTTGGATTTGCTGCTCTCTAGATGCACATTTTCCCCATCCAAATTCTCAAAATTCCACAATAAGCCTCCCTGCAGAGTTTTGAGAATTCGGATAAGGAAAATGTGCATCTAGAGAGCGGCAAATCCAAGGCAAAAGCTCCCATGCATAAATGGTCTGGATTTCATTCCTAGCTTGATGATTGCTTGCGGACCCTTTTTAAAAACCTGGGGCCGGGAGGGGGGTTCCGAACAGGAAGCGGACTCCCGAAGCCCGGACTCTCTCCCTAGCGACCGGGACCCCCGAGGCAGGAGACAGCTCCGCTTACGCTCCGTGGCATTTGGGATCCCAGCGAGCCAGAGGGAAGACAGCGCGGTCCAGAGTACTCGAAGAGAGCGAGGGATTCCCAGATAAAGCTCCTAGGCCAGTTTCATTCGCAATCTCGCTCATCGCTTACTTGGCAGGTGAGTGTTCCGAGTCTCCGGGAAGGATTCATCCTCAGAAAGGTTGCTTTGGTCAGATTGGTGGGGAAACCCCCCCTACAATATTTTTCTCCGCAGGATGATGGCTAGAAGCATCCTATGTTTCTCGGGCAGCCGATCCTACGCATGTTTACGCGTCAGTCAGTGGACTCCTTGGTACATATCCTTTTGCATTGCATTGCCCTTACGTGTACCAACTTAGGCTAAAATGGCTTATACCACGTTTTAACAAATGGTCCACATCTTCTTGAGCAACTTTGGAGCAAAAGGTTCCGTTCCTCCTACTTACAGGACTCTGATCCTCAGCGTACTTATTTTGTTGCTTGTTTTCTGGAGGCTGCAGAGAAGAGAGGAAGGGAGGTGTTTTTTGAGATGGGTCTTATTTAAGTTTTATGGTTTTATTGTTCAAGACCTCTGTCTAAGAAGGGGGGAAGATAGAAAAGTGCATGCTTACTCGGAAGTGAGTCCTGGGGCGTCTTCCCATCAACATGAACACCAGCCTCATGGTTCTCTTTTGGTGTGTGTCTCTCTGTGTGTGTGTGTTTAAAAGCAATCTTTTTTCAAGAGCCACAACATTTCTCATCTCAGGATGAATCCAATGCTGAGCCAGCGGGGTTGTTCCAAGAATCGTGAGGAAAGAAACAGATGTTTCCTCATGTGTCCGAAAATAGCCAGAGGGAACCCAAACTGAACAAACTGAGATATGTTTAGCGATATATTTTGGTTTGGGAGTGTCGTGAATAGAGTGTCTGACCAGGATCTGGGAGTAAAGTGGGTAGGCTGTTGGGAATGCCCCATTTGAAGACATTGGTATTTACTGTTGGATAATATGCAGGCTGACCTCCCACCTGGCTACAACACACATTTACTTGAGACTAAATCCCCTTGACTTTGGGTTTTTTTAAGTGTGTGCAAGCGTGGGTTGGGAAAGGATTGCAAGTTTAAATGCTAACCATCTTTGCTTTGGCACTCTCAGTGGGCAGTGCTCCCACGGGGGAAGGAGTTGGATTGAACTCAGTGGGACTTGTGGAGCAATCCTAAACCAGTTTACACAGAATCCTTCTTGAGTCTATTCAATGGGTTTGACTCCCAAAGAAGTGTTTTTAGGATAGCACGGATATTCCTAGCTTCGGAAAGGTACGTTAGCAGACTGATCTGCACCCCCACCCTCATCCGAAATCCTTGGGGCAGCCCGTAGGCTCAGCCTGATGATTCTGGATTACCTGTGGATCGCACCAGTTTGTGTCTCTCTCTCCCCTTTAGAATCTTGGGGGAAAGAACTTTTAAAAGTATCCTCATTTCTACAGAAGACATCTCAAAGCTGTTAATGATCTGTGAATTACTCTTGACAAATAGTTGGCATTCACAGAAATCGGGTTGAGGGGGAGGGACGGGCTGGTTCTTAATCTTGCTAGTTGCTAGCCTCGATCCTCAAACAAGTGGAGGGAACATAAGAAAGGCCATGCTGGATCACACCAAGGGCCATCAAGCCCAGCAGTCTGTCCCCACAGAGGCCAACCAGGTGCCTCTACAAAGCCCACAAACAAGACGACTGCAGCAGCATTATCCTGCCTGTGTTCCATGGCACCTAATATAATAGGCACGCTCCTCTGATCCTGGAGAGAATAGGTATGCATCATGACTAGTATCCATTTTTACTAGCAGCAAGTATAGCCCTATCCTCCATGAACATGCCCACTCCCCTCTTAAAGCCTTCCAAGTTAGCAGCGATCACCACATCCTGGGGCAGGGAGTTCCACAATTTAACTGTGCATTTTGTGAAGAAATACTTCCTTTTATCAGTTTTGAATCTCTCACCCTCCAGCTTCAGCAGATGACCCTGCATTCTAGTATTATGAGAGAGGGAGAAATTGTCCGCTCTCTCTGTAATTTTATAGACCTCAAGTTGCTGTTGCTTAGGCTTGGGTTGAGCAGAAATATTGGCGAAGAGCCTGGGACAAGAATTCAGCAGGTGCTTGTGAAGCTTTGGCTGCGGGGTGCCAAGGAATAAGCAAGCTTCAACCCAATCAAAACGGGGGGTGGGGGTGGGACACAGATTTTGGGACATTCAATAAATTGATGACTCTGAAGTCATCCACCCAAACATCTGGAGTGCCATTTTATAGAGCATCTTCTTTGGAAGGTGTGAGTGTGGACATTTTCATCCCGAAAGGGGGAAGCTCCTGATTATTTTTGAGCATTTCCCACTGAATTCTCATGGAGAGGGCCACGTCCTCTGCACTCTCCGATCCTGGATATCAGAGGCGATACCTGTGGGCATCATGGTGCGTGCGGACACCTCACCTGCGCTGCCAAGTGTTTTCAAAAAATGGGTGGCACCAGGTGGGGCTCTTGCCTGGCACAGCTTCTGATTGGCCATTGGAGACCTGATTAGCTGTGCAGATTCAAACAGCACTGCAGTATTAGTTTTATTCTCTCTCTCACTCCTCTCTGCCAGTTAAAATTCCCTTCTTCCCCCCTGCACTTGGACTTCTGGTGGGTGTTTGAATGTGGAGGGTTTGCTTCCAGTTTTGATTACTTAATGTCCAGGTACACATCTCTGTTAATAATCTTTTCAAATCTGATCTCAAGGCTGGGCTGTTGCTAAACGGTTAAGCATCTGCTTTGCATGCAAAACTTCTCAGGTTCAATCCTTGGCATCTATAGTTAGAATGACCAATGCCTCAGTATAATGTTATAAACAACCACACCACCTCTATGTACAACGTACTACAATCACAAATGTAATTCACATAGATGAGCCAACCTCATGAAATAACATTCACAAAATCCTGATGTACGTGTGACAAAATATAATATATCCAGCCAATACATACAACAATTATACAATAAACACATCTACTAATATCAATTATGATCCTAAATTTCACCTGGAATCGTTTGCTCACGCTTGTGATTGAGCTATTTGCCTATTAACTGAGTTTTGGTGAATTCAAGTCACTACAGCTGCACTGAGCTGACTTTATGTGGAATTGTTCTGTAACTTTAGGATTTTCATTGTATAGCAGATAGTTATTTAGGATCATAGTTGATATTGGTGGATGTGTTTATTGTATAATTGTTGTATGTATTGGTGTGATATATTATACCACCCAGTATGAGGCAGTTTCATGAGTGCATGGCTCCATAACATATGTTAAAATGTAGTTAAAATGACCCTTCTTCTTCTCTGCACTTGGACTTCTGGTGGGTGTTTGAGCGTGTGGCCTCGCTTCCCCTGGCAACCTTTTTGTGGTTGTACCCACCACCCTGTTCCAAATAATTCCAAAGGCACCCACAGACTCAAAAACGTTGCGGACCTTTGCTGTATATGTTGACCCGGGGAGAAGCTACACTGAAATCAACAGTAATTGCAAATGAGGCCCAAATGGACTTTCTTCTGAATAACCATGGGTGGGATAGGGCTTTAGATGAGTGCCAGCTGCCAGCCCAAAGATCAATTTATACTGAAGGTGGAAGCTAAGAATGTCCCAATCCTAAACACGTCTGTGTAGAAGGTCTGTAGATTTTAGTGGAAGTCAATTCCAAATACGTTTTGTTGATGGATCTCTGTTTTAATCTGGCTTCCTTTTAAAGCACTTCTGCCCCCTCCCCTTCCACCCATCTGTCAGGCTACAATCTAGTGGAAACTTACTTGGAAGTAAATTCTATGGACTGAGCAAGGTTGCAGTCCTATGCATACTTAAAAGTAAGATCAGCTGAACCTCAATGAAATTCTTAGTATGTATCCATAGAATCAAGCAGCCATTGTTCAAAACCTGAAGACAGTATCATAGAGTGATTGGTGGCCATAAGTCACATGTTCATTCTTCTATTTCATGCAATCTTTGGATCAAACAGGCTAGGATCATAGCTTAAATTCAAGCACATCTGCCTACCTGGGTGCTTGTTCCTTTTCACAATCTAGTTTAGTTCTCAGTGAAAAAGTAAATAGCAGCCCGAAGTTTATCCTGCTGGGTTTCCAGTAGCATCAGGGCAAGCCAGCCGAGGAGAAGCTCTCTTGATGCCGCCCCACCAAGTCAAGCTGTGTGTTTGTGTATATGAATCTCAGCATCTGATTACTGCCGCTTTTCTTCCTTCCTCTCCCTCAGCCATTCCTGCTCTGGTTTGGTAAATGACTATAATTATATGTTTTATGAAAGGAGGGGGGGGGGAGTAGGAAAAAAGAGGCATCAAATAATTTAAAGCAGTTCAAGTGGAAGGTCTGTCAATTCGTTAAGTAAATGATCCTGTGTTTATTCAGATGTTTCTCCCCATAATTGTTGTCTGGAGGGAAAAGCTCACAGGCTAAACCCCAGCCAGTCTCCGAGGCTTAGTAGGAGACGGTGATTTGGAGCTGATTTATTGAAACAGGGTGAATATGAGGGAGAGGGGACGTACCTTTCATTTCAACTGGGCTTAGGTGATACATGGAGCCTTTGCCAAAAGGGGGTAGGGAAGACAGAGAGAGAGAGAGAGAGACAGAGAGAGAGAGAGAGAGAGAGAGAGAGAGAGAGAGAGAGATCTGCAGTTCTATACAAGAGGCTCCAAACTGATCTGACCCTGATTCATTGTTTGAACAGGTTGAAAGTCTGATAATGAAGTTCTGATGAATCCTGGACAAATAGTCTTTCTGCAAGCTTGATTATAATACTATCCTGGGCCAGGGAGAAAGTACATAGGACTAAAAGGGATGAGGTTACCGTAGGACTGTTGAGTTTCCCTCTCCCCTGCGGCACCATAGTATGTATGCTATAGTAACATGTACGTTCACCCATCTTTCAATCAAGAATTTTATTGGAAGAAACAAACAGGCAAAACGATGCAATTTCTTCCCTCCTTCTATCATCATATTGGGATTACATCATGAAATTGATTGGCAGTAGGCTCAGTGCAGAACAAAGACAAGTATTGCACGCAAGGCACACTTAACTTAGGGAATTCACTGCCAAGAGATCTGATAATGGCAATGGGCTTAGATGGCTTGAACAGGAAATTAAACTCATTCATGGAGAATAGAACTGCGAACAGCTGTTCACCATGATGGCTAAATGGAGCCTCCATGTTTAGAAACAGTATGCTAGATTGCTAGATGCGTTTTTAATTTGATCCAACAGGGATCTTTTTGGACTGGAGAGCAACAAGCAAAGACAAGGTAATCGATATAACTTCTCCAGCTGTATCTGATGAGTTGTTAACCTGTGACACCAGCGTGTTGGATTGGGATGGAAGCAAGCTTGAACCATAAATCCTTATCTTAAACCCCATCCAGTTTGTTTGTTTCAAGAAGAAGTTTACTGTCTGGGATTGAACTCAATCCGCGCTTCCAGTCAACAGATTTATTCATTTTATTTTAAAACATCTATGAACTGCCTTCCCCTAACAAATGGGCCCGAAGCGGTTTATAAGACATGTTGCAGCATATATACTATAAAGAATAAAACCATAACAACGTACTCCGTAATAAATCTCAATTGAAATCCACAACCACATCACAGAGATCAAAGCAACAAAAAGTCTGATGTACTACAGCTTTATATACCTCCTTAAAGATATGGGCAAGGAAAAGAAGGGCGGCAGATTTTTCCTCTACTGGAAACCTGTTCCAGAATGTTGACACCACCACAGAAGATGCCCTGAAACTAGCCCCCAAAGCTAGAACTTCCCTACAGGAAGAAACACCAAGGAGAACTTTGGGTGATGAACAGACGTGGTTGTCAGATGCATTGTAGGAGAGATGGTGCTTCAGGTACCGGGGTTGTGAAGATACAACCAGCATGGTGAATTGAACCCGGAAATAAATCTCTCAAAACTGGTGTTGTTTGACAGAAGCAAGTTCTTTTGGTTAAAAGATGGGTTGGGTTGCTGCGTACTCAACTCACTGAAGTTTCCCTGCTCTTCAAGTGGCGGTCATTGTTTTCAGTTGAAACTGATTTACTTGTTTACCACCCAGCAATACTCTACACACATTAGCACAGAAGCAACCTTTGCATTCCCTGGCTGTATAATGTCTGCCATGAACATTTCTGCATACTACAACTGTATACGTTGCCTATTTTTTTAATGCCAAAATATATAAAAATCCATATTTAACATGTGTTGTGGGCAGGGCTGAACTCTTCCCATTTGATGTGCTAATGTTTTGTTTGTAGAGGCTTGTATCTAATCTAAAGTGATGTGCCTCACCTATCATGTGTAGCCCATTCTTTCACCTCAACATGTCACCCCTTCATTCATACCTCATTATTATGCATGTTCAGGCCTTGAATCCAGGTCAAATGAGATGGTTCCAGATACATTCGTTGGCCTGTGCCTATAATTAGAATATCTTCCCCAAAGTTGTGTAGGAAAATGAAATCTTTGCTTTCTTTACTTTATAAGGAAGAGCGGGGATACAAGAAAGATTTCGTTCCCCTTTTTTGTCTGGTAGTAATGCCTGAGCTTACATAAGGAAAAAGACGGCTCGAGTAAAAAGGCTCGTACGATGGCAGGATGCCCACGATAAATTGGTTAGTCTTTAGGGTTTCACACGACGTCTTCTTGTAATGTCTGTAAGGAATAAATGTGAAAAGGCCAGCACTGACTCTTTCTTTGTCTTCTTCTTCATTAAAAATAATCATAATAACTTCACAAGATTACTTTTCATTCAAAAGGGAAACCAGCCGCTGGGACAGCAGAACACCGTGGAGGCATCTCAGTGGTGCGTTTTGGAAACCGCATCAGAGAAATGCTAATGCCACAAAATATTTGGAAACTTTTCCAGGCGGGTTCAAAGGTCAAGTGGAGCCTAAAAGACCGTTACTGCAATCTAGTTTTTATTCAGTATCAGTGGTTGGAAACATGAACCTCATTATACTGGTTCATTTTAGTGTATTTCAACCTCAGCCTTCCTTCCTTACTATTTTTTTTTTTAAAAATGAGACCAGATCCAAGAATTTTTTATAAACAGCAATAATAGAAAATACATAGAAATCCTCAGGAGAATCTCAAGTTTCTTAGGGCAAAAATATTCTGGAGCCAGTCTCTGGCTTATACTAACCATGTGTTTACACACCACCTCACCCTCTTTCATCCATCCACTTCATGCTTCTGATGAACAAAGAGAAGATTTCCCATGAAAGCTTATGTCATTTCAGTGTGACATCCCTGTTTACTGTTACCTTGTGGATACGAGGATTCTGCATTTTTTTTCTTACAGGAGCTCCCCTTTCATTCCAATGGAGGGGGCAGCTCTATGCACATTATTCCTTTGCATTCACCAAGCTGCTTCCTCCACTGAAATGAATGGAGAAGCCAAGATGTAAAAATGCTTCCACAGCAATGTAGGTTGGTACTCCTATAGGTTAACCTCCCCAATAGGTAGAGGTAGCTATGTTAGTCCAACCCCTCCCCTCATGAAAGCCAAGTAATACTTCTAATTAGGGTTGCCAGGTTCCTCTTCACCATCGGCGGGAGGTTTTTGAGGTGGAGCCTAAAGAGGGCAGGGTTTGGGGAGGGGAGGGACTTCAATGCCATACAGTCCAATTGCCAAAGCGGCCATTTTCTCAGGTGAACTGATCTCTATCAGATAGAGATCAGTTGTAATAGCAGGAGATCTCCAGCTAGTCCCTGGAGGTAGACAACCCTACCTCTAATTATGACCAAGCATTTTTTTATGTTCTGGTTGACTATATGATTTTATTGAATTGTTTTAGCTGTGAGCCCCCTTCAGCAGGTCTCTGAAAAGGTGGCCCAAACATTTTCTAAATAAATAAAAATGGTATAAAAATCTCCAAGTTTTCCAGAACTCTCATCAGGCTGGATGTTTAGTTATTAACCCCCACCCCCCAAAAAATAAAAAACCCCAAAAAAGGAGGGGGAGAGGGAAAAAAGATATGTTAGGTCATGATGAAAAGGCATGTAGCCTGCTGTCTGCAGAACAGAAGATGGGTTGCAACTAGAATTAGATTAGGTGATTGGGTATAACTAGCTGGTTTCAGGAAATCTTCTGGGATGAAGAAAGGGGGGATGGTGACTTCAGTTTGAAAGTACAAATACTAGTAGTTGATCAAATTTCAGTTTGATCCTAACAGAATACACCTTTCAAGACTGAGATCAGAAGGTGACTGCAGTCATATTAAAACTCTGGCTAACCACTGGCTAGCTAGATTTTTTTATCCAACAAAGGGAGCTGTGACTCTTGAAAGCTTATTCTCCGGACATTTTGTTGGTCTATAAGGTGCTACTGGACTTGAATTTATCTCTTCTACTTCAGAGCAACATGGTCACCCTCTGAAACTGACTAGTCCCAGTTTCTGTTCTGGCAACTGTCCCTAAACAGGTGAGTTACATATGAAAATATATGGTGACTATTTCGAAGATGTAAGCTGAAAGTGGGCATTGTATACTGTTATTGCCAAGGACTAACCAAAATATCACAAAATAGTGAGTGTAAGTCTCCATTAGACTACATGTTCGGTACAACAAGGGAGTGGGGAGAGTAAGAGAAAAGATGTTTCAGGGCATGTTGCCAGAGCACAAAAGTCTCTTTGTAGTTTTCTTAAAATGGAGATGAGGCGTTGCTATATGCTATATTTCAAGATGCCCAAGAGGTTCCTGGGATGAAGGAGCAAAAATGGAGTTCATCCCTACTTAATTAAATAAATATAAAAATAAACCTCTGTAACCTGAGTGTGAAACACCTCCTGACATCAATTAAAAAAACCCCTTCAAATAGCAGACTTGTGGGGGTTGCCAAAAATGCCCTGAAACATCCTTTCCCCCTTCTTCCCTATTTTGTGTACTAGCTGGATGAAGACATCTAGGAAACCTGAAAGCTTGCAGTCACTATTTTGTGATATTTTGGTTGGTCTTCACTAGGGTTATGCATATTGATAAACCTGAACCAAAAATAAACTCCAAATTAGCCGTTTTGGTAATTTTCAGGATTCGGGTTTATCAAACACAAAAACCTGGGGATAAAGCTGAAGCCGAATAGGCGATTCCTGAAAAAGCTGAATAGGTATTCAGCTTTTCGGGTTTGCCTATTCGCCTTTGCTTAGAGGCACAGCTCTGTGCTTTCTCCCCTTTTTCTTTCTTTCTTTTGACTGGTTTTGTTAGGGCCCCATAGTTGGGGCCCTTTTGAGGTAGGGGTCGTGTAATCAGAGCCAAATTGGTCTGAACAACTGACAACAGTGAGCTGACCTGATCTGCACTTTAAAAGATGGGGCTCACCCAGTCCGGAGAACATTAGTTTCCGTCAGCTGCTCATGGCCCTTCTGAAGAAGACTCCGTCACCTGCATGGATGAGCAATCTCCTTAACATGAGCTGGCTCCAATATAATTTCCCTGCATGGTGACTATCTCTTGGAATCTGATTTTTCATGACCACAATTAAGGACTGCTCACAGAATGTCACTTGCCACCAAAAGGAATGTTTTCCGTGCCTTATGTATCTTGCATTTAAGCCTTTTCCCTCTGTTTGCAAGCTCATTTGCATGGACATCATGCAAAGCGACCCAGAAATTAAAGCAGACCCCAGACTTTGAGGTGCCAGCCTGGAATCAGCTCTTTCCGCCAGTCCTCAGCAACGCTGAACTTTTGAACCTGATGGGCAACTTGGCTTTCAAATACCTGCAGGATGGGGGCGAACCCTTTGCAGGTCCATAAAATTGGATCCCTTGTCCCAAAGTTTACCAAACTTTGGTGACCATCAAAGGAGAGTCCCTTGCAGCCATGCTGCAAATTTGGGGACTCCACCTCTAAAAATGCCCCCAGGAGCTTAAAAAAATCCCCATTGACTATAATGGGCCTGAATTTTTCAGGAAACCTGAAAATAAGCTGAATACCCATATTTACCGGTATGGGTATTTGGCTTATTTCAGGTTTCCTGAAATAAATCAGGCCGAAAAAACCTGAAATTTACCACACAAAAAAAACCCATTTTTTTTGCGCAACCCTAGATTTCATAAACTTCAACCATGCTTTTGTTTTCAGTCAGAATGGCTAATGTGCTGGTCACCTTTGGATATTGGCCATAATTTCATTTGCACAGACGCATACTGTGACCAGTTTTTTTTTTCGTACTGAGGGGACGCACACAGCCTCTGAAGATTTTTGGGATCTAGGTTCATTTTGAACTATAAACCTTCCCTGTAGGTGTTCTACAGGTAGCGAGTGTATAGGCTTTGGGTTCGCTGCTGTGAGGTTATTGTTGTGGTGCTCAAGGAGATTATTGAGAGCACTGAGGCTAAACAACTAAGAAGGTTTATTTATTTACAGGCTGGTTTTAAACGAACTAACCAGCAGCACAGGTCTCCAGGTAGACAAAATAGAAACCTGGATGAGGCACAACAATTTAAAGGGGTTATGACATCAGAGAGTCGTTAGATTTTTCTACAATGCTTTCGGGCACAAACAGACTTTTGTTGATTAGCCACTAGGTTGGATCCTCTCTCTCATACAGGATTCCACCCACACCAGCTTGCCTTTTCCCCAGAGTCGTACTAAATTGTACAAGTCTGCTCGCCAGAGACAGGCCTAACAATCGAGCGTTCGCTCCCAGAGATGGAGCTAAATCGCTCTGCCACACCACCAGGCAGAGCTACCCTTCATACTGTCTGCTTTTTCCTGAGCCAGACCTGAGCGGCCACTGTCTCTCTATGGCAGAACTCAGCTTCCTCTTCTCCCGTGTTCCCTCCAACATCTTACTCCCTTCTCGAAAATGATTGGATGCTGGAGCAGTGCTCCTATGGGCTCATCTGAGTGACTGATTTTCCCTTCAGGGGCAGTACAGCCTCCTGTCTGTCACACATACATTCTTGCAGTCCTAAATCAACCATTGTTTCTTATTCTACAGATTAATTTAGTATAGAGAGCCAGTGTGGTGTAGTGGCTAAGAGCGGTGGACTCTAATCTGGAAAACCGGGTTTGATTCCCCACTCCTCCACAGGAGCAGCGGACTCTAATCTGGTGAACCAGGCTGGTTTCCCCACTCCTCCACATGAAGCCAGCTGGGTGACCTTGGGCTAGTCACAGTTCTCTCAGAGCTCTCTCAGCCTCACCTACCTCACAAGGTATCTGTTGTGGGGAGAGGAAGGGAAGAAGTTTGTAAACCAGTTTGATTCTCCTTAAAAGGTAGAGAAAACCAGCATATAAAAACCAACTGTCCTTCTTTTTCTATATTCTTACTATCAAAAATGTATTAAATACTATTGCTTCAATAAATTTATCACAGTGTATTCATGAAACCTGTATTCATGAAACCTGAAGTATGTGAGAGGCTAATAAGGGCCATTAACAAGTATATAACCCTTGTGGTATATTAGCCATCTGTGTTGCTTGAGCCTTATTTGGGAAATACTTATGAGCAAGCATGGAGGTAGTAATTATTTGCAGTAGTTAACTATGGTGACTGGCAGAAGAAGGGAAAGGCAGTCTTCATACAACTAATTATGATGAATGTTCTTGGGTATTTGTTCCATTTACTGCTCACTCCTAAGTGGTATCTTCATGAATACGTTTCAGTGAGTTCAACATGGTTTACGACAAGCAGCGCTGGCCCACTGATTTTTAGTGCCCCCCACATCCAACATAGAGAAGAGTAAGAAGTGTAGAATAAATTTTCTTTTATAGAAGTTTTAAGGAATTTTCTTTTATTGTTCCATATTTTTAATTAGAGAAAAAAATTCACTTGCATATAATTGGATGCCCCTTAAAACCAGGAGTCCTAGTTTACCTATATGGTTGGGCCAGCCCTGCTATCAAGTAGCTGTATAGATTTGTAGCTTAAGGGAAAGTATCCACAACTAGTACTTCTAATCATCAGTGGGTCAAAGTCCAGTGGTGATTACTGTTAAAACTCCCCTGATTTGGGAGTATATAGCAATGACTAATAATCAGCAGTTGGTAAACACGTCTATGTTCATATTGTGACTTGCAAACTAAAAAAAACAAGTTCTCTTGGTACTGAACTCTCAAAATTATTCTGAATTGTATTGTACATTTTTTGTGCACCCTCTTTTCATACTGCTTCCCCATGACTATCCTAGCCACCCTATACGACCTGCAAAATCCATTCAGCAAATAAAAGAATATTAAAAAATATATAAAAAGTGCTTGGCTCCCCCACCAGTCCTATTCAGACGGTGGTGGTGGTTGTAGAGAAGCTTCATGGCTTCTTGACAATGTGCCAGCCACACTCCTATTGTTTGCCTGACTCACAAAGCCAAGAGTGTGCATGTTCACCAAGTGTTCTAGGCTGGACCACAAATACTTTGTATGTTCTCAGGCTGCTGCCTGGGAATTGTAATTCAATCCAGTAAGTTCTGAGCATCAGCCAGTAAAATGAATGCTGGGGACTGATTAATATGGCCAGCTGTGTAGGAGTACCCCATACACTTGAAATGTGGCTGATATTAAATGATACGTCCATGATGACCCTGGTGCATACTTAATCCAAGCAAGTTTGAAAAGTGAAGGATGCTCCAGCAGTGAGTGCCCAACGAGCCAAACTGTTGAATGCAAAACTACTCAGAATCCTGCTCATTTTAAATTGCTAACAAATCATCAGGGTACTCGTCTCAAGAGGAGACGAGAAGGGTAAGTTCAATATTTGTGAGAAGGGTAAGTTCAATATTTCAAACATCTTATTTGTGAAATTTGAATAATCTATCATAATAATAAGCCTCTCGTGCTCTTCCTTGTGACTGTATGTGGAGGTCTAATGGTTTTGTTAAGTGCTGTCATGGCTATTTAAAAACTTCTTTCTTCCCCTAAAGAGCTCTTTCTCTGTTTCTCTTGCTCATAGGAAATGGTTCTCAGCAGGCTTCTTTGAATTAAAGGCCAAATTCATGAACAAATTGCACATATGGATTTCATTGTTTCCATACTTGTTGCAAACACTTGAAGAATAACTAGACTGTGCTCTTTAAAGATGGAAGTGGGAGGAGTTAGAGTCAATCGGAGAAGGACAGGTCAGAAGTTCCTCCCCCAAAATGAATGACCTTGCGCCTAACTGCAGTGAGCCTTGGAAATTGCTCTTCAGTAATGTTAAGGGAAAAGTGCAACATGTAGGAAATAAATGAAGAGTAGAGCCATTCAGTAACATTACTGGGAATCTCTTAGAGGCAACCCTGAATGCCAGCTTTGTCCTTTGGAGATCTGACATGCTAACATTAAAATGTTATCACTATGACTGGCTGTACATTTGTGCTTTCTTCTTGACCTTTCACTTTCAAGATACAGATGTGGCTCCCAAGAGTGTGTCTATGTCTTATGTTGGATCAAGATCTACTCAATTTCAAATTTGGGGCTATGATTAGCTTCTGTGCAACAGCCCCACAGCATCTAGTTAGTTACTGATTTCCCCATTTTATTTTACTTCTGATAGTTTTGGTCAGGATCATACAAGGCATTGAAGATAACCTCCACCAGCGTGTTGTAGCGGTTAGGAGCAGAGGGCTCTAATCTGGAGAACCGGGTTTGATTCCCTGCTCCTCATGACTGGTGGACTCTGGTGAACTGGGCTGGTTTCTCCACTCCTACACAAGAAGCCTGCTGGGTGAACTTGAGCTAGTCACAATTCGCTCCAAATTCTCTCAGCCCCACCTACCTCACAAGGTGTCTGTTGTGGGGAGAGGAAGGGAAGGCAATTGTAAGCTGGTTTGAGTCTCCTTTAAAAGCAGAGAAAATCAGAGTATAAAAGCCAACACTACTTCTTCACCATATCATTGGAAGTTGTTTTCAGACACCCCTCTGTATTTGAGATTTCACTAAACATTGCTTAAACATTAGTACATTTTCAGGTCTAGAAATCCTAAAAAATAAAAACTGAGATGCTCAGCATGGATTCTTCACTCAGGACCGAAAGATTTGGCTCAGTGCTAGAGAACATTGTTTGCCTGCAAAAATCCCAGGCTCAATCCATGACAGCTAGGTGATAGGTGATACGTGTTCATTACTGTCCTGTTAGTTGTGACGGTGGAATCTTAGAACACATACTGCTCTGACTGTGGGCCTGGAGGAACAACATTATGAGACTAGCAATGCAATGTTAAGCAGAGTTGCACCCTTCAGAGCCCACTGATGTCAATGGACTCAGAATGGTGTAACTCTGTTTGGGATTGTACTGTTAGGGTAGGCTAATAAATTCCATGCCTAATAATGAGTGCACCCTACAACTGAAAGCTCTGCCTTCCAGACTGTTTAGTTTCTGAGTCTTTAGTAATTATTCCTTGAAGGCTTTCAAGGCTCCCTTGCGCAAACTGCTGGAAGGCTAGAAAAGTGCAATAAAATAATTAAAAGATAACATTCTGATGATCGTGACATATCTGCTCTACAACAAAACTTTCTAGACTGTGTGTCAGAGTAGACTTCGAAATGCTACACATCTGGTCACTAAACCACTTACATGCCGACAAGCCATCCTCCCCTTTTTACATAAGCGTGACCATAGGGAATGGCGCTTCACAAGGCTGAAGCCAATGGTGCTGTGAAATGGTATTAAGGAAAATGTTACCGGCCAAAGATGCAAAGAAGGCAGGTAGGAGGCCTGTTAAGGCATGGTGGATTTTGGATCTGGTTTCTCCCCACGGGACATTATACAAATCTCTCTTGGGTTACATAGCCTTTGGGATCATAGAGGGAATGTTCTCACTCCAAGAAATTATGCTGCGCTGGTACCTTTCCATTTCTTCATAAGGTTCAGATTGAATGAGCTTCACTCCCGGTTTGTATAAAGTCCTGTTTCTGTTCATAATTTCGTACAGGCAGCAGGAAACATTTTTTTTAAAGTTTCCCCTAAATAGACCTTTCCTCTTTGTTGACTACCACTTTCATGCCTGTTTTTCTGCCGGTCGTCTAGCTTAAGTCCAGATTTCCACAGGCTACTTTACACTTGCACGTGACATTTGTATTGCACAAAAGATAAAGAAGAGTTGGTTTTTATATGCCCATTTTCACTACCTTTTAAGGAGAATCAAACCAGTTTACAATCTCCTTCCCTTCCTCTCCCCACAACAGACACCTTGTGAGGTAGGTGAGGCTGAGAGAGTTTGAAGAGAACTGTGACTAGCCCAAGGTCACCCAGCAGGCTTCATGTGTAGGAGTGGGGAAACCAATCTGGTTCACCAGATTAGAGTCCACTGCTCCTAACCACTACCCTACACTGCCTCTCCAGTCTCCAAGTAGGAGACAAACCTGTCATTTGCAAAGTATGGCACGACTGTTGATTTTGCTGTAAGTATGTTGAGCCAGTCGGCAATACATATCGAACCAGTATGGAAAAACACACACTTATGCTGTATATCATACATAATTTTGTACAGGGTTTTTCCATACAGGAAAGTGTAAAACAGCCCGCTTCTTTGGAGCTGTTGGTCTTCAGAGTATCACCTGTTTCATTTGATGAGTCTATTTGTCTCTTGGTTGGCACTTACTAACTCAAAATGTTTGTTCTAGAGAAAGTGGTTGCTTTTCTTTTTATCCTGGTTCTGGCTTGGACTTAGGGATGACTCATATGATAACTTTGACATGGTGGTGAGAATGGAGGAACCATCACGAGTTTAGAGTCTTTGGTGTGATGGACCGGGAGTGTGAATTTTCTAACACATTTCCAGCACTTGTGCACCTTCTGAAAAAACCTTCGATTGTAGACAGAGACAAGAAGTGGTAAGCTGAAGTCCTGAAAAATATCAGAAAGACGGATACTTTCACAAGGTTCATTGCCCATCAAGTAAGTCAGTCCCAAGGCTTTGTCACCACTATGTCCAGGTAATCTTGATCCTACACGTTTCTAGTTTTTTGTGTGTGTCAAATCCTCATCCATTAACAGTTCCACTGGGACCATCATGGAGGTCTCTTGTCCACACAGGCAAAGGCCACACCAGGGCAACTAGGATAGCAAAGCCATATATTGAACAAACTGGAATCTCTGATTTATAGATTTGTGGGAAGAACGGTTCAATTTGCCAGGGTGCTCAATTTAATTAGCATTGTCGAAGGCTTTCACGGTCAGAGTTCATTGGTTCTTGTAGGTTATCCGGGCTGTGTATCATTGACAATGATTAGCACATTATGTCTGCAGGACAGTACTCAGCTCAAACCCAACCCCTCTCTGACTCTTCCTACACACTTGACACTGAGAGACACTGTCCTTCAGTGTTACTACTCTGAAGATGCCTGCCACAGCTGCTGGCGAAATGTCAGGAAAGAAAATTCCAAGACCAATCTGCTCACAAACTGGCTCGCTTATTCATACATGCCATATTTAAACTACACGGATTTCCGAGGAAGGTGGTCTCGGATAGGGGCTCGGTGTTCGTGTCTAAGTTCTGGAAAGCGTTCTTAGGGCTTGTAGGAGTGCAGTTGGGTTTGTCATCTGCCTATCACCCCCAGACGGATGGGCAGACCGAAAGGGTTAATGCGGTGATGGAATGTTATTTGCGTTGTTTTGTTAATTATCACCAAGACAATTGGGTTGATCTGCTGCCACTGGCAGAATATGCCTATAATAACTCGGTACACTCTGCAACCGGGATAAGCCCATTCAAAGCGGTTTATAGGATGGATTTTGGACCCTTAGGGGCTGTACCTACCCCACCAGAAGGCGATCCCCCCGAGGTGTCTAAATGGGCTCACACAGTGAGGAACACTTGGCCCTGGCTTGTAAAAAACCTGGAACAGGCTAAAGACAGGTACAAAATACAAGCAGACAAACACAGAGCACCTCAGTGGGAATTGAGGGTCGGAGAGAAGGTGTATCTCTCCACCAAGAATCTCAGGTCTTTACGCCCGTGCAAAAAATTGAGCCAACGGTTCGTGGGTCCGTTCCCTATCTCCCGAGTTATCAATGAGGTTACGGTAGAGTTGGATCTACCCAAATCCTTACAAGGGGTGCACCCGGTGTTTCACGTGAGTCTGCTAAAACCTTTTCTACAAGCACCAGAATGGCACCCCAAACCCGAAGCGGCAACTCCCATCATGGTGCAGGGTGAACGGAACTTTGAAATCTCCAAAGTGCTCGATTCTCGGAGGCAGAGGGGGCGACTGGAATATCTTGTGCGTTGGAAACATTTAAATTCCAGTCACGATGAGTGGGTGTCCGCTGTTCACGTACAGGCTCCCACCCTTGTAGCGGATTTCCATCGCCATTACCCTGGCAAACCAGGAAATCTGGGGGGGGGCCTTTGGGGAGGCGGAGTGTCAGCGAGGGCATGCAATCGAACCCTGGATAGCGAGGTGACTTTCTTTTCACCTCTCCTTCCCGTGGGAAGGAAGGAAGGGGCAACGGCCAAAGGCTCGAGAAATCTCCATTTCAAAGTGACTTCCTGATTGTAATCCTGCTCTGATCTTAAGGTGTGAATTCTCTCTCTTGGTGTTGGGGAACCTCTAATGTTTTGCATTTCAAAGCTTTTTATTTGTAAACATTTCTAGCTTGTGTACTCTATAAGAATGCCCTCCAAATGATTTTGCGCCATTGTAACGTTGTGTGTCCTAGATTACTGTACCCTTCCTTTCAAATAAATTCTACTTTAACTCTCTGCTAACATCTGGAGTAAAGTTGATGATTCCTGATAGGCAACGGAGTCCCAGAATCTGACACCGGATAACCTACAAGAACCAATTAATTAGCATTCTTTGGCCGAAAAGAAACCAAACAATTGTGTTCTTGACCACATGCCTTCCATTCTTAAAATCAAGTATTTTTAAAGGGCTGTATAACTACCTTTTTATCAGTTCTTGTAATGGCCTTTGGCCAAATGCAATAAACTCGAACCTGAACCTTAAACTGTTCCTTTTACATTGCACCTGCCAACTTCTACATGGAGGCTAAGTACCACTATGGTACTTAGGTATTGTATCTATTTTCCAGAAACTCCCCAAAGAAATGGACAGGAGGGTGAATTCTAGCTGTGGTTAAACAAGAATGGTTTTTGCCCGGGTGTAATAATTCCCAAGTGGGTTGGGCAAGTCAATGCTGCAGGGACAGCTGGTAAGGCACAGCAAATTACAACCTCACCTGTAGCTCTAATGCAGATCAGCGTTGCAAATGTGCAGATGTTTGGGGGATTGCATTACTCAACAGAACAATACAAGGGAATAACACAACACACAACGTAAGTCCTGGCGATGGCGGCTAGATAGAGCACTCTGCGCCTATCACACTTCGGCTGTTTTGTGAGTATAAATTACACCAATGCAAACTCCCTTGGAGTTAATGTGTAACTCATACCGCTTTACATATCACCTACACATCTGACCTTTTTGTTGGCTATATATCTGTATTAAAAGCACTCTAGCTGTGGTGTATTCAGAAAAGAATGAGTTTCTGAAAATGGAGAGCCTGGAACGCTTTTGCTCCTAATGGAAAGGTTATAGGGCCTAGGGCAACAATAGGGGCTGTCAGGGATTATGTTCCCGTTGAGACTCTGAGGAAGAATTGACTGCAGTTTGTCTTAAAGGGAGTATATCAACCATTCAGTTCGCAGAGTATGGTACTGTATAGCTATGGTTTTCAGACTGTATTCCTAAATACCCTTGGGTTATTTGATAAGAAATCACTAGTGGTGGACAAGCTGCCTGAAAGACAGCTAGGTCCAACACAACCCAGGGCTGTACTTTAGATCTTATCCCAGAATTCTCTGTTGCATGTAGGGATATTGCAGACAATGCAACAGAGTTTTTGAACAGGCAAATCAGTGTGGAAAAGGTACCCCAAGGATAGACAATGTGACAGCCAGCGCTCTAAGACAGATAAATGATTCATGATTCTCTGACCTATAGGTCCCTATTTCTTAATCTGTTGTGGAAGTCAAGTCAATAAATTAGGCACTTTCATAACAGAATTATTAAAATTTAATCTAATTTCCTCTGTATTCCTATAGTTCTGTGCTCTTCACTTCCTCCAAATTGTGGGAAGTTTTTTGAACAGTCGTTTACACCGTCAGTTTTCTTGTGAGGAGATGTGGATGTGGACAGAATCAAGGACAGATGTGGACAGAATCGAGTGGGTGCAGAGGAGAGCGACCAGGATGATTGGGGGCCTGGAGACCAAGCCCTATAAGGAAAGGCTGAGGGAGTTGGGAATGTTTAGTCTGGAGGAGACGAGGTTGAGGGGGGACATGGTTACTGTCTTTAAGTATTTGAAGGGCTGTCACTTAGACGAGGGCTAGGAGCTGTTCCTGTTGGCAGCAGAGGGTAGGACTCCCAGTAATGGGTTTAAATTGCAGAAGGAAAGGTACCAGCTGGGTATTAGGAATTTTTTTTTGTACAGTAAGAGTTGTTTGACAGTGGAATCAGCTCCCTAGGGAGGTGGTGATCTATCCCTCACTTGCAGTCTTTAAGCAGAGGTTGGACAAGCACTTGCCAGGGATGCTTTAGGCTGATCCTGCATTAAGCAGGGAGTTGGACTAGATGGCCTATATGGCCCCTTTCAACTCTGTGATTATTTGAGAGAGACTGGAGACTGATTATGTTTTTGTAATATGTACTGATTAACAGCGATACAAATGTGGAGAGACTGTTAGTCTCTAAAAGTGGCATTATTTATCAGCATTCCTCTCGAACCCATTCCTTAAGGCTCCTCCTTGGCAGCCAGCTATACAAGCCATATTTTAGCCTCTTTCTCTGGCTGTGTTCTTTCCAGATTCCAGTAGTTATTAGTCACCACCCACCAGTGCTTCTACAGTGCCCATTGAGGAAGCACCTTCATCAGTTAAAAGCCTAAGAAAAAGGCTGTCTCCTCTGCTTGCATCAGTCTGAAAATCATTTACTCTAGATTTTTAGAGTTCAATGATGTAGCAGAAAGTTGTCATTAAAGTGGAGCTGAGGAAGGAGAAAGAAATAAGACGACGGAGGGAAGATAATTTCATACTCTCATCATTTCATTATGCCATTCTTTAATGATTTATTCCCAGTTTCATTGCACTGTTGTTCATGTTTATTTGAAGTTACACCCAAATGTTAGGGATAGGCTCAAAGTATTTTATTTTGCTTTGCTATGAAATGCATAAACATCATATTAATAGGCCCCAGAAGGCAAAGAATGGCAGACTTATGTCTGAGAAGAACATGCTTATTTCAATATGAAGCCCAGATTGAAATTTGTTCATATGCTCATGTGTAAAATATTTTAAAAACCTTGTCAAAACACTGAGTCATCATCTTTAAGATGTTGTTGTTTAGGGCTGTTAGAACTATAAAGCCAGCTTTTCCTTCTTCTGTGGAACACAGCCAGACTTGAGAGTAAATGTCTCCAAAATTCTCAGCAATGAAGATTCAGCCCCCTTGATGCTTTTGACTGACATGTAATTTTGCAACAAACAAACAAATAAATAAAAACAACAATTCACTTTCCAGCTGGGATGCAAATCAGATTTTCTGAATTCTACATCTTGGTCCTTGGCACATGAAGGCCATTAACCTCCTTCTGAAGAAAAGACTAAAACGTGCTCACAGGGACTCAGTGGGCTGGATCCCATGGAAAATTTGTGCATGTGCAACCATCCTTGGGGCAAGACGAGGTTCTACAATTACTACTGGCTGACTGCCTGTGCTATGTGAAGGCAATTGTATCCCTGCGGAGGGCTGGGTTTGGTGAAGGGAGGGACTTCAATGGCATAGAGTCCAATTGCCAAAGCGGCCATTTTCTCCAGACGAACTGATCTGTATCAGCTGGAGATCAGTTGTAATAGCAGGAGATCCCCAGCTATTACCTGGAGGTTGAGAAAACCAGTACAGGAGCAATGCTGCTAATAATGCCAATATATTATTGCTACATATACACTTTACAGTATGTGGTAATGAAACCACCAACAACACATACATTCAGTACAACAGTGGATGTACAACAGTGGATGGGTTTACTGAATATGCTATGTGAATAACGCCACTTGAGTCCTTACCAGGAGTGGAAGGAACTCAGCATCTTACCCCTCTGGGGAAGTATTATGCACTTTATTCTGGAAAAGGTTATTCTTTGAAACCTGATATCATGGATGTTGATATAGGATTGCATGCATTGCATCTTTTGTAAGTATTTGAACTATTTATTGTAACTTAATTATTGTTATTTATTGAAAGATATTTATTGGATTTTAAAGAGACTGCAGAATAGAAAAATTTGTATTTATTATGTTGTACAGGAAGAACTGATGAAGAACTGAGCCCTTGTGCTCCGAAATGATCGTATTCTCCTTGACTGTTCATCTTGCAACATCTGTTTTGAGAAAAGACTAAGATAATTACTTGAAAGGACTTATTTGATACTTACCAGATGGAATTCAAATGAGCTGTGGAAATTTTGTACATCCACTGTTGTACTGAATGTATGTGTTGTTGTTGGTTTCATTACCACATACTGTAAAGTGTATACGTAGCTATAATATATTGGCATTGTTAGCAGCATTGCTCCTGTACTGGTTTTCTCATCCTCCTGATAATAGTACAGAGGTGTCTTTTTTCTCCTTCATTACCTGGTGGTTGGCAACCCTAATTCCACCTGAGGGTTTGAGCTCAGGCACCCAGTTTGCTGTTAAAGGCTCCATTCTGTGTTTTGTCTCCCACTCCTTTTGCCCTTGCTGGTGAGGGGACTCATGCTTGGCAGAACACTCTCGGGGAGTAGAGCTAATCACTGCCCCCTCCCCCTTCTGCTCTTCATACTTGCAGACTGAACAAGGGCTTTGAAGTGGGTCATTCAGATCAGGCTAGCTGCACAGAAGCATAAAGAAGTTTAGCGAGAAAATAAAAGTCATACAGCATATGTAAACACAACAGACTAAGCAAGGATTAAAAGAAAAGATGATAAAATGCAATTCTCTAACCTTAATGTTGTACATATCCCTACAGATGGTAATTACCAATAAGCAATATAATACTTGAGGATACCAGCAATTAGAACTCGCCCATTACCTTAAGAGCTAAAAGAGCTCCCTCAGCATGCTCAGGGGTTTTTATTATCTCCCTCTTGGTCCCTACATCAGTAGACCATCTATCTTTTCCTATTTGCATTTGTGTCTACTCTGTCCCTTGTCCTCCTGAAGTGCTGTCAGGTGTGAGTATGACTTTAGGTGGGACATTGGCTGTCTATTGTCCTTCTCTTGGCAAGAGTCATCTACATCCCTATAGCACTGAATGGCACAGTGCTTGGAAGGCATGTCATCTAGGGCTGTCGAAAAAAAAATTCGGTACAGTTCGGATTCGGCCGAATTTGGCCCTTGTGGGTTCGGTATGTGCTGAAGTCCGAACTCCCCCACTTCGGATCCATTCAATTCGGCGGGAATTCAAAGTTCGGAAAAAAAATTCGGCCGAATAAAGCCATTAAAAACACAATCGCGCCTTTCCGCGGCTCTGGGGGGGCATTTTTGGGGTTAGAGGTCCCAAACTTTCGGCAGAGCTTCAAAGGACGTTTATTGAAAGACTCCCCAAGTTTTGTAAAGATTGGGTCAGGGGGGGCTGAGATACGGGCCCTGAAAGGGGTCCCCCCCACCCTTAATGTGCATCTCTCAGCAGAGCTTGCCGCCCATGCACAAAGCTCCCAGCCCTGACAACAGCTGAGAAATTTGCAAAACAACTGCAAAACAACACAACCTTGTTAAACAACACCTTTGCAACACACAACTGAAACCTCCCCCCTCAAACCAGGGAGCGAGAGACTCGAGGGGGAACACACACCCCAGGCAGAACCGACGAAAGCCCCCTTTGGCTTCCCCCCCCACCCACAGAAACTGCTCCCTCCCCACACACACACAGACTCTGCTTTCCCCCACACACACACACACACACATACACAGGAGAAAAATTATAGATTAAAGCCCCCAAAGGGGTCTTACTGTGGCTGTCTTCTGTTCCATCAAGAGGGGCTGAAGAGGACTTGTAATCCAAGATGATTCCAATTAGGCACAGAACGTTTTGCTCTGGAGATGCACAGGATCGGCTGATCCATTCATCCCAATAAGGAAAAGGGGAAAGGGGAAAGGGGGAGAGCCCATATCTCGAGACCCCCTGACCCAATGTTTACAAAACTTGGGGGGGTATCTTAAGAACACTGGTCTGAAACTCCGCTCAAAGTTTGGGATCTGTACCCCCAAAAATGCGCCCCCTGCAGCCATGGAAAGAAAAAGGGGGGGAGCCCATATCTCGGGACCCCCTGACCCAATGTTTACAAAACTTGGGGGGTATCTTAAGAAGCTTCATCTGAAGCTCCAGTGAAAGTTTTGTGTCTCTACCCCAAAAAATACGCCCCCTGCAGCCACAGAAAGGAGCAAATGTGCACAAGCACCCCCCCACACACACACATGAGGATTTCGCTCTCTCTCTCTCTCTCCCTGGCCGGGCCGCACATCAGCTGATTCCTCCAGTACTCAATCCTGACTGATTGGCCAGAAGAAGACCCAGCTTGCCCACCGATTGGCCGGGGGAGGAGAATGCTGCTTACTGACGGTTATGCTGCTTACTGACGGCCGAATTTGCCGAATTTATTCGTGAACTCCCGAACTCGCTGAATTCGCCCCCCCCCGGTTGCCCGCCAGTTTTGAGTTCGGTTCCTCCCGAACTAAAAACCATTGAATCAGGGGAAATTCGGCTGATTTTCAGTTCAGGCCGAACCGAATTGACAGCCCTAATGTCATCCTCATTCCTCCTACTCTATCTCCCCAGCCAGCCAGAAAAATGTATTTTATAAATTCTGAGCTTGTATAGAGTGCAGACCCAGTTATCCCACTTTTGGGTTGTGATCTTCAGGACTAATCTGGGAGTGTAAAGCATTTTGCCACAATCATGCAAACTGTTGTAGATTGTTATTTTGTTTAAAATCATATCGAAGTGCTGTGCTATGTGTTGCTGCAGCCATTGTGCCATTACTTGTGCAAGCAGGACTATGCTAAGTCAATTTTCCTTTCTGTTCATGCATCACTGGATCCAACCCAGTGTATCTAAACCATCATGACCCATGTGGAGAAAACACCTACAAGCAGATAGGCTAAGATGAGTTCGTTCCATGTTATAGTTGAGATTACTACTGGGGGAGTCTTAACACGTGGGCAACAAGGGAAGCCGCCCCAGGTCCCATGCTGGGAGGGGCCTTGACCACCCATGGCCCCCTGAAGGAGGGGTAAAGAAGAAGAGCAGGCTGCTGCTAGCGCTTATGCCCACCATGTCTGGGGTCAGGCTACTGGCACTTGGTGGCTGCTCCCACCCCGTTGCACAGGGTGAGTGACACCCCTTGCTTGGCTCAGGCTGTGAATGGTAGTGGTGAGGAGGTAGCAGTGCTTCTGAGGCCCCAACCCTGACTTTTGCCCAGGGCCTCAGAATCACTAAGACTTACCCTTGATTCTTACAAACCCCTTCATTTGAGAAAAGACTATGATACATTTTCCCCTATTTTTATCTAGTACATATATAATTAAAGTTTTTGGACTGAAAAGAGAACTCCACATTATAGCATATATGTGCCCTATAGACTCCAGCTTTGACTCTTGAAAGCTTCCATCTCGGAAAATGTTGTCTCTAAGGTGCTACTGGACTAGAATCCAGTCATTTTGAGGGTGGAGATGGCAACAATAATTTTAGATATAAAAGGGAAACTGTAGTGGAGACAGAAGCCAGGCATCCTGCTGCAGAAAGAAACAATCTGACTTAACAGTCTATATGGGCACTTTCACACATGCCAAATAATGCACTTTCAATCCACTTTCAGTACACTTTAATGATCGTTTGCAAGTGGATCTTGCCAGTTCACACAGTAAAATCCAGCTTCAAAGTGCATTGAAAGTGGATTGAAAGTGCACTATTCAGCATGTGTGAAAGTGTCTAATATGTTCATGATAGAGGCTGCATGTGGATGAAACTATATAGCTCAGTAGTAAAAAAATTCTTTAGTGGAATGACACCGTTTGGCATATACGAGGTTGTGGATTCATTTCTTGGCTATGGTCCCCAAGCGGAAAAGGGCTGGAAAAAAACAGATAGATGCACATCACAGCAGTGTTATAGATTGGCAGAATGACTGTGCTGTGAATAACTATTATTCAGGTTGGCCCATTTTGCTCATTCTCCTTAATCTTTGACTGATTGCTAATATTTGCTCATTATCATCCCAAGACACTTTGTTATCCTTTTTCTCTACTACCTTCCACTTTAGGTAGCCTAATTGCTGGCTTTATCATCACATCAGAAGTAATTAGGAATGCTGAGAATCAGGATGACATTGAGTTGCTGAGGCCTTCCCTTTCATTCTTTCATCATTTCAGCATTATGGAGTACTCATTGGTCCCTCTTTTCAGTGTGGCTGCCCCATCATAGGGACAGGTATGTTAAAAGGGCAATGTTAGTTCTTTATCTGCTAACATCACAAGCACACAGGTAGGTGAAGCAGTCACCGCTTTTTTTGGACTAGATCAGTTATGGAATAAGGTGTGACAACATCATGGAAGATGGGATTGGCAATCTTATTACTTATTACAATTTTATTCCTTATTCCTTACTACTGCAGGGTCCTTGTTCCTTGAAAAGCTGCACGATTGGGTTAGATTAGTTAATACACTTGAATTATTTGTTACGGTTGAAGACCAATTCTATAATACATATAATAGCAGCATTGCTACAAAAAAGGTTACAAAGTAATCCACAGATCATGGGGAGACTTCTGTATTCATGGGATATACTTGTTTGTTTAGAAGAGTTATCATGTTTATTTAACATGTTTAATTGGTAGCTTGTCACCTTCGTAATCCACCTCAAGAATTCTGTGATATGTTTAACCTGTGGCATTCTGTACATGTGCATAATTCTCACAGGGAATGATGTTTTTGGTATCTTCCACCATAAAGTTTTGATTCTAAACTGCCTGAGAGAATTGAGAGCCAACGTGGTATAGTGGTTAGAAGCGGTGGACTCTAATATGGAGATTGGGGTTTGATCCCCCACTCCTCCATATGAGTAGTGGACTCTAATCTGGTGAACCAGGTTTGTTTCCCCACTCCTCCACATGAAGCCTGCTGGGTGACCTTGGGCTTGTCACAGTTCTCATAGAGCTCTTTCAGCCTCACCTACCTCACAAGGTGTCTGTTGTGGGGAGAGGAAGGGAAGGAGATTGTAAACTGGTTTGATTCTCCTTAAAAAGGTAGAGAAAATCAGCATGTAAAAACAACCCTCCTCCTCCTCCTTCTCGAGACTATCTAGCCATTGTATCTGTGATTCTCCTTCTAATACAGTCCCATCTTCAGCTTCCTTTTAAAATCTAGCAATAACTTATAAACTCTGTGAGAGAGGAGGGAAGGACACATCCTGAAGGCAGATTTTTTTTGTTTAAACATTAACACTGCACAGTGCTGATAACATTTGCAACAATCAACACACATGGCAAGTACTCATGCCGTACATCACCTCACAACTGGGAGTATAGTAAGCCATATCATTTAGACAACCCCAGAGAGAGGAGTAGCAGGTGCAGCTGCACTAAGCCAGCCAGTGCTACACATGTTTACTTCATCGCCATGCGAGGCGGTAATTAACACCATCACCTATAAGAAATTGCTTTGTAAGAAATATTTATTTATTTACTTATTTACATTATTTATAGCTCGCCTTTCTCACTGAGCCTCAAGGCGGATGACACAAGATAGGTCATACATCAACAGGATGGGACCACCAATAAGCAAAGCGATGTTTGGATTGCAGAAATCTGAAATCAAGCAGAAAACTGACAATGGAGCTAAAACAAAGCATAAATGTGAACACAACATGAGAGCCAGCATGATGTGGTGGTTAAGAGTGGTGGTTTGGAGCAGTGGACTCTGATCTGGAGAACCAGGTTTGATTCCCCAGCCCTCCACATGAGCGGCGGATGCTAATCTGGTGAACCGGGTTGGTTTCCCCACTTCTACACATGAAGTCAGCTGGTGACCTTGGGCTAGTCACAGATCTCTCAGAGCTCTCTCAGCCCCACCTACCTCACAGAGTGTCTGTTGTAGAAAAGAACTCAGTTATATAGAGAAATGTATTTATTTTAAGGTGCTAATGTCACTATTAAAAACATTTTAAAATATACATTAAAAGAAAGCACAAATGGCAACTAATACAGGTTGACAGACTGAAACCACAATCCAAACGCATTTCAGCCCCTTGGCCTTCATCAGTGGTCTTATACAATCACTTAGACTGTAGTAGTCTAAGTATTATTATAAAACAGTATTATAACAACCAAGGTATGTGTATAGGGATGTATTCCAATTTGACTCTGTGCCCAATAAGAACATAATAAGAACATAAGAAAGGCCCTACTGGATCAGACCAAGGCCCATCAAGTCCAGCAGTCTGTTCACACAGTGGCCAACCAGGTGCCTCTAGGAAGCCACAAACAAGATGACTGCAGCAGCACCATCCTGCCTGTGTTCCACGGCACCTAATATAATAGGCATGCTCCTCTGATACTAGAGAGAATAGGCATGCAGCATGACTAGTATCCATTTTAACTAATAGCCATGAATACCCCTTTCCTCCATGAATATATCCACTCCCCTCTTAAAGCCTTCCAAGTTGGCAGCCATCACCACATCCCGGGGCAGGGAGTTCCATAATTTAACTATGCTTTGTGTGAAAAAATACTTCCTTTTATCTGTTTTGAATCTGTCACCCTCCAGCTTCAACAGATGACCTCACGTTCTAGTATTATGGGAGGGGGAGAAAACTTCTCCCTGTCCACTCTCTCCAAACTCTGCATAATTTTATAGACCTCTATCATGTCATCCCTTAGCCGCCTTCTTTCCAAGCTAAACAGCCCTAAGCGTTTACAGCTCCCCATAGGACAGTTGCTCTAGTCCCCTAATCATTTTGGTTGCTCTTTTCTGCACCTTCTCAAGCTCTGTAATATCATTTTTTAGGCGCGGTGACCAGAACTGTACACAGTATTCCAAGTGTGGTCTCACCATAGATTTGTACAAGGGCAGTATGATATCAGCAGTTTTATTCTCTATTCCTCTTCTAATTATGGCCAGCATGGAATTTGCCTTTTTTACAGCAGTCACACACTGGGTTGACATCTTCATTCATAGTTCACCCAGAGTGCCAAATTAGCAGGCCTATTAGCCCAGCGTAGCCTGATATCATCAGAGCTCAGAAGCTATGCAGGATCAGCCATAGTTAGTATGTGGATGGGAGACCAACAAGGAAGACTGGGGTTGCTATGCAGAGGAAGCAATGGCAAACCTCCTCTTCTCATCTCTTGCCTTGAAAACTCCATGAAGTGGAGCTTCATGGGATCGCCATGAGTCGGTTGTGGCTTGACAGCACACTTTACCTTAACAGTGTCAAAAAACATTGAGCCGGCCTTGCTCGGTAAAGAGATTCACATGACCTTCATGCATAGTAGCGTGTGTGTGTGTGTGTGTGTGTGTATGTATGTATGTATGTATGTATGTATGTATGTATGTATGCTAATACCTGTGTCCTCCCCTGTTGCCTCAAGGAGAAGAGAGTGACATTTTAGTCTCATAACAGCCCTCTAGGATGTGTTAGAAGCAATGCTTTTCCAAGACCATACACAGAACTGGGTGACCAAGGAGTAACTAGGATTAATCCTCAATCAAGCTAGGATTAACATAGCCCAAGCTAAAAATTCTAGCTGTTTTTCCATAGTGTCTGATATGTCTCTAGATTGGCATGGGTTTCTCCTATACCTCTGCATTCATTAACCATATTCGTATACCACCCCTGAAAGAGCTAAAGGAAGCACACCATTTTGTCTTCACAACAACCTTGCAATGTAGGTTTGGCTGAGGTACAGTAACTTCTCCAAGGCTTCTTTGCCATATGAGCATTTGAATCCATGTCTTTCCTGTTCAAGTTTGTCAACTACCATGATTGTTTTCTACATAGATACATCTGTGTGTACATCTACACAAGTAAAACATCATTCAAGAAGAAGTCTCAAGATTATTTTGTACTAGATCAGGCATAATTTTCCTCACCACTGGGCTATAACCAGCTGATTTAACATGTAGTTCCATAAATAAAGAAGCAGTAATATCTTCGTAGAATCCAGTTCTTACATTTCATGAACATTATATTAAATTTCAAACATAAATGGAATCTCATCCATTGTGTTGTAAGGATGTGAGCATAAAATTCTATTGTTTTGTGTTATTTCCAAGGTGGTTAATTTAAATGAACTTTCATTATCTGTTGATTTATGGCAGTTAAATTAATGCAATAAAGATTCTCAGATCCTTTTCATGTGTATTATTGTTAAAAGCACTCACCAAAAGATATGTGAAAATCTGTCTTAGTAAACTTTACTGCTTGGTTTTGGCATCTGTTTTGAATTTAGCAGCTTGAAATGAATGTATCTACAAAAACTCAAAAGCCAAATGTGCCTTATACAAAAAATATTCATTTCATCACTCACTGATAATCATTCCTGATTTATATGATCTGATTTCTGGGATCTGACTTTGAATTCTTACACAGGACTGAGTACTTGAAGAATGTGTGAAGGTCTGTGGTGAGAGAGATCTGAGGTAGAGAATTCCCTCTTCAAAAGAAATGTTGAGTGCAACCCATATGCAGTGTTAAGCAGTGAGTCTGTGAAAAATACTTGAATTTTTCATTCATTCTTCTTAAGTTTGTATTCAGTTTCAGCTAATTAAAAAGCTTGTTTGGATTCTTTAATATCTTTGTGTCACATGTCCAGGGTCATTATTGCTTTCAGGTGCCATTTATACAGATTTCAATAATGAATACATTCCCACCTGTGACTTTCCCTCAGCTAACTGAGGTAAGTTCCTTAGGAGAGTACCCCTCACCTAAAGTAACACCCCTCCCACATTTCAGGCAGATAACAGAAAAGGAGTTAAAAAGAAGGCCATGAAAGTTCCCCCATGCAGACGGGGCCCAAATATGGGGTTGATCCTATCTTTCCTCCATCGTTTAGACTTACTCAAGCCAGCTCATGACAAAAACATTAGAACAAAATCCAACAAGGAGTAAAAAGTCAATAAAAGCAAATCATGCCAATAAAAACAATACAGACAACAGCCAAGTCAGTAAAAAATTAAGACAAAGCGAATAAAAACATACCAATAAAATTAAGTCACAAAACAAATAATAGAGTACACTAAAATGATATTGACAAAAGAGTCGTAAAGGTATTAGCAGACCATGAAAGAGCTAAAAAGATGGAACCTTTTAAAATCCTGGGAAAACAGAAACTTTTTGGTCTGCCACCTAAAGGAAAGGAAAGTACCGGTAGATGCCAGGAGAATTCCAAAGGTAATATGCCACCACCCCAAAAGTTCTGTCTTTGATGGTCAGGCCACCCACCTTCCCTCTGTAGGCAGTGGCACACAGGGTCCTTGAAAAGATGATCTATCTTTTATCATGACCAGGATCCTCATGGGGCATAAGTTTGGACTTTTAAAGAAGAAGGATGAGGCACTAAATGCTACACATACTCCCACACCCATAAACCACATTTCTGTATGGTTCTTCTAGCCCTTGCATAACTATTAAGTATCAAGCATGGTAGTGTCATTAAAAAAAAGTAATGCTTCACTCAATGTGGTATGACATGTGAGGAGCGGGATTTGACTCCCTTCATCCAAGTTCTACATTTTTGTAACAAAATAAAAAAAAACACACACCCATTCATACCACTGCTTTACACATAGGCTTGCCAACTCTAGGTCAGGAATTTCCTGGAGATTTTTGGGGTGCAGTCTGGGAAGGACAGGGTTAGAGGAGGGGAGAGAGCTAAGTGGAGTACAATGTCATAAACTTTACCCTCCAAAGCAACCATTTTGTCCAGGGAACTGATCTCTGTAGTCTAGAGATCAGTTGTAATCCCAGGAGATTTCCAGACTCTACCTGGAGGTTGGCATATTTTTTCCTTCTTTTTTTGCTTTTGAGTGGGTGGAAGATGAATAGCTTCTGCTCCACAGAAAAGGTCTGTTTAAGGGTAGGCATCTGGAGGGAATGGAACACAGCAAAATATAGCTCCTAGCTTTTGGCTAACACCTTCACCCCAACTGGGACAGTGACCTTTTCTGAACAAGAACCCCCTTAAAGAGAATACTTTGCCTCTTCAAAGATACTGGGCATGTGACAGGCTTCCTGGAGGGTACACCGAATTGTGTGTGTTAAGTGCTGTCAAGTCGCTTCTGACTCATGGTGACCCTATGAATCAATGGGCAAAAACACATGGTTGCTTTAGCCTCCTTTATTCCCTGTTTCAGCCAGGACTCAGCCAGGATCAAACACATGCGTTTCTCCGAAAATGTGTTCGATCCTGGCTGAATCCTGGCTGAAACAGGGAATAAAGGAGGCTAAAGCGACCATGCATTTTTGCCCAATGTCTTCCAAAACGTCCTATCTTTAACAGCCTTGCTCAGGTGTTGCAAATTGAGGGCTGTGGCTTCCTTTATAGAGCCAATCCAGCTCTTGTTGGGTCTTCCTCTTTTCCGGCTGCTCTCAACTTTTCCTAGCATGACTGTCTTTTCCAGTGACTCTTGCCTAGGCAAAAAACCTCTGTCTCTCCCCTAATCCCATCTGCCATATTGCCATTGGCTGCAAGCAACACATTTGCCTACTTCTTCCATCAGGCTAATGCTGAATAGCTGGAATGGTTCAGGCAAGCTGCCTCCTTATACAGAATAAAAGCTTTCTCCAACTTTAGCCACCAATGTGATGGGGGGTGGGAGAGAATGTTGTACACAGAAATGCCAGTCAGGAATAATATTAGCCATCTTCCCATGACATATCTGGATAGAAGCCAATGTGTGTGGCGCATGCTAGTCCCACCCCACCTCTTGGCCTGGAGAAATGGAAACTTAAAGGCAGTGTAGGGAATGGAAGCCATAACCTCAGACAATGCAGAACCACCAAAATAAATGCTCAGAACTGGAGAATGTTTCATTTGGCTTAGTTACCCTTTTGAGGGCAATTAACACGGTGTCCTCATGAGGTTTTGATCACTTATTGTATGAATACACATCCCCAGTTTTTCTGGCATTCTATGTAGGAAGGCATCAGCTATAAGAATACAATTGTTTTCTGTATTCTTACAAAAATGTGCATGGAAAAAACATATAGAGAAAATTGTCTTTTATTAGACAAAGTCCAGAATCTGGATAAAAATTGAAATCACTGTTGTTAGACTCCTTTTGTCCTTTCACTAAGGTTTTTGGAATTGTTCTTTTTATGATTATTCAAAAAATGTTTACTTATTCATTTAAATTGCCTCCATTTGTCCTCATCATGCAACCAAACTGAATTGGCTATGTATTGCTGTGACATCATCCCATTTACTACATAATATAGAAACAGGAATATGATTAAACCAAAAAAGAGGGAAAAGATGCATAACTAGATCTATAATATGGGACTTTGCTTAAATGAAGGGCGTAGCAATTTGAAATAGAATATTTTACTGTAGTTACCTGCATGTTGGTTTACTATTGTTATGTTTTATTGGACTCTTTGCCTGTTGACATTTTGCTAGACTCTTTGAAATTCCTGGAAAAATGTAGGTAATAAATATTGTCGAAATGTGTCACGACTAGTCTCACGTCCTCCTTTGGATTTCACTTGCCTCCGGGCCTCTCCTGGACTTTGTACACCCTCAGCAACTCAGTGCCGGACAGCATCTACGAGGTCCTCTCGGTCCTTAATTGGGTGTTTATGCAACCTAACTATGAGGCTTATGCCCTAGTCCTTTGGTTGCATTGTTGCAGAATTGCAATTCCTATGTTTCAGACTGTCATGCACTCAATGTTTTGTATGTTTGTGTGTTGTGAGTTAGTTTATGATGTCCGTATGTCTCAATAATTGGCATGATGTTAATGCCTAACGTTGTCATTAAAATTTGTTTGATAATCTATAGTTTTGTTATTGTACACGATAGATTGAATACTGTATGAGCTTCCGTGCTGCCTATTGATTCAAGTTCACTTATTTCTGGCACAGTACCTGGAGGCAGGCAACCCTACTGGTTTCCCAGTTCCATGCATGAAGGCAAAGGAACAGAGTCCTCACATCCTTTCCCACATAGAGCGAAAGCAGCTTGGTGGGTGAGTTTCAGCAAGCGAACAGCTGGCGAAGAAAGAGTTAAGCTTCCTCTTCCTCTCCCCCCCCCCCAATTCTGGTCCTCATCTCCATCTGAAGCCTCCACCAGCTGTTTTGCATTAAACAAAAGCAACTTGTAGGAGGAAAAAACCAATAATGGAATTACACATAATATATAGTTTGGCCCAGAAAGCCCAAAGGGTGGCTCCTGTGCTCTGCAGAGTGTAGGACATACATGTTGTGGCCATGAGTAAAACAGCCCTCAGAAATGCAAAGCTGAATTAACCTAACTCTGCAACCTTAGTGTAAAGTAAAGAGCTGCTTTACCCTGTTTCCAAGTCAAATACAAACCAAAGCTTTGCATGTGGATTTAGACTTATAAATCACTGAAACAGCATGGGTGTGAAATATACATTATATGGAGAAAAGCTATGTGAAAAGAGCATTATTAAAGCCTATTTCTCAAATGTTAACAAATTCTTAATTTATGGCTCATGTACAGCTTTAATTCTGACGTCTTGTGACTCCATCTGGGCAGTGAATGAGGCAGGCAACTTGCATGGAAAAGAACATTTGATTTTTATCAAACAAATATGAACAAGTGGCAAAACTAGGACTGCAACAAATGAATGCAGCCCTTTACTTTTTCAGGTGCCGAGTCCTTGACTTTAAGATCTAAATATCATTGTGTGTTCATGTGTTAAGGGCTTTGTTGGGAAGGAAGGCTTTTCACTTAGTGTTCTCTTGATGTTGTAAATTAGTAGAGGGGCTTCAGCTTACCATGTGGCAAAACCCTTCCTGGACTTAATCGCTTTAGAATGCAGGTGGCAGGTCAGATGGTTAGATTCTAACACACTCCTGCATTTTTTAAAAGCCCTCTAAATGTAGTGAATGAGATGTCATTGAGAGTAGGACCAACCCTGCATTTTTCGTGTGGAATGCTTCTCAATCACTTATTCTCCTACCTACAGTCTGCAGCAGCGTAGTGAACTCTCACTAGCATCATGAGCTGTTTTGGGAGCCAACCTGGTATAGTGGTTTGGAGCAGTGGTTTGGAGTGGTGGAGTCTAACTTGGAGAACTGGGTTTATTCCCCATTCCACCCCATGAGCTGTGGACGCTAATCTGGTGAACTGGATTTGTTTCTCCGCTCCAATACAGGAAGCCAGCTGGGTGACCTTGGGCTAGTCCCAGCTCAGCCCCAACTACGTCACAGGGTGTCTGTTGTGGGGAGGGAAGATGATTGTAAGCTGGTTTGATTCTTAAGTGGTAGAAAAAGTCAGCATATAAAAACCAACTCCTCCTCCTCCTCCTCCTTCCTCTTCCGAAAATTGTGGTAACAAACCAAAACAGAGATTTTTCTGTATATTTTAGGCTTGGGAATTTCAGAATGCACACCCCTACCAGTGCATGTAGGGTTGCCAGGTCCCTCTTTGCCACTGGCATGAGGATTTTGGGGTGGCGCCTGAGGAGGGTGGGGTTTGGGAAAGGGAGGAACTTCAATGCCCTAGAGTCCAATTGCCAAAGCAGCCATTTTCTTCAGGTGAATGAATCTCTGTTGGCTGGGCATCAGTTGTAATAGCAGGAGATCTCCAACTAGTACCTGGAAGTTGGCAACCCTAAGTGCATGTTATGGGGGACATGGAATAAACATGACCTGGGGATGCTATTTTTGCCAGCAGCCCTCTGTTTATGGTGATTTGTGGTTTTTCCTTCCACTTGTGTTCCCCAAGGTTCTTGTAGCTTAGGGCAGGCATACTGTTTCCTAAGTTAAAATTAGAAGTCCACTTCTAATACAAATCCAAGAGCTCCGTGGCTCTGCTCACAACCTGAGTTCAATCCCAACGGAAGTTGGTTTCAGGTAGCAGGCTCAAGGTTGACTCAGCCTTCCATCCTTCTGAGGTCGGTAAAATGAGTACCCAGCTTGCTGGGGGTAAAGGGAAGATGACTCGGGAAGGCAATGGCAAACCACCCCGTAAACAAAGTCTGCCTAGAAAATGTCAGGATGTGACGTCACCCCATAGGTCAGGAATGACCCGGAGCTTGCTCAGGGGATCTTTGCCTTTAATACAAATCCTGGATTCTTATGGAGTACCAAAAACACCTGTGTTTTTTTTTGGTGTGTGTGTTCGGGTGCTTGCCATCATCAGCAGGTGTGTCCTTTTTCTTTGAGTCTCCTGATTTACCAGGCAATGGCATTGCTCCCTTCCTGTTGGATCCTTGCAAGGGATCAGGAGGTAAGTGCTCCCAGCCAATCACCTTTGGAGACAAGCCCTAGAGAAGGAATTTCTGTGTGAAGTCTGTGTGAAGCTGTGAGTACACAGGCTACTCCACATGCAGCTTCAAATTTATGTAAACGACTTCCCACTGTGGTGCTCTTTAGGATCAGGAAAAATACTGGGGGGAGGGGCAAGAGCCTTCTCCACCCATGCTGCCCCCTCATCAGCAAAATCAGCTTCTATGGCTTCTAAAGCGAGGTACTTGGAGCTGATGCGTGATTCTGATCAAAGCAGTAAGCCTGGAGACAATTCATAAACAAACATATCATGCACCTTAGCTCTCAGACTCCCACACCCCAGACATTCACTACTCCTCTAGGGCTGTTGATTCGGTTCATCCGAACCGAACAAACAGCCGAATTTCCCCCGATTTGGGGGTTTTCAGTTCGGATGGAACTGAACTGAAAAAAGGTGGGAAAACGACGCCCCAAATTTTTCTGAATTTTTTTTGAACAGCCCTACACTCCTCGTCCTTCGTGAATTCCTTAAACAGTAGTAGTACTAATTACCAGTTAAGTCACCCCTACAGTGGATGCCCCCTGAGTGAAGAAACACATCTCATAGCAATTGGATGATTGGTTCGTCACATGCAATCATACACATGTGCTCTTTTTTGTGGGTGGAAAATTTGAACTATTTTCAAAGATTGCAGGGATGAGGGGGAGGTTTTCTGCAAAGGAAGCCTTTCTTACTTATGAAAGACCAAGATAAGGAGGGATGGCAAACGTAGAGTTTCCAGCGGAAACATAATTTTTCAATTGTTTGTCAGTCACTGTAAGATTACATTAAAAAAGGGATGCAGACAGGAATTTTTTTAATGCTGGCGGTCTCCTGCTGGGCCTCTGTCATTCCCACCCCAAAGAGGATTCAGAGGAGAGAAGTGTGCACTTACCTCAAGTGTGCACTTACCAAGAGGCTCTTACTTCATGGGCCTGTAAAATCGACCCACTTTGTCCATTCTGCTTGAAATTTAGGGGGTCTTTAGATGAGGGAGAGGACAATGTTCTGTGCAAATTAGGTGCAATTATATTTTAAAACAGCTGCCCTGGACCGTCAAATTGATTCCCCATTGTGAATAATAGTCCCAAAATTCCAGTGAGCCCTGTGGCGCAGTGGTAAGATGCAGTACTGCAGTCAAAAGCTCTGCTCACGACCTGAGTTCGATCCTGTCGGAAGTTGGTTTCAGGTAGCCTGCTCAAGGTTGACTCAGCCTTCCACTCGAATAAGAGCCTGAGAAATGGTACCTGGTATCTGTTATGATGTCATGAGAAGGCCAAGATACATGTAATGCTGGAGTTTTGTGATTTACTCCAGCTGTATCGTTGCCCTTGCAAGCAGCTGGCAGGGACACTTAATCTGGACTTTGGCCATGGCACCAGAAAAGGGGGAATTTAACATACAGGTTATGACTGGAGCTTTTCAGCAGCATCCCCATAGCAAATTTGTTGTGACTTTTAGATGTTAAGAGGGCATAAGTAGTGGAAACAGTGAGAGATTAATGAGACTAAGAAATGAATAGTCAGGATTATTATATCATCATTTTATACAAATCAGACAATATATCCTCTCAAGGGGAAATAAAGAATCATTAAAATTATGACTTTAATTATTATGCAGTTCAAAGCTTACTGGCTTTATAAGCATCCCACTGACTTTAATAGGACTACCCCACTGGCCCTCCCAAATTTCAATCAAAGTGTGTTAACACTTAACAGTTCTGCCTCACAGTTTTATTTATGAAAGAACAGAAACTGCTTTCAAAAGTTGCAAGTCTTAGAGATGCAGAACCTGTAAATCTCTTGTATGTCCTAATTGCTTGTTTACTCCAAGAAGCAATGAAATATCAGGTGTAATTCATTCTAAATGTTATTACAGTGTAATCTTATGTGTATTCTGGAAAGGCAAAAGACCACTGCTGATCACCTTCCTAATCTGCTTCTTCTGGCACATTCATTCTTCTATGAGACCCTGACTGGTAAGCAGCAGTGACTGTATTCTAGCTTGACATCTGCAAAGAGCTGTGTACAAAATACAACTCCATCCATTGAGCCACTATCGGAAGTGCAGAGTGAAAGAGATGTCAGGATACGGCTACCTGTTCCCCATTTCTCTGAGTAGCGTGAAGTTTCAGGGGCAGCATTACTCAGGTTGGTTCCCTTTGGGTGAGGGAGCACTGGAGACTCATAGTGTCCATGTCATGAGTCTACTCTATTTACAAAAGTGCAAATAGGGCACAGGTGGGAGCATAGGGGTATACTGACAAGGCATCACATCAGATCATGAGGGAAAGATCATACACCCCAAAATGCTTCACCCAAGTTTTGCATGCAGCAGTTCTACTGCTAGCTGCTAATTCAGAAAAGCAATGAATGGTAAGGAGTATTTTTTATAAAATGTTCTTGTATTATTAAAAAAAAAACCCTCTGTGTTCATTGGTTTAGATCCAACCTAGCATGAAGAAAAAGAAGAAGAGTTGGTTTTTATATGCTGACTTTCTCTACCACTTAAGGAAGACTCAAACCGGCTTACAGTCACCTTTCCTTCCCCTCCCCACAACAGACACCCTGAGAGGTAGGTGGGGCTGAGTGTGGAAACAAATCCAGTTAATCAGATTAGCCTACGCCGCTCGTGTGGAGGAGTGGGGAATCAAGCCGCGTTCTCCAGATCAGAGTCCACAACTCCAAACCACCGCTCTTAACTGCTACACCGCACTTGCAGCAGTTATAATAGATGCCAGCTTTTCTGCCACCGCAATCTGATGCAGTCCTCTAAAAATGTCCCCAGGTGTTAGTGGACTTATGGGATCAATGTTTGTAAGTGTGTCTGTGGGGGTCAACAATAGGAGGGAGAAATGTCAAAATCTCCCATTTTCTGCTGGAGGAAGTACCTTCTGTAACTAGAAGACATGGTAAATAGCAGTGACTTTATTCTTGCTTGGCACCTGTGAGGACACCTGTTTTACACTGTTCTTCTCCCTCTGTCTTTTCGACAGGGGAGCCTACTCCTCCAAGCTCTCATGGATACTTAACAGTGCTATCAGAGGACTGACTCTCAACAGGTAGCAACCACTGAGAAACACTAGGTAAACTATTGACCAAACAGAGGAATGGTCCACTAGCAGCTGCTGCAATACAGATGGTAGTTTCCTCCATGCCTAAAAGATACAGGTGCAATGCTATTCCTATCCTACTGTTTTCTTTATATATATCTATATGAAGAATCTACTTTCTATATAAGGAATCTACTTTCTTCCTGTCAGCTTTCTTCATTGTCCAACTTTCATACCTCCACATAGTAACAAGGAATAGTATGACATGAATTAACTTGATCTTAGTTGCCAGCGGCACATCCTTACACTTAAGAATCTTTTCTAGCTCCTTCACGGCTGCCCTTCTTAGTTTCAGCCTCTTTCTGATTTCTTGGTTGCAGTCTCCCTTTTGGTTGATGATGGAGCCAAGGAATAGACAATCCTGAACAATTTCAGTTTCCTCGTTGTCCACCTTAAAGTTGAGTAATCCCCCAGTGGTCATTACTTTTGTCTTCTTGATGTTCAACTGTAGCACTACTTTGGCACTTTCTGCTTTAACTTTCACCAGTAGTTGTTTCAAGTCTTTACTATAGATAGATATAGATGATATAAATAAATAAAAAACAATATAATATGGATCAGTCAAAAATGGCTAAAATGTCAGCTTGTGGCTTTCAGATCTCCAGCTGAGAACTCATTCTTCTTCCCGGGCAGGTGCCCAGCAGTTATATCCAGTCAGCTATATGCTAGCCAGGGGATGTTTTCCTTTCACTGGAACTATGATGGAACACAGCAAACTCCACTTTTTGTTATCTTTTTTGCATTGCTAGTTCAAGATTACTTATGTAATCGTTACTCGTACAAAGACCGTATTTCAACTGCAAGGTGTTTCAAGGCAACAACTTTTTGTAGTCAGAATGAGACAGGTATTTATTGCAGGAAATCCCTTGCAAGAAATATCTACCTATTACAGACAGCAATAAAGTCAATGTTTTGCCTTCAGCATAATTCTTCCTAGGACTGATCAGCAAATGTCTGAGCAACAGGAACATTAAAATACCTGCTAAATGGCAAGAATTTCCCAGTGGAGGTGATATTTATTTTAGTTAAGACAGCATGGACAGAAGATTTATGTATGATGGCTCAGGATACATAATGCAAGGGAAATGCTGGCCATTAATGAATTATGTATCACCGGAACTGGAATTCTAAGATATAGAATTATATAGATATTTGTAACTTATTTCTGCAAGGAGTTTATTTTGGTCATAAAATCTTGCTCTTCATTCTTCTTTCATTTGATTTGATCTAGTGGCTATGACCATTGTTTACACAGCTACCCCATCTTCTTTTCCTAGAAGAAAATGTCCCTGAATCTTAAACATGGAGATCCAGATTTTGGTGATTATCAGAAAACATGTTTACTGTGAAGCTCTCAATATAACAGCAACCATGCTGGATCAGGCTGATGATTCTTTGGTCCAGTATCTGTTTCAAACAAGCTTAGTTTCCAAGCCTTATCCAGTCATCTATAAGACAGTGGATGACCATGGTTGTGTATCACTTTAAGCTGCTACTGCAAAATACTTTCCAGTCTGAAATTCAGCTTAACACCCAGTTTACATATGCTCCAGTCCAACTGTCTCTATTTGCCAAGTACTTTTTAAAAAGTACTTCCTCCTAGGAAATCACTTTCCTTATGGTTGTCCTTTGACAAGGCCAGATTCTAACATAAGGAAGCCCTAAGCAATGTCAGTTTTAGTTGCCCTATGCGGCAATGGATCTGCCTCAGTGGTATAGTATGGCTCTACCTCAGATCTTTCTGCTGGTTCTCTCTCTTCCCCTCCTCTCTCTCAACTGCCCAAGCAATTGATGGCACAGTCACTCCGAGCATGAGAGGGTGGTGGCTGTAGGTGCTTTAAGAAGAAGAAGAATTGGATTTTATTCCCCACTTTTCTCTACCTTTAAGGAGTCTCAAAGCAGCTTACAATCACCTTCCCTTCCTCTCCCCACAACAGACACCTTATGAGGTGAGGCTGAGAGAGTTCAGAGAGAACTGTGACTACCCCAAGGTCACCCAACAGGCTTCATGTGTAGGAGTGGGGAAACAAACCTGGTTCACCAGATTAGGGTCTGACACTATTAACCACTATATAAAAAAGTAATGGTAAAGGTCCCCTGTGCAAGCACAGGGTCATTCCTGACTCATGGGGTGACGTCACATCCCGACGTTTTCTAGGCAGACTTTGTTTGCGGGGTAGTTTGCCAGTGCCTTCCCTAGTCATCTTCCCTTTACCCCCAGCAAGCTGGGTACTCATTTTACCGACCTCGGAAGGATGGAAGGCTGAGTCAACCTTGAGCCGGCTACCTGAAACCAACTTCCGTTGGGATCGAACTCAGGTCATGAGCAGAGCTTGGACTGCAGTACTGCAGCTTACCACTCTGCGCCACGGGGCTCCTATTAACTACTATACCATGCTCTTATTTAGAGGTATTGAAATTTATTTATTTGTTTGTTTATTTTCATTTTATACCTCGCTCTCCCCCCACCAAAGTGGGGCTTAGAACAGCTTCCAACAAGTTAACATATACATAGTACATACAAAATAAAAACAATACATAATAATTGAATTTACATTAATAATAAAACCAAATTTGAAATCCAATTTCAATCAGCCACTATAGTAGCAGGTGTACAGCCAATCTGATAATGCAGGCCAAAGCAGCCTTCAGATAGAGAAACATTCCACTCCCAAGTAGCTGAAAAAACAATGATAGAGGGAAGAGGAAAATCATGGTTACCAATGGTAGTGCTAAGGGGGGGGGGGAGAGATGAAATATAATGTGCTAAATACTAAGCTGGCAGCCACGATCCAAGAGGGAGAAGTGGATTAGCCCAACAAGAGTAGGAATGTTGCCCTCAGCCATAAGCCTGGCAGAACATCTCTGTCTTACAGGCTCTGGTGAACTGGGAGAGGGTCCCGCAGAGCCCTGGTCACTTTGGACAGAGTTGCACCTGGCAGGGGCCACAGCCGAACAGGCTCTGGCCCCGGTCATAAACAAACAGACTGACTTTGGGCCAGGGATCACCAAGAGCTTTTGAGCACTAGATCATAATGCTCTCAGAGGATGAGATGAACATATGATGGGCCCAGGCTGTTTAGGGCTTTAAAAGTTTAAAGCACCTTGAACTAAGGCCCTAAATTGTAGCTTACTTAGCCCATCTCTACAACCGGACATGTGGTTTAATGATGTCTTGTTTAAAAAAACTGTTTTAGAAACTGAACATTTTTGTTCCTGTTTAGGTATTTAAATATAATATTATTATTCAAACCTTAATTTTTATTTTCAATTGTTTCCCCACTCAGTTTTCAAACATAGTTTTTGAATAAGCTATAGTAAAATGAGACTTCTTGGCAAAGAATAAAAAAAATAAAAGCAGAAGTACTGACAGAAACGAAGGGATTATGGTAACCAATTCGAATACAGGGATTTGTTCTTTCAGTGCATAGCTATTAAGAAACACTCATTATTCATATCCTTTGACTCTGATTGGTTCAATAATGGCTGATTGCCAGACTAAAGAGATGTACTTATACTGTGTAGTCATTTGCGGGGAGGGGGGGACTTCAAAGTATATATGGAAATGAAGCACCCACCACAAGACTACAGGGAATTGACTAAACAAGGCAAGGAGGAAAGAATGCAGATATGCAGTGTATGCAGAAAGAAGCTTACATTGCGTCCAATATTTCTGCCTTTTACCACAATACAGTGGGCATCAGAACATTCTTTTGCCTTTGTGATCCCAACATTCTCTACAATTCCTTGTGACAGTAGGACTCCGGCCCTTGTCTTTTTAAAGTAATTGTGATGCTTAGGAGATAGTATGGGGACTCCAAGAAATAGTTTAGCTACCTATTTTGTTGTATTTCGAAACATTATACCTTGCCTTTTGATTGATTCAGTCTGCATGGTAGCTTTCGATCCACATACGGGCTCGTCTTTAAAACCGAGAAGCAGCGGCCGTTGTAATTTTGAGTGGTTCTAACAGGGAGTGCAGTGCAGCACTTAATTAAACCAATTTCATTGTTATTTATGCTCTTCAAGATGGCAGCACAGCAACATATGCCTCTTTAAGAAGACAGGGTCACGGCCCTGAGGTGCTTAAAATCCAAACGTGCTTGTTTTTCATTTCAGTCCCTTGTGTGTATACGTGCGTGTGTTTGGATCTGTGTATTAACTAACCTTCCTTTTAAATGAGGGGTCTTTCCCACCTCCCCCATTTCAACCTTGAAAGTCTTTGATGCTTCAAGGAAGCTTCTTACCAAACACAATCTCATTCCCACAGATGCCTAACTCATCAGCACCTTTATAATTATCTTAGCAGAATGGCAGAAAGTCATTACTCAGTGTAGAAAATGCAATAATTACACCACACGCTCAGTGACATATTTGTACTGCTATCCGGTAATATTCTTAGATGGCAGACAGACAAATAAACAGACAGATGCAAAGCAGATGATCAGGTGCCCTCCCGCAAAGCCTAGGAACTAGAGTCTGATTGCCTGGATGGAATAAAATTAGACAGATTAGAATCTAATTTTAAGTGTCCTGGTTTACGAATACACACAAACACTTTTACATCGTCGACGTGAATAAGGATAGCTAGTTACAAGACCCACTAGCACTTTAGAGACCAACACAATTTTCATAGTATGAACTTTTAAGAGTCAAAGTTCCCTTTGTCAGATACCAAGGTGAATAAGGTTGATGTAAGAACCAAAAGGCATCGCTCTGCTTTTCTACACACAAATCATAGGATACGTCTGTGTCACAGACTTTGACTGATTTAATAGTCCTTCCCTTGCTGGAGGGAGCTGTAGTTTCACACAGGAGGCGGGGAGGGCTAAAAAATCTCTAAGAAAGAATTCTCAGCAGCCCCGACAAAAGAAATGCCAGGATTGTTGGGCGGAAGTGATGACAGTTAAATTGGGATAAAACCGGTATGAGGTTCTAATGTAGCTAGACCCATCATTGATTTGTGCTCCAGCTCCTGATTTATAGAAGCAAATGAGATTTGCATCTTGCTTTTGGACAGATGGTAGCAGCTAGAGATGCTGATAGCACAGAAGCAGCTATGCCCTCCAGGCTTGGGTGGAAGTGGTTTCACTTTTCTCTCATTGTCTCCTTCATGCTGCTATCAGCTTGCTAGGACAACAGAAAGGAAACAAATATTTTTGTACTTACTAGTGCTGGTCAGGCAAGAAAGCCCTCTGTGAAGAATGCTGGGGGAAGCTGCCTTTCTTAGCTGCCTTGAGAGTCTGTCTGAAGACTGAAAGGTGAGGTAAAATGGATTAGATGAAAAACTAAGTCCATTTTTTTTTTGTCTTAACCTGACTTGGGGGCTTTCAAATATCACATTTAATCCAGTTTTGGGATTTATTTGATGCATGCATTCAGAATGTCCTTTTATCTGAAATCAACTATGTAAAGTTTTGCTTTCACGTTCATTTCTGCCACCTTGCAAGTTCTTTGATGATATCCCAGGGGGCGCCCTAAACTTTAGTGGGATCACAAAGGAGGTACTGAAAATAGCTAAAGATTCTATCCCCTTCTAAACAATTATTTTGGAGGTCTGGAAAGTGAAAAGTCTGTTATGAACTAATATGATTCATGAACTAATAGAATCATATTAGGATTATTATAAGGATTATTATAAGGATACATGATAAAGGCATATCGTGATATTTGTTGTGAATACCCTGATGAAAGGCGAAATTTTAGTAACGCTGTACAGATATTTTGTTTACTCTGTTGTCATTGCTGACAATCCCAAGGTAAGCAAGATTTCCCCCCATCTCCTGTCCCTCCTATCAGAGCTTCTATTCTGAAAATCTGATTTCTGGGAAGTTTCATCTAAAGATTATAGACTAATGATGTTAGACTACCTGCTAGTATCTCAGCCCTCTCATATCCTTTCCCAACCACTACCCACATGTAGATCTTGGCTCAGAAATGTTTTCTGCAGCGCCCAGGGCAGGGAATTGGTCATTGTATGTATGTGTGTGTTTAAAATATAATGAGACAGACTTTTGGCATTTGGCTGTATTTAAAAGAATTTCCACCTGAACAAACTGCCCTCTGACACCACAGAGTACTGACATATTCAAGGCAAATAGCCAAACTTTTTTTTTTTTTTTTTGGCAAACTGGTCAAGAACTTAGATTCTTTCTTTGGTAGTCCCACAGACTGTAGCTTGTGCTTACTGACCCACAAAATTGCATATGGAACAGCTACATCTGTGGCATTCTTTTAAAGAATAAAACTCTTAGCTCTCCTGTAAGCTAAGGTTAAAGAAGCTAGGCAGTGCATAACAAGGAGGACTTGCAATGAAACCTGTATTATCTTGTAGCACTTAAAATAGCTTGTTGCCACATGATGGACAAAAGCAGCCCCCTCCAGAGACTTGTGAGCATTGGATATACAAACATATACATTTGGATTGGGGAGGAGCTCAGTGGTAGAGCATCTGCTTGGCATGCAGAGGGTCCCAGGTTCAACCCCCAGCATCTCCAGTTAAAGGGACAAGGCAAGTAGGTGATGCGAAAGACCTCCGCCTGAGACCCTGGAGAGCCGCTGCCAGTCTGAGTAGACAATACTGACTTTGATGGGCCAAGGGTCTGATTCAGTATAAAGCAGCTTCATATGTTCATGTGTTCACAGCTTCTGTGCCTGGGGCTGTGTCTTTCATCTTGCTACAGATAAGAGATCTGCATGTATACGGGAAAGCTCACACAGAACTCTTTCCTCCATTGAAACAAATGGGAAAGGCTTTAGAGTAAAGATAGAGGAAGCTCCACATACCCACTGGAGCTCCTGTCCCATCAGATCACAGCCTTCCAACCACCCAAGACATCACTAGAGCTGAGATTAATTGGTGCCCCTGCTGGCAGCTCTTCCTAGCTTGAGTGGCTAAGAATTTTAATGGCAACGGAGAATGAATTATTGTCTTCTGCCCTTGAAGCAATCTCTTTGGGGGATGCACTGGATGAGACAGCCTGGGTGGAGCATAGAATAGAAAAGGCATAGTGTTTAGACTGGCTTTGTACTTGTTATGTTAGGCAAAGGCTCGATTCCTAAAGCAGAAAAATCCACAATAATAATGTAAAAAACATAATGAACAGCCAAGAAGAAGTACTTAAAACCTAGAGTGAACATGAAGCCCTTGATTTCAGTGCTTAAAACACCTCAGTATTTGGGTAGTATTCAAGGTGCATAGCAATTTCTTAATTCAAAAGCTCTTTTATGAACTTGACAAAATTTTGGAAGTGGATAGCCATCCCCACCCCCAAGGACAGCTTTTTGGGCATTAACCAATTCATATTAATTGTGGATCCAGAATGACACCCCTGAAATTAATGCAGTAGTTCATGGACGTTTGGCTTTTTGCCTGATGGCAGAGAGAGCATAAATAGAGTTGAATTCCAAACTAAAAACAACTCAAGCATTCTGTTAAGAATCATGCTGATTGTACTTCAGAGGGTGATTTTATTACTTTCTGTCTGCCTGCCAGCCTAGTGAATCTCAAGTACACTTTACACAATATAGCAAACACTGAAAACATATTTTGGGGTAGAACACACTGAATGAATATGCACGTGGGACAGGCGAGTCAGCTAAGTGCTCTTTCAGCGAAGCTTTATGGTGCACTCAGTGGAGTGCTTTAATAGGAACTGAATGCTGCTGAGGATATTGTCTTGTTTTCAGGCATACATAAACGTTTTATGGCGATTCAAACTCAGATTTGAACTACTGTCAGAAGAGAGAATTCCTAAAAAGCCATTCACGTATTTAAGAAGGCCATCTGATTCCAGCATCCCCAGTTAAAGAAAAGGGACTTCATGGATGGAAAAGAGCAACTACTAGTTACAGCACAGTAAGCCTTCATAACTAATGCTGGGACAACCAATGATCTCATATGGTAGCTTTGTATGCTCAACCCTGGTTTTTTGAATAAACTCAACACTGCCTCCACTGTGGTTTTATTAATAATTTCTATAGCGCCAACCATACAGAGTGATGTTCAATTGTCACAACCAGCAATGGGAAAAAATTCAGGTCAAACCATAATTTGGTCACAGATTGTAAACAGCACCCTCAAATATTTGTTTTTATTGAACACTCTGAAGTGTTCTTGAATCGTGTTGCATATGTTGTGCATATGTTGTGTTCTCACTGCTGCCCATTTCTACTCCTCATCCACAGAAAGAAGGTGCTTTCTTTGGTAATCTCAATCATTTTTGGATGCATTTGGAGGTGGGGAAACTTCATGGCTTCGCTCTATAATATTCCAGCCGTGTCCATTTTGCCTTCTGACCCCCAAAGGTAAGTAAGTTCATGTTAATTGAACATTCTAAGTTGGACTGAAATGAACACAATGCTGATTGGAACTGTAGCTTGACCCAGTATATTCTGAGCATGAACCAACATGGTGAATACCACATAATCTAAAATATAGCTTAACTGAAATGGTCTGCCGTTGATATACCCTGGGCCAGAGGTAATCCAAAACAGTCAGCAAATTATACTCTAGTTTCTCTTCAGATCGTATAAAATAATCAGCAAATTGAGAGCATGAGCCAACAGTGGCTACTCAGCCAGCAAACATGCAGAATGCCGCCTGCTGTACAGATGCAAAACTGCTGGAAATGTTTCTAATTTTTAATTGTAGTCAAATAATCTTTCCTTGACTTGACAGAAAATGGGTATTATGAGAAACATAAGTTTGATTTTTAAACACTTTCAATTTGTAAAAATGATATAATCTCTATTCACAACAACCATGAAGTCACATTTAATATGGCATGTTTAATAGAGAATCAAAACAATGGAACTGCAACGTGCACAGGTCTACTTCATGAGTTTGTGTCCAAGTTGTTGTAAATGGATGTCTTACCTATCTAATGCATCACACCTTTTTCTGGATCACAACCTTTTGATGACAAGTGCTGACATTTGAGGATTCCCAATTTTATAAATTTATAAATGGAGTGAAGAAAGGGGATAAAGGCAACTTTTTTCTCCATCTCCCATTATACTTCAATTCAGGAGTGTCCAGAGAAGTTAACAGAACAGACAACTTCACACAATGTATAATTAACTTGTGAAATGCTCCACTGCAGGATGTAGGGATGGCCACCATCTTAGATGACTGTAAAAGAGATTACAGAAATTATTGGAGGACTGGTACATCAATAGTTGTTAGCCACAATCTTAAATGGAGTCTTCATGTTCAGAAGTTCTTTTCTGAATGTTAACAGTTGTGTAGATGAGGGATTTTAGCAGCTTTTTCTTTAATAGTTGCATGAGAGAATATCGGGGCAGCTTTTCTCACCAGTGCATGACATTCTACACCTGCCAAAATGGGAGACAAACTGCAATGGTTGAAATTCTTTCTGTTATACAACTAGTAAAGATACAGGTGTATCTACACAGCCTAGAAACGAGGAAAAGGGACAAAGATGGTTTTGGTTTAAAATAAGAAAAATGTCACATCTTAGATGATGAAGAAGAGTTGGTTTTTATATGCCAACTTTCTCTACCACTTAAGGAAGAATCAAACCGGCTTACAATCACCTTCCCTTTCCCTCCCCACAACAGACACCCTGTGAGGTAGGTGAGGCTGAGAGAGCTCTAAGAGACCTGTGACCAGCCCAAGGTCACCCAGCTAGCTTCATGTGTAGGAGTGGGGACTCAAACCCAGTTCTCAGATTAGAGTCCACAGCTCCAAATTAGGGCTGTTGGAAAAAAAATTAGGTAAAATTCAGATTCGGCAAAATTCGGCCCGTTTTTATTTGGGAAATGCCGAAGTCCAAACTCCCCCGCTTCGGGTCCATGCAATTCAGCATGAGATCCGGAGTTCGGGGAAAAATTCGGCCGAATAAAGCCATTAAAAACATAATAGTGCCTTTCCGTGGCTCTGGCGGGGCATTTTTTGGGGTAGAGGACCCAAACTTTCAGCGTAGCTTGAGGGGACCCTTCTTGCAAGAACCCCCAAGTTTTGTGAAGATTGGGTCGGGGGGGCTGAGATATGGGCCCCAGAAGGGGTCCCCCCTCCTTAATGTGCATCTCTGACAATGCGGGTTTGCAATTAGCAGAGCTTGCCGCCCACTCCCGAAGCGCCCAGCCCCGACAAACAGCTGAGCTGGGGAGAGCAAGGGCAGGGCAGGTGTGAAGAAGTTTGCAAACCATGCAAAGCAACACGTTTGCAACCATGCGAACCATGCAGACCATGCAAAGCAACACGTTTGCAACCATGCAAAGCAACACGTGAAGCCTGGGAGTTTGCAAACCATGGAAAGGGACAGAGGCACGCTAGCTATGCATAAGGAGCAGGAGGGGGTGGAATTTCCCCTTTTGCATCGGACTCAGGACCAGGAAAATGCATTCTTTAAGTCACCATTTGAAAACCAGTTTTGAGCAAGCATCAAAATAGACCCAACTGATCTTATGAATGAGGGAAAACCTGAGGACACAACTGAAGCCCCCCCTCAAACCAGGGAGAGAGACTGGAGGGGGCACACACCCCCAGGCAGAACGGGCGAAAGCCCCCTTTGGCTTCCCCCCCACCCACAGAAACTGCTCCCTCCCCACACACACACAGACTCTGCTCCTCCCCCCCACACACAGGAGAAAAATTATAGAGAAAAGCCCCAAAATGGGTCTTACTGTGGATGTCTTCTGTTCCGTCTTCTTCGCACCTGCCCCGCCCTTGCTCCCCGCAGCTCAGCTTTTTGTTGGGAGCTTTGGGCGTGGGAGGCAAGCTCTGCTAATTGCAAACTCCCATTGTCAGAGAATGTGCACGCGCACCCCCCCCCTCCAAGGGGGATCTCTTTCACACACAAACAGATACTCTCTCTTTCTCTCCCGGGGCCACGCAGAAGCTGGGCTCATGCACTCAATCGCGACTGATTGGCCAGAAGAAGACCCAGCTTGGCCACCGATTGGCCATGGGAGAATGCTGCTTACTAACTGATGGTTATGCTGCTGCACCAAACCCTGAATTTGCCGATTTTATTCACCGAACACCCCGAACTCGCTGAATCCGGCTCCCTGTTTTCCCGCCTTTTTTGAGTTCGGTTCCATCCGAACTAAAAACTGCCGAATCAGGGGAAATCTGGCTGTTTTTCAGTTCAGGATGAACCGAATCAACAGCCCTACTCCAAACCACAGCTCTTAACCACTATAACACGCCGGCTCTCCCTCTTAGAAGATAAAGTAACAAATTTCTTAGTAGTAATGTTTGTCTCTTGAGGGACTTGTGGCTGAAGATGGGAATTATCACTTTGGCCTCTGTACTGGTTCATATTGGCTTTCTTTCAATCCTGCTCCCCTGTAGACTGCATGCACATGGGTGGGTTTTGTAGATTTCAGTTTCAGAACATGCATTTTTAAACAGAATAAGTAAAGGGGATTCTGGGTGAGAGAAGGTCAGCCTAGGAAGACATATGTGGCAAACTAGAGAGCAATACAGCAAAGCACAGTCCAGTCTAGAGCCGCTGTCTGTGTGTTAAGTGCCGTCAAGCCGCTTCCAATTCATGGCAACCCTGTGAATCAAAGTCCTCCAAAACATCCTATTGTTAACAGCCTTGCTCAAGTCTTGCAAGCTGAGGGTTGTGGCTAGGGTTCTCAATTTCCTGGTAATGGTGGGCAATTGCCTGCGGATTGCTTTGGCTCCCTGCCAACACTCAGCTGGTTGGCGGGCAGAAGCAGGCTGGGGGAAGGGAAGGGGAGCTATCAGCATCCCCTGTGTGGTGACGTCACTTCAAGTGCCAGCATCACACGGGGGGGGGGGGACACTCTAGCACTCTTCCCAAAAACTCTATGGAAACCATAGTTATTTCATGAATACTAGAGCATCCCCCCGGTGCGATGCCAACACTTCCACATAAACTGGAAATGATGTCATCATGTAGGGGACACCGATTGCCACCCCGAACCCGACTTCCTAAACTTCCTGCTTATTTCCAGGGAGAACCTGGCAACCCTAGCCACAGCTTCATCTGATGACATTTCAGCAGGCTGACCCACTACAGCTTCCTTGAGTGAGTCAATCTCTTTTCCTCTTTTAGGTCTTCCTCTTTTCCTGCTGCTATTGACTTTCCCTAGCATTATTGTCTTTTCCAGTGAGTCTTGTCTTCTCATATTGTGATTGCAATAGCCTCAGTTTAGTCACTTTAGCTTCTAGGGAGAGTTCAGCTTGATTTCATTTAAAACCCACTGATTTGTCTTTTTGGCAGTCCTCTGTATCCAGACAATTCTCATCCAACACATCATTTCAAAGGAATCTACTTTCTTCCTGTCAGCTTTCTTCATTGTCCTACTTTCACATAGTAACAAGGAATACTATGAATTAACTTGATCTTAGTTGCCAATGACACATCCCTACACTTAAGAATCTTTTCTAGCTCATTCATGGCTGCCCTTCTTAGTCTCGATCTCCTTCTGATTTCTTGGTTGCAGTCTCCCTTTTGGTTGATGATGGAGCCAAGGAATAGAAAATCCTGAACAATTTCAATTTCCTCATTGTCCACCTTAAAGTTGAGTAATTCCCCAGTGGTCATTACTTTTGTCTTCTTGATGTTCAACTGTAGCCCTGCTTTGGCACTTTCTGCTTTAACTTTCACCAGTAGTCGTTTCAAGTCTTTACTATTTTCTGTCAGTAATGTGGTATCATCAGCATATCTCAAATTGTTAATGGTCCTCCCCGCAATTTTCACTCCTCCTTCATCTAAATCTAATGCAGTTTTCCTTATGATATGTTCCACATATAGATTGAAGAGATAGGGAGCTAGAATACATCCTTGTCTAACACTGGTCCTTTGCCAATTGGAAACCATTCTGTTTCTCCATATTCTATCCTAACATTAGCCAGAGTACAGGTTGCTCATCAAAACAATCAGATGCTTTTGCACACCCATTTCAAGCCATAGCTTTTCATGACCTTCACAATCAAAAGCTTTGGTGTAATCTGGTTTTCTTATGAAATTCTCTCGTATGCTACAGTAACCAACCTAAGTTTGCAATACAATTTCGAGTGCCTCTTCCTTTTCATTCTTTAAGGTGTCTGTATAAATGCATGCTGTAATGTGGTTATTATGCCAATAAAGGTCTATGTATGTGTGTGTGTGCCTCTTTCTTTTCTGAATCCAGCTTGAACATCATCCCAACTCTTTGTTGTAAGATTTTGAGCATCTCTATACTTGCATGAGAAATTAATGCAATGTTCAACCGTTTCCAGTCTGTGGAAGAGCTGATACCAAGACATTAATCTTTGTGAAACATGCTGATGGAGTGGATACTCAAGACCGAGAGAGTTGACTAGAGATTGGGATAAGGCCAATGAAAACAGGGATAAACAGGGATATAAAGCCAATGAAAAGTAGAGAAGCTAGAGAATGGCACCAAGAAACCCCAAGGAAGAAGCAGCAAGTTTCTGGAACTGGTTCTTTACAAAAATTGTTGGACACACAGCACTACTTCTTACTTCCCAGTAGTTCCCTCTGAACGATAAAAATGGGGCCATAGCAGTATGATGCATTTGCCCTTGGCAATCCCATCATAGACCTAATCAGACATTCAAGTGGTAAAGTTTGCACACAGAGATTTTGCCACCTCTTTTTTATATGGAGGTGTTTGTGAGAAATAGCCTTCACCTACCCGCAAATTGCTAATTTTGCACAAACATTGTGAAGGGGAGATGGTAATGTCACTATGCACAGACGTTACCAACTCCAAAATAAATACATGATTCATTCCCCCATTTACTCTCTTCCACCGAATCCACAAACACAACATCAAACATGGATGAAACGTAACAGGCTTAAGCTGCAGTTGATTTCCATCATAAGTCTAGGGTCAGAGGAAAACTCTGCACTAGTATGACCACTCAGCTGCCTCTTGTCAACCGCAGCTGAGTGATACAGCACATGCTTAGCATTCAGAAAATCCTAGACTCAATTCCCAGCTTCACTTATTAAAAAGATCTCAGCAGTGACAGGAAGGACTTTCCTCTTTCTGAAGGCAGGAGAGATTTTGCCAGTCATAGTGGACGGTATCAAGCCAGATGGATCAATTGTCTGGTTCAGTATATGGCAGCTTCTTATGAACTTTGGTTGGAGCCACTTGTGACTTCTTATGAACACACAAACATCTTGCATGGACATGAATACATCTATTTGTAAGGAATGGCCCATGTGCATTCACCTTACAAATGAAACCAGGAACCCTTCTGGATAAATATGCATTTTCAATCACATATTCAGATGTACATGTATTGAATGTGACATGAAAATTACTCTACACAAGTATAAAGAAAAATCAAGTGTATGCTGTACAGGGATTGTATAAGCATTCACTGTAGTTTGCGAACAGGGAGAAGAAGAGGAAGAAGGAGGAGGAGGAGGAGGAGAGTTGGTTTTTATATGCTGACTTTCTCTATTACTTAAGGAAGAATCAAACTGGCTTACCATCACCTTCCCTTCCCCTCCCCACGACAGACACCCTGTGAGGTAGGTGGGGCTGAGAGAGTGTGTCTAGCCCAAGGTCAGCCAGCTGGCTTCATGTGGGGAAGAGTGGGGAAACAAATCCAGTTCACTAGATTAGCCTCTACCACTCATGTGGAGAAGTGGAGAATCAAACCTGATTCTCCAGATCAGACTCCACCGCTCCAAACCACCGCTCTTAACCACTACTCCCATTTATCTATGCCTTCACAATGTCCAGGTTAGTTTACTATACTGCATCATCATATATGGAGTTATCTATAAAAAATATTCAACTGGTTCAGAACACAACAGCCAGAGTATTAACTGGGACATGCCACATTGATAATATTTTGCTGGAATTGAAAGGCCTTCACAAGCTTCTTGCATGTTTCCTGGCACTATTCAACTTGTTGGTTTGGGCCTATAAAGCACTAAATGGCACGAGACTGGGGTATCAGAAGGACCACCTATTTCTCTATGAAACTGCCCAAATACCGAGATCTTCCACTGACACCCTGCTCTAAGTCCTCCACATCCAGATTTTAGGTAGGTGGTTGCTAGGGACAAGACCATCTCTGTCATAATGCTCCAATGATGAGATGCCCACTCCAGACATATTCACACCTGGCACACGTTTTATTATCAAGTAGGTGCCAGGTGACTGTTGCCTTGCTACTATGCCTGGTTTTGGGCAGGAATTATATAATTATGGAACTGTTTGTTGTTTTCACCTGTTATTAATGCTAATGCTGTTTCTGTTGTTGGTTTTAGAGGAAAGGGGGCATGGCTCAGTGGTAAAACATCTGCTTTGCATGCAGAAATGTCCAGGTTCAGTCTCCAGCTAAAAGAAGTTGGTGATGTTCTTGACCCAAGACTTGAAAAGCTGCTGCCAATCACACAGACAATACTGTCCTATATAGACCAATGGTCTAATTCTGTATAACGCAACTCCATACATTCATTTGTCACATTCATACCCATGTATTTTGATTATTCTTGCCTTGTTTTATATTTGCATGTGAATTGCCTTGGAGACCACCGGTAGAAAGGCACTGTATAAATCTACCAAATAAATAAATAAGTGCATGCATATTTTGCCAATTTTGGAATCAACAGGCATGAGTAGATGATGTCATGCATATTAGAACAGGGCATAGCCAAGCTGCTGTCCTTTAAGGGAGGTAACTGTCCTTAGGGGGGTTGTTTGGTTCCCCACCACTCATTATAGTAGCTTACAGGATTTTTTTTTTAAATGTAGGAAATGACATAATTTTACATATATTACTCTATGTCCCATTAGATTTTCTAATGCTAACCACTTACATGTTACTGCTATCTATCTCTGCATCTGCTTTATGTCCAAAACAATTTAATTTCATATCCGCTCTCAAAAGCAAGACATTGTCTAATTGTCTGGCTATAATATATGTAAAATATTGCACAACTGGGGCTCATTAGCAAAAGCATCGATGCTGTTTAGTAATCCATAAGGTGATACTGGTTAATGAACATGGCAAATGATTTCACTAACTACCTGAAGATTAATAATAGATATATCTCCTGCAACAAACAAGTTTCACATCCCAGGAGAAAAGTGGAGAAAGTGGATCATAATTAGGATAATGGCACACAAGGCATTTATAGTTACAGTTTTTACCACTGAAACAGTCCTGTTCTCTATCCAGTCTTTTGTGTGGTGCCTGATCTAATTTGGATCTAACAAAATGTATCTGTCTGAATTCATGTTGCTATTTGCAATCATTATTTCTATTTAAACAAGACTTCTGGGCAAACGCCCCCCCCCCCCGCCATTTGCATTTGTCTCTGTTTTTCTCAGCATGTATTCATAGAAAGCTTGTCTCTCCCTCCCCCCACCCCCTCCTGAATTTTCTCCAGGTCCATAATGTTGTGTTGTGCACTAAAGATGCCTTGCGCAGATGCATTTTGACAGTGGCCCTGAAGAATGATTGGGGAGCTGCTGTAGCATGTGATTATCCTTTTAGCACATTTTGTAAAAGATTTCCATCACAAAGATGAACACATGAATTTCTTGAATTATTTCTTGAATTATTCAAGAGGGCTTTTCTACGCAGGCAAGAGGGTAGCACTGTACAAAAGACTTCCCAAAGTTACTTGGATAAATTATTGGGGAGTGTGGCCTGTATTACTGTGCGCAGGTTGCTGTGGGCTGGATCCCACTGTTAATTTTTCATCATTTAATGTGTCACAGTAACACTTACACTTTGCTTACACTTTGCTTACACTTACAGTTTGCAGATGACACCAAATTATATAGGGTGGTTAAAACAAAATCGGACTGTGAAGAGCTCCAGAAGGATCTCTGCATACTGGAAGAATAGTCATTAAAATGGCAAATGAGATTCAATGTGAGTAAGTGTAAAGTGATGCATATTGGGACAAAAAATCCCAACTTCACATATACACTGATGGGATCTGTGCTGGCAGCGACAGACCAAGAAAGGGATTTTGGGGTGGTAGTGGATAGCTCAATGAAGATATCAACTCAGTGTGAGGCTGCTGTAAAAAAGGCAAATTCCATGCTGGCTATAATTAGACGAGGAATAGAGAATAAAACTGCTGATATCATACTGCCCTTGTACAACTCTATGGTGAGACCACACTTGGAATACTGTGCAGAGTTCTGGTCACCACACCTAAAAAAGATATTGCAGAGGTTGAGAAGGTGCAGAAAAGAGCAACCAAAATGATTAGGGGACTAGAGCAACTGTCCTATGGGGAGCTGTAAACGCTTAGGGCTGTTTAGCTTGGAAAGAAGGCGGCTAAGGGGAGACATGATAGAGGTCTATAAAATTATGCATGGTTTGGAGAGAGTGGACAGGGAGAAGTTTTTTTCCCTCTCCCATAATACTAGAACACGGGGTCATCTGCTAAAGCTGGAGGGTGAGAGATTCAAAACAGATAAAAGGAAGTATTTTTTCTCACAACGCATATTTAAATTGTGGAACTCCCTGCCCCAGGATGTGGTGATGACTGCCAGCTTGGAGGGCTTTAAGAGGGGAGTGGACATATTCATGGAGGAGAGGGGTATTCATGGCTATTAGTTAGAACGGTTACTAGTCATGCTGCATGCCTATTCTCTCTAGTATCAGAGGAGCATGCCTATTATTTTGGGTGCAGTGGAACACAGGCAGGATGGTGCTGCTGCAGTCATCTTGTTTGTGGCTTCCTAGAGGCACCTGGTTGGCCACTGTGTGAACAGACTGCTGGACTTGATGGGCCTTGGTCTGAAGAAAAAAGGAAAAACATATAAGGGGAATTAACATTTCATTGTGTGTCTGTGCCCAGCATAATCCTTCTACATGTCTTTGCCCCAGAATATATCTTAACAAGTAGATAGAGAGTGCAACTTATAATTCAAACTCCTTGATATTTCATTTCTATTCTATTCTTTGTCAAAGCTCACTAAAAAACTATTATTATAGTAATCTTCAATTTATAATTAATAATTAATTCTATACTTCCATTATAAAAAGTTAACTGTTTGTCAAAAATATTATAACTATAACATAATAGTCAAATCTATCTGGAATTTTTCAGCCCTCTCAACAACATGGCTATTTTTATACCTATCGGTCGAAAAATAACTGCCATTTCTGCTTGTAGTCTTCAATCGGCATTTTTCAGATCAGGTTTGTTAACTTTGCCATAGTTGCAAATTCATGCAGTTTTGTAATCCAATCTGTTAGCCTTGGAACATTCTTGTTTTTCCAATACTTTGCAAACATGATTCTTGCTGCCGTTATAGCCTATTGAAAAAGTCCCTTATGAAGAGATTTTATCTGAGTGGGAATTACCCCAAGCAATATGTGCTTGGCATTTAAGTCAAAGTTTGTTTGTAACATTTCTTGAATTTCCCTATGTATTTTCTTCCAATATTTTTGAGCCTTTTTGCATGAGCACCATGACTATGAACTTGCTGATTGTATTGACTCACTCTGTGTAATCCGCCTTGAGTCCCAGTGAGAAAGGCAGACTATAAAAAGTGTCAATAAATAAGTGGGGACACAGACAGGCTGCCATTTTGTGCCTAGCTTGAGGAGGATGAAGATAGAAGAATAGAGCACAGTGGTGAGGAATGGGTGAGTCTCGACAACTGTCAGGAGGTAGCGGTGTCACCCCACTTGACTGGCGGATGCTCCAGAGGGAAAGGAGAGAAAGGTGCCCACAGGATACCTTGCCAATTGACCAAGCTCTTTAAGACCCAGGCGAGGCCAATTCCCCGCTGGTCCTGTGGAGGGGGGACACTGGTCTGAAGCTGGGCAGCTGTCCCCTGTCTGATCCATCTGATTGCCAGGATGAGGAACGGTGGCCAGGGCCCGGAGCTGTATGCATCTTTGCCAGTTTGACCCTTTAAAACCCAAGCTTAATTTATACTTTATGTACTTTAATTTGTACTTTAAACAGAACATGATGGCCTGTGAGCCCAGGAGGATGCATGTACTGAACAATGGTTATTAAGTGAAGGATTTCCAAAGTTCCTACAGTATCACTCCTTATATTTTGATGCTACAGTATTTGTGATGTCTGCAGCTAAGCTGTGCCAAATTGATAAGGAACTGAATGGGTCTTATGCCTGAGCATTACTTCGAAATGCTTTGATTACTGTATATTTGTTTTTGCAACATCTGATGACTGTGTATTTGTTAGGCACAGTTTTTGCAACTGTAGATGTGACTACGGTCTGTCTTAATTCTAACTCTTGAGTCTGCAGGTAGTTATGCATTTCTCCCTGAAATTCCAAGGTGTCAAAGTGGGATCTACTCACTGAAGGCTTCAATATAATAAAACTTGAAAGTGGAAAGGCTCTGACTCAAGGGCATTTGACTCAAAGGCCCTAGGGGTGTTTACCAATTGTTTTCAGTAGTTTTCAGAAACAGGTTTATTAAACCCAGAAATTTCCAAAAAATCCGGAAAACCCGGATTAAAATTTTTTTTTTTGGTTTAATAAATCCAAAAAATACCAAGCCCAGAATCTGTGCCACCTGCCTTCTCCAGACTCCAGAGAAGGCAGGTGGCATGGATATGTGTCAGATCTCCACTGCCCCCTGTTTCTGAAGTCTGGAGAAAGGAGGCGGTGCTTGGCTGGGGTGGGGAGGAAAAATGGTAGACCATGCCATCTCCTGGCTGGGAGAAGGCACATGATTTCAGTACTCAAAAAGTATTTTATAGAAATATATTACTTACTTCATAGTGTATCATGGCAGCCTCAGAACAGTTATTGTTATTATATGAAAGGACAAAACATCCCAATGAATTAATCGCAATAATTAGCATGAATTGCTACATGCTTGCATTAATTATATCTGTTTAAAAATAGGCTGATGATGTAACCTGGCAGAGTTGACACATTAACCTAATGAGAAGAGATTACCACCTCGTCTTCATTAGACAACAATGTGTAAAGCAGATACTTACACTACATTAACCCCTAAATTATATGCTAAAGATTACACTTCTGAGTGATAGATGGATCTCAATGTATTTCAAGGTTAGCAATCTCTAATCTGTCACTCACATGTCCATTGACTATTCCATAATTAAACATATGGTATGCCATTTCCCTTTTGCAATGGCACTACTTTAACATCTGCAGTTAAGCGAGTTGCAGGTCTCTTCACAAGCTCCACCTAATTCTGTGCCAACAAAGGGGTAAATTTCAATCCGAATAAATTATGCAAATTAAGAAAAAATATGCAAAGAAGGCTTCTGCTATTTATAGTGAAGAGACAAGAAGGTATGTGAGTACAGAGTACAGAAGCCACATTCCCAATCATTCTAGGCTTCTGAGCTCTTACTAGAAACTAAGGCCCTATTTCCAAGGTTAGTTTACCACCATGTGGAAATATCAATTAAAAACACAAGCAAGCTATGTTTTGACTGCATAACTGTAGACTAGATAGCACATTCTGTATTTAACATGTGTCTGTCACCCTGAATGCACCCAGCCTTGATTGTGTGTGTGTAAAGTGCTGTCAAGTCGCAGCCAATTTATAGTGACCCCAGCAAGGGAATTTCCAGCCAAATGAGAAGCAGAAGTGGTTTACCATTGCCTTCCTCTGCAGAGTGCAGAGTCTTTCTTGGAGGACTCCCTTCCAAGTACCAATCCTGCTTAGTATCTGAGGTGTGATGAGATCGATCTATACCATGCTGCCTTCCCAGCCTTGACTGGAAGTCATAAATTAACCAATTTGAAATTATAGTGATGCATTTGCTTATTTCCGTGATTTCTTATGAAAATTTATTCTCATCTCTCCCAGTTTGTGGTTTTCTTCTTGCATCCTTGTACAAATACATGTCATTGTTTTCTGTCAAGATCAGAACTTGATTACTGTTCAACAACAAATGTATTGTCCAGAGTCGCATGTGTTCTCTGAGGCACACAAACTGCAGCTGAAGGTGTCGATGGCCTATTCTCATCTGTGGAAAGGATAATAATGCATTTTGAACCTACACCATCCATCGATGGGAGCACATCAGCCCAACGGATGAGGGAGTTCTCTATGTGCATTAGAATCCCTGTGCTGGGTTGAGACGAGGTATAGGAAACAAAAGTATTAATCTTAAATAGTACTTTTGCCATAGAGGGACAAAGCAAGAAATTTGAACGTTTCTTGGAAGTCTCTCATGCCATATAGGTGTTGGTCTTAGAAAGAGCATGTACAAAAATTGGAACATATTATATAGTATCATGTGTGGCAAAAAGATTATCTCATTTAAGAGAACGTTTGATTTGAGAGATTGATTACTACACAGCAGTTCATCTCAGGCTGCTAGGATCTAACAGGTCTTGCCAGTATCCAGCTTGCCCCGAGACACTTTCCCTGTAAAAGTGCAAATTTTGCACATTCACATGCAGAATGAAATGTTTCATTAATCCTGGTGACAAGAAACAATATATTCTTCAGAATTTTAATATATGCACTTCGAGTGAGTTTATATTACTAAATACCCTTGTGATAAAATATGTGCTGGCAAAACCCTCAGAATACACATTACTGAACAAAAAAAAAATAACATGCATCTAACAAACAAAAAACAACAACAGGTGCTCCAGTGGTCCAACATTTTTTAGAATGCAATGATTGTCCCACAGAGATTTTGGGCCATATGCAGATTTGATCATCATAATGACAGGACGTTACTGGAAAAAGTGGAGTTTGAGATTGAAAGCTCCAGTCCCTTATAGGTAAAAAAAGAAGTTTGCATTTGCCACCACACACGAGAGAAAAACTGTGTCTTGCTCACATTCTTTTCTCTGAAGCTCAACTGTTGTGGCAGTTTTTGGCCAACACTATTTTGTTTGTGTGTGTGTTAAGTGCTGACTCATGGTGACCCTTTGAATCAATGTCCTCCAAAATGTCCTATTGGTAACAGGCTATATTACAGGTGAGCTATATTCCACTTCTTAACCTATGTGTCTGTTGTGGGGAGGGGAAGGGAAGGTGATTGTCAGCCGGTTTGAGTCTCCCTTAAGTGGTAGAGAAAGTGCATGTGCATTTGCATTTGTCAGACTAGTCGATAACTATTGTTTAAGAACTATGTTCTAATAATGTGCATTTAATAATATGTTTTCTCAAAATGGACCTGTGAGGAAACTAACATTGATTTATTCAGTATGCACTGGCTTCTGCCTATTGGGACATCAGTGTATTGACTATATTTCTTACATGCTCAGCTACCACTGTTTTTTTTTTTTTAATTTGTTTTTATGTATGTGTTTTTGGTGACACTTATCCCTGTTGGTTCTTGTAGGTTATCTGGGCTGTGTAACCGTGGTCTTGGTATTTTCTTTCTTTCTTTCTGGTATTTTCTTTCCTGACATTTTGCCAGCAGCTGTGGCAGGCATCTTCAGAGGAGTAACACTGAAGGACAGTGTCTCTCAGTGTCAAGTGTGTAGGAAGAGTAATATATAGTCAGAAAGGGGTTGGTTTTGAGCTGAATCATTGTCCTGCAAAAAGTATCAAAGGTAATGTGCTAATTGTCCTGTAAGTATCAAGATAATGTGCTAATGAGGGTGTGGTATGTTAATATGGAACCATTGTATCCTGATATAATTGTATCAGAATACAATGTATTCTTCAGTTTTACTCCTCTGAAGATGCCTGCCACAGCTGCTGGCGAAACGTCAGGAAAGAAAATACCAAGACCAAGGTTACACAGCCCGGATAACCTACAAGAACCAATGAACTCTGACCGTGAAAGCCTTCGACAATACTTATCCCTATTTTTCTTGAGATGTACTTTTATTAATTTATGTTTACAGATCTCCCTGGTGAAGCAATAGGCAAAACACACAGGGATTGTCAATTTGAATAATTTTTTTCCACTCTGCACTAATTGTACTTTTGCTTTTTCTTGTTCTGATTATTGGTGTGAACCTCACTTTTACCCTCCTGCTATATCACCATCATAATAATTACCTTGCAAGGTATAAAATCACTATATTAAAAAAGGAGAAGAAGAAGAGTTGGTTTTTATATGCTGACTTTCTCTGCAACTTAAGAAAGAATCAAACTGGTTTACAGATGTCCCCAGCATCTGGTACTCAGAGGTACCTTTGGGTATGGAAGTTCCATTTAGCTATCATAGCTAATAGCCCTTTTAGATCTATCCTTCCGGAATTTTCCTAATCTGCTTTTAGCACCATGAAAATATGTCAACATCATCCCATCTAGTGTCCATGGATAGGTAGATACTATATCTATCTTGATATGGCCCCCATGAATACTGTATACCTATATACATAAATTATATGTACCCATATCTGCTGTAATCACTTTTGCTATGTTAATCACTCTGAATTTTTCTTTCCTTATAACTTCAGTTTCACCATTTTGATCTCCTGATACACACAACTGCAACATCACCTCGCTCCCAAGTGTTTCTTCATCATGTACACAGTGTTAATGAACTATATTCTACAGTGGCTCAACAGAGGTTTCCTCCCACGAGACATGGAAGTCTCATGCTAGAAAAGCAGCTGCTGGGAGAAGTTCTTTACAAATTATGACCAACCAATTAAAGACATTACAAGTTACAGGCACATGTTGCAAGGTAGGTCTTAGGGGATTATGAATCCACTGACAGTGGTGGCCAAATTTATTCCAAAGAACTCAGGGAGTTAATAGTAGGAATGAGATAGCTATAGTGCCAGACATATGGAGGAAACAAGTAGTACAAAACAGGAAAGCACTGGATCACTCTAGGTCCTGTTTTGGGCCTGCTGGAGTAGTTTTTCTCTCTCTATGTTCGTTCAACAGATCTGGGGCCTTCTCCATATATATATATATTTTGAGCTGAGGGGAAGACCATTCCTGAAGATGGGGGGTAGATCCACTCCTCAGAGGTTTCCCAGCCACTGTGGAGGCAAAAAAAGTATTAAAAAAAAATAACAGAAAAGAAAGGAAAAATGGCCCATTGCACAAAGCAAGGCTGTGCCACCAAAACAGGTAGTGCAGCCACACCACTGCTCAAGAGGGTGTTCCCAGGGCGAACAGGGTTAGGAAGCTGCCTAAAGGCAGCTCCACCTCCACGAACAACCTCTCCATGCTGGCGTGGGCTTTCCCTTCTGGGAAAGCCCTGCTGGCGTGACTGCACTGGTGAGGTCCCGCCGGCTCCTAAAGAGCTCTGCCTCCCCTTCAGGAATGGGCTTTATGTGAAATAATTTATCCACTATCAGACTTTCTGCACTCATCCCACATCTCATGCTACTGACAATGTGATCCCAGGATACAATTTGAAGGTAACTTTTGCTGAAACTCTAAGCAGGCATATGTCTGGTCAGTACCTGGAGGAGAGACCTCCTGAGGACTCTGTGTCTGATGCCCTGAGAACTATGATGGAAGACAGACAGCATATAAATGCTACAAAATAGAGAAGATATGTTTGAAGCATCTAATGCAGATATTGACTTGCGTTTATCGGCTGTGGGAAAATCTGAGGGTCAAAATGACTTTGTTCAGGTGTTGCTCTGCCAGTCTGAAGATACTTCTCTAGCAAACTGAGATGAAACTAAAACATGACCCTTATTATAGATGCTATTTTATTTATAACATATGTCTCCTTCTTTTGAGGGAGCAATGGAAGTTCTGCAAACTAGAGAAGAATGTGCACTTCCTGCTTTTTTTGTCTGTGTGGCCTCGTTCTTGTTCATTTTTTCTGCTGCTGTATGATTCAGAGTGCTCAGAAGCAGAATTACTATCAGGATTTTTTAAAATGTTGGTTTCAGAGGACAATAATGGAATAGCTTGAAATTTTGCAGTGCTGATCGTGGGGCTGAAGGAACACTGGAGGAGGCATCCTAAGGCAAAGAGGAAGAGCAAAAACAAGAGTTGTTCAATTTAAAGACATGACAGTTCGGGTTGATGTTGACTATTAATTTCATTTCATGTTAATGCAATGAAATGGTTTTCCAACCACCCCAGTATAGTTATACCTACTGGCCATAATGCTGGAAAGTGACACAATTTCTTATTAGAAATTGGATTAGAAGTGTGCACGTTTGCTTTTATATCTTTACAAGTGGAGGACCAGCAAAGACTTGCAACTCATTTCTCCTCCCCCATGGTTTCCTCTTTCCTTTCCCTAAAACCCTCCTTAGGCTCTCCCTGTTTGCTGCCTCATTCTCTCTTTCCCACCCACCCACCAACCTACTTTTATCTGCCCCCCCAGCTTTCCCTCCTTCCCTACCCTAGTAGCCTATGGTCCAGTGGTGTAGTAGCAGCCACTGGGTCTAGTTGCCCAGTGGGGAACCTGGAAGGACTTGTGGGGGATCACACTTTCCCCTGTATCCTCTTTCCTACACTATCTCCTCTTTTTCCACCTACTGGCATTTCCCATACCCTCACCTTTTCATTCTCCCTTTTCTCCTTGAGAGGTTAGGCTCATGTAAGGTAGGTTAGACGGAGAATGTGTAACTGGTTGAAGGTCAACCAGTGAGCTTCCATAGCAGAATGGGGATTCCAACCTGGGTCTCCCAAATCATAGTTTGACTTTTATGGGGTGGTTGCTGTCGAACAGAAGTAAGCAGCCAGTCTTGAGTGAGTCATTCCAGTCAGGTGATAGCAAGTTTCCCAGTGGTTACCTCCAGTCCCGGCCCCTTTGAATCTTCCTTCAAAGGCCAAAACAGCCCTGGAAAGGGTCCTCCCCCCTCCCCACCCTCACATACCTTTTACTGACAGAAACCAAGGCTTGAAGGCAAACAGTACTGTTGTGGTTGCCTAGCCACAGCCACTGGGGGCATTTATTTCTTAAAGGTACAGGTAGTGCTAGTAATATTTGGAGTGTGTGTGTGAAACCCCATTAAAAAAGATTTCAGATTTTTCTTCAAACCTGGGACGTTTCTCAGGTTTATAGAAAGATCTGTTTTGTCCCCCATCTCTGGATTTCCGCATTCACAGATTTGCCAGGGTTGAGAATTAGATATATTGATAAATAAAAGGGCAATAGTCTTAATGCTTTAAAAATGCTGAATATTCTGGGAAGGGGTCTGTTATATTACTGAAGGTTAGTCCTTTTATAATACATATAGCTGTGTTCCTGGCAGCAACAAGCAAACCCTGACCTTGTCTGTTTTGTCACTCTTGGGTACAGAACAGGGCCACAACAGAAGTGGAGACAGGACACTTATAAAAGCAACACATGGTGTAAAGGTGGATGCAGATAATTTTTCTCTCCCTCTTCCATAATGAAGAGGCATCCAATGAAGTTCTTGTGAAGTAGAGTCAGGACAGACAAAAGGAAGGACTTCACACATCACAAAACGAAGGCGTGGAATTCATTATTACAAATGTAGCAATAGCTGTGATCTTTGAAGGCTTTAAAAGGGGTTTAGACAAAGTCTTGAAAGAGAGGTCCATCATTAGCCACTGGCCAAAGACCACTATAACATACAGACAGATCTAAGCATAGTTTCTCCTGAGTATTTGTTTCCACCTGTCAGAATTTTGGTCTTTCAGTACAAAGGTAAGGGGATAGCTGAAAACCCACTGGCACAACTTTTTGATTTTAAACAGATTCCATGTTCAGAAGACAGCGTTGCTGTGGGGTAACAACAGGACTCTGTACCCTACTTGTGGGCGATCCACTTGCCGGCTACTGTGGGAAGCAAGATATTGAATGAGATGGACTTTTGTTTTCTTATATAGTTATGCTTCTTGTCATAAAGTAAGGTAGAGAAAAGGGGTGAAAGGCAAGGAATATAGGCAAGAGAAAGCTGCATGAGACAAATACGTCATCAGCCATGGAAACCCAAAGTCCACAAAACAGAATGCTGAAGTATAAATCAGGTCTTGCGTGAGGAGCATTTTATTCTAGAATCAAGGCTAGCTGAACACTCAGGCAGAAGCACTTTTAAAATTAAACATCATTTGATTGCTATCCAGACATGGCCAATAAACAAGGAAAAGCTACATGATTGTAGCTTCCTGGCTGCAAAATAATATGAAATATGTGAAATGTGATCTCATGAATAAGAACAAGGGGGTGGGGAAATTAAATGAGTTTAAATATATAAGCCATAGGCTATAAAGTATTAGATAGGTGCCCTTGCAGTATTAAGCTCCTTTTCTGCTGCACATAAATTTAGAGAATCAGGCAGGTATTGACAAAATCAGAATTTGTCACATCTCTTCTCCCTAATTACACTGGTGACAGCAGAAGACAAAGAATATACATGAGATGGGAGCAAGGTGTTAAATCATAATAACATGTGTTCTCACTTATGCCCCTTTCCTATATGTGATATGGGGGGAAAATCCCACTAATTAAGGTTACTTTGTCAGACTGATTGGTAATTACTAGAGCAAACCTCCTAACCTTATAGCCTCAACAGTAAAAGGTCAAAAATAATGGTGTTGTCCTTTGGAGATTAATGATGCCTAGATCAGAAAGGCAAAATAAAACATGGCAACTTACATTTTGAAGTTTCTCTCCCTGCTCTATATAATGCTTCTTAAACAGGAATGCTTATATCCAGATTCCATTCACCAAATATGCTGCTCGGCATTTAATCTCTCTGTATCCACTAGCCAATGCTGATTTCGGCAAAGTGTCATTGAAGTCAAAGGAGATAAGAGCACCATAGCTGCCTTTCTGCTTTAGAGGTCAATGGGAAAGTTTCTTTGGATGCATCATTCAAAAATATTAGATATGGTTACATGATAGATTAGTAGGGGAGCTGATCCCCCGCCCCCAGATACTTTAAGGAGTTCGTTGATATTCTGTTGAAGAAAAGGGCTGGCATGCTGAACATTTCCAAGGCAATGCCTGGCTAGTTCAAAGAATTTTCCATATAATATGGTCTGTACTTTTTGTTGATCCATCAAGAAATAAGCATTTGCTTTGAAAAACTAGTGACATATAGAAGACCTATTAGCACTCCATCAGATTAACAACGTAGTTTAAATTCCCTTGTGTGTCATATGTGTGTGTTTTTAATAATATTGGTTTATTCAGCCTTCCATTAATAATGTGGATTTCTGCCAAAAGAATACACATTTAAATCCACAGATCCTGTTCTGGTAAATTAAGATATTAATGAATTACCACGCTTCAGATTTTTATTCTAGAAAATGATTATTTTATAGCTTATGTAAAAACAAGCAAGATGTTCACCACTCTGATTTGTGAACTAGGTTGAAGAAAGCATTAAAGTCGATAGAGCTTAATACAAAGGCAGTCTGGAGTGTGCGAGACTCAGCTTCAAATCTCTACTCAGCCATGCAGCTGACTGACAGTGCCATCCTAAAAAGAGTTATCCCATTCTAAGTCCAATCCAATCCAATCAACCTTTATTGGCATATACCCAGAAACATAACATTAGTAGTGCACAAAATTCTCCATCCATTCATTTTCAGTTTAAATACAGTTTAAACTTCTGTCCTAGTTCTGACAACTTCCATCAGAAATTACGTCACCTTTAAAGTGACTTCAGGAATAGTATCATTCAACAAAAACTGGCATACAGAAGATTCTTGGCTAGATTTCATTTTATCAATCAAGGGTAGAATTATTTTGTTATGGGGGCCCTCGTGCAGATGACAATTTATGATTATGCTGTAGCGTGTCGTATTGACTCAAGCCACATACACATATTCTTTTCTTGAAGGGCATATTTTTAAATCTACCATTTAGTACCTCCGAAGGAAGGGCATTAAGCCTGGTGAGCATAAATGCCCTCCATTGAAGGAGTTCTTCAAGGGTAACAAAGTACTGCTGTAACCCTTCTAAGTCCATTGAAGTCAGTGGGCTTAGAGTGTGAAAACTCTGCTTGGGATTGCACCGTAAATGATCTTGTACCACTCGCACATTCGGCATGAATGTTTCTCTCATAGGGTTGTTGTGAGGGTAAAACAGATGAAATAAGAAGCCTGCTCTGATGAAAAAGAGAAAAATAATGTTATACAGCACTGAAATTTGAACTGTTATATAAAGTCCTGTTACGGTCAGCCACGAATAACCTCTGCTCAGTATTTTGCAGAGAATCACAAGCTTCCCCGAACATTGCTTAAGTATGAAATACTGAAGTAGTATCACTTAGATTTCATAACAGCGTGATCCATACTGAATCCTAAATTTGGAAGGCAATACCACTAATTTCAGTGGTACTCCGTTTCAAGAACATAGCTTGGTAACAATTATAACAATTCCATCCTAAACCCAGTTTCTTGGAAGCAACTTCTACCATTACTACTACTGTGACACTATTAAACCAAAGGAGTACAATGGGCAAATTTAATTTCAGTCCAATACTCTGACTTAACCAGATTGGTAACATGGTACATTTCTCTTTTAAAGGAATAGAATATTGAATACAATATACAATTGGTGGGAATCTGAAGAGCTGTGAGAAGATGGAGAATTACATCTTGTGCTGATCCACAAATGCTTACACAGGAGTTCTCAGGAATGATTTCTTAGGAAGATTCTATAGCATGTCATGCTTCTCTTAGTGCAAGGTACTGTGCAATCTTTTGCACATGCAGAAAACTATTTCTGCATTTAGTTTTGCTTTTCTTATGCAGTGTCCTAATGGAAAGGATAAAACCATCTGTGGAAGACATTTTCCATGTAGGGAAGAGTACCTCTGGATTCAATCCCTTGAGCTTAACACCTCATTCATTAACCCAGTGGGAAGTGTACCGATTCCTAATGCCCTTTGACCATCATGCCTGTTGCCACATTACAGTTAATTAGTAACTGGTAAACATAGCTAGTAAAGGTTGTCCTACCATATTTCACCTGGCCTGATCTTCTTATAAAAAGCACTACATTCAGCACTGGATGATTTTTCAGTTGTCATTTAATTCAATGGGTTAACACAAAAAACAAGTACAAAATCACGATTCGAAGCAAAAAACAGTGGCCCGTCTTTGGTCTTCTGGAACCTTAGAAAAGTAGTATTATCAGACTTGCCAGCCTGGGCTGCATTATGCTTTGAGACAGCCCCGGCATTTTGCCTGTGCTGAACCTGGCGCAACTTGGTAGTGATTCCAGGTGCCATTTCCATACAGTAGTATACAAAACATAAGAAATATGGAAGAATTAACATTCTGGGAGCTGTAGCCATATAGACTTCAGACATAATGGAAGGGAGGCCCTCTCTGATTGCTGAATGTTTGATCAAATATTGTGGTCTTAAGCCCAAAGATGACAGAAAGATAGATCTTCTCTCTCTCTCTCTCTCTCTCCCTCTCTCTCTCTCTCTCTCTCTCTCTCTCTCTCTCTCTCTCTCTCTCCCTCTCTCTCTCTCTCTCTCCCTCTCTCTCTCTCTCTCTCCCCCCCTCCCCCCCCAATAACTGTTATTGGCTCTCCTCCCTGGCTGTTGTTATTATATATGTTTTATTACATTGTTTAAACATTTTATACACTAATATTTTAAATGCTGTTTTAATGTCTAGGGGCGAAATCGCATGGTCGCTTTAGACTCCTTTATTCCCTGTTTCAGCCAGGATTCAGCCAAGATCGAACACACATTCGGCGAAACACATACGTTTGATCCTGGCTGAATCCTGGCTGAAACAGGGAATAAAGGAGGCTAAAGCAACCATACGTTTTCACACCAAGGGCGATGTTTTGATGTTTTAATGTTGAAACGTTTTGATGTTTGCCACCATGGGGATGCGGTTTGGGTGGAAAGGTGGCACAGAATTTTTTTAAATAAATACATACATACATAGCTACTCACTTTGGACACATGCCTATCTCCAGTTCTGACTTTGTGTATTGACTGAAGACAAGAAGTAAAACAAGCCTAATTCTATGTATGTCTGTACCCTACTCGTGTTGTTTGGCTCAGTGGTGCTGTTTAACTGCCATTTTCAAGTATTTATTTTATTTTCCATTGTTGAGAGATTGGCACAACAGAAAAAATAACAAACGGATGCTCTTAATGTTTCTCAGCTGTAACCAGTTACTCCCCCTTTGCTTTCCATGGAGATGTGTTGAAACCTGTTAAATGTTATGTACCAGTTATTCCAAAATGAGACAGATTTGTATGATATGCAAACAATGATGCTGAGGGTCAGGAAATGAAAAATCTTGCCACTGAGGAAGACGACGGAACTCTGGTTATACAGCCTTGGGAGAGTATGCAGGAACATATGAACAGAGACATGAAGTTATTCTAAAAACACATACAGACTCTTTCAGGAAAAAAAAACATGATGGAACAAGATTTCCAGAGGTTTCAGTTCCTACGCACGTGGTGCAAACACATTAAATCTTGCTGATCGTGATGGGATTTATTTGAGGACACATACTGAGAGCTGGGCTATAAATTTGGTACATACAATTTCAAAGTATTGGGGGTAAAAACAGAACTGGGGTTCCAAACATCTTTAATATCAGGCAATTACTTCATTGGCTCATCTGTAACAGCCATTCCATGCGGTCCACTATGGCTTTTCAGGTGAATGGGTCTTTTTGCATTCCTGCAACTTCATCTTTTTGTGTTATCTATCATATGTTTACATGATATTTCATTAACAGTTTTTCATTTAATTAACCGATGTTTTATGTGTACACAGAATATTACAATACCTATATAATGCAGATTGTGCTTCATAGATGTCTCTAGTTGCCCTATCTGCTCTAGTCAACTCATTTGTATTCAAACACTCAATGTGCTGCAGTTGCTAAAGGTCTACTATCACCCCATGTTCCTCTTCAGTAAATAAACAATAAAAGATAAGGGTAAAACATCTATTGCTAAATCCTGAGAACAAAACAAGATTCTATAATATTTTTGTATTTTGACAAATTCTTTAGGATGTCTTCATTCCTCCCTTGCAAACCTTCTCAGTGCATCAAACAGGAATTAAAAAGAATGATAAGCTTATGTGATTAAGACCACCTTAACTGCTAATGAGAATTGGCTTTCAATGAAAAAAATGATTGTAGGTTCCTTAGAGAGCCAGCGTGGTGTAGTGGTTAAGAGCGGTGGTTTGGAGTGGTGGACTCTGATCTGGAGAACTGGGTTTGATTCCCCACTCCTCCACATGAGTGGCGGAGGCTAATCTGGTGAACTGGATTTGTTTCCCCACTCCTACAAATGAAGCCAGATAGGTGACCTTGGGCTAGTCACACTCTCTGCCCCACCTACCTCACAGGGTGTCTGTTGTGGGGAGGGGAAGGGAAGGTGGTTGTAAGACGGTTTGATTCTTCTTTAAGTGGCAGAGATAGTCGGCATATAAAAACCAACTCCTCCTCCTCCTCCTCCTCTTCCTCTTCTTCTTCTTCCTCTTCTTCTTCTTCTTCTTCTTCTTCTTCTTCCTCCTCCTCCTCCTCCTCCTCTTCTTCTTCTTCTTCTTCTTCTTCTTCTTCTTCTTCTTCTTCTTCTTCTTCTTCTTCTTCTTCTTTTAAATGGTGCATTATGAATTTTATCTTATCCATTACATTGTCTCATCCTCATGGGATTTAAAAACAACCCTGACACAGCTACTACATATAACCCCAAATCATTCATTTGAATTATTATTTCCCCCATAATGGAAAAAAATGTAAGCTGTTCAGCCAAACACCTGTGACTCTGAATACTGGGGCACCTTTTATTAGCTACAGAAAAAAATGGTTATAGCACAAACATTTATTCTTTTGTAACCTGGCACACAAAACAGTTGTAAATCAGTGTTCTGGGCCAGTAAGTACCAATCGGATTACTTATTAAATGCTTCCCTGAGATTCTACATCTATGAACATATCCTTTGGGACAAGGTAGAGAAAGTAAAATCATTAGCAAGTGACTTTCTTTTGAATCTATGAAACTGTGGCACTGTCTAACAGATTTATTGAGGCACATGCTCTCATGATACAGAGCCAACTTGGTCAGCTCTGATGAAGATGCCTCAAGTCTCTTTGTTGGAATAACCCTTGGAATTTCTGCAGTTATTTATTTATTTATTTGGTAAATGCCTAGCAAAGGCTGAGTCAGGACTAGATAGCGATTTTGGGAATCAGTAGAAAGTGGACTGCCAAAAAAACAAATCAGTGGGTTATAGATCAAGTCAGGCCTGAACTGACCCTAGAAGCTAAAATGACTAAACTGAGGCTATCGTATTTTGGTCACATCATGAGACGACAAGAGTCACTGGAAAAGACAGTCATGCTAGGAAAAGTTGAGGGCAGCAGGAGAAGAGGAAGACCCAACAAGAGATGGATTGACTCAATAAAGGAAGCCACAGCCTTCAATTTGCAAGATCTGAGCAAGGCTGTCAAAGACAGGACATTTTGGAGGACTTTCATTCATAGGGTCACCATGAGTTGGAAGCGACTTGTTGGAACTTAACACACACACACACACACACACACAGAGAGAGAAAGAAATCTAAACCCAACAAACAACCTTCACTTATATAAGGCTCACTGAGACCAAGTCATATTTTCTGCAATAGATGATGTCACCTTCCAGTCTTAGGGTTGGATCCAGTGGCAATTGCCACTGACAGAAAGAAACTATTTTCATTAGCAGAATGGGACTTTTTCATCTCGCCCATCCTGCTACAGCCTGAAATGCTCTTTCTGGAGGGGACAGGGTCCCAGGAACAGCCTGAGGGATGAGACATAGGTCTAGAGTGGAGTGGGCAATCAGCAAGAATAGGTCCTTTTCTATTAGCGGAAACCACTGGATCCAACTCACAGATGCAACTTTATCTTTGGTTCAAGTTAGTACAGTTACTCAAAAACTACTTGTTAGGCATGCTGAAAACTTGATGTGACCATGATCACCAGGTCGTTTCACCTTGATTGAATGTCTTCGATTACATGTCAGGTGAGTTCTTGCTTTCATTGCCTCAGAGATTTTTTTTTTGAAATTCATTTTGAGCACTGTGTCAGAAAGTATTGAGCTTGCACAGTAGCTGCTCGAGCATGGCTAGGTCAGGCCTTGGTAAGAAGTAACAACTAACAATTTGGAGTACATTTTCTCAGTTACTTGAGAAGTGGCATGTATCTTCCAGAGTCATGTTTGTATCATTAAGGTGACCTATCTGGTAATCACAGAATGATTTGCAGTTCATCCTTTCTTTGCATCTGCACACATGGAGTCCTTCTTTAAATGATCAACATTGGATATATTGCATTCCCAGCTTTCTGCACATGGGGCAACCAGTGGAAATGGTTTATAAAGGGATTGCAAGAACTGATTGCATGACTAACTAGGTTCATGGGCAGAAAGAGTAAACACACAGAGAAATCTAAATAGTAAGTCTCAGTTGAAAAATCTGAAACTGTTTCCCCTTTTTATCTACATCTCTTTAAGCAATTGAAGACAACAGCAGCAGATGGGCTAGGAGCAGTCGCAAGACAGCAACTGGGAGAAAGCAGCCTACTGATACAAATAGTCACTACTGCAGATGCATTTGAACAGAATGACAAATGACTGGCTTCCTGACAGCAACCAGTGAGCAGCAAGTAATCAAGCCTAAGTAATGCCAGTGCAGCCTTATAGTCGGTCTTGAGGAAAATATATAGGTCACTTATTGGAGTTTTACCTGAGGTTCATTGCTTGTTGGACCCACACTTTCTTCTTGCGAAGCTATGTACCAGCAGTTGCCAAACTCAAAACAAGAAGCTTTTGAGTCCCCGCTCCTTGAAATGTCACTTTGTAATTAGCTGTAGTGCTTTCTTTGAGAGAGAAGTCCCCCCCCCCCCGCGGAAACCCAAGTGCCGAGTCAAAAAGCATTTTAAAAAACAAAAACAAAATGGAGCTCCCTAAAAGGAATGGGGGGGGGGTGAGAAACCCAAGCCTTGTTTCTAAATGCCTTCCTTTTGCTCAGAAAGAACTCCGTCAAAGCAGGAAGCATTTGAATCCCCACCTCTTGACACAGTACTTTGTAATTGGCTGTAGTACTTTCTGTGAGAGAAACCAAGCTTCCATGTCCTGCGCTTTGCACGCATGCAGATTTCACCTGCACTGAGCTCAGGGGAGATGGAAGAATTGGGTTAATAGAGGAATGGGAAGTCCCAGGATTTGTGAGGGCTGGCAGTGAGGTCATCTCTAATGGATGGAAAACTCATGCTTAACTCCAAGGAACAACCAAGACAGACCAGGGGTGAATGTGCATGAAAGTATCCATGCATAACCGACCATAGAGAAAATGAACCTGTGTAAAAAAAAAAAAAGGCTTTAGTATAGATGTAGTGAAAGACACTACCTGACAGCAGACTAGGGAAACTATGAAGCTTTGCCAGATGAGGAAACTGAGCCAGAACCTGCACACGTTTGTCTACCAAGCCCAAGCAATGCTTTTCTCCAGGTATAGCACCTGGATTTTTAGTTCAATAGTCCCAGATAGACACATTAGTGTTACTGATTGGGAAGAAGACACATGACGGTTGAATTTCTCTATACTGCTTAAATTTGGTCATTCTATGAAACCACTTGAATAACCAGACTTATTCTGCATACAGTTGTATAGTGTGAAATCTTAGTTAATTAAACTCGATGGAAATGTAGCCACCATAGACTAATTCAGTCTACCAAGGCTGCTGGAAAGAATTGTGTGGTTTGAATTAATTTGCATTTTAAAATAACTTCTACCAAATCACAGTAAAACAGATTTATGGGCTGACAAGTACAGTAAGCGCCATCAAACAGTAAAACTTCTGTTTGATAACGACAGCCCATTTCTTTAAAGTGTTTTCTGGGATCTAGATATTGTTTCCCTGTTTGAGCATATCTACAAAGATTAATTCTGTAGACAAGACCTTGTTCTGCTTGATGCTGAATGGCAGCTTATTAGGAAGAATTTGCCAAGAGCTTTCAAAGCTTATTAAAGTTGCTGGGAGTTCAGGTGCTCAGTAACCTTCAAAAGTGATTGGCTTCTTGCATGGCCAAATCCTAAAACAAGGTATCCAGTTACAGGCGAAAATAAATGTAGGTCTTTGAAACATCTAAAAATGCTGCTGGGAAACTCATCAGTGCTGGTTAACCAGGTGGCAGTTGTATGTTTCATCTCCAGGTGACAGATGGCTATCCTGTCCAGAGGTTAGGTGAGTTAAAAGGTTTCAGTAGCATCTGAATATCAGTCATTATGGCAGAGGTCAGTGCAGTGAAAGAAAAGGATAGGAGCTTTTCATGCTGATGTCTTTATGCTTTAGTTTTCTGTGGGTGGTTTTGCTTTGGGTTTTGCCAAATGAATGCAGTCTAGAAGAAAGAAACCCACCTAAAGACTGATTCACACATGCATTATATCACTCAATATGTCATCACTTACTGAGTGACATCAGGTGATGTAAAAGATCTGTCAGTAGTGTTAGATCTGTGATGGCTGTTTCACACATAAGAGGTATCATTGAATGTTTATAACATTTTTATCTTGCCTTTCATCCAAGGTGCTTTAGATAGCATGGTTTGCTCTCCTCCTCTACTTTATCCTCACAGCAACAACTATGTGAGGTAGGCTAAGCTCAGGGACAGAAGCTGAGCCAAGGTCATCCAATGAGCTTCACGGAAGAGTAGAAGAGTGGGTAACTCTGGTCCCAATCCGACAATCTTAATTACAATGCCATCCTGGCTCAAATTGCAATCATCAAGTGATGACCTTATACATATAAATTCATCACTTCATGACTGCAATTTGAGTCTTCATGACAGCATTTAGAAGGGAACAAGTGCAGACCCTCAAGAAACTTGTAGGGAAATTCTGTCAGTTGTCCCTACTTTCTGCTCCAGTTTCTGGCTCCCCTCCCATTCTCCTGCTCCCTCCACCTCCCACCTCTTTCCTTCCATATCACCCTACTGTCCCTTACTTCCAACACTGGTCACCAGTTCCACCTTAGCTACTGCTGCATTTCTCCTTGTCTCCTGAGTCCTGACTGCCATCTTTTTCCTTCTCCCCTCCCCCTCTTCATTGCTGCTTTCCTCACACATTTTTAATGCAGTGTTTTAAAAAATCCTATTCACCTCCCCCACCAAGGTTTTTTATTTTTCAGATGACCTGAGGATTACACTGAGTTTGTAGAAAATTCTCACTTCTCTCTACAAGGCCCCATTGTGTAGATTTTTTGATCCTCATACGGGGGCCATGTTCAGAAATAGTTATACAAATATCTATGGGTTACTGTATAATAATGAAGACTGCTGGAGCAAGGTTGTGCCAAGACCAATGCTACTTAGCTGTGTGGATAATGTCAGTTCAATACCTGCTCAGTCAGGAAGCTTCTTTGGGTGGTCTCAGACATTGCCTGTTCTGATGTCAGCTAATTTTCTTGCATTTCTTGTATATACTTCCCTTCTCAAAAGTCTGTAGGTCATGTAACTGCATCCTTATTCAAAGCAATAACATAGATGTAGCACGCCAGAAAAAGGAACCAGTAAAAGAAAACTTCAGACAAGATCATGCAAAATTCAAATAACTTCTTTTCTCTCCCCTTCCCCAAAGAAATTGCTAGAAGAAATGAGTAAGGGGTCTTTGGTGGATTGCTTACTGGAAGCATTTGTACACACTTAGCTATTTAAATATAATAAAGAAAGCAGATGGGACAATGGCTGAAAGAGAGATTTCTCAAAACCTTTGCCCAAGATATTGTCAAAGGCTTTCACGGTCAGAGTTCATTGGTTCTTGTGGGTTATCAGGGCTGTGTAACCGTGCTCTTGGTATTTTCTTTCCTGATGTTTCGCCAGCAGCTGTCGCAGGCATCTTCAGAGGAGTAACACTGAAGGACAGTGTTTGTTATCTTTGCCCAAGATAATCACAGAAAATGTTCTTACTTTAATGAGATATTAACTTTTATACAAAAAAGGAAGTGCTAATCACCTAAATCACTAGGCAAGTAAGACATGATTTTCATGGCCTCTGCTGCCAGATTATGGAATATTGTACCACGATCCAACTAGCTCACATTCCTCTTGCTTTTTGAGAAGCTGGTGGCCCGTTTATTCTGAGAAAACATTGACTTGAGGTAAACCATTGTTTACATTGATTTTATTACTGCTGGCTTGGATGTTTCATTACTAACAGTTTTGATTTACTTCATATTGTGATTTTTATTGTTTTACCTGTTCATAGTTGGACCTCTTGATATCTTTATTGTCTTACTGGCATTGCTAAATGACTGTAACACACCTTGGCTGCCTCTCTGGAGGCAAAAGGCAGGTACTCATTGCCATAATAGTAATAATAATCAGTGGCATGTCACCAAATGAGGTATGAGTTGTATCTGTTCATCAGATTATTTTCAGTTACATATTGTGCATCAATGAGTTTGTGAGGACATGAGATTTATATAGAATGTTTAGATTTATATAGAAAAAACAGGCTATATGAAAATGTTAACATCCCAGTCCTAAGTGCATTTATTTTGAAATCATTGCAAGTTCAGTGAAACCTAATTCCAAATAAGCATGGTTAGGGTCACAGCCTAGAGCATTATAATGAGTGAAGATTTATGGGCGAGGAAAGTATTGACAAAAACTTACTGAACTGTACATAGTACCTATGAAATGATGGGGTTCATTGAGATAATTAATCATTTAGCATATGGCTGGTTGCATGTCAGGTTCTGACTCAGAAGTAATAAACAAAACAAATCAGGAATTTCTCTTTTAAAAGAGGCCCTAAGCAGAGTCACACCCTTCTGAGACCACTGACTTCAGTGGACAGACAGGTATAACTCTGTTTAGAATTGCACTGTTAAACATCTAAATTGTCTTTCAACTAACACAATCCTTAAAATGGATGATGGCAGCCATACAAAATATTTTAAAGGAACAACAACTATAAAAATTAGGGCTGTCGTTTGATTAAAGAAATCTTATTGTCGAAGGCTTTCACGGTCAGAGTTCATTGGTTCTTGTTGGTTATCCAGGCTGTGTGACCATGGTCTTGGTATTTTCTTTCCTGACGTTTTGCCTGCCACAGCTGCTGGCGAAACGTCAGGAAAGAAAATACCAAGACCACGGTCACACAGCCCGGATAACCTACAAGAACTAAAGAAATCTTAGTTGATTAATTGTATGTATTTGATTTATCACTGAATTAATTGATTACATTTTCAGATGAACAAAACAATAAATCGGAAAAAAAGAACAGTATTTGTTTTCAGATGACGCATGTGCAATTGCTATCTTGGAAGAGACGTTCTAACCTGTGTGGGAGAGAAGGATGAAATGTTTGTAGCAAATTGATGCCTGATATCCTTTGCTAAATTAAAATTAATTAGTAATTTGAAAATTCTCCCTTCTAATGAATCACAGATCTCCTTTGAGCCATTAAAAATCAAATCTAATTGATGAATTGGGTCAATATCAGCATAATACCAAATTCAAACAAAATAAAATAGCAAACATACAAAATAATGCAGAAAACCAACAGTCAAAAAAGAAGGAAAGAAAGAAAAAGCTTTTTTACTTATCCAGCTCCAAAGCTTTAGGGAACCAAAAAGGAAATGATTCAAATGTGATAAATGAAATATCTGATAATATTTCTTTGTAAACTGCTTTGAAATGTTCAAAGCACATTATGAATAATTCACATGATCTTATAATCCTTACAACTACTCAGTAAGGTAAGGGACAAACTCAATGGTATCTTTTTTAACATGTCAGGTCCAGTTCTGTGCATGGAATGCTTCATGTGCAGCTCCAAAATGAACCAGACAACTGCATCCTAGGGCCATTTTGACTTGAGAAAACTGCACGGGGGAAGGCAAGAGCCTCTCCTTCCCCTATGTCAGGGATCGGCAAACTCATTAGTCAAAAGAGCCAAATATCAACAGTACAACGATTGAGATTTCTTTTGAGAGCCAAATTTCTTAAACTTAAACTATATAGGTAGGTACACTGTTTATTAACTTAATAAATTTTAATTAAAGTTTTAAGTCTTAATTAAACTATAGGTACACTGAATAAAACTTGATATCATAGTTAATAGTGATCTTATTTATTGATAAAAATGAAATTGTAAGTCCCTGCCATTTCCCCCTCCCCATCCGGAGTCTTCATCTGGAGGCCTGGTCTACCGCCATAAAAGCCTATTGGTAGACCTGGCCTCCGGCTGAGTCCCATTGGGAGGCCAGGTCTACCCATTGGCTTTCTTGGCAGTAGACCTGGCCTCCAGAGGCCCATAGAAGCCAATTGGTAGACCTAGCCTCTGAAGGGGGATTTTCCCCTCCTCGGAGTCCAGGTCTACTGCCAAGAAAGCCAGTGGGTAGTCATGGCCTCCCAATGGGACTCAGCCGGAGGCCAGGTCTACCAAAGGAAGCCCGCCCCGCCCAACAGCTGATAGGCGGGGGGGGCAGGAACTGCCAAGCCGCCCGCCCAGCAATCGCACGGCTAGAGGGGAGGGGAGGCTTTAGCCTCCCAACCATTCAGGGCAAGGGAAAGGGGAACCCGGCCATTCTCCATGGTGGGGTGGGGGAGAGACAGCACGCCCGCTCGCCTGCTCTCTCTCTCTCTCTCTCTCTCTCTCTCTCTCTGTGTCTCTCTCTCTGTCTCTCTCAGGCGCGTGGCTCCGCAGCCCGGCTGCCGGCGCGAGCAGGCGCGAGAGCAGGGGCTCCGAACCAAGTCCGGAGAGCCTCACTCAATGGGCCAAAGAGCCGCATGCAGTTTGCAGTTTGCAGACTCCTGCCCTATGTCATAGTCCCAAGCCAAATTGGACTCCTGCCTACTTTTAAAATGATGTTCCCCACAACTGCTACAGGGAAAGTTAGTTGGGTCTGGGTTTCCTGTTAAACCCGGGTTCCCCCTGCGTTTGACTCATTATCCTGTTTTTCCTTCAGTAGAAACTAAGGATTAAGTCTTCTTTATGTCCTTCTAGGTACCCACATAATCTATCATGTATGGACAAAAGAATATTGTGTGTGTCTGTGTGTAAGTGCTGTCACATCACAGCCAACTTATGGCAACCCCAGGAAAAGGCTTTCAAGGCAAGTGACTAAGCAGAGGTGGTTTGCCATTGCCTTCCTCTGCAGAGACTTCCTTGGTTCCCTTCTAAGTACTGACCCTGCTTAGCTTCTGGGATCGGGCTATGCTAGGCTGCCTTCCCTCCTTAAAAGAATATTGCCTGGCGACAATTGCTACCAGTGAGTGATAATAGAGTTTGGCAGAAATCCAGAAACCAAAACAATCCTTTTTTATTTACCGTCTTTCTGTGAAAATTTATCACAGAATATATTCAGACTGAAAACAGGAGGGGAAAACTGCAGTGCACTGCGAATATACCTGCCCTTCTCGAAGGCTGGCAAGCGTCCTAAATCTACTGGTACCTGAAATTATGCCAACCTGTTCAGCACATCTAAATTTAAAACTAATCTCCTATCTACAATCAAAGCATCTGTAAAGCTGTTGCTTGCAATACGTCTTATTATTCTGCATTAACTATTGTTGTTGAAATTTGCATTTGCAAGGGCCCAATAGTATATTTATTTAATAGGAATTAGCCGTGCTATTTTAAGGCAACGAAAGGCAGCACGTAAGAACATAAATATAGTTATTAATTGCATTCCTTTTTCTGTAGTTTTTGAGACTTCATTATTTTTGCACAAATGCCAGGATTCGTGGGGGTTTTCTTTGTGGAAAAAAAAATTAGGTTTGTATGAAGGCTTGCCCATTCTCTCCAAAGCTGTGATGACATTCAGTTTGATTGCAAGTTATACCACATTAAAACAGATATTATTTCTGAGAGCAGTGGTTAAACCTGATACTCCTACATTTATTTACATTTGCAATGTCTTTGCCATGTGTATAGCGATACAGTGAATTACTAACTTGTGGAACGAATGAAAATAACGTATGTCTATGTTAAATGTCAGAGGAAATTGTAGTGCTGATTAATAAGTAAAGAATACATAATTGGAAGGGGGGAAAAGTTGCTCCTTTCAAAATTGCTGTGCATGTGTCTAAATTCTCACTCAGTCTTGCACAGAATGAACAGATTAAAATGAATGCAAGATGGGACATGTCAGGCATCAAGCTTGCTCTTTTTAACCAGAGTATTCATGTTTCAGAATAACAAGTTCTTAATATTTCACTTGCAATGGACGATGGATGTTTCCATCATTACCTGTTTATTACGATCTGGGATATGAAATAGATATGTTCTGTTTTGCCTCAAAACTATCATCAAAGTACATTAAATGACAGCTCAGATTACTAAAAAAAAAAAGATTCATAGGATGATTTTCAACTCAATCTTTGGGTTTCTTTTATTTCTGTTTTATGTCTATGGTCAGTTTTCATACATCTTCCAAGGAGTGGGTTCAGTGTAATGAGCAGCCCATGTCATACCCTGACTCTAAAATGACTTGACAGACACCCTCCAAATGAGGCCAGAGAGGAACAAAACACCTTGAAATGAAGGATACCGTGAGGATCAGAATACCTGCTATAAACAATGGAATGAAGTGACACTTTATGTACGGTTGTCAGCTTATCTATGAGAGAGGTTTATAAAAAGCCTGGGACTTTGTGGGAGGTAGGGTAGATACATGCTCTGTAGATGGCAGAAGTGTATTCTGCATGTGTGTTACCCAACAAGCACGTCTACCACAACAAGCATGATTCAGCTCTTGGAGGTGGTTCACAAGAGTTGGCAAGGCAATTAGGGTTGCTAACCTCTAGGTAGTAGCTGGAGATCTCCTGCTATTACAAATGATCACCAGCTGCTAGAGATCAGTTAACCTGGAGAAAATGGTCGCTTTGGCAATTGGACTCTATGGCATTGAAGTCTCTCCCCTCTCCAAACCCCACCCTCTTCAGGCTCTGCCCCCAAAATCTCCAGGTATTTCCCAACCTGGAGCTAGCAACCCTAGTTGGCATCACTTCATAATGTCAGTAGCAAGTGGTACTGCACGTATGCATGGGCCAGCAAAGATCAAATATCATTTGACAGAACTCAATGGAACTTTCAAACACAAGTATTTTGCAGGTCCAGACAGATGAGATGCAGTTTATACACCTTGGGTTCATCAATAAAATGCTATTTGTAGACATGAAAGCTTCAATTTGCCTTGGCACCTGTAGGATGAGCTAATTTAACCCTTTAGCCTTCTTTCAGTTGTTTGTTATTTGTCACTGGCTTTCATGGTCAGCTTGCTATTAGTGTTTTAAAAGAGAACAACATGCCCAGAGAGAGTTAATTCTTATGTTCATCTGCGGGTGTCAGATTCTAGGACTCCGTTGCCTCTCAGGAATCATCAACTTTACTCCAGACGTTTGCAGAGAGTTAAAGTAGAATTTATTTGAAAGGAAGAGTACAGTAATCTATGAAACACAATGTTACAATGGCGCAAAATCATTTGGAGGGCATTCTTATAGAGTACACAAGCTAGAAATGTTTACAAGTAAAAGCTTTGAAATTCAAAACATTAGAGGTTCCCCAACACCAAGAGAGAGAATTCACACCTTAACATCAGAGCAGGATTACAATCAGGAAGTCACTTTGAAATGGAGATTTCTCGAGCCTCTGGCCGTTGCCCCTTCCTTCCTTTCTCTTTCCCACGGGAAGGAGAGGTGAAAAGAAAGTCACCTCGCTATCCAGGGTTCGATTGCATGCCCTCGCTGACACTCCGCCTCCCCAAAGGCCCCCCCCCCCAGATTTCCTGGTTTGCCAGGGTAATGGCGATGGAAATCCGCTACAAGGGTGGGAGCTTGTACGTGAACAGCGGACACCCACTCATCGTGACTGGAATTTAAATGTTTCCAATGCACAAGATATTCCAATCGCCCCCTCCGCCTCCGAGAATCGAGCACCTTGGAGATTTCAAAGTGCCGTTCGCCCTGCACCATGATGGGAGTTGCCTCTTCGGGTTCGGGGTGCCATTCTGGTGCTTGTAGAAAGGGTTTTAGCAGACTCACGTGAAACACTGGGTGCACCCCTTGTAAGGATTTACATTGATAACTCGGGAGATAGTGAACGGACCCACAAACCGTTGGCTCAATTTTTTGCACGGGAGTAAAGACCTGAGATTCTTGGTGGAGAGATACACCTTCTCTCCGACCCTCAATTCCCACTGAGGTGCTCTGTGTTTGTCTGTTGTATTTTGTACCTGTCTTTAGCCTGTTCCAGGTTTTTTACAAGCCAGGGCCAAGTGTTCCTCACTGTGTGAGCCCATTTAGACACCTCGGGGGGATCGCCTTCTGGTGGGGTAGGTACAGCCCCTAAGGGTCCAAAATCCATCCCATAAACCGCTTTGAATGGGCTTATCCCGGTTGCAGAGTGTACCGAGTTATTGTAGGCATATTCTGCCAGTGGCAGCAGATCAACCCAATTGTCTTGGTGATAATTAACAAAACAACGCAAATAACATTCCATCACCGCATTAACCCTTTCGGTCTGCCCATCCGTCTGGGGTGATAGGCAGATGACAAACCCAACTGCACACCTACAATTCCTAAGAACGCTTTCCAGAACACCGAGCCCCTATCCGAAATCACCTTCCTCGGAAATCCGTGGAGCTTAAATATGGCGTGTATGAATAAGCGGGCCAGTTTGTGAGCAGATGGCATCCCTTCGCACGGCACGAGATGAACTTGTTTAGAGAAAAGATCCGTGATTACCCACAGGACAGTCTTCCCCTGACTGGACGGGAGGTCGGTTATGAAGTCCATCCCAATCACTTGCCAGGGTGCCTCAGGAGTTTCTAGGGGCTTTAGTAATCCCGGGGGCTTTCCCATCAAACGTTTACTAGTTGCGCACACAGGGCAGGATTTGATAAACACCTCGATGTCTTGGCGCATTCCAGGCCACCGAAACTGTCTTCTTATTAGGTGCAAGGATTTAGCAAACCCAAAATGTCCCCCTATAGTTGAACTGTGGCTCCGTTCCAATATTTCCCACTTCAGTTCCCTGGGCACGTAATGTTTGTTCTTACAGATACCGTTTTTGTCCGTCACCTGGGATGGGATAGATTCTTCCTCCCGCTCCCGCTGAAGAGCCTCCCCACACTTTTTCTTGACTACCTCCGGGAGGCTTCCTGGAACTGCCCAGAGGCGGGGAATGGCAGCATCCGACCCCGGCAAGGAGGTGGGTACCGGTCCTTCAGCCTGGTCCCCTCGCTCTATTTGGGAGATTTCCCCCCCCTCCCCAGAGTTTGTGGTCAGAAGTTCTCCGGGGACTGCTGGGGATGAGGAGGCGGGAGCGACCACCTCTCGAGGAGGACTCGAACTCAAGTCTTGTGCCGCCGCGCGGCTTTGTGCTCTGGTCAGAACTCCTGCACTATTCCCCTCTGGAGTCAAACCCAGGTGTTCCCATGTGAAAAGAGAACCCACCGGCCGCTCAACCTGACACTCATATTGCGGCATGCGAGACAGTCCGTCTGCTAGGCAGTTTTCTTTCCCGGGCATGTGTTTGATGGTGAAGTGAAACTTAGAGAAAAAGGTCGCCCAGCGCACTTGTTTGGCGGACAGCTTCCGCTGACCCAAAATCGATTCGAGGTTCCGGTGATCTGTCCAGACCACAAAGGGCTCGGCCGCCCCTTCCAGGAACTGTCGCCAAACCGTGAGTGCATGTTTAATTGCCATGGCCTCCTTTTCCCCAATCGGCCAGTTGAGTTCAGGGCCAGAGAACTTCTTCGAAAAATATGCGCAGGGTCGAAGTCTCCCTTGGTCATCCCTCTGAAGGAGTGTGCCTCCCATCGCCTTGTCTGAGGCATCTACCTGTAAGGTGAATGGCCTGGAACAATCTGGGTGTGCCAGCACGGGTTCAGAGGTAAAGCGCTCCTTAAGAGTTTCAAAAGCCGCCTGACACCTGGCGGTCCAAGGCACCTGGTATTGTGCAAAAGTGGCCTCTTGCCCCTTCCCTTTGGTTTTAAGCAAATCAGTAATTGGCAAAGCTATCTGAGCGAAATCCTGAATAAAACTTCTATAAAAGTTAGCAAACCCCAAGAACTGCTGAACCTGTTTACGAGTTCTGGGAGGTTCCCATTCTAATACTGCCTGCACCTTCTCCGGATCCATGATTAACCCCTGGGGAGATATCACATAACCTGGAAACGACAACTGGTCCTGATTGAATGCACATTTTGATAACTTAGCATACAAATGATTATCCCTTAAACGACGCAACACCTCCCTCACCAATTCTCTGTGCTCTGCGGGGTCCTTGGAGTAAATAAGGAGATCGTCTAAATAAACTATCATGCCTTTAAATAGGAGATCGTGGAGGATCTCATTAATTAACTGCATGAAGCACGATGGCCCCCCCGACAGACCGAATGGCATGACTAAAAATTCAAACAAACCATAACAACAAGAAAAGGCCGTCTTAGCTTCATCCCCCTCCTTAATCCAGACCCTGTAGTAGGCTTCCGCCAGGTCAATTTTCAAGAAAACACAACCCTCCTGTAACACACTCAGGAGGTCCAGGATTAAGGGAAGGGGGTAGGCATTCGTTTCAGTAATCGCGTTAAGCCCCCTATAGTCTACACACAGTCTGAGATCAGATGTACCTTTCTTCTTCAAGAAGAAGCAGGGAGAAGAAAATGCAGCCTTGGACGGCCGTATGAAACCCCGCTTCAAGTTCTTGTCCAGAAATTCTCGCAGCACTGCTTTCTCTTGAGGACTCATGGAATAAACTCGGGCCTTGGACGGTTTAACGTCCTTGATCAGTTCGATGGCACAATCTGTAGTGCGATGAGGGGGCAATAAGTCACAGTCTGTCCCCTCAAATACATCTGCAAAGTCACTATATTCCGGGGGCAACGTGGGCTCCTCCAAAGCAGCGGCGCTTCCCCCTTCGCCTCCGGGTAAGTCGTCCCGGCTGTGTCTCTCGCACTGGGGAGCTCCAAACACCACCCGCCTTTGTTCCCAATCAATGCTCGGGTTATGCCCCGCCAACCAATTGATGCCGAGAACCACCGGGTAGGAATTCTTAGGAACTACCATGAAGTGGATCTGATCCCAGTGGTTTCCCACCCCCAACCACATCTTGCGAGTGTGCAAATGAACCGGCCCTCCCCGCAGGTCACTCCCATCCATTTGATGGAAATGTAAGGGCTGGTCTAGTTCTCGAGTCCCAATTTTCAGACGTTCTACCACCGCCTGATCAATTAGGGTCCGGGAGCACCCGGAGTCCAAGATAGCCACAACGGCCACAGTTCCCCCCCTTGGGGGTTTCGTAACACAACAGGTATCAGCAATGTCTCTCCCTGGTCACTCACCCTACATGGAGCCGGTTTGGTTTCTTCCGAGGGCGCCCTCCGTGCCGGTTCCCTCACAGAAGGCCGTCCTCGTTTTTTGCCGGTGAGGGGCTTCAGAAACTATCTCGGGTACAATGGTTGTGGAGATCCGATGAGGTTTCAGCTTGCAGGGCCGCCGCCCCACGGCGACCGTTCATCCCCTCCGCTCTCCTGTGCTCCAGGTTCCGAGGTGGTGTCGCCTCCCGCTCTTGTGTCGCCCTGTTGCTCGTCCCTTCTGACGGCGTGCTGGTACACTTCGCTGCAAAATGGCCCATCTTCCCACACTGGAGGCAAGCTCCCTCCCTGAACCGACGTGCCCTGTCGAGACTGTAGACTCCTCGATGTCTTCCCTCTCGCCGGGAGCCTGCTGTGTTGTCCCCTCTCGCGGGCGGGATAGGGATCGTTTTCGAAGGACGATCCTTGGAGAACTGGAGGGTGAGCTTGCGATTCTCCACCAGGGCCGCTAAACATATCCACTCCTCCACTGACTCTGGGTCTCCCAAAGTCAAACAGCCATCCAGCACTTCCCACCGCAACCCTTCGCGGAAGTGCTGGACCTTTGTGGCTTCACTCCACTCCTGTATCTTGCACGACAAAGATAAAAAGTCCTGTGCATACTCACTTACTGAGCGGGTTCCCTGCTTCAAACGACGCATGGCAACCTTTGCCTTCTCTCCCCTGTGGGGGTCATCGAACCGGCATCGTAGAGCAGACAAGAATTCATCCAGGGATGCCAAAACCCTAGGCATAGTTTCTACCACCGTCACAGCCCACTCCACCGCCTCCTTCTCCAGCAGGCTGATCACATACCTGACCCGAGCTTCTTCCGAGGCAAAGGTCTCCCCCTGGTCCTTCATGAAGCCGGAGATTTGGAGTAACAAATGGGACAACTGTGAGCCTGATCCGTCGAAAGATACCTTCAGGTCTCTGGCCGTAGGGCGTCTGGGCGTGAGAGCCTCCCCAACAACGAGTGGCCCTGTAGTGGGCCGCGAGTCCATTTGGGGTTGTTGCACAGGCTGTCCAAGCCCCCTCACTGCCCCTAGAACAGCTGCCAGGTCCCGCTGCAAGGTGTCTAGCTGGGTCTGCAGGTCCCGGTTCTGCAGGACGAGCATCTGGTTCTGTCCGCATATCAGAGTGGCCGCTTCTGCGGTGAGGATAGGGGTGTGAGCGAGCGTGGGCTCCTTCCACCCTTCCCCCTCTCCATACCAAGCAGCCAGCGGTCCTCGGTAGTAGTCGCCTCCTGGTTCTGACGCTGCTCTCTGCCGCTGCCCGGCTCCCGAGAGTTGGGGGGTCCACGTCAGCCTCCCAGGGACATCGGTAGGCCCGGGTGGGCGCTGCTCCGGGGTCGCTTCTCCCTGGCCAACCTCAATATCGGCGGGAGTCTGCCGAAGCTCCTCTCCCGCGTTGAGCGGCACCAAGGGTGGTACAGACATCCTAATACTACTTCTAACCCGAAAACAAAAAAAGGTTGGGATTGTAACGTACTGTCAGATTCTAGGACTCCGTTGCCTCTCAGGAATCATCAACTTTACTCCAGACGTTTGCAGAGAGTTAAAGTAGAATTTATTTGAAAGGAAGAGTACAGTAATCTATGAAACACAACATTACAATGGCGCAAAATCATTTGGAGGGCATTCTTATAGAGTACACAAGCTAGAAATGTTTACAAGTAAAAGCTTTGAAATTCAAAACATTAGAGGTTCCCCAACACCAAGAGAGAGAATTCACACCTTAAGATCAGAGCAGGATTACAATCAGGAAGTCACTTTGAAATGGAGATTTCTCGAGCCTCTGGCCGTTGCCCCTTCCTTCCTTTCTCTTTCCCACGGGAAGGAGAGGTGAAAAGAAAGTCACCTCGCTATCCAGGGTTCGATTGCATGCCCTCGCTGACAGCGGGTCATCCTGTAGAGAAATCATACAACATGCCCAGAGAGAGTTAATTCTTATGTTCATCTGCGGGTCATCCTGTAGAGAAATCATGAGGTGAGTGCATGTATGAATTGGCATCTCTTCCATGTGGGTTTATGAACTGAGGGTGATTTATGATAAAACAGAGATGGTCTAAATTAGCTGAGACACATTTCCCTAAAATTTATAAAATACTTGTGGGCACACCCAAATAGTAGCATACAGCCCATTCCTGAACTTGGTGGCCGAATGGGTTTAGGGGGCCCTGTGACCCCATGCCGGCATCTGTGCCACTTGCACCATGCAAACTCACACATATGCCAGCATAGTGACACTTCTGCTGGCCCCCCAGGACTGCTGCAGTACAGTGGCCCTCGGATGCCTGCTGGGCCTCCCGCCAGAATTCTGCCAGCACAAGTCCTCACGCCGGCATCCCAGGAGGCATTCCTGGGGCATTCCGGTAGGCAGCTTCCTAACCCCTTTCAGCCCTGGAACTCCCCCTTTAGCAACAATGGTACTGCACCAGCTTTTTGTTGGTGCAGCATTGCTATTTTCTATGGAGCTTTCCCCACTTTTCTTATTTTTCTTTTTAAAAAGCCCTCCTCCCCCCCCCCCCACTGCAGCGGCCAAACCTCTTTGGAGGCACCGTGGCGCTGCCACGGCCATGCCATCCCCGGCCACTGCAGCTCTTAGGAATGAGGTGTTAGTGTAGTGGGGAAAAACATGCTAGGTCTTATCTTCTAGAAGACATGCTCATTCTTACACTGGAAACCAGTTGCATATGAATTTCATGGCTCACACTGGTCCACAAGAAGCTCTTACCAGCAGGGACCAGCAAAATAGAATCCCCCAACACATTTGACTTTGGGGATGGGAAATGTTAACGTATCATAAGATAACATAAGAAAGGCCATGCTGGACCAGACCAAGGTCCCTCAAGTCCAGCGGTCTGTTCACACAGTGACCAACCATGTGCCTCTAGGAAGCCCACAAACAAGACAACTGCAGCAGCATTATCCTGCCTGTGTTCCAAAGCACCTAATATATTGGGAATGCTCCTCTGAAACTGGCGAGAATAGGTATGCATCATGACTTGTATCTATTTTTACCAGTAGCCATGACGTTAATTTAGTGCATCAAATTTAGAACGAGTGTTTCATTAAAGTGTGTGGAAATTGGGGGAAGAATGCAGGATTCATCTGACACATCAGAGAGTTGTGGTAAGTACTTACTCAGGTAAGTACCTGAGTGCAGCATTAGGAAGTGAGGTAGAAATCCCGACTCTCCTTATTATCACTCTGTTAGCTTTGATGCACTGTGCTTGGAAGCCTGTCTGCAAGCATCCTTATTTTACCTGTTCTGCCACTGACATTTAGCACTACCCTCCTCCACCTACATTTCCCAATGCCCAAGTGCTGCCCCCCTCTCCATACCACATTTGTCTACCTGATGCTAATTATAGACCTGCTGTGTACGGTGCCTAGTACACTGCTTTTTAGAGGCATGTTTCTAGCCCTCCCATTTGGAAGGAAACTTTTTTTGTGAAATGTTTGTAAGCTTGGAGGCTGGGTCAGCTGCATATATAGCTTTTCAGCCCATCCGAGCCATCAACGTATGCAACCATTTGCTGTTAGAAATCAGTGATTAACTTATTCCTTGTTCATCAAGTAGATGTATGTGCAAGCTATAGGAAATGCTGCTGTTTCCAGCAATTCCAGCAATACCCTCCTGTATTCATTAGTTGAAGGCAGAGTTTCCCAGCATGTGTATCAAATGTGATTATGCTATGGGCAATGTGCATAGGCTGTAGGGGTGCTTATTGGGCCAGTTTAACACATGAATGAACATTGGAAAAGACCAGGGGTCTTTCAGAATTGGCATGCTGATTCCATCAAAGGCCAGTGCCTGATGCAAGAGATTGAGAAAGAATAGGGACAAAAGCAAATAAAACAGATAAACCTCTTAATCCAATGGGGGCATTTATAGGCAGAGGGAGTCAAATTCCATTCTGGCCCTTACGACTCTTTACTGGGCCTTGCAGTTCAGAATCCAATTATGATGAATTTATAATGTTCTATTTAAAAAACCTTTTCTGTACAAATGGTGAATCTAGTTTGTCCTTCTCATTTTCAGCAACAAATTCCACAGATGGATGGATGGGTACGATGACTATTTCCCTTGGATGTTTCTCAGTAACTGGAACCTAGCTGGGGATTGCACCTTATTCCTGCATTGTAAATCAAGACATTAATCACCTTAAACAACCACAATCCAAAGGCATGATCAGATTTCAACATAAGCATTGTTACATTGAATGGCTCTCATTATCCAGATTATGCAATCCTATTTCTTGAGCTGATTGGCACAGGTTACTCTCCCGTCACTTTGATAATAGACGAAAACATAAAGTTGTAAGGCAGACACAATTCCCAGGAGCCATCAAATATAACTGGCTAGTGCCAAGGCAAGATCCATCCACCCAAACAGTGAATGAAAGAAACTATAATGAATGGGGATGTTTTCAACCGAGCCAGAAATTCAGGACAAAGAAGAAGATGGCTCATTGGACAGGCTGAAAGCCAATGACATCTGCAAGCTGCAGAGCTCTTCTCCCAATAGACTCGCCTAAAGGAAAAGGCTAAAGATTGGTTTCTGGAGGTTGTAGTGCACGTCATGATTGTATCTGAGCACTTGGCATTTGAAACCAAAGCCTATCTATGAACAGACAAATAGAGGCAGACAATTTTTACTATTTTAAAGATGGAGAATTGGGGAAGAATGAAAATGAATTGACCACAGTGAGTCACCCTGGGAATGGTGAAAATGGCATCTGGATCAATATAGCTGCGATTCAGGTTTTTGGGTATTGTTTCAAGTCAGTTTGAAAGTGAAATTCTCTGAAGTCCAGCATTACCACAAGCTTCAAGAAGAGTTTGCTTTTATATAAGCCCTTTGTAGAAGCTTTGGGTCACAGTTCATTGGCTCCTCCCCCATCATAAACCATAACCTCTGTAGCTCCACACTGCTGGCTTTCTTAGAAGCCTGCCTTTTGGATTGCAGCTTACTTAAGTAACTACCACTGAATGGAACTACTGAATTCTTTCCATGTTTCCCTACAGAATTGCTTGGCAGGGAGTAAAGAGGAAGCCTCTAAAGATATGGCTCGCTTCTGCCATCCCAAACCGTATTCTGGGACATCTCCCTTTCATCCTTCAATAACTCTGTGATTGTGCTTTGAGAAGAGCTCTAAGAAGTGAAGCCGAAGCTTGATCATTCACTAGGGTTGCCAGCTCTGGGTTGGGAAATACCTGGTGATTTGGGGGGCGGAGCCTGAGGAGGGCATGATTTGGAGAGGGGAGGGACTTCAATGCCATAAAGTCCAGTTGCCAAAATGGCAATTTTCTCCGGATGAAATGTTCTCTATCAGCTGAAGTTCAGTTGTAATAGAGGGAGATCTCTAGCCACCACCTGGAGGTTGGCAACCCTATCATTCACAGACATGGAATCCAGTTCTCACCCAAATGAATTGTAACCCCTCCCATCACTTTTCACTTTTTTCACTTACCACTTGATTTAACAACTGTCTTGTATGAAGTTTAATTGCCTATCCTGAAGCCAAGCATGAGGAGTGGCCCCTACTATCCTTAGGGCTTAACTATGTCATTTTCCACAAACCCCCATAATTGCTACCTTTTTTTGGGTAGGCTCCTGACCAAGCCATTTTGCAAGGCAATAATTTGTGGTGTCAAAAAATTGCTTGTACAAACCACATGTAGATGTCATATAGAACCAGTAAAGAAAACCACTTTCTATAATAGTTTATGTAGATTCTGCATTCTTTTGGATTACATTACTACTGTGTGCTGATGTCACCCAGCTATATTTCCTGATGGACAGCTGGCCGGGCACTGTCCCAGATACCTTGACTGTGTGCTTGGGAGATGTGGTGAAATGATTCAGATCTAGTCAACTGAAGTTGAATCCATCAAAGACGGAAGTCCTCTGTCTGGGTTATTGTAGCCTGAATCAGGATAGCCTACTTTCAACTCTTGATGGTGTACAACTTATTCCATCATCTTCTGTCAGGAGTCTGGGCATGAGCCTGGATTCCTTTTTTTCGTTGGAAGAACAGGCTATGAATACTGCCAGGGCAGTGTTTTATCATCTAACCCCACCCTCTTCAGACTCCGCCCCCAAAGTATCGAGGTATTTCCCAACCTGGAGCTGGCAAACCTATTGATGACCCAGAAACAAAGTGACAAACATATGGAAGGACTGTGTCCTTCCGTAGGTCCTGGTGCATCAACTACAGTAATAAGGCAGACATCTTTTGGCTAGCTCACCTGTTAGGGCGGTTTATCTGTCAATGACCAGAGCCCAGGCCTTTCCTATCGTGGCTCTGTGGAACAGGCTCCCTGAAGAGGTGAGGGGGCCCCCTCCTTGGAGAACTTCTGGAGGTGCTGCAAGGCCTGACCATTTGCTAGGGTTTTGGAGGGAGGCTGAATTGGCAGCTTTTTAAGAGGAGAGGGGAGAGAGATTTGGGGTTTATTTTATTTTTTGCATTCTTGAAAAAATTTTAAACTATTATTGTAAGTCGCCTTGAACCGCGAGGAAAGGCAGGATATACATGTTTTTAATAAACAATTAAACTATTTTTCACAGGGCCTGGCCCATTCTTCTTCTTCTTGATTAATTAGAAACATTTCCATGCCACCTGCCTACCCAATTCAGGGTCCCGAAGGCAGCAAACATTAAGCAACTTCAAACATTTTAAAATTTCAGACAATAAAAAGCATAAATAGTAGGGAAGAAGAGAGGGCAGCTGTGAGGGAGGAGCAGGGTTGCCAAGTGCCCAGTGGTGGCAGGTAAAATTTCGCCAATCCACCGACCAGCTGAGGGCAGGCAAGCAATGTGTGCATGCGCGCCCACGTGACGTTCCTACATCACTTCTGGGTTTACCGGGAAGTGACACGGACACTGGAAACCATAGAGTTTTGGCAGAGCTTGATAGAGTGTCTGTGTCACTTCTGAGTAAATCCAGAAGTGACGTAGGCACGTTGCCCGGGACGCACACACACATCGCATCAGGCGGGCGGGTGCATTGTGCCAGGTGTGCGCGCGCACGCCACACACCACAGAAAAGCTCCTGCCAATGGAGCTGCAGGACCTGGTAAGCCTAGGGAGGAGCCATCCAGCAGCCCAGTAGGAAGGCAAGGGAGGACCAAATCACCAAGGCTGGGTATACCCAGGGAGAGTGTGGGGTTTTATGGAGCTTTAAAGGCAGATTCCTGGGAAAGGCCAAGGAGGAGAAGAGGACACCGCTCTGATGTGGCAAGAAGCGTGGTCTTGGGGAAAGGAGAAGGAATAAGGTGGTGCAACCCCCCTTCCCCATTCTGAGGCCTGCGGAGACCCTGCCCGAGACACCGACAAGCCAGTGTACGGCAAGCCAGAGGAGCCTAAGAGGGAGGAGCTTCACATTAGAGTTATTAAAATAATTTCTCTGGATTCCTCTATACTTGGTTTCTCACTGAAATCCAGCAGTCTGTTTCTTTTCATCTTTTCTGGAGTGTGGAGTCAGTTTCTGATCAGTTCTGTTCTGATCAAAGAGAAGTTCAAAAAGAGGAGGGGGAAGGAAGAGACCTCCTGCAAAATTTCACTCTGTTGATACTCAAACCTTCATATCCTCCTGTGGGAGCACCACCCTGTGGCGTGTAACATAAAACCACTGCAAGGGCTGAAGTTACAAAGGGGTACATGGATTTCTCTTCAGAGAGAAATGAAAGAGAAATCCCTCTTTTCAAAGAGAGAAAAAAGAGAATAAGAGGGATCCAAAGCCATATCTAAAAAAGTGGATTTTGGACAAAGAAATCCCCTTCCCCATAACAACACTAGCACTCACACACATACACGGAGGAATGTGACCCTGCTTTGGAGATCTGCCAGAAGAGGTTTCATCTCTCTATTTTTAAGAAATAACAAAACATAAGGCTGTACCTTCTGTTCCAGCTGACTCTGATTTTAATCTTCCAGGTTCTGCTCTTGTCCATCAGGGTGTGACCCTAACTCTAACTCTGGAAGTCTTGTATTAAACTGCAAACTTTTACTACTATAGACATTTTATGCAGGGTCGTTTCCCCATGGTCACCCCCATCAAGTGCTTCAGGGCTTCCTTTTGATTATGCATGCCTTTTCCAACTGTCAGAGGTCGCCTCACTCTCCCCATGCGTTTTGCCCACATTTTCCAGATTCTGGCTAAAACAGCATCTGGAAAACATGGGCAAAACATGCAGGGAGAGCGAGGCAACCTCTGACAGGCAGATAAGGCATGCATAATCAAAAGGAAGCCCTGAAGCACTTGACGGGGGTGACCATGGGGAAAGTCCCTGCATAAAAGGCCATAGTCAATGAACTTATTTTGTTGACTGCAAAATCTTTTCCACCCAACTAGGACAGCTTACCTTCTTTTGATAGTGCTTTTCTAACTTTAACAGCTAAGCAGTACACAAAAATTTAACAGAGGAAGCATTCCACATTGCTGCTAAGGTTGCCAACTGGCCAGTAAAAAGTGACCTGTCCCTTTAATAGAATTCTGATGGGTGGAAACGGGCAATTGGTGCTTTCCATGAAGTTAAGTAATATCACCTTGATAATTGCTTACAGATCAAACTGATATTAAAGGGACAGCAAGAAGGGCCAAGAGCCCCATGGTGCAGAGTGGTAAGCTGCAGTACTGCAGTCCAAGCTCTGCTCGCGACCTGAGTTTGATCCCGACGGAAGTTGTTTTCAGGTAGCCGCCTCAAGGTTGACTCAGCCTTCCATCCTTCTGAGGTCAGTAAAACGAGTACCCAGCTTTCTGGGGGTAAAGGGAAGATGACGGGGGAAGGCACTGGCAAACCACCCCGTAAACAAAGTCTGCCTAGGAAACGTCGGGATGTGACGTCACCCCATGGGTCAGGAATGACCTGGTGCTTGCACAGGGGACCTTTACCTTTTTAAGAGGGGCCAGTTTAAAAGTTGGCTACTGTCATTGTTTCACCTCTGTGCCATCAACTTGTCCTCCACTACTTCATATAGTGTGAATAGTGCTGCTTTCTCTTTTGCAGAATCAAATTTGGCTTCCTTGTTGTGAACTGGAGAATTTATGATGGAAAATCATTTCCTTGGGTGTTATCTTCATGTTCATATCCTCCTCTCTTCAACCTTACTCTCTTTATACAGCAGATATACAAAACCCTGCCTAATCCTACTGACTTTTATTGATTCTCCACTTTCTTGAGATGCCAGGAGCATTTACCAGTTCCTATCAAGTTTATGCCAGATACACAGGGTTAACATTTCCATGAACAGCTGTTGCTAAGCTTATGACAGTAGGTGCCAAATGTCTTTTGGAAGCAGCCCAGGGAAAACCAGCACTTAAGCAAAGACAATAAAACAGGGGCTAGGCAAATATTCAGGAGAGCCTCTCTACTTGGAATTAACCAAATTTAAGAGTATTTACAAAGTATGTGTTATATCAGTAGTACTTATTAGTAGTACTCAGCCATGTTTGTACTGACTACATAAGTGTGATCTTAGAGGAAAGTAAGCAGTGTATGATAAGGCCAGAAACAATTAAATAATTGCCAGTTCACGCCAATCAATGTACTTTTCAAATGCTTTAAGAAATAAAAAAGATTAATATATTTGACCAACAACCTCCCTTTTCACTTGAGGACTTGCAATGGATTCTTTTTGTCTTGTTTACTTCGGTTCATTTTCCTGCACGTATATTATACCACATGATGATTCCATGCCTCCAATCAACCCCTTTGAATTGTATTCTGCAATTTTCATTTAGTTATTTCCAATGCTTGTTTGGTTGTTAAGTTGTACATTTCTTTTGGGCATTCCATATGGTAAATGCCTTGGCAGCCTTGGCACGAGGAGCCAAACTAGACGTGGCAGCATCCCTGAGATCACTACGGGGACACCTCCGCCATGTTAGGGATGAAATCTCCTCTGTTTACAAACACTGTGGGATCCTGATTGGGACTCCATTGGCAGGGGAAGGAAGCCTGTTCCCCCACCGGGTGCTGGTGGTTTGGACTCTTGAAAACAGTGCAGGTGGAACCAGAGCTCCTCCTCCCTTCCCCATGCTCACAGCATCTATAAACAAAGGAAAGATCATCCCTAAAATCACGGAGGCGTCCCTGTGGTTGATTTAAGGGTGCTGTCATATCTAGTTCTGCTCTAGTAATCCTAGAATAAGTGAGAATCAATGGATCTATCTATCTGTCTGTCTGTCACCCTGACCTGGATACCCCAGGCTAGCTTGATCTAGTCAGGTCTTGGAAGCTAAGCAGGGTTGCCCTGGTTTGGATGGGAGACCACCAAAGAAGTTCAGGGTGATGATGCAGAGGCAGAGGCAGGCAGTGCAGGAGACCTCTGTAGTCTCCTGTCTTGAAAACCCTATGGGATTGCCATAAGTCAACTGTGACTTGATGGCACTCTGCACATCTATCTATCACATTTTTATCCCACTTTCTCCCAGGAGCCTTGGGCATTGTGCATGCTTTCCTCCCTTTTGTTTTATGTGAAATTGATTATATTGGGGCCCAATAAACATCTGTGGAAGGGTCTGGTTCCAGTCTAATGCATGGCATACAGACAGCTAAAGGATGGTGCAAACAGCACAATTACCCTCTGCACTCAGGCTAGCCTTTCTTAATAATTTTTTTTCAGCTGGGCAACACTGTGCTGGTTGAAGGTAGCCACATCCTCAAACATTCTTTACAAATCTCCCATTTACCACTTATCAGGGAGCAACACAATAGACATGGCAATAGTGTCTCAGCCTACACAGGCTATATGTTTGCTAATCTTCAGGCAATTGGTCAAGCCAGCCCCATCTGCTACTTTGTCTTTGTCTTTCCAGCTCAAAATAGGCACCAAACTCTAGGCAGATTGAATGTTCAACTGAATTTCTCCCTCTTGTAGTGGGCCAAGCAAATTTTAAAGTTCTCTCCTCCAATCACATAATTGTCATGTATATTTTATGTTCACTTCATGGTTTCTTTGAAGGATGATTCTGATACAATTTTTTTTTCATGCTTTCGGCAACAGTCACAGGTTAATTCAAATGCAAATATTATGTGAGGGATACAAAGCACATACGGTTATTGCATTTTGGCATAAAATTTTCCCTACATGGATTTTCTCCCAGGATGAACAATATATGCTAGAACCAACCCAGACTTACACAAATGGCTAGATTACAGAGGTCATTGTGCTAGTAGCTCTGCACTGATCAATCTGGCCAAATAATATAAGTTGCCGTTTATCCTGATTCATCCTGAGTCACCCGTAGTCCCTTGACATTTTGCTTGCTTTATAATCTGCTACATATTCTCTTCTGTTACAGATGTGCACAAATTTGGATGCTGACCATTGCCTGTGCTGGATACCCAGGTAAACAGAAATTGTTAAGTCAGATTGCCATGTTCCCTAAGGGACTCATTTGCCATGATGTAGATGCAGCCTTAGGGCTGAACAGGAGCAGGTCGATGTTCATGTACGTGCCACCCTCCCTTGCTGGAAGAAACTATCTGCTTTGTCCTGGGATAGCCGATCTGATTAGAGAAATGTACCTGTGCACACTGATTGCTCTCACTGGCGGGCTCCATTATTTTTCTTTGGCAATTACCCTGAGGTAGCTGCCATCACTTTCTGGGTTAATCTAAAAGTATGAGATCATTATTCCTTTCCCACCCTCCCTGTCCCTTAGCAGATTTTTCCCCTTTACCTTGAGTGTGAGCAAATATACATCAGACACAATTTATAGACAGGTGTACAGCTCCCCAAAAGCAAACGAACTGGTCGGTACAGCAACAAAAAGTTGAATTTTAAAGTGTGTCCAATCCCTGAATGTAATCAGCATTTTAGGCACTTTTCAGTCCATTATAGAAACTTGTGTATTTATAGTGATAAAGCGTTCCAACCTATAAAGAAGTGAGCAAAAGGGGGGAAAGGACTAAACTATTAAGCATATGAGCTTTCCAAACTGTATAGTAATTTTGCTTCAGATGTAAAAGGCAGATTACTTTGTGACAGCTGGCTTGTAAGTGCATTAAATGGACAGAGGCAAAGAGAGTGTCCTTCAAGATGAATTTCTTGTCGTCTTTTCTTGTGGAAAGAGGTTTATCCCATCCCTTCAAAATCTGTAGGGTATCCTATTTTTTTTTTAGTCTGAAAAATATATTTGGTTTTCTTTGAAGATGAATAAAACTGGGATGCTATTATATTCAGTTCCTACTTTGCAGCATCCAGAAATTCCTTTGCTATTAATACGCCAGAGAAACAGATTTCTTTGATTTTTTTCCATTTAGAAGATCAAAAGCTGTCAGAAATTGTTTCAAAAGAAAAATAAATCTTTGAGAAGTTGGATTTGAAATAATGAGTCTCTAGCATGTTGCCTATGTGGTATGTTTAATGGTAGTTGCTATAATTTTGTAGTGTGTCCTGTTACAAGCTATGTTCACTTCTATTAGACATTTCAATCAAATTCTACCATTGTCTTTTTCTTGTAGGTGTAATATTTGGATAGGAATGAAATGCCAAGGATTATTTTAAAGTGTGGCTTAGTGATTAAGACTATTTCCATCTCAGATGCTTTTTTTTTTTAAAACTGCTTGGAATTTTTCTACCAAACATTGCTGCGGAAGCTTAATTTCATTCTGGTTTATAGAGCTCTTTTTATTTCATCATTAACATTTGGATGATAAGTAAAACATCAAACTTCAAATGCAAAAGGAAACAAAATGACTCTGATATTTTCTTCTCTGCTGTGACATGTTACTGGCTAGACTCGAGCATGGTATTCATAGACAGTCATCTTGAATGTTAACTTTAGCTGCAATCAAGCTGGCTACACAACTCCTGGGATAACATCAAACTCTATTTTTTTTAATGTGCATTTAGCTGACATACCCTGATTAACGATAACCCTATGTAACATGGCTGGAAGAGATTGTTAGTAGAAGAATACCAAATTCTGAAAAGTTGACATTACCCCCTGCTGCAAAGAAGCTTGAACTTATATAGCCCTTAATCAGTTTATCTGAAGTGCATTTGTACATGGCTATATTGGAGATAATTGTTTAGGTTAAAATAGGCTGTCTGTAAGAGAATGGGGTTTTTAGGAGTAGTTGGGGCATTTGATCTCACTATCTCCAGCACTAATTGTCATTAAATCTGTCCCTACACTTAAAATGTGCCTGGGTCACAGGATGCTTATTTTAAAATTTATACTCGGTTGTGATTGGGAATGGGATTTTGAATAAGAAATCTACCTTGCTCCTCATGTCTATCCTTTGCATACAATCCATGCTACATGGGCCCAATTGTGCCCACTCAAGTTGAAACCAAAATCCTTTGAAATCAATAGAACAATAGTGTACCGTTAAGTGCTTAAAGGTCACAGTCATGTACACATTCATTTACAGTAAGCACCACTGAACATATTTCTGTGAAAGCATTCTTAGAATCAGGCTATGAAGAAGAAGAAGAAGAGTTGTTTTTTATATGCCAACTTTCTCTACCTCTTAAGGAAGAAGCAAACCAGCTTACAATCACCTTCCCTTCCCCTCCCCACAACAGACACCCTGTGAGGTAGGTAGGACTGAGAGAGTGTGACTAGCCCAAGGTCACCCAGTACGGTTGCCAACTGCCAGGTAGTAGCAGGAGATCTACTACTAATACAACTGATCTCTAGCCAATAGAGATCAGATCACCTGGAGAAAAATGGCCGCTTTGGCAATAGAACTCTATGGCATTGAAGTCCCGCCAGTCCCCAAACCCCGCCCTCCTCAGGCTCCGCCCCAAAAATATCCCACCGGTGGTGAAGAGGGACCTGGCAACCCTATCACCCAGCTGGCTTCATGGGTAGGAGTGGGGAAACAAATCCAGTTCACAGATTAGCATCCACCCTCATATGGAGGAGTGGGGAGTCAAACCCGGTTCTCTATATCACAGTCCATTGCTCCAAACCACCGCTCTTAACCACTACATCACGCTGGCTCTTAAACATTCTTAACCACTACACCATGCTGAGTGTAATGGGGTTCAACAGGTCTGACAGATCAAGCCTCTTCCTGTATAGTTAGATGATGGAGTACCATGCCTGTTACTCCCAAGTAACTGCACATGGAATTGCAGTACCACACATCTAGCTTTCACTAGTTGTACCCCTGGTTGTGGTATACTTGATAAACATATTGAGCATGAAACTGGTTCTAGATTGGCTTTTGGTTTCTATATCTTCATTTTTATACCACCCTTCCTCCAACAACTTCGTACATGCTTCTCCCCTCCCCTATTTTATTGTCATGAGAACCATATGAGATTAATTAAGATGAGAGAAAGTGACTGACCCAAGTGTACACAACTGCTTTGAGGCCGCAGGAACTGAGCTAGTGCCAGACTAGGGTTTTACCAGTCTTAGTTTGGCACTCTAACCACTCCATCACACTGTTAACCTAGTCTGGGGATTGATTTGGTCAGCTGAATTTTAAGATATTTTAATGACATCTGTAAAAAGTAAGGCATACTGTCAAATGACTTCTCATCAAAGGAGCAAAAAATTTATTAAACTGGTGAAAATATTTGGTTGTATGTACGCATGCTGAATTCTTTTTCATGCCAAATTTAAAACAGTCAGTGCTTCACAAAGCAGCTGCTATTTAAACTGCCAATAATGTTTAACATGAATTTGCACACCACTACCTATCCTCGTACTGTATAATTTATAACACTAAGCCCTTTCAATACTCCAAAATGCCAGATAAACTTTTCTCATTTGCTCTTAATTTGGTCACGCAGGATAATACCAACATCTGAAGGCTCTTTAAACTGCTTTTTTAAAAATGCATTCCTGAAAGCACCACCAATGCTACCTCTGCTTCTTGTCATCTCCCATAATTATTTCCAATCCAAAGCGGTCCCTTAATGCGCTTATTAATCTGGCATTCTCCTCAGTGTGAAGCACATTCAGCTCTATTAATTTTTAAAAACCCTTTTTTTATGGGGGACTGCAGATGCCTGGCTATTACTGAAAAGCTATTAGAAGTTAACACCTTTCTCTCCCCAGGGACTGGCAGCATCCTAGGCCTCCAAATGCCACCCTATTTTACATTATCAGCTGCTAAGACTAAGTATTAAAGACTTTTTTTATAAACTTCTGAACTGCTAATGCTATTATTAGCTAATGGCAGAATTCTGCATAGCATTTAGATACATATACTGGGCATATAGAAGCAAGCAGAGAGTGGTTCCCCCCCCCCCCCCGTATTTATCTTCCCTTGAACAATGATGCTGCTTTTCCTTCCCTTTCATTACAGAAGGATTCTCTCTGGAGGTTTATGCCATCTATATTATATTTCCAGAAGCAAAGAGATTCTTTAGGCTGCTTCTTAAATCTTTGTATTTATCCCTATGCTAATTCTAGCCACTTCAAAGACTTCAGGATATGCATACCTAATAAAATCACATAATAGATCATTTACACGGGTCAGGATCCAGAGCCCTATGTATGGGCTTACAGTGTTTCTACATGCTTGGGGAGGGAGCTCTCTTTACACTACACGGACCTCATGGTGTATTAGATGCTGCTACAAATTGTTCCATAGCTCTTGAGAAGCTCCATAGGTAGAGACTTGTAGGGGGATAGGTGTAAATTTAATCTAGCCATTTTATTTTGATGCCATCTTTCCTCTAAGGAGCCCTGTGGGGTACATTGGGCTGTGATAGCGTGACTGTCCCAGGGTCATCCAATGGTCATCCATTGATGCTTGGAAACTATTTAAAACCACACTAATTGAACACATGAAGCTGCCTTATACTGAATCCGACCCTTGGTCCATCAAAGTCAGTATTGTCTACTCAGACCAGGAGCGGCTCTCCAGGGTCTCACATAGAGGTCTTTCACATCACCTACTTGCCTAGTCCCTTTAACTGGAAATGCCGGGGATTGAACCTGGGACCTTCTGGTCTTTCACATCACCTACTTGCCTAGTCCCTTTAACTGTAAATGCTGAGGATTGAACCTGGGACTTTCTGCATGCCAAGCAAATGCTCTACCACTGAGCCATGGCCCCTCCCCTACTCCCCAGTCTTCTGGTACACTCAGATAGAATGCATTCCCCATGTTAGGGGAGATGGCAGACAAGCTTAATGAATTTTTTTTGCGTCTGTGTTCACTGTGCAAAGTGTGGGGCATGCACCCAAGCCACAGCCAACTATTTTCAGGAAGGGAATCTGAAGAACTGAGTCATTCTGAGGTGATGAGAGATGAAGTTCTAGACTTATTGAGGAAATCAAAACCTGTAAGTCTCCAGGTCCTGATTGCATACACCCAAGAATTCTTAGGGAACTCAATGGGAGATTGTTGATTTATGAACCTGGGCATGTAACATCACTAAATTCAGCTGCTGTATCAGAAGACTGGAGAGTAGCAAATGTTACACCAATTTTTTAAAAAGGGGTCCAGAGGGGAACCAAGAAATTACAGGTCCGTCAACCTAACACTTGTCCCAGGCAAATTAGTAGAAACTGTAGTCAAAGATAGAATCATTGGGCACACAGAGGATCAAAGCCTACTAGGGGCAAATCAGCATAGTGTATGCACAGGGAAGTCCTGCCTCACTGACCTTTCAGAGTTCTTTGAGAAAGTGAACCAGCACATAGATATTGGTGACCCAGTAGACATTATATACTTGGACTTTCAAAAGGCTTTTGACATGTTAGTTCCCCAAAGACTCCCGAGTAAACTGAGCAGACATGGGATAAGAGGAAGGGTTCTCTTATGGATTAAAAATTGGTTAAGTGACAGAAAGCAAAGAGTAGTAATAAAAAGACAGTTCTCATAATGGAGGGAAGTAAGCAGTGGGATCCCACAAGGATCCGTATTGGGACCAGTACCAATTAATTTGTTCATAAATTATCTGGAACTTGGGCTGACTGTCAGACTCTCTGACACTGACCAGTGTAGTGGACGAGTTTGCAGATGACAAAAATTATTCAGGATAGTAAAAATGAAGTATGACTGTGAAGAGGTTCATGAGGATATCCACCAGTTGTGTGAGTGGGCAGCAATTTGACAAATGAAGTCTAGTGTTGGTAAGTGTAAGGTAATACACATTGGAACAAAATATCCCAACTTAAAGTATATACTAATGGGGGTCTGAACTTGCTGAGACTGACAGGGCAAGAGATCTTGGGGTTGTAGTAGATAGCTCAATAAAAGTGTGAACCAAGTGAAACAGTGAAAAAGGCAAACTCTATGTTGGAGATGATTAGGAAAGGGATTGAAAATAAAGCAGCAATATTATAATGCCCCTGTACAGATCTAAGGTGCAACCTCATTTTGAATAATGTGTGCAGTTCTGGTCACTATATCTCAAAAAGGACATTGCAGAGCTGGAAAAGCTACAGCAGAGGGCAACCAAAATGATTAGGAGGTTGGAGCACCTTTCCTATCAGGAAAGGATAAAGAGACTGGGACTTTTCAATTTAAAAAAGAGAAGACTAAGGGAGAACATGATAGGGGTTTACAAAATTACGTGTGAGGTGGAGAGAGTTGACAAAGAAAAGCTTTTCTCCCTGTCCCCAAATACTAAAACTCAAGGGCAACTAATGATGCGGCTGGGTGGTATACTCAAGACAGACAAAAGGAAATACTTCCTTATATTATAAGTGATTAAAATGTGGAATTTGCTGGATCTAGTGATAGCAACAGAAACATAGATGGCTTTCAAAGGGGATTACACAGATTCATGTATGATAGGTCAATCAATGGATATTAGCCACTGTGACTAAAAGGAACCTCCACATTCAGAAGCAGTCCTCTGAATCCCAGAGCCAGGAGGCATCAGCATGGTGTCAAGATCTGCACGTTTTTCACATGTAGAAATTAGCTGATTAACGGCTATCATTCACACAGCATACTTTGCATCTCAAAATAATAAAGATCCTGCTCCAAACACTTTAGAAAGTCAGTCACTGACTAACTGGGCTTTGAGTTGGGACCATATTGTGGACAAAGAAGTATGTAGTGAGCAATCCTAAGCAGGTCAACTCAGAAGTAACTCCCATTTTATTCATTGGGGATTACTCCCAGGAAAGGGTTCTTATGATTGCAGCTAAAATGTTGTATTTGGGATCCAGGATCATATCCCTGCTCAGATTTTAAATTACTCTAGAAGCCTTGGTAAGGAACAGCCTTCAAAGCAAATCTACTTCACAGGTTTATTAATGTATAATGTAATAAGTAAATGTACCCCAAAAATGTAAAATATCATGTAAAATGTAAAACTAGTACTGAAGTCTTCTACATATATAAGCAATTTATTGATTAACTTATTGATTGATATAAGCAATTTATTGATTAGCATATTGATAACTTATTGATTAATAACAGAGTGGTTAAGAGCATGAAGTCTTAGCTCAGACATTCTTTCCCTGAAGAAGAGTTGGTTTTTATATGCTGACTTTCTCTCCCACTTAAGGAAGACTCAAACCAGTTTACAATCACCTTCCCTTCCCCTCCCCACAACAGACACCCTGTGTTGTAGGTGGGACTGAGAGAGTGTGACTAGCCCAAGGCCACGCGGCTGGCTTCATGTATAGGAGTGGGGAAACCAACCCGGTTCACCAGATTAGCCTCCACTGCTCATGTGGAGGAGTGGGGAATCAAACCTGTATCTCCAGATCAGAGTCCACCGCTCCCTGGATGGTCTTAAGCACACCCCTCCCCGATTTATAATATGAAGCCCGTCTCCATTCCATCTGCTACAGGGGTATAAGAATACTGTAGAGATACTGAGCAAGTTTATGAAATGCTCTGAAAGGTTAGGAAAACTACTGCTGTGGTATTATTACTAGCAGACAGGGAGTTTATTATTACTTGCATTCTGAAGTTTCTGCAAGAAGGTTAGAGCACCACAGGTGGCGTTTCCTGTCATGACCCTCTTCTGGAAGGCCTTTGAGTGCATGTCATGCGTATCAATGTCTGAGTTTTTCATGCTGTTGTACTTTTTACTGATTTTTAAAGCTGTCACTGATTATTTTGTTTTACATTTCACCACTGATAAGAAATCTTCAGTCTTTGTTCAAGAAAAAGGCAGCGAGTGGAGTGGAATACCCTCAGATAAATATCCGAAGATAGCACTGTAAATCAGCGTTTGGCTTGTCCATGGCAAATGATATGCCCCAGGCTCCTTCTAGATTGCCGGCAACAGCTCTCTAGGAATTTTCCTCCTTCTATGAGCACATATGGGGAGGAGGAAGCTGATTTTTTAAGGGAATAGTGTTGCAAACCAACACTGATGTGACTCTTTTCCTCCCCCACAGACAAGTGCAAAGGCCAACACTGCCATTGTCTCTTGAGCAAACAAAAAAACCACAAAATAAGTGACTTATTTGAGGAGGATTTTTCTTATGCAGATGGGCCAAGGCTTTGGTTCTCTCTCAAAAAAATGGATCTCAAAAACACAATTATAAAGTGGCATTTCTGAGATAGGAGCAATTGTTGAGAATGGCATTTTTTAAACAGCTTTGTGCCTGGGCTATTCATCTGTGAATCACAGTGCTGTGGAAAAAATAGGATAGTGTTCAATCTGCAGTTATGAGTTGTTGTGTTTTTGGCTACTTTTGAGGAGGGCTTTAAATCAAAATGTTAAGAGCTACTCCACATTGTATTTTTAAAAAAACAAGTAGGAGCTCTGCCTTGAGTTAGTTTCCCCACTTTATGGATCTGAGTCACTGTAAAAAGTCCTCCCCCATAGTTGATCAACATTTATTTAAATAGTCAACCAATAATTCATCTCACAGTTTGGATTTAAGCATTTTGAATTTGGACTGATGTGGTACCCCCTTAATCTGACCCCCAGTTCATGCTTTCTGGGCCTTTTCCTTTGAGACGAGCATAGGACCATCTGTGGAAATAAAATTTAATTAAAAAACCAATGACAAGTAATCACTTCTCAGTATGAGAATAAAGTGTGTAAGTTATGTATCTCCTCAAATACTGGCTCTAACTATTTCATGAAATGTTTGAAAGGTTAATATAGACATTGATTTCAGACAGAAGACGAATGGGTGTCTTTCACACAGAAATGATTTCCTGGCGTTTTCTCATTGCCACTGCAGCTTATGTATGCAGGAGCAGTGGGGCTTCCACAAAGTGGGTTTTCCAATGTCTTCCCTGCCCCAGTCCCCTGCAGTAGCCATTTCCCCCTCTGTTACTGGGGAGTTTTAGAGGGCTTTAAAAAAGCTAAGCAATTCCTAGAGCGCAGCAACATTTTGAAAGCCAGCATGATGTAGTGGTTAAGAGTGGTGGACTCTAATCTGGAGACCCGTGTATGATTCCCTGATCCTCCACAGGAAGCCTGCTGGGTGACCCTGGGCTAGTCACAGTTCTCTCAGAACTAGGGTTGCCAGGTCCCTCTTCGCCACTGGTGGGAGGTTTTTGGGGCAGAGCCTGATGAGGGCAGGGTTTGGGGAAGGGAGGGACTTCAATGCCATGGAGTCCAATTTGCAAAGTGGCCATTTTCTCCAGGTGAACTGATCTCTGTCAGCTGGAGATTAGTTTTAATAGAAGGAGATCTCCTGCTAGTACCTGGAGATTGGCAACCCTACTCAGAATTCTCTCAGCCTCACCTACCTCACAAGGTGCTCATTGTGTGTGGGTGTGAGGGGGAAGGTGATTGTAAGACACTTTGAGACTCCTTACTGTAAAGAAAAGTGGAATATAAAAAGCAGCTCTTCTTCTTAATGATCAATCTACTAGGTCCTCTGAATTTCTAGCTTTCATTTAAAACGTCTTTAACCATTTTCATTGCAGAGATATACATTTCCTCTTATATCTGTGCAAACAAAAATATAGAATTTCAGAAGACCTGGTAGTTTGATTGTTATAGCTACATAGTGATCTAACAATTGTCAATTTAAAAAACAACAACGGTGGTGGAGAGAATGGCAACAGCAGGGCATTGGGGCCAATAGCTCCCAGTGTAGATCAAATAGTTGGTGTGAACCAGACCCTTGGTCCATCAAAGTCAGTATTGTCTACTCAGACCACCAGCAACTCTCCAGGGTCTCAGGCAGAGGTCTTTCACCTCCCCTACTTGCCTAATTCCTTTAACTGGAGATGCCAGGGATTGAACCTGGGACCTTCTGTATGCCAAGCAGATGTTCTTCCACTGAGCCATGGCCCCATGCTGGCATCCAAGGGGGTGTTCCTAGGGTGTTCTCAGGGGCGGAGCTGATATTAGTCAGTTTCCAAATCCCTTTTGGCCTGGGAATTCCCCTCTATGCTGTAGCATTGTACACCAGCAAAAGTACTGGCATAGCCCTGTGAAACTCCATGAAGAAGTTTCACAGGTTTGTATTTTTAAATACTTTATTTTGTGTTTTTTCTGGCTGGGAAGCCTCTGAGGAGATGGTGCCACTGCACTCTCCTGGCCGTCAACTAACTACCCTCCCTTCAGGAATGGGCTGCTCAAGGTGATCCATCAGATCATCTTGATCTGGAAAATAGAGTAGGCTTCTCCATCCAGATGCCTATGTCCCAATCCTGCAACTCCTTGTAGATGGTGCTATACATTTATTGTATGCATGATAGGCACCCCTACCGAACCTCTTATTTCATAGGCCAAAATCATATGTTCATTGTTAAAGACAGCGATGCTGAGGTTTGCAATCGCAGATCATCTTTACTATATAACCATCTAAAAAATTCAGAAACTGGATAAATGCAGATTTTAAACTGCCTATTTGATTTTCATACATACTTACCAACAACAGGATTGGGGCTGAAAGCACCTTGTCATAGGTAAAACTGGTGACAGAAGGTGATAGAACTTGATGTGAGAGAATGATGAGTGTTGATTATGTCCCATCGTGCACTTCAAATGGGGAATCAGCATGGTCAAAGCTGACCATGCCAACCACCTTTTAAGTTTTTCCTTCCCCAGGTGTTGGATGTAATGCTTCTTTTGTTCCATACTGCACTTTTGTACATTTGTGGATTGCATCTAGCAAAAAGAGAATATCCTACTTCCCTGGGTCACTGTAGCTGAATCTGGGTGCCCATCTCCACATTTTTCTTGTTTGTATTAAGCTGACACAGTGTACATCTGCTTGTTTAAATGTGTAGCTTCCACTGTCCCATGGCAGGTACCAGTAAGTTCAAAACTTGCATCGAAAATGTATGTTTAAAAGCTACACCATTCATTTGTGCACTTGAAGATTTAGGGTAGTAATAATGTTCAAACTTAGACTGGAAGAATGACAGCTGAAATTACCCTTTACAGCACATTTAAAACTTTTGAGGGGAAGACAAAAGGACAACAGCCAGGGCACTCTGACCTGAACATTTCAAAAGAAAATAACAGCTACAGAGCAGCTTAAATAATGTTAAGGTTTGACTGTCGAAGTTGAAGTCCAAACTTGCATCTTTCGACCAAAACAACTTCTACATCTTCTCCATGCAGTAATTAATGTAATTTTGATCTCCTCTCCCCTCCCCCTTACTATTATTCTTAAACTATGCCCTTTCTTTAAAAGCTGTGAAATCAGAGAGCAGAACAACTTGTTTGGAAACTCTTTTTTTTTTTGCTTCTGCAATAAATAAGAACCTCTCCCTAGCTGAGCCAATTCCCTTTCTATTAAACAATATATTAATTGTCTAAAGAGAAGAATGGCCCTTTCAAATGAAGTGTAATTAGGTAATTATGTAATTAGCCTGTTTTCTAAAATGCATATTATGTGCTAAGTAGACCAGACTTGCTCCTTGATTGACATTTCAGTCTATCCTTCAATTATTCCATTGTTATAAATGTGCCCTATGAAAAGGAATTTCCTACAGCCCCAGCCCAGTGTCCACAAAACCCCCCAAAATTCCCAACACAGCCTAATAGACAGTGAACTACCTGCAGTATTGCTCAGATTTTTATGATGTTATCTAGAAATTGCCCACAAATATATTTTACTGTGCTGTTTAAATGGGAAGCTCTTGTGCTGGACCAGTGGTTGGCAAACTCATTAGTCAACAGAGCCAAATATCAACAGTACAATGATTGAGATTTCTTTTGAGAGCCAAATTTCTTAAACTTAAACTATATAGGTAGGTACACTGTTTATTAACTTAATAAACTTTAATTAAAGTTTTAAGTCTTAATTAAACTATGGGTACACTGAATAAAACTTGATATCATACTTAATAATGATCTTATTTATTGATAAAAATTAAATTGTAAGTAAGGTATCAATCATGACAATGACTGACAAACACTTAATGTGAACAATGGCCTTGCATCTCCCCGACCCCCACTGTTCTCTCGGCGGCCGCCCTGGCGCATCCCAGCCGCCTCAGCCTCCCATGCTCGCCTCTCGGCCTCCTCTTCCTTGCTGCCGCCTGGGCTCTTTCCTTCCTTCCCTCCCCGGCCGGCCTGCCATCTGCCCGTCAGCCCCTCATCAGCGCCTCGGTCTCCGAGAAGGAGGAAGAGGAGGAAGAAAAGGAGGAGGAAGATGGAGGGGTGTCCTCCCCCCCTCTCGCTGGCGTTATCCAGCGGCGGAAGGAAAGAGCAGGCCATGAGGGCGACACACTGGAGCTTGCAGGTGAGGAAGGCAGGGGAGGGTGTGTGTGTGCTGGATCGGGGCCTCCGATCCCTGGTGCTCGGGCCAGCACGTTGCAAAGATCCGCCCCCCCAGGCGCGGCGGCGGCAGCGGCTCTGGGCTGGTGGAAAGGCGGAGAACTTTTGCGGGACTTCTGCGTGCCAGGGCAGGGAAGGGATGCCAGACTCTCCTCCGCCGCGACGTGCAGCCCCGATCCTCCACCGAAGGAAGCCAGCCCCCCCCCCCGCGCCCTCCTCGCCCGGGGAAGGTGGCTTCTCTTGGGTGGGCAGCCGCGATCCTGCAGCCCAGAGCCGCACTCAAGGGGCTAAAGAGCAGCATGCGGCTCTCGAGCCGCAGTTTGCCTCCCCCTGGGCTGGACCATTAGCACACGTACACATTCTCAGCCTAACCTTCCTCACAGGATTGTTGTGAGGGTAAAATGGAAGACGGGAGAATGATGTAGCTGGTGGGTGAGGAGAGAAAGAAGCAGGAAAAGGGGAGAGGCTATGAGGGCTTACAGAGCAGGAAACAATGGGAGCGGGGAAACTCACATGTTCTTGTGGGTCTTGTTCAGCATATTTTCCTATAATAAAGAGAGCCAGCATGGTGTAGTGGTTAAGAGCGGTGGTTTGGGGTGGCAAACTCTGATCTGGAGAACTGGGTTTGATTCTCCACTCCTCCACATAAGCAGTGGATGCTAATCTGTTGAACTGGATTGGTTTCCCCATTCCTACACATGAATGACCAAGGGTGACCTTGGGCTAGTCACAGTTCTCTTGGAGCTCTCTCAGCCCCACCTACCTCACAGGGCATCTGCTGTGGGGAGGGGAAGGGAAGGCAATCGTAAGCCAGTTTGATTCTTCCTTAAGTGGTAAAGAAAGTTGGCATATAAAAACCAACTCTTCTTTTTCTTGATCAAAGTGAGGTGTTTTTCAACTCCCCTTCTGCTATTGCAGTTGTATATTTGTTTTTTGTTTTTGTTTTGCTGACAAGTCACAGCTGACTTAAGGTGACCCCATAGGGTTTTCAAGAGAAGAGACCTTCAGAGGTGGTTTGCCATTGTCTGCCTCCACGTCACACCCCTGGTATTCCTTTAAGGTCTCCCATCCAAATACTTGCCAGGATTGAGGCTGTGTGACTGGCCCAAGGTCACCCCACAAGTTTCCATGGCAGAGTAGGGATTCGAACCTGAGTTTCCCAGATCTTAGTCTGACACCTTAATCACTGCACCACACTGGCTGTCTGTATATTTGTTACTGAAATCTAATTCAGCAATTTCTCATGTGTTCTCTATTTCAAGTTCCCATTGTGAGAGAACTGATAACTCTTCGGATTGCCCCCTTTTAAAACCAGCCTCTGTTTGTAACATCCCCACCAGCACACTTCTGCTGTGTATATAAACTGGCTGAATGTCTTAAACTCCAATGCTTCTGATGAATTGAGCTCTGGCTCATGAGACCCTCTGTTGGAATACATTTCACTAGTCTTTGCGGTGCCACTAGGCTCCTGCTTTATTTAGTAATGAATAAAGGTTTACCAAGTATTTCCCATTTGTTGAATTACTAGACATGATGCCATTATGATTTATGCTAGGATAAAGGGATATTTCCGAGAAGGGACAGAAGAGGTACAAGCTAAGTGATACTTCATAGCATCAAGATTCCCTTTTCTCTAGAACTAAAATTATGTTCTAGTTTATCATTATTAACTCCAGCAAAGCTTGGGGTGGTGCACAGCTGATGATACTGTTTACCTAACCTCATCATATGCTGAAGGGGAAAATGCAGTCAGATTCAAGTAACTGCCATCTGTGCAGGTAGTAAAGGCATATTTCCCCCCTCACCAAAGGCGTAGTTCTTTTGGTTGTGATTTAGACAGTTGATATTGACAGAGGAACAGATAATAGTTAATTGGTGTCAAAGGCTGCATAAGAAAGTTGGCATCAGGCAGGCTAGATGTTACCTCACTGTAAAATAGCATTAAGTCATGGCAAATTATTGCTAGAAAAACTGATAGACTGAACATTTCTTTGAGAAGGTAAGTAAATATAGAAGGATTCTTCAAAAGGTAAGTAAATATAGAATGATTCTTCCTTCCTTCCTTCCTTCCCCACCCCCATCCCCATCATAGCTGTTGGTTCTAATTATATGTACTTTGCAAAACTGAATTTTCTAAAGAAAAGTTATATCATTAAAACCTTCATTGTATGTAGTAACTTGATACACTGTTGGAAAGTAACAACATCTCCATTATCCAGGGATTTTCCAACTTCATCCCAGTGGGCTTTCCAAACCCAGAGATTATCAGTCTATATTCATATTTGCATATAATAAATTCCATTTATCTCTATGGGCCTTCTGCATAAGCATGCTTAGGATTGGAAAAACCTATTGAAATATACAACAGGCTTTGTATTCCCAGCGATGTATCAAGAGTTTGAAAATGTTATTAAAAACATCGCTTTAAAAGGGTTTTTGGATACCACGGCTAATAAATGGTTGGAAGACGTCTTCACAGCTAAAGGGGCCAAACAAAGTGTGAACAGTATTTTTTATAACTTTTTCAAACTCTTAATACGTCAGTGGGAATACATAGCAAGTGCGAACAGTATTTTTAATAACATTTTCAAACTCTTAATACATCGCTGGGAACACAAAGTGCGGTAACCCCCAGGAAGAGGGTTCTGGTAGGAGTTTTTAATCTAGGTAACATGTGAGGGCTGGACTGTACGTTATACAGGTATACCTCGTTTTATTGCACCTCACAGATATAGCATTTTTGAGCAAGTCCGTTGGTACAATTTTCCCTACAGCATGTGCTCACTTCTTGTCTCTGTGTCACATTTTGGTGATTCCTGCAATATCTCAAACTTTTTCATTATTACAGTACATTTTTGAGACATAATGCTTTTGCACACTCCCATCCCTAAATTAGCATTATGAGGGAATCAAGGGAAGTAAGAACACCATACTGCACTCATAACACATAGTATTCTTTCTTTAGGCCTCATTAGATCTTGCATGGGTCGTGTTTTAAGGTGCCAGATGGGGTAAAGGGAGATTAATGCTTTAATAACCTGTCTTCCACAGTGATTGGTCTGCCAAGGAATCCTTACACATGCCAGGGGATTCTAAGGATGGTTCTAGGGCAACCATTGGGGCATGGAGAGAGTTGCCCTGTGAGCTCCTGTTGGCCGTCTTGAGTTGAGAGGAGGACTTAGAACTTGCATTGCCATTGTCATAAATGTCTATGCAGAATATGCAAAGCTATAGATGTTAGGCTTTCCTTTGCAGCTGTGTGCTCATGTATCAAACCACTATACATTACTTCTTCTTGAACAAAACCAGAACCTTTACTAATGAGATGAGAAGGGTTTTTTTAAACAAACAAACAAACAATGCCTTAAATCAGACAGTGACTTTCATACCATCTGCAGACCTGTCTATGACACGGAGCAGCCCAGTATCTATTTGCATAAGGCTTAGCACATCTGGGACATGACCCTCCTTTACTGGGTCAATATGCTTCATTTTAGCATATTTATTGAACTGTCACATCCTGCTCTTCTGCATCTAGCATTCTGCAATGCCACCACTTGAGAAGTTTTGATGCCAAATGCAAATCTCAGACTCATTGTCAGTATCACCGCTGCTGGGCTGGAGGGTGCCCCTCACGTGCCCAAGCGGTGTCCTGCATGGGGGCCCTTCATAGAAGAAGGGTTGGAGTCCAGGTTTTCTTATAAGAAATGGTTGGGGAGGGGTTGTTTTGACAGGTCTTGCTGAATATAGGATGGCTAATTGCATGCTATCTGCTAATGCCACCACAGATAAAGCAGCCTGACAGGATCAGGCTGCTTTAGTTTCACCCAGCAGTTCAAACATCTGCTCTTAAAGATTCCAAACAAATGCTTATATGCTAGATCTATGTATTCATGAGGCTATGTTCACAGACTGTACCATCATTAATATTAATGGTGCTCCAATAAATTTTAAACATGTCTTGGGAGAGTTTCAAGAAACATCACTAGCAGGAACACGACTAGTTCTAAAACATTAATTACTGGTATGAGGTTGTTGTTTTTAATAAGGTAGTCCAGGTATTAATGTGGCCTCCCATATTTTTACTCAAGAGAAGTCGATGTTCTTTTTCATCAACATACTCAAAAGAACAGGATCAAAGCAAAGACAACTCTCGTTTTATCTCATCCCAACCTGCCTTTGAGCCACATGTTATCAGCCAAGCTCCTAATGCACCCTTGTTTCTAAACTTCTCATTCTCCTACCGCCAAGAAAACTGTCCTCCCTGAATCATTACATGTTGTAAAAATATGAGATCTGCAATATTCATTGGCACCAGTGGGGCTGAACTGGTTTGTGAGTTGTATTTGCAATCAGTGATTTTCTTTCTACACAGAAACCATCCACAGGGCAACTCAGCAAGCTAAAGATATTGTTGGTCCATTAGATTATGAATCTAAGGTTGAGAACCACGGTTAACCAACCTTTTTGGTATGGTGACCCACAAGACCAAATTTACTTGGTATGGTGACCCACACAGAACCAAACCAAGCTTTTTTGGTGTCCTAAGTGAACTATGACCTTGGCACCCAACTATTCCAGCATTCCATTTTCTATAGTGGCCAACCAGGTATTTTGATAAACCAACAAAAATCACACAAAAAGCCCAGCTGATCCCAAACAAGTGGCATTCTGACATATACAGCCTTTGCATATGGAGGTTACACGCCAGCCTTTAACTTCTCTCTTCTCAATTACTCCCTCTAATCCCCTATAAGATTCTTAAAAAATCACTCTATTAACTATTAGGACACAATTTATTTGATTATTTCTCAAGTCAGCATTAATTGGTAAATTAATTGGATTTATTGTTCTATTTATTAGTTTTAATTCCATTTTATTTATATTTATTGTATTTTAAATGTATTTTTAAATGTTGTAAGCCGTCCCGAGTCCCCTGAGGGGATAGGGTGCGGGGTATAAATAAATTAAATAAAGAAACATGCATATTCAGTGAAGAAAAAATACTAATTAATGTACGCCATGGATGATTCTGTTTCCAGGGTCAGGTCTTGGTTTCCAAAATACAGATCAAAAATACAGATTGAGCACTGAAGTTGTTTCTTCTAGGAGCCACCTCACACATGATGATTTTCCAGTAGAGGTATTACAGCCCATTCCTGAGGATTGGGTTGAAAGTGTAGTGGAGGCAGTGTGACCCCACTGCCAGTATTACTAGACAGAAAAAGAGGCACTTACACTGGCGGAGGGGGCAGTTCCATCAGCGCCTGGGCACTGCGGAGCTGCACGGTGCTCCTCCGATGCCACAGCCTCTCTGGGACCTAAATCCCAGAAGAGACATGTGGCACCAATGTTGGGGGGCATTCCCCGGGCGTTCCCGGGGTGGAGCTGACTGTAGTCAGCTTCCTAAGCCCCTCCAGCCCAGGAACGCCCCCTCCAGCAACAGCATTGCTGGGCCAGATTTTTTTTTGGTGCAGCATCACTGTTTTCAATGGGGCTATTTTCCCCATTTTTAATTTTTTTAAAAAAGGCCTTTTTTTAGCCTTGCAGCAACCTCTTTGGAGGTGCTGCAGTGAAGCCTTGGCCACACAGTTCCTGGCTGCTGCAAGGCTGAGGAATGAGTTGCAAGTCTCCAAATGAAGAATTGCATGTGTAAAACTGCCAATACTCCAGACCAAGTATAGATATCTTCTGATATTATTTCCAACTCAAGATCTTTTTCACTGGAGGCTATTCCTGAATTTGAATCATGTAATGGCGACAGAACTTAGTAGTATATACATGAGTCCACTGCCTTTACTCTTTTTGTTCTAGATCATCCAGCTGGTCTTCAGAATTCTATAGACTAATGTGTTTTTGAAATGTTGGGGAAAACTTGCTTGTTGAAAGCAAACAGAAAGAAAACTGCTTGAATCTATCCCAGTTTTTTTAAAAAATACATCGGCCATTTTTGCATGGTAATTAGCAGCGCATTCCAGGCTGAATTGCCCCGCAGATTTTTTTTGAATTTTGCACGCTTAACCATCATTCCGGAAGTGACTGAGAAGCTGGTGCAGACCTGCTTCGCCTTACAAAAGAGTCCACTTAACGCGACCTTTTGTCTTTGCTCCGCCGCTGCTGGAAGAATAGCCAGAGGGAACCATGCAAAACAACAGCGGTGCGTTAGCTATGTACATGCAAAGGAACGAAGGAGCAGGCGAGTGGGGGGTGGGTGGAATTTCTCCTTTTGCATCAGAACCGTGAATAGGCATTTTTAAAGTCTCATATTTAAAAAGAGCTTTGAATGAGCTTCAAAATTGACCATGCATAAATGTCTCTAAGATGTTCCAGTTTCTTGAATCTTACTTTTAAGCCTCTAAGATTGGAACTAGATGCTGTAGCAGACACCAGGTTGCTGTGAAAGCAGGCGTCTCATGTTTTCTTTTCCTCCTCTCTGCTGTAATGTGTATTAAGGCAAGATGTGTGAGGTGAAATTGTTAAATTGCAAGTTTGCCTGCCCACACTCCACCTCATTGACTGCTGGGGTGTAGGGAAACTGGTAGCACTTTGACGTCGTGGCATATGTTTTGTACTACTAGACATCATCGGGGCAGAGGATCAGGGGATATACATGGTGGCTTTTAGCGATAGTAGCGCATGTGCTGTAATGTCCAGTTCCAACCTAAAGAAATGTTCCAGCACTTTTGTTTACTCCAAGGTTATTATTTTGGGGCAGTCTGTCTGGATTAACCACAGATATCCATGCTAGCATTTCCAGAGTGGGAATTACATTTAATCCCCATTTCTCAAAATTTATGAACATAAAGCTTGCACAAGAAACATTGGCTTTCTGAATGACACTGAGGTTACAAAAAGATTACAAATGCCACAGAACTACAGTTGGCAACTAATCTTTAACAGGGGTCATATTTTGAACTAAGCAAGGGCTCAGGGCTGGTTCCAAGTTTTGTGGGGCCCTTGGCAAAATATTCTCCAGTTTTTAATGTATGTTTTTAATTTGTGGTATGCTAGATTTGATAATTTGGTTCAGCCCATTCAAAGAACATGTGTCACTTTACGATTCCAGATATAGACTAATATTGCCCTTACACCCTGGAACAAGAAGAAGAGTTGGTTTTTTTATGCCAATGTTCTCTACCACTTAAGGAAGAATCAAACCACTTTACAATCACCTTCCCTTCCCCTCTCCACAACAGAAACCCTCTGAGGTAGGTGGGGCTGAGAGAGCTCTAAGAGAGCTGTGACTAGCCCAAGGTCACCCAGCTGGCTTCGTGGGGAGGAGTTGTGAAACCAACCCGGTTCACCAGATTAGCATCCACTGCTCCAGATTAAAGTCCACTGCTCCAAACCACCGCTCTTAACCACTACACTTTGCTCTGACACAGGTACAACACACAAGGCACAAGACACAAATGAATGGGTTAAACTAAGCATTAAAACTGATATGCACCAAGGAAAAAAATAACTCTAATGTATGATATTCATGTTTTTGCATGTTAGCTACAAGCATCTTTCTGAAGGTTACTTAAGTAAAGGCAACCTCACCCTGCCTCCAAACTCAGTGCAGCTGCCATGCCTTGTTTTCATCACCTGCACAGAATTCTTCTGAGAGGTGTTGAGTACCACCATGGGTAAGGGCCATGGCTCAGTGGCAGAGCATCTGCTTTGCATGCAAAAGGTCCCAGGCTCAATCCCTGGCATCTCCAGTTAAAAGGACCAGGCAGTAGGTGCTGTGAAAGACCTTGCCTGAGACCCTGGAGAGCCACTGCCAGTCTGAGTAGACAGTACTGACTTTGATGGCCTGATTTAGTGTATGGCACCTTCGTGTGTTCGGGTGTTTATCCCTCTATGCCATAAAGCAGCTAAGGTTCAACTGAATGATGCCCAGAATCAAGGGAGTGTCTACCCCATACCCTTCTGCTCATACAGCTAATAAGTGGCTGGCACTGGTGAACTCCCTTCATCAACGAATGCTTCAGAGGGTCAACCTAGTTTTCCTGCCGAGCTCATATTAACCTGCACATCCCTACCAGCCTAGTTAGGATCTTACCAGTCCTGGAACCAGGCCTATTTAAACAACATACCCCCCACCCTGAGACTGAATTAGGGTTGCCAGGTCCCTCTTTGCCATTGGTGGGAGGTTTTTTGGGTGGAACCTGAGGAGGGTGGGGTTTGGGGAGGGGAGGGACTTCAGTGCCATAGAGTCCAATTGCCAAAGCAGCCATTTTCTCCAGGTGAACTGATCTCTATCAGCTGGAAATCAATTGTAATAGCAGGAGATCTCCAGCTAGTACCTGGAGGTTAGCAACCCTAGACTGAAAGTATGAAGCAGGCAAAAAAAGGGGGTCCATCAGGCCAAATTTTATAGAACCCCCCCCCCCCAATTCCTTCTCAGGGGGTTGGGAGGATAATACCAAGGAAAAGTCTTTAAGTGGAGGTGGAGTTACACCTACATATAGGGTTGCCAGGTCCCTCTTCGCCACTGGCGGGAGGTTTTTTTGGGGGGAACCTGAGGAGGGTGCGGTTTGGGGAGGGAAGGGATTTCAATGCCATAGAGTCCAGTTGCCAGAGCGGCCATTTTCTCCAGGGGAACTGATCTCTATTGGCTGGAGATCAGTGGTAATAGCAGGAGATCTCCAGCTACTACCTGGAGGTTGGCAACCCTGCCTACATAGTCTTTCCAGCCTCTTCCTGATTGGGCCAAAATTGCACCAGTGGCTCAATTAGTCCATATGCCTTGTGCCTTTTATTCCTTTCAGGGGGGGGGGGTGCAGGGAAAAATGCTTCCACCCCTATTTAGGGATGGAAAACAACTCACTAAAATCTCACCGATTCAAGGTGCTTTTGGGGTGCAAGTATATATTTTTCTTTGGAATAATTCACAGTGTGTGAAATTAAAACCTGCAGCAGCCGTTACAAAGAAGGAACCATTTAAAGGCACCACAGATGAATATTTAAAGCCCAGCAGAAAAGCAGACAGCTTTGATGGATTATCAAGTTCTCCACATAGCACAGGATTGCAAAATGAGACCCTAACCGCTTATCTTTCACCTCGGTTAAGATAAAGGCAACAAAATTATTTTAAAGACTTTTGACAACTTGAGCTTGACTCTTTCTATCTTCTTTACCACTTCTAGTTAGTAATTGCCACCATTTTGTCAGAAATCAATTTAGTTAGCGGTGTTGGTAGAATGTCGTGCAGTTTTAAAAGGCGGGTAGTTGAATATTGAAGGATCAAGTTTGCATTTGGGACTTTCTTAAAGCATCGCCAGTATTCACTTTTAACCTAAAACAGTCATGCATAAGCCCTAAAATGTATCTTATTTAAGGAGTATGTATGGATTGTAATTTTACCAGGGCAAAATGAAAGATGATGGGGCTATTTCATCAGGCTGGATTTTAGGACTGGAATGCTTCTTATATCAGAGTAGTGATTTTCATTAGTTTCATGTAAAGATACTTTAGCACTTGAATCCTTTCCAGGAGCTGTTTAATGGATTACCGAGACCACCTCAATTGTAACAACAACAACAACAAAATCACCCATGGCTAGATTCAAGACAAGCATTAAATGGGCCTGCTCTTAGATTACAAGAAATCACATTCCTAAGGAAGGAAGCAATACCACAAAGAAGTTAGCTAAGATGGTGGTGTACATGATGATATACATATGTTCCATTCAGGTTGAAATAAAACCCCTACCAAGATTCGGGTTCAGTAATGGGTCTGGAGCTAAGGAGGGTGGATGGGTAAAAGAACTAGGAAGAAAAGCAATTGTAGGAGGAACATTTCATCATGCCTTTCCCTTTCCTTCTGCAACGCAAATCTCCCTCTCCCTGATGGTGGTTCCTGCATCTTTGTTACATGCAGATGCAGTGTGACATGTGGTCTGCCCCTCAGGAAACATGCTCTAAATTAATCAAATTTCTATTCAACTTTAAAAAAAATCTCAGTTCTAAATACCTTTTAGAAATCTCTTCAGGAGAAGGATGTCCATCAAGATGATCAGTAATAAGGCCAGTCAGGGAGCCAACTGACCATTATGCCAGTGTATCTCTGAGATACGCTGGAATAAGGACCAGTTTCGCCAGCACAAAGCCCCACTGCAGAGATTCTCTAGCTTGATTTTAGTACTGTTTTCTGTTCTGTTTGGCTTGTGGTTCTACTGGGATTACTGGGTTCTGTAATAGTTCAGTGGGGTTTGTTGTGTTGGTTCTTCTACTGGAGGCATGATTTGACCAGCGATTGCTGCTTGTAAACATGGTTTTTACACGGAAGCAGCTTGGATATATTTTTTCCTCCCCCTTCCATAGGAAATAATGGAGACACCATAGGATGGCTGGGGGCACCCTGTTCAGGGGCCCATAGATTTGGATCCCTTCCTCCAATCTACTTGAAATTTTGGGGTTATTTAAGGGACAGGCACCAACAGCTCTGCAAAAACAACAACCCCCCAGCTACCTGAAAAGTTTCCCCATAGAGAATAATGAGACCCAAAAAATTCAGATCCCCCCCCCAAAAAACAACAACAACCCAGAATCCAAATACCATGTCAGTATTGGAATTCGGGAATATTGGGAATACCAATATTTTTCATGTCCAATATATATGAGTCCGAAAAATACCATATTTTTTTGCACACTCCTAGTTCTATCTATGTCCATCACAGCCCTGCTGTTGCTCCTTGTGACCTTAATGCAGGCTTGTCCAAACTGCAGCCCTCGGGCTGCATGTGTCCAGGACGGCTATGAATGCGGCCCAACACAAAATCATAAACTTACTTAAAACATTATGAATCAGCTATTGTTAGTGTTAGTATATTTTATGTGCAGCCCAAGACAATTCTTCTTCCAATGTGGCCCAAACCCCAGGGAAGCCAAAAGATTGGACACCCTTGCCTTAGCGGGACATGGTTGCTCTGGATACTGATGCAGTTGCAGCCTCTTGGGCCCTGCTTCTTGGTCTCTACCAGAACCCTTTAGTGAATGGACTAGCAGTGCCACAATTAAACCAGCAGCCTTAGGATTGCACTGCAGGTATAGCCACCTCTTCTTGAAAGCACCGAATTTAAAATTTGCTACATAGACACAAGCAAAAATATCCACCTTTCACTTTGGGATAACTTCTCTGGGCCACTGAGTATAGAACAAGAGTAAAGAACTTCTGCAATGGAAATAGTGTTGAGTGTAGTGGTTAAGAGCGGTGGTTTGGAGCGGTTGACTCTGATCTAGAGAACGGGGTTTGATTCCCCACTCCTCCACATGAGTGGTGGAGGCTAATCTGGTGAATTGGGTTTGTTTCCCCACTCCTACACATGAAGCCAGCTGGGTGACCTTGGGCTAGTCACACTCTCTCAGCCCCACCTACCTCACAGGGTGTCTGTTGTGGGGAGGGGAAGGGAAGGTGATTGTAAGCATTAAATGGTAGAGAAAGTCAGCATATAAAAACCAACTCTTCTCCTCCTTCTCCTTCTCCTTCTTCAGAATCACTGTGGTTCAAATCTTTGTTCATCTATGAAGCTTACTTAGTAGCCTTGGGATTCACTTCCTTTAAATCTTACAGAGATATTATGAGGCTAAAATTCCCCTTGGACTAAGCCCAATGGAGAAGAGAATGATACAAAAAATTGTATATATGTTGTATGCATTCTTCTGAGATCCACATTGCTAGTTGGATGGTGGATCTTGTTACCATTCTGTCACCCTTTTTTTTTACAGGGATGCTGGTGCATTTAATTCAGCCCTATAGTTTTAGGGTCTCTCCCATTTTCTTTCACATACAGAGAAAGAAGAAGCGTTTGTCTCCCTGCCCTAAGCAAATGTTGCAAGGCATACAAAATTGAACATTTCTCCTCCCCTCAAATTTTCTTTCCTCTTCCCTACTAACTGTGCATTCCTGAGGGGAATGCCTGCACCGGGCTTAGGAGGCAACACAACGGCACTGCCTCCTAAGGAGGTTTTGCCACAGTCTTTGTTGGTGTCCCGGCCTGGTGCTGCGGTGGCAGCGGCCGATGATCAGCGGCTGGGCCTTCATGCCAGCGTTGGGGCCACAAACGCCGGCGTACACTGCCCGGGCACTGGCGCTGTGGGCCCTTGTGCCAGCAGAGGCCTTCGCCGACCTCCAGAGGACTTTCATCCTGGCCGCTGGCGTGGCTCAGGAATGTGCGGTAAACCATTTTCAACATAGCAGCTTTGAATAAACTGACTGGGAAATTCCAGAGCCATATATATTATCTGTGGCTTCCTTACCTGCTGGCCTCCATTTTGCATCTGTAGTCAAGCTCTTCCTAATATGTTCTTCACTCGTGAGCCATTTCCAACCCCTAAAAACATAACTGCGCTTCTAAATTTTCAGGATGAAGGTGCTAGACTATTTTCCATTAGCTGCCAGTATTACACAATAACACTAAACGAGACATGCCTGTGTGTGCTCTGAATGTCTGGCATTCTGTATTTAGAATGGAGAAAATAATGTCCTTTATGGAAGCACTCTTTCCAGGTGTTTTCATTGTTCCCAGTTTATAGTAGGGCAGCCCAATCCTGGCTAGGGAACAGTTGATTTACGGCCAGGGGCGGTGCAGTCGTGCCGCCTCCTGAGAGGCTATCCCAGACTGTAAATAAAATTAAAAACTCAACTTTTCAAAAAACAAAACACCCATTTAACTCCCCCGCTGAGTTTCATAGGGCTATGGCACTTATTTTGCAGGTGTAACTTGACACCTTCAAAATGGCACATTCCCAGGGTGAAATGGCTTTGGAAGCTGCCAAAAGGCAGCTCCGCCCCTGGAAATGCCCTGGAACACCCCCCTGAATGGTGGTGCAAGCACTCACACCAAAAAAACACTGCCAGGGAGGTAGCACTGGTGAATGAGCCTTGCGCTGCCACATCGCTCTCCAGAGCTGGAGTAAGTTGCTCTGCTCCAGAGTCTGTGCCACTTTGGATGGCGCAAGTGGAACAGAGCAATATGGTTTGTAAGCCATGTGATATCGCCCATAAAGACAGGGTTTTGTTGCCATCACAAGAATGAAGATGCATAGCTGTCTTATAATGAGTCAGACCACTGGTCCATCTAGCTCACTGCTGTCTGCTCTAACTAACAGAGACATTAAACAGTCTCAGGCAGAGAAGGATCTTTCCCAGCACTCGCGACCTGAGATCCTTTAATTGAAGCTCCTAAGAACCAGACTTGGGACCTTCTGCATTTAGCCAACTATTCCAAAGGTACCATTTTTTTCTAGCCCTTCATTCTGATCTAAGGTAAGCAAACAAGCAACCTGGAGCTCACTATGCATCATGAGATGCACATATCTACCAATGATCTTCAAGCCATCAAGGATCCATTGATAATACTTCTGAATTAGCAGGGATTGCAGGAAGGCTGCAAGGGAGTTGATAGTGATGGATGCAGGGCATAGTTTGGCCCCTAAGTCTTCTCTTGTCTCTTCTCCTGTCACACAACATGCTGAAACCCTCAGTGAAATGCATAACAATTCAATTTCACGTAGCTTCGAACCATTCTCATTGTTTAAAGAAAGGTAAGGTAAAGGTCCCCTGTGCAAGCACTAGGTCATTCCTGACATTCTGGTGTGACGTCACATCCCGACATTTACTAGGCAGACTTTGTTTTACGGGGTGGTTTGCCAGTGCCTTCCCCAGTCATCTTCCCTTTACCCCCAGCAAGCTGGGTATTCATTTTACCGACCTCGGAAGGATGGAAGGCTGAGTCAACCTTGAGCCGTCTACCTGAAACCAACTTCCATCGGGATCCAACTCAGGTTGTGAGCAGAGCTTGGACTGCAGTACTGCAGCTTACCACTCCACACCACGGGGCTCATTATTATACTATTTCAAATATAAAGAGCATTTCCTTAAACTACCCTGGGAAGGGCCTTCTCCCATTTATCATTGCACTCCAAGCAATTTCTGGATAGTTTTGCAGTTGCCTTGTTCCGGGTGTGTGTGTGTGTGTGGCTATTCCAGTTCTACAGTAGTGTCTAACTCTGATCAATTGGAGGATTATTTGCAAAGCCAGTTTTGTCTGAGGTGCTTTTAAGATAAATACATCCCAAAATTAGCCACATGGAACTCTGAGCCTTGTTATTGCTTTCATTTTTTTTGGCTCTGGTGCACATTACCTCAAACCAAGCCTCATACATGTGTTTTCCAGTTTAACTGATATTTTCCAGCATTAGTTTATAATAACCACATGGAAGACTTTCACGTCGACAGAGTTCTGTTAACTATTTAATTCAGTGAACTGAGATCGGCTGAAAGTGGGTACTTAATGACACCTGTGCATTATGGGGGAGGCACAACGGGGTTTTTTTCCTGAGTGTACAAATCAACACATGTATGCCTACGCTATGGGTAGAAGAAGGTGCAGAGACAGAAGGTTAACACATAATTGAGAATAACTTAATTAGAACAACCCTTTCTGCAACAGTGTGTAAGCTAAAGTGAAGATTGGGGATCAAGAATTTAATTGCCCCCTCCCCCCAATCACCAAGGCTAGAGAGAGAGGAGTATGATTTTTCAAAGCAGTTCAGGAGTGAACTCAGTCTCAATAAGAACCGGTGTGTGTGTGTGCAGGCTTTGAGACACTGTGTATTAACTACCCCAGTGGCTGGTGGCAGCCCCAGGTGAGGGTATGGTTGCTAACCTCCAGGTACTAGTTGGAGATGTCCCGCTATTATAGGGTTGCCAACTGCCAGGTAGTAGCAGGAGATCTCCTGCTAATTCAACTGATCTCCAGCTGATAGAGATCAGATCACCTGGAGAAAAATGGCCACTTTGACAATTGAACTCTATGGCATTGAAGTCCCTCCCCTCCCCAAACCCCGCCCTCCTCAGGCCCTGCCCCTAAAACTTCCCACCAGTGACGAAGAGGGACCTGACAACCCTAGGTGAGGGCAAGAAAGTAAAAGACTTGCAGTACAATCCTAAATAGTGTCGATCTCTGATAAATTGGAGGATTATTTGCAAACCCATATCCAGGGGTCTAGGATTGCGCTGATAGTTTACACCCTTCCTGTGAAATAGGGTAGTTGCTTTCCTTTCAAATAGAAAGATGCCTACTTGGGTCTTCTTCATGGTCGGGTAACTTCGAGTAGATCCTTTCTTCCCTGTTGCTGTTGCTGGTGGGGTTGTATGGAATATGTGGGGTGGTATAGAGGTTGGTTAAGAATGAGAGGGAGGTCACAAAAGGGAAGGAGAACAAGTACAATGCTTAAATTAGTCATAGTTCCACACTGAGGAACTCCTTGTGTTAAACTGCACATGATGGATAGTTAAGTGGAATGACAGACAAGGAAGCAGAGATGCATGTTATGATTAGGAGGGCAGAATATGGAGAATAATAGTCTTGCTTTGGTAGGAGTGGGTTCATCTCTCAAGGATTTGTGTACATTTCTACCTCCTCTCAATTAGATTTTCTATGCTCCAGAACACTTATACTTTCCTGGGTTATTATATTACGTCGATTCTAAATCTAAAAATACTCCAGGGGCATAGTTCAGGAACTGCAAAAGTTAACCAACCCGCACAAATCCAGAAAGGGAACACTGGATTATATGATAGCCTGTTTTTTTCTCCCAACACTTCCTATGGAAATTATTCCCAGATTTGCAATTTAATTTTGCATATGGACACATTTTGTGATGCCAAAAAGCATGTGGTTTTATCTTAAAGGACGAGCCCAATCCTGTATGTGCTTCAGTGAGATGTTGATCTGAATAAGGAACACAGGAGCAGTTCCCAGCAATAGACAGCCAATGTGCTTGTCCCCGAGGGCCTAATCATATGAGGTGTGGAGATGCCCTGATCTCCTGCTAAGTCAGCACTCAGCACATTACTGAAGGAAGACTGCGACTCTTTCCCACCTTCTTCCTATCACCAACTTGAATGTGCATCACATTCAACTGTTCAAAGATCTCTGATGTGTGTTTTTACTGCCACCCTTAAAGGCCTGTTCTTTGAGATAGTGGCTATTTATGTTTTATCACATTTTCACATGCAAAATGTGTGACAATGTTTCTTCCTGGGACTTTTCAGGATCAGATTGATGAACCAGAGTTCAAAGCCAGACGTACAGCAAAAGAGACAAAGGTTTAGTAATGAGCTTGCAATTTACAAAACACAGGAGCAAATATGGCTTTAATACATGATGTGACCCTTTATAAGGCTTGAAATTACTCTTCAAAAATCATTCTGGCTCGACTTCAGAGCACAGTGTATTGTGGGATACCACAGATTGACTTTGAGTAGTGGGTTGGTATTGCAGGAATTTTTTAATTTCCTGTAACTCACAACAATTCTGTTCCAGTTAGACCTTCAAAATGATCGTGCTACAGTCCTTTTTTGAACAGGGTGTAAGTCAGCTCAGACTTGTGCACTGAGACACAAATCAAGATGAAGCAAAACCTTAAATATGAAATTATGCACTTATTAAATCAAAATCTGATTGTCTGTGAGCAATCATTTTGAGACAGTGAAAAAACCAAAACAAAACAAAGTTTAAACTGCATTCACAGAAGAGGAGATAATTTGATACAATAAATGATCACTAACAGTTTTTAACAATGTTTTAATTGGTTCTTCAAACACATTTTTAAACATCTTCAAAGGTGTCTGATTTGCATATCAGGCATTTGTTTTTAAAACAAATAAAACATTTAACCACCACAGGCTTCTTTAAACTTATGTACGCAAACAGATACTGTGGTGATAATGGCTTTTCATGCATTTAACAGAATACAACATTTAACTTGACTAAAATTCCCACTTATTCTCTATTGTTTGTGTGTGCAGCAGGGCAGTCTTTGCATAAAAATTAATCACCACAGTATATAACTACATAACTGATATACATAAAAGTTGCTTTCCAAGATTCTGTTACTCTAGAGTGTGACAAATAAGAACCATGAATGGAATTGTGCAGGAAGAATCAGGAATGATCCACAGCATCTTAAAATCCAGTGATTAGAGGTATAGGCTAAGCCTGAGATATCTCTGCTATGGGTGCCTGTATAGATTCCCTATTGGGCAAACAGTGATTCTCCAAGGTTGGTTCAGATTAGACAAATGACACAGAAGGACAGATTAACCCCCCCACACACACACACACATACACACGCAGTGGTCCCAGCGCAAATTGGGACCTTGCACACCTGAACTTTAAAGGAGAAAACAACACAACAACAGGGAATTCTTTTCATGGAACTGTCAGTGTTTTGACTGTTTGAGTCCCTTCGTTTTCATTCCTATGGGTAAAAGATGCAATGTTGAGGGTTTCTAGAGCCTTCTGTTTAGCTAGACTGAATGCTAACCCCTCTATGGTTATGCAGGGCAGGATTTTGAATATTCCATACCCAGACAGGATCTGTCCTTGCTCTTCTGGCTCTATTGATTCATTAGCTCATGCCCTCTTGGAATGCCGCTTTTATGAGGAACTTTGATCATGTTATATCTCTCCCCTTTTAACATATAAATCTAATGCCTCTGTCTCTGACATAATGCCTTTTTGTTAAGTGGCAGGGATCCCAAGGCTACATTGTCAGTGGCAAGATTTATTTCAGTCCTTATATCCCTCAAACATCAGATTTACGCTGCTCAAGATCAATGGATGAAGAAGCTTCTAAGGGATAAAGGAAAGGCAATGTTGAGGGAGGGGGGCATACCAGCCTTTCACCTTTGGCAATGAGTGGCTAACCACCCATACACACAGTCACACTGGGCATTTTTTCTCATCAATAATAATATGTGAAGCTCTCAGATACAACAGTCCTTAGTACTAGTAATACTGATGGATTACAGAAGTCCAGATTAATGTAGTCTGACAGGAAACAATCACACAGGCCCTCAATTCCTTCCAACTTTATGGTCAGAGCAGTAGAGAGTCCTTCCTTCGCTGTGTGACTTCGTTTTCCCCTATATATTTTTCTCAGTCACATGTTGCACCACATCTATAAAGCAAGGAAAGGAGGCAAATTTACCTGCTGCTGTTAGCCCTGATGGAAAAAAGGACAGGCAGCCTCCCTTTGGAGTGGGTGATAGTATCTATTTTTAAACAAAAATGGAATATACTGATAAGAAGAGAAAGGTCTTTTATGCATGGCTGTTTCCCCCGCCATCACCCCTCTGACTACTTTGGGTCTTTGTATTGAATATGTATGTTGTTTCTGACCGTCAGAGGTTGCCTCGCTCTCCCCCTGGATTTCCCCGCATTTTGCTCGTGTTTTCAGAGACCTGTTTTGTCTTAAATTTGACAATGCAGCCAAAACGCAGTGATAGGCAGGGGGAGAGTGAGGTGACCTCTGATGGTCAGAAATGGCATGCATAATCAACATAAAGACCCAAAGTCATTGGAGGGGTGACGGTGAGTGAAACAGCCATACACCAAAGTGTAGAGGTTAGAATGTCAGACTAGGATTTGGGAGACTCAGGTTCATGAAAGCTTGTTGGCTGAGTTGTGAGCTGCTTTGGGTCCCAATTGGGGAGAAAGGCATGGCATAAGTGAAATAAAAGAGAAACATTCTGCCCTAACCACAGCCTCCAATAGATGGATTGGAGAAACATGCTGAAATTAACCGAGCACAGAATATTAAGGTGGTGTGTAGGGGAAAGGCTTCATTCCCCTTGCCCACACACTCTGTTTTAGGTTAAAAATAGACCTCCCTCCCCATTAGGGCTGTTGAAAAAAAAATTCGGTAAAGTTCGGCTTCAGCAAAATTTGGCCCTTTTAAATTTGGGCCGTGCCGAAGTCCGAACTCCCCTGCTTCGGATCCCCGAAATTCAGGCGAGATCTGGAGTTCGGGGGAAAATTCGCCCCCCCCCGGCAGGCCTTCATGGTGCTTCTATGAAGGCGTGCGGGGGAGGGGCTTTAAACAGATCTGTATCTAACAGCTGTTTAGAGAAGCCCCCTGAAGGCGCGTGGGGGGGGGGAAACAGATCTGCGCCTCCCAGCTGGGAGGCGCAGATCTGTTTAAAGGGCCCCCTGCCCAGCTTCAGGGAAGCCCCTTGAAGCCGGGCGGGGGGCTCTTTAAACAGATCTGTGCCTCCCGGCTGGGAGGCTCAAATCTGTTTAAAGGGCCCCCCGCCTGGCTTCAGGGAATCCCCTGAAGGCGCACGGGGGTGGGAGCCGAACCCCAAATTTGCCAAATTTATTTCCCGAACACCCCGAAGTCAGGGCATTCGGCTCCCCCCGTTTCCCACCTATTTTGAATTCGGTTCTTCCTGAACCGGAAACCGCCGAATCAGGGGTAATTCGGCGGTTTTTTGGTTCAGGACGAACCAAATCGACAGCCCTACTCCCCATGAAAGAAAGACAAACTCATCCATGTGCCAATTCAAGCTTCCCTGATCCCTCTGCAAATAAGAATCTTAATTGCCTCTAAAACAGGGATGCTTTCTCTCACCTGTCTGAAACTTGGCAGAAAGAATCCCTTGAGTTTGATGACTGAGAATGTCATCAAACTTGGGTGGTAAACAACAAAGTAACAGTACAAATGTGTTTACCAAAAAAGCCATTGAAATGAATAAAGCATAGAATAAAGAATTTAAATAATCATGTTAATTATAATAAAAATGAATAAATTACAAGAATGAACAAAATTACCTGAACACAATCCAGATAAGGTCTGTATGCATTCCCCTAGCAATAGAGCTGTCACCCATTTAAAGAAATCTTTATCAATTGTGTGAGTTTTAGTTGATTGATTAACCCATCTGCATAGGTTTTATATCCATGAAAACAATTATTCTTAAGGGAAAAAGCATACTTTGTTTTTCAAGGAGTTGTACATGTGGCACCGCTGGTACAATCTTAGAAAAGGCACAATCTTTTTGGAAGAAAATCAGGAATATTTCTTCTCAAAATAGTGCCTTTTCTTTAGCAATGTTTCAAAAATGATTTGTAAAATATTCTGCCAGTTGATTAATTAGGGGAATCATTTTTTACTGATCAACAGCAAGGTGTTTACTTGATTGTTTCAATCAATAAACTGATTAAACTTCACAGCTTCAATTAGTCCCTGAGGAGTTCCTCTGTTACAACTAGTGGCCAGCAAAGGAATGACAGGTCCTGCATATGTGGTTGGGCAATCAGCCCAGCCCGTAAAATGAGTACCCAGCTTGCTGGGGGTAAAGGGAAGATGACTGGGGAAGGCACTGGCAAACCACCCAGTAAAACAAAAGTCTGCCTAGAAAACTTTGGGATGTGATGTCACCCCATGGGTCAGGAATGACCCGGTGTTTGCACAGGGGACCTTTACCTTTTTAATCAGCCCAGACTAGCCTGATCTTGTCAGATCTTGAAAGCTAAGCAGGGTCGACCTGGTCAGTATTTGGATGGGAGATCACCATGGAATGCTAGGGGAACTATATAGAGGCAGGCAATGACAAACCACCTCTGAAGTCTCTTTTGTCTTGAAAACCCTACGGGGTTGCCATAGATCGGCTGAAACTTGATGGCCAAAAAAAAATCTCCCAGGTATAAGTTACAAATGAACATATCAAGTCAGTATCCCAATGAATTTAAAACAAAACAGAAACATGCTTATATTAGAGTCTAGATATAAGGGTACCATTAATATGGGCAGCAAAAATATGATGTAGCTTTTTCATGTTTTACCTTATATATTACTGTAGGCTTGAAGTAGGTTGGAGACAGGACAAAATGATAATGCATAACATTATTATACTAGTATGTTTTAACAATATTTAAAGACTTGGTAATAACACAGAATTCAATCCCCTGGTAAATCTCTGCGGACAAAAGGCACTTCTGTCAGCAGAAGAAGAGTTGGTTTTTATATGCCGACTTTCTCTACCCCTTAAAAAAGAATCAAACCGGCTTACAATCACCTTTCCTTCCCCTCCCCACAACAGACACCCTGTGAGGTAGGTGGGGCTGAGAGAGGTCTAAGAGAGCTGTGACTAGCCCAAGGTCACCCAGCTTGCTTCATGTGTCAGAATGAGGAAACCAACCAGGCTGACTAGATTAGAGTCCACCACTCCTAACCACTGCTCTTAACCACTACACCACTGCTTTTAACCATTACACTTCCTTGCTCGTTCCTCTAGCTGCAGCCCCCATAGCCCCTGAAATGCTGCTTTTGGGGGACAGGGGAACAGCACAGGAGGGGAGTCAGAGGTCTGCAACAGGAGGAGGGAGTCAGCAAAAATGATCAACCTTCTGGTCATGGAAATTTACTGCTGAATCCAAGCCAAAGTTTGTCACCTGGCAACGCAACAAAAGTAACAAGCAATTTGGAGAGAGAGAAACTCAGTAAAAGAAGCACTCCACCATAATGATTAAATATTCATTTCTATATTTTGATCCAGAAAGGATAGGACTCTATGCCAGTAGGAATCTGGAAGGTGAGTTATGTGTTGGATGTCATTTAAAAGATACAGAGCAAATAGTGCTTGTTAAATTTAAAGGTAACTTTATTTTACAAACTTTTGGAAAATTCTCGTTTGAAATAACACAAAAATGATTGGAAATTAAACCAACCAAGCAGGCTCGAATCCTTCATAAACAGCCCATAGTTAAAATCAGAAAGAACTGAAGCTGCGCCAGTGACAGAACTTTAATGAGCAGGCAACATTTTATAGCATATGAGCCAGCAACAGCAATATCCAAACCTTTTGAAATGAACGGAAATCTGATGGAAGAACAGTGATTCCTCCCCCTTTTATTTTCATAGATAGCAACTATAAGAGAAATGCATGGATAATTTTTTCTATTCAAATATTCTTCAATAATGAAACAGGCCATATAGATAGAACCTGGGACAAAATTAGGCCACAGTTATTATCGTTTGATTTGTTGTTGTTTTTCTTTTTTCCCCTGTGGTGTGTCACTTTGGAAGTCTTTTGAAAAGCACCTTTTAAATGCTGCAGCATAAAAAGCAAGCAGTCAGTACATTGAAATGAACAGTAACTGCGTCAGAACATTGCAGTAATCTTGGTGTAAGATTCAAGGTGCATACATTCAGTTTTCTTCAGAAGAAAAACAAACAAACACAGCTTCCAGTTCCAAATGAAGAAAAACACATATATGAAGAATACCTAGAAGTTAGTATGGGGATGATGAGAAGATAACTGAAAGGGAAAACGGCAAATAGGCTCACTTTTTTAAGGCTTACCCTTGTATGCCCATAATGCCAGTTTATGAATTCCTTCGTGAATCTCTGGAGAAACAAACCATCTGTTAAGAATAAAAAGACAGTAACATTTATTCACTTGGTTACATATAAGAAGAGTTAGTACATTTGGTTTATGCAATTCCCATGACTTTTCCTCCAAAGAATCAGTGACAGCAGATATATCTTGTTTATAAGCCTTAAAATAACACTGTGGTTGCATACATTTTAAATGGCTTCAGAGAAAACACACATAATAAAGATAAGCATCATAAGGCTTCCTTTAAATTGGCATTTTTCAAACACCAGTGTTGGATTATTCAATAATCTACTGTCCACATGAGAATCTGCACCTCTGCTAATTTGAATTTACCTGTTTGGGTAGTTCTCTGCTTTTATGACTCGATGTTTCTTAAACCTGGGAAGAGGCATAGGGCTTCATCAGGGAGAGGATGTGTTCCAAGATGCATGGTTCCCTAAAATGTGGGTCTGACCCACTGTGGACCATGCAAAATATGATGGTGATAATCCTGATTTGTCTCTCAATATTTTTATACCAATATCCCTCCCCCTCCCTAATGGCCTCCCCTATAAGATGGACATATCTCTCCATACAGCTGGGTCTTTTTGTTTGTTTGCTGTTTATTTTCTGTGAAAGTCTTCTGGGTCAAGCAATGGTAGCAAATCATTGGTGCTATATGCAATGACAGCAGAAGAATCAATAGCAGGGGCTGAGCTAGATAACCATCTGCTATCTGCCTACTACTACTTCTGCTGTGCCTACCTACCACTTTAGTCCTAGCCCACCATTTTCCAAGGTCTGGTAGGTTATAAGGAGCCACATTGTGTACACTATCTACCCCTGTTCAAGGCAAGGATAATGGCAGGAAATGGATAGGAAATGGTTGCAAGTGATGCAACTCTCCCATGGCTTGTTAAAGGGAAAGGAGTTGCTACTCATTGTTTGGGGGTGAGCAGGGCAAGAAGGAGAGAAGAGAAGTGGAGGCACCACATAGGTCTTAGAGGAGATTATGAGGAGCATGAAGATCCTTTCCAGTCCTTCCCAAGCCCCAAGTCTGCCCTTCCGCCTACTCTGTGGAATCAACAAGGCAATACCAGCCCACACGTTATTTCTGTGCTTGTGTCTTAGTTGAGACAACCTTTGTTGTCTGTTTGCAAACATAACACTTCCAACATCAGAACACACAAAACTAAAACTTAAGCTTTAAAACAAGTCTCAGGTCAATGCTGACATCACATGGCCCCCAGTGTAAGCATTTTATCCGCTATCATGAGACAAGATTCCTTGTGATCCAGACAGTTCTGACAATGTTTCTCATGACTTCGTCAAATCCCTACTGAAATCATCTGAGCAAAAAACCAAAACCAAAACAAATGAAATAAAACAAAAGCTAGCCTCCCCTCCTAATAGGCAAGGACAACTGAGATGCTGCCTTGGATGGGAGGGGGGATCTTTATTTAGAACAATGTCAATGCTGGCTTTTGCTGTAAGGAATGACCTCTCAATCCGGGGCTGTTATTGTAAATAGGGGATCAGCTTTCCACGGCTTTGTCGAGAAGGGCTAAAAAAAGGACAGAAGGCTGGAGGCCAAAGCTGAAGTACAGATGTTAAATGCAACAAAAATCAAAAGTTGAAGCATGACCAATTTAATGCCTGTCCCAACTTGTACATGAGATATCCACTTGCAAGCTGCCCAGAGAGAGAGCTTAGGTCCCCCCAGACACGCTGCCGTTTTTCTTTTGATCTCTCGATAGCAGGAACTAGAAGCTACTGTTTCCTAGCTATCATTGCTGTAGATGCAGGTTATGTTCCCCTTAATGCAGACTGGCGATATGTGCTGAAGTGTCCATTTATTTAATAGTTAAACCCCAGTGATCCCTGTGATAATAAAATAACAGCGTTGTCTATGTGAGCATGAAAGACAGCTTTTCAGATGCTGGAGCCCCCAGTGGACAATTGTTTGCCCATTTCAATTTACGCAGCCGGCTGTCATGTCCCAAGAAGATGCCTTAGGACACAGAGGCACGGAAAGTAAATTACCATCTCATTCCAAACAACATCATTTCCCTTTGCTCTGGGCTGAATTTGAGGTATGTTAATATAACAATGTTAGTAAATCAGCACTGCTTCTGTTGGCATCGCATTTAACCTGTATAGTTAGAGTGAACTTTTCTTGAATGAGGATATAATACTCGTAATTGATCAGATCCTTCCATTTTTGTGGGATCCAAAATTAAAGCCAGACTAGGAGGGGCGAAAAGTCATCTTCAAAGTTCAAATGGAAAGGCATCTGCTATTTGGAGAGACACACAGAGATCATTGGTAACAGTGTAATTGCCTGGAATTGCTGACTTTGAAAACCCTGAGCTTTTTTATTCGTATATGGTTTTAAACATCTACTCTGTATGGTCAGTTTCTGTTTTACCTGTTTTATCTGGCATACTAGCTGCAAATATATTTTTTTATTATATTCATATATGTGAGTTTTTTGAAATGCAAAGCATACGATACTAGAGATGTTTAACTTAGCATTCCCATGTTAAAAAGAAACTTGGCCATTCTACTAATGTTTATGGCTGTGATGCCATATGTGTGAAATGCTATACAGAGAAGCTAGTACCTGGTGAAGGAATTCAGGTTTCTGAGCAACGCTATATCTGCTTACCAAAGTAGAAGTTATGAGAAGGTGGGTTTCTAGCCTTATAGCTGCAGAAAAAATGTGCAAAAGCAGTTGTCTTATTCAAAGCTCCAGAGCTTCAGCAGTGTATGTGATCTTTATATGAGCAAAGCATGTAGGTTTCTTCCCTTCTGTGTTGAAGCCAAGTATTGCATCAGAAGTGGCCCGTTAAGGCCACTGGGGAAACCCTGGTGGATTGATGGCTGGAGGGCTGCCTCTCTCTGCCATGGCCACCTTGGCCCCAAGTGAAGGGCAACTCTCACAGATGCTGCCATGATTAACAACATTTAAAGCACATTCGCGGCTTTCTGCGGTGCCGGGGGGGGGCATTTTTGGAGGTAGAGGTCCCAAAAACTCAGGGTAGCTTGGAGGGACCCTACTTGCAAGAACCCCCAGGTTTGGTGCAGATTTGGTCAGGGGGTCCCAAGTTATGGGGTCTGGAAGGGGGTCCCCCATCCGCCCATTGGAATGAATGGGAGCCGGCAATCCTTAATGTGCATCTAGAGAGCGGCAAATCCAAGGCAACACCTCCCATTGTTTCTGAGGCAGCCAGAGAGAGACTCACCGACCCACACTGACCTCCAGGCGAAGGTGGCAACCAGTGAAAACAGCAACAATTACACTTGCAAAGAGGAGATCAAGTCCCCCCACCAGGACAGGTCACCCCCCCCTTTGGCTTACACACACACACACACACACACATACACACACACACACACACACAGTAGAAGCCAGTCCGTGGCTTCTAAGAGCCGATGTAACTATGCCGAAAGTGCCTCCAACAACACTCAAAGCGTAAGTAAACAGTGTAACTAGCATGGGTAACGTATCTTTTCATTTCAGCACAGCCAAAGTGCATCTTGTAAGGCTACTAGCATAAGTGCAACCTGCGCAAATTGCATAACTTCAGTATTGATAGATTTCATGCTGCTAGATTCAAATCTTCCACAGCAACAATCACACTTGCAAAGAGGAGATAAAGCCCCCCCATCAGGACAGGTCACCCCCCCTTTGGCTCCCCCCCCCACACACACACGCACAGTAGAAGCCAGTCCGTGGCTTCTAAGAGCCGATGTAACTACACTGAAAGTGTATCCAATGACTCTCAAAGCGTAAGTAAACAGCGTAACTAGCATGGGTAACGTATCTTTTCATTTCAATACAGCCAAAGTGCACCTTATAAGACTACTAGCATAAGTGCAACCTGCGCAAATTGTGTATCTTCAATATTGATAGATTTCATGCTGCTGGATTCAAATCTTCCACAGCAACAATCACACTCGCAAGGAGGAGATCAAGCCCCCCCCCAGGACAGGTAACCCCCCCAATCACACTCCACAGAGGCAATCAAGCCCCACCCAGCAGAACAGCCAGCCCCCCCGAACCAGAAGACGCAAATTCTTAACGAAGGAGAAGAATGGGCTAGACAGAGAGAGACTCACTGACATGGGATGTACTAAAACGAACGACAGGCTAGCCCATTAGAAACAACAGGAGCGGCTGCAGAGCCCATTGGAAACATTAGGAGCCAGCCAGAGAGAGACTCACTGACCCACAGTTAACGCCAGACGAAGTTGGCAACCGGTGAAAACAGCAGAAAGCACAGTCCCACACAGAGGCAATCAAGCCCACCCCCCAGCAGAACAGGTAAACCCACCCCCTTTGGCTTCCCCCCTCTCACACACACACAGAATCTGCTTCCCCACACACACACACACAGGAAAAAAACGTTATAGAGAAAAGCCCCCAAATGGGTCTTACTGTGAATGTCTTCTTCTCTTCCATCAGGAGCAGGGACTGGGAGTCAGGACTCAGGAGTAATCCAATACGATTCTAGCAGCGGGTCAGCTCAGCTCAGGATCTCAGGATCAGCAGAACAGCAGCAGCAAAACTCGTGGCAGCCAGCGAGTATTTCTTCTCTTCTCCTGGCCAATTCAGAGAGGTTCAAATGGGAGAATCCCTTCTCTGATTGGCCAGAAGAAGACCCAGCTTGGCCACCTATTGGCCACTGGTGTTTGGTAACGGTTGTCTCTCTTGAAAGGCAAGTTTGCTTGCCTTCCAGAAGAGAGCTCGCTCGCTCTTTGTTTCTTTTCAGGAAGGCGCCGCGGGAGAATGCCGATTCGGGGACACCAAATTTGTACAAATTTATTCGGCGTCCGCCCAAACTCGGCGAAATCAATTCGTTGTTTTCCCGCCTTTTTTGACTTTGGCTCTATCCGAACTGGAAACCGTCGAATCAGGGAAAATTCTGCTTTTTTTCATTTTGGATGGGACCGAATCGACAGCCCTAGTCAGCCCTTTAGATAAAGATTGTTTCAGATTTTAAAACTAACCCAAACCAGCACAAACAGGTAGCTAGTGAGAACTGCTGAAATGTGTTCCTTGTTATCGTCATCGACTAGTAACTATGCTTTGAACCACCTGAAGTTTCTAAACAATCCTCAAATGCAGCCCCATGTAAAAAGCTCTGGAGCATTCTAATTGATCAGAGCATGGATAACTAGTCAGATTTTGCTTCTCAAAGAAGGGCTGTCGTTGGCGTACCAACTGAAGTTGGTCAAATATGTTACACATGACAAAAGGGACTTATTCTTTCATCTGTTGGCATGGATCTCATAGCACTTCTAAACTGTAAATCTGCTCCTTTAAGGGGAGTGCAACCCTCATATACAGTGGTTTTATGCTGCAAGTATGCGCCTCTTGTTCTCTCTATTATGTTAATTGGAATAGGGATCTTATTGATTTTAGATACTGTTGTGTTTGTAATGATTTTTGAATATTATTGTATTATCGGTTTGGTTGTGAGCCACCCTTAGCCCAGCCTTAGCCAGGGATGAGGGCGGGGCATAAGAATGAAAAATAAATAAATAAATCACTAGCAGGTTAGCTGTATTACCATCCAACCTCACCTTGAGGTCATCCAGTTTGAGACTCAATTTTATTCACCCTCATCCAGTCCATTATAGCCACCCAATATATGCTCAGACCCCATTTGGTTTCACTGACTATTGTTGTGAGTCAGCAGTGTATTTACAGCACTTTATTCCAAATGTCTGTTTAACATCTGCAGATGGTACTAAGAAAAAAACCCTGCAAGGCTCCATTGCATGAATGCTCTAAAGCCAAGCAACTGTCCCCTAGCACTTTCTAGAGCTAGTCTCTGAAACAGAAACCAAACCTCGTAAATTTCCTGCCTGCACCATCCATGGCGTCCAGTAAGTCAACAAATGATCAATGATATTGGAAACTGCTGTGAGGTCCAGAAGGACCCAAGGGTTGTATTCTCTGTCTTTCTCCAGATGAAGTTCATTCCTTCAGGTAATTTATTTATTTACCTAATTTATAGCCCACCTTTCACTCCAAGTATGACCCAAACAGTGCATTCCTGAGCCTGGGCGAAAGCCCTTAGGAGGCCAGGAAGGTGCTGTGCTGGCGTTCGGGGCCCCTGCGCCAGCATCCGGCCAACTTACACCAGCATTAGTGGCCCCAATGCTGGCGGGAAGCCCAGATGCCGGTCGCTGGGTGCTGCCATGGCAGCGCCACCCCGGGACACTGACGAGGTTTTTTGCCAGCGTCCCACTGGTGTAAAAGCCCACGCTGGTGTCTCGGGAGGTGTTCTGGTGTCCCAGAATGTGTTTCCGGGGTGTTCCGGGTCCAGGCTGGGGGAGGAGTCACCTTTAGGTGGCCTCCAGAGCCCTTTTGGGCTGGGAATGCCCCTTTTTATTTTCATGAGATACGCCACCTTTTAAGGTGATCCTGTGCAACCTGTGCGTATCCTGTGCAACCATATGAAGGGTTGCTCAGATTTTTTACCCCACAGGGAGGTTTGTGGTGGGGGGGAATGCTGCTTCCTATGGCTGGTGCAGGCTTCTCTCTCAGGAATGAGCTAAAATAGGCTTACATTGTTCCCCTTTCCTCCATTTCATCCTCACAACAACTCCTTGAAGTTGTTTAGGCTGAGTATATGACTGGCCCAAGGTCACTCAGCAAGCTTCTATGTCAGAGTGGGGATTCAAACCTGGTTTTGCCAGATCCTAGTCTGTCACTCTACTTAACTCAGTTTCAGTTCCAAACTCAGGTCACAAACTCGATAATTACTCAAGAAAGTGTGGAAGTGTGCCACAACCACTTGCCCAAGAGGGAGATATTTGCTGCCAGTCTGAATTTGTGTCCAGGGAAGGCTTCTTCAGAAGGGGATTCACAACTGCCTCCTTCAAAGTCATCAACCGTACCCCCCCTTCAAAGAAGTATTCTCCACTCCCTGCACCCATCTGTACAGTCCCCTCTGGCCAGATATAAGAAGCCAAGATAGGCAAGCGTCAAGCATAGGCTGCCCCCTCCAAGCAACATCAATGTTCTTAGGTTGCTGCAACTGAAAACTGTCAATTATGATCTGTGACTTGGGTATATTACCGCCAATCACCAGATGTGAAAGCATTCTTCTCAAAAACGGCTTCAAGTTCATTACAAAATAAAGGCGCATATATCTTGTCTAAAAACGTTATTTCTGAAACACATATGTAGCATATCACTGGACTGCATGCATATTGCTACAAGTAGATGTCATCTTACATATGGGGGGGCCTTCATTTGTGGATAGGATTTTACCCTGAGTAGTGGGTGGGCTACCATATTAGATCCTGTTATTAAACACAGGATGAGATCTCGACTTTCCATTCTTTTATTTATCTCTGTTACCCTCTACAAACAAGAGAAAAACAGTAAGAGCCCTTGCACAAAATAGTGTAAAACATTAGATACAAACCAGCACACAATATATTTCAAGGATTATAAACAATTGCAAGGGAGTAATCTGACTGTGAATTCATTATCGCTGAGGATACTCGCACATGCTGAGTTTATCAATTTGATAATGCTTGGTTTATGAGTTTGATTACTGTGCTAAATTACAGCTCATACTCATTATCTCAATTAATACATGCTTTACCACTGTGCTGAAAATAACAAAACTCACAATCAAATGTTAATCAAATAAACTTCTCAATAAACCACTCGCTACCTGAAAATTCATGGAAAACAGCATAGCCTAGAAAAAAATGGAGAAGAGCAAACAGGGACATCGCTCCCAATCTAGCAGCATCAGGAAATGGCTCTCTTAGTGTAGAGTGGCTACAAGGAAGCACCATACACAAGAAAATAAAGGCCAAACAACACAAGAAAGAAGAGATCATTAACTAGAGGAGGTTCACATTTTTATTTAAAAACAAACACAGGGCTCTGAATTAGATCTGATCAGCAGTGTGTGGGGGTGTTTAACCCTTTCTCTGTGGCACTCCCCGTCTAAACTGCTGCTCAAACTGCTATCAGCCCTTAAGTGGAAAAAATACAAGTGAGGACCAGCTTTTGGTATGCTGTTTGTGCAAGAGAGAAGCACAGTCGTGGAGGGGGGCATCACAGGAAACTGGTCCTGTAGGCAGTTTATGAATGTTGATCACAATGTTGATCAGGGGATAAGAAGGAAGCTAGAGCCTGGAATCAGGCCAGGGCCGGGCTATCCACCTGCACATCTACAAGCACTAATAAGTGATCAGTTATAAGCAACATCTGGGAAAGAGGCATACTTTTCATGTGCAGAAATAGCTATGAGCAATGTTGCATGTCCATGTAGCACAGGTCTGTATTTCATTAAATGTCTGTAAGAAATCCAGATCCCTTTCTTCTCTTCAAGACAGAGGGAGGTTGACCATGCAGGCAGACTTCTGCTCCACACAATCCTTGTGGCTCACAACAGCAGTTTCAAAATCAAACATGGTAAGGATGTGACTCGAATAATCAATGATTCATCAGGTAATTTAGATTATTGGCATGGGAGAAGGCAGGGAAGAGCCTGCTAGCTGACTAGCAGCAGTTGAATAAGATCTGGCTAAATTTGTTTTTTCTCTGCTTCTTTTGGGTATTTATGCATAGGATTCTAAGCCAACTGAGTGCCAAGCAGCAAAGCTCCACCTCCAAGGAGGAGCATGTGCGTACCAATCAATGATGCCCTTTTTGCTCTGCCTAGGGCTGTTGAAATTTTTTTTGGTAAAGTTCGGTTTCGGCAAAATTCGGCCCGTTTAAATTTGGGATGTGCCGAAGTCCGAACTCCCCGCTTCAGATCTGCAAAATTCAGCGCGAGATCCCCCCCCCTTGCGGGCCTTCACGGGGCTTCCATCCGAACTGAAAACAGCCGAATCAGGGGAAATTCAGCTGTTTTTCGGTTAGGGACAAACCGAATCGACAGCTCTAGCTCTGCCCCTTTAGGCATCTGTTGCATCACACCTCTGTGTCTTCAAAGTCCCCACATCAGGTGCCAGGACAGCTCTCTCTTCATCTCTTGTCATTCATTGCCTTGTCCCTGGGCACCTGCTCTCTTTGGGTACTCCACTTTCAGAGCAAGGCCAAGAACTTGTTAGCCTTTCCTTTCCCCAGGAATAAGGTTCAAGGAACAAGGGCTGCTTGCTCTTGACTGCCTCCAGGATCTTTTTTTTATAAATGTTTTTATTATTTTTCTATACTGATTAGACAAAGTATTCAACAATCAATATAAGTAAACAGAGTATAAATTCTAATTAATAATTGTTGAAAATACATACATATATAGATAAAAAATAAAATATAAAGACTTCCCCTACACCTCCCTCAATCTTATCATTTATTTATAATCTCCTTTGTTTAAGATTCTAATCCTAATATTGTTTATAACGTTTGCTATTTCATTTACCTATATTAAAATAAAGAAAAAGGAAAGGAAAATAAAAAAGAAAAAAGAAAGAAGAAAGAAGAAAGATATAAAAGCATTATTTTTATAACATAAAATGGATTAGATAATAAGTATCATTTTTAGCTTCCTTTAAAAATGAATATTCTAATTCCTCCATTTCTCCCACATATCTAATAAGTATCAGTTATGTTAATGCCATTAATTATTCTATTTTTATCAAAGCCAAGACATTTGATCAGTCCTTTTTGATTAAATCCCAAGAAAAACTAAACCCTTTGACCCAGTCTCTTTATCTTAAATTTCCAGCATCTTCCTCTTTTTCCCAGTAACTTTAAACGTAGAAGGGCATCCATGGAAGTTGTTAGTGCAATTCCCTCTGTGAAAATTGATGGGAGATAGTGAATGTGCAACATGTTTTCTTCCATCCCTGTGAGAAGAAAAATCCCGGTATTTCCAGCTTTTTGCCCTTTTAAATTCTCTCAGTTGACTTTGAAAAGTCCATCAGGTAAATCACACAGCCAAAATTCAAAGTCTCTTACATTCATATCCATGGTTGTCAATTGGGTTGGTTCAATTTCTTCTTGCAGATGTATATCCTTCGGTAGTCCTTCATAACTCTCCATCTCCTTTGCAAAGTTTAATTCTTCTTTTAATGGTTTGACATTTAGGGAGCTTCCTTCTCTCATGTCAGATCTCATTGTGATAATTCGGTCTTTTATTTCCTTGAGATCTCCCAAAATTACATCCAATTGCCGAGTAGCCAGTTTGTAGATGTTGTTTGTCAGAGAGACTAGTAGATCCATAAATTAGTCTCACTTTCCATGGTTGCTACTTCTGGTAGTTTGTTGAAGTCTAATTTGTAAAATCTGGACAGGTATACGTTGTGAGTTGTAAAATGGTATTACGGGGGGCAGGATAAGAGGTCGCACATCTGCTGTTCCTTCCTTTTGCCTAGGAACTTGGGAAGTATTTGCCAGTTACACAACGGTGCCACACATCCGATCTCAAATCCCGTAGTATTCTCACGTTGGCAGACGATAGCTGATACTTCCAGGTAAGACGTGGCTTAGGAATTTGTTTACTCAGAAAAGCCTCCTCCCGGAAGTGGGGGAGAATCTGCTCGTCCCTCCCCTTTACACTTCTAGATTTCTGATTGGTGGCTATAACGTCATTCAAAAAGTCCCGATTGTTATGTCTATCCACCGGTCAATTTGATTAAGATCCTGCTGGCTTATCCAATGTTTTTAAATGTCAAAGAGTCATCCAAACCTCAGATGGGGAGATACGGATTCTACAGATATTTTTTTTCACGCCTTCGGAACTTCCAATTCCAGGTAAAACGAAAGACTTTTTGTTACTTAGATTTTAGAAGAGTAGGTATTCTTGCTTGTGTATCGTTGCTTAAATGGTAATAGGTAGGGGAGAGCTGAGCCTAAATCCAAAGAGACGGTCACAGCAATGGTTTCCCCTCAGGCCAGACGGGACCTCATCCAGGATTCCAAGAGTCGCCCGATGGCTCTCTCGGCAAAACTGGGGGTCAAACCGCACTTCGTGGGCAGCAGGAGAGATCCTGTTTCCCAATCCACTATTTAGGATCGGGTAGGGGTGCAAGATTACACCCCAGATTCGAGAAGAATTTTGGTTCCCTTGGGAGCCCCCAAGAGACGTGGTGCTCAGCTCAGCATCCCTAGCGGAAGTCTCTCTGCCTCCAGGATCTTTTGATGCCTTCTTTATATGTCAGTCAGTCAGTTTATTGTAACAGTCCAAGACCAGTCAAGCCTTCTTTATATGTGCCCCCTGTCCGGCACTTTTACATTGCAAAATTGAATTGCTTCCTGTTTGGGACAATTCACTTGTTGCTTGGCCTGAATCTAGGCTTGCCAACTCCAAATTGGGAAATTCCTGAAGATTTGGGGGTACAGCCTGGGAAAAGCAGAGTTTAGGGATGGGAGATAGCTCAGCAGGGATGTAACGTCATAGAGCCCACCCTCTGAAGCTGTCATATTCTCCAGATGAACTCTGTATTCCCCACCTGAAGGTTGGCAACCCTACCTGAATCACTTCTGGCTGAACCAAGGGCTGCCCAAACAGCTTCTCTGGTGCTACAGGATGTGGAGTGCCCCAAACAAACTATACACTCAAAGGGTCTTTAAGGATCATCAGAGGCCTGCTTTTCCAGGTTTCCCCTATGAACAAGACCACACCAATATACAGATATAACTCTGTTCACAACACTACTGAAGATGTGGAAATTAGTTGGGGGCCAGCACAATCCCTCTTCCTCCTACCCAAGTTGGCCAAACACCCTTTTGAAATTTTGAAAAAGAGCGAGAGGTAACTTGCAGGGAAGCTTAACATGGAGGTTCTGAGAACAAGCTCGCAATACAAAAAGGAAAGTTTAGAATTTTGCCTACCTCTTAATTAGTACTTTTTTTTTGTTTTCTGTGTCATATTGAAGGGGCTTAATCTGAGGATGAACATCGGAAAGTTAGTCTGCGCTGACCAAGGTGTGATCTCCTTGCAGGACATGCTATACAGTAAGTCTATTTATTCAGGTGTACATGATCATCTTAAGAACATAAGAACATAAGAAAATAAGAATGGCCCTGTTGGATCAGACCAAGGCCCATCAAGTCCAGCAGTCTGTTCACACAGTGGCCAGCCAGGTGCCTCTAGGAAGTACTCAGACAAGACAACTGCAGCAGCACCAACCTGCCTGTGTTCCACAGCACCTAATATATTCGGCATGCTCCTCTGATCTTACATTTGTTAGCACCAGTTTCCAATCAATTTACTATTAAATCCCAACGTTTGTCATAATTCCTTGCTAAATTAGTCTCTCTGGAAAGGAAATGTCTTCCTCATTTCTGCACTTTAGGGGCCATAGGACATCAAAGAGTCCAAGGACCTGTCACTGGGTCAAGATGCTATCGAATAGCTTGCTTTTTGGTTTATAGTCAGAGATGCAGGAAACTTTGCGGACAACATATTCAGCGGGCAAAGACACTGGCTTCAACATCTGCAATTACTCCTGAGCCAGGCAGGCCTTGGAACTCCATGTCTCACTGCCATCCAATCAGAACAGCTGCTAAAGAGCTTGGCACGTGTGCAGTAGCTGTGTGGTGCTGGAATTTCATTTCCTTCTGCCTTATGGCTACTTTTACATCTGTGCAGTTGGTGAAACTGATTTCCCCCACGGGTAATGGACGCTTGAGTCAGGCAATTAAATGATGAGCAGGGTGACCTATGACTCCCATAAGGCTTCATGAAAGTGTCCGCAGTAACAACAGCTGTAGACAAACACCAGACAGAATAGCTTGCATCCACACTAGCATTTCCATGAGTGCTGTAATCTAAATATGCCCTTCTCTTGGGAAAAGGATTTTGGGGGAGGTGCATGTCAGGCTCTGTGGTAGGCTTGCCAACTTCCAGGTACTAGCTGGAGATCTCCTGCTATTACAACTGATCTCCAGCCGATAGAGATCAGCTCACCTGGGGAAAATGGCTGCTTTGCCAATTGAAGTCCATGGCATTAAAGTCCCCCCCTCCCCAAATCCCCCCTCCTCAGGCTCTGCCTCCTGCTGATAGTGAAGAGGGAGCTGGCAACTCTATTCTGTGGGCAGAAGAACCAACAGAAACACCAGTGTAGATCTAAGACTATGACTAAAAAAATAAAAAATAAATAAAGCCAGGACAATTTCGTTCTCCAGCTTAGGTCTCCTTTATTATTGCTAGGATACCTATATGGCTTTACTGTTTTTGGGATGTTATCCAGCTACCAGCATATAACTGTTATTGTATTTGCTTTGGTACACCTTTCTATTGAATATATTTGTTTTCGTATGCCATCAGTGCTTGTCTTGTTGTTTAACCTCCAGGTGGTGGGTGGAGATCTCCTGCTATTACAACTGATCTCCTGCCGATAGAGATCGGTTCTTCTGGAGAAAATGGCCACTTTGGCAATTGGACTCTATGGCACTGAAGTCCCTCCCCTCCCCAACCCCTGCCCTCCTCAGGCTCCACCCCCCAAAACCTCCCGCTGGTGGTGAAGAGGGACCTGGCAGCCCTACTCCTGGAATTACAACTAATCTCCAGGCGACAGAGATCAGGTCACCTGGAGAAAATGGCTGTTCTGGAAGGTGGACTCTATGGCATTATACCCCATTGAAGTCCCTCCCCAAACCCCACCCTCTTCAGCCTCCACCCCCCAAATCTGCAAATATTTCCCAACCCAGAGCTGGCAACTCTAGAAACTATGTTTTTCATTGGGCTATGTGAGACTACACGTGTGTTAAATGCTTCCTATTGCACTGTAGTATACTGTTTGAATATGCAGAAAGTAATCAGCAAAACCGGCTTAAACTAGTCATGAACAGACAAACTACTCAATGAAAAATGTTCTCCCTGCTTGCGACCAGCAAGCACAACATGAGTCAATCCAGTCAGTGTTTGAGCATCCCTGCTTGTAATTGTATTGCTAACAGAGTGGCCATTTGGTTGAAAATAAAATGGCTACAGGAAGTCAGTGTGGTATAAAAGTTATAAAGCTGCAGTAGGCCTGCTCTAAAGTTTACTGGGCAGCTGTCCGCCAGTTACTGTTTCTCTCAGCATAGTTTCCTCAGAGCTGTTGTGAGGATAAAATGAGGCTCTCCTGAGCTCCTTGGAGGAAAAATAGAATACAAATTAGTATGTAAGTAAAGGAAACAGAGCCAGAAGAGGAACAGTGGAGGTCCATGACCACATACAAGCATTATCTAGATTCTTTCTAATTACATCTGAACACAGGAAATCAAGATCAAATGTTGACATTCAACTGAATGTATGTCAAGCTACATACTTCAGAAATCCACACATCATTTGTTTACAAGCAGAACAGGAAATTATCTAAGCTTCTTCAGCTGTGAATCGAAACCAAGATTTCCTTAGATCAACCGGGTTTACCCTTCATGCAGAAAATTAGAGATGATAGCTAAATCACAAAAAGCTTGAAAGGTATTAGGCAGCCTTTATGGTCCTGTCACATTTGATCACCTGTTTAGTCAGTTTTTTGCGCTCGATATAGGTAGTAACATTTTAAAAGTTGTTGTTAATGGCACGGCACCTCCAATCGCTTTCCCCTGAATACAATAACAACTAATTACTTAAATGGAGCTTAAACCCTTCTCTTTGACTGCTTTAATGTGTCACACAGTGATTATGAAACAAGATAGCACTTTCTTTTCAGGTGCACTTTGATATTACATAATCGTTAGCATTGTCTGGGAGCCATTCTTTCCAATCCCCAGAGAATGTGGTCCTGCTGGGTTTTTTTTCACCCCAGTTCCTCTTCAAACTTAAGCATCTTCTTCGACTAGCTGAGAAAAAGCATAAAGGGATGCTGTGGTGCAGAAGGAAATTACAGGGCTTTAGATATCTGACAATGCAACATTCCTTGTTTGGCTAGCCTGGCCTTGTTTGACCACGGATTCGAAGGGACTGACCCATTCTATTCTTTACCAAACCTTATGCAAATATAAAAAAGACTTGTATTATCACTTTAATCATGACTTAAGATCTTCATCAAACAGGTCCAGTATGGAATGCGATAATGTATGGATCCATCTATGAGTTTTGCTTTCTTGTCTAGAAGGCATGTTGCTCTTTAGTTTCTTTTACTGTGCTGTTCCTGATACTTTATTTGCTTTCAGATTTATTGCCTTTTACCATGTTCTTCTGAGCTTGCTAATAAGATTCTGTAGGGTAAGCAATTGGGACTTTCATTGAAATTACTGGGATTCATTTTTGAATAAACATCCTTAGACTGGACTGAAACAATCACAGGACCATCCTAGATAATTAGTTTGCAACATTAAAAAAAATGTACTGTTGAAGCTCTTTTGCTATGTAGGATCCATACTTTCTCCTAAAAGGGAATATATCCTCCAAGGAATAACAGGGTTGTGATGCGGAGGCAGGCAATGGCAAATTACCTCTGAGCATCTTATTGTTCTATTAATATTTGGATGGAGGTTTTTATATTCAAAGAAACAGATTTAGCAAAAATATTATTGGATATGGTAACATGAGGATATAAAGCATTATAATTTAAAAAGGTTGATTATTAAAAAGTAATTTTAAAGTGGGGGGGAGAAAGTAAGCTCCATGTAAACTATAGTATGATGATTGGGCATGTTTGTATGTTGTTATGTTATGTTATATTTGTTTATAAAATAAATAAATTTTTATTTTTTTAAAAAGAAACTGATTTAGCTAGCTACCAAGGTCATTTCCATCCCCCTTCAGAATGGAATTTTGGGCTTTTCCACATGTATGGGTCAGTTTTGTTCCTGAACTGCTTCAGCCTTATTTCTGATTTCCAAATGTGTTTTGTTGCCTATAGGGTTCATTTTGGATTTTATGTGGGTTTTCTGCATTGGGGGGGGGGCGCATTTACCACAGTGTTTTTTTAAGCCGATTTGGAGTCACCTTTACTCTTCATCTGTAATGTTCCTTTGTAATCTATATTCAACTCTGTACTCTGTACAAATTTAATCCACTGCAATCCCTTATTATTTTGTCAAATTCGTACTTTCCTGATTTGGCAATTTAAAATGTTTTTTATTTGGTGCCTTAGCTCTTCATTACTGCACCAAGATTTAGTGGATAGGAAGAGATCACAAATGTTCTGCAGGTCAATCTGATATCACAGTTTTTAAAAGCAACTGTTAAATAACAGTCATTTTGCTACAGCTCTAGATATGGGATATCAAACTGCAAACTTTATGACACACCAAGCCTGCCAGCCAGGTACTGGGGCTTGTGGGTGTTTCACCCTTCCCTTTGTGAAGCGCCTATATAAATAGTAAATAAGGGATCATGGCCTCCCCAGTACCTTCCTATAGCCCCCGGCTAGGGTTGCCAACCTCCATGTAGTAGAGAACACACAGCACGAGGCTCTATTATGGAAAACAATATCATCAAAAATGATAGCTTCTTTTTAATATATAACCACAACTAGTATGTTGGCATTACATTCGTGCCAATAAACGAATTCCTAACTGGAAAGAATGCTAACCTAAGCAAAAAAGCTAAACAGGAAAGCAATCCTGAACAAAGGAGCATATGCTATTCAGTAGAAGATGCACAAAAAAGATGCACAAAGTTCCAAGCATTCAGGAAGTTCAAAATGCAGTATTCTGCGCTGTATAGTGTGTCACGCCACTACTTGCAACTTGAGTAGTTTTTCACACACTTATAAACCAGGAAAATCTTGAGTGGCTCATGGGCTCACGTAATAATGATATAAGAAGGCAAGGACGTGGGGTCGATCCTGCACACGTTTCAAATCTGTTCCTTCTTCAGCTTGCGGTACCTCCAGGTAGTAGCTGTAGAGCTCCTGCTATTACAACTGATCTCCAGCCGAGATCAGTTCACCTGGAGAAAATGGCCGCTTTGGCAATTTGACTCTATGGCATTGAAGTCCCTCCCCTCCTCAAACCCCGCCTTCCTCGGGCTCCGCTCCAATAATCTCCCACCGGTTGCGAAGAGGAACCTGGCAACCCTTCCCCCAGTGAAGTCTTTTGCCCCCCCAATAAAGAACAAAACATAGAATGATAAAGAAGAAGTAAATACATTTAATTTAATCAAGCACCAAGAATATTGGCTATCTGCTCATGCCTAGGGTTGCCAACCTCCAGGTGGTGGTTGGAGATCTCCTGCTATTACAACTGATCTCCGGGTGATAGAGATCAGTTCCCCTGGAGAACTATTGATTTATGTAAATATATATGTGCTCCCTTTCCTACTGTTTGTGGTGGTTTGCAAAGAAAATCTGCAGGAAACGGGCAATTAAAACAAAAATGCATTAAAAAAACCCCACTGCTATACAACTTTCCCTCCATACAACGTCCTCCTTATGAAATTTACTGCAAAATGCCACTTAAAAAGAACAGCCTTACCATTCTTATGGAAGAGTGACAGAGTAGAGAGCCTCATCATCTCTTTGGGGAGGCCGTTCCATAACAGAATGGACCCGTGTTATGGCTAAATGGACCACTTGAAGGGAATGCTCACCAACAGTAGGCTGTGGGAGGATTTAGGGTAGCCAGGCTGCCATTGTTAGGGTTGAGAGAGACTGCTGGTGGTGAAGGTGTAATGTCACTTCTAGGGAAAATCTGGAAATGACATCACACCTCTCTAGGAATTGCTGGAAACTCTATGGTTAAACAGAGGCATAACTTCTCTTTTGGGTTCCCCCTGGAAGTGATCTCTGTCATGCTGTTGGCTCAATGGCCATTTAAAAAAAAAACAATTATCCTTCCGTTGCTCAGAGTGTCAATGGGAAGGAGGACTTGAGGGTGGGAAATTCCTCTCCTCCACTGGGGGTCAGGCAACCCTAGGAGGATCTGACATGATGAATGGGTTCATAATCAATAAATAAGTTTTTTTAAGGATATAAAATAGTATTCCAGACGAGCCAACTATTTATACAGGTGGGTTTATATAGGTTTATATATGACTAGTGTCTTTATGAAATATGTACATATTCAATGATATTCTCTTGCCTCTTGCCATATTCAATGATATTCTCATCGGTTAACTCCTTAATGTTATGTTTCATTCCTGTTTGCTAAGTGACACTTTTTTTAAGGCTGTGGGAGAAAACTAGGATTTGTTTTTCCTACAGCACAAAGTAAACATTATAAAACAATTATCTTATTTTGGTTGTCAGCAGTTATTGCAAATGGGGAGAAGGGGTGCCTAAAATCCAGAATGTTCCTCCCCCAAAAAAGTTCTGAATGCCCCTAAAATTTGTAGACTGTATCGTGGGGGGCGGAGGGGGGGTCCTACGGCCCACATTAAGAACCACTGATGTAAACAATGCAGTTTTCTCAGTCCACATAATACACTTTGCTCACTGAGCTTGGCTTGTTGCCTTATTTGGGGGTCTCGCTACAAATTCCAGCAATCCCTGCTCCAGATTTTTCATGCTCCTTCAAATGTCATGCATCTGTGAAATGTACATACTTCCAAACACATATTGAACATAATTTGGTGCCTCTGTAAAGGAGTCTTAGCATTAAGAAAATTATATATCCCCCAAAGAACGGATGCTTTCCATCACATTTTGCCTACCATGAGATCAAATGAAAGTTTCCATTCTGCCCCCTTTCCCCTAAGAAGCAATTTCCTCATTCAGACCAGTTGAGAGGTGTTTCTTTATATGACAGGCCTGTAATTTATTACTCTCATCATTGCACCTATTCTCTGTGAGAATCAGAGTAATTGATACTTTCAATGCAGGGTGATTTCACATTGTACCTGATGTCTGCCCAGGTAAGGAGCAAGATTATGAAGGCTGTTTCTTTACCTTAATCATTTAATGAGGTCAATCACAAGCCCATACAAACTCAGATTAGTATAACTTAATTAAACTTTCAGAAAATGATCAAGTACCATCTACTAGGATTTTCAGAATATGAATCAAGTCAATGAGGCTTTTCCCTCTTCAATGAAAAGGGTAATAGAAGTGACTCAGGTTACTCTCCCAGCAGGTGAAGCAGCATGGCATGAAATTTTGCCATTGTTGCCATCAAGGTGGGGGAATTTGCAGCCATTGAAAACACTACGCACAAGGATCACAGACATTTCATATGAGGCAGCTGTGGCCTGCAGGAAGAGATCCCCTGACAAAACATTGATAATGGCAGCAGAGGTCTGGGCAGGGTTGTGCTTAAAATGCTTCCAGCTCTAGCTTGGGAAAAGGAGACTGCTACAGCCCCCTCTTTGTAAGAGAGCAATCATTGCAGTTTGAAAGTGCATCAAAACAATAACTGCTGGCAGAGAGATCTAAAGTACAACCTCATTATTTCCAATCGCCTGGAGAATATATAAAACGATCAGTGCAGCAGGGCCCCAGATGCACTGAGAGCTTTGGAATGGCCAGAAGCCTGCATTCGCCACTTCAAGAGAGGAGGTTGTGACCCAGTATTTGTATCCCTTATTTGGTGCTCAGCCCTGAGATAACTGGCCAACAAAAGAGACTGCAGGAGGGCACTAAAAATGATAAGTAACTGAAGACATCCGGGTCAACAAAGAGACTTCCCACTATTCTCACCAATGACTTGAGCTACTCTTTCAGTCAATGATTCATTTTAAATTAGCAGAAACATTCAGCTGATGTACCCTGGTGTGTGTGTGTGTGTGTGTGTGTTTGTTTGTAAAGTGCTGTCAAGTCGCAGCCAATTTATGGCGACCCTGTAGGGTTTTCAAGGCAAGAGACTAACAGAGGTGGTTTGCCATTGCCTTCCTCTGCATAGCCACCCTGGTATTCCTTGGAGACCTGGAGCTGAGGGTAATATCTTGTTGTGGTAAACTTCCAGATGACATGGCTAGGGTTCAAACCTGCTTGAAAACCACAAAAAGCATCATTTTTGGGGGGGGAGGGGAGCTTTTCTCCTTAGGAGGCCAATCAGATATCTCTTGTGTGGGTTGTCCCATAATTGTTGTGTGGGTTGTCCATAATTTGATACTGAGTATCAAATTAACCCAGTAATTAAGTCTTAGGGCTCGTTCAGCAAATTGCTATCAGTACTAAGCCAGAATTGAGAAATCAGAATTATGGCTGTCTATGCATTTCTTTTCCCAACCTGTTTATTTTGTTGATGGCATTTTCTCTACATACATATTCTTTTTGGTCAAATGGTCTAAACTGATGTTACTCTACAAGCCCAAATATAACTTTACATGCCTCAGTACTTGAGTGACACTCCTAGATGGAAGATAGCAGTAAGCGAAAGATCACACACGTGGAACGTAGGGGTAATTTGGGTTGCCGTGCTTGGCTTGGTAACCAAAAAAAGATGGGGGGGCAGCACCATGGGGGCACTATTGCAACCTTGTGATATCACTTTCAGAGAAAACCCAGAAGTGATGTCACACCTCTCTAGGAATTGCCTGAAACTGTATGGTAAAACCATAGGCATAGGAATTTGCCAGTTCCTAGAGTGAAATGGCCATTTAATTTTTTTCTCCACCTTCTGCCACATGACTTACCTAGGCTTTGCTGCTTGCTACTGTCCAACAGCAGCCACCTCATGAAAGCCAGTGTGATATAGTGGATAGGGTTTCAGAATAGGATATGGGAGAACCAGGTTTGAAACCCCACTCTGCCATGGAAGCTCACTGAGTGACTTTGGGCCAAACACACATTCTCAGTATAACCTACCTCACACAGTTGTTATAAGGATACAATAGAGGAGAAGAGAATGATGTAAGCTGCTTTCGGACACCATTGGGGAGAATGGTCGGTTACAAATTAAGCAAATAGATATAGTTGAAAATGAGGGGCATATGAAATGTAGGCTGGTGGGTGACTGGGAAGGAGAGACGAAAATAGAGGAAGATGAGATCAGGGGTGCCAGGAGGAGGGAAATATAAAATAGTGAGGAGGGGATAGAGGGGAAAGTGAGGTGCCCCCACAAGTCTTGTGGGTTAGTTACCACATATCTAGGCCCAGCAGGTGTCATTGCACAACTGGGCCTGTCCCAGCAGCTAGCACCACATAGTTTCCCCAGGTAGAGACTGATGCAGTGGAGGGTTGGAGGGAAAGCTGAAGACAGAGGGGCAGATAAAGGTAGATTGACTAGTGGGTGGGAAGGAGAGAAGGAAGCAATAGGAGAGGCTGTAGGGGCTTTCAGGGAAGGGAAAGAGGACATAGTAGGAAAGGGGAAAATTAGATGCCCCCTGCAAGTCCTTGAGGGCCCCTGACTGTGTTCATCTAATTGAATTGGGCAATGTGAATATTTTTCTTCAATGTGGCCTCTTTCCTAAGTGAACATTTCTCAGATGGTAGTGTTAATTAATGAGAATAATGTGTAATTTGGCTCTCATTTTCAATTTATGCAAGTCTTTATATTTTGCAAAAAATAGAGGATACTGTCAACTTAAAAATCACACTTCTACATGATTTTTAAAACATCTAATATTGCTTCCTACAACTTGTAATTAAAAGATATCACAGAAAACAGTGTATTTGCATTTGTTGCACATTTAAATTAAGAACATATTGGTGATGGTCATGATGTCAAAGTACTGCTTAGCAATGGTAAGGGTTATAAATATAGGATCCAAGTGGGAACCGGTCTGACTTTCCTAATAATGGAACTAATGAAAATTGGATTAAACTAGAGGTGGTTCCAGTTATAAATTGAGAGGAGACAGGGAATAAGCACTGGATGCTGCATTGTACGGCACACAACACCACTGACGCATACACACATGCATGCCAGCTACATGCCATTCCCTCCCCCATCGCACAAAAGAAGGCAAAAGCTCGGATTCTATGGACACAGTCCACAGAGACAATCAACCCCCCCAAGCAGAACAGCCCCCCCCCACGCGACAAGAAGACACAAATTCCAAACGAAGGAGAACAACAGGGCAGCCAGAGAGAGAGACTCACCGACCCACACTGACCTCCAGGCCAAGGTGGCGACCAGTGAAAACAGCAAAAAAAAGAAAAAAAGAAAAAACCACTAGCACAGAGGCAATCAACCTTCCAGCAGAACAGCCCCCCCTTTGGCTTCCCCCCCCCACAGAATCTCTCCCCCCCACATACACACACACACACAGGAAAAAAGTTATACAGAAAAGCCCCAAAATGGGTCAAACTGTGGATGTCTTCTCTTCCAGCAGAAGCAGGGGTCAGGAGGAGTAATCCAATCTGATTCCAGCAAGCAGCAGCAGGTCAGCTCAGCTCTGGATCTCTCACGATCAGCACAGGAGCAGCACAGGAGCAACAGCAATGGAAGGAATACAGTCTCACACACAAAGACTCTCTGGCCATTTATGCACGGGAGGTTTTGCCTTGGATTTGCTGCTTTCTAGATGCACATTTTCCCCAGCCAAATTCTCAAAACTCTGCAGGGGGGCTTATTGTTGAGTTTTGAGAATTTGGATGGGAAAAATGTGCATCTAGAAAGTGACAAATCCAAGGCAAAACTTCCCATGCATAAATGGCCTCTCTCTCTCCCCCCCCTGAGCCGCACACCAACCCGGGACCACTCACACGCACCCCCACACACACGGGGATCTATCTTTCATAGATATACACACTCTCCCCCCCCCGGCATGCGCAGCAACCCGGGACAACGCACATGCACCCCCACACACACACGTGGATCTCTCTCTCACACACACAGACACTCTCTCTTTCTCTCCCCGGGCCGCTCAGCGGCCGGGCTCATGCACTCATTCACAACTGATTGGCCAGAAGAAGACCCAGCTTGGCCACCTATTGGCCGCGGGAGAATGCTGATTCAGGGTCGCCGAGTTTGTATGAATTTGTTCAGCGTCCGCCGAACTTGCTGAGTTCGGCTCGTCGTTTTCCCTCCTTTTTTTGACTTTGGTTCTATCCAAACTAGAAACTGCCGAATCGAGGGAAATTCGGCTGTTTTTCCATTCGGATGGAACAGAATTGACAGCCCTACTTTCGCTCCTGTGTTTGCTTCCTTACATTCTGTACTTACACAGTGGTGTCTCTTTTGACTAGGGTTGCCAGGTCCCTGTTTGCCACCGGCGGGAGGTTTTGGGGGCCGAGCCAGGTGAACTGATCTCTATTAGCTGGAGATCAGCTGTAATAGCAGGAGACCTCCAACTAGTACTTGGAGGTTGGCAACCCTAACTATGACTTCACTCACACCTGGTGCATGCTGAAATACAAGTGACTCCTGTGATGTCAAATTCACAGAACACAACAACCCAATTCACTGTGCTTCACTCCAATACACATCCTGGGAATCTACTGTATTTGTTAGCTTTACAATGCATGTCACTTGCTTTCTGTTCCCATTTGACCCACTCATAATTCAGACTTAGCATTTAAGTGCATTCTTAGCAGTTAGCATATGTTTGAATTATTCACTGAATGGAACAGTGTTGGGGGAGGGAAGAGAGAAAAAATAAAAATAGACAATCTGGGGAGGCATGTGTCAAAGGTAAAATAAACTGCCAAGCAAATTAATCAGTTTATATTTGGAATAAATGCAAATCCCCTCTTAAAGACAACAAAATGTAGAAGGTCTACAGACATATCCTTGGTCTTGAGGCTGCTCCTGGTTAACTATAAATTAGCCTATCTTCAAAATAAATAACTATATGAATTCTTTGCTTTGTTCAGTGGTATCTCCAACAGTGATATGAATGTTCATTATGAATAGCGGCTGAAGGCTTCACCACTCGGTAGTTTTATAAATACTAATGAGTGACATATTGAGGGAAAAATTGTACCTACAAAAGCAGAGTCTTCTGCCATGCAAATCAGGTCCCAATTCCCCGCAGATAAGGATCTTTTTGATGGAGCACATGCAAAATCTACAGCTCTTAATTCTTTCATTAGTATTCCAAGCAGACGATTGCCAAATAACAGGGAAAACTGTCTGAATTGCTGTGTCTGAAACCTAATATTGATTTGTTTAATAGTGTCAGAAAGTCAAAATTCACAAATCTCCTGTCGATTGTTTATGAGGCAGTTAGCAGAGAAATGGATGCCCCTGCTTAATTAATAACTCATTACTGAAATTTGATTATATGCTTGAATGGTTTAAATAGGCTCTAATTCAGTATCTGCAAAGCAGTGTTGCAGCAAAGTAAAATGGATCTTAAAGCTTGTTTTTAACACCAGGGCTGTCGGTTTTTCATGATCTCCATGGCTAAAGGAAAATCCTGACTTTCCAGGGCAAAGCTCATACTGTACTAATACGTTGACACAAAAATGTATCATTGTAATGACATGATTAACTGAATTCTAGGTAAATACAAGCACAGCAGAACAGAAATATCCTTTGTTTATAAAAAGGAGAGCTGGTTCTTATTTGGTAGTGTATGATTATTGTACACAAGGCATAAAAATGGTTTGGAAAGATAATGCTGATATTGATAATTTTTCATTATTGCCTAATAATTATAGATTTGCAGGCAATATGGGGACGTCCATCCTTCCTTCTTTGAAACTACTGTGCACTGTTTTGAGTTTTTTAAGAATAGCAGTTACTAAAAAATGCTAGATGAATAAATTAATTGTTGCTATTCCTCTAGTGATTTAAATGACACATTGTGTAAAGTACTGGAAGCCTTCATTATGCTCTTTTTAACAACATTTTTTTGAGTTGGGTTAATATAGTGCTCTGTTCATACACAGAACACTGAAGCAGAGAGCCCCTTACAATGTCAACTTCTGTGGTGTGGAAACCATTGCAACATCATGGCTTCAGCTCATACAATTTAGCAGCACAGAAATGGCAATGTCATGTGGGGAAATCTCCTTCCCATTCCCCCGTTATCCAGTCTATAGGAGGGTGACACTGGAGTGGGAAGGATCTAGGACACAGACTTCTCCCATGTGATTTCAGACTTCCAACATGACCTGAGGATTGGGCTGAAAGTGTAGTGGAGGCTGCGTGACCCCTCCACCAGCATAAGTGCCCTCTTATCATGGAATAAGAAGCACTCTGGCAGCGGGGGCAGTTCCCTCAGCACCTGGGTACCACGGAGCTTCATGGTGCTCCTCCGAGGCCGCAGCCACTCTGGGACCTAAATCCCGAAAGAGAAATGTGGTGCCGGCGTGGGGAGGGGCATTTCCTGGGAGTTCCCAGGGGTGGAGCAAACTGTACTCAGTTTCCTAAGCACCTCCAGCAACAGCGTTGCTGCACCAGGTTTTTCTTGGCACAGCATTGTTTTCAATGGGGCTATTTACCCCATTTTTGATTTTTTATTTCGTTAAAGGCCCTTTTTTTAGCCTTGCAGCGGCCCGGACACCTCTTTGGATGTGCCTTGGTGGTTCCTTGGCCATGCTGTCCCCAGCTGCAGCAAGCCTCAGGAATGAGCTGTAAGCCATGTTAGAGCCTGTGGCACAGAGTGGTAAGCTGCAGTACTGCAGTCGAAGCTCTGCTCACGACCTGAGTTCAGTCCTGATGGAAGTTGGGTTCAGGTAGCCAGCTCAAGCCCTCCATCCTTCTGAGGTAGATAAAATGAGTACACAGATTGTTGGGGGTAAAATGTAGACGACTGGGGAAGGCAATGGCAAACCACCCCGTAAACATAGTCTGCCTAGTAAATGTTGTGATGTGACGTCACCCCATGAGTCAGTAATGACTTAGTGCTTGCACAGGGGACTACCTTTACCTTTTTAACATACATGACTAAGTGGTGAAGGAAGAAGAAATACCGCAATGACTGCTGGGCCTCTAAAGGTAATGTCAGATGAGGCTCTAGGAAAAAGAGTGACTGGCCCAAAGCCATACAATGAGTTCATTACAGAAGTGGGATGAACTCAGTTTTCTCACACTGATTTTCCGCAGACACTTTGACAAGTGCTGAGCATGAATAACATTGCATGGTTGACACTGCCTCAAGGGGCTGTGCTTTCTCCTTTTCAAAATGCTGCAGGAATGCTGCATATCTGCTTCTGTACACGTATAAACATCACTCTTAACTTTAGATATAGTAGCGGTCCCATTCCACTGAGTCAGTCAACAAATAGTATTGATGATCTAAATCCAGCTGCCCTTTCCTAAGCATTGTAATTAATGCAAAATGCCTTAAGGGGGTTATTATTAAAAATAGCCAAAGCATTAATGGCTTGATTGCAGTGTTTCAGGTGGTGGGGATGTAGGTACCTTCCTTTACTATTGAATACTTAGGAATTATGAGCAGAAATGAGGCCAGGATTTGAGGAGCGTGGCTTGACCACTTTATCTCATGTTTTGTTCTGTCTTTTGCTATTTCATTCTCCTAAGGAAACTGGATTCTGACTACTGACCTCAGAGAGCCACAATCTCCACAATATTCTCTTGGAATATGCAAGCACTGAACAAAAGCAGGGAGTTGCTTGCAGAAGGAGAGAAAGTCACTTGGCCCCAGTCTGTGAATTTTGCCGGTGGTCAACAGATCCAGCCATTAGCTATCTGACAACTGTTATTCTTGTGCAAAATGAACTGGATATTACAAATGCAAATAGATAGGATGCCACAAATACTATATTCCATAGTTTGAAGACAACTCTGGAACATTACTGCAATATTAGATGGGTTTCCCCTCCCCCCCAAAAAAATGTAACAGAACAGGAGATCATGCTTAGACAAGTTTTCATGGCTCACTTCACACAGTATGCTCTCTCCAGGTGAGATGTGTATTGTATGAACATCCAGGAGATACCTACGTGAGCATTCTGTATAGAAAAATCCCACATAAAGCAGTTCTGATGCTCCTTCAGAACCATAATACGTTTCAAAACATGAAGAATAAAGGCTGAGCTCTACCATGCAATTACAACTTTTTCTTTGACTTGGCCTTGATGGCAAAGCAATCCTGAAGGACCAGCCATTGCACCAAAGCTTATACCAGTATAAGTAGAGCCTATGCTCTTCCAGAAGAGCAGATCTTATTGTTCTTCTCTGTTTACCTTCCATCTCCTGCAACCCACCTGGTTTATAAACATGGTTTATCACAACAGGTGGAGAAACAGTAAGCTGTGAGACATCTACCTTACACGGCTGACTAGAGCTTGGATAAGGTTCAGACTCTCATCCTTGGAAAAGAATGGTAATAGAGAGCCCGCAAGGTCCCTCTTTATTTGTCTCTCATGTCCCATCCTGAAGTCAGTAGAGTAGCAAACAAAGTGTTGTGGTCCCTATCCCCAATCAACCATAGCATATTCTCAATGGAGAGAGTCAAATATCTAATTGGTCAGCTCTGTATGAACAGCATATTTAATTTTTGTGAGGGGGAATAATGTTCTTATCTATAGAATGGGTAAAGGATATCAAGAAAGTATGCCATTTTCCACACTTGTAGGTAGAACATGAGGAGATATTCTGTGTCTATGGGTATCTGGGTGCTCTTTACAGCTCTCTCTTCAGGTATTTGGAGGAATTAATTAAGTTTGTGCAAGAGCTCTGCTTTGAGGCATGACCTCCTCCTCCTCCTCTGCTGCCATTATTTGAGTTGTAGCAGTAGAGCTGGGATTCCTGGGCCCAGTGGTGATTTGTGTCCGGAGTTCAAAAGCAGGGCCCCAGTTCCTGAGTCACCTGTACAACCCCCTTGCATGTTTGTCCATATAACTTTCTCCTATACAGGCCTGTTTGAGAATTAAGATCAGTCTCAGAGGCATTCCACACCTCCCCCTGCATTAGGGTTGCCAGGGCCCTCCTCTCCTCCGGCGGGAGGCTTTTGGGGCAGAGCTGAGGGGATTGCGTGAGTGCGCGCGGCTGTGCCGGTGCGCGCATCACTTCCGGTTTACATCCGGAAGTGATGCATTGCAAGGAGCCTTTTACCACTCAAACTGGGAGTTTGAGTGGTAAAATGCCCCTTGTGGTGCATTTACACCCAGAAGTGCCACATCACAAGGGGCCCTTTATCACTCACACTCACAGTTTGAGTGATATAAGGCCCCTCGTGATGCGGTGCTTCTGAGTGTAAACCAGAAGTGGCACGCCGCAGTGTGTAGGTGCACATGCATGTTTGCCTGCCAACCCTCAGCTGGTCGGGGGGCAGGGGGTGGATTGGCGGGGGTTTGCCCACCACCACCGGGTACCTGGAAACCCTACCCAATGTTCCTTGAATCAGAGCCATGTGAAATAGAGCCTTTTTTGTGGTGGTTTGCCATTATGGAATTTCTTCCCTGCAAGGTGCCTGTTTTGTTAAACTTTAGATGCCACCAGGTTGAACAATTTGATTAACCCAGCCATATAATTCTTCATTATTTTTATCTGCTGCTAAAATTTATATTGCATTGGAGAAATGCTAATACTGCTGCTTTTCTTCTTGTGTCATGCAATCGTTTATTAGATTTTAAATATGATGGTGCAATTTACATACATGTTTTATCTGTGCCCTGCCTCAAGAGCTTCTCCTGTTGGGTGGTATAAAAAGTTATTTAAATAAATATGTTAGATAAGTAACAGGGTCAGAGAAGGCAAGTGCTAGTAATCTGCCCTTCCTGTATTGATTGTTAGCCGTGGCTTTTGGTTGTTTATGGAAAATGCTCTTTTGCAAGCAAAGTGGTGTTTCAGCTGAGCTCCCAGCACCCAAATCCTGCCTGTGTGCTCTAAATTATCTGTACATAAGGATAAAGAAAAGATGCAATGAATCTGAATACTTGAGATGTATGTTGCATGTTCCCTGGTGGTATGATTTTCAATGGTGCTTCATGATTGACTTTTAGGCCAGTTGAGGTTCTAACAGTTGGGAATCTGAGGGCAGTGAACTAGTAGTTGGGGAAGCAGCCCCTCTGGTGGCTACTACTGATTTCAGTGGGCATGTTTTATCTGACGCTACCTCTCGTGCCCACATGTTGGATGGATACCAGCAAGTTATACAACCTAAGCACAACTCCCCCACACACACCAAATCCCAACCATGTTGCCCCTTGCGCTGGTGGTGTCATGCCAGCATGATGGTAATGCTGGTGCAACTATATCACTGAGCTAGGGTTGCCAACCTCCAGGTGGTTGGAGGAGGACACTTTAAACTTTAAAAGCAGAACACACACTCCCGCAGAGGCGAGCGGGCACCCCCCCTCAGCAGAATGGGAGAAAGCCCCCTTTGGCTCCCCCCCCCCCAGAAACTGCTTCCCCACACACACACATACACACACACACAGGGGAAAAATTATAGAGAAAAGCCCCAAAATGGGTCTTACTGTGGATGTCTTCTCAGGAGTAATCCAATACAATTCCATTTATGCATGGGAGGTTTTGCCTTGGATTTGCCACTCTCGAGATGCACAGGATCGCGCCTGCTTGCAATCATTCCAGTGGATGGATGGGGGGGACCGCATATCTCGCCCCCCTGATCCAATCTTAACAAAACTTGGGGGTTCTTGCAACAAGGGTCACCTTAAGCTACGCTGAAAGTTTGGGACCTCTACCTCCAAACATGCCCCCCCCGGAGCCGTGGAAAGGCGCGAATGTGCTGTAAAATGGAATAGATGCACATTAAGGAGAGGGGGACCCCTTCCGGGCCCCATATCTCAGCCCCCCTGATCCAATCTTAACAAAACTTGGGGGTTCTTGCAAGAAGGGTCACCTTAAGGTACACTGAAAGTTTGGGACCTCTACTTCCAAACATGCCCTCCCCGGAGCCGTGGAAAGGCGCGAATGTGCTGTAAAATGGAATTGATGCACATTAAGGAGAGGGGGACCCCTTCCGGGCCCCATATCTCAGCCCCCCCCCCGATCCAATCTTAACAAAACTTGGGGGTTCTTGCAAGAAGGGTCACCTTAAGCTACGCTGAAAGTTTGGGACCTCTACCTCCAAACATGCCCCCCTCTGAGCCGTGGAAAGGCGCAAATGTGCACACGCACCCCCCCCACGGGGATCTCTCTCTCACACAAACTCTTTCTGTCCCCGGGCCGCGCAGCAGCTGGGCTCATGCACTCAACAGCGACTGATTGGCCAGAAGAAGACCCAGCTTGGCCACCGATTGGCCGCGGGAGAATGCAGCTTACTAACTGACGGTTATGCTGCTGATTCTGAGCCCCGAATTTGCCGGATTTATCCGGAGTCCGCCCGAACTCGCTGAATTCGGCTCGTCGTTTTCCCACCTTTTTTAAATTCAGCTGTTTTTTTAATTCGGACGAACCGAATCGACAGCCCTAGCCCCCATGCAAACTGTTCAAAACTGTTGAACAAAATCTCCCTCGAGTAGGGTTGCTAGGTCCCCCCCTTCCAATTGGCGGGAGGTTTTAGGGGCAGGGCTGGGGTGGCTGCAGGCATGTGCATGTGATGATGTTACTTCCGGTTTTACTTCCGAAAACCCCACATCACCGAGACTGATGAGGAGCTTCTGGAAATACAACCAGAAGTGATGTGCACACACGATCGACATTCTGGAGTGGTGGGTGGATTGGGAGGCTATTGCCCACCAAAACCACCCCACCTGGCAACCCTACCCTCTAGGGTTGCCAGGCATGGCCACCAGAGGGAGAACTGGTGGGGCAAGGACATGGCTGGGGTGCCCGTCAGTAATGACATGATGCCACCTCTAATAAAACACAGAAATAACATCATGCATCTCTAGGAATTGCTGGAAATGCTACAGTAAAGCCATAGATTTGTTGGCAATTCCTAGAGAGGACCGATATCACGTCCAGGTTTTCCCACCCTTTGAGTTTCTGGTGATTGCTAGAGGGGAAAAAACCTAGAAGTGATGTCATGCCATCACAGACTGTTATAAAAACAAAAAAAATATTTCTCCTCCTGGCTGCTGGAGCACCAGTGAGCAAGATCTCAATGTGTGAGATCTCCGATCCCTTGTGGGCATTTGGAAACCCTATCTCCCCACCCCATCCCCCATTGGATGAGTTAGTAGACTGGAGACTGATAAAACTGATAAAAGGATTATTATTGGGGGGGCATCACTATTAGGCTGAGTATAATATTGGTGCTAAATTATCACAATTAACAGTACCTGTAGGATGTGAAAGAGAAACAGAAAGGAAAATGTTCACGAGCTTTTCAATTGGCTGATTCTGTGGTTTGCAATATTTTTGCACTCTCTCCAGTATAAAGAGACATTACCAATTAACCTATGTCTATTAACTTATGTCTATTAACTATTAAACCCAAGAGAAGCAGGAAAATCAGTGAAGGTTCATTAAAGGCAAAAAAAAGAAAAGAAATCTTTTTAAAGAGCAGCAGTTTAACTTTTGCTCAACAGCCACATGGGCGAAAACGTTGGTTGCTTTCTAAAGCAAGCCTGTTTGTCAAAGTGTTCCTAAGAATTTTCAGGATTTTTTTTTCTTCATGGAATGAACCTTTATTTTCTTCCTCTAATTTATTACGCTTGATTACGCAGCTGGAATGGGAAGGTAGCTGCTGTTTGTAGTTAAATAACTCCTCACAATTTCTTAAAGAAATTATCTTCAAAGCTTCAATGGGTCAGTGGCTCAAGTACAAAGGAAAGATTGATTTTCATACTCCCACTCTTTGTTCCCAAAGTTTAAAACAGACACGTTCTGGTAAATTAGTTTGTCTATGTTATTAATGGAAGAACTTATTAAATTCCCATAAATACATGGTGATATCTTGCTTAAAACATGGAATGTGTTTGCTTTGAGAGAAAAAACACACATCTAAAAAAAAAGTAAAGAAAGGGGGTGCTTATATTTTGATTTGATTTCAGAAATGTGCTTCCAATGGCAGAAGGCAGGAGAACTGGTGGCTTGCAAAACATATTAGGTATGCATAATGATGAATGATACAAAGAACGTAAGGCTCAAATCACTTGAAATTATGTTATTTGCATTGAATGAAAAGCATTTGTGCGGTGGTATGTGGTAAAGCAAAGGGAATACTTTAAACAGGAGAGATGGTCTGGGGAAAACTCCTTTTTATTCGTGTGGCAGCTGCCCAACAGGTAAAGCAAGACAGCATACACTGTTACAGTATACTGTTTTATGAAGATTTCAAAAACACACATGCACATATTTACATAGTGGTCCCAATCCTGCCAGAGTTAGTCAGGAAGGGCCACTGAAATAATGGAACTGTGATCATGACTAACTTGTTCTATTGGCTTAAACTGGACTCTTTTGCAACTAGTGACACAGTTATGTGTCACTGGGTTGGTGCTAATAAAAGGTATTACATGGATTGTTCATTTGGCTTTTTGGCTTTTACTTTTGCACCTAAAATATGGTTGTATACAACTTAACAATCAGTGATGGGCAAATGTGTTGCTCAGATCGCAACTGGGAAGCATCTGTGAATGCTTACAATAAAGATCATTCCATTTGTGAGTTCTAAATTGGCTCGCTTTGTAGCATATATGCATATTTTCTCGCAGCTGCTTTTGAAATGTTGTATGGGTACAAGGCAGTGATTTGTAAATGTTGCAAGGGTTAAGTGTTTTTAAATTGATTGTTGCCTTGGTTAGCATGCACAGTTCATAGCACCACTGACTGGTCAAACTGAATGCTGTTCCCCTCCCCCAACCAATTATTGGACTAGAAAACTTTTTATTGTTTGTGACTTTGTCAGTTGTGCTGAATGTAGGGTTGCCAACCTCCAGGTACTAGCTGGTGATCTTCTGCTATTACAACTGATCTCCAGCCGATAGAGATCAGTTCACCGGGAGAAAATGGCCATTTTGGCAATTGGACTCTATGGCATTGCAGTCCCTCCCCTCCCCCAACCCCACCTTCCTCAGGCCCCGCCCCAAAAACCTCCCGCCAATGGTGAAGAGAGACCTGGCAACCCTAGCTGAATTCCTGAATTTGTATCATTCTGTAAATTACATTCCTGTTTACAAAAACACACACACACACACACACACCTACACAAAAGCTCAAGTCATTTTCAGCATGTGGGACAGTTTGGGCAAGTCCAACTGAAGGGTTAAATCAGTTTCTGAGTATGTACCAGCAGTGGCTACTGGCCTCAGATGCCTCCTAGCCTGATGGCACCTAAGCTTGAAGTGTATCTTATTCCTAATTGCACAGTAAAGCTTTTTAGGGCAAGGAGACTCAAGTCACGATAAAATGTGTATTATGAGCTGGGAAATTCATATAACCTGCTATATCCGAACTTCAGAGGCATAATTAGTCACAACTAATTTTAGATGGATTGGGGCCACTGTCTTTATATGTCAATGTATGTGCAAAAGAGTTGAGCAACGCACACAGGAAGTTATAAAAGTGGTCATTTCATTAAGTATTGTTACTGTATTAAACTTACAGTGCATTCCTAAAGAGAGTTATTCCAGTCTAAGCCCATTCATTTCAGTGGGCTTAGACTGGAGTAACTCTCCTTAGGAATGCACTGTTAATTATGGTTGGCTTTTAGACTTCTTTGTTAGATTATTTGTAATTTCAGCCTAGGGTTGCCAGCTCTGGGTTGGGAAGTACCTGGAGATTTTTGGGATGGAGCCTGAGGACGGCGGGGTTGGGGGAGGGGAGGGACTTCAATGCCATAGAGGCCAATTGCCAAAGTGGCCATTTTCTCCAGGTGAACTGATCTCTTTTGGCTGAAGATTAGTTGCAATAGCAGGAGATCTTCCTGCTAGTACCTGGAGGTTGGCAACCCTGTTTCAGCCTCAAAGCTAACATTTGATTTGAAGAACTGAATCTAGATGGGCAGTTTCACCTTCTGATGTAATGGCTGGTGTATAATACATAGATGTTCCAGTGTTGTTAAGTTACAGGGATGTGCACAGGGAGCTCCATTGAAGTAGATGAGAAAATATTTGCAACCAGAGGATCCTTGTATGAGCACTGGAGCTCATGGATACACAAGGAGCCACTGGAAAGAGCAGAGAGATTTGAATCCATTAATAGCTGGATTAACAAGCCATTCTAGTTTATAGGGCTGTTGATTCGGTTCAGCCCGAACTGAAAATCAGCTGAATTTCCCCTGATTCGGTGGTTTTTAGTTCGGGAGGAACCGAATTCAGCTAGTTCGGGAGTTCGCGAATAAATTCGGCAAATTCGGGGCCGTCAGTAAGCAGCATAACCGTCAGTAAGCAGCATTCTCCTCCCCCGGCCAATTGGTGGCCAAGCTGGGTCTTCTTCTGGCCAATCAGTCAGGATTGAGTACTGGAGGAATCAGCTGATGTGCGGCCCGGCCAGGGAGAGAGAGAGAGAGAGCGAAATCCTCGTGTGTGTGTGTGGGGTGCTTGTGCACATTTGCTCCTTTCTGTGGCTGCAGGGGGTGCATTTTTGGGGGTACAGACCCCAAACTTTCAGTGGAGCTTCAGATGAAGCTTCTTAAGATACCCCCCAAGTTTTGTAAACATTGAGTCAGGGGGTCTCGAGATATGGGCTCTCCCCCTTTTCCCTCCCCCTTTTCCATTTATGTGGCTGCAGGGGGCGCTTTTTTGGGGATATAGCCCCCAAACATTTAGCATAGCTTCAGACAATTATTCTTAAGATACTACCCAAGTTTTGTAAAGATGGGTTCACTGGGGGCAGAAATATCACCTCCCCCCCTTTTCTCTTTCCATGGCTGCAGGGGGCGCATTTTTGGGGGTGCAGATCCCAAACTTTGAGTGGAGTTTCAGACCAGTGTTCTTAAGAGACCACCCAAGTTTTGTGAACATTGGGTCAGGGGGTCCCGAGATATGGGCTTTCCCCTTTCCCCTTTTCCCTATTGGGATGAATGGATCAGCCGATCCTGTGTGCATCTTCTCCAGAGCAAAACGTCCCGTGCCTAATTGGAATCATCTTGGATTACAAGTCCTCCCCTCCTGATGGAACAGAAGACAGCCACAGTAAGACCCCTTTGGGGGCTTTAATCTATAATTTTTCTCCTGTGTATGTGTGTGTGTGGGGAGGGAGCAGTTTCTGTGGGTGGGGGGGAAGCCAAAGGGGGCTTTCGTTGGTTCTGCCTGGGGTGTGTGTTCCCCCTCGAGTCTCTCGCTCCCTGGTTTGAGGGGGGAGGTTTCAGTTGTGTGTCTTCTGGTTTTCCCTGTTGCAAAGGTGTTGTTTTACAAGGTTGTGTTGCTTTGCAAACTTCTCAGCTGTTGTCGGGGCTGGGAGCTTTGTGCGTGGGCGGCAAGCTCTGCTGAGAGATGCACATTAAGGGTGGGGGACCCCTTTCAGGGCCCATATCTCAGCCCCCCCTGACCCAATCTTTACAAAACTTGGGGAGTCTTTCAATAAACGTCCTTTGAAGCTCTGCTGAAAGTTTGGGACCTCTAAGCCCAAAAATGCCCCCCCAGAGCCGCGGAAAGGCGCGATTGTGTTTTTAATGGCTTTATTCGGCCGAATTTTTTTCCGAACTTTGAATTCCCGCCGAATTGAACGGATCCGAAGTGGGGGAGTTCGGACTTTGGCATATCCCGAATCTAAACGGGCTGAATTCGGCCGAATCCAAACTATACCGAATTTTTTTTAATTCAACAGCCCTACTAGTTTATATGCTAAACCAGATGTGAACATAGTATGGTCCAGGAGATACATTTGACCCTCCACCTGTTAACAATTTTTCAGGAGCGTTTGTTGGCCTGTTACATAAGCCAGCAGCTAACAAAAATTGTTAGGCCGCTCATGGACTGAGTTCCATTAAGGGCTATTAAGAGTGGCAGACTGGGAGAGAGAGCCCGATCTGAGTCTCCACCCTCAGCAGGCAGCAGCCAGTCTCCAGTCTCTCTGGCTTTCCCAAATATAAGCACAGGTAAGCCAGAATAATCACGGGACTGCTGGAACCATAAATACAGAGACCTGGTGTCCAACTTGTAGCTCTCAAAAGTGGGCAGAGGTTTAGATGTTGGCCCTCTTGCTGAAAAATTTGCTCACCCTCAGCCTGTGCTAAACGACAGAGAAGACCTCTTGTCAAATTTGTACCAGGCAAGTATTATGTTATTCTTTAAGACTCAATCTTTCTTTCTCTTTTTTATCACCCTAGGCTCAATTCTGAAAACAGGAGACTAGAGTCAGGAATAAATTATTCAAACTGCTTGTCTCCGTTTGTTCTCAGTCAGAATAATTATGCCTCATTTCTCATTTGCACTGTTTCAGCCTTACAGGACATAAACACATCCTGACACAATCACTCCTAGAAAGTTAAGAAGAATAACCCTTTAAAGGAAACACAGACTATCGAATGATTGAGTTGTCCTAATATTTGTGAAGAGGTTTCTGGAGTTATTAATATATACACATAGTTGGTTTGTCTTGGGGTTACCTTTAATTTCATTTCTAGCTCTCCCAAGTTTGTGATTGAGAATGGTTATGTGGAACAGCAGAAGTGTTGCCAACATCCAGGTATTTATTTAGGTACAAGCATAGTGATGCCTTTATTTGTTTAACCTCCAGGTACTAGCTGGAAATCTCCTGCTATTACAACTGATCTCCAGTCTATAGAGATCAGTTCACCTGGAGAAAATGGCCGCTTTGGCAATTGGACTCTATGGCATTGAAGCCCCTCCCCTCTCCAAACCCCGCCCTTCTCAGGATCCCCCCAAAAACCTCCTGCCGATGGAGAAGAGGGACCTGACAACCCTAGATATAGCTCTTGTGCAATTCATCAACACACTTTTATTACAGGTCTTTTCCAGGATGCCATTGGGTTGGCTCCAAAGGATTTAGAGCTGTAAGCAACTCATGGAATGGACTGTTCCCACCTCCCCATCTTCTTCAACACCTCCATGCCCACCTGAAAAGTTGCTGCTGCTGTTGCTGCAGAAGAAGAAGAAGAAGAAGATGAAGAAGAAGGAGTTGGTTTTTATATGCCAACTTTCTCTACCACTTAAGGGAGACTCAAACCGGCTTACAATCACCTTCCCTTCCCCTCCCCACAACAGACACCCTGTGAGGTAGGTGGGGCTGAGAGAGTGTGACTAGCCCAAGGTCACCCAGCTGGCTTCGTGTGTAGGAGTGGGGAAACAAATCCACTTCACCAGATTAGCCTCCGCCGCTCATGTGGAGGAGTGGGGAATCAAGCCGGGTTCTCCAGATCAGACTCCACCGCTCCAAGCCACCGCTCTTAACCACTACACCACACTGGCTCCAGCAGTAAAGGTTGAGACAGCCTTGGAAACATCATGGAATATAGTGGGAATTCCTGAAACTGAGGGGAAAATCCACAGAAATCATGTCCCTCCCCATGTGAGTGGAAGTGTCTTCTGCTCATCCAAAGGCTACTTTGATTTCAGTCCTTTGTGTCCAGATATTGATTAATCTCTTATGAACAAAGCTGTTGATTTCACAAATCAATTCAGTTTTTATTTTCAGTTACCAGACTCTAAGAGTAGACCTGGAAAAGAGAACTGTGTATTCCTTTTATCATTTTCACCATCTTTTGAGAAATAACTGAATGGTTATTGAGATGCAACACTTTATTGCAGGAAAGTTGAGAGTGAGCTCCACATGATCTTTCTGATCACAGCATTTGTGGGGATTTGAATAATTGTTGCTTTAAATAATTCAATTTTTCTCTTTGAAACGTAAATGGAGAGTGAACTTTCTTCATCACATTCTCCTCTTCCTTGTCAATCTTAACACTATCTCTTATCACCCGTAAATGCACATGATTTATAAATCTCTTTCATTGCCAGAAATTTCAGTTGCTAGTGGCCAAAGAGTGGGTTCACCTTATACCAGATAAAAGCCAATCTAGAAATGCAATGAGGCACATTATCTTCCTCCCATAGATCTATTGCAGTTTAGTCACATGTGAACATGGAAGGGGATGAAAGCAACATACTGTATGTAGACTGCTACTGCTTCCAGAGAGCCAGCACTGTGTAGTGGTTAAGAGAGACTCCCAAGAACTGTGAGTAGCCCAAGGCCTCCAGCTGGTTCTGGAGAACTGGGTTTGATTCCCCACCCTTCCACGTGAACGGCAGACTCTAATCTGGTGAACTGGGTTGGTTTCCCCACTCCTCCACATGAAGCCAGCTGGGTGACCTTGGACTACTCACAGTTCTTGGGAGTCTCTCAGCCCCACCTACCCCACAAGGTGTCTGTTGTGGGGAGAGGAAGGGAAGGAAGTTGTAAGCCAGTTTGATTCTCCTGAAAAGGTAGAGAAAGTCGGCATATAAAAACCAACTCTTCTTCTTTCTCACACACATGCATTCTGATCAGTATATGAATACCCTGCACCCAGTTTTGAATCTTGCAAGTGGTATGCCAGTGCAAGATCGTTTAGGTGTGCGTAAATCCACTTATATGCATGCGTTGCCTTAGCTGGATCAGGGCGATTGACTGTGGATAAGCTTTCCTGCAGACTGAACAGAGCTTTTTACTTTTTTTTAATGGTAACTGCTACACCAGTAGTCTTCATGATTATCAGAGAAAGACTATATTCATTCATGCAAATTACATGGCCCATACTTAAGGAATAGCTGGATTATTTTGTAACTTTCAGCATTTAAATAATCCCTCCAACCTAAATATATAAATAGGTTTGCAGACTTCAAGGTTGGGAAGAAAGGTTATGATCTGAAGGAAGGAAAATGGCAGTGACAAGCATGAGTTATTTAAAGCACGCAGATGTGAGCCATATAACCACTACACTTTGATGCAAATCATAGAGAAAGGTAAAGAAGGAATGGTCTGTGCAGAAAAGAAAAAAGCCCTCCCCCCCAAAAAAAAGAACAGTGTTGAATGAAATAAGGACTTCTTGTAGAATGAAATTTAAATAAATAATCATGGAAATGGCAGCACAGGATTGCATTCTTCGCTGAATGCATGAATGTCAACATCTGGTACCAACATTTTGACAATTCTATTAAAATGCCTCACCATTCCCTATCTAACACCTGTTACCTCTAATTTTCTTTCCTGAGACGCACACCAGTAGACAGTATAGATTCCAAATCATTTATCACTTTTAAAATACTTCCATATGGGGTATTTCGAGGGGGCTTGCTTTGGCCTTAGGCAAATGTTTTCTGAATGCATTAAAATTCAAGACATTAAAAAAAAAGCTGTAGACACTAATGTTTCATAGCATTCATGTCTGGTAATTATTAGTCTAAATTATAGTTCACACATGACTTGACAAAGTGGACCGTGGATGGTTGACCTCCCCACCCCCCACCCCAGCAATATAGCACCATAGACATGCAGTACTGAATATGTTCCAGGTTATTGAGATGTCAATCTGTAACCAGAATGCAAACGCCCTGACTGAAAAGGAACTGCTAAGAGGTGTATGAGGCCCCGGAGACTCTCTAGAAATGTCAAAAATATTCCAATAGAAAAGAATGAAATCAACAAGAGAATGTGGTTTTCAAATATGCGTTATTTGTGAATATGTTTGAAGAGTGCCATATAACACTAGTGGGGGAAAAACACACACAGAGAGGAGGGGTCCATCACATCATGTATGTCCCAATATTAGGATAAATGGTGTTTGCATTTTGGCAACATTGTGGTGACATAGAAAATGAAGCTTTTGTCATGGGTATATAATGGCAGGATTATGGATGTGGACGCAGTGGGAAATGAGTGGTATTTTTGCATGCATTTTCATAATAGGCCTGCCTATCACTTTGCACTTTGAATCAATCATGGTGTTGCTGGTAACATGTAAAATATGGTTAATGTGAGTTAATGTACTACCCACTCAAACCAATTTGCTTGCACAGGGATATTAGATTTGCCTACAGTACTTCATAAGCATAATATTTTCCTGTGAGAATTCAGACTAAACCCATAAATGTTTGAAGGGAGTTTCACCACTGATTTTAGCAAAATCAGGCTAGGTGGATGGAACTTATATATTAATTTTATTTACTTCATTTATACCCCACCTTTCCCCCCAATGGGGGCTCAAAGCAGCTTACATCATTCTACTCTCCTCCATTGTATCCTCAAAACAATCCTGAGGTAGATGAGGCTGAGAGTGTGTCACTGGCCCAAGATCACCCAGCAAGCTTCCATGGCAGAGTGGAGATTAGAACCTGAGTCTCCCAGATCCTTGTCTGACACTTTAACCACTGTACCACTGGAATCACAACAAGATGAATGACTGCAGTAAAACGGTAATTCTAGAGCAGCGGTTCCCAAACCTTTTGAGTCATTGGAGCACTTTTCAGGAGAGAAATTCATCACTGAGCATTAATTTTCATCTAGCACCTATATACTAAACCAAATGACAGCAGTATTTTTCTTTCCAGTCTCTTCACGGAGCACTAGGAGATGTTTCGGGAAGCACCAAGTGCTCTGTGGAGCACAGTTTGAGAACCACTGTTGTAGAGAGACAAACGTGTAGTAGCAAAATACAGGCACTGGAATCCAGGGGCACTTTAAAGACTAACAAAATGTATTCCAGCTATGCCCATGTAACTGCATTCTGTCACTATGAATTGATCTTTTAAGAAGATGTTGGAGTGGTAATCTGATTTTGTAAATTCCATGACACATTGCTGAGATCTCCACACCTTGGACCAACTCACTTTTCCATAGTATAGTAATCCTGGTTTTCCAGGGTCTTTTATGCATGGCTGTTTCACTCGCTGTCACCCCTCTGATGACTTTGGGTCTTTCTTTGGATTATGCACGCTGCTTCCAACCATCAGAGGTCACCTTGCTCTCCCTCTGCTTCCCCCTGCATTTTCAAATTTGAGATAAAATGGGTCCCTCAAAATGCAGGCAAAATGCAGGGGGAGAGCGAGCTAACATCCGATGGTCGGAAAAGGCATGCACAATCTAAACAAAGACCTGAAGTCATCAGAGGGGTGATGGCAAGGGGAACAGCTATGCATAAAAGACTGTAGTCTCTCATTTTGTGTTTGAAGAATATTTCACCATAGCAAAAATCCCATGAAAAGTGATGATTACATTAAGATTAAAAAAAAACTATTATGGGAGCAGAGCAGACAGAGCAAGTTCTAGGAGCCATACTTCCAGCATTACAATTTGATTACCCTGCTGAACACCCTTGTAGCTGCCAAGAACCACCATAGACCCGCAGACAAAGATCTTCTCTGTCTGCCTTCCCTATCTCATTGCACATACCTCCTCCACATACCAAAGAACAACAGATACACTACTATTATCCCACAGTAGCATCTTTTCTATCTCTCTGCACCTCCAGAGCAACCAGGACCTTCAGAATGTTATACCCCTACCCCACTTCGTATCCTTGTGGATACCAGTGGCTTATGTTTCCATGTATCTAATATGTGTACTATACAGGTCTGAATAAGGTACTTTAAAATATGTGTAGACACTGTTTGTGAACAAGGGTGTGCACAAGCTGCCTTTAACACGTGTGCATTCCTGAGGTGGGGGGCCAAAAGTTCTCTGGAGGCAGCGTGATCCTGCTGTCAGCGTAAGTGGCCTCTTATCATGGAATAAGAGGCACTTACGCTGGCAGTGGGGGGCAGTTCCATCGGTGCCTGGGTGCTGCGGAGCTGCACGCCACTCCTCCGATGCAACAGCCTCTCTGGGACCTAAATCTTGGAAGAGAAATGCGGTGCTGGTGTGGGGGGCATCCCTAGGGCATTCCCGGGGCAGAGCTGACTGTAGTTAGCCTCCAAAGCCTCTCCAGCCCAGGAATGCCCCCTCCAGAACAGCATTGTTGTTTGCTGTGGGAGGGGAAGCCCCATTTTCTTTTTAAAACCTTTAAAATAGTTTTTTGAAGCCTTGTGGCATCCGGGGGACCCCTTTGGAGGCCTTGGAGGCAACAGGGGGACCTCTTTGGCACCTTGGTTACATCATCCCTGGCGGCCACAAGGCTCAGGAATGAGCTGTTAATGTCTGAAGAGACCCTCAGAGTGACAGCAGATGGAGAATGATCAAATGTTGTTCTTTTATTAATCAACGAGGCAAGAACCTCAGGGTTAAGCAGGTAGGTTCACAGGTGAACTGGAGGTGCACAGAGAACTGGTGAGAGAAATCTTTCAGAGATATTAAGCAACAATGAGGCTCTCTTGAACATCTGTATCTGGGATCGAATAACTTCCTGGTTTCTGTTCCTTCCGCAAAAATCATGCAGAACATTTGCAAAGCAAATGTGAAAAAGCATCTTCGTATTCTAGTTCTTCAGCAGTGAGGATCTTGCTTTGGTTTCTATCATTTTAAACGCAGGCTCAGAGAAGCTAATGGAAGGTCCAGACTCCAAGGAATGGCAAATGTGTGCATGGGTGGACAGTTGAAATGCCCATCAGTAAATACATGAATACCTGTATTTTCACACATCTGCTGTTTACTAAATAACATTTCAGCACAGTTTTAATCTTATAAGGAAATTGTTTGAAACTTGAAATAAGTGCACTTAATTAAAGGGAGGCTGTGAAAATGTGCATTAATCTGATATGACTAATAGCAAAGTGCATGAAATTGCTAATTAGAATTTCATTAAAGGTGCTGCTTTATCAGACTGTGAATATCACAACCTTTAAAATTCTTTCAGGAAGGCTTAATTCCTTTTCAAACAGAAATATTCTTTAAAGACATTTGATTTGTTCTGAAGGAATTTATAGCTTAGCCTGAAAGATGAAATGTTGCCAATATTCCATAGGAGCAATATTTGAATGAAAATATGATTCAGGTACTTTCTTTCATCAGTCAGATGAATAATGTGGTTCCTTGAAATCATTATTTTTCAAATAATATAATCAGGATTTTTAAAATACAGTTTAATCTTAAGATTATTCAGACAATATTTGTGTTCACACCTCAAACTATTATTAGCCACTAGGTTTTATACAAGAAAAAAAGTGTTTAAAAATAATGATACATAAGAGTACTATTTTAGAAATATGGTTTCAATCACCAAAGCATTAAGAAATAGACTCAGGAGGAAAAAATAAAGACAAAAATCCATGTGTGTCAGTTCTGTGAAGAACACTAACCATTTGAATTTATGAAGAAAGCTACCTTGTGGTGTATCAGGTTACTGGTCCACCTAACTTACTCTTGTTTCCTTTGAGGGGCAACAATTCCCTAGGGTCTCTGACAGAGCAAGGACTTTCCAAACTCTTGCCACCTAAGAGTCTTTAACTGGTAGGATTGCCAACCTCCAGGCACTAGCTGGAGATTTCCTGCTATTACAAGTGATCTTCAGCCGATAGAGATCAGTTCACCTGGAGAAAATGGCCATTTTGGCAATTGGACTCTATGGCATTGAAGTCCCTCCCCTCTACAAACCCCGCCCTCCTCAGGCTCTGCCCCAAAAACCTCTCGGTGGTGAAGAGGGTCCTGGTAACCCTATTAACTGGAGATGGAGGGACTGAAGCCGGGGCCTTCTATGGGCAAAACAGAGGCTCTAGTAGAAGAAAAAAGAGGGGAATGAACCCCAACCTAGAAAACAGAAGCTGGGTACCCAAGGTTGGGTGGGATAAATAAAATATATAGATAATGAAAATAAAATTTATTTAAAGTGCTATGTCAAGATAAAAATTATTTTAAAAACATTAAAACAGCACAATGGCATTTCCTAAGGTTGATATCTATAACCATATGCCAGATGCATTTCGGCCTATTTGGCCTTCCTCAGTGGTTAGTTGAAACACATGTAAAACATACACACATTTACAGATATATATACATATACAGACAATATATATCAGACCAGGCATGAATATAGGTTGTATGATATATTACCAATTATATAAACATCTGCTAAGATTGTCTCAAGTTGTTGTTGTTGTTGTTGTTGTGTGTGTGTGTGTGTGTGTAAAGTGCCATCAAGCCACAGCTGACTTATGGCCACCCCTTTTGGGGTTTTCATGGGAAGAGACTAACAGAGGTGGTTTGCCAGTGCCTTCCTCTGCACAGCAACCCTGGACTTCCTTGGTGGTCTCCCTCCACCTTGCTTAGCTTCTGAGATCTGATGAGACCAGGCTAGCCTGGGCCATCCAGGTTAGGGCCAAGTTATTATACTGGGCTGTATATGTCCCCCGTATAAAATGTGTGCAGTTATCAACCTGGTAAAACAATGCAAAACAGAGGCTCTACCAGAGCAACACAGCCCCTGCTGTGACTTGTGGACAGTCCGTAGTTTGTTAGCCATCGCTTTTGTTTTGCAGTCCAAGACAGGCAGTGGCAAACAAAAAATGGATTTATCAGCCTTCTCATGGGCTACCATAGATGCATAGTATGTTGTCTTTGGGCTGGTATGTTACGTTGTACAGGCTTGCCTTAATACAGTTATAATAGTGATACAATATACAGTTGCCCGAACCCAGTAAATTCTTGCGCAAGTGAGAGCCTTGATACCCTGAGCTCCATGACCATTGAGGGGTCATTTCACTGGGTCTATGCACACAGGGAAGTGTGCATGGTGAGTTCTTCCATTAAAACAAATATGGAAATCTACTCACCTAGGAGTGCTGCATGTACATAGATTCTCTGAATCCAGGCACTGGTGTGCAATCTCACTTATTTACAATGTAAAAAATAAATAAATCTAAAACCATTAAAACAATTAAAGTAACAAGAAAACAGCAGGAAACAGAAAAAATGCAGTAAAACTAGAACAAAACAAGCAAATGCAAAAGCGTATTAAAAGAACTCTGATTTAAAAGCCGGAGAATCTCCTCAAGCAATTGATAAAACCCCACGGGGGAGGGGGTTCTGGAAGGACTGGAAAAATGAGAAGATCTTTCCCTGACACCTTCAAACATGTAAATTTGGTGCCAGGCAAGCTGCACGAAGAATGCAACTCCAGAACTTGGGGTTCACTACAGAAAAACAATTGTTTCTGGTGCTCATCCACGTGACCTGTGGAAATAGCAGCATAGTGAACAGGGTTAGAGTTGCTAACTTTGGCTTGGGAAATTCCTGGCAAGGGGGTGGTTCCTGTAAAGGGCAGAATTTCAGGAGTGGAGAGAGCTCAGAGGGGATGTGATGCCATAAAGTCCACCCTCTGCAGCTGCCGTTTCCTCCAGGAGAACTCATCTCTGTAGTCTGGAGCCCAGTTGCAATTTTGGGAGAACTGGTAACTGTAAGAAGGGCCTCTGATGAAAATGTTAATGGGCAGGCAGGAATTGCTTCAGATACCCAGGTCCCAGAAAATGAACAGCTTTACTGGTAAACCAGTGCTTTGAATTGTACCCAGAAGTGACCTCACAGCCAGTGTAGAGCTTTTAAAACTTTCAGGATACGGTCTGTGTAATTTTTTACTGGCTAGTAGGCTAGCTGCCACATTTGGAAGCTTCTGAACAGCCTTGAAAAGCGGTCCATTGTAGAGTGCACTGCAGTAGTACAACCTGGATGATACTTAGACCCTAGATAATAGTAGCCTCTGAATGAGAGACTGCAGATGGTAAACCATCCAATGCTGACAAAGTTGCATACTCTAAAGTGGTCCATCCAAACACACACTGACCATCTCTGTGACAATCTGATCTTGCATCACTATTTAACTTTCTATGAATTCATTGATAAGGGTCTGCAGCTCAGTGGTAGAGCATCTGCTTGGCATGCAGAAGGTCCCAGGTTCAATCCCGGGCATCTCCAGTTAAAGGGACTAGCCAGGTAGGTGATGAAAAAGAACTCTGCCTGAGATTCTGAAGAGCCACTGCAGGTCTGAGTAGACAATACTGACTTTAATGGACCAAGTGTCTGAGTCAATATAAGGCAGATTCGTGTGTTCATGAACATTTTGGAGCTATGAAAAAAAAACAGTTAAGAAGACCCACATCGCAGACCGTAATTATTATTACCAATAGTAGCAAATAGGAGGGAAATCATTTTACTTTTCCTTTGATTCAGTATTCAGAGCACATTTTTCGAATTCAAATTAAAAACTCATCCTCTCTCATTTACATAACAAAAAGATTCTTGAAAATGGATAAAGTATGAACAGAAGAATCTTTATTGAGCAGATAGTTTGCTATCACTTTGAGCATTTTAAAAACCATCCGCAAGTAGCAGTTTGGTATGATTTCAGCTCTCCTCATTGGTACATTTTCAGACCAGTCGGTATTTTATCAGTTGGACAAAGTAGAACATAAAAGCTGATTCAGCTTTCCTTCATAAATATGCCAACTTTTTAACGTACACTTTCCTCCTACAATAAATATACTGATAAAAAAAATCAGTCTAGACTCAAATGAATGAAAATTATGCTTATTAAATCTAATGTCTGGAGTCAAAAGTGAAGTGTCAATCTTACCTATCTTACTTCTGAGGAAGACAAACAAATCTGTTAATTATAATATTTAAGTTGAAATAAAAAATATTTTTCAAATAGAAAGAACAGCGGCATTGTTGTTCTTTTTTATAACCATGTGATTAAGGCTACTTCGGCCTCATTTATGAAAAAAGCATGTAATTTAAATCACTGCAAGTAACTAGTTACAGGAATTTATGGCATGGAACTTCAGATAGTTTCTACATTTTTACTTGCCCATGACTGAATTAAGAATAGAATGAAGTTGAATTTTTTTACTTCTAACAATGCTCCCCAAAAAGCATTAGATAATAATAAATGTTCTGTAAAAAGCATTTGCCCTGACCTGGATAGACCCAGGCTAGCCTGATCTCGTCAGATCTCAGAAGCTAAGCTGAGTCAACCCTTTCAAGTATTTGGATGGGAGACCTCCAAGGAACACTGGGGTCGTGACATGGAGGCAGGCAATGGTAAACCATCTCCAAACATCTCTTGCCTTGAAAACTCTATGGGGTTGCCACAAGTCATCTGTGACTTGATGACACACACCCACCAAAAAAAGCATTTTCTACTCAACTGAACAATTTGCGTCATGGGAACTGGGATACACATTTAAGTTCTTCCTTCCCACATGCAAAGTATTGCCCTGTTTATTGAAATAGAGTGGACAGCACTATGAATGCAAAGGGACATTTGCATAGAGCTGTGCCTTATCACTGAAATGAATAGGAAACTTTTTTGTAGAGGAACTCAGTGTGTTCATAGGAGAGTGAATGGCATTCTGGATCGTGATGACGTTTACAGTGCTCTCACCAGTTTAAGTATGCTGTAGTGCTATAGTTCTCACCAACACAGTATAACCTTTGTTTGCCTCTCCTCTGTATTTCTTCTATCACATCTCCTGCAGACAGAAAGTGTACATTGTTAAAAAGACTGATAAGATTCGGTAAATACGGTTTCTCGACGTTATAGTTTATTATAAGCACTGCATGTGTGTCTGGATGCAGACACAGAATAATAATAATAATTATTATTTATTACATTTCTACCCCGCTCTCCCCAACCCTAAGGTCGGGCTCAGAGCGGTTAATATTCTGAATGTCAGGCATCCTTACAATACTCTTCTGCAAACTGGATCATTGGTATAGTGATGTAGTCAACCACAAATGGGGTTCAAGGAAAAGCCACTGGTTTAAGCTTCACACCTTATAAAAACTGCAAGAGTAGCTCTTAATGTTTAATTGCCTTTCTAATGATAGTGATGCATTTCTCAAAACGACTGCAAAGCTCACATAATCTGTTAAATAGCCAGACTAGGAAAGATTCAAGCTCTTTATTGACTTTTTCTTTTCTTTTAAGAAGCCTTGGAATGAAATCTACTAATTATAGCAAAGGGTGTTGCCCTGTTCTTACATGCTTTATTAGCTGCCATGACGAGCTGCTACATGGAACTTGCTAAGTCAGGGAAGAGTCAGATGTACAATCTTCATGGCAACTGCCACAATGCAGCATCCTTCCAGAGGTGAGAAGTGTTCCTTGAAAAGGCAGATGTGTTTGCTCTTAGGCCTTTTATGCAGGGATATTTCCCCACGGTCATTCCCGCTGACTGCTCCGGGGATTCCTTTTGATTATGCATGCCTTTTCCTCCCATCAGAGGTCGCCTCGCTCTCCCCATACATTTTGCCCCTGTTTTCCAGATGCTGTTTTAGCCAGAATCTGAAAGATGTGGGCAAAATGTACGGAAAGACCGAGATGACCTCTGATTGGCGGAAAAGACATGTGTAATCAAAAGGAAGCCCCGAAGTAGTCGGCAAGGGTGACCACGGGGAAACATCCCTGCATAAAAGGCCTTAGAATATTCTGAGTACCAACAGCAAGAACCTGTTTCTGCAGAGTTCATGCCCTGTGCTGTTCTTGCAGTGAGGACAGTGAAGATATTTTAGCATCCCTAGCATCATAAGCAAGGTATAATTTTGCTATGGCTTCCACTCCTCCTCCAGCCCAATGTAGGTCCATGGAAAACAACCTACATTTTCCTGGGGCATTTTTTCTTTTTTGTTTCTTTATAACATCAAATACATAATCCTTACTGTACGTACTCAAATGCAAGACTAGTTTTTTCCAAGTGTGCCATAAAAAAAGAGGAGATCACCTTACATTTACACACAAGTGATAGTTATGTCCAGTAACTTAAAAAAAAAAAAATCTTTGGGCAGGATGGGTTATCTTGCATTCAAGGTTGTGTTCCTCTCGAGCAGATTTGGTATTAGTTCATTGCAAGGGATCACAGATCCATGACAGAATGCATTTTAGTGGGTATTACAGTTATTCTCTTTCCTCATAAATAACAAGGAGTTCTGTGGCAACTCAAAGATGAACAGATTTGTAGCATAAATGATGGAAGAATTAGAATTAGCAGGGTGTAAACTGGCACAGTTACAGCTGTTGTGAATGGTCACTGTGCTTAACATATACTTTTGAACCTGCACAGAGATGTTTCAACATGTTCATTTCGCATTTCATGGCTGTTTTACCCCACTGTTCACCATTTCTCTGTTCTATAGCCATGTGTGCAGCTGTATTTGCCGAATGAGATTCATGACATACATCTGATGAAACAGACACTAGCTATGAAAGCTGACACTACAATAAATCTGTTGGCATTTTGTTAACAATAGGCTAACAAGTCTATCCCTTTGGAATTTTGTCTCTGGGATTAATTACTTGGTTTGAACAAGACCTCACCAGGACTTAGGCCAGAATTTTGTTTTCAGCTTCAGAGTTGAGTGCTGGGAGAAAAATATATCTGAGCATGTACCTATCCCTCAGGGCTGAATAAGGGCTATCATCTTCTTCCCCGCACACTTAATAATTCATGAGCAGGTTGCTTCTGGGCAGAGGCAAGGGCTCAGGCCACAGCCCTTTTCTACTGGGGGGCGGGCTGGAACAGTCCATGTTTTCTTTCTCCCATGGTTTTTGCTAATGTCCAGCCACACACACCCCTTACCAAACCAGTGGAAAGTGGTAATTTTGTAATTAACTGTTGATTTTGTGTGGTCTCTCAGTAATATGGTTGCCAACCTCCAAGTAATAGCAGAAGATCTCCTGCTATTACAACTGATCTCCAGCCGATAGAGATCAGTTCACCTGGAGAAAATGGCTGCTTTGCCAATTGGACTCTATGACATTGAAGTCCCTCCCCTCCCCAAACCCTGCCCTCCTCAGGCTCCGCCCCCAAAATCTCCCGCTGATGGCGAAGAGGGACCTGGCAACCCTACTCAGTAAACTCAAGTGTTTGATAAAAGCTTCCCCACAAACATCTCCAATTGCCATCCCTACAAGTTTGCATTGCAATCTCTGGTTGAATTCCTTAATCTGAACTGAACGGAAGTTGAAAGTAGTAAATGAATCAAATTTCCATTTAACACTGAACTCCTAGTGTGTGTTGGGGGGGGGAGTTGTCAACAAATTCATATATAGTTATTTTATGTAAATTTCTTTGCATGTCTCCCTAACTTATGTGACCAACCATTATAAGAAGAGAGGAAGAGGGGTTGTGGGAGCATGAGCTTGAAGGCTCTTGGGAACTATAGTTACTTGTGAAACTCTGAGCTTCAGCCCTCCTCAGACTCCACCCTCAAATCTCCAGGAATTTTGCAACCCAGAATGGGCAACCCTACTCAGAACTGACCATATATTGAGGTGCAGGGATCAGATGCACCACTGCATTGCTACACCCAATGCTCAGAATTAATATGAAATTGTATTTATTACGTATTTATGTGTCAGCTGCCTTCAGCGTTCCCAAAATGGAAAGGATGCCTAGACATCTGCAACATAAATATATATAAAAAGGAGCTTCTAGATGAAGTGGAGCAAAGAACACTGAGGCAGCCTTTACAGTGCAATTGCTCCATATGCCAGAAATCTCTATTACCAGCAACAGAATACTCCACAGTGGGAGCTACCCTGGCCCCCCCAAACAAAATTTTCCTTGCTCTTCCAGCACATGCCCACAATCATTTCAAGTAATGAAAAATAAATGCTAATTAACATGCTGCTTATGCTGAGGCAAAATGGTACATTTTGAGATTCAGATGTGGAAGCATTTGTGAGGAGGGGGAAGGAGGTAGCATTCATATAATGGGGGCTGGGGGGGGGGAGACCAGAAAAGCCCCTTGTTCTTTTGTCAGTCAAATTTGAAAAGCTTTGTGGACAAGCTGTCAAAATCTGGACTGTTATAGCCTAACCTTTATAAGTAATCCTAAAAGCCTACCTAATCAATTGAAGATCATAAAATATTAGACTTAATACTGCAAAGTGCTGCTATATAATTCACATAACAAGCTCCCACATAATTCAAACAGCAAACATACCGTTCTGCTCAATGAGAGGAGGTTGTTTAGATCAGCAGGAGAATGTCAACACATGCCACATTTCATGGATCTACTGCTTTTCGAGAACCCTATTAAGTTAATTGCTGGTTTCTGACAGCAGAGAGCATGCTGGGAACACAGCAAGCTTTATTAGCCTTTCGGGCATTTTCAGACATCAGCCATTTTGCCCCTACTTGCATGGATGAGGAGCTGCAGAGAGGAACTAAATCAAATTACAAGACAATCAACGCTCTTGGCGTCACCTTTATGCTAGGTTCCTTTGACATTCTAAAGAGGTACCAGCCTCAAACATTTGCTTGTTCACTTTTATAATAACATCCCATACAAAAAAGGAGTGGGGGGGGAGACTACAAAAACGTAATCATGCAGTTTACATCATTTTTCACTGCATATGTAATGCACATAAAACATGCAATCAAAATGTGCTGCCTCACATCTTCCTAATGAAGGTTGTTGGTAGCTATTAATAGAAAAGCCGCTTCCAAGTGCTTTAGCAACACATTATACTTTTCATTAACTACGTACTTTGAGGAATTAATGTTACAAATGTCGTAAAACTCAACCTTCTCACCTCACCTCCCACTCTTCGAGAGACACGGGGCTTGAAAATGTGACCAGGTTTCCAAAGCATGACTGCCAATCTTAGAAACGCGGCCGCGACTTACCGCATGGCCCGAGGTTGCCGGGTTGTGCCAGGGCGGGGCACCGACAGCCGGCATGCAAGGCGGCGGTCAGCGGCAGAGCGGGAGCCCGTCGGAGCCGCTGCCCAGGCGGGGGGCCCTGTTCCGCCCTGGAATGGCGGCGGAGCGGCTAATGGCGGCATTCGCCCGCCACCCAGCTGGGGGTGCCTCGTGGCTGCCCGGGGGGCCGGAAGCCGGGCTTGAGCGGGCCAATCGGCTCGCGGCTTTCCCGGGGGGGCAGGCCCTGCGGAAGTCGGACCGGGCGGCTCCTTTCGGGTCCGACTTCCCTGCTTAAAAAGGAAAGGGTCGCCAGTTTCCCCTTCCTGTTCGCTTCCTTTTGACCCACCCACCCTCCGCTGTTAAAAAACTGTTGTTCGGCTGTCTTTTTCGCACAACTTTGACGGTTTGGCATGGGGGCAGCATCCGGTTTGGGGGAAAACGGCCTGCGTGCCCATTCTCCCCTCTTGAGGACCCCGGTATGGGATTTTGGGGGGAAGGCCGGACGGGGACATGCCAAGATGGTGGTTGCCGGGGACAGGCCTCAAGGGAGGCCGTCCGAGGGCCATACCTTGCCATGGGCTGTCAAGCTGGCCTCCCTACAAGTGGCAGGGGACCACATAGCTGGCTGCCGCCCTCGTGTGTCCCTTAACTGCCATCTCTGGTTTCCCCAGCAAGGGTGCTGGGAGGTGTGCATCGGCCTGCAGGGTGGCAGGTCGATGATGGGATACGCCCCCATACCATGCCAATGCCTTGCTGCTGCAATCAATAAAGTTGTGCCATTTCATCCAAACTAGGCTCTGTGTATTTGTTAACTGGGTACCGTTACATGGTTTGGGTTGGTCCCTGGGGGGTCAGGTGTCCGGCTGGGGAGTGCACCGCACAGCTAAGCACTAAGCTGGCAACATAGAGCATTCTGGTCACTTCAGTGCACTGTATTTTGGGTCACCAGCTTCAGCTCCATCCCCATCTTCCTCAACTCTCTGGGGACCAGAGGCAAAACAAACACACGTTATCAGACCAGACCAGGACTGGATCACAAGTGTAAGAGTCCACAACGGTTCCCAGCCAGAATGGGCAATGGAAACATCCCAAAGCATCACCACAGAAATAGCGAAGTCATCGCCTGCATTCATGCTATATGCTGGAATACATGAAGTTGTAGCCTCCTCTCAGCTTTTTAAGTTCTGGAGATACACACTGGAGAGCCAGCATGGTGTAGTGGTGGGGAATCACTCCACAGGAGCAGCAGACGCTAATCTGGTGAATTGGGTTGGTTTCCCTGCTCCTACACATGAAGCCAGCTGGGTGACCTTGGGCTAGTCACAGTTCTCTCAGAACTCTCTGAGCTTCACCTACCTCATAGGGTGTCTGTTGTGGGGAGAGGAAGGGAAGGTGATTGTAAGACGGTTTGATTCTTCCTTAAGTGGAAGAGAAAGTCAGCATATAAAAACCAACTCTTCTTGTTGTGTGGATTGTGCTGGGAAAGGGAATTTCATGCAGGAAACCTACTGAGCATGTTGAAGTATAGGTGAACATGAACAGAGAATCTTTGCCTATAACACTCCTAGCAATACCCTCTCTGATGTGCAGAAACTGAATGTTAAAGACATCCAGCTGCTGTGGGGTCTGCATCCAGGGTTTAATTAAGCTCCCACATTCCACAGTGTCAGGTACCAGCTTCCAAAGTTCATCCCCAAAAGATAAGGTAGTAGCTTCTTATTGACAAAGCTCCTGCAGATCAACTGAATCTGATAGATTCAGGGCATCTGCCACACACTGTGCCAACTGTTTCTTTTCAGACCTAACCAACACAAGATGCCTTCCTAAGGCTGGTAGTGAGCTTTACATTTGTGCTGTCCTCTGGATTAGGCTATTGCTATAAGGCAACCTGCAACCAGCTGATACTGGTTCAAAAACCTGGATGCAACGCTTGGCAAAGGAATCTCTTCCAAAGTAGTAATCATTGTGTTCAGACGCTCTTTCCATTGATTTTATCATGAAACTTCAGGGCTATGTTTTCTCACATGACTTAGCTCTTAAGTGAAGAAGTGTGAAAGATCCCTCTTGACAACATATTTTGGGTTAATAGATGCTGCATTTTCATAACCATACCTTAAAGCATTGTAATCTCCATCTAGGACTAGCCAATTCCATTGGGTATGGTCTGTCAAATGTTGAAGGGCCAAGCCATTCAGGGGATGCTGGTCAAATTCTCAGGCATTGGCTCAGGTATAGAGCTTCCATTGTATAATGAGACCAGTAAAGGCTGACTCCAACAAAACAAAAGTGTTGATAATATAACATAGAACCACAACAGTGACAGGTCTGCTGGCTAGTATCCCGTCTCGATATTTCTTCTTCGGACTGTAACTAATACAACTAATAAAAATATCACACAATAATTACATATAACTTGTTTACAACCAGGTTACATGGGACTTACTGTAGCTATAATCGGAAATCAAGCAATTATCTTTTATGAAACATAGGTCTGTAATGAGTAAAATAAAGTACATAACAATTAGTAAACAAAGACACATGAAAAGAAAATGGAAAATCTCTCACACCCTATTTAAAAACTTACCGTATGAGACAACAAAGCCATTTATTCAATTAACATCTGCTCTGTAGAAGGCTATGGGCTGAAGTGGAGCATATTACATCAACCAAGCCTATATGCTTGTAGGGAAATACATCCTTAAAGGGACCAAGAGCAAACTGAGAGAGATATTCCATGTACATAAATAATTGTAAGATAAACCTCAAACATGAGCCAAGTTTATAAAATAGGTCCAAACGATCATTAAGACCATATGGAGATAATGTATTTCAAGTGAAAATCCAACAAGCCTCCCTTTGTAACAGTAATTTTTCCATGTTGTAAGTTTGGTAGGGTCTGAGTAAAATCATGTCCATAACTAAAAACTTGAAATCAGATGGTAAATGGTGTTTTTCCATTAAATGGGCAGCCAAAGGAGCTTGTAGATTACAATTTCTGATTTTGCTGCGATGTTCAGAGAGTCTGTATCTCAAGGGACATATGATAGCAGCACCCACATATAAAAGATCACAGAAGAGAAACCAATAATCCAAATCATGGTCCTGGCAAGAAGTGAAATCCAGGTAATTTAAGAAACTTCCATTGGTAAATCCATCAATGGTTTCTTCCTGTTGTCTTATATAGGGATAGTGATAGGCTAGGTTTGCCTTTTCTTTAGTTGAAAACAACTATCCCCCCCCCAATGATTTCAATGAAATTCCTGATCATTTAAATTCCAAAACTGAAATGTCATAATTTTGAATTCTGTATCTGAATGTTGTCCTTGTGCATCTCCCTAGATTGCTTATTATCAGTTGAAGTGTACATTTAATATGATAATGAGTGATCCATATATTTACATTAGTGACAAGGGGCCAGTCATTAATTCCTGTCACTATTCTTATTCCCTCTAAACCCTCTGCTCAATTTACTTCCAATAACCTACCTCCGTTTAACTGTGGCAGCCACTTCCGATCCAAAGAGAAATCATGGATTTACCCATTGCTTAACCTTGACTGAAGCTAAGTCTAAGCACATGCAACTAAAGTACATCCAAATTCTTCTCCTGTTATTATCACATTCATTTTCTTTTTCCCCTCTGCAACCTTCCCACCGGGGCAAATTTGAAATTAAGTCCCTTTCTTCTTAATTTTGATGGGAGCAAATCACAACAATAATGTCTAGTTAGCATCCCCCCCTTCCCATTTTGCCACCTATAAAGCGCCAGGTCTAACAGAAATGCATTCATGCATTTGCATTGGGCAAATTTAAGGTTGCCAGGTCCCTCTTTGCCACCGGCGAGAGGTTTTTGGGGCAGAGCCTGAGGAGGGCGGGGTTTGAGGAGGGGAAGGACTTCAATGCCATAGAGTCCAATTGCCAAAGTGGCCATTTTCTCCAGGTGAACTGATCTCTATTGGCTAGAGATCAGTTGTAATAGTTGTAATAGGAGATCTCCAGCTAGTACCTGGAGGTTGGCAACCCTAGGCAAATTATTTGTTTAATATGTCAAGGATGCACTGTAAAGATTGCTCATCAAGTTTCTTTTTTCATTGCTTGCTAAGAAAAAGATCCCTAATGGGAATATCTCTTGATGTGCCAATACTCTCCTCCGCAAAATGTACCATTTGCAGTAAGCCCATTAACTTGGAATTTTGAAGCTTCACTACAAGTAGAGATGAAACTTTTTTTTTTCCAAATTGAAAACCTTTTCTCTATAGTTCATGCATGGTTCAAAGGTGTATGTGATTTATTGAAAAACGACTCTTTAAAGATGAAACCTGAGTTGCACTTGGGAGCCTCACAGCAAATGTTAAAAAAAAAAAAAAAACCACAGTTGAAGTGCCATGGTTTATGCCAGAAGCGGGTATAAAATACATCATAAGCACTCATTAGCAGTGAGTCCCTCTAGACTTGAGGCAGTGGCTTGCATGCGGCAGTCATTAAGAAGGTGGCAAAAGAGAAGCTCCGATTCTTTTCTCCTGTAGTTTCTTTATCATTGAACATCAAACAGTGCAAATAAGTTGATGACAAAAGGCTTGAACTGCAACCATGCCTGATGTATCATAAAGAATGTTGCTCAACAGATTTTGTTAGAAGGAGGGGAAAATTCTACTCATCAAAGAAGCCCATTTTATGTCCCCCCAAGAAAGAATAACATATTAATTTTAAACATTTACAGCCCATTCCTGAGGGAGGATCCAAAGTGACCAGGAGCGACGCAAACACACCGCCTCCTCAGAGGCTTCCTGGCTGCTGCGGAGAATGAAAAAGCCTTTTTAAAAATAAAATAGGTGAAAATGGGGGGAATGGCCCAGTTGAAAACAACGGGGCTGCAACACCTAAAAAGGTGTCATAGCCCCACCGCAGCAGCGAGGGGCATTCTTGGGCTGGAAGGGGTTACATGGTTAGGAAGATGACTAAAGTGAGCTCTGCCATCAGGAACATCCCAGGAACACCCCATGCCTGCGCCGCCGTTCTCTTCTGGGATTTAGTTCCAGGAGAGGCGGTGCTGGCGGGGTAGCCCCACACAACTCTGCAGCACCCAGGCACTGGCGGGAATGCCCCCTGCACCAGCGTAAGTGCCCTTTATACCATGATAAGTGGGCACTTACACTGGCACAGGGTCACATCGCCTCCAAATGACTTTCGGCCCCCACTCAGGAATGCACTTTAATTAAAAATCGTACTGTGCAATCCTAAGAGAATCAAACCTTAGGTCAATTGGTTGAAAAGTCAGCAGGCTTAGAAGTGTGTAAGTCTGCTTAGGACTGAATTGTTAGACACCTAAATGACCTTGGAATGGAGTCAGAGTTGGATTTGATAGAGATCGACTCAAACTAGACTGCGCTTGCAAAGAGTATAGCAGGCATACCAGAATCCTAATACACATTGGCCATTTATGCATGGGAGGTTTTGCCTTGGATTTGCCACCCTCTAGATGCACATTTTCCCTGTCCAAATTCTCAAAACTCTGCATGGGGGGGGGGCTTATTTCTGAGTTTTGAGAATTCAGATGGGGAAAATGTAAATCTAGAGAACGGCAAATCCAAGGCAAAACCTCCCATGCATAAATGGCCATTGTTTTCTGCAGATTGTGTGGGGAGTAAATTATCCCATCTAAATCCCCAAAGCCCAAGTTAGACAGATCTTGTCATATCTTGGAAGCTAAACTTTCTAGTAAGTACTAGAATGGGAGACTACCAAGGAAGTCCAGGGTCACTACGCAGAGACAGGCAATGGCAAACCATGTCTGAATGTCTCTTGCCTTGAAAATCCTATGGGGTCATCATAAGTCTTCTGTGACTTGATGGCAACCCCTCCCCCACAAAAAACAACAACCTGCTAACAAAAAACAACCCAAAATATCTTATATCAGATGTTCAGGCTCAGGCAAGAGTTTGGCAAATGTATCAGTCCTACTATGTCATCATGGAGCCTTTTGGTATCTACCTATATTTACTAGGCCCCATACAACTAGAACACAGTAGACAGCAGAGCAGCATGGACTTGGTATTGTGTTGGAGTTGCTAGGAATCCAATAAAATATCATTACAGCTGCCTCAGCACAAGTCATTACTTGCATCGCTACACATCTGTACGAGCCAAATGAACACGTGTTTGGGGTTGGACTGAAATTCTGTTTCATCAAGCACAGACTTGGCCAGATTTCTAAATCCAGGATCATGCAGGACTATATTTTGAGATTTGTGCCATGCAAACTCAGTAGGGACAAAAATGCAGAGTTTATGAAATCTGGGAGATTCTGAAAGAGTTTGATAGGAAGTATATTGCACTAAAAATGCCTTAAGGAAACAAAGGGCAATGGAATCTAAACTATTAGGCATCCAGCAGAGCCTTCTACTGCAGTTGCTTCCTAATCTCAAAAACATCTGTTCGTTTTTAAAAGTCTGTACACAATTTACATTTCAAGAAGTGTTAGCTTCCACTTTTCAATTTCCTTTTGTTTCTTGATCAATTGCTGTCTTTGTAATCATGGATTTTCTTACTCTTTCTTCTGGCATCACCTGTACCACTCGGGATGAAATTGATTTCCCCCCTCACAATCTATTTACATTTTTATAAGTAACCTGTTATTTTTTGGTGGCCTAACACAGATCCCTTTAAGAGAAAGGAAGCCCCTTTTAAGAATCCAAAGGACAACTTCCTTTCTCCCAGAAAGCCAGTTCCTCCAAACAAATGCCACTCCCAGAACATGTTAGCTGCATTCAGAAGTACAGCTTAAAAAAAAAAAAAGCCAGAAGCAGTAAAGTTAACAAAGCCTAAATGAAATCAACATGCTCTCTGACAGTCTAACAAGCTAATTACTGTAGTCGTAATTAACACCTAGTAAAGCACACAGCATAGCACCTCAAAGCAGCTAGGAACCTGTTAAGCGAGAATAGGATACACCTTAAAAGCAACACATTAACCTACACAGAAACACACTGCTGATATCACACCGCTCATAGCGTTGAGGGGAAAAAATCAGTATGCAATTAACTAACCATTGCAGAATGGAAAAGAAGAAGTCCAGTGGACAACAAGGAACACAGTCTTCTTTCTGGCACCTTGTTTTGTTACAGATTTCCTCAAGTATCCAAAGTTGGCTGCAGTTGGAGGTAGGATACTGGGATGTTTAAACCAGTCAGAATATATGTGCGTAGCTTTGTTCCAATCTTCCTGATACAGCATTTGCAAATGGCCAAATGCACATATTCTAATAAGAATTGCTCCCAAAAGAATGAAATGATGAATGAATGAAACCTGAAGCGAACACCCCCACCCTACCCCCCAGCAAAAAAAAAAAAATGCAAATGTTGAATAATGGAACCAGACAACACCAAAACCAGAACCGTCTAGCAATTCTCAGGTTTGGTAAAAAAGAAATAAATCATGAAAAGATTGAGTAAGGCTATAAATAAGAATAAAACCAACCAACCAGAAGATGGCTTTGTTGTCTCTTGCTCTCTTCTATTCAGAACTGGAAAAGGTCTGTTTCATCATGACCCATATTCCAAGCTGACAATCAGGGATTCCATTTCTGATAGCCGCAGTAAGGTTGATGTTCTTCCTTTGCCTTCCAAACAAGCTTGCTTTTCAAAATAATAATAATGTTTCCTGATAGCTTCCCAGCAGCCAGAGGTGAAAACATCTGCAAAAGGGGAGGAGAGGCTGGACTTGCTTACATTGTGAATTATTTTTCTAAACAATTTTAGCAGATGGCAACATATAAGTGTTCTTACCTATGATGTATGGTCCCCACCCCCCAATGTTACTACTGTTCACATATCCCTCCTTCTGCTCCATCTGGTTTGTTCACTTTAGAGTTATTTTAGGATAACATGTTTCCTCCATAGAAGAAGAAGAGTTGGTTTTTAAATGCTGACTTTCTCTACCACTTAAGGAAGAATCAAACTAGCTTACAATCACCATCTCTCCCCCTCCCCACAACAGACCCCCTGTGAGGTAGGTGGGGTTGAGAGAACTGTGACTAGCCCAAGATCACCCAGCTGGCTTCATGTGTAGGAGAGGGGAAACAAAGCCAGTTCACCAGATTAGCCTCTGCCGCTCATGTGGAGGAGTGGGAAATCAAACCCGGTTCTCCAGATCAGAGTCCACCACTCCACACCACAGCTCTTAACCACTACACCACGCTGGCTCTCTATTAAATTCTTGAGACAGAATTCTAGAGAAATGCCATACATGCAAACAATGTTATGCCTCTGCTGATTTTTGCAGGAGAGACCTGCTAACAATAGTGGGATGGAACTACCTTCATGCTCATAACATTTCTGGTCAATATGATTTTTTTAACATCTACTTTGTATCCTAGGTCTACTACCTGGGAGGAAAAATGTCTTACTGTCCATTAATTCCTGATGCAACTTCTACTATAAAAATGTTTCCTGTGCATAATTTTTGCCCTTCCTATCATGCAACTCTAACTGAAGAATAACATCCTATGTCCATTCATGTCTGTGGCAAGACTGACATCAATGAATCAGCATTTTACTATTCTCAATAATAGACCACATTTAAACATAATGATGGACAACAGGCACAAATCCAGAGAAATCCAATAGTACATAATGGGTGCAATAATCCAGAGAAAGATAAGTGTTTTTATCTGTGAGTTTCCATTGCATGCTATAGCCCTGGCCAAATGAAAGAACAACGAATATCAGCTGTGAAGAACTGGATATGTTTTAGGATGCGTGATAAGCCAATTATATAAAAACTTTGGAAATCCTGTACAAAGCTTTTTTGTACAGACTTTCTTTTTTAACCAATAGTGTGTGTTTTCAGGGTTAATACACCACATTCTGCCCCATAGTCTGTTTGCATATCAAGTTTTCCCATGAATCAGATTCCCACATTGCTAAAGAATAACGAAGTCAAACAGTGAGCCTGTATGGGGTGTTGGGTTTGTCTGTGGGAAAAAAACAGATTCACGTCTCTGCTCAGGTGTGAAATGTACTGAATGGGCCTTGGGAAAGTTACTAAATCTCAGCCAAATCTACCTGACTGGTGACAGGCTGCTTTTGGGAGAAAAAACAGGATATACTCACAGCAAAAAAACAATCATGCCCGACTGCCAAGATGTGAACACATGAACATGAAGGTGCCTTATACTGAATCAGACCCTTGGTCCATCAAAGTCAGCATTGTCTACTCAGACCGGCAGCGGCTCTCCAGGGTCTTAGGTAGAGGTCTTTCGCAACACCTAGTCCCTTTAACTGGAGGTGCAAGGGATTGAATCTGGGACCTTCTGCATGCCAAGCAGATGCTTTACCACTGAGCCAAAACCCTTCCCCCAGGCTCCCCAAGTTGGCATCCCAGATAAGGCTCTACTGGCCATCTTCCTGAGATTATTTGGCACTTTCCAGTTTTCAAAAACGGATGCAATCATAAGCCAAAAGGAGAGCAGTGTCAACCTAATTAGCACAAACTAACCTCTTTTTGCTTCCTGTGTCAAAACTACAAACAAGTTGCAGAGACAATATGGTCATGGATGGTACGCAGAAATATTGAGTCCAAGTGACAGGCTATCCTCACCCTCTTCCACGATACCTGTCAACTGAAAGACGTTCCTGGTCATATAAAATAATAATTACAGCCTGCATGCATGTGGAAGCTACACAAGCATAACACATTAGCAACTGATAATCGTCTAAAGAAACACACTACATTTCCCTACACATCTCTAGGTGGATGCTCTATCTAAAAATACTCTAATGAAGCAGAACCATCCAATTACTTGTTTCTTGGATGAATCCCTTATTAATGATCTTGCAGTGAGGGGGGAAAAACATTAATTACTGGACACAGTGGGATTTTTTACATTCTGCCTGTTCTGGACAATGCCAATTAATAGCACAATTATTATCAACTATTGTGGCAGGTTCACCAAGCAGGACATCCAGCTGCTGATTGGGTGGGGGATGTGGGACATCTCTCCCGCTGTGTAGATTCCTCACATGGAAGGGCCATTATGTTGCTAATATAAGACCTCAATGTATGTATTTTGGGATGTGATTTACTTGGTCCACCTGAAGCTGACACTAGTCTCATTGATTTTAATGGGTTCAGGATAACAGCTCTTGCTCATAAATGGGTAATAAAGCTGCAAGAAAGGCATATTAGGGGACAGGTTTCAGTTATCCTTCATCAGTGCAGCCAGAAATAGGTAAAGGAACAGCTACAGGTGGGGAATACAGATGTGGAACATGAGGTGAAACACAAGCTGGGGTGAATGTGCATGAATATTTATATTATATTTATTTGTTTCTATTTATATATTACAACATTTATATCCTGCCTTTCCTTGTGGTTCCAGGTGGCTTACAATAATAGCTAAAAACATTTTCAGTCCAACAATAGAATGTGTGTGTGTAAAGTGCAGTCAAGTCGCAGCCGACTTATGGTGACCCCTTTTGGGGTTTTCGTAGCCTTCCTCTGCACAGCAACCCTGGACTTCCTTGGTGGTCCCCCATCTAACCAGGGCTAACCTTGCTTAGCTTCTGAGATCTGACGAGATCAGGCTAGCCTGGGCCATCTACGTCAGTCCAACAATAGAATAGCAAGCCCTTAATCTTTCCTCCCTCCCCTCTTAAAAGATACCTGCCATTCAAACCCCCTCAAAGGTCCTGGCAAACAGGCAGGCCTTGCAGTGTCTCCTGGAGATCTTCCACAGAGCCAATCCCAGGATGGAAAAGGCCTGGCCAGCCTCTAGTCGCTGCCAGATGGGTCATCCTAAGTGGTGGGATATTCAACAGCCTGATTACCATAGTTGGTGCACAGGGAGATATGGAAAGAGAAAGTCCTTCAAATATGTGTGTCCCAGGTTGTGAAGGGATTTAAAGGTCATAACCAACACCTTGACTTGTACTCAGAAACAGACTGGCGACCAATGTGGTAGGGTTGCCAGGTCCCTCTTAGCAACTGGTAGGAGGTTTTTGTTGCGGAGCCTGAAAAGGGTGGGGTTTGGGAAGGGAAAGGACTTCAGTGCCCTAGAGTTCAATTGCCAAAGCAGCCATTTTCTCCAGGTGAACTGATGTCTATAATCTGGAGATCAGTTGTAATAGCAGGAGATCTCCAGATAATACCTGGAGATTTGGCCAAAAAGAATAACAACACAACAGTGCGCACCTATATATCAATGTGTATTGAGCAAATGCAATCCTATGCTAACTATGCCAATGCATAAATGCTAGGCTAAAAATAAAAGCCCACCAACAAGCATATCATAGGTCAATTAGTGAAGAGTAATATACATTCCTCAAGTCAGTAATAAACAAGTAAACTTCGATAGTGCAAAGAACAAAACATATGTTCTCAATGCTAGCCTCTGACAATAGTGGGGCTGCCACATTCTGGACCAGTTGTAGTTTCTAGTTGTTTTTAAGGGCAACCTCACATAGAGCACATTGCAGTAGTCCAACCATGAAGTTGCAGAAGCATGGATCAGTATGGCCAAATTGCCTGAGTGTAACAAGATAGAGAGTACAGGTGCTTCTGTTTGGGATATGTTGCAGGACTGGGTGGAAAGGAATTGTCTTATTATTAAACCTTCTAAGATGTTCAGGGATAATGAATCCCTTTTTATTGTATCGGAAAATACTGTGCTACAACTGTAAGACCATGATCAATACTAAATGGATCTCAAGAGACAGGCTGGGACTCACCAATGAACTGCAGAAAATTTGTAGAGCGTTGTCAGAAATCTGGGGTCATAAATATTGGTTTGATCTCAGCAATCTTGATGCCAACTCCTCCATTTGATACCAGTGAAGAATATGGGGTTCATTGGCATGGCAGTTTCTGATCAGGTGAAAATAAGCAAATTTTCAAATTATACTAACAAATCCAGTGATGATTCTCGTGTTACCCATAAAACCTGCCTATTCCCACATTCAAAGAAAATGACACCTCAAAAGCTATTGCTTTGTGCAATGCAATTTCATGAGTCACATCTACCTCACTTAATTTCCACACCTCTCTAGCACATTTCCTCATGGGTCCACTCTATGGGAGATTGACATCCCTGATAGGACACTAGAAAACTGGCAAAAACAAGTTAACCGATTTGTTTGGAATGGGAAAAAACCGAGAGTCAGATTTAAAGTCCTTCAAGATGAAAAGAAAAGAGGAGGGCTGGCATTGCCTAATCTCAAATTATACTACCACGCTGCCTGCCTAACTTGGATAACCGAATGGATAAAACATCCTAAAAGCAGGCATGTTATTTTAGAGCGGGCGGACTTGGGACAAGGTTTCCATAAAGTTTTGTGGGACTTCAAATCAAAAATTCAAAAAGACAAAGTATCAGAAGATTGCGATGTCAAAACAGTGTTACTGAAAGTGTGGAAAAGATACAAAAAGAGAATAAGTCCTTCTCCGCCACCCATAATGTCACCAACTGAAGCTTATCACGATAATGTTAAACTGAAACCGGGTGTTCATTTTACCTACAATGATATGATAGAGTCCACGGGAGAAATTAAGACCATGATTAAACTTCAAGAAAAATTTCAAAAGTTGAATTGGTTAACTTATCTACAATTGAGGTCCAATTTGCAAAAAGACTGTTTATACCCACAACCATTTCGTGAGTTAACAGAATTTGAGCAGTTAATATCTAAAAATGATTCACACGTCTTAGAAAAAATATACAAGCTTCTCCTGAAATACGATACAGAAGAAGAACAAGTGAAAACAAATATGATAAAGTGGATGCAAAATTTCGGAGAAATGATCAATATGGACCTATGGGAAAAACTTTGTTCTTCCGAATTGAAATATACTGTCTCTCAAGAAGTGAAAGAAAATTGGTACAAAACTTTTTACAGATGGTATCTGACTCCTAATATGCTTTCCCAGATGACAATTCCAGGGAAAAAAGGTGCATGTTGGAAATGTCAAGAGTCAGACGGCTCTTACTTTCATGTCTGGTGGACGTGTTCAAAACTACAACTATACTGGAAAAGAATTCATCGGGAACTACAGATGATGTTAGATATGAAGTTTACATTTGATCCTAAATTTTATCTACTCAGTATAGTGCCGTCAAATTTACCTTTGAAATCGCATGACGTCTTCAAATATGCTACAACAGCTGCCAGAACAATTTTAGCAAGAACCTGGAAACAAACTCACATACCTGAAATTGATGACTGGAAAGAAAAACTTCTGGAATATGCAACCATGGCCAAAATGACTTTTGAATTAAATCCTAAACCTAGTGAATCCACTGAGCAATTCGAGGAGAAGTGGGCGTCTTTCTATACTTACATGAAATGCAGCTAACCTAAACGAAGTATGTTTAAACATTATAATAAACTCTGTATTATATTTTCTTATCTCAATTAACTGCCAAGTAGAATATGAATTTTTAAAATATTAGAAATCAGCCTGATGCAAGTATAACAAACTAAAGATATTCTGTAATTATGTTCTATTCAGAAATCATTTTACAATACTGTATTGTTTTTATAATGATAACGTTTACCCCTTCCCCTTTTTCTCTTCCTGTACCCTCCAATTATATAAATAAAATATATATATAAAAAAAAAAACAGACGGCAACAGCAATGATTAAAAAATGCTGGTCATAGTGGCCAGCATTCAAGAAGACAGTGTGATACTTTATTGTAATTAGAAAACCATGATTTCACAGCCTGCCTATGTTCAGCAAATTTGCCAGAAGGTGAATAAATTATGCAATTATGTATTGGCTCTTTAAAAAACAAAAACAAATTTTGAGGCAGGAAAATGACAACAGGTTATTTCAAACTGACAGAGCTTGCTAATAATTTCCGAGAGATTCCATGCATCTGATGACATGACCTTTGATTCATGATAGCTTATTCTGGAATGGTTTTTTTTGTTTTTTTAAAAAAAAACTCTTTCAGGCGCTTTTGGATTTCCAGATCATGCTAAGTTAGGTGTTCAATGAATTAAGGTGATATTAAAGGAGTCTTAAGGGATGTTCTGCCCTGACCTGGATGGCCCAGGCTAGCCTGATCTCATCAGATCTCAGAAGCTAAGAAGGGTCAGCCCTGGTTAGTATTTGGATGGGAGACCACCAAGAAAGTCCAGGGTTGCTATATAGAGGAAGGCACTGGCAAACCACCTCTGTTAGGCTCTTGCCATGAAAACCCCCAAAAGGGGTCGCCTTTAGTCGGCTGCGACTTGACGGCACTTTACACACACACACAAGGGATGTTCTGTGGTAGCAGAACTGGAGCTCATCTCCATGGGGCAAAAAGCATACGAGTCAGTGAAAACATTCATTGATATCATTGAACAGTAAGGTTCTTAGCAATGTTTGGAAAGATACTAGAGAGGTACCGCTGGTTCCTTTGCTCTTTTTCAAAAGTGGTTTTTTTATGTATATTTGAAATGAGTGTGTGTGTGGGGGGGAGAAATAAAAGCAATAACAATAATAAATGGAATATGGTTACCATTGGAGCCTTTGAAATTAATGTATTTACCTAGATGAAATAGGCATAGAATTTCAGAGAGAGCTTCTTGAATATTACAAAAACCACCAACAGTGACATAGAATATGAAAAGCAAAGACTCCTCTAATACTAAAATGTGACTATCTAGAGATTGGACATCCCTAAAATTGCTAAAAACTAATTTTAATAAGAAGAAAAACAAATTATTCTGGGCATGGGAAGAGCATGGTAAATTGGTATTGTATTAGAGAAAATATTATGATAAAAATGATGGACTTTTTATCAGGTTTTATTTGATGCGATGTGAGATTTGGTTTATTTGCTGTTTACTGGCCATCTGTTCATATGTATTTTGGCAGAAGTACTAATTTAACACAAAACAATCTACTCCTAAATGTATTCACATGACACATAGAATAGTCCCCCTCCCATCATCCTGTGGCTGTGAAAGCAAATGAATTACTTTCACTTGGAAGATACTGCTGTCTCCTTGATGATGCCAGAAACTCAGAGGAACCACCCAAACGAATCTGATTTAGATGGCTGTATGTCAAAGACTTCAGCGCTCCCAGTTCATCAAGGCTACATAAACAATCCCCAGGGGACTCACGCACACATTGCTATACACCTGGGATCTAGATTGTGGGACACCAACAGCAATCCTCACTCTGTACTATACTGAATAGTGATGTTATACTGAATTAGACCCTTGGTCCATCAAAGTCAGTATTGTCTACTCAGACTGGCAGTGGCTGTCCAGGGTCTCAGGCAGAGAACTTTCACATCACCTAACTGCCTAGTCCCTTTAACTGGAGATTCCAGGGATTGAACCTGTTACCTTCTGCATGCCAAGCAGATTCTTTATCACTAAGCCACAGTCTCCTTCCCTTTCTGTAAAATTTACCTTCTCACAGAAGCAATAGGTGTATGCAAAGGGTTGGGCTACTCTCAGGTCAGTGTTACGTGGGGAACAGAAGTCCTAGAAGGCTTGTTGGCAAGCCTTGGGTGCCTAATCAATACCTGCTGCTGGAAGTATTGGGAAAAGGGAAGGAGGTAGGCAGGACTTCATCGGTGTGGGGAGGAGACTGGAGGTGAGGTAGGCGAAGTAGAGGGAGGGCGAGAAGGGAAACATTTGGAATGGTCAGCTCCTTCCAAGATTTTGGAGAACCTTCAGGAAAAGTCTGACATTTCCTGGCAGTTCTCTGAAAAATCTTGGAAAGAACAGTCTTATAGCTAGACTGGGTGAGGAGAGTGTGCCCATCTCAACTACTGAATGACAACATCCATTAATTCATTCACATCCTGTGGCAGAAAACTGGAGAAGAAGAAATATCAGAGTAGGTCTCTAAAATATTCTCATCAGCCATTTAATGCACATGTTACAGACTCATACTCCAGCCAAAGAGAATTGGTTCTCTGTGTATCAAAAAGTATTGAAAGGAGCAAAGGGATAGCTTGTTCTCTTACTATATATAACAATTATAGAAATGAAAATAAAGAGTTTCCTGAATTTTAATTATCTGGTTCTAGTCTCCAGTATAAAAACAGCATCTCCCAACTTGCTTTCATTCAAGAAATTTCCTGCCATACCTAAAAGCTTTGCTCTGTCTAGTTAAACACTCTTACATTAAAAATGCTAATAATTAAACTGTTACGACTGACTAATGAACTCTGCCAGCTATAAATGATGGTTTTGTTAGATTCCCCACGTAGTAAGGCTTCCTTTGTACAGAAAATGTTAAAGGTTAAAGAGCTCTTGAAAACAACGAGTAGAATCTAGAAGCAATTACATTTTTCCTGGAAACTAATTGTCGTTACAATAATGTTTCAAATCGCACTTGGAAGGGGAAAAAGAAAGTGAATACTGTGAGCCCTATTCATCAGAGGTATCTTTGACTTCCCATATTAGGAGGGCAATTCACTGACCACCAGAGTCAATAAATCCCTGCCCCTCTACTCTGATGTGGTAGACTGCTGACTAAGCTTCAAATCAAGCACAATTCAATACACCTTTTTAGCGCTGCACAAGTCCCAAAGCCCACACACACACACCTTGATCTGGTGATCTTTAGCAGTCTGGAAGGATCAGCTGATCAAGCAGTAATTCTCCCACAAAGAGTTTAGAAGTCATTTCTCAGGGAAAAGCTTCCAGGAATTGAACCTGGGACTTCCTGTATGCAAAGGAGATTCTAGGGTTGCCAGCTCTGGGTTGGGATTGGGAATTAACTGGAGATTTTGGAGGTGGAGCCTGGGGAAGGTGGGGTTTGGGGAGGGAGGGACTTCAATGGGATATCATGCCACAGAGTCCACCTTCCAAAGCAGCCATTTTCTCCAGGTGAACTGATCTCCTTTGCCTGGAGATCAGTTGTAATAGCAGGAGATCTCCCAGCCACCACTCGGAGACTGGCAATCCTATCTATAACTGAGCCATAGTCTCGCCCACACATTTTGATCACTATATTGGTAAATATATCCATGATGCACTAGAGGGAAAAAAAATTACAAACACATGGACAGGTGTCAGAGTAGGGACCAAGGACTGAATCCTTATGCTGCCATGGAGCCTTGCAGAAAGACCTTAGGCCAGGCACTCTTTCTCTCAGTCTAGAACATCTCTCAGGGTTCTTGAGAGGATAAAGTGGGGGTGTGGGGTGTGAAATGATGTTGTAAGATGCTTTTGGTCCCCACTGGGGAGAAAAGTAGAGTATACATATACATCTGTCACATTAGTTATGATGGGTACATGTTTCTTCTTTAAAACATATCAGCACAGCAGATGGGCGAAGATCACCTCCTGTGCATGTGTATAGGAAATGAAAAGCCACATTTGTCCTCAGGTATCCATAACTGAGTATAAAATAACGTGCAAGATCCAGCCTTCAGTGAGGTCTGCTAATGAAAGAATACATTTGGTAAACCATACCCAGATGGCTGAAGCAAAAGAGTCATTTGAGATTGACTCAGTCTCGATTTTTATGGATCAAAGCCATATTACTTGCAAACATAAAGAAGTAGCAGTCTCTAAAGAGCAAAATGGATATTTCCAAGGCAGAGATAAAGTCTTAGTTAGGTAAAAAACATTGAGGACAAAGGCCAGTGTTTTATCACATTAGAGGAAATGTTTAACTGCCCAGAGTTACTTTAGTTTGAAATTAGCAGTGGTATTTTCAAACCATTTAATGAGTATTCACGTATATAAAAGGCTTCCCCACTTGCCTTTGAATTTTCTTCATTCTTTGATTTGTTTTGTGTGATATCATGTGGCCTGACCATGTGGTAACATCACCCAAATACAGGACATAGTTTGAGTAAATATTATTCTTTTAACAAATTCATTCATTGTTCCATTTCAACTGGTAAAAAGATTTTTCCCCCTTCAGCTGAGAAGTTTGTAACATTCCTTGCATGTTTTGTATGAATCAGCAAAATCTGTTTCAGTTTACAACTTGGACATTTGGTTCAATTTTACTTTCAGAGTTATATGTAATTGCATTTTTGACTGTTTGGTCATATTCTTAATCTTTTGGTTTTTTGAGAAGAGGTACACACACACACACACAAACTACAAGCCGGTTCAATAAGAACACAGAACCTTACACAAAAAATAATAGTAGAACAACATGAATAATGTGGAAATGATTCAGTACAATTCCAAAAGTCTGGTACGAGAAAAAAGTCCATCACCCATTTTCTAAAAGCAAGAAAGATCTAGTCAGGACAGAATGGAGTCTCTCTTGATGGTAGATCAAGATTCCAAATTACATAGGCTTAGGGTTGCCAAGTCCCTCTGGGCCACCAGTGGGAGGTTTTCTGGGGTGGAGCCTGAGGAGGGTGGGGTTTGGGGAGGGGAGGGACTTCAATGCCATAGAGTCCAATTGCCAAAGTGGCCATTTTCTCCAGGTGAACTGATCTCCATCGGCTGGAGTTCAGTTGTAATAGCAGGAGATCTCCAGCTAGTACCAGGAGTTTGGCAGCCCTACATAGGCTGCCTCCCTGACATTTCTAATAATACAGGCCCATGGATGCTCTTGTGTTAGGCCAGCTGGGGATTAATTTTAAGACTTGTGAGCCGGCACAATTTCTTTTTACCGCAGAGTATACATTTTGAAAAATAACCTTAAATGAAAATAAACATATCAATCCATGACAAGGATGGGTATTTCCCCCACCTCATTCCCACTGATTCATTCACATGGTTGCATGATTTCTTAACTACATAGGCAGGAGAAATATGAGAATCTTGAAAGGGGGTGGGTTAACTGAAGCTCCCGGATCATTAGTTTTTTCAAGGTGCATGATGTGTCCTTTTTTTTTTGCCGGCACCTTCAACTCCTTTCCTCTGTAATCTGCAAAAAGTTAAAGGCCGAGCTGGTGTGAATACTTAAAGCAACACAGCTCATTGTGAGCTGACAGGTCAGGCCTTTTTGGTTTGAGAAAGTAACTTGGCCTCTCAATGTAATTAATTTTAAGGGCACCTTGGAGGAAACCCTATCAATTGTGTGATTTCATGCTGATTTGTTTTCTCAGTGGGAGCTGCTGTTTCTTATTGGGTGGCTGAGTAGTGAGATAATCAAATTCATGTCACCTGCAAGTGGGAGCAGAAATGTATGTCTATAGTTAAGGGGAAACAGTGTACTGTTTCAGTGGAATAAATATTCACAGGGCACAGTTAGGCCCTGAAATGGGGTGATGGAATGAGGCTGGGAAGAACTCTAGGGGGAGATGGCAAAGGTCAACCAATTTCAAATTCATGCAAAAGTTATAACTTGTCTAAAATTCTGAGGATATTTCCTCACATTACACTAATATTGGCTAGTCTTTTGGTCTACGGCCTAAAAAATCAGTGCTTATGGGGGGCAGTGACAATAACATAGCTGCGCCCATAGCCGCTAAGATTTACAGAAGCTTTGTGAAAGGAAATGGTATAATATGACAAAGTTGCCCCATTTTTAGCTTTACTTTTATACACTGCTATATAATTATGAGACTGGGAAGGGCAGCCATGAAGGAGCTAGAAAAGAGTTTGAAGTGTAAAGATGTGTCACTGGCCACCAAGATTAAATTAATTCATGTCATTGTATTCCCTATTACCATGTATGGGTGTGAAAGCTGGACATTGAAGAAAGCTGATAGGAAGAAAATAGATTCCTTTGAAATGTGGTGTTGGAGAAGAGTGTTATGGACACAGTGGACTGCCAAAAAAAAAAAAATCAGTGGGTTTTACATCAAATCAAGCCTGAACTGACCCTATAAGCTAAAATGACTAAAATGAGGCGGTCGTATTTTGGTCACGTCATGAGATGACAAGAGTCACTGGAAAAGACAGTCATGCTAGGAAAAGTTGAGGGCAGCAGGAAAAGAGGAAGACCCAACAAGAAATGGATGGACTCAATAAAGGAAGCCACAGCCCTCAATTTGCAAGATCTGAGCAAGGCTGACAAAGATAAGACATTTTGGAGGACTTTCATTCATAGGGTCGCCATGAGTCAGAAGCGACTTGATGGCACTTAACACACACACATATAATCATGAGGCTGTATCCGGTGGTCTGTCGGTGGAAGGCGTTGGCAGATACAGATTTTCACTGTGTTGCCCTTCCCCCAGCAGTTCTATCCAACACTCAAAAAAGTGATTCTCAGGGTTGCAGGAACCGCATGGACAAAACCGGTGTGCAGGTTGTGAGTCAGTATTGAGCTAGGGAAGGGACCAAAATCACCCTCCTTTGTTGTGCATCAAGTGGAGCTTTGCTTGTGGGAAAGATGGAGGGGGCTATTTTACCTTCTTTCCCTTCCTCACTGAAGCCCCCTGATCTGCATGTTTGTCCTCACCTTTGAGAGAAAAGGTCTCTCCAGTAGAAATGTCACTATCGCCTCCTTAGGAGGTTTTGAAAGAATGCCCTCTCCAAAGGATATGTTTACTATTCTAATCTGAAGTGATTTAAGGGTCTCTCATATATTAACAAAGGTCCAGAGTCTTCTTTTTATTACTGCAAAACCATACAGATTGATGGAAGGAGGAGGGAAAAGGAGAAGGAGGAAAAGAAAGAGAAGAAGCCTGTTTCTTTTTCATGTTTAACACTGTGATGAAAGAACGGCTATATATGGTTGTAGTCTACTGCTTGGCTCACTTCCTTGAGGTATCTGCCCTGCATGTATTTCCCGTTTCTGACTGCTGCACAGTTGTACTGGATTATGTTGTTTTGCAGTGGTCTGATATTGCAAGTGGGTGATGTTGCTTGGTTGCAGGGGACCAATAAA